>NC_141695.1:1344678904-1347078904 GCF_964263255.1 Lissotriton vulgaris | reverse complement strand
TCATCAACGTGATAATCTGATGCACCTCCTCACACCCTAATATAACCTTTGAGAAATCCACTCTAAAATACAGAGTACCATTTTCAAAACTATTGACACACCACCACCAGTTACTACATATCACTCACTGATTCCCAATTCTACACACACATCCACTCATTCACCCATACAGTCATTCATACATGCAGTCACTATTACAGCACTATAATATGCACTCATACACATTTGCAGACACTCACACATGCCACTCACCCATACAGTTACTTACACACCTAGTCAGTCATGTATCAAAGAATATATTAGAGTGTGAGGAGGTGCATCAGATTTTGATGTGGATGATGTCATCAGTGATGTCATTCGAGATGTCACCAGTGATGTCATCAGTGATGTCACTGACCATGTCATGAATGATGTACTATGTGAGGTCATCAGCAGTGCATTGCGGGGGGCGAGTTATAGTTAACTGAACTATCTATAACGGGGGAATTTCTATGGTTTTGTACAAGTGAAATGTCCAAGTAACTATAATGTCCCTGAAACCTATGGTTTTTTCAGTGAATTTCAAAGGTTTTCTAAATGCTAATTTCTAACTATAACGTGCCTGAAAACTATGGTATTTTTCAGTGAATTTCAATGTTTTTTTAAATGCTAATTTCTAACTATAAAGTGCCTTAAACCTATGTTTTTTTCTGTGAATTTCAATGTTTTTTTAAATGCTAATTTCTAACTATGCCTACAAAGTTAGGACATGTGAAGAAAGAGGAAGAAAAGTGCAGCAAGAAGCAAGACAAATGCAGAAAGAGGCAACAGAAGTCCATAAAGAGGAAGAAAAGTACAGGAAGAAACAAGAGACGTGCAGAAAGAACCAACAGAGGAGCAGAAAGTCCTCCTGTGCCCCCAACTTTTTAGTGACGAGTACTGGTGGTAACTGACTCTGACTAACCAGGACCGGAGTCAGTGCTATGCTAAAGAGAATACAGTGAAAACACCTACATACACTAGGCAACACTATGCATTGGGGTACCCCTGTAATTAGCATGACCTCCTCTGTATTTGCCATGAGTTAGTGCCAGGGTAATTGCATGAGTACATGGGTAGTGACTGGATGATTAGAGTGCTGCAAGGACAGTGCATGGTGATTTTATAACTGCTTGGGTTTTGGCGGACTGATTGAATAGGTACATGATGCTGGATGGCTGATTTGAGTAGTGCATGGGTAGTGACAGAGGGATTTCTGGAGTGCATGGATACAACCAGGGTAATTGGAGGAGTGAATCAGTACTGTGTAGGTGGTTAGAGGTCTGCATGGGTAGTGTACAGGGTATTGAAGCAGTGCATGTGTTAGTGCCTGGGTCACTCCATGAGTACATGTGTACTGACTGGAAGATTAGAGTACTGCAAGGAGAGTGCATAGTGAATTTATAAGTGCCTGGGTTTTGGTAGAGTGATTGGATATGTACATGGTGCTTGCTGGGTGATTGGAGGAGTGCATGGGTAGTGACAGGGCAAAGGCTGGACTGTATGGGTACTGGCCAGGGTAGTGTAGCAGTGCATGAGTTAGTGCATGGGTCATTGCATGAGTGCATGGGTACTGACTGGGTGATTAGAGTGCTGCAAGGAGAGTGCAAGGTGAATTTAGAAGTGCTTGGGTTTTCGTGGAGTGATTGCATAGGTACACACATGTCACATCAGGCCCGCCCCCTCCCTTCACCATGGTGCAAACGCGCCCCCTGGCAGGTTTAAGTTTGGGGATTAATTCCCCTTGAATCCTGAGGGTCCCTAGGGGCCAACTAGCCCACCAGGTACCTCCAGTATGCGCCACAGAGCTGCGTTGCAGAGCGGTGTAAAAACGGGCGTGGCCTCTGAACATCCCTCTGCAATGCAGCTCACTGGTGCATACTGGAGGTACCTGGTGGGATAGGTGGCCCCCAGGGACCCTCAGTATTCAAGGGAAATGAATTCCCCCACCGACCCCGCCCCATGGGCAGGTTTGCTGAGTGCTGCAGTTAGGGGGTGTGGCCTCTGCCGCAATGCCAGCTTTTTTTTATTTTGAAGGGGGCTCCTTTTAAATTATTTGGGGCCCGGGGGACCCCATCCCCGAGGGCCTGCTTTTTTAAATTAGGAAAACCAGGAAGGGAGCCTTGCGGCCCCCCTCCCGGGTACAATTTCAGCCCCGGGGACCCCATCCCCCAGGGCATGGCCTCATTTTGATTTTTTTTTAATTCTTTTTAAAGGAGGGGGCAACGTAGCACCCTCTCCTTAGGACTCAAGTGGCCCTGGGGACCCCATCCTCCGGGGCAGTGCCTCATTTTAAAAAAAAATGTATATATTGATGGAGGGGGGCCGAGTGGCCCCCCTCCTAGGCCATTCAGGGCCCCGGGGACCCCAATCCCCGGGGCCGGCCCTATCTGTTGGGGACCGTAGGGAATCCCAATTCCCTCACGGTCCCGCTGGTCCCCCCCCTCCTGCAGGAGCCGGCATTGCTTTTCCACAAGAGGAGCTGCTAACATGCAGCTTCCCTTGTGGAAAATAAATGTGGTTTGGATTTTGTAAGCGAGCGCAGGAAATCTGCTTTCAAAATCCAACCCAGAGTTTGCTATGACAGGGCTGGAGCATGGCTCCCATCCTGCCATAGCAAACAGCAGTGTCCTGGGGTGGGCACCCCGGGACACTGCAGGAGCTGGCCCTGGGGGGTGGTGGTCCCCAGGGCCATGGAGTGCTCCAGGAGGGGGGCCGCGCGGTCCCCCCTCTCAATGTGATTGAAGCACTGGGGAGGTGGTGGTCCATGGAGATCCATAACGAACTGCTGCATTTGCATTTTAGTGCCCCAGGGAGGTGGCAGTCCCCGGGGCATTTGGGGGTCTTGAGCTCCCCCACACAGGTAGATTTATTTTTAAAAAAAAGCCCCGGGGGTGGCGGTCCCCGGGGCAGCGGGGGGCCGTGTGCCACTGCAAATAATTATTAAAAGCCCTGGGGTGGCGGTCCCCGGGACTTGGGGAGGCCTTGGAGGCCCCCACACAATAAAAAAGAAGCCCCGGGAGGGTGGCAGTCCCCGGGGCTGCAGGGGGTCTGCAGGGGGGCTGCGTGCCCCCGCAACTTATATACCTTGCCCCAGGAAGGTGGTGGTCTCCGGGGCAGTGTGGGGGGATTGGGGCCCACCCACATATTTTTTTTAGTGCCCCGGGGACCTGGCCCACCCGGGGGCTTCAATACAAAGAATCGCGGGAGCCCACACTTCGTTTGTTCTTTTTTCTCGGCCAAATTTGCGACCCCAGCCCGATTTTGGCTGATTTCTTTTTTTTTTAATGCTATTTTTGGCCCTGTGGGTCCTTGTGTGACCCCTTGAGCAGGCCTAGGGGGTCTGGGTGTTTCTACCCTGCCCCCTTTTCTTTTTTATACCTTTGTTTTTCAGTTTTCTTGTGACTCGGTTATACCTAGTCACAAGATGGCTACCAACACTTCCTGGTTTGGAGTGTTGGCTGCAAATTATAATTAAGCTCGTGATGGGGAGGGTTCGCAGATGCACAGCGCCCCTTGATATCGATATTTGTTTTTTATTCTATTTCTCAGCAACTACTGAATGGATTTACACCATTTTTAAAAAGGTCGCTTTCTGAACCAAGAGCTACATTTTTGCCAAATTTTGTGTAATCCTGTTCAGCAGTTCGGGCTGTAGCCTTGGCTAAAATTTCCTATGGAAATTAACATGTAGTAAACACTTTTTGGGACCCCCCTTTTTTCTCAGCCTCCACTTGACAAATCACCCAAAAACTTTCAGGATAGGAGCTGACCTGGATAGAATTTTTTTGGGAGAATTTCGCAAAGATTCAATCAAACAGTGCCAATGTTATTGGCAAAACAAAAAACGCCTTTTCAATAGAAACAAGGTCCTAACTATAACTACCTACTGGCCACTCATTTGCCGAACATCTCCCCAACCAGGATTTTCAATGCACTCCATGGACTTCACAGCTTTCAATTTCTTTACTTTATTTTCTTTTAAGGCAGCCTGGTTTTGGCATTTTGCCTTCTTCAATGCCTTCTGTGCACATTTAATCATATTTCCCCCATTTAAATAACCATTTACACTTCTCTATTGGTCTCGGCAAGTGCAGTGAGCGATGACGGACTTCACATTTGTTTCACAGTTATTGTGTCTGCCATGTTATCGTGAATAAATATCATCTTTAAGTGAGTTTACTTGCATTTTCATGTAATGCCGTTTAAGTAAATGCTTTTAACCAGGTGGATACGAAAAAAACAAGTCTTTGTGCTCCATGAAGAAACTTGCTCACCTCAGGAGTTTCATTGAAACATTGTTCCTCGCCCTACCGTGCTCCACTGCACACAGGGGTACACCCACAGGGAACGGTTTGGTAACTGTACTCCTACTTTTGCGGTAAACGCTGAATGAGTGTCAATGGGATTTACTGTGCTAGTCAGTGGAAGCAGTTCAGGCAAATTACTTAACATTTTTCCACCAAAGCCACTCATTTGCCAAACAGCTTGTGGGCGGGTGCCGTTGTGGTGACAGTGGCAGTCATGCATCAATAGTATTCAACAACTACCCAACCAGGATTTCCAATGCACTCCACGGACTCCACAGCTTTCAACTTCTTTATTTTATTTTATTTTAAGGCAGACCGGTTTCAGCATTTTGCCTTCTTCAATGAATATTTAATCATATTGCCCCCATTTAAATAACCTTTCACACTTCCCTATTGGTCCTGGCAAGTGCAGTGAACAATGATGGACTTCACATTTTTTTCACAGTTATTGTGTCTGCCATGTCATCTATTTGTTTGAAATGCAAGAAGCAAGAATGCTGTGAGGTGCAAATAAAAGGGGCAGAGTGGTCAAACAAATAGGCTCCCTTTTCTCGTCTACCACAATTTACTGTTCTAATTCAAGGGCATGATCTCTTACCTTGCCCACATTTGTCTATAATTAAATCTCTGACAAAGAAATTGATCACCATTGAGTGAGTGACACTTAATTACCATTCTCTCCTCTCACTGGGAGCACTAATTCACTTGCTTTCAAATAAAATTTTTGAAATAAGTTCTTCCAGGGACCATACATTAATTATGGAATATTTTCTTACAGATTCAGCTTGCTCACATATACTATGTCCTGAAGATGATCTCTAGTCACTGAGATGGAAATGTCGTCGACCCCTACAAAAATAACTAGTATATTGTATAAATTGTTTCTGGGGTGTTCTCCTGAGTGTTGTCAATGCAATGTATCTATTTAAAAAAGTCACCCTCATTTATCACTTCACGCTTGTTGTCACTTTTTTTATGTGAGTACCTGAACTATTTTTGTTTAAAATATATCACATAGTTCGTTTGGATTTATTCTTGACCCTGTGTATACACTTCATTACTCCCTCTAGCATTAATGCCTATTGCTAAAATCATACCTATTGTTCTCATGTCTAGCGCAAATTCCTGCATCTTTGTCTAGGACCATTTTGGCCACATAGGAACCATTGTCTTCTCGAAACACTGATTCACCCCAGGTTTGATTATTGGGGCACCCTTTTCAACATACCATTTTATCCCTCTGGCCACTGGTTCGGTAAGTCAGGAGTAGTCTAGTCCAACTCAGATACACGAATATAATTTGGCATTCTAGTTTTGATGTTGGGTTTCAATACACAAATTAACTGATGTTTCAATCGACCTTTCTGTAATTACTTGTATGCTAACCCGGGTTTGCTCCACTCTGAAAGCTGGGCGGGTCCCAATAATATGCTACCCTTTTACTTGGGTCTCTATTTAATGATTATATCTGTTTTCAGGCATACCTGGGTGTTTCCAAACATGCACACATGGGTGAGTCTCACTTTAAATGCCTAGCAGGGTCTCTGTAAAAGAGACCAATTTAACAACCCAGCTTAATCTTTGGGGCCAGCTGATTGGCAAGTTACTGTGCTGATAGACTTTGGGCAGTTATTTGGTTTAATTGAGATCGGTTTATACCCACATTGATATATGGACACCGGCCGATCATTGGCTTTCAACATGTCCTTAAATATGTCTGTTTCCATCGGGGTACTTGTCTAAGCTATTGTGGATAGTTCTTCCACTTTTTTCATGAATATGGCCATTATGTGATATTTGTTATACATTTACACAATTCCTCCTTTTCTACTTTTTTCTGATAGGTTCTGTTTTTTGTGGGTTTTATTGATACCCCCTAAACTTATTCAGGTGGAATGCTTTGTGATAAATGAATCATGGATTTGTGAGTGTTATATTTTCATGCATCGTTATTTTCATACAAACCACTCCTTTCTTATGTAAGGGTTTCTTCTTCAATATTTTGATAGTTCTTAGGGTTTTACTTATTATGAATTGGAACAAAATGACATTGTCACCTGTTTACATGTTCCTCTATACAGGGACATGATGGAATTGTAGCCCGGGACCTTTTCACCACTCTATGAATTAGGATCGATTATTTGGATAAATATATATATTTAACCATCACATACATCTTTCTAAAAACATAATTTTTCCTTTCCCTTTCTTTCTATTATGCCCAGTCCCTCTGATTGTCCAACTATTAGTATGTATTCGACGTTTAGACACTATATCATATCATATGTCTTGCGAGCACCATAATATGCTTGCTGTTAATTATGGAATTTTTCATGTTAATTTAAACACACAGGACAGGTTCTATCCTAATGCCTTATCTCCTCACAAGAGTTTTATTAGGAGTTTCTGTTGCACCAATTTTAGGTATAGTTATACTCTTCAAATTGTTGATTTATGTTTTTTCTGTATTGGGTGTTTGTTTAAAGATTGGTGTTTTATCAATGAACATAGATATATACTTTGAACAAATTATTATGCAGTGTTCCTCCCTCTATATCTTTGAAGGTTGATGGTCCATATGTATCACGTTTAATCTCATGTAATTGTAGCATGTTTCTCTATAAATGAGTAGTGTGTTTCCACTCCATCCAACCGCTGAAACACTATTCATCTACTCATCCAGTAGGCTAGGTGCTATGCATGGGCTTAAACAATCTTGTATGCACTATCCATGCATTGAATAAATCACATATTTACTATGTATGCACTCTCCCAATCATCCAATCATGAGTTGCACTCATTTAATCATCCTACCAGAAGCTATGCCTGTATTGGATTATTGAAGCATTAATCACACACTTGTCGATCATTCAGACTCTACTCCTGCAGTCAACCAAACACCCAGATACTAGTGGTATACTCATGCAAACATGCAGGCAGTAAGTATGCAGATATGGAATGGCCCATGGAGTTATGATATGGTCAGGGAATCATCTAGGCACTAATTATATCCTCACGGAATCACCTAGGCACTACCTATGCACTCATTCAATCATCCAGGGAGCATTGATGTATACAACCACAAACCCATGTATTTAAAAGATTTACTCAGGCATATGTAGTCTTTAGAGACGATGAGTGATAGGTTTAATACAATGGTACTCTCTACATAAGTGCTAATGTATGCCTCAGTATTTCAATGTGTGCATGGGTTGTAAGTGGGTGTTTAGATGGCTGTATAGGTTCTGCGCAAATGTTATAAAGATTGCATAGTTACAGCCTTGTACATTTAGTGTTGAATTAAAAAAAGAATCATAGAAGAAGGGGAGATGCAGTAAAATAGAAAGAATAAATTATGATAGTAGTTGATAGTAGTTGATAAGGCTTTTGCTTTAAAGAGAAAGCTTTTCATTTTCATTCTAAACAGAAAGAAGACTCTTGACAAACGTGTGTTTTGCATGAGGAGACAAAGCCAAAAGAAAAGATTAGGGAATAGAGGTAACTGTAGTACAGTTTTTAATGGACAATGGATACATACTTCTTGTATAGATGCTTTTTTAATGAAGACAGCTATATCAATTATAACAAATCAGTTCATGCTGTTGATTAAAGAGGACACTGGGCCCGATTCACAGAACTAACTTAAAACAAAATTCTAAATTTACTACTTTTGGTATTCACAGAAATTAGGATGTTGTCTTAAGTTTGTCTTAAGACAGAATTAAGACAGACTTAAGACAGACGTAAGACAGACTTAAGACAAACTTAAGACAGACTTAAGACAGACTTAAGTTAGGATTTTGTCGTAAGTCTGTCTTAAGTCTATCTTAAGTCTGTCTTAAGTTTGTCTTAAGTTTGTCTTAAGTCTGTCCTAAAGTTAGGAGTCCTACCTTTACTACTCCTAAATTGAGAAACAGCCTAACTTTAAGACTTTCGGTATTCACAGAAGGCATTTAGGAGTCCTAAAGTTAGGACTCCTAACTTCTGTGAATACCGAAATGAGTAAGTGCCTTCTGTGAATACCAAAATGTGTACGTGCCGTTTGTGAATACCAAAATGGTCGTGATTTTAGGATTTTGTCTTCAGTTAGTTCTGTGAATCGGGTCCTATATTATGAGAAATTCCTGCTTTATGTCTAGGAGAAATAATTAAAGCACTTTTGCCTGGTAGTGTGACAGACGTAGAAAAGGTTTCTGGTGATGTGCACTTTCATTTCTTTGGTCCTGAGCAGGATTCTAGGGAAAATGAAGAGCTGTTAAGAGGAAGAGTCATATCCTTCAACGGTATGACCTGGAACTAGTGCTGGGACGCCCGTTGCTTGTGCAGCCATGCGCTTTACAAATTCATTAACATAACATAACAAGACACATCTATCACAGTTGATAGTTTTTAAAAAAGGGATTACAAAATTTGATAGAGTGGTCTGAAAAAGCAGAGTATGTTTGTATATGTTGTTGATGCACTTACTAGACTGTTGACATATTTTAAAAGTGAAAAAGTAAAATATGATAACTGGAAAAAGTTAGCTGTGTATTTATTTGTAGAAGGATGGTTTGGCTGGGGTATACAGCAAGTTATATGTAAGTAGTGTTACAATAAATTAGAAGATAATAAAATGAACAACAGATAGATATTAGATGCCCATTTTGTAAGATAATAAAATGCCTGCTAATGTGGAAAAGCTACGAATGTCAAAAATAAAAAAAAACACATCAACATTTATTATTCTTTCTAGCATTGCAGAGGGCTGTTATGGACTGCTCTCCAGCACTAACTACAACTCCCCAATCCATGCAATATGATGCCATTGGGGAAAACTGTGGAGCCAAATCTTGAAGTCGAGATTGGACTTTTGGAGTTTTGTTGTGCTACTATGGATGTTCAGGGTCCTTTAGCTTTGCATTGCATTCTTGCTGCTCACATAAACTCTTCTTATGATATGTGCAAACAAGATAAAAGGGGGAAAAATACCATGTATGATTTATTTTTGGAAGCATTGTGAATACCTGTAACACACTGCTCACCAGCACTTATAACAATACTACAGTCCATGCAGTCCATGGCCATTCTTGACAACTCTGGAGCCATATCTGTTGCAGTGGTCACCACCTCAGAAGGGAGTTTCTGACAAGGAAGTGTTGTTGCTGCCACTGAAGTAGATGATCCTCCAGTTCACTCTGTTTCAGATGGTATAACATGGAGGTTGTCCCACATGAATATTATTTATTCATTCCTCCAGCATTTATTGATTACCCATAAGTTTGGGTTACAATGGATAGTTTAAGGTTTGTTTAGAAGTTATGTTGTGTTCGTGTGTTTAGATGCTGAAAGTTATTTTTAGCATCTATAAAGGTCATTCGAGCCCATGTTTCATGGCAGACGCAGACAGAATTCCCGTTACTGCGCTTGTATATCAGCACTGAGGTATTGTCTCTCCAGGTGCCTGGCAACGGGACATAATCAACTCCGGTGGCGTTTTTCTGGCAAAAGTAGACAGGATCCCCGTTACTGCGCCTGTATACCGGCATTGAGGTACTGTCTCTCCTGGCTCCCGGTACAGTGACATAGTCATCTCCGGTGGCGTCAGTCCAACCTAAGTAGAACTACATCAGGACAGGCCGCCCTTCCTGTGTTCAGGATATTTTTACTTATCATCATATGTTATCAAATTACTTGTGGGACACTTTCCACCCCTTATGTGGATACCCTCCTGCTATTAATGAACCAGCCATTCATCCTGGTGGCCTATTTCCATTTATCTCTCCGGTTGACCCATTTTCATCTATTTGACCAGACTGCATTATCATTAGGAGTACATTACCTGAGTCTGCTATATCTCCTACCAGTTTCAGTGCAATAGACGGTAACCTGATAAAGGCCCACATGCCGAAACGCACGTAGTTCCCATCTACCGCATTGCCTCCATCAATACGTGTCTATGGTTATTTCGGCTGTTTTTAAAAGAGGAAAAAAGATAATTCCTGAAATGTAAATATGAATGTCTATATAAACACTATGTCTGATATCAATTTTGCACATATATATATATATATATAATAGGAGGTCAAAACAGAAATATATGACCCACAACAATTTTATAATTTAAACAAAGACATCAACTAATAAAATGAATATATTTTCTATCATACATGTGTGACAATTTTAATCTACGTGGGGTATAATTTGTAACTATTGAACCTAGAACTGTGTATTTTTTGTCAAATGTATGACTGACTTAGCTATATACCTTTACCTAAACTGATAACATGGACGTTGTCCCACATTAATATTATTTATTCATTCCTCCAGCATTTATTGATTACCCATAAGTTTGGGTTACAATGGATATTTTAAGGTTTGTTTGGAAGTTATGTTGTGTTCGTGTGTTTAGATGCTGAAAGTTATTTTTTGAGACTACTGTTTTTTTTACAAATATGTTGTTAAAATGAAGTTAAACCAATATGTTACTAAACAGGTAGACTCAAACTTTGTGTAAAATATGTCTATATATGTGTTTTACACTTTTTCATTTGTTTTCATGACTACTACTGTCATTGCGACCAACGGTGTTGCTGTGAAGAAGGAGAATGCTTTTTGATGTAGTTATTTTGACAAATGAGTACAAAGGGGAACGTTATATTAGTATCTTACTGAATAGCTACACAATACCTTTATGTCAAATATGTCTATATATGTGTTTCATACTTTGTCAAAAACACCCCGTATGTGTAGTCTGTCCTTGTCAATGGCACTCATAGAATCATATAGGCACTACCTGTGCAATCCTCAAGGACGTCCTTTCTGCATCACTCTGTAAATGTGCCTCCTGGCATAGTATTAGTTGGGGGATGAAGTCCCCTTGGCTATTGAGGGTATTTGGGGGGCAAGCATCGCTCTTTTTACCTCCAGCAAGTTATACACAGTCATTTTACTAAGAGGTATTCTGAGGCCACATCCTCTTTCTGTACCACTCTACAAACATGTCTCCTGGCACACTATTGGTTGAAAAGTTGTCTTGGAGGATAAAGGGCCTTGGGGACCAAGAAGCCCTCCTGGTACTTTCTATAAGTCCTACTCAGCTGGATTTCTGAGAGCTGTTCAGAGGTCCTGTCCCCTTTCCTCAACATTCTAGAAATACTATTGCCACTTACAAAACCATGGATATTCACTGAAAAAAACAAAGGTTACAGGTAAGTTATAGTGAGGAATTAGCAGTTAAAAAAACCTTAGAAATTCACAGAAAAAAACAAAGGTTACAGAGCTGATATAGTTAGGAAACAGAATTATAAAAACCTTAGCTATTCACTTTAAAAAAACAAAGGTTACAGGGATGTTATAGTTAGGCTGACATTTCATTCGTACAAATTCAGCAGTTATACTTAGCTGAGCTAACTATAACTCGCGCCCCCGCAATGCACTGCTTATGACCTCAAATATTACATTGCTCATGACATGATCAGTGACAACACTGATGACATCACTGATGACACCTCATATGACATCATTGATTACATCATCCAGTGACTGTGAGTGTTTCTAAAAAGGTTTATGAGTGTTAAATATATACACCAAGGTGTATTAATGAATCAGTGGGTGCATGAGTGCCTGTATGGATGATTTAGTGGGTGCGTGACTGACTGTATAAGTGAGTAATTATGCGTGTCTCAGTGAATGCATGGGTGAGTGAATAATTTGTGTGAATGTCAATATCACTGTCATTTGGTGTGTAAGTGGCTTCATGGATTGGTGAGTAGGTACTCGAGTGGCTGTATGAGTTATTGATTGGTAGTCTGAGTACCTGTATAGGAGTATGAGTGTCCGTGTGGGTGGGTGAGAGGGTGTGTGACTCCCTGCATGGATGAGTGAGTGGGTGAATCAGTGGCTGTATGGGTTAGTGAGTGCATCCATGAGGGGCTGTATGGATAAGTGAATATATATATGAATGTGTTGAGTGAATGGATGTTTCAGTGGTGTATGGGCGAGTAACTGCATATGTGAAAGGCAGTATAGGTGAGTGTCAGAGTATATAAGTGACTGTATGTGTGAGGGAGTGATTTTGAGAGTAGCTGTATGGGTGAGTGTGAGCTTATGTCAGAGACATTATATAGGTAAGTGTTATTATCTGTATGAATAAGTGAGTTGGTGTATGTATAACTGTATAGGTGAGTATAGGTGAGTAAGTGACAGTGTGATTTACTCTATGGGTGAGTGAGTAGGTGTGTGAGTAGCATTATGAGTGTCTGACAGTGTATGAGTGGCTGTATGGGCATATTAGTGGATATATCAGTGGCTGTATTAGTGAGTGAGTAGGTGTATGAGTGGCTGTATGGGTGAGCAAGTGGATGTGTGTAGACCTATGAATGTGTGAGTGCATATGTAAGTACTGGTATGGGTGTGTCAATGGTTTTAAGAATGGCAATGTGAAAGTTTGAGTAGGTTTCTAAATGGTTACATGGGGTGTGAGTGGCTTCGTCAGAGATTCTGAGGATGATATCATCAGTGATGTCATCAGTGATTTCATTTGAGATGTCATCAGTTATGTCATCAGTGATGTCACTGACCATGTCATGAGTGGTCTAATATGTGAGGTCATGAGCAGTGCATTGCGAGGGCGAGAGTTATAGTTGGCTCAGCTAACTATAACTACTGAATTTCTCTGGTTTTCAATGAGTGAAATGTCAGCATAACTATAACACCCCTGTAACCTTTGCTTTTTTCAGTGAAAAGCTAAGGTTTGTTTTAATTGTTTCCTAATAGGTTGTTATGGTTAGGACCTAATGTGCATAATATTTTTTGACTTGCCTATATCTTTGGCACAGATGACGAATCTCCACAACATTTTCCCAAAAAAGTGTCAAAGTAAGTCTTGTTGTGCATAGGAAGTTTTGGGCTGATCTGTTAAGCGGGGTATGAGAAAAAGGGGGCTAAAAAAGTAAATGTTCCCATTTTAATTGCCATAGGTGAGTAGGTGAACCTACAGCCCTAACCGCTGGACAGAACTACACCATGGTAGATTTTGTTAAGCAGATTGATCTTTTGTTATATGGGGCAAATCTATTCAAAATATAGGATGAACATTATAGTGCTATCTGTGGCCACAGAGATTTCGCAGCAATTTCGTGATCAATCGTGAATGCGCACGCCAACAGGAATGCCCTGATTGGCTATATGCAATCTGAGCAGAAAACTGCACCCGCCATTTTACCACTCAGGAATGGTTCCCGGGGCTGAACATTCCTGTGAAAGCTAATATAGGGGCCAGGGTGGAGGTACTCTAACCCCATGTTTGAGAAATGGGGGTGTTAGTGACACAAGTTATGTGTCCAAGTTTGATTTTTTTAAGTCACACATGATATTTGCAACAATGTTGCGATCATCAGCGTGGTCCCACATGTACTGACTTGGGGACATTGCGAATAATTGGTGAACATTTAAAAAAAATATATTTATAGATGCATGTATATATGTACGCACACTTACCAACAGTTTTACTTACAAACATCCAATCAGACACACTCCTGCACCCAATGACACACTCTTTCAGAAACTCATACACTCACTGACAGTTGTATTCTGACACTGACACAGCCTCTTACAGATGTAGTCAAAGAGTCATACACTCTCTCAAACATAAAATTAAAGACTCATGCACTCAGGCACAGATGCACACACTCACTCACAAACCTAGTGAGACAGTGATGCAGCTACTGAGAGACTCAATGAGATACTCAGACATCCACTCATAGACTGACTCAAACACTGATGCGCCCACTCAGAGACCCACTTTGACACTGATGCACTGACTCACAGATCTACTCAGAGACTGATGCACTCAGTGAGAGACCCACTAAGACATTGACTAATCCAGTCAAAGACCCATTCCAACACTGATCCATCAGTCAGAGATCCACTCAGACACTGATGCACCAACTCACAGTACTACACAGACAGTAAAAACAAAGGTTACAGGAATGTTATAGTTAGGAAATAGAATTTAAAAAACATCAGACATCCACTTAAAAACCAAAGGTTTCTGGGTCGTTATAGTTAGGAAATAGAATTTGAAAAAACCTTAAAAATTCACTGAAAAAACCAAAGATGACAGGGATGTTAGAATTTGGCTCAGATTTCACTCTTACAAAACTAGTGAAATTCAGATGTTACACTTATCTGAGCTAACTATAACTTACGCCCCAAAATGCAAAGCTTAAGACTTCACATATTATATCACTCATGACAATGTTCTCTTCTTTTCTCCCCCAGCAGCAACAGCTTCTCTTTCTGCACCCACCGGCAGATCAAACCTCTATTCCCTGCCTGTCAGAGGGAGGGCAGGGAGAAATATCTCTGCTCTCACACTCTGGTGAGCAGGGAGCTAATAATTTCCCAGAGATTGGGGTCCGAAGTACACTATTTCAGGAGGGTCTTGAGGGAAATGTTTCTGGGGCTGAAATCAGTACCCCATCCACCCCCCAACAAAAATATGCCCAGGACAAGAATTGGATCGGGGAGGGGGGCCCCATGCACCTATAAACCTACAGGAGAACTACAGTATAATTACTTTGAGCCCGAGAGGTTGGTCATGGTATCCTTGCCCACTTATATATTCTTTAAAAGAAAATCAGGACAGGGGACCAAGTCCCAGAGTCCTTTTGTGGTGGTCAGGGCCGGACTGGCCTTAGCCGGCATTTGCCATTTTCCTGGGAGGCTGGAAGGGTGGGGGCTGGTTTTGCATCAGCGGGGTCTGTTTTTTGTTGTCGGGGGCCGGTTTTGCAGCAGTGCTGAAATATTGGCCCAAAGTAACAAAAGTGGCAGTGCTTCACACTCCCCTGCCTTCCTCAGTGGCTGATCCTACGAAATTGCCAGGGCTGCTTTGGGTTTCCACCGTGGCCTTGATGCTGCTGCAACATTTGTTTTCATGTTTTCATGCTGCAGCCAGCCGATCCGAGCGCTCAGCCAAACAGAAGGCTTGCATTTTTTTATTTCAGTCCAACGGTACAGATATAGAAATATTTTGAACCTCAATTTCTCAAACACTACTGAATTGAATGGCACCAAACCCAAAAAAGCACTCTTTCTGGGTTAAGATTTGTGGCCAGATGTAAGTCGCCAATTACCCGTTACCGACCGGTTACCGACCGGTAATTGGTTTTTGAGATGTAAGGGGGCCCGAATTTTACCGAATCTGTAAATTTACTGAATCGGTAAATTTACAGATTTGGTAAAATACCGACTCAGTATATTTACCGAATCGGTAATTCCAGATGTAGGTGGCACAGTTTGCAGTGCCACGGGCCCTTAGGAATTCTTATTTTACCACCCAATCCTATTGGGTGGTAAAATACCGAATTCCAGTGTACATGCACATCTTTGGTAGTGTTCTACCAAATTTGATATAATTCAGTGAGCAGTTTGAACTATAGCACTGTTCAAAAATCCCTCCGGTAATTGCACTGGGAAATTGCATTTAAGCACCCCGAAACTTTCAAGGAAGAAGCTGTGGAGCATTAACTTTTTATTGAATGTTTCAGAAAGACTTATAAAGGGCTTGAAAAAGTTATTAGGAAGGCAGAAGGATGTGCGTGGAAGGGGATTGGCTGTGCACGGGGATACAGGGCCTTGCCTCAGGTCAGGCCATACAGCTGATCCCATGCCACACATGGAACGAAGGCCATCTGTGGTGAAGGGTTGGCAATGTTAGGTCTGGTAATAAAATCTTACTTTACTTTTAAAAACCCTAGACATTTATTAAAACACACAGGTTATGGTGATGTCATAGTTAGATATGGAAATAATAATACATTTTGGGGTAACAGTGATATCTGTAGTGGTTTGGAAGCCTGATCCTTTTCCGGGGCCTGAGAGACATAAAGCATCATCACAATCTTCCCCCAAGTGGTTAAAGTGCAGGCAATCAAACTTTTGTCATAGAAGACAGTTGGCGTCAGCAATGCCTTAATGACTTTCATGGACTAGGTCAACTACATGCCTTTACAGGGAGTGAGGTATCACGAGACAAGTACGTCTGAGCATCAATCAACAATGAGGTACTGCAGTTTCTTGCAAATTTATCTGAAAGCCTTGAGATCAGCCAGTCATTGTGTCTGTTTTAGGTTTCTCTATCTTTGAGTATTAATGTGATCGACACATGTTTGAAGGATCAGATCTTCTCTAGATGCCTTCAGAATCAATTCTTTTTGACAACACATGAGAAATCCTTTTCTTTTAAAAAAAATATTTTTAATAAGCCAGTAGATAATTACAAAGAAAAAGACAAAAAAGAAAGAACACAATGTATCCACAACATGACAGGAAATGAAAACATGCAGAACCAACGCACAGTACGGAAAAAAGAACATAGGAGGCTATACAACATCATAAAACAAATTATTGCTGGATACACTATTATAACCCATATATATATATATATATATATATATATATATATATATATATATATATATATATATATATATACTAGCAGCGCCCGTCCCTACGTTGTCCGGGTATGAATTGCTGCCGGCCAGTAGTATATTGTTTTGTAGGATTTCGTTTTGATAGCATTTCTTATCTGTGACAGGCCTGTGAAATGCTCCGATTCACAGTGCACTGCTGATGCACTTAAGAGTGCGCGTTCAGTAGTATGTGAACTCGAGTTTCCCTACTTTATTTTTCCTTCCAATATTATATAGCGCGAACTCGACAACATGGCATGAGCACAATTTACATTACAGAAGAACACATTCATTTGTGGTAGGCACGGGGAGACAAAGCAATTTGCCTGGAATCACAGGATGTTGAACTGATGCCGAGATCCGAACGTAGCTCCCCAGCTCTAAAGTTCGCAATTCTAGAACTTGTGGCGGGAGGTGTCTCTAAAAGTGTATGTCGGTGCTGGCCATCAATGAGAGAGATCTGTGCATTTTTCAAGTGGGTGGTGAAAAAATATGAGTATGTTGCTGGAGATGTGGGCCGCGGTGCCACCAATGTACTTACCGGCGGAGGGTAAACACCCATTATTCCGCAACTTTCTTTCCGCATACCATCACTCCACATACTTTCATTACGAAAGTACCATGACTCTGCAATGCCATTATAACGCATGGCATTACATTTTATATGCTTTAACCACGCATACATTTTGGGGTACTAAGGTATATGTTTTGGGGGGTTTGGGTATTTTAAGGGTTCAGATAAAGTTTTGGGTTATGGGGTACAGGGGTAGTTTTAGGGTTTAGGGATAGGTATCGGTTTTGGGGTACCGGGGTATTTTTAGGGTTCAGGGCTAGGTTTGGGTTTTGGGGAATAGGGGTATTTTTAGGGTTCAGGGGTAGGTTTGGGTTTTGGGGTACAGGGGTATTTTAAGGGTTCAGGGCTAGGTTTGGGTTTTGGGGTACAGGGGTATATTAGGGTTCAGGGGTAGGTTTGGGTTTTGGGGTACAGGGTTATTTTTAGGGCTCAGGGCTAGGTTTGGGATTTGGGGTACAGGGGTATTTTTAGGGTTCAGGGGTAGGTTTGGGTTTTGGGGTACAGGGGTTTTATAAGGGTTCAGGGCAAGGTTGGGTTTTTGGGTACAGGGGTATTTTAGGGTTCAGGGGTAGATTTGGGTTTTGGGGTAAAGTGGTATTTTTAGGGTTCAGGGCTAGGTTTGGGTTTTGGGGTACAGGGGTATTTTTAGGGTTCAGGGGCAGGTTTGGGTTTTGAGGTACAGGGGTATTTATAGGATTCAGGGTTAGGTTTGGGTTTTTGGGGTACAGGGGTATTTTTAGGGTTTAGGGATAGGCTTGGGATTTGGGGTACAGGGTATATTTATAGGGTTAAGATGGGTTAGTGTTTAAGGGTGTTGGGGTATTTTAAGGAGTAAGGGTGGGTTATGATTATGGGGTGCAGGGGTATTTAAAGGGAGCAGGGTGGAATTAGCACATGATATGAGACATGGCATGAAGGGCGGAACGTACCACATGCCCCCAGCATTTGTCACGCCCCCAGCACACGCCCACAGCACATCTCAGACACGCCCACAAGGGACTACTTTGCTGGCACCGTTCTTTTACCTTTTAAATGTATATGGTGGGCGTCTGCATAGCCTATGTCCTTCTGCTTCAACAGCCCTTTCCAACGCGTATTGGGTGTTGTGATTGGTGCTTTGGTTCCTGAGATTACCCGCCTCAAAGGTTTGGGCTCTCTCTTTATTATATTAGTATAGATATATATATATTACCTACTGGCGGTCGCCAGTAGGTATATATAGTTAGGACCTAGTTACCATAGGAAATTCCGAATATTCTATTGGGAATAACTTTGGCGCCGATTGAGGGATCTGCCTGTAATTTTCCTTAAATTTGCCTCGCTGCGCTCCGCTCCATGCCTGAAAGTTTTGGGGGGATTCGTCAAGCGGGGGCCGAGAAAAAAGGGGGGTCCCAAAACTTGTTTTCCCCATGTTAATTTCCAAAGGGACATTCTGACAAGGCTACAGCTCAAACGGCTGAACGGAATTACACCAGATTTGGCAAAACTGTAGGGACTGGTATGCAGCAGTGCCTTTTGTATGTTTGGTGTAAATCCCTCCAGTAGTTTTTGAGAAAATTGAATGTGAAATTGAGTCCAATGCAATTTTCCATAGGACCTTTAGACACAGCTTCAGCCCGAATGGCTGAATGGAATTACTGCAAACTTGGAAAAATGGTAGAGCCTTGTATGCATAAGTGCCTTTTGTATATTTGGTGAAAATCCCTTCAGTAATTGTTGAGAAAATCGACTTTTTTCAAATTATATATCTATAAGCGGGACACGGAGCGCGCACGGGCGTGCACCGTCCTTGCACCGTCCTTGCACGTGCGCGGAACGTAGCATGCGTGCGTGGAATTCTGATTGGCTGTTGGACGTCTGTCAACATTCTAGTCAGTCAAAATGAGGAAGTGTTGTCCGCCATCTTGTTTTTGTGGCAGATGCTAGTGGTTGTAAACAGAAGTGTAATAGTTGACAAGGAGGCAGGGAAGAGATTCCTGAGCCCCCCAGGTTTTGTCATGGGGTCTGTAAAGGACCCTGAAGGTTGGAAAAAATGGAAAAAAAAATGTTTTAAATCGCGCGGTCCGTGCACCGTGCGCGGACTGCGGCTCAAAAAGACAAAAAAGAAATACATCAAAATAACAAGTTTCAGTGTTTAGATGTTAGTTGAGTGCAACATTGAGTGATGACTCTTTCACCTTTGGGTTTAGGTATGTGTTTTGTGGAGAGTTAGTATGGTAATTGGTAGAGAGCATTGGGGTTAGGTTGAAGATTATGTGAGTTTGAAAGTGTTGATAATTTGAACCAATTAAAATGTTACTTTGCTTTTGATTTTGTGTGTGATAAAATTTGATTGGCTGAGTATCTGAATATGTATGAGAAATTAGAGGGAAACACAGCCATTTTGAGATTTTAGTGTTTGAGGTATACTTCTGAGGTGTGAGATTGAGACAGAATTTACTGTTCAACAGTTTTGTAGAAGGTGAGTTGTTAATTTGTAAGGAGAACTCTGTTGTTCACTTTAAGTTTATAGCAAAAATGTTTTCTGTTAGTTATTTAATATTTTTCTGTTATAATTATGGATTGAGTTGGGCAACATCAGATGCAGTGGTTTATATTTTTAATTATTGCTTGATATTATACACTGTCCAGGGAAACACAGACATTTTGTGACTATAGTGTCTGAGGTAGTTTTGTGAGGAAATTTTGGTGTGAGATTTGTGGTGTGAGATTTACACAGTAGTGACTCTTCTAATAGAATTTAATAGTTTTTCTCTGCCCTATCTCACTCTTCCTAAGCGCTGTTTCTCTTTCATTTAATAGTACACTCACATAAAATGATGACTGAAAATGAGGAGCCTACCAACGTCTTCTTTGAAATATCAGCAACATTTATTGAGGCAACTTGTTCTGTGGTGTTTATTGATTCTGTAGATGAAACAAATCATGAAGAACATGAAGGAGATATCGTGGAAGATTTTTTTGATGAAACAGTAGATATGGAATTAATGGAATGTGTAGACATTGTTGAGTTTGTCCAATCATGTTCAGAGACTTTGACGGATGAAATTCCTGATGAAGAAATCCTACAAGTTCTTTTAGATTATGAAAATTCTGAAAAATAAATTTTAATTTAGTAAAAAAAAATTGTTTTGAAATGTTACTTATTTAAATTAAATTTATGAGGTAGTAGCAAAGTGATACAATTTTGGGTTCTTCATGTCCTGTATCCTTTCTCTCACTGACTGTCTCTGATGCATTAGTTTACAACATAAGTAAGTATATAGAACAGCAAGTATGTTTCACCAGAGTGGGAACTCATGACTCCCTACACCAATTCTGACCACACATTGAGAAAGGAAGAAATGATGTGAAAAAAATCTGTTTCTGCTTTCCTGAAAGACTACAGTATGGATTCAATATACCACAATAACTTGCATTACAACATACAAGGTATCTACAGAGGAGACGATGTCCATTTCCATTTAGTTTTGTTTAAAAAAAAAATGTTTAATTCCAATAGGTCCGCGCACCGTGAGTGCTCGGTAAATGCACGGTGCGCAAACCCTATCACCGCCATTCTGTGGTTTCAGAAGAGAGTGAAAAATATAACTTAAAAACGTGGGAAGGGGTAGGGTAGAGTGTCCCTGACCCCTTAGGCCTTCTCAGGGGGTCCTTCAAGGACTCCTAAGATTAAAAATAATGTTTTTTTAAAACAATAACAGAAAACACGATAGGTCCGCGCACGGGGAGTGCTCGGTGAGTGCTCGGTGCGCAGACCTCGGTAAAAATTAATAAAAAAAATAAAGTTAAAAATCTTATTTGAGTGTTTACATGTTAGTTGGCTCTAACAAGAGCCGTTGTGTTCATTGTGGTTTTTTGGTACCTACAAGTAAGTACCAATGCAGAGTCTGATGTTACAGAGATAGACTCTGTTCCCTTCATCAGTGAAATGTACACCATCTGTCCTATAGATGCCTTGCATGTTGTAACGCAAGTTGTTGTGGTATATACAACCCATTCCATAGTCTCTCATGTATGCAGAAACAGATTTATTTACATGTTTCCTTGCTTTCTCAATCTGCGGACAAAATTGATTGGACCAATTCCATTTTTGCCTTTGGCATATATTGGAATAGACAAAGACAGTTTTTTAGGAAAAAGTGACATCAATTGTCCAAAGATGTCCTTCAATAGCATTTCTAGACCAACCCCAGTTAAACTGCATAAGTCATTTCCACCACAGTGCACAATTATGAGGTCAGGGTGTGGGAGATGCATGAAGGATTTCACCAATGGTATCAATTGGTGACATCTCAATCCTCTCTGGCCAATATCCACATTTGGTAAATCAAGGTTTAAAATTCCTCTGTTTATTGCATACCTTTTAGACCAGAATACAAAACTGTGTCCTACAAACCAGACTGAAAGCATGTTCAAGGCAGATCTGGTTGTACTCAGATGAGGGCTGTAAATAAAATGGCAGTTGGAAAGCTTGCAGTTTAGAAAAAAAAGAAGAGGACATTCACTGCACTTGAAGCTTAAGAAATGATTGGTGCTTTCTGAAAATGCAATAGAGCATATTAGGGTGCATAGTTTTGTTTTTTAAAAGAAGCAATTCTAATGGTTCAGAAATGGTCATTGAAAGGAACATTGCACATGATTAGCTGTTATATTGAAAGCTCTAACAACCTTGCTGGATTCATTTGCAACATAGTATGATGAACTTTTAAACTCTGTTCTTCCTTAGGTGGGAGTTACCATGGTAACAGGTTGAATGAGCAGTAGGGGGATGGGTGAATATTATGTGAGTTTGAAAGTGTGGAAATGTAGAACCAATTGAAATGTTAGTTTAGTTGTGGCCAGATGTAAGTCGCCAATTACCCGTTACCGACCGGTTACCGACCGGTAATTGGTTCTTGAGATGTAAGGGGGCCCGAATTTTACCGAATCTGTAAATTTACTGAATCGGTAAATTTACAGATTTGGTAAAATACCGACTCAGTATATTTACCGAATCGGTAATTCCCGATGTAGGTGGCACAGTTTGCAGTGCCACGGGCCCTTAGGAATTCTTATTTTACCACCCAATCCTATTGGGTGGTAAAATACCGAATTCCAGTGTACATGCACATCTTTGGTAGTGTTCTACCAAATTTGATATAATTCAGTGAGCAGTTTGAACTATAGCACTGTTCAAAAATCCCTCCGGAAATTGCACTGGGAAATTGCATTTAAGCACCCCGAAACTTTCAAGGAAGAAGCTGTGGAGCATTAACTTTTTATTGAATGTTTCAGAAAGACTTATAAAGGGCTTGAAAAAGTTATTAGGAAGGCAGAAGGATGTGCGTGGAAGGGGATTGGCTGTGCACGGGGATACAGGGCCTTGCCTCAGGTCAGGCCATACAGCTGATCCCATGTCACACATGGAACGAAGGCCATCTTTGGTGAAGGGTTGGCAATGTTAGGTCTGGTAATAAAATCTTACTTTACTTTTAAAAACCCTAGACATTTATTAAAACGCACAGGTTATGGTGATGTCATAGTTAGATATGGAAATAATAATACATTTTGGGGTAACAGTGATATCTGTAGTGGTTTGGAAGCCTGATCCTTTTCCGGGGCCTGGGAGACATAAAGCATCATCACAATCTTCCCCCAAGTGGTTAAAGTGCAGGCAATCAAACTTTTGTCATAGAAGACAGTTGGCGTCAACAATGCCTTAATGACTTTCATGGACTAGGTCAACTACATGCCTTTACAGGGAGTGAGGTATCACGAGACAAGTACGTCTGAGCATCAATCAACAATGAGGTACTGCAGTTTCTTGCAAATTTATCTGAAAGCCTTGAGATCAGCCAGTCATTGTGTCTGTTTTAGGTTTCTCTATCTTTGAGTATTAATGTGATCGACACATGCTTGAAGGATCAGATCTTCTCTTGATGCCTTCAGAATCAATTCTTTTTGACAACACATGATAAATCCTTTTCTTTTAAAAAAAATATTTTTAATAAGCCAGTAGATAATTACAAAGAAAAAGACAAAAAAGAAAGAACACAATGTATCCACAACATGACAGGAAATGAAAACATGCAGAACCAAAGCACAGTACGGAAAAAAGAACATAGGAGGCTATACAACATAATAAAACAAATTATTGCTGGATACACTATTATAACCTATATATATATATATATATATATATATATTCACTGAAAAAACCATAGGTTATAGACCATATATAGTTAGGGATTAGCATTTAAAAAACCTTATTTTATTTGCACAAAACCATTGAAATTCCATATATAGTTAGTTGCACTAACTATATATCGCGGACCCGCAATCCACTGCTAATGATGTCACATATTACATCATTCATGACATGGTCAGTGACATCACTGATGACATCACTGATGACATCTCAAATGACATCACTGATGACATCACTGATGACATCTCAAATGACATCACTGATGACATCACTGACATCTCATTTGACATTACTGATTACATCACTGATGATATCATTTATGTGATAATACATCTTCAGACTCTAATATAACCTTTGATACACTCAGTGTAAACAGGCACTCACAGACTGTCACACATCCATGGAGTTACTCACACACCTATTCAGTCATGCAAAGAATCAATCACATCTCCATTTCCTTAACTATACAGTTATACACACCTTACTTATTCAAACATATACTAACACATATTTACTCTCTTATACAATCCTTGATACAAGTTCACAATGATTCATACAGCCACTCTCACATTCACTGACTCTTATGTTCAGTTATTTATATATGTCAACTCTCACATGGAGTGTGCTTTACATATGTACTTACTTTGACATGTAGAACTGAGATATCCATTCACTCACCAATATACTCATGCACACAGTCAACTGTCCATACAGCTGTTTCTACATGCACTTTTGAACCCATACACCTAGGGAATCAACCGCTCACACATCTATGCACAGAGTTATACACCTCCCAGCCACCCACACACACACTCAGTCTCCCATACAAATACTTGGGCAACCATTCAATAACCCATATAGTTACTGATATAGCTACTGATTTAAACATGCAGCAGTTTACAGAAGAACATAAATATTGATTGCCAAATTAAGACACTTTAATCACTAACCCATGCACTCAGTGAGACACATTTAATCATTCTCTCATACAGTCAGTCATGCACCTACTAAATCCTTCATCCAGACACTTATACATCCACTCATTCTTCAATATGTAAGACATATTTTAACTTTACAGAAACATACAGTCACTGGGTGTTGTCATCAGTGATGTCATCAGTGATGTCACTGACCATGTCATGAATGATGTAATATGTGACATCATTAGCAGTGGATTGCGGGTCCGCGATATATAGTTAGTGCAACTAACTATATATGGAATTTCAATGGTTTTGTGCAAATAAAATAAGGTTTTTTAAATGCTAATCCCTAACTATATATGGTCTATAACCTATGGTTTTTTCAGTGAATTTTCAAGGTTTTGTAAATGCAAATTCCTAACTATATATGGTCTATAACCTATGGTTTTTTCTGTGAATTTCATTGGTTTTTTAAAAGCTAATATCTATAGCTGTAAAATATATTCTTTATTAAGTGACGTATCACGTAGCCCGTGAGACGCCTCATGATGCATCGCATAACCGTGACGTATCGTCTCTGCAGCGCAAACCAAACCCAAAACGTAAGCGCGCCAGAACACGCTTAAAGATATATATATATTTTTTAACCTTAATTAGACAAAATCCACACGTGCACATATCACAAACGTTCAAAAAACACAATATGTCGGACTCCCGTTACGCTGCCGGTTAGCTGCCCGGTTAACGTACCAGGAAGCACCTTTACCGCGAAAATCGCAAATTTTTTTTTTTCACCCCCCAGGGAACTTTAATAGCCCCCTCATCAATCCTAGGGGTTCAGGAGGGGTCTGCCTTACCCCTTTCATTCATTTACACCTTTTTTTTTCCCACCTCTTGTCTCTCGATCCCACAGAGAGACAAGATGGCGGCCGCTCCAGACTGTTTACAATGATAACAGCCAATCAGCTTCTCCTCAGACTCCCGTTACACTGCCGATTAGCTTCCCGGTAGCTTCCCGGTAGCTGCCCGGTTAGCTGCCCAGTTCGCGTACCAAGACGCGTCTCTACGGCGAAAAAATCGGATTTTTTTGTTTGTTTTTTTTTGGCCCCACGTGGTTTTATAATATCCCCCTCATAAATCCTAGGGGGTCAGAAGGGGTCTACCTTGCCCTCTTTCCTTCATTTCCCCCTTTGTTTTGGCCTCCTCTTGTCTCTCGATCCTACCGAGAGACAAGATGGCGGCCGCTCCGGACTGTTTACAATATTGACAGCCAATCAGCTACTCCTCAGACTCCCGTTACACTGCCGGTTAGCTTCCCGGTTAGCTGCCCGGTTAGCTGCCCGGTTCGCGTACCAAGACGCGTCTCTACGGCGAAAAAATCTGATTTTTTTTTTGGGTTACACTGCCGGTTAGCTTCCCGGTTAGCTGCCCGGTTAGCTGCCCGGTTCGCGAACCAAGACGCGTCTCTACGGCGAAAAAATCGGATTTTTTTTTTTTTTTTGGTTACACTGACGGTTAGCTTCCCGGTTAGCTGCCCGGTTAGCTGCCCGGTTCGCGAACCAAGACGCGTCTCTACGGCGAAAAAATCGGATGTTTTTTTTTTTTTTTTTGGGCCCGGCGTGGCTCTATAATATCCCCCTCATCAATCCCAGGGGGTCAGGAGGGGTCTACCTTGCCCCCTTTCCTTCATTTCCCCCTTTGTTTTGGCCTCCTCTTGTCTCTCGATCCTACCGAGAGACAAGATGGCGGCCGCACCGGACTGTTTAGAATGTTGACAGACACCGGAGAGCCAATCAGCTTCGCTTTGCAAAGTTCCGATACGCGAAAAGTTCGCGAACCGGAGCGCTGCCCGGAGCGCTGTTACAGATATATATCTTGATTTAAACGTTAATTTCTCAAAATCCACTGAAGCACATATATTGAGACCTAGCAAAGGCACATCGGGCTAACAGTCCCTACAATTTTGCCAAGTTTCGTGGAAATCCATTCAGCCGTTCGGGCTAAAAGTGAGTCCAACCGCCCTATGGAAATTAACATGGGAAAAACGCGTTTTGGGACCCCCCTTTTTTCTCGGCCCCCCCTTGACGAACCCCCCCCAAATTTTCAGGAGCTGCTCAGAAACAAAATGTGCCATTTTCCTGAAAATTTCAGCCGATTCCGTCCACAAACGCCAAAGTTATTAGACATAGAATTTTCAAAAGTCTCATAGGAAAAAAATCCTAACTATATATACCTACTGGCTATCGCCAGTAGGTAATATATATATATATATATATATATATATATATATATATATATATATATATATATATATATATATATATATATATATATATATATATATATATATATATATTACCTACTGGCGGTCGCCAGTAGGTATATATAGTTAGGACCTAGTTACCATAGGAAATTCCGAATATTCTATTGGGAATAACTTTGGCGCCGATTGAGGGATCTGCCTGTAATTTTCCTTAAATTTGCCTCGCTGCGCTCCGCTCCATGCCTGAAAGTTTTGGGGGGATTCGTCAAGCGGGGGCCGAGAAAAAAGGGGGTTCCAAAACGTGTTTTCCCCATGTTAATTTCCAAAGGGACATTCTGACAAGGATACAGCTCAAACGGCTGAACGGAATTACACCAGATTTGGCAAAATTGTAGGGACTGGTATGCAGCAGTGCCTTTTGTATGTTTGGTGTAAATCCCTCCAGTAGTTTTTGAGAAAATTGAATGTGAAATTGAGTCCAATGCAATTTTCCATAGGACCTTTAGACACAGCTTCAGCCCGAATGGCTGAATGGAATTACTGCAAACTTGGAAAAATGGTAGAGCCTTGTATGCATAAGTGCCTTTTGTATATTTGGTGAAAATCCCTTCAGTAATTGTTGAGAAAATCGACTTTTTTCAAATTATATATCTATAAGCGGGACACGGAGCGCGCACGGGCGTGCACCGTCCTTGCACCGTCCTTGCACGTGCGCGGAACGTAGCATGCGTGCGTGGAATTCTGATTGGCTGTTGGACGTCTGTCAACATTCTAGTCAGTCAAAATGAGGAAGTGTTGTCCGCCATCTTGTTTTTGTGGCAGATGCTAGTGGTTGTAAACAGAAGTGTAATAGTTGACAAGGAGGCAGGGAAGAGATTCCTGAGCCCCCCAGGTTTTGTCATGAGGTCTGTAAAGGACCCTGAAGGTTGGAAAAAAAGAAAAAAAAAATGTTTTAAATCGCGCGGTCCGTGCACCGTGCGCGGACTGCGGCTCAAAAAGACAAAAAAGAAATACATCAAAATAACAAGTTTCAGTGTTTAGATGTTAGTTGAGTGCAACATTGAGTGATGACTCTTTCACCTTTGGGTTTAGGTATGTGTTTTGTGGAGAGTTAGTATGGTAATTGGTAGAGAGCATTGGGGTTAGGTTGAAGATTATGTGAGTTTGAAAGTGTTGATAATTTGAACCAATTAAAATGTTACTTTGCTTTTGATTTTGTGTGTGATAAAATTTGATTGGCTGAGTATCTGAATATGTATGAGAAATTAGAGGGAAACACAGCCATTTTGAGATTTTAGTGTTTGAGGTATACTTCTGAGGTGTGAGATTGAGACAGAATTTACTGTTCAACAGTTTTGTAGAAGGTGAGTTGTTAATTTGTAAGGAGAACTCTGTTGTTCACTTTAAGTTTATAGCAAAAATGTTTTCTGTTAGTTATTTAATATTTTTCTGTTATACTTATGGATTGAGTTGTGCAACATCAGATGCAGTGGTTTATATTTTTAATTATTACTTGATATTATACACTGTCCAGGGAAACACAGACATTTTGTGACTATAGTGTCTGAGGTAGTTTTGTGAGGAAATTTTGGTGTTCAATTTGTGGTGTGAGATTTACACAGTAGTGACTCTTCTAATAGAATGTAATAGTTTTTCTCTGCCCTATCTCACTCTTCCTAAGCGCTGTTTCTCTTTCATTTAATAGTACACTCACATAAAATGATGACTGAAAATGAGGAGCCTACCAACGTCTTCTTTGAAATATCAGCAACATTTATTGAGGCAACTTGTTCTGTGGTGTTTATTGATTCTGTAGATGAAACAAATCATGAAGAACATGAAGGAGATATCGTGGAAGATTTTTTTGATGAAACAGTAGATATGGAATTAATGGAATGTGTAGACATTGTTGAGTTTGACCAATCATGTTCAGAGACTTTGACGGATGAAATTCCTGATGAAGAAATCCTACAAGTTCTTTTAGATTATGAAAATTCTGAAAAATAAATTTTAATTTAGTAAAAAAAAATTGTTTTGAAATGTTACTTATTTAAATTAAATTTATGAGGTAGTAGCAAAGTGATACAATTTTGAGTTCTTCATGTCCTGTATCCTTTCTCTCACTGACTGTCTCTGATGCATTAGTTTACAACATAAGTAAGTATATAGAACAGCAAGTGTGTTTCACCAGAGAGGGAACTCATGACTCCCTACACCAATTCTGACCACACATTGAGAAAGGAAGAAATGATGTGGAAAAAATCTGTTTCTGCTTTCCTGAAAGACTACAGTATGGATTCAATATACCACAATAACTTGCATTACAACATACAAGGTATCTACAGAGGAGACGATGTCCATTTCCATTTAGTTTTGTTTAAAAAAAAAAAAATTAAATTCCAATAGGTCCGCGCACCGTGAGTGCTCGGTAAATGCACGGTGCGCAAACCCTATCACCGCCATTCTGTGGTTTCAGAAGAGAGTGAAAAATATAACTTAAAAACGTGGGAAGGGGTAGGGTAGAGTGTTCCTGACCCCTTAGGCCTTCTCAGGGGGTCCTTCAAGGACTCCTAAGAATAAAAATAATGTTTTTTTAAAACAATAACAGAAAACACGATAGGTCCGCGCACGGGGAGTGCTCGGTGAGTGCTCGGTGCGCAGACCTCGGTAAAAATTAATAAAAAAAATAAAGTTAAAAATCTTATTTGAGTGTTTACATGTTAGTTGGCTCTAAAAAGAGCCGTTGTGTTCATTGTGGTTTTTTGGTACCTACAAGTAAGTACCAATGCAGAGTCTGATGTTACAGAGATAGACTCTGTTCCCTTCATCAGTGAAATGTACACCATCTGTCCTATAGATGCCTTGCATGTTGTAACGCAAGTTGTTGTGGTATATACAACCCATTCCATAGTCTCTCATGTATGCAGAAACAGATTTATTTACATGTTTCCTTGCTTTCTCAATCTGCGGACAAAATTGATTGGACCAATTCCATTTTTGCCTTTGGCATATATTGGAATAGACAAAGACAGTTTGAGGAAAAAGTGACATCAATTGTCCAAAGATGTCCTTCAATAGCATTTCTAGACCAACCCCAGTTAAACTGCATAAGTCATTTCCACCACAGTGCACAATTATGAGGTCAGGGTGTGGGAGATGCATGAAGGATTTCACCAATGGTATCAATTGGTGACATCTCAATCCTCTCTGGCCAATATCCACATTTGGTAAATCAAGGTTTAAAATTCCTCTGTTTATTGCATACCTTTTAGACCAGAATACAAAACTGTGTCCTACAAACCAGACTGAAAGCATGTTCAAGGCAGATCTGGTTGTACTCAGATGAGGGCTGTAAATAAAATGGCAGTTGGAAAGCTTGCAGTTTAGAAAAAAAAGAAGAGGACATTCACTGCACTTGAAGCTTAAGAAATGATTGGTGCTTTCTGAAAATGCAATAGAGCATATTAGGGTGCATAGTTTTGTTTTTTAAAAGAAGCAATTCTAATGGTTCAGAAATGGTCATTGAAAGGAACATTGCACATGATTAGCTGTTATATGAAAGCTCTAACAACCTTGCTGGATTCATTTGCAACATAGTATGATGAACTTTTAAACTCTGTTCTTCCTTAGGTGGGAGTTACCATGGTAACAGGTTGAATGAGCAGTAGGGGGATGGGTGAATATTATGTGAGTTTGAAAGTGTGGAAATGTAGAACCAATTGAAATGTTAGTTTAGTTTTGAAATAGTGTGGGAAGACATTTCATTGGTTATGAGCAGAAAGAAGTGAGAAGAATTAGTGAGAAACTGCCATTTCTGTTTCCAGTGTCTGAGCTGCAGTTCAGGGATTCTGCTTAAGAAAATCTGATGTGTGTTTCACACAGTTGTACATTTTCAAAAGCGATTTTAAAGGTGAGTAATATAGAGAGAGTGCTGTTTGCAGTATTGGGAAGCATAACAAGCATATTGGGCTTCATTACTGTTGTATTTTGAAAATGAGTCAGGTTTCTGCATTGTAGTGTAGTGCTCATTTAAATGGGTTATGCTCTGTGTATAAAATGATTTACTATTCTTAATGTTTTTAGATAAAATGTGTGGCTAAAAGATTTTTGACAAGGATCACAGTGAGTGTCTGTGTGAATTAAGGAATTATATTTTCACCTTTTTCCATAATGTTAACTGAATGGTGCATATTAGAAATTACATTTTGAAATGAGTTAGGTTTCAGCAATGTAATGTAGTGCATATTGAAATGGGCTGTGTTCTGTGTCTAAATCGATTTACCATGTTAAATGATTTTTGCTGAAATGTGTGGCTATAATATTTTTCACAAAGGTCACACTGTGTGTGTATGTGAATTAAGGAATTATATTTTCATCTTTTTCCATAATGTTAGCTGTGTGTGCTTACAGTTTGTATTTTTTTGTTTATAGGGTAGACTTCTTTTTACATTGTTTTTCATGTTTGGATTCATTGCTGGTATAGAGATAGTGTAATGTTTTCATTGGACTTGTAAATATGCTCCTTTTTTACAAGCGTCTTGCGCAACCTTTAACATGGGTAGAAGCAGTGAATGTATGGAGAGGGATAGGAATAGCAGATAGAAAACAATATGAAATGGTGTGGGAGATGCATAAAGGATTTCAGTAATGGTATCAATTGAGATGGAATATAAGATAAAGAGAGGCATATTTACAAGCCCCTTGCACAATGTTTAACATGGGTACAAATAGAAAATGCATGCAGAGTAATAAAATTGGCACACAGACAAGAATATGAAATGCTGTGAGAGATGCGTAAAGGATTTTACTAATGGCATAAATTGAGAGAGAATAAACAAAAAAGAAAGGCATATTTACAAGCCCCTTGCGCAATGTTTAACATGGGTACAAGCAGTAAATGCATGCAGAGTGTTAAAATTGGCACACATACAAGAATATGAAATTGTGTGAGAGATGCGTAAAGGATTTTACTAATGGCATAATTTGAGATAGAATATACAAAAAAGAAAGGCATATTTACAAGCCCCTTGCGCAATGTTTATCATGGGTACAAACAGTAAATGCATGCAGAGTGTTAAAATTCGCACATAGACAAGAATATGAAATGGTGTGAGAGATGTGTTAAGGATTTTACTAATGGCATAAATTGAGATAGAATATACAAAAAAGAAAGGCATATTTACAAACCCCTTGCGCAATGTTTAACATGGGTACAAGCAGAAAATGCATGCAGAGTAATAAAATTGGCACACAGACAAGAATATGAAATGGTGTGAGAGATGCGTAAAGGATTTTACTAATGGCATAAATTGAGATAGAATATACAAAAAATAAAGGCATATTTACAAGCCCCCTGCGCAATGTTTAACATGGGTACAAGCAGTAAATGCATGCAGAGTGTTAAAATTGGTACACAGACAAGAATATGAAATGGTGTGAGAGGTGTGTAAAGGATTTTACTAATGGCATAAATTGAGATAGAATATACATAAAAGAAAGGCATATTTACAAGCCCCATGCGCAATGTTTAACATGGGTACAAGCAGTAAATGCATGTGGAGTGTTAAAATTGGGACACAGACAAGAATATGAAATGGTGTGAGAGATGCGTAAAGGATTTTACTAATGGCATAAATTGAGATAGAATATACAAAAAAGAAAGGCATATTTACAAGCCCCTTGTGCAATGTGTCACTTGAGTACAAGTAGTAAATGCATGCAGAGTGTTAAAATTGGCACACAGACAATAATATGAAATGGTGTGAGAGATGCGTAAAGGATTTTACTAATGGCATAAATTGAGATGGAATATACAAAAAAGAAAGGCATATTTACAAGCCCCTTGCGCAATGTTTAACATGGGTACAAGCAGTAAATGCATGCAGAGTGTTAAAATTGGCACACATACAAGAATATGAAATTGTGTGAGAGATGCATAAAGGATTTTACTAATGGCATAATTTGAGATAGAATATACAAAAAAGAAAGGCATATTTACAAGCCCCTTGCGCAATGTTTAACATGGGTACAAGCAGAAAATGCATGCAGAGTGTTAAAATTGGTACACAGACAAGAATATGAAATGGTGTGAGAGATGCGTAAAGGATTTTACTAATGGCATAAATTGAGTTAGAATATACAAAAAAGAAAGGCATATTTACAAGCCCCTTGTGCAATGTTTAACATGGGTACCAGCAGTAAATGCATGTAGAGTATTAACATTGGCACACAGACAAGAATATGAAATGGTGTGAGAGATGTGTGAAGGATTTTACTAATGGCATAAATTGAGATAGAATATACAAAAAAGAAAGGCATATTTACAAGCCCCTTGCGCAATGTGTCACTTGAGTACAAGTAGTAAATGCATGCAGAGTGTTAAAATTGGCACACAGACAAGAATATGAAATGGTGTGAGAGATGTGTAAAGGATTTTACTAATGGAATACGTTGAGAAAGAACATACAAAAAAGAAAGGCATATTTACAAGCTCCTTGCGCAATGTTTAACATGGGTACAAGCAGTAAATGCATGCAGAGTGATCAAATTGGTACACAGGCAAGAATATGAAATGCCTTGAGAAATGTGTAAAGGATTTTACTAATGGCATAAATTGAGATAGAATATACAAAAAAGAGAGGCATATTTACAAGCCCTTTGTGCAATGTTTGACATGAGTACAAGCAGACAATGCATGCAGAGTAATAAAATTGGCACACAGACAAGAATATGAAATGGTGTGAGAGATGCGTAAAGAATTTTACTGATGGCATAAATTGAGATGGAATATACAAAAAAGAAAGGCATATTTACAAGCTCCTTGCGCAATGTTTAACATGGGTACAAGCAGTAAATGCATGCAGAGTAATAAATTTGGCACACAGAGAAGAATATGAAATGGTATGAGAGATGCGTAAAGGATTTTACTAATGGCATAAATTGAGATAGAATATACAAAAAAGAAAGGCATATTTACAAGCCGCTTGCGCAATGTTTAACATGGGTAGAAGCAGTAAATGCATGCAGAGAGTTAAAATTGGCACACAGACAAGAATATGAAATGGTGTGAGAGATGCGTAAAGGATTTTACTAATGGCATAAGTTGAGAAACAATATACATAAAAGAAAGGCATATTTACAAGCCCCTTGCACAATGTTTAACATGGGTACAAGCAGTAAATGCATGCAGAGTAATATAATTGGCACACAGACAAGAATATGAAATGCCTTGAGAGATGTGTAAAGGATTTTACTAATGGCATAAATTGAGATAGAATATACAAAAAAGAGAGGCATATTTACAAACCCCTTGCGCAATGTTTGACATGGGTGCATGCAGAAAATGCATGCAGAGTAATAAAATTGGCACACAGACAAGAAGATGAAATGCCTTGAGAGATGCGTAAAGTATTTTACTAATGACATAAATTGAGATAGAATATACAAAAAATTACATAACATTGCTAAAACCTAACTCATTTCTTATTACTCTGCATGCATTTACTACTTGTACCCATATGAAACATTACGCAAGGGGCTTGTAAATATGCCTTTCTTTTTTGTATATTCTATCTCAATTTTATTAGTCTGATTAATTACTCTTTTCCACTTACATAAAGGAGCATATTTACAAGCCAAATTAAACTATTAGCACTATCTCTGTACCAGCATTGAATCTAAGCATGAGAAACACTTTAAAAAGAAGTGTACCCTGTAAGCTAAAAGATACAAATTGTGTGGACACTCAGCTAATATTACGGAAAAAGATGAAAATATAATTCCTTAATTCACATACACACTCAGTGTGTTCCTTGTCAAAAAAATTAAAGCCAGACATTTCAACCAAAAAACATTTAGAATGGTAAATTGTTTTAGACACAGAGAGTGAGATGAGACACACACACAAACAGACAGATGGTGTAGGCAGAGATTGAGATGACACACACATACAAACAGAGAGATGATAGAAGGAGAGAGTGAGATGCGGCATACAAAGAGGGAGATGGTGCAGGCAGAGAGTGATATGAGACACACAAAGAGAGATGTGAACTAGTGTTTATATTGTTTAGTTAATGTAATTGCTATGTGCTTTGTTAGTAGTGGTCTATAATATGTCATATTTTTCTTTTCAACAGATTGTAAATATCTGCAAAGTCATAATAGATTATGCCTACCAAGAACCACAAACAAAGAGTTTATAAGCAACCTTTATCAATCAAAGGACTGAATTAGAAGATTCATCCAGAAGACAATCTTCAGAGAAAAGAAAAAATGCTCCTGGTAATGCAGCTGTGCTTCCTGTTTTTTTGCAGGATAACTTGAATGGACTCTTGTGCAAAGGTTATTAGTTTCTGGAAAGGAATGCATTGCATCACGAAATTCTTAAGTTCAGGTTGGATATTTGCAACCATTGATACTTGCATTGGTGGTGCTGTTGGTTTAGAAGAAGTGCTAGGAGCAGAGCCCTGCTCCTCTGATGATCTTTTTATTACAGCTTTACTCCAATTGTTTGGGTGTATATTCCGGACATGGCATTCCATGCTATAAGTTCCAAAGCTGTACGGTTTCTGTGGATTCCCTCTTGAAAGTACTCTGTGACAGATTTTACATGTGACAAAAGGCGCATTTACAGTTTTCTCTCTTTCTTGTTTTTTTTTTAATTTCCGTACTATGGACTCTCTCTGTGTTCTAGGGGTTTCAGGAACAAACTCTTCTGAAGATGAAGTGGAAGAAAGAACTTTTTACACAAAACAATTGTTGCATCTGTGGTTCCTGTTCTTCTGCAAAATTACAATGGACTGTTGTCCGAAGGCTACTAATTTATTGCAATGTATGCATTGCATCATTACATTTTTCAGTTCTGGCTGAATGTTCGCCACCATTGAAGATGGTATTGGTGGTTTTCCGGTTCTTGCTGTAGATGTACTAGGAGAAGAGTCCTGCTCCTGAGATCTTTGCACCACAGCTCTACTCCAATTGTTGGGGTGTATATTTTTTACATGGCGTTCCATGCTGTGGGTTCTGAATGAATATTTCTTATTAGGATTTCCTCTAGATAACACTGTGTCACAGATCTTGCAGATGACCAGTGGTGCATTTACTTTCTTCTGATGTTCTGGAAAGTTGAAAAACTTCCAGACTATGGACTCCTTCTTCTTACTTGGGTGTGGATCCTCTTCAACAAAGTCTTCATTAGAAGAATGGTCAGACTCTGGATGTTCAGCCATTTTGAAGTATTTTTCTGTAGCTAGGAGCTGTAGAAAAAAGGTGTTGCTTCTTTGAAAGCCAAAGAAGAATGATGAACATGGGAGGGGTCTTTTAACAATTGGAGTAGGAAGTATCATAAACCAATTAAATCTTTTGTTTTAAGGTCACATGGTTGGACGCAAGCTTACGGAGCGCTTACGGAGCGCTTACGGAGCGTTTACGGAGTGCTTACGTAAGCTTAAGTTGCGTTTACGTTTTATTTACGGAGTGCTTACGTCATCTTATGATGTGCTTACGTGGTACGCACCCTCGTGAGATTTATAATTGTTTAGATAAAGTTATATATGTTGTTTAAAAGTTTAAAATAAACATGTTCTTTATGATCCCAGTTAATATGTTCCTTTATATTGTACAATGAATAATTAGATAAAATTATTTAGCACCCTTGTGATACTTATAGTTGTTTAAATAAAGTTATATAAGTTGTTTAAAAGGTTAAAATAAACATGTTCTTTGTTATCCCAGGTAATGTGTTCCTTTATATTGTTCAATGAATACGTAGATATAACGAGTTAAAGTATATAAAACTTTCGGAGGTAAATAATGAGTTCCTGTGTACATTTATATCTGTGCATGTAAATTTGTGCCATGTGGCACACATACATGCCCTAAAACCATGTATGTGTGTGACATGGCACACAAATCAGAATCAAGGGTGCTACAGGGTATCAAAGTGAGAACCTGTCTCCCTTGACAATTCAGTAATTTTATCGATTCGGTATTTACTGATTCGGTAATTGCCATTGATTCCTATTGGTCTCAAGATTTATAGGAATCAATGGCAATTACCAAAACGATAAATACCGATTCGGTAAAATGACTGAATTATACAGAATTGGTTATCTCAAAAGAGAAATCACCTACATCCAAATTACCTATTCTTAAATATTGAAGTGGTATGATTTGGTATTTATGAGTAGGTAAATCGAGATTACGTACATCTGGCCTATTGAGTTGTAACATATTTATATACATATGTTACATTTCAGTGTTTTGGAAGTAGTATAATATACTATAGGTAAACACCTTATAGCTTTATGATGTACCACATCCTTATAGTTTTGCACTTTGACATTCAGTATGTCAAACTTTTACATACAAACATAGAAATGTAGTTCTTTTTTTAACCAGTAGAGGTAGTTGTAAAAAGAACTGTTTGGTACGCACCCTTGCGAGATTTGTAATTGCTTAAATAAAGTTATATATGTTGTTTAAAAGTTGCTTAAATAAAGTTCTATATGTTGTTTAAAAGTTTAAAATAAACATGTTCTTTATTATCCCAGATAATGTTCGCCACCATTGAAGATGGCATTGGAGGTACTCCGGTTCTTCCTGTAGATGTACTAGGAGAAGAGTCCTCCTCCTGAGATCTTTGCACCACAGCTCTACTCCAATTGGAGTGTATAGTTTTTACATGGCATTCCATGGTTTGGGTTCCAAATGAATATTTCTTATTTGGATTTCCTCTTGATAACACTGTGTCACAGATCTTGCAGGTGACCAGTGGTGCATTTACCTTCTTCTGATGTTCTGGAAAGCTGAAAAATTTCCACACTATGGACTCCTTCTTTTTAGTTGGGCGAGGTTCCTCTTCAACAAAGTCATCATTAGAAGAATGGTCAGACTCTGGATGTTCAGCCATTTGGAAGTATTTTTCTATAGCTAGTTTTATATACTTTAACTCGTTATATCTACGTATTCATTGAACAATATAAAGGAACACATTACCTGGGATAACAAAGAACATGTTTATTTTAAACTTTTAAACAACTTATATAACTTTATTTAAACAACTATAAGTATCACAAGGGTGCTAAATAATGTTATCTAATTATTCATTGTACAATATAAAGGAACATATTAACTGGGATCATAAAGAACATGTTTATTTTAAACTTTTAAACAACATATATAACTTTATTTAAACAATTATAAATCTCACGAGGGTGCGTACCACGTAAGCACATCATAAGATGACGTAAGCACTCCGTAAATAAAACGTAAACGCAACTTAAGCTTACGTAAGCACTCCGTAAACGCTCTGTAAGCTTGCGTCCAACCATGTGACCTTAAAACAAAAGATTTAATTGGTTTATAATACTTCCTACTCCAATTGTTTAAAGACCCCTCCCACGTTCATCATTCTTCTTTGGCTTTCAAAGAAGCAACACCTTTTTTCTACAGCTCCTAGCTACAGAAAAATACTTCAAAATGGCTGAACATCCAGAGTCTGACCATTCTTCTAATGAAGACTTTGTTGAAGAGGATCCACACCCAAGTAAGAAGAAGGAGTCCATAGTCTGGAAGTTTTTCAACTTTCCAGAACATCAGAAGAAAGTAAATGCACCACTGGTCATCTGTAAGATCTGTGACACAGTGTTATCTAGAGGAAATCCTAATAAGAAATATTCATTCAGAACCCACAGCATGGAATGCCATGTAAAAAATATACACCCCAACAATTGGAGTAGAGCTGTGGTGCAAAGATCTCAGGAGCGGGACTCTTCTCCTAGTACATCTACAGCAAGAACCGGAAAACCACCAATACCATCTTCAATGGTGGCGAACATTCAGCCAGAACTGAAAAATGTAATGATGCAATGCATACATTGCAATAAATTAGAAAAAAGGTGTTGCTTCTCTGAAAGCCAAAGAAGAATGATGAACATGGGAGGGGTTTTTCAATAATTGGAGTAGGAAGTATTATAAAGCAATTAAATCTTTTGGTTTAAGGTCACATGGTTAGACGTAAGCTTACGGAGTGCTTACGTTGCATTTACGGAGCGCTTACGTAAGCTTACGTTGCGTTCACGCTCTATTTATGGAGCGCTAACGTAATCTTACGATGCGTTTACGTAGGACGCACCGTCGCGAGATTTATAGTTGCTTAATTAAAGTTATATATGGTCTTTAAAAGTTTAAATTAACATGTTCTTTATTATCCCAGATAATGTGTACCTTTATATTGTGTAATGAATAAGTAGATGTAACAATTTAAAGTTTATAAAACTTTCGGGGGTAAGAGCTCGGAGCGTTTACAGTTCGAGGACGGAGCTCTTACATTGCGTGCACGTGTGACCTACCCTCGCGAGATTTGTTACTACTTCAAAAAGTAATATACTGTTGTTAAAAGTTAAAAAAAAAACATTTTCTACATTATAGCAGATATTGTCTACCTTTAAAATCTACGTTAAAAACGTAGATTTTATGTTTTAGAAACTTTAAAAAAATTGTTGGGGTAAGAGCTCAGAGCGTTCACGGAGCGCGGACCCTGTAATCATATAAAAAAAATTGAAAATAAAAATTATATATATATATATTATATTAAATATATATATTCACTGAAAAAAACATAGGTTTCAAGCCTTACATAGTTAGGTATTACCATTTAAAAAACCTTGCAAATTCACTAAAAAAAACATAGGTTTCAGGTCATATATAGTTAGGTATTAGCATTTAAAAAACCTTTCAAATTCACTGAAAAAACCATAGGTTTCAGGTCATATATAGGTAGGAATTAGCATTTAAAAAACCTTGCAAATTCACTGAAAAAAACATAGGTTTCAGGTCAAATATAGTTAGGAATTAGCATTTAAAAAACCATTGAAATTGCTCCTATATAGTTAGTTGTACTAACTATATTTCGCGCACCCGCAATCCACTGCTGATGATGTCACATATTACATCATTTATGACATGGTCAGTGACATCACTGATGACATCACTGATGACATCTCAAATGACATCACTGATGACATCACTGATGACATCTCAATTGACATCACTGATCACATCACTGATGATATCATTCATGTGATGCACCTCATCACACTCTAATATAACCTTTGATACACCCAGTTGTAAACACTGACTACCATTCTTGAAACCATTGACACACCACATACGCACACACTGATTGTTAGGTTTATACACACATCCAATCATTTACCCATAGAATCACTCATACATACAGTCACTCATCAATACAACACTATCATCTGCATTCAAACACTTATACAGATACTCACACTCTGCCACTCATCCATGGAGGTACTCACACATCTGGTCAGTCATGCAAATAAACAATCACACTTTCATTTCCTCAACTATACAGTTATACACACAACACCTTACTTATTCAAACATATACAAACACATACTTACTTTGTTATACAATTACTGATACAAGTACACAATGATCCATACAGCCACTCGCACAATCAGTTGCTCTTATGTATAGTCATTTATGTATGCCAGCTACCCACACACACACTCAGTCTCCCATACAAATACTCGGGCAACCAATCAATAACACATATAGCCACTCATATAGCTACTGATCAACATATGCCCTAGCTTACACAACAACAGACATACTGATGCACACATTCAGACAGTTTAGTCACTAGCCCAAGCCTTCAGTAAGACACATTTAATCACTCACTCGTACATTCAGTCATGTACCTACTAAATCCTTCATCCAGACACTTATACATCCACTCATTTTTCAATATGTAAAACATATTTAAACTTTACAGAAACACACAGTCACTGGATGATGTCATCAGTGATGTCATCAGTGATGTCATTTGAGATGTCATCAGTGAACTCATCAGTGATGTCACTGACCATGTCATAAATGATGTAATATGTGACATCATCAGCAGTGGATTACCGGTGCGCGAAATATAGTTAGTACAACTAACTATATAGGAGCAATTTCAATGGTTTTCTAAATGCTAATTCCTAACTATATATGACCTGAAACCCATGGTTTTTCTCAGTGAATATATATATATATATATATCCCGTATATAAGATCTCCCTCCTTTCGAATCAAGAAAATCATCCGGCACTCGGTGGTAGGATAGAAAACAGTCCTTTTTATTTCAAATTGAGTACATCTACGCGTTTCGGGAGTCGTGCTGCCTTGTTCACGATGTTGCACCATTACAAACACCAAGTTAAAATACGTTTTTTTGCAGGGGTGGTAATAATAGGTGACGGACTTGATTTTGCAAACAACGACCCTTTCTATTTAGAATGTGGCGGCCATCTTATCACATGTTTGTTTTTAACCAGGTAAATGCTACAAATTAAATCATGTAGCCATGCTACACATTTGCATTTTGATAGAGGTGCAATTTCATTCTCTTTTCGATGTGCATTTTTTTTAGGGATTTAACAAAAATCCTCCACAATTTTACACAAGAAACAAAGTTTTCTTTACAACCTCACTGGTTAAAAAACAAAAACATAATTAAAGTGCAAGTGCTTTAAATGACCTGTTCACTTTAAGGTCTTTACCTTTCGAGGTGGGTGGCCAGTGCCTATTCCAATGATTGCATTATATAGAGAGAGAAAATTCCTTTACTTTTCTTTTCCATGTATAACGTCAATATTACCTTCATTCAATTCATTCTATGAAAGATAAATTATATATACTTTTTCTAGAAAAAGGGCCTGTGCTTGTGTAAACTTTGATACTTCTCAATGTAAACATTTCACTCTTTTAGCAATACAGTTCATAGGATAACAAAGTGCAAGTGCTTTTATTCTGACAGAAAAGTGCTGGTGCTTATGTAAACTTTGATAATTTCCTCAATGTAAACATACAGTACTTAGAAAATATGAAAAGTGCTAGTGCTAATTGCCCTGAATTTTCTTATACAGGACATTTTCGCTCTATAGCAGCATTGTTTAAACTTGAATCTGTATTAAAATCTGATTTGACAGAAAAGAAATAAACACAATGCAATTAGGATACTCTCTCTATAATTGTCAGTTTTCAATGTATTCTATCAATACTCACTCCTGGACTTAAAAACAAAAACTTCTTTTTAAGTTAAAACATTCTGTTGATTAATGGTAATTCATGTGCATATACTTTTTATCTCTTCTTATTGATGTTTATAATAGACATGTGTACAGATCCTCGTCTACATTCAGCCCATGTGGTTCCTTGCAGTTGAAGTCTAAGATGAAATATGTCTCCAATTTTCTTAGTTCCCTTTCTCTATCCCCTCCTCTCTTTCTCTTGGGGACCTCTGCTATACAAGTGTATTGCAAATTCTCGGGATTACTCTGGTGATGGGTTTCAAAATGTCTAGCGACGGGATAAGTTCTGTCTAGGTTAACAATTGCTCGCCTATTCTGCAGGATTCTCTGATGGACAGGTACAGTTGTACTGCCTATATAAATTTTGGGGCAAGGACATTGTAACAGATAGACCACAAAACTGCTCTTGCATGTAATGAAACTTCTGATAGTAACTATTTTATTGAAAGGTGTTTGAAGGCTTGTCCGGTTCATACCATATTGACATGCCTTACATTTGGCACAATTTTTGAAACCTGGCTTCTGTTTTAGCCAATCTAAGGGGCTTTTTCTTTTTTCAACGAATTCACTTTTTACAATTAAATCTTTTAAAGATTTTGACTTTCTGTACGTGCTTTTGGGATTTTTCTGGACCTTGGGACCTAACACTGGGTCATTCCTAACTAGATAACAGTGCTTCTTTAAAATCGATCTCACTTCCTTGTGCTTCACATTGAAAGTGGTGATAAATCTGGAATTAATCTGGATCCAATCTTTCTTACTTTGTTCTAACTGTTTTTTAGTCCGAGAGGGTTCAAATAAGATCTTATCTCTTTTTAATTTTCTAGCTTTCTTGGCTGCCCGTTCAAGGGTGGCTAGTTTATATCCTCTTTGTAGGAATCTAGTGGTCATCTCTTTTTCAATACGATCAAATTCTTCCTCACTGCTACAAGCTCTTCTGGCTCTATAGTATTCTCCATATGGAATGCTTCTAATTAATGCGGCAGGGTGAGCACTTTCCGCATGGAGAACTGAGTTCCTGGCAGTTATTTTTCGAAAGACCGTTGTTTCTAGTTTGTCATTTTTTAGACTTATCCTAATGTCAAGAAAATCTATGGATGTCTTGCTATGGTGACCCACAAATTCTAGGTTGATGGTATTCTGATTTAGACCATTAATTAATAGTTATATGTCCATCTCTGTGCCCTGCCACAGCACAAAGACGTCATCAATAAATCTTACCCACAGCAAGACATTTTCTGTCCAATGGTCCAGGGGACCGCCCGAGCACCCGTTCCTCCCACAAGCCAAGATGTAGGTTGGCATAACTTGGGGCAAAACAGGTGCCCATCGCGGTCCCCCTTTCCTGTATATAGTAATCATTGCCAAACAGGAATATGTTTTTAGTGAGACACCATTCCATTCATTCAAGGATCATCCTATTTTGTGCTGAGAATTTAGATGGTCTTCTGTTTAGATAATGCTCACTTGCTCTTAATCCATCTACATGCCTGATGCTTGTATATAGAGTAGCAATATCTAATGTCAATAAGACCATAGTTTTACTGTTCCATTTGATATCAAATATGCATTTCAAGAAGTCTGTTGAGTCCATAATATAGGAGGGAAGGGACCTTGCTAAAGGATTCAAAAAGTAATCTATATATCGGGATGCATTTTCAAAAAGACTGCCACATGATGATATGATGGGTCTCCCTGGTGGACTAGTGGGGTTTTTATGCACTTTAGGTAGCATATAAAATGTTGGGATAGTAGGTTTTTCTCTCTTAATACATTTATGTTCGTCCCAACTCATCCCTCCAACTGTCCAATCTTACAAATAAATCTGCCACCACTTTATCATATTCTTTGGGGTGGATCTTACTATAGCAACTACAATCCTGTAATTGACTAAGGGCTTTTTTTTTGTATTGTTCTCTCCCCCATAACACAATGTTTCCCCCTTTATCTGAGGGCTTTATTAGTAGTCCATCCTCATCCTGTAGTCTCTTTACAGTTTTATGAAATAAAGCTTTCTTAGAGTCCATTTTACATTTTTTCTGATTCTCTATGAAGTACAGCTTTTTCAGGTATCTTGTCACATTCTCCTCGAAAATGTCTAGATTGTCTCTAATATTTTGAGGTAGAAATCTCGAAGGTGCTCTGAAGGGTGTGTGATCACTTGCATCCAAAACAGATGACACATCCACGATTTCCTCATTTGTTCTCTGCGTTTCATCGTCAACGACACATCTCATATTTCCATGCGCGGCATCATTGGTGGCACTTGGAGCATCATTGTCATTATCAAGAATCAAGATATTTACTTCTCCTTAGGGAACATTTATATGTTTTCCAGCATGCATTTTAGACAATTTAAGTTTCCGAATATATTCATATAAATCCATTCTACTGTTCGGGTAATTAAAATCATTCCTGTCGCAGTATGATAGTCCCAGACTTAATATTGTTTTTTCCTCCTCTGTTATCTCCACAGAGCTCAAATTAATGATAGTGGCATTTTCCTGTGTCCCACTTGTTACTTGCGGGTGTTTGAGCGCAGTGTTCTCTTTGTTTGCCCTCCTTGTGCTCCTCCTGTATCCTTCACCTCCTCGTCTTTGCCTCCTTTTCCTCGGCCTCTTCCTGACCAGCCCCTCCCTCTCCCCGTACGATGGTCTGACTGTTGCTCCATCAACATAAAACGGATCTCATCCGTAACTGCCAGCCTCACATCTCGGGATCCTCGTCTTGTTGAATCATCAGATTCATGCCCCAGCTGGCATCTGAACTTGCATCACTTTGGCATACAGCCGGCTGATCGATTTGGCCGCTTTTTATTTTCTGGCGTCTTGCTAGATCAAACGTCTTTGCGAACGTGTAGATTCTACCTGATTCATAATCTAGACGATCCCTGGTGAATTTTGTTGCTTTCCTATCTTTGATGCGCTTTTCATATTTATCAAGTTTCCCCTTAAGTTCAGTAGTTTAAACATGGTAATGAGCGTTTTATCTTCATTTTTCTCCAGTATCTCGTTAAGTTCTTTTATCTTTGCCATCACTTCTACAAGTTCCTTTTCAGCATATTTAAGGAGAATGCTCACCATATTTGTTGAACTAGTCGCGCTATTCTCCGCCAATTCTCCGAGCATTTCAGTATCGGGGTTTTCGTATGAGGGGGTGATCATAATTCTCAATCCTCTTGGGACACGATTGACCTCCAGATATTTATGTAAAGAGGCAACTTCCCACCACCGTGAGATTTCCCTCTTTTTTAGTTTTTCGTAACACTGCAGTTGTTGCATTAAATCTGTGTTGCCCACTGGGGCGGCCGCCCCCTTTTTCCTTTCGCATAGGTTGGGTTGTTCCCTCAAATAGTTTGTGAGCTTCTAGCTCCCTGGCTGCACATTCCTCATCACTCATTTTGTATTTTTTGGACTTCCTACCAAGTTCGTATTTTTTATTTAGATCCGCTCTTACTTCAGAGCGGAATGTTCATACACACCGTTTGATTTATGCGTATGAAAAAGCGACCCAGCTCCCGTTGCCGTTTAATTACGCCCACTTAGAAAGGGGTTGTGCACTCGCGTCTTCTTACCTGGATTCCACGATCCTCCGACCTCGATCTCCCTCAATGGCCAGTGATCAAGGGCGTGGTAAGCCCGAAACATGTCTGGCAACTTCTGCGCGGGGAATGAGCATGATGTTCCTGCTGCCCACAATTAAAAGCAACGGACTATCTTTCAGGTGTGTTGGCGTTTCTACATGGGCAAAAATGTATTGGAGATATATATATATATATATATCTGCAATACCTCGCAGCGTTCCACCACTCGGGTGAATTACAAGGCATGGACCACCTTCGTTGCAGCATTCAGTTTATTTGCCCAACAAACAATTAGTCATGACGCGTTTCGACCGTCCCTGTGGCCTTGGTCACATCTATATATATATTACCTACTGGCGGTTGCCAGTAGGTAGTTATAGTTAGGACCTAGTTTCCATAGGAAATCCGCAACATTCTATTTGGAATAACTTTGCTGCTGGTCGACGAATCTTTGCAAAATTCTCCAAGAAGATGGGGCGCTCCGCTCCGCTCCTATCCTGAAAGTTTCAGGGTGATTTGTCAAGTGGGGGGCAAGAAAAAAGGGGTCCCAAAACATGTTTTCCCCATGCAATTTTCCATAGGGGCCTTTAATTGAGGATACAGTCGGAACTGCTGAACGGAATTACACCAAATTTGAGCACAGTGCACAGTGGCCTCCCCCCTCCCCTGTCCTGCCTCCCCTGCCACTGGAAGGCACCCCCCCTTCCCCAACATGAAGGCTAATAGACCCCACGGTCTACAGTGATGGAGAGCCTCGCTGGCACCCGTGTCCCCCCTGATGCATTCTACCCGTGTCTCACCCGTATGTAACACATTTAAGAAAACACCCTGTAAACATTATAGTGAAAATTTCATCGACATACAAATTAAAACCATTTCACACTCAAATATCTTGGGGTAACAATACGAGCATTATTGTTACTTATGCTATCTGCATCTGACCATCATTATTTATATTATTTCCCTAGTGCTTAATCTCTTGCAGATACTCTTTCGTCTTCAACTCAGAGGAGAAAAATCTCGTTTTATCTTTATAGATAATTTTTAATTTGGCAGGAGCTAAAAGAAATGCTTGAGCCCCCTTCTCTTGAAAAGGCGCAATTAGTTGTCTAAGTTGCCATCACTTTTCCACAGTAGTGGGGCAAAAATCAGGGCGAACAAAGAATTCAACTCCTGCAGCTTTCCGCTGTCTATCTGGCCTGGCTAAATCGAATAGTGCCTGTCTAGCCAAGTAATTATGGAGACAAATCAATATAGCTCTAGGTGTTGTGTTAGCCTGATTTTGATTTGCTTGAAACGGAAATCTGTGAGCCTGCTGTATCTCAGTATTTCATGACCATTGGAATAGCTCAGGAAATGCCTCAGTGAAAAGTTTAACAACAAAACTACGGGGATCTACCCCCTCAACCCCTTCGGGTATAACAAGAATGCTTAGATTATTCCGCCTTAGGCGATTTTCCATGTCCTCGATCTTCCAGGATAAGTCGTCCCTATGCGTTGTTAGTGCCTCAGTTGTCATCCTCTGTGCCACCATCGCGTCCTCTAAGGTAGAGATGCAGGTCTCTGCTTCCGTTATCCTCTCCCCGATTTCTGAACATGTTTTGGTCATCCGTCAAACTGAGTTCTGTCATTTTCTACATGCACCTTGAGTTTTTAGGATTTCTGCCCAACTTTCTTCCCTATGGGCCATCATCGTCTCGTATATGAGTGTTAAAGAAATATCTCCTGATTGCTCTACTGCATTCTGTTGCTCTTGTCTGCCTACAGAGTGCCCGTTACTGTAACCCCCTCCAGCCCTTCCCATAAAGTGTTGGCCTGGATCTGCTTGACCACTAGCCCGATCTGATATATGTGGAACAGGCTTCTTACGTATTGTCTCAGTGGTAGATATTCTATCATTTCTTCTCTTGGTTTCTTCTTCCAGGCATATGCTGCTGGTCTCGCTCCGTAGTGTAAGAAAAACAAGGGTACCCCCCAAAGTGAACCTGCGGTTCTAGTGTATATATAAAGCACAATGATTCAAGGGTGGCCTAAATAGGTCCAAAAGCAAAAACAAATATTTAGACTAGATACTAAATCAATGTGGGAGCAGAGCATGTAGGGCAACATGTGTAATTTTAATCATTGTGCTTGTTCAACATGTTGGTATTACAGGAATAAATTCAGGTGCTCACATAAGTGATAGGGTGCGTATCATGACTGAGTGAAAGTGAAAATAGACAAAATATCACATAAACAACCAAGGAAAATCCACAAAAATGTATACAATGGAGGGATTTTTGTTGGGGGGGTCGACGACGTTTCGATCTTTATTGAGTCAAGATCATCATCAGGACAGGATGAGCAGTCTGAAATTTCTTTGGGAAACAGATCAATGGAGAAGGGGAGTGTGATGAACACTCTGGTGAGAAGCCTGGGGGTACTGCGGGCGTGGTTTCTGGATCAGTCGAGGTAGGGGGAGGGATTAGCAGGCTGATTGGGTTTTGTTAGGTTTCCTCCACACCTTGATAATCGTTCCGGGGGTGGAGTCACTTACAGGTAATTAAGGCTGTTCAATGAAGGTAGTGTACAACATTTTTTGGGGATTGTTTAAAATCAGGCCAGTCGGTCGTTTGAACTTGGTCAGGATATCGAACTTCTATCGGGATTTAATCACCGTGGTCCGGGGCCTCTAGTAGCCTATCTGGTCCTTGCTTTAGTCTGTCATGGTGCTTCCGCTGTGTCTCGCTCCAGCGTCTATTTGATAAATTGAGGGGATCCTCGGATACCTGCAGGAATTCATCCCCCGAAGAGCTGGAGTGGTCTGACAATCAAAAGAAGGGACCCTCTATATCTGGCTCCAACATATTGGCAGCCTCACTCTCTGACCCATCATTAGAACCACCTCTCTGCTCCTGGGGTAGTCCACCATCAGCTGCTGTCGTCCATTTCCAGGCTACCTGTTTTTTTCCGGGTCTCCCATTATTGCAGGATCCCCCTGCTTGCATCTGAGGGTATGCTCCGTCTATTTGTTACACCATTAGAGAGACCCTCAGGGGATTTTCCCCTCTCTGCTCCCATTGTTTTGGTCAAGCTATGTACTGTGGCTGCACCTTTCACCTCGCTCACCTCGGCAGAGTTTTCCAATGTCTCTGTCCCCTCAGCGGTGTCTTGCCTCTGCTTCCCCCCTCACTTCGCTGCGAGAAATATGGCAGTAGTCACTTTCTTTTGGCCTTCAGCATTGTATACCAGACTGTCATTATGTTCCTTTGCAGCCGGTCCACCTCGTTGTTTGTTTTGGTCGACTTCCACAGCTTTGCTTGGTAACGCCGCATTTCCTCCAACAACGCGCGTCTTCCCTGCTCTCGAATTCTTTGGTGGCATGCTCTATCGAATTCCAGCAGAGTCAAGTGTATAGCCACGCAGCACCAGAAACCGCCAGACCCCACAGACACTGCGGGACCGGACCCGGAGCAATCGCAGAGGACCGGCCACATAATAACACCTCATGGTAAGGAGAGCCCACAGCATTCCACAGTATTCCAGTAGCCTAAACAGCCGTGATCCGCCACTCACCACTCTCCGTACAGCCTTCTCTCATTCGTTTCCTTGCTATTCTCTGCAAGCCACCTCCGTATGTCAATCCGTCTCACATCGGGGGAAAGACACAGGCGGTAGGCTACGAGTGCTCACTCAGCCGAGTGACCAGCCGATATCTTGCCCACGGAGAAATCCTTTTCAATAACATAATGTAAGAATTCATCTGAAGTGGAAGGCTTGCTTTTATGCGACATGATCTGTTATCCTTACACAGACTAGGTCAGGTTCTTCTCCTTTCCTGAATGATGCACAATGGTAAACTTGTAATTCTGAAGAAGAAGAGCCCACATCTCAATCCTCAGGGGCATTTTAATATCGAGGTTGGGTAATATGGAGATCAGGGCTTGATGTACAGGTGAATTTATTGACAGGCCCACACAACAGGCAAACTCTCCACTGCCTCTGAGTAAGCTTGTTCACAAATTGTGAGGGTTCTGCTGGTGTCAAAGTGTGACATGAAGCAGTTTAATCAGTGTCTCTCGTAGACAGCATAGCCCCAATGCCCACTGGGCTTGCATCTACTACAATCTCCATGTGTAGGGCAGGGTCAAAGTACGATAAATCCTCAGCAAACTCAGTCTTGTTACAAATCTGTTCAAATACATCTTGGCATCCTTTGGACCATTGCAAATGGATCCCCTTTTTCAACAGGTTTGTCATAGGGATGCTGCCAGTGGTGAAATCTGGAATATGTTGCGTACTGTAACCGGAGAAATCCAAAAACGCCCCTAGAGCAGACACATTTGAAGGTGCCGGACAGCCCTAAGTGCTTGAACTTTAGTGCGTAGAACTTTAGAGAGGTCTTGCCAAAGTGTCATATGTCTTCATTCAAGGTCTGGTTGGCGTCCCTTAAATGTCAATAAGGCAGAGTGTGCTGATCCGTTGGGTTACCAAAAGTTACTTTGAGCTTATGTGTAATCAAACTGGTTATATTTTGACAAGGGTCTCATCGTGCTTCCTTCAGCATGCTTCATAAAAAAGTATGCTGTAAGTGTAATTTAGGCAGTTGGGAATGCCTTTTTTTTAATTTTTTGAATCTCCTCTCTGAATACTTCTTCCACAGAGGAAATGCTGAAACTAAGACATTAGTATCTGTACAGCCCTCCGTGTGTGTCAAATGTGGTGATTTAGCTGAAGCTCTCTCCCTCTCCAGTGGTTGATATTCTTTTTTCAGGATGATTGTTAATCTTGCCTTCCTTACCTTCCTACTACTCCTACCAATTTGTTGTCAATACATAGACCAGGCCCTCCAGCTACCTGTGAGTAGTGCTCCTGTTTGCAGAACAGCCTACTAAACTAGAAGTTTTTTGCTTGGCTGAATTGATATGTGTATACCAACATTGAAAAGTGAGTATTCAAGATGGAAATTTGTGTATTTTAAAAACCTATAATTCCCATAATATATTTAAAATTGATATGTCAATGATAAATCGTGCAGAATTGGGAGAATGGTGACTTATATTATTACATTGCTATTATTACCTTGATGCCAGAGGCATTGCAGCTGGTGCTGTTATGTATTACCTTGTAGAGTCATTCAAAATTGAAAATGTCATTTTTTAAATTAATGTTGGTAATTCTGCACTGAGGTGATCATGGCTGGCAATCTGCATAGGATGGCCACTAATGTAACTATTTCTTATGTGTATGCCACTAATATTATTAGTAGCTTGGGGTGATTTTTATTGAACATAAGTAGCTCTTAATACTGAAAAGGTTGGAGACCCCCGAATAGAGATTTAAAGAGGACAAGTGGAAGGTGGCTACACATTTTTTTTTTTTTTATAAATTCTTTTTATTGTTGCATCATACGAATCACAATCACAAAATAAAGACATCACGGAGGAGCGTCAACATTCCACTCTCGCCGCCATATGCGCAACTTTTTACATCGGAAGGACACATCGTATTCAACATGCTGAACTTATTTTGCATCTTATACCTTAACTCCCCACCCCCCGAACTTCAAGAAAAGACGTCAACTGTGGAACACCATTGGAAGCCCCCCCCCTCCAAGCAGCGTGTCACCCTTCCCTGCCACCCCCCAAACCCCGAGTCCATCCCACCCCTCTATTTCTATGTAGCATTCGTTGTAGTCAATCCTGTAGACTGAACCCCCAGGGAATCGCTATACATTAATCAGTAACAGACGTACCTCCCGACGCCCCACTCAACGTTCCACCCTCCAACCCTGACAGTCCTTGGCCACCTATTCTAACCCATGGTAGTGCCTCCACTTGGCCCATATTTTGCGGAATTTTCGAGGGCATCCTCTAGCTTTGTAGGTTACCCTCTCCGCTGCCATGTACAGATCTAATCCCCTTCTCCATTCTTCCAAATCAGGTTTTCCGGGCGCCCCCCAGAGTCTCGCTATGTCCCTCTTCGCGACTACCAGAGCCAGCAGCAGGAAAATGAGCAGGGGGCGTGTGAGGTCCACCTCCGTGGTCATGCCCAAAAGCGCCAGTTTGGGGTCCCTAGGCACATCTACCTCCAGTATCTCACCCAATTCACTGAAGACTTCTTCCCAGTATTCTTGAATCACTGTACACCCCCATATGATATGGAAGAAATCGCCTGTGTGGTGGTGGCATCGTAGGCATGTTGTGTCGGCAATCCTCCCCATTCGAAAGAGTCTCACCCTGTCGAAATACGCCCGATGAAGAACTTTAAACTGTATGAGACGGAGCCTCGATTTTATGGCTACTTCTCGCGGGTGCATGAGGATGAGTTCCCAGTCCAGGTTCTCCAGGGTGCCCACATCTGCCTCCCATCTCTCCCTCAGGGCCTGTAAATCACCCAACATGTTATTCGTCAGTGTTTTGTATGTCATAGACACCGCCCCCCTCTGTATCTGTTCCTGCAATAGTCGGCCATCCAATGGTGCATACTGTGGTATGTCGGTGAGTGATACGTTCTGTGCCCCCCACGCATGACGAAGCTGTAAGTATTTGTAGTATTGGGTTTTCAGAAGGCCAAAATCGTGCTGTAATGCCTGGAAAGTTTTCAGTTCCCCCCTTGCGATCACGTCCCCCACTGTGGAGATGCCGATATCGTCCCACCTGTGAAAGCCTCTCAGTTTGTTCAGCTCAGCCAACCATTTACAGGACCATAGTGGTGTTTGGCGGGTGGGCTCTCATGCCAGCCCATTCTTACGGTTGCTCTGCGCCACGCCGACAAGGTAATCCTGGTCGCAGGGAGGAGCTGTCGGCCCCCCTTCCCCCCATACAAGAAATGCAGCACCGTCTTGTTCGCCCATTTGGATCTCTCCAGTGCATAAGTAGGGTGATCAGCTGGGGCGTGTATCCAATCATTGATCGGGGTAAGGTGCTCTGCCCAGTAGTAGGCCTCTAGGTTAGGAAGCGAGATTCCCCCGCTATATTGGTGGCGCTGTAAAGTTGTGAGTGCCACTCGGGCTGCTTTCCCAGCCACAAGAAGGTGCGGAGATCGGCATGGATTTTGTTCACGGTCGTGGTCGGCAGGGGATAATACTCATTTTGGAGTGCATACAGGAATTTCGGTAGCAGGATCATTTTATAAAGGGCAGCACGGCCTAATATGGTGAGCGGGAGCGGCCTCCACCTGTCCATCTCCGCCTTCGCTGCCACCAGTACTCTATTGACATTTTCTGCGTAGGAGCGTTGCCTATCTAGGGTGATAAAGACCCCCAAATACCGAAAACCTTCTGTAGTGTGTATGAGTAAATCAGGTAGGCACTCCCCCCGTTCAACCCCCTGTGGGTCATAGAGGACCGATTTGTGCCAGTTTATAGTGTGTCCTGCTACTGCCCCAAAGTCACCTAGTTCCTTGAATAGGGCCGGTATTGTCCTATCCGGGTTTGTCACGTACAACAACACATCAGCCGCATATAGAGAGATCTTCTCCTGGTTCGTGTCCGAGTCCCCCCAATGAAAGCCCGTTATGGCCTGATTATGTCGGATACGGATCGCGAGGATCTCGATCGTGAGGGTAAAGAGGAGCGGGGACAGCGGGCACCCCTGGCGGGTCCCCCTCTCTATCGGGAATTCTCGTGACATTCGCCCGTTGATCCGTACACGTGCTCTAGGGTTCGAATACAGAAGCCGCACCCATTGCAGGAATTTAGGCCCAAACCCAAATCGTTCAAGAGTCCCCATCAGGAAGGGCCAGTGGACTGCATCGAATGCCTTCTCTGCGTCCAGGGAGAGGAACCAGTGCGGCTCACTCCTCTCATGCACTTCCTGAAGCCAGTTGTGAGTACGCCGTAAATTAAGTTTGGTGGCCCTGTCCGGCAGGAAGCCGGACTGGTCCGGATGCACCAGTTCCGTGATGACCTGCCGCAGACGCCTCGCCAGGATAGTGGCCAGAATTTTAGTCTCGATATTTAGAAGGGAGATCGGGCGGTAGGAGGAACAATCCTCCCTGGGCTTGCCCTCTTTATGTATCGGGACAATGGTGGCCAAGACCAGGTCTGGCGGGAGACTCCCTGATTTATACGCGTCAGTGTAGAGCGACTTCAAGTGTCGTGAGAGGAGGTCCGCCGTCCGTTTGAAGAACTCCGCCGGGAAACCATTGGGTCCCGGGGATTTCCCCGGTTTCAGCGCAGCCACCGCCTCCGCGATTTCATCTAGTGACAGGTCGGCTTCCAGGACATCATTATCGACGGCAGATACTTGCGGGACTTCCATTTCGCTGAAGTATGACTGCACTACTTCGCAGTCCCCCAGGTCCCTAGCCCTGTAAAAGTCCTCAAAGTAGGTCGCAAATGCGCCTGCTATGGCGTCATCCGATGACGCCCGTGTACCGCCGGGGAGCTCAATCTGATCTACCCACCTGGCCGCTCGCTCCCGCCTACTCAGCCATGCCATGAGTTTCCCGGATTTGTCACCGACATCATACAGTCGATGGAGGGTAGCCAGCGCCTGTGTACGTGCTTCGTCCATGACGAGCTCCCTGTATAGCCTCTGAGTATCAAGCAGCTTCCTAAGGCGTGCCTCCCCCTTCATTCTGTGGTATTCGGCCTCCTGAGTCAAAATGCTTGCCTCTTCATTCGCTATTGCCTCAGTGCGTTTCCTTCTGACCTCCCCCACCCTGGATTGGAAGCGGTCTCTCAATACGGTTTTCATGGCCTCCCACAGTATAACCCCGGACTGCACCGATCCTTCGTTTTCTGCCATGTAGACTCTTATGTCAGCTCTAATGCCCCATAGAATTTCTGGAGTTTGCATGTCCCATGACGACAAGTGGCACTGTGCCTGCCCTCTTCCCCTTTCCCGCCCGATGTGTGCGAACAGCGGGGAGAGGTCCGAGATTCCCCTCGCCCTATACTCTGCTGAGTCCCCCGCCGAGAGCTCCTGTCTGGAAGTGAAGATATAATCTAGCCTAGAGAAGACTTTGTGGGCCCCAGAGTAGAAGGAGTACGCTTCCTGTGTAGGGTGGAGCCACCGCCATACATCGGTGAGACCGATGGTATCCATTCTACGCGCCAGAGCTGTCGCAGCACCCGCGGTGTGAGGCGTCCCAGATCTATCCCGTGTCATGCACATCACATCATTAAAATCCCCTCCCACTATCTGCACCGTGTCAGCCGTGTCTAGCAGTATGTTCGTGATCTCCTGCAGCGTTCGTGATTGCAATTTGGGTGGAGCATACACTGACAACAATGTGTACCTGCGCCTCCTCCATGTCCCCTGTACCCCGGCATATGTACCCTGTGGGTCCAGCCATGTGTGTGTAACTGTAAAGGGCGTCGTTTTCCTAATGAGAACTGCGGTTCCCCGGGAGTCCATAGTGTACCCTGCGTGTGCCAGAACCATGTACTGCCCGCGTGCTATAAATGCGCAGTGGTTTCCCCTCAGATGGGTTTCCTGAAGGAAAATGATGTCCGGTGTTAAGCGCTTAATATAAGCAGTGACCAGACTTCTCTTAATTTTGGATCCCAGGCCATTCACATTCCAAGTTAGCGCCGTAACCCCAGTGCCACCCAGGCGTGCATCAGCTAGTGTACTTGCCATTGCATTTTACAAGTATCATCGAGTAGTGGACCCCAGGGCCAGGGTGTCAGCAAGGGTAGACAGTCTCGAACGCGCTGCTTCACACACAACTCCCCCCACCCCCCCAACTCCCCAACACCCCAACATGAGGCAATAACAGCACCAACTCACCCCTCCCGCCCCCTCCCCACCTCCCTCCCCTTCCAGCTGCGCCCCAACATGGGACCAAACCATCCATGGGAGTAGGTCAGTCGCCCTCCCGCACATCCTCCCCAGTCTAAACAGTATTCAGTTCAAACACAGAGGAAAGAAAACTGTGAGGGGTGTGCCAACTTGCGTGCTCCATTGCGCCGAGCTGCCATCTCTTCCGAGCTACACATAATAGTGTTCATGAATGGGAGTCTTGTGTGTCCGTGGTCGGGCCGTGACCCGACGAGTCTTGTTCCATCTGACGGATCTCCTTCGCCAATGGGTGCAATGATTCACTCAAGAGTTCCATGTCCTCCTCACCGGATGAAGGGCCTTCCGACTCCTCCACGTCGTCCCCCTTTGAACGCACTCCCTTCCGTAGGCCACTAAACCGCGAGCCCGGTGCTGGGTCACTGCCCGGGGACGCCGATCTGCCGTCCCTCATGTTCGCCGACCCACGGGTCCTGTACGGCGTAGCAGCTGCCTTGTGTTGGGTCCTCCGCGGCCTCTGTCTCTGTGGCTTCGGCATCTCCCATCTCGACTTACTCCTTATCGTTTTGTCCATCACCTCCCGGCTTGCCGCTTCTCGGCTATTCAGGATGGGACGCTCTTCCAGCCACTGCCACGCTTCCTCAGAATGTGTAAAAAAGATAGCTTTGTCTTTATAGATCACTTTCAACTTGGCGGGAAAGAGGAGCATGTACTTAATTTGCAGGGGGGGCGCTTGAGGGCGCACGAGTGGAATGGCTGCATAGTCTCGCAGCTCCCGCTCCTTGGGACTCTATCCTGACAATATCCTTCACCACGGGATCAATATTAGCCTGAATTCCCGACGATCTGCAGCGGGGCTTCTGTCCCTATACTCGGTCCAAGTTTGAAGGCGCTGGGAGGCTCGGGGCCGGAGCTGTGCCGCCGTGAATATTTGCTGGCACCTGACCTGGTGCGGAGGAGTGCGCGCGGCCGGCTGTGACGGGCTGCGGCAGGCCGGGGTCGACCACGAGGGAGTAGGCCTCTCCTCGGTGCGGCTGGCAAACCCCTGGACAGGACGTCGCCGGAGGACACACGGCAGAGGTGAGAGGCGGGCTGCCCGGCGGTGCGGGCCCCCCCCCCCGCATCCCCCCCCACTGTCCTCGCTGCCCACCCTAAGGAAGGGACATTACTGCTGGCCATTATCCTCCTGTGTTGCCGGCTGCCGGGGGGCGGGTGCCGCGCTGCCTGCTCGATCCCCGGGGAGCGCTGGCCTGGCTGGAGAGTGGCGGCGCAGGGGATTGAGCTGCTCGGCGGGTGGGCTGCCTGTCGGACCTGAGCCCTCGAGCCTGTAGCTGCTGCTGATTCGGGCTCTGGCCGGCCCCGGCCGTCTGCATTGTGTCTGCCATCGGGACGCTGTCCCTTGCTGTTAGCTGGCCGCACTTCCTAGATAGGAGGAGCTGGGACTCTCATTGCTCCCCATCGACTCACCTGGCATCACTCCACTCATGACTAGCTGTGCTGAGCGGGACGGACGTGCTGTGCCTACCCCGGATTGACCACCAAACCTGCGGGGCACACCATCCTTGAAGCTCGGCTGCCCTACCGCTTACACTAGGCTGGGCTTGTTGTGCAGCTACCTTGCACTGCAGGGGTACGAGGCAGGGCCTCGCCATTATTGCTACCTGAGCTTTGCTGCCGCCCTCCCGGCCGCCAAGCCGCACAGACCCTGCATGGGCTCACCGAGACTCCACGCCTTTATCGCCTAGACCCTCGCTGGGCTACTCACACGCTACCCTGCTAAGCTCTCGCTGTGGCCCTACCTCCTGGCGAAAGTATCTTTGCCTGACGCCCCACAGAGCCTCTCCAGCTCACGATCCTGTTGTTTCGCGCCCCGGCGCCATCATGGTGCGGCCGGAGAACCGCCAAACCAAGCTCAGCTTCGATGCCGCGAAGAAAGGCGCAAAGTCGACGCAGCCGGACCCGGACCCTAGCACATCGTCCCCGAAGGCCACCGTCTCCTCAGCTAAGGATGCTGACTTGACCAGCCTGATACAGGAGGTACGGCAGGGCTTTGCCACTGTTGTGGAGAAAGTTGATGGTGTCACCGCTCGGCTGGACGCACTGGTACACAAGGTAAACCGCCACGAGGAGCGCATCACGGCTGCGGAGCAACGTATCTCTGACACCTCAGACGTTGCCACGTCTCACACCACTCAACTGTCCAGGATGGACAACCTCCTCCGGATCATAGCAGCAAAAAATGAGGATTTGGAGGCCCGTAGTCGCCGGAACAACATACGGGTCACCAATGTGCCGGAATCCACAGATACGGGCAGAATGGAGCTGTACATCGAGAAGCTGCTTAAGGGTTCCATCGGCGAGGACGCTTTCTCACCTCAGTTCATTGTGGAGAGGGCGCACCGCTCCTTGGCGCCTATGCCCAAACCTGGACTGCCACCGCGCCCCATAATTGCTCGGCTGCTGAACTACCGCGACCGGGACGCTGCACTCCGAGCGGCCCGGTCTCAAAGATCGCTGCAATATAATGGAGTCACCTTCTCCATCTACCCAGACTTCACACCAATGGTGCAGGAGGAGCGGCGCAAGTTTCTTCCTGTGAAGAAAAAGCTACGAGAGGCCCAGATCGATTATGCACTTCTGTATCCTGCAAAGCTGAGAATCACCCACCAGGGCAAGCAACGGTTCTTCAATCAATCAATCAATCAAAGACATTTATAGAGCGCGCTACATACCCGTGGGGTCTCAAGGCGCTGGGGGGGGGGGTGCCGCTACTGCTCGAACAGCCAGGTCTTCAGCTTCTTCCTGAAGGTGAGGTGGTCTTGGGTCAAGCGCAGGTCGGTCGGGAGGGAGTTCCAGGTCTTGGCGGCCAGGTAGGAGAAGGACCTTCCTCCTGTAGTCGCTTTTCGGATGCGGGGGACGTCGGCGAGGGCGTGGTTGGCTGATCGGAGGAGGCGTTTGGGAGCGTAGAAGTTGACTCGGCTGTTGAGGTAGCTCGGGCCTTGGTCGTGTAGGGCTTTGTGTGCGTGGGTGAGGAGGCGGAAGGTGATTCTTTTGTTGACGGGGAGCCAGTGAAGGTCTCTCAGATGTCCGGAGATGTGGCTGGTTCGTGGGATGTCGAGGATGAGTCTGGCTGCGGCGTTCTGGATCCGCTGGAGTCTCTTCTGGAGCTTGGCGGTGGTACCGGCGTAGAGGGCGTTGCCGTAGTCCAGTCGGCTGGTGACGAGGGCCTGGGTGACGGTCTTCCTGGTCTCGGTGGGGATCCACCAGAAGATCTTCCGTAGCATGCGGAGGATGTTGAAGCATGCCGATGAGACGTTGTTGACTTGCCTGGTCATGGAGAGGGAGGAGTCCAGGATGAAGCCCAGGTTGCGTGCATGGTCTGTCGGTTTGGGTGCGGTGCCCAGGGCGGGAGGCCACCAGGAGTCGTCCCAGGCGGAGGGTGAGGAGCCCAGGATGAGGACCTCCGTCTTGTCCGAGTTCAGCTTCAGGCGGCTGGTCGTCATCCACTCGGCTACCTCTTTCATCCCTTCGTGCAGGTTGGCTCTGGCGGCGGCGGGGTCGTTGGTCAGGGAGAGGATCAGCTGGGTGTCGTCGGCGTAGGAGATTATGTTGAGGTTGTGCTGGCGTGCGATGGCCGCGAGGGGGCTCATGTAGACGTTGAAGAGGGTGGGGCTCAGAGAGGATCCTTGAGGGACGCCGCAGATGACTTCGGTGGCCTCTGACTTGTACGGTGATAGACGGACTCTCTGTGTTCTTCCGTCGAGGAAGGAGATGATCCATTCCAGCGCTCTGTCCTGGATTCCGATGTTGCTGAGGCGCTGTACTAGGGTGCGGTGGCAGACAGTGTCGAAAGCCGCGGAGAGGTCTAGGAGGATGAGGGCCGCTGTTTCTCCGTTGTCCATCAGGGCTCGGATGTCGTCGGTGGCGGCGATGAGGGCGGTTTCGGTGCTGTGATTGGCTCGGAAGCCGGACTGTGAGGGGTCGAGGGATCCATTCGTCTCGAGGAAGGCGGCCATCTGCTTGTTGACGGTTTTCTCGATGACTTTGGCTGGAAACGGGAGGAGCGAGATGGGGCGGTAGTTCTTGAGTTCGGTGGGGTCCGCCGTGGGTTTCTTGAGAAGAGCGCTGAGTTCGGCGTGCTTCCAGCTCTCAGGGAAGGTGGCGGTGTCGAGGGATGTGTTGATGATGTCTCGCAGGTGGGATGCGATGACAGCGTCAGCCTTGTTGAAGATGTGGTGAGGGCAGGGGTCAGTCGGTGATCCGGAGTGGATGGAGTTCATCGTGCGGATGGTGTCTTTGGTGCTGATCGGGGTCCAGGCGTGGAGGGTGGTGGTGGGGGGTGGTTGTTTGGTCTTGGTGTTCGTTGGTTGGTTGTTGAAGCTGTTGTGTATGTCCGCGATATTGTTGTGGAAGTATGAAGCGAGGGAGTTGCAGAGGTCTTGCGATGGGGTGATGTCGTTGTTTCCTGCGCTGGGGTTGGATAGCTCTTTCACGATGTTGAAGAGTTCCTTGCAGTTGTGTGCGTTGTTGTCCAGCCGGTCCTTGAAGGCAGTTTTCTTGGCGGCGCGGATCAGCTGGTGGTGCTTCCGGGTGGCCAGCTTGAAGGTGGTCCTGTTGTCTGGTGTAGGATCCCTTCTCCAGACTTTCTCTAGGGCTCGGCAGTTCTTCTTGGAGCTCTTGAGTTCGTCGGTGAACCACGGGGCTTTCTTGCTGCCGGATCTGCTGGGCGGGGTTCTCAGCGGGGCGAGTTCGTCCGCGCAGTTGCTGATCCACCTCGTGAGGTTGTCGGCGGCCTGGCTGGGGTTCGCTGAGCTGGCGGGAGGGTGCTGGCTCAGGGAAGCGGCGAGCTGGTCTGCTGTGATCTTGTTCCAGCTTCTGCGGGCGGCCTGATGCTGGTGGTGGTGGGTCGTCGTTCTCTTGAAGGTGAAGTGGACGCAGCTGTGGTCCGTCCATTGAAGCTCTGTGGCGTGGCTGAAGTCGATGTCTTTGCTGGATGAGAAGACTGCGTCGAGTGTGTGTCCGGCGAGGTGGGTGTGGGTGGACACCAGTTGCTTGAGTCCAAGATTGGCGAGGTTGTCGAGCAGGGTGCTGGAGTTGCGGTCGTTGTTGTTCTCCAGGTGGAAGTTGAGGTCCCCCAGGAGGATGTAGTCAGCGGAGGGGAGGGCGTGCGGGCTGATGAAGTCGGCGATGTCCTCGCTGAATTGGGTGCGTGGTCCCGGAGGTCGGTAGATCAGGGTGCCTCTGAGGGTGGTGTTCGGGTCGGTGTGAATCTGGAAGTGCAGATGTTCGGCGGTGGTCAGGGTGTTGTCGGTGCTGGTCGTGAGACGGATGGTGTTCCTGTGGATGATGGCGATGCCTCCTCCCATCTGGTTGGCGTTGCGGTCCCTCCGGACGATCTTGTAGCCCTCTGGGATGGCGATGGCGATGTCGGGAGCTGAAGAGGCGTTCATCCAGGTCTCCGTGAGGAAGGCAACGTCAGGGGCTGTGGCGTCTAGAAGGTTCCAGAGTTCGATGGCGTGTCTGTGGACGGAGCGGGTGTTGAGCAGGATGCACTTGAGGTGGGTGCTGCTGGTGTTCGTCTTGGTGGGTGCTGGTGCGAGGCAGGTCCGGATGCAGGTGAATTTGCAGGCGTGGCAGCTGAAAGGTCCGTGGGTGCGTCGTGGAGTGGCTTGATGGCATTCTGGGAGTCGGCCGGAGTTGAGAGCGATGAGGGTGGCGGCGGAGTACGTCAGGCGGGTCGGTCGGGGTCTTCGGGGGCCAGGGGTCCTGGCGCTGGTCGCGATCCGGTCGCGGACGGGCGCAGACGGGCTTACCTTTGGCGCGCCTTCGGCGCACAATCGGCGCGCCCGCTGCGCGTTCGCACGGTCGCCATTTAAGGCGAAGTGCGCGGGTGGGCGGGGCAGCTGGGAGGCGGGAGCAGAAGGGAAAGGGGGCGTGGTCAGCGGTGGTGGCGGGAAGCGGGGAGCGGGGAGGGAAGGCGTAGGGCGGCGAGGTAGGCGGGCAGACAGGAAGGAGAACGATAAAAACGGGCAACAGTGACTAAAACAGCAGGCACAGATGCTCAAACAAGACGCTAACACAGGAGGTCAATACAGTAAGAAACAAGCACAAATGGTATACAGAAGCAAAACAAAAAACAGACGGCAGCGGCGTCAGCCGGCAACGAGGCAAAAGAACAAGCACAAATGATTTTCAAAACAAAAACAGACTGCAGCGGCGTCAGCCGGCAACGAGGCGGGCAGCGAGGCAGAGGGCAAAGCGGAGTGGCACACGCAGCAGCTGGTGGCCGTGCGGCGCGGGGGTGTCACCAATCCACAGAAAGTAGAAGACTTTCTCAAATCGCTCCGGAGAGCGCGCAGGGAGGACCGAGACGCGGAGGAGGACCAGGACGATGCAGACTTGTCCCCGGCACCACATGAAGACTGGCTGCTGCCAATCACTGCACTTTGCACCCTGCTTGCCTTAGAATATGGGCTTCCCAGACATTGGTGCACAGACACGTGAGACCGGATGGGCAGTGACCCCGCATGGACTCTTCATTCCTGTGGTAATGTGACCCAAGGACCACTTTCCTGGCCTTAATCTCCTCCGAGGGCGGTACAGATACGGAGCTGGGGTCTAGGAAGTGGCTGTGCGTACTCTATGTCTTACCCCCACTGGGAGATCCCCTTTGACTTGCTGGCGTTTCAGCTGTTCATGTTGCTTAAGTTGGGGAGGGAGGGAGGGGGGTGGGTTACTGGGTGGGAACACTTGGCTGCTGGCATGATTGGGATGCTGGGGTGGGTGGGGGGGAGGGTTGGGTCTTTTTCTTGTTCTTCGAGGCAATCATTTCTTGGACTGTATGCTTGGACTCTACCTTGGTGTGAGCGCCGGTGCTGGTGGTGCGGAGGTGGTTTAATCATGCTGCCTATGATGGCACTGTTATGGTTCTTGTTGTGCTGTCCATGGCCACTCCTGCAGTTAACACGCAATTAACTTGTTTATCCTGGAATATAAGAGGGTTGAATGATGCCAGAAAATGTCGAAATGTCATTGCCTATCTCGATAGACACCGCGTGCAGGTTGCAATGTTGCAGGAAACACATCTGTCACCACAGGGCGGGACATCTTTCGGGAGTAGGTGGGCCGGAGAACGTGTTTTCTCCTCCTATTCCACCTATTCGAGGGGAGTCGCCATCCTCATAGCCCGCAAGATCCCATTTCAAAAGTATGGGGACTTCCTTGACGGGGAGGGCAGATATGCGCTGCTATGGGGCAGAATAGGCCGCGACACCTTCACATTTGTAACCATGTACGCGCCTAATGTCGACACCCCAGCTTTTTTCACTACTCTGTGGGGCAAAATCCTCTCTATCATATCCAGACACGTAGTATGGGGAGGGGACTTTAACCTGGCGATGCAACCACATCTAGATAGAGCGGACGGGGTCTGTACCTACAAGTCCAAGGCACGAGAGGCGCTGGAGGGCATCGTCGAGGAGGGCGGACTGTTGGATGCCTGGCGACACTTGCACCCCCTGGGACGGGAGGGCACACACTTTTCATCATATACCGGGACCTGGGCACGCCTAGATTTTTTTCTCATCACAAGGGATGTTGCTGGCGAACTGGTGGGGGTTCGTCACCTACCGTGGACATACTCTGATCACAGCCCTGTATTGCTTCATTTTCGCACACCAGGTTGGGACAGCCCTCGCCCGCAATGGCGCCTTCGCCCCGATATCCTCCTAGATAACCTATTTCGCACTGAACTGGGGGAGGAGATTGCAGATTTCTTCACTAGAAACAAGGGGTCGGTGGACTCTGTTGAACATATATGGGAGGCATTCAAGGTAACGATCAGGGGATATTGCATTTCCAAAGGCCATGGTGTACTACGCGCGATCCTTGCATCCCGTAGCACATTGGAGACAGAACTGCGGGATTTAGAACTAAGGATGGTGTCCAGTCGCAGCCCCGACCTGCAGGCCACATTTAGGGAAAAGCTGTCACAATATGAGGAGGAGGCTGCGTGAGAAGCAAAATTCAGGGGTAAACACTGGCAGGCCCGCAAATATTGTGAAGGGGACAGACCCGGGAGGGCACTTGCTGCGATTACACAACCACCGCGAGCCCGCAACACTGTTTTGGAACTCACCGACGCCACTGGCACTACTGTTAGGGACTCAGATGCGATCATCGCTACCTTCGTGGCACATTACCATTCACTCTATACCGCCACGGTGGGGCCCGATGTATCCTATACTGACTATCTCGGCGACGTCGCACTATGTTGGCTCAGTGACGGCGATAGGGCGTTCCTTGCAGCGCCGTTTGAGCTGGATGAGGTGCGTGAGGCCATTATGTCCCTCAAGAATGGCAAAGCCCCAGGACTTGATGGCATACCAGCCGAATTCTACAAAGCTTACATTGACATTATGGCCCCGGTGCTCAGCGAAGTTTTCTCGGAATCCCTGTGCGATGGGGTGCTCCCCTGTTCCATGCGCGAAGTGGTGATTACATCTCTCCTTAAACCCGATAAGGACCCCAAATCCTGTAACTCTTATCGCCCGCTCTCCCTCCTAAATTGTGACGTAAAGATACTTGCCAAAGTCTTGGCCACCCGGCTGTCGCTATTAATGACAAGACTTGTACTGCCCGACCAATCAGGCTTTGTGGCGGGTAGGTCCACCTCTCACAACCTTCGTACGCTCTTTTCCCTGCTCCGCACAGTGCACCCCGACACACCCGTGGCGGCCATTTTCCTTGACGCTACCAAGGCATTCGACTCTGTTGAATGGCCATACCTGTTCTCAGTGCTGGCTGGTATGGGATTTCCCAAACTGTTTATTTCTTGGGTCCACCTGCTGTATACTCGCCCTATGGCACGAATATTGATCAATGGCCATTTATCTCATCCCATTGCACTGACCAGGGGTACGAGGCAGGGGTGCCCTCTCTCCCCCTTACTGTTCGCCATAGCTGTTGAGCCACTCGCCTGTCGATTACGCCAGCTACATCGCGGCGGCGCAGTGCAATGCTTGCAGCGCCAGATTGATGTGTCCCTCTACGCGGATGACATCACACTGTATGTCAAACATCCCGAAATATATCTTAATCCGTTACTCAGGGAATTTGTACTGTTCGGCGGGATGTCAGGTGTCCATATCAACTGGTCCAAGTCGCAGCTCTTCCCCCTGACCGATGCGGTGGCTGAATTCCCCCTCGATTACCCCCTCGAGTGGTGTCGGTCTGACCTCCGATATCTCGGGGTCTGCATTTCGCGAGACAGAGATGAGACGCTACGGTCCAACTACGGGGTGGCGGTGACCAAACTGATTGCTTCAGTGGACCGCTGGATCACCCTGCCGCTATCCATGGCCGGGAGAGCGTCGCTCATAAAAATGGTGGTGCTCCCCCGCTTTCTTTACCTATTCCTCAATATACCTTATTTCCCTGGCGCTCATTTCTTTCGAACATTGCAGTCGGAGCTGCGACGGCTTTTTTGGGGCGGCAAGAATCCCCGACTCAAGTGGTCCGTCCTTACCCTCCCATACGAGAAGGGTGGCTTCGATGTCCCTGATTTCGAGGCCTACTATCAGTGTGCGCAGGCACATTTTGCTTACCACTGGATGGCCCCTACTCCCTTTATGCCGCATGTAGCGGTGGAGGATTGGATCGCTCATCCTCTCCCGCTTAATGGCTTACCTCACTGTCCTGAATCTGCCATTACCACACCAAATACGTCGGTCTCCTGCACATTAGATGCATGGCGCCGCATCACCAAGAGCTTGGCTTGCGCGCTCCTCTACTCGCCCAAGTTACCGCTCGTACACCACCCTAATCTCACCCTTTTGGGGGAACTGGGCTTTCGCAACCTCTGTGCGAAGCTGCGGGTTTCTTGCTGGGGAGACCTATTCTCCAGTGGCACTTTCAAGTCAGCGGACCTGTTCTTTGCTGAACATGACCGCACTCCCCTTGAACTCTTCTATTATGTACGGCTGCGGGCGGGGATGAGAGACATCCTGCCAGACTTTCCCAGCGAGCCCGACACCCTGCCACCGCTACACTTTTTATTGAATTCACAGGATGGGGCCCACCTGGTCTCCGGCCTTTATCGTCAACTCAGGGGCGCTACCCCTGTACCTGAATCCAATGCGCGGCTGCGTTGGTCTACCGAACTCGATATCGACATATCTGACGAGCAGTGGCACCGCTGCTGCGCACTCACCTCTCGCATATCTGCCAGCAGCAGACTAAAGATCATTCATTATAAATTCTTGCAGCGCGTGTATTACACGCCGGTGAGGAAGAAGCGATTCGGCTTGGCGGATGACGACCGCTGTGAACGCTGCCGTGTCGCTGGTGCCGACTTCCTTCACTTGGCGTGGGCATGCCCTCAGGTGGCGACTTACTGGCAACAAGTACTGGACGCTCTTGCGGAGATGGTTGAGGAGACCGTGCCCTTTGACCCACTGGTGGCCCTACTCGGAGACACTGTACTGTTTCCCAGATCCTGTCGGAAATTCGTTGACACTGCGCTTCTGCTGGCCAGGAGACGCGTGGCGTGCCGGTGGGGAAGGGGCAGAGCGCCCAAATTTAAGGACTGGCTGGGTGGCTTAACTTACTGGCAAGACCAGCATACGACATTTGCTGAACTAGTGCCCATTTCGAGTCGCCCCGGCGACATTTGAGATCCACTGGTGCGTTGTCTACTCGCGCGTTCAGATGATGTAGACCTGGCAGATATGCAACCCGTCATAGATTAGTACACTGCTCCAATGCTGGACCTGGCTGGGGACCCTGTTTCTGTGCGCATGCCTCCTCCTTGTGCTATTCAGATGGCCCCCCCCCCCTAGTTTCGACCACTGTACACTCGCCGAACCCCCCACATCCCCCCTGACCCCAAGCGGTACCCGCACCACGGCACTATTCTCTTAGATTACCACATCACTTTCTTACTTGCACGCGGTCTATCTATGCCCTACCTGCAGCATGACACAGCGCCCTCTGATGGCTGTCTCTCTGGGGCTCCATACCTGACCTGGCCTCTGGCTTATGGGGGCCCTCTTGCTGGGACGGCTATGACTCGTACACATACTTATGCACATCTCCGCTCACGCGGGGCACCACACCAACTCACTGACGCTTCATTTGCCATGTAGTCATGATTTGCCTCTTCGTTACTACACTATTGGGTTGTTTTGTTAAGTTGTTTTGAACACCAAAAATGGAGAAGAATGGGCCTCCTTTTTTTTCTCCAATGGAAAACACTGTTCTGCTGCTGTTCATCCTCCCCTACTGTGCACCATCGGTGGCGCTGCCCCCACTTCATTTCCCCCGTACATTGCCGCCGGACCCCCGGGATGCCGGTAACCAGGCTGTGTTCATTTCCGTTTCTTATTGCTGCCGGCCTCCGGGTTGTGGGCACGACAAGCTGTGTGACATGTCTCCAATTACACAATAAAGCAGATTTGAACACCAAAAAAAAAACAAAAAACAAATGTACTTAATTTGCAGGGATCGCAGCTTAGCTTTCACAGAGTCATAGGAGCGGCATTGTTTCGAGACCTCCTGGCTGTAGTCCGGAAAGATCATTATCGTTGTGTTCTCTAGGCGGATCTCCCCCAGGGTCCTGGCTTCCCTTAGGATCAGGTCCCTGTCAGCAAAGTTCAGGAAGCGTGCGATGACCGGCCGTGGTCTCGCTCCCTCCGGGGGTTTGGCCAAGAGCGCCCTGTGCGCTCGCTCAATTATGAAGCATGTAGAAAATGGCGCCGTTGGGAAAGTAGTTTTGAGCCAGGTGAGAAGAAAGGCGGCCATGTCCTTGCCCTCAATCCCTTCTCTAAACCCCACAAATCGGAGGTTGTTGCGCCTGGACCTGTTTTCCGCATCGTCCACCTTCCATTGGAGATGACGGTGCGCAGCCTGCAGTTCAGCCATGTCTTTCTTGAGCGTAGTGATCGACTCCCCGTCTTCATTCAGTTTGTCCTCCGCGGCCGTTACCCTCTCGTTCAGGTTCCGAAAGTCTTGTCGCAACAGCGTCACCTCCGCTCCCACCTCTCCAATCTTAGTCTCCAAGGCTGATCGCGATGCCTGAATGTCCGTTCTGGACGCCTGAATGGCCTCCAGCAACACGGCCATGTCGGGCGGGAGCCTGGTTGATCCGCCACGGTCCGTGGAGCCGCGAAATTGTCCATAGGGCCCTGCCTCGTGGTTTTGGGAACCAGATCTTTCTTCCCCATTGTCGCCGCGCGTGAAGGCCCAGGTGGGTGCGCGAAAAACAGTGTCCCAGTGTTGCCGGATGGCTACTCGGATCTCCGCTGCGCTACCTGTAACCGCTTGCCGGCCAGCTAGGCACGCCGTGTCCTCGGCTTCCCCGCCTACGGGCCGTTGGTTGCTGCGAAGAGAGCTCCTGCCAGGGGGGTCCAATTTTAGCTGGTCTCAGTATGGCTCTCCAGCCGCGTCGCCCCTGCCTCCAGCGTCCGGGCGGCCTGTATCACTCCGCCACTATGTCGTCCTCAGCCAGCAACGAAGGGGGGAGGGGGGGACGTTCGATGGTCACTGCACCCCCACGGCTGGGCCGCCGGACCGGCTCGTCCCATCACACTCCCCCGTCCCCACCAGGGCAGCGCCTGACCTGCCGAGTTTCACGGTGGGCTCCCTCCGTCTCGTTACTCTCCGCCAGCCGCCATCTTGGAGTGGGAGACCGTTCCCCTTCGATCCTCTTGATCGGCCTCCATTCGCTCTCCGATGGTATGCAGTCTCCCCCGACCGCGAGGAGGGTCCCGGGATGCCCTGGTGAGAGTCCCGTCGGGCAGCCTGCCGGGCGTAGCCCTAGGGATCTCGCAGTCCTCCGCGCCTTGCGGTCGCCATCATGGCTGCCCTCTCTCCGCTGTCGTCTCCGGGCTCGCCGAACGCCAGGAAAAGCCTCTCCACCACTCAGGCGGCTCTCACTCCATATGTCGCAGAGGTTTAACTTCAATCTGGTAGGATTTCAAGCTCGATGCAAAGGATTTAAGGCGGATGATGGGGCAACTCGGCCGGAGCTCCGGCGAGGCACGTCTAGTCGGCCATGCTGCTGGCCACGCCCCCGGTGGCTACACATTTGGCTTCTCCCAGGACACTCTCTTAGCCATGGCCAGCTCTGATTGGAACAATTAGATTGCAAAAGTGAACAATTGATTTATAGAAAGAAAAAGAGATGGATAACCCTAATAACGGTTAGATATAGTGTTAAAAAAGTAATACTTGGAGACGACCACTACCAGCTTGTAATCTCACTGTCTGTTAGTGGGAGACAAGCTTTCCAACTCTCTGTTGGTCTGTTTGGGTTCTAATGCTACATCACCAGTCAAGTGCAATCAATTATTAATGGCCTCTAGCTATGCTTTTTCATCTTACAAGTATAAAAGCCTTATAGGGCTATTACACTATGCCATATACTGTATTTTAATGCAGACTTCCTTGTAGTGTCCTGACTTCCTCCTCTTTTGGGTATTGCTTCCTGGTAATGAGGAGAAATGCCCCTGTGCTCATGAAGTGAATGCGTGCAGGAGAAAGGCAGGATGAGCAGAAAGCGCACAAGCGTGAAGCAGAAGGACTTTTCACTGGAAAGCTTGAGGCTCTATATATGAAAGGTATACACCTGTTTGTAGTGATGATCTATTATTATGCTAAGCGATCTTGTGTGTGTGAGCTATGGTCACCACACTTTTCAGCAAACCTAAATCATAGGGAGACTGCTGTAGGGAGCTCCCGTGCCCTTCTGGAAATCCACGCCCTCGGTGGAGGCCCAGCTCACACATGCTAAAGACCGACCTTGTTACCAACATCAAAACCTCCAGGACATTAATTAGCAGTCACACTGTGTGAGGAAATGGGATATATTATATGGAATGGTTGTGCGACCTTGCAGTGTAATACACTTACCAACCCCTTTAAGACCAGTAGGTTTCATTTGTTGAAATGCTTGTCAGCCCTGGGCAGCTTTGGCTCTGAGCAGTCAGACTAAGACAAAGGAACACATGTTAAGCATTTGAACAACACAAAAACAACTGAGAAAGAAAGGCATGCATCACTAAAGACATCTGACACCAATTTATATAAATATAATAAGTCTTTATGTCAGTTTAGACACCAAAATGAAAAATATCCACTGCAACCTTCCAGAGATACAGAATTCATGAGGTATGGTAAATCAGCACTTTTTTATTGGACCATGAACTAGCATTGATAAATTTAATGAATTTGACACTTAAGTATTTTATCAAGAAAACCTTTGGTATGTGACTACTTAGGATTACTGTAGGACACCAATTATAGAAGGGAGACAGTCAAGGGGAACGGAAAAGGCCACAGAAACAGTGACCTCTCCAGAAAAAACACTTTTCAGTTCATTTTCAGATTCAGAGGCTCCTTGCCATTGATTTATATGGAATGGTCCTGATGCAAGGGATACTGGATGCTGAAGACGCTCAAGGGTGCTGAAGACGCTGTGGGATCGACGGGGGTCTTCTTGGGGCTACTCCTCGGTCCACAGGCTTGGTGAGGTGGTCCTGGCCACAGGGGTCGAAGTCCTCTTGAGCTTGGCAGAAGTCAAGTCACCACTGGGTTACCAGTCACTTGGCACAAATGTATGACGTTACAACGCATACATTCACAACGCGGTATTTTACATCGCATTCGTTACAATGCAAGTCGTTACAATAACTTGTGCTGCAGGGCGCTGGACTTAGGAATAGTATGATTTACTATTCCAACTCCAGCCTACGTAACAGTAGTGAAGGTGGTGGAATAGTAAATCATACTATTCCTTAGTTTAGAGCGCCATCCAGCGCAAGTCGTTCTCCCTTGGTACAATAGTTTCAGTGTTTTTCTTCTTTTGGCAGTAACTTGCCTTCTAGATGACCTAGCTGCCTGCTGATGATCCAGCAGATTTGGGGGCAACTTTGAAGAAGCGGCTCTTTGATCCTTGTGCTGTGCGGTTGCGAGGAGAAGCAATTCTGAAATCTCGGCTACCCCAGCAGGCTTCTTCAGATATTGTGACCCTATGTTGCAAATATGAGGTCAGCCAACTGCCCCTTTGAGTCTCTTGCTTCAGCTGGGCTCAGGAGTTAGCTTCTCCAATGAGGAGGACACAAAAGACACAGTACCTTCTCCTTTCCTAGCCACCGGGTTCAGCAGGTGCAGTTCACATCCATGCAGCCTCTCTTCGCTGGGCCCTTTGTGCAGCAGGGCAGTCCTTTTTCACTCCTCTTCTCCAATCCAACCGGATCTGAGTTCTTAATGCCAGGGGTTTCCCATCTGAAACCCGCCTTCTGGGCCAACACCTGTGTGGCTTCCTGCCAGGAAGAGGTAACACCTCTGCACCATGCAAGCTTCCATTGTGTGTGCCCTTTCCAAGGAGTTGTTTACACATCCCCCCAGGAGGACAGACCGCTGTCTCTGGGACAGACCCCATGTGAGACAATGAGCGCGCACAGTAGATTTAGGGCAACAAAACTAATCTATGTATCATTTATATTGGATTGAGATTTTTTTTGTTGCACTTTGGGATTCATATTTGAGATGTTTTCGATTAGGGGGCTTTATTCTGAGAGTTTATGAAACCAGTGAATGTGGAATTGCAATTTTTTTAATACTGTATGTGGAGCATCTATTGGTCTCGATAATATATAAGCCGCCAGTACAAAGCACACAATGGTCTTTATTGGAACTCAAAGTCTGTCTTTGTCATCTCACCATTCAAAGGGCTGGTAAAAGGAACTCCCACAGAATCTGTGTTTCTTTAATGAAACTTGTACACATTTTATGTTGGAACATCATTGCTTGGTTTGTGCTCATCACTTGTGATTGCCACCATCTACACTGCGGAGATGCTGGGAGATACCAGGGCAGAGATATGAATGCCCCCTCGGAAATCACCAGTTTCCGATCCCAAAATTAGGAAAAACATGTGGGTCACACTACTACTGGGCTCACACACACATGCATGACATTTCTTGATTCCAAGCCCCTTAGCTTACAGATTTCATACATGTTTTAGGAGGTGGAAAATGTGGGTGGTAAAGCAATGGGCTTTACTGGAATGAGGGTCTCAATATATTCACCCCTTCTGATAAAGTCCAGTTGTACCGGTACACCCCCTCACGCCCCCAGCCTCATCCCCCACCCCCTCTCACCCCCTACTGCATAGCTGGAATGCTGCTGATAATACAAATATTACAGTACAACAGAATGAAGAGTAAAAAGAAGTCCAAAACTGGTAACAAGGGAGTCAAGTGAGGCTGAGGGCCTACTCTCCATCATCTATCTCGCCCCTTAGTGTTGTCACGATTAAATGATTAACTTGAGGCTAGTCTGACATGAACTGGGAGGATGTATGATGTTAGCACGCACACTTTTACCACGCATGCCATTACCACGCATTTTTTACAACGCGATACCTTTACAACGCATAGTGCTTTGGGTGCTGGATAGTGAATAGTTTAATTCACTATTCCAACACCAGTCCCCGTGGACACTAGGGAAGGTTATTGGATAGTAAATTAACCTAGTCACTAGCCATTCCCTAAGTCAGATCGCCTCAAAGCGCTATGCGTTGTAATGGTATGCATTGTAACAGATGCGTGGTAATGGTAGTGCGTGCTAAAAGATGCGTGCTAAAGGTTGTATACCGAACTGGGACATTTATTTGCTTCTAGAAATAGACATACGCTTGAACTGAAACTTTAACCGCCGTCAGTGAAGGTTAAGATGGACCACATAAGGGCCCCTTGATGAACACTGAGCGAGGGTGGAGATTAGCAGGAGAGGGAGGAAAAACCAGCAAAAATTCAAGCCAGCGATTAGGTGATGTGCTGTGAATCACCTAGTGCGGTAGCAGGGTGTGGAAAAGGGATAAGAGGTCATAAGCATGGGCACAGGGACCCTACAGCCCAATTGACCTCTGCACAAGAAAGCCCACCCACTCATACCGGAATGTGGATGTTGCAGCCACAAGGGAATTGGGAGACAGGTCAGCGGAAACAGCGTGCAAAGACAAACACAAAAACATCAGTAGCCCAGTAGAAAGAGTGGCTCAAACAGTGTCCTTTGGATGCCTCATGGCAGGAGCACTGGGAGTATGTGATAAGTCAGTGTCTTGGGGATGCCATACGGCAAGGTCCACTGGGACCAGGAGATTGGTCAGCAAGGGTCAGGTTCAGGTGGACACGGCATTTGCAGCCCGGGCGGACCTGACAGCCACCCACACATATCACAGTAGCAAGAGAAGCCTTGAAGCCGCAAACCCTAAACACCTGCTAAGGGGCCATTGTACACAGCAGGAACAAGTTGTGCTGGTAAAGTAGCAGCGGGGACAATGACTGTGAAATATTGTCCAATTATGGTTTATGGTTACAATGGCCAGTAAGATGTTTATGATCAACCATGTGTTATGCGATCTGTAATAACTGTGGCCAATTTGCACCATAAGTGGTTTCAGAGTATTCTATAAGTAGAAGGGGATCAGGTTGGCCAGGAGGGACAATGACCACTCGCATATCTGGGAGGGGTTCTAACTAGGCCTCGCTTTCAAATATTTCACAGCAAAACAATAATACACAAAGAGAAGTGGGCAGCACCGGTTTCTTCCCACGGCTGTAGAATGTGTTTAATCCCCTGGTGAGCCCAGCCTCGGGAGACAAGGCACCATAACTTTCGGGTGGAATGCAATTGCGTGCTACTTCTATATTTGGAGTTTTGTTGCCTTTTCCTGGAGCCACACAAAATAATACTATACTCTCCATTTACCTTCCAATTCAATTCATGACTTTGTCCAGACTTAACAATGGCAATGACTACTTGAAACCCTTGCCTCCAGCTGAGTTGCTATTTGGCACTCAAAGGCAGTGTGTTGTGTTTATGTGTGTGTTTATGTTCTGCCGACCATTCGTGTTCATTGTAGAGATGTTAAAACGATGAAACAGGCTTGCCAGAAGATTTTGTGGGTCTAGGCTAGGGTTACAAACACCAGAGTAATTATAGATGACAACAAAATGCAAAGTAGTTCTGCCAAGTGGGCCTAAGGTGGGCTACTGAAGCATTGTGTCAAAGTGTCTTTTCGCCAGAATCATAAACAATGATTTCGGAGTAAATGATCATTCTGAAGTAAAAAGTAAATACTTTTGAAGTAAATTATGTATCTGATATAGATAACAACCACAGGAAGTACTACTTTACATAACCAACAAAACAAAGCTGAAATGTAGTCAGCTGTTCCTTCACATTGATTTGTAATGCTTAGTCAAGCTTGTTTTTATTTTATTTATGACAATCATCTTTGGCCTCACCTTTGTGATAAAGTGGTTTTTATAAAAAAAAATCTCAAACGATTTGATGGTGATGCTAGAGAAAAATTCCAACTGTTAGTAAAGCAGATTAAAGTCTATTTAAGTTTCTACCAGTACATATGACAGGGTACTGCCAGTTTATTCCATAGGTACAACAGTTATAGGTCTATGGACCCAAGCCTCTTTAGGCACGCGGTTCATATATATATATATATCAAAACAAGACCCCTTTCAGGCATAGAGTGACACATAAATTATGCAGAAAAAAGAAGAGGAGTAGCTAGAGCAATCTCAACACCAGCAATACTCTAAATTTGCTCACCTCAAATGTCTGCTTTTCTAGCAAAGTCTTTCAGTGTAGGTTTGGCACAGTGCCATCCATACCCAGATAGAAAGTGACAAAGTCTTTTGACATCGCTGGTGTTGAGTGTGCTCTATACTACCAAAGGCAAGCCTGTCTGCACACGTCTGCTAGGCCGACCGCAACCAGCCCCAGGGACCTGGTTCTCCAAACACCCGCAGCTACCACTCAGCTGCCCTCCACGCACTCAACCCCGGAAGGCACAACAACTGCCAGTTGTCTACGCCGAACACCACCCATGGACAGTTCTCCTGTCAACACTGCTGACAATAATTTACCACCCTCCGCAACCCCGTGGCTGCTACACCCATGCCGGATGCCAGCAGCACCAAAGCCCTGAGGTGCATCCTCCGCAACATGCGCACCCTGCACAGACATGCCATAGAGATCTGGGCCCTCCTCGACACCCTCTGGCCAGACGTTGTCTTCTTCCTGGGAACCTGGAACAACATCTCCTCCGCCCCGACATTGTCACCGCCATCCCTGACGGATACAAGATCCAGAGGGAGGACTGCCCAAACACCTCCATTTCCAGAGCCAGAACAGCCCCAGAACGACTCTACGTGGCACACTCACCTACAGACCTGTCGGACCTCGAACTTCACCGACCACATTGCGCCCCACGCCATCGCCTCCATGGACTACATACTCATCGGAGACTTCAACTTCCACCTCGACAACCTTAGCGACCTGAACTCCGCCACTCTCCTGGACAACCTCATCAACCTCAAACTGAAACAGCTCATCACCACCCCCACCCTCAAGGCAGGACACACTCACGACCCCATCTTCGCAGAAGGGAACATCATCCACTTCAGCCACACCACCCAACCTCCCTGGATGAGCCACCACTGCGTACACTTCTCTTTCAACAACACCACCACTCACAAACCCACACCACACCAACCATAAAGTAACTGGAGCATGGTCTCAGAGGAGGACCTCAACTCCACCCTCATCCAGGATCCCCCCTCGCACTCGACCGACGCCAACTCTGCAGCCAAAGAACTACACCAATGGATCACCAACTGTGCAAACAAGCTCACCCCCCTCCACAAACCTGACAGACAGCACCGCATGAAGGCCTTCTGGTTCACCACAGACCTCCAAGACTCCAGACGCACCTGCAGACGTCTTGAGAAGTGATGAAGGAACAGCAGAACCACTGCAGACCAGACTACCTACAAGAACGCCATGACAGAATACCATCAACTCATTAGACCCACCAAAATGACCTTAATCCTCCAGCCATAGTTGCTGTGCTAGTACCACTCCAATCTCGAGCGGCCACCCTCTCCCAATAGATCTCTTTTAGGACTTTTTTAGGTGGGAATGAGGCTGCCTCTGGGTTTTCCCATAGCATTTGAAGACCGAGATCACCCAGCATTTTTCTGAGTTCATTCAACCATCCGACTTTGTGGAACACATCTGTTTTATTGATGTCTAAAAATCCCTCAGCATAGTGTGAAAGTTCAGGTGTAGTCCAGAGCCTACACCAATATAGAATTGGACGAAGCCTAGCCAAATCTACAACAGCCTTCCTGCCCAGATCGTACCTAAGTGGCAGCAAGGGAGTACTCTTGGGGAGGCCAGTGATAAGCCGGAAAAAGTTGTTTTCCGAAATTTGAAGTGACAAGAGTTTCTCTAAGCCCCACAGCTCAGCGCCGTAAAGTGCTGATCCGAGGGCTTTGGCCTCATACACCTGGAGTGCTGGTTTTATTGGTTTAGTCAGGGAGTTTCTATGCTCTGAGCCAAGGGCACCTACCGATTATCTGTGCCTTAATACTGCAATGTCTACATGTTGGGACCATCTAAGATCGTTTGACACATGTATCCCCAGGTACGTAAAGGCATTAACTACCTCTAGATGGCGATCATTCATGACAAGTTTTGTTCTAAAGCTTCGATGAGGATTAAACACCATGAGCTTAGTTTTAGCCACATTAACTTCTAAGCCATGCTCCCCACAAAATTGATCAAAAATAGATAGGGCGTGCTGTAAACCGCTCGGAGTCTTTGATAAAATCAGAGTATCATCTGCAAACATTAAAATAGTTGTCTTAGTGCCAGCCAATGAGGGGGCATCAACATTTGCAGACAACATGCAGGCAACAACACCATTGATTTACAATGTAAAAAGCGTTGGAACCATCGAACACCCTTGTCGAACTCCCCGCTCTACCAGGAAGTCCGTGGTCACCATTCCCTGCCCAAACCCCCCCTAGGGACTAGGTAAAAGGCAGCCCGCAGATCGACAAAAGCCGCATACAGGCTGCCCTTGCCCAGTAACACGGTCTTCCACTGCAGTAGAGTAAAACGGAAGACCTGGTCTACCGTGCTGGTACATTTTTGAAACCCTGCCTGGAATGGAGACAAAGCATTATTTTCCTTATCCCAATCCAAGAGCCTATTGACAACCATCCTCCCAACCACCTTTTGGATGGTGTCAATTAGGCTTATGGGCCTGTAGTTTCCTGGTTGCGATCTGTCTCTTTTCTTAAATACAGGGATTATAACTGCGCCTTGCCATGATGTCGGTACAGCTGCACCCTGTGCACCTGCATTGGCAAGAAGAAATATGTACTTGCTCCAGCGCTCTTTATCATTAATAAAGACGTCCGCCGGCACCCCGTCTAGACCCGGTGCTCTGCCACTAGCCACTGTACAAGAGCCGTCATGACTTCACTGCTGCTAAAAGAGTTTTGTTTGTAATAGCCAGGCCTAAAGCCGACCATCAGGTTGGCAAGCTGAGTTTTGGCGTACTGGGTTTTAAAATAGTTGACCCAGTCCTCCTGGGATACATTATTGTTAGGAGGGTCAGAAGTGCCTTGAGTCTTTTCTATCACTAGCCTCCTTTAACTCTTGCCAATGGAGCTCGTCCCACAGTTTCTTAGCATTTGCTATACTTTTCTTGTACTCTGTTCTGGCGATACGAATGGTCACTAATTTTCTCCCCCTTAATAGCTGTGCCTAAGACTAATCGGGCATTCCTACACTCAGTGTTATACCACTTAGCCGGCTTGAGGGTTACCCCGCTAAACCTCTTCGCAGGTTTCAGGAAATAATCCCTAATGCCTTAAAAGAGGTTTACATGGATTTTAGTTACATCATCCGTGCATGGGTCAATTGTATTCACTTGCTCAATAGCCATTATGGCGTTATCAACCTCAGCGTTAATACTATCCATGGCCTGTTGGTTAGTCATAACATGTATCCATTTTAGCCTACGCATATCATTTGTAGGAACAATTATAGGGACACGATCTACCTCAAGGTTCGGGATCACGTAGTCAGATGTCCACCATTTGTGCTCAACGCACAGCGGATTGTGGTCACTTTCTATTCTCCATTTGACCTCCATGTCACCAACTAGTTTCCAGAGATTCATGCTACAGAGGACATAGTCAATTCTGCTCCTGTGACGCCCATTGTCAAAAGTGTTTGCCCCTGTCTTATCACTCTTAGTCCTCCCATTTAGTGCCCTTACACCCCTTTCATAACATATAGCATTTAGGCAGGTAACATCCTCAGACCAGCGAGTAACAGGTTTCAAATCTAATTTGGGGACTCCCCATTGCCTATCCTCCTCATCCCAGTAAAATCATCATAAATGGCCAATGGTTCAAAAGTTCAGTTTAAATCACCAGCTATCACAATGCTATTATCCAGAGAGTGGGTTTCAAATTATCCAGAGAGTGGGTTTCAAATTATCCAGAGAGTGAGTTTCATTCATTATTTATTATAATTTAATAACTTCCCACCCTATTCCCTTTATACCCACAACCAGCTACAGAACTAAAAACTGAAAATTTAATTAAAATAAAATGAATAACTACTAAAAATGTAACACATGTATTAAAAAACATAAACAATACTTATACAAAAAAAATCACATACGTATAAAATATATACTAAAATACATAACGCTAACAAAAAAATCAATATTTTAAACAGCTATATTTTTTTAAATGATATTAATGATTTCTATATTTTTAAGAACGATATTTCTTACCCTAAAGTTGATATTCTTGTCCACAATATTCTTGCTGTCGATATTTAAAACTCAATATTAGTGTAAGTCGATATTTACAACTCAATATTTTGACTGAATACCATCCTATCACAATGGATCTGCTAGAACCTTACTGCTTAGTCTGACATTGCAAGAAATAAGTAAGGGCTAGGTGACAAAGGGCCTGTGAATTGCAACAGCTCACAGGGTGCCTATAAAACAATAATGGTTCCTCAGAATGTAAATTTTAATGCCTACCTGTGTCACGGAGCGCTCCCTGCTCCACTCATTTCAAGCTCTGCCATGGGCCCACTCCCTAAAGGTGTTCTCCAGCCCTCTGAAAAATATTGAGGATTGATTTCCTTTATTCACCACTCAACTAAATTGGGGATAAATCTCCCGACAATTAATCTGTGGACTCTTTCTAGGCCCAGGGGACAATATGTAATCGGGAGAAAGTACCCTTCCCCCTTCATGTTGTAACTGGGAGACATACACCTCCCATAACTTGACAGTAAAACAGGATTACCCTGCAGGCTCACAATATAAATATGCAATATAAATATGTCTAACAAGGGACACCATCTTTAGTGTAAGGGATCCCTTCTTACTAAAATAAGATTACAAGCCACCTAGGTCTGCCAGACTCTATAAGAGATAGCTGTTAATTCTCCCCAGAATTGTTTTTAAGTCCCACCAGCCATAATCTATTATTGAAACATCACTCAAGAATTTCCCCTAAGCCACTTACCCTGGATCTCCAAAACTCTGGCCCAAAACAGGGTCATTTGCTTATAATTTACACTGCAACATGCCTCCTCTCAAACTTGGACTCTACTGCAAGGGAGAGCCAAAATGCTGTACCCCTACCTTAAGTCCCACAAAACAGCACTTGAAAGGTTTTGCCCGACTCATGGGGCAAAAAAGAACCCACAAATCTCTCCAATCATGCACAAATAAAATTCAAACATAACCTACTCAAACAGTTTCCGGAAACACCAAAAGCCAATACCTACCACAGCATGAGCAACGGCAACACGAACACTGGCCTCATTTTCTACTCCAAATGCCCTGGAAAATGGAGAAACATCTTCCTTCTCCACCTTCAAATTGCAAAAATAATCAATATTCCTTAAGAATATAAACTCACCCCTAACCCTCACCTAAATTGTAGAGGTGAGATCTGCATATATATTTTCAGAACAGGGAACATTCTAATTCAAGCAGCTGACCATCACATCACCATTTTTGATCGACACTTCTCAGAACTCCTCACCTTTTTAACACAACTGCATCCAATTCCCTGATCATCCTTCTCCATACACCCCGGTTTGTGTGCCCAGAACCTATTCGCTTACAGGACTCCACCACCATTCTATGTAGAACTGCAGCTTCCCCCTAACTCCTGCTTGAGGCAAGTAGCTCCAGTACCATCTCCACAACACACACCTCAACTAATGACTATATCAAAACAGAGTCCCATGTTGCATACAGTGGATGCAAAAACACCAGTCCAATTTAAGAAAGTTCAACACTGAGCCCCTCCATACACACCCCAGACACCTATCGCAGAACCCAACCAGCCCATAAAACCCCTCTACATTTCCTATTTTGATGTCACCTCTATCCCCTTCATAAATGATCACTCACCTACTTTAGACTCAGGACCTGCCGTCTGCCAACCTACTCAAGGAATAGGCACTCTTACCCAGTTCCCGAGTTGAATAGAACAAAAACTTGATTCTCCACTATAGATCTCTCCGTCGTAAAAATCACCATGTGATCCAAACCAAGTTAACATTCAATCTCATTCTGAGTATAGAGAATTTGTCTCCCCAAAAAGACCTCCAAAAGTCAGCAGTCTCACCACCCAGATTTCCATCCTGATTGAGCCACCTGTCCTACAGACCCTACGGAGCACTCAATCCCCTATCCTCAACAGAAGTGGTACTACCCAGTGAATCATGCAATTCAAAATCCCCTCAAGGGGGCGCCAAGCCTGCATCCACAATCCCAGTAATCATTGGGACAAATAGAATCTCTAGACCTAACATAACACCCAGACCACAGGCTCATTAAACCCCCATCCAAACACTGCACCCTCCTAAAAATAGCCTTTGCTCCCTAATCTGTATGCTCATAAAATGCCTATCTGCAGTGAAACATGCCACTGAAATTGCTGAGACCATTCTTGAGAAAGAAACAACATTGCATTTCTTATGGAAACCTGTCTAAATGACCACTCAACACCGATAAGACTTGCTTAGTCTCCCTGGATACTCCATCATCAAAAGGGATAGACTTAGCTAAAATATTTGAGAAGTGTGTCCAACTTCAACTCAACCAACACATAGAAGAATTCAACCTCCACAACACTTCCCAATCAGGATTTAGGAAAGGTTGTAGTACTGAAACTGCTATGCTCAATATATCAGATGACATTTACAATTACCTAGATGAAGGTGACTCCAGCCTGCTATTCCTACTCGACCTATAGGCAGCATTTGATAAAGTTCACCACCCAGCTTTACTTGAGACATTCAAGACCTGCACTGGTATCAATTGCACAGTCCTGAGATGGGTCACGTCCTGTCTTGAACAAAGATCCCAACCACTTAAAATCAATAGCTGTCTCTCAGAGCCCACTCTAGTACCACAAGGCGTATCTCAAGCCTCCATCATCTTGCCAGCCCTATTCAGGGGCATATCATCAAGGGGCCATCAATTATTGCCGCTTTAGCGTCCGTTTTAGGGCAAAAAGCAGCGATAATTATATCGCACTATCATCAAGGTCACAAAGCATGTGAATTCATGCCTCAGCGCCCGTTTTCTGAACGCCCAGCATCGCAACGCCAATGAGATGCAAAGTGGGCGTATCACAATGAAATTACGCGAGAAATGTCGCTAACACGACTTTCTCCTATCATCAATGTAGCCGCAAACCCACTTGGCGATGACAAAAGCAGCGCTAATTGAGCTTATCGCTCCTTTCTTTACGGCTGCTTTCAATTCGACTTAGCAATGATATCCTAAGTGAGGTGGATTCTGAGAATGAGTCCACCCTGCCCTATCATCAACGATTCGCCTATCGCTGTGCGATTATCGCTGGATTTCCAGCAATAATCACACATTTTGCAGCTATCGCTGGATTATATATTGAATTGGAGATAAGTGTTGCTGATAGCGCCCTATCTCGGCGAAATAATCCAGCGATAGCCGGCGATAATTATCCTTGTGCTAAGCGCGCTTAGCGATAATTATCGCTGGCTGTTGCTGATATGCCCCCAAATCTTTTCATGGAACTCCATCACAGTTATCCTGAACCAAACTGGGATCAAATAACACCTATGTGCCAACAACACTCAACTCTACTACAGAATAAAATCCCAAAGATATCCAACATATTATTGCCACACTAAATAGGGTCCACGCTAGGCTAAACACAAACCTCCTTAGGTTGAACGCAAACAAGATTGAACTTCTACTCCTCGCTCCAATTAAATCCTAATACCCATCCAAGAATGGGTCAAAAATGTGTATGCACTAACCTGCCCTACCACACTACCCAACTCCATTAAGTCCTTGGGTAACACATTAGACATCTACTTGTTAAGGAAGGAAAACATCAAAAACACAGGCAAAAGAGCGCTCCACACTATAAAACTTCTCAAGAAAAGCAAAATGTGTATTTCCACTGACAATCTTAATATAGTAGTAAAGTCCCTAGGCCTCCCGAAACTTGACTATGACAATGCCATCTGAAAGGAACTCCTAAAAGCCCCCGTACACCCCTAAGATCAAGACTCAATGCGGCTGTTAGGCTTGTCCAAGGAATCAAACGGTTTGACCACATCTCACCCACCTTCAAAGGTTTCACTTCCTATTGAAGGAAGATGTATCTTAAAGGCAGCTTGTATCGCCTTCAAAGGCCTACATTTAATTTGTTTTTAAAACAAATCTCTAGAAACTAAACTATCGAGAGCAGGAAAAAGCCAGGCTCTGATAAGATCCAACTCTCTTATTCTCATACCTTCCAACCATAAAAAGAAATGATTGCAGGCACGCTTCTTCTCTGGAAATGCCCCCATGATTTGGAACTCACTCCCCAGGGACCTCCGCTGCAACCCCTCCTTTTAGTGCTCAAACAGGACCTCAAATCTCTACTACTCAAAACCTACTTTAACAAGAACACTAGTTGATTTACTTCTCCCAAAATACACAACCCTCTTTAAAAACTTCTGTCAGGAGGTCCCATTATGTATTGACAATGCAGACTCGAATCTGCCCCCATCCCCTTTACTACTGCATCCTTGATGTGGACTACATTACATTTCCGTATTACTCTAAATACTTGGTAAGCTGCTAGTGATCCAGCATCCTGATTTTGAAAAAACAATTATATCTCCAACCTCTGCCATTTGACAAAATCTATAAAAGCCTTCAAATGACACATTACCACAGCTTCCTGTTCTTTCACCATAATCTCTCTACTGCTCCTTTTTGACCCACCTTGGGCCCAGGAGCGGCTCCTTCGTAATGGCAGGAGAGCGTTGCCCTACTGCTCAAAGCCAGCAGATGATAAATAAAATGATAATAAAACAATGTTATTATCATTTGATTTCTCACTGTCCGGCTGAGCACTGAAGCTGATGGAGTAGTCTAGGGTGGGACAGAAGTGCGCCATGGCAGGGAGGAGGAGTAGTGGGCACTTGTAAGTGCGCATGTCAGTTTTGCAAGCTGTCTTAGGCTCGCCAAGCTGACTTGCGCACTTACATTTCTCAAACCCAGCTGTGTTGTGTCAACAGCTGGGTGGAGAAAAGGCACAGGTTCCTGGTGCCTGAACGAGCATCAGGCCAGACTGCTCAGGTCAATCCCGCAGCTTCTCTCATGCCAGCTATAGCATGAGAGCAACATCTGGAATGAGTGGCGAGCCTGTGCTCTGTGGCCCATGGGCTGTTGGGAAGAGAGGAGCACTAAGGCGGCTGGCAGCATTAGTGGTAGAAGCAGGTAAGCCAGTCACTTTAGTTACTTTCCTTCCCTAACATCACCCTCCCTTGCCACCCCACCACTATGGATTGGTGGAATCCGCCACTACTTGGACATACTTGCTCTGATGCCCAGCTCATCATTCCTCTGAACAACTTTAGAACTCTTCGATAAACCTAAAAACACTCAACTTCTCAACAACTCCGAATAATGATCACTTCAATGTATCCAACCTTCCCTCTAACATCATCATTATTGCCAGCCCCTTTATTCTCCTCCCATTCTTTGTTTCCCGTGCCCACCATACCAAAATTATTAACCCCATTATTTTCTGATCATATCCTATTGAATTCATCGAAGTTTATTAAAACCCTTTGTCTTGTCTGGCACAAAGGTGACCTTCAAATGAAGTCTTCATGTGAAAAAGTCTGTCGAGCCAACCTTCGAACAGGAAATTATCCTGGTAATGCTTTACATGTCTCAAGCTGGATGACATCATTAACCGGTGAGTGAACATGCTGAACTTCCCTAACAGAGCAAATACCCAAACAAATCATTGTCATGTTGCTATTCTTATGGAAATTTAGGGGGTCATTATGATTGCGGTTTTTCCGCATCCTCGGGGCCGGCGGAAGCCACCGCCGGCCCGAGGATGCGGAAAAACCGCAGCGGACTGACCAAAGACCCACCGCCACATTAGGATGGCTGGTGGGTCCTGGTTTCCGTCCGCAGCTTTTCCGCCGCGGTCGGCTTACAACCGCGGCGGAAAAGCTCTAATATGGTGACGGTGTCTTCCAGACACCGTCCACCACATTAGGATGGCCTTTAAATTATGCTTTTCCGCGGCGGGTTTTCCGCCGTGGAAAAGCATACGGAACTTCACTGCGGGGGCCCGTTGCGGGCCCCCTAGGTGAAGGGGGGGTGGGGGGTGCACATGGGGGGTACCTATGGTACCCCCCTGCATTTGCATGAAGAAAGCGGCAGGCACCGCGCGGTGCCTGCCTCTTACTGCATGCAAATGCAATGCATGCATTTTTAACATTGCGGCGGTTGCAGCTTGAAGCTCCACCCGCCGCAATGTTAAAAATAGAGGATGTGACCGCAACCCTTGCGGTCACATCCTAATTGCACAGGAGGGAACTCCGCATGCCATGCGGAGGTTCCCTCCTGCTCTGGGGTCGCGGACGGACGCAAGTCCGTCTGCGATCCTAATCGACCCCTTAATTCTGATTGAATGCCTTTTATGTGAAATATTATAGGTAAACCGGCAAGCGATAAAAGACTGTCTCCATGCCACTCTTCTCCATCTCTGCTCCCAGTCTGCATTTTTGTACCAATGCCAGCACTCGATTAATGCTGGAATATGCCATTGAACAATTTTCCTGTTCAATGAAATAATTTTTTGATTCTCCTTCTGGCCACAACAGTTAGGGGTCGATTAGGATCGCGGACGGACTTGCGACCGTCCGTGACCCCAGAGCAGGAGGGAACCTCCGCATGGCATGCGGAGTTCCCTCCTGTGCAATTAGGATGTGACCGCAAGGGTTGCGGTCACATCTTCTATTTTTAACATTGCGGCGGGTGGAGCTTCAAGCTGCACCCGCCGCAATGTTAAAAATGCACGCATTGCATTTGCATGCAGTAAGAGGCAGGCACCGCGCGGTGCCTGCCGCTTTCTTCATGCAAATGCAGGGTGGTACCATAGGTACCCTCCATGTGCACCCCCCACCCCTCCTTCACCTAGGGGGCCCGCAACGGGCCCCCGCAGTGAAGTTCCGTATGCTTTTCCACGGCGGAAAACCCGCTGCGGAAAAGCATAATTTAAAGGCCATCCTAATATGGTGGACGGTGTCTGGAAGACACCGTCACCATATTAGAGCTTTTCCGCCGCGGTTGTAAGCCGACCGCGGCGGAAAAGCTGCGGACGGAAACCAGGACCCACCAGCCATCCTAATGTGGCGGTGGGTCTTTGGTCAGTCCGCTGCGGTTTTTCCGCATCCTCGGGGCCGGCGGTGGCTTCCGCCGGCCCCGAGGATGCGGAAAAACCGCAATCATAATGACCCCCTTAATGTATCAACCTAAGACACCATTTCAATTTCGTTGACGCCACGCCCTTGATGACAAAGTGGATTGGTATAATATAATAATACTGTGATACAAAAATATCATAGCAAACAATTGATGCCCATATATAAGCAAGGTAAGTATACATATAGAGTTTGTAGACCTAATGCCGCATATATATGTTCCTTGATGATTTATATGTATATACATATGTATGTATATGTATTCACTGAAAAAACAAAGGTTACCGGGACTTTATAGTTAGGCTCAGGTTTCACTCATGCAAACCCAGAGAAATTCAGCAGTCATAGTTAGCTGAGCTAACTACCTTCGGACCTCCACAGTATAGTGATGACATCTCAAACGACATCACTAATGACATCCTCCAGTGACTGTGAGTGTTTTCAAACATTTATGAGGGTTAAATATATATACCAAGTTGTATTGGAGAATCAGTGGGTATATGAGTGCCTGTGTGAATGATTCAGTGGGTGCGTGACTGACTATATAAGTGAGTGATTAGGTGTCTCAGTGAATGAATCGATGAGTGACTGGATGATGAATGTTTGTATCAGTCTGTTGGTAGGTGTCTAAGTGGTTATATGGGTGTGTGAGTGAATACGTGAGTGGCTGTATGGGTGATTGATTGTTGTTTGAGTACCTGAATGGGTGTCTGAGTGTCTTTGTGGATAGGTGAGGGTGTGTGTGACTGCCTGTATGTATGAGTGAATGGGTGAGACAGTGGCTGAATAGGTTAGTGAGTGTGTGTGTATGAGGGTCTCAATGGTCGAGCAAGTATGTATATGGCTTTGTGGGTGAGTGGATGTATCAATGGTATATGGGTGAATAACTGGGTATGTGAAAGGCAGTGTAGCATAGTAATGGAGCATATGAGTGACTGTATGGGTGAGTGAGTGAATGTGAAAGTGGCTGTATGGCTAAGTGTGTGTTTGTGTCAGTGACTGTATAGGGATTGAATGTGAGTTAGTATCTGTATGAGTAAGTGGGTTTGTGTGTGTAACTGTATGGGTGAGTAAGTGGCTGTGTGATTGACTGTATGGGTGAATGGGTAGGTGTGTTAGTAGCTCTATGGGTGACTGACTCAGTGTGTGAGTGACTTTATGATGTATGAGTGGTATGTCAATGGCTCTGTTAGTGAGTGGGTGTTTAAATGAGTGGATGTATGGGTGGGGGAGTGAGTGGATGTGTGTAGATCTATGAATCAGGGAGTAGGTATGTAAAAACATGTATGGGTTTGTGAATGGTTGTGTGGGAGTGGATATATGAAAGGTTCAATGGGGGTATGAGTGGGTGTGTTAGTGAATTTGTGGATGATATCATCAGTGATGCATTTGAGATGAGATGTTATCAGTGATGCCACTGACTATGTCAAGAGTGATGTCATATGTGAGGTCATAAGCATTGCATTGTGGGGGAGCAAGTCGTAGTTTTCACTGGTTTTGTACGAGTGAAACCTGAGCCTACCTATAATGGCCCTATAACCTTTGATTTTTTTTCAGTGACTTTCTATGGGTTTTTATTTAGTAATGGCATTTGTAAAATGATGGTGAAAGGGGGTGGAGTGTCTGACCAGTCTCAGGAATCCCGCTGTGTAGGACTTACAGAAAATACCCGGAGGGCTTCTTGCCCCCAAGGTCCCTCAGCATCCAGGACGACTGTATTCCTCCAACCAGAACTGTTCCAGAAGACACATTTGCAGAGCGGTGGAAAAAGGGGGCATGGCCTCCGAAGACCCCTTAGCAATCCCACTTTGTGGGACTTACAGGAAGGAGCAGGAGGGGTTGTTTACCCCCAAGGAATCCCAGCAGCCTAGGTCACTTCATAACCCAACTAGTAGTGCACCAGGAGGTGTGTTTGCAGAGTGGCAGAGAAAGGGGGCAGGCAAAGAAGACCTCTCAGCATTCCCACTGCATGGGACATACTGGAGGTAACAAGAGGGGTAGATGGCCATCAAGAATCCTCTGGAGACAAGGGGATCTGATCCCTAGCCAGCAGTATGCCAGGAGGTGCGTTTGCAGAGTGGTAGAGAAAGTGGAGTGTGGCCTCACAGACCTCGCAGCAAACCCGCTGCGTGGGCCTTACTGGAGATAACAGGAGGGCTTGTTGGCAAGCAGGGACTGAGAACAAAAGGGGGACCCAAAAGACAAAATCCCCATGCATTTTCCATTGACTTCTTAAGACAAAGCTGTCACAAAAACTGCTAAACATAATTACACCAAATTTGGCAGCAAGCTAGATCTTGGTTCACAGATTATGCTTTTAGTAAATTGGTGTAAATCCGTTCAGTAATTTAAAAACAACTAAGGTTTAACAATATTTGTGAATCTTGTCTGTTAGGTCTGAGGGACTCTCTCAAGAGTCTCTTGAATGTAATTTAACAAAATAGAGTATTTGATTAGCCCAGGGAACATTTTTCCCTTAGAAAAAATTGCTTTCATAGCAGTCAGTCTCCTGCGGGAGCGAGTGCTCTGATTGGCTGTCAATAACATGACTTGGACTTGGGGATTTAGTACCCTGTCCAGAAGTAAAAAAATAAATATATATAGTTCTGTGAATACGACAATAATCTCCTTCTATTTATAAATGTGGTATGGCTGCAACCCCTGTTTTCAGCATTTCGATTTTGCCCACTAGTATTTTGTTCATTTTCATTCATCACATGGTGTGTACACAATTAGTTAAAAAGAGGGCATTGTGGGTAAAAATTCTGATGTGATCAAGGGCAACTGCCCGAAACGCGTCGTCTGCTACGCTGCTGAATTTTCTGGAATAAAGAAACCCTTTGCCACTATTTGGGATTTGTTGGTCTTTTGTTTGATCGCCGAGGCACTGGAGATTCCAAGCTGACCTTTTGAGTTGATTTAATCTGCGGAGGGTGGTTGCCTCCGCCACAAATCCACTCCCTGGAAGCTGTCCGTCGGACTCAACCAATTTGCGTTTATCTATGGGAATAGAATTTGACGACGGACCCTGCCTGGAGCTAATGCGCCTACTACCCTGTTACCACGTTGGAAACACCGTGACGAGTTTGACCGTGAATGAAAACGGAATCGAACAGCAAAGTTGTTCACGTTTGCAAGCTACAAAGTGGGGTGAGTGTTGCTTTGAAAGCAGGCGGTGGGGAGGACAGGCAATAGTAAAAGCCAGTTTACATCTTGGCCGCACACACAAATTATTTCCGGTAATTAGACACATTCAGCAGAGCGTTAGCAGCAGTAATGTCAGACGAAACTGTAAGAGAACGGGAAATGGCCTCGTTGGAACTTTTCCAAAACCTGCCGATAATTACGAAGAGGGGAGCAACAGCGGGAACCTCTGAAACTGCACAACCAATTCCTACATCAAATGAGGCACAGATAAAAAATCTCATGAAGCGCATGGAAAAATTTATGAAAAGTGAGTGCACAAAGTGGTGGGAACATAAATCACTTTCAATGTACGTAGCTGAAGGGCGTGTTCCACGAGGATTGAGAATCCTCTTAGCACCGAGCTACGATAAACCACATCCGGACATGCTAAAGGAATGGGGTTTAACCAATTTGGATTCTTCGAGCAAACTGATGAAGATACTAATTAAATATGTGGAAATTGATTGCCTGCAACTTTTAAAAGATAAGGAGGAAATAAATGAAGAACTAAAAAAGTTTGAGCCTAATGAGTTAATACCGAAAATGAAAAAGGAAATTCAAGAGCGCCTAAAGGTCCATGAGGAAAAAATAAAAGCACGGAAAGCGTGGAAGTTTGCATGCGATAAAGAGGACTTGGAAAATTGTAAAATCTACACGTTTGCGCGCAAATTCGAAAATGCCAAACGCCTGAAAATAAACTAAAAATCAGCCCTAGCAGTCACCAAGATAACATCAAGGGCGGGAGCAAGCAGCAATACACCCGAATCAGAACCAGGGGCCAGTGAGACAGAGTCAAATAGCAGCAATACCAGCAGTCTTTACTCTAATGAGGACCTCAGTGTGGGAGCTGGCATGGCAGAACCTCAACTTGTACTTAATTTAGGCAAAGAGGTTGATTTTTTTAGTCAGCGCCCGCCTCCAAACTCTACGCCCTCGCAATCGGCAGGCACAATTTCAAAAAGGACAAGAATCAACAGAAACCGAAAGCAACGCCGGAAAAAGCACAAAACAAAACAGCAACAAAAAGAAAAAGCAGTTCTGGCGCAGCAAGAAATAAAAAGAGCAAAAGACAATACAATTGTCAATTTATCAGCGGCAGTATTAACATCAGCGGAGGAGCAGCTTCTGAGCCTTGGTCTCACCTTTTGCCCCATTTCAGATTTTAGTTATACTTCTACCAGAATTGACGTCTTTCGATATATCCGCAAACTAAAGCTGAAGAAATTTTTCAACATTAAAGAAGGTCTAAATGAGATTGAAAGTAATGTGACAACAGCACCCAAGACAGTGTTAGAGGCACGAGATGTCAGAGGTCTTCTCACACTGCAACAACTGGGGGATTCCACTGGAAATATTGACACCAACACCGCTTTGTCTACCCAACAAGAATTGAGGGAAGCGGAGATACATCAGATTGGGGCAGGAGCTAGGCCATCAAGCACGCTTCTAGTTTCATTCCCACCATGCCAAGAGACGCCACAGATTCTTTCCATGAGGTGGTCATGGCAGACCTCAAGAAACTGTATCACCAGGTGAAGCACCGCAAGAGATTAAAAATGTCTAAGGAAAAACAATACTGGGCTCTAGTCACCAAATTAAGAAATGACCACCAAATCAGTGTTTGTAGTTCTGATAAGGGAGGCAATATTGTCATCTGGCCCCAAACACAATATATTGAAGAAGCTAACAGGCAACTCTCAGAAGCGGACTGCTTTCAAAAGACAAGTATGAAACAATACGAGTCCGCTAGAGAACAAATGAAAAAAATCCTTTTTAAATATAAGAGAGAAGGACTGATTTCTAGTGATGAATTCAAGTTTCTTCATGTTGAACAGCCGGTCATGCCCAGGTTCTACCTTATTCCCAAAGTACATAAGGGCAAGTCTCCAGTTCCAGGGAGGCCAATAATTTCGGCCATAGACAGCATAGCGGAACACCTGGCACAATACACTGACTATTTCTTGCAATCCCTGGTTACAAGTCTGCCGACATATGTAAGGGATACAGGTCACTTTTTACAAAAATTGAAGAACATTGCGTGGACAGAAGATTGCTTACTTGTTAGGTTGGACATCGAAGCCCTTTACACAAGTATAGACCACCAAACAGGGCTTAAAGCACTGGAACACTTTCTGAGCACAAGACCAGTGCATTGTTACAACCACAACAAGATGTTGGTGGAGTTTGTGAGTTGGAATCCGTACCATAACTATTTCATGTTTGGGAATGATGTCTACGTGCAAAAAAGAGGTGTTGCCATGGGGGCCTGCTTTTCTCCCAGCTACGCGTGTTTACACCTAGGCTGGTGGGAGAAGCGGGTCCTCATGGGGAAACACCACACAGTGTTCGCAGAGCATGTAAAAATGTGGGTTCGTTATATTGACGATGTGTTTTTAATTTGGAGAGGTGACGAAAAAAGTGCGAAAGAATTCATCATGACGCTAAATAACAATGAGGAAAATCTCAAGTTCACATATCATATGAGTAGAACAGCAGTGAACTTTTTAGACGTCAAGGTTTTTCTCAAAGCAGGTAAACTGTCCACCACCCTTCACAGAAAGGACACATCGGGCAACACAACCCTCCATGCCACAAGTGCCCATCCCTGTCATGTTATTGACAATATCCCCTTCGGGGAGCTACTCCGCCTGAAAAGGATATGTAGTCGTGATGAGGAATTGGTATCCTGCACTACAGAAGCATTAGACAGGTTCAGAGAGAGGGGGTACAAGGAGAATATATTGAGAAGAGCGGTCAGTAAAATGAACCAGAGACCCAGAGAAACACTGTTTAAACCGGTGGTCCCAATTACGGGGACAATGGAAGATTCGGCCGAATCTACCAATAGGTTTATTACTGCATATAGTTGCCAAGACAGAAAGACAGAAAGATCTGGTCCATTTTAACTAAAAGTTGGCCTATATTAAAAACTGATCAGCTCATCTGTCAAACTCACCCAATATTACGTTTGGGAGGGGACCCTCCTTACGTACACATGTCTCCAACCCCTTCCCTGAACTGTTAAAAAATAAGTCTTGGTTTCCACCCCGGCTGGGGTTTTATAAATGTACCAGCTGTAGGGCATGCAAATTCGGGGTTAATACCCAATATTACACCACCCCATTTTGCCCTACTACATTGCCGATCAAAGGAAATTATGGTTGCAAAACAGAGTATGCTGTTTAGGTTCTGGCATGCACCTGTGGCCTGAGATACGTGGGCAGTACCAGGCTTCCGGTGCATGCCAGAATATTGCAGCACATTCGGGCAATCGTTAACAACAACAGCTCCTATCCCGTGGCGAGACACTTTAAAAGTGTGCATGGGAACGATCTAAAGTGTCTCAGCTACTTTGTCCTTTCCTCAGTTCCAAGGCCCAGAAGGGGAGGGGATAGGGATAGGATGCTCCAGCAATTGGAATCGAAAATGATTCTGGAATTAGATTCCAAGGTACCAAACGGGCTGAACACTACGGAAGATCTGTACCACTTTCTGCAAAGACATCATATTTTTTGGCTTGGTACATGGTCATATTACAGCCCAGTTATTCCAATCTATTGGCAGTATATGGAGAGTGTTCCTAAGTGGACCATCTCATTTTATATTATCTAATAATGTTCAGTTTCCAACCGACACCCAGTGTTTATTACATTTTTTCCTTCTTTTAACTTTTTGCAGTGATGGATCCATGATTCTCCTGCATCACACAGGTTGCACTTTAAACACAGGGGGGAGGGGAGTTCTTTCCTCCCAAAAGTAGGACACATACATTTTCTGCAGAGGGGCTGCCATCAGAGTTTGATGTCCCCAACGTTGGTCAATTTGTAAATACAATATATGAGACTTGTTTCGACAACAGTATAGACTGAGTTCTAAGCAGCACTTTAATCTTTTGCGTAGAGTTGCACATTTGTCAGTGAGGTTTACAGTGCCATTGTTTTGCACATCCCATTGGGACCACTATAATGATGAAATTTAAAAAAATCTTTTTAAAGGTGGTTTTAAGTATACATATTATTACCTTTTAAACATGAAATGATTTATATTTTATATATATATTTATTTATATTTATATGTATATTTATGGTGGCATTTTTACAACTGCGTCATTTTGCACATGTGTAACTGCACTATTGAAATGCACTTTAAAGATTTTGCCTTTATAGAACCTTAAAACAGTCTATTCTATCCATCATTTATGCAGATATTGAAGTTCTGTGAATACGACAATAATCCCCTTCTATTTACAAATGTGGTATGGCTGCAACCCCTGTTTTCAGCTTTTCGATTTTGCCTACTAGTATTTTGTTCATTTTCATTCATCACATGGTGTGTACATGATTAGTTAAAAAGAGGGCATTGTGGGTAAAAATTCTGATGTGATCAAGGGCAACTGCCCGAAACGCTTCGTCTGCTATGCTGCTGAATTTTCTGGAATAAATAAACCCTTTGCCACTATTTGGGATTCGTTGGTCTTTTGTTTGATCGCCGAGGCACTGGAGATTCCAAGCTGACCTTTTGAGTTGATATATATATATATACATATATTCACTGAAAAAAACATAGGTTTCAGCCACGTTATAGTTAGGAGTTAGCATTTAAAAAACCTTAGAAATTCACAGAAAAAAACATAGGTTTCACACATGTTATAGTTAGCTGGACATTAACTCATACAAAACCATTGAAATTCTCCCGTTATAGTTAGTTCAGCTAACTATTACTTGCGCGCACGCAGTGCACTGCTGATGACGTCACATATTACATCACTCATGACATGGTCAGTAACATCTGTCATGACATCACTGATGACATCTCAAATGACATCACTGATGACATCATCCAGTGAATGTGTTTCTTTCTGAAAAATAAATATTTTTTATATATGTATATCTAAAGGTCAATGTAAGAATAACTGGGTAAATAAGTGTCTAAATGGATAAATGATTGCATAACTGACTTATTAAGTGTATCTTAGTGAATACATGTATTAGCGAGTAATGTTTAAATATGTAAATATCTGTATCAGTGTCTCACTTTATCTATAAGTGGCTGCATGGGTTGGTGAGTAGCTACATGAGTGTCTATATGGGTTATTAGTTGGCTTTTTAAGTATCAGTATGAGTGTCTGCATAGTTTGGTGGGGGTATTACTTAGCGCATAGATTTATGAATGAGTGATTCACTGTTTGTACGTGTTTTGAAGACTGCATGTGTGCAGGACTGTATGGGTGGATGAGTGTGTTTATGGGTGTGTTAGTGAATGAATGACTGTCTCAATAGTATCTTTATGAGTAGCTACATGTTTTTAAAAATATTGACATTGTAATATTTGTTTTTTAAATTTTATATATTTTTTTAATTTATTTATATTTTATATCGCAGGCAATGAAATCCTATGGAAGGAAATTCAAGTTACTGGTAAGTACGGATAAAATTACTTTTCAGGATCAGAACTGGGCTGAAAGATGCAGCACTGAGGTCTCTCCTGATAACAGGTGAGTAAATTGGAATTCGTAGTTCGGCTGATTTTAGAGGAAATTTTTTAAAGTTCCAAATCTCCACACTTAGAAGAATTTCCAAGTGAAACCAGTTGATGATAGCCTATAGAAGAAAATTCAAGTTACTGTAAGTACGGTTAGAATTACTTTTCACGATCAGTAGTGGGCTGAAAGGTGCAGCACTGAGAGAAAATTGGAATTCGTAGTTCGACTGATTTTAGAGGAATATTTGTATGTTTCAAAAATCAACACTTAGAAACTTTTCTGCTGAAAACCACACAATGGATTCCTATGGAAGGAAATTCAAGTAACTGGTAAGTACGGTTAAAATTACTTTTCAGGATCAGTACTCAGCTTAAGGTTGTAGCATTGAGGTAACTACTGATAACAGGGGAGTAAATCGGAATTCATAGTTCTGCTGATTTTATAGGAATATTTTAAAGTTCCAAAACTCCACACTTAGAAACTTTTTTGGTGAAAACCACACAATGGATCCGTATGGAAGCAAATTCAAGGACTGGGATCTGCGCGGGGCGCCTGCCCTGAGAGCGGTCGCTCTCTACGGAACATTTGGAGCTACACGTGGGTCTGCTTCTCCTGGGGGCTCACTGTCTGCAAGACCCGCACGGCGTAGCGCTTGAGGACCGTGTGGAGGGAGACTCTTGGCAGCCATAAATCGCAGGGAAGGTCGCACCATCACCGACATGTTGACCAAAAGCACCCCCAAAGTGGAGAAAAGCCATGCGTCGACTGTTCCGGCGGGGAAGGCTAATGCGCAGGAGGGCGATGGAGCTCCCATCACCAAAGCTTTTCTGGAGTCACTGTTCAACTCCATGAGAGAGGATTTTCAAACCCTCAAGCAAGATATGGCAGGGGAGTACAAAAAACTGCGTTGCGATGTCGATGGTCTTGGAGAGCGCGTAGTGGCAATGGAGGACGCAGATCGCACCAGAAGCGAGGAAGTTGAATTCCTGCAACAGGAAATCATCCGTCTCCCCAAGCAGCAGACCGATCTGCAGGCGCATGCTGAGGATCTTGAGAATCGCTCCCGACGCAATAACATACGGGTGACAACATCACCGTCTACTTGCTGCGGTTGTTCTGGGAAATCCTGGGAGAGCCCGTGGACTTCGAGATTCGCATAGACAGAGCACACAGAGTAGGCCTGGCGGGCCGGGCACCAGCCCCACCTTGGACATTCTGGCCTTCCTACTTGACTACCCCTTAAAGGAATGCATTCTAAGGGCGGCACTCCAGAAACAGAACCTCACATTCCAGGTACACTCTGTGGGGCTGTTCCAGGATCTATCGACAAATTACCTTACAAAAAAGGAAGGCCTTTAAAGTAGTCACAGAGTTCCTACGGAGCAATGGGATCCCATATTCCTGGGGCCATCCATTTAGACTTATCTTCAAATGGAAGGGAGCCCTCCAGCAACTTCGGTCCCTGCGGGAAACGTATAACCTGCTGGGCATCGACCACGAAGAAGAGGCAGAGGAAGAGGGGACCCCTACGCACTCATTTCAACCGAAACCACCCCGGTCTTCCTGGGATGGTTGGCAACAGGTGAGACGCCAACGCTCGTTCAGAGGAAGCCTTAAGTCGGATCCCACGACCATGGCACAGGAGCAAGCAGGAGCGATACAGGAAGTTTCCAAAGACAAAATAGAGGGTCCTTGAAGCAGCAAGTGCGAGGGGACTTGTTTTGCATTGCCAAGGCATGGGGCGGGGGGCGGGATGGGGGGCCAACGAGGTCGCCACTGCCACATACTCCCTCATACGGTAACTTTACCACAGGCCTGGACTGAGTTTGTATAGGCCTGGGACTATGACTGCTAGTTGGGGGTTCACAGTTGGGGTTCGGGAGAGTGGTTTTGGGAGTTTTGGGGGGAAGGGGGGAAGGGGAAAGAGGGAGGGGGCCGTCCAGTGCTCTGTACTTGATTGCGATGCCCAGCTTTGCCATTTAAGCCCGCAGGCACGACCGGCCTATCGTTGCCCACCCACACACATATTTCGCGCCCCACCGGGCTTGGTGACTAGCGTGTCTGATTTCTATGTAAAACATGCCGCCTACAACCTTTAAGATCCTGACCCTTAACGTACGGGGTCTAAACAATCCTGTTAAGCGGCGTGCGATTTTGTCTTACTTAGAACATACACAGGCAGACATCTGTTTACTGCAGGAGACCCACTTGCTGGCCCCCGACTGCCATAGGCTCCGCTCACGCAAATTCCCAACTCTATTCATCTCCTCTGGCCCCACTAAGACTGCAGGGGTGGCGATCCTGGTGGCACGACATTTTAGAGGGGAAGTCCTCCATAAGAGTGCAGAGCAGAAGGGGAGATTGCTAGCGTACCGCTTTGCTCTGGGGGGGCCTCACGTTTACGATTGGGTCCCTCTATGGCCCTAATGAGGGCCAGGAATGATTTCTCCACTCAGTCCTTACAGACATCATAGACACACCGGATAGGCATATTATACTGGGGGGGGATTTCAACGTGTTTTTTTACACGGTCCTGGATAGGTCTGCCCAACGCACTCACCAAGCTGGAGCGCTTTCTTCCAGTTGCACTGACCGGATGACAGAGCTGGACCTCCATGATCTTTGGCGCCGCACTCATCCACACAATAGGGAATACTCGTATTATTCCAATGCACACCAGGCTAGACCATCTCTTAGTCTCTAGCCCAGTTTGCGCTTTATACACTTTGATAGAGATAGGGGTAATCTCACTCTCGGACCATGCACCAGTCACTACCAAACTCACTTTACTACCGGCATCATATCTTCCCAGGGTGTGGCGTCTTAGAGACACGTTACTGCATAGGAAAGATGTGGTGAAACGCATTCAGGACACTATCCAAGACTACCTGTCCCACAACGCTAACTCTGACACGACTCTGGCGACACAATGGGCGGCCATGAAGGCGGTCATCCAGGGGGAATTTTTGGCTCTTTCCTCCGCTGACAATAGGGAATGGCAACACAAGCGTGACGAGCTTAGGCAGCGTGTTCATGAACTTGAGCAAATGCACCAACGAACTGGCGCACCCAGAATTTGGAAGCAACTCAAAGTCTCACAGCAACTCCCAGCAGCTCTGGATATGAAACGTGCGGAGTTTGCAGCCCTGAGGCTGCGACATGCCTACTACGCCGATGGGACAGATGTGGCAGCCTACCGGCGAAGAGACTCCAAGTTGCGCGCCAACAACAGACGGTCAAAGAGCTCTCCTGCTCCGATGGGTCCACAGTCACAGAGGACGCCCAGATCGCGGAAACTTTCTGCAACTTTTACGCTACCCTTTATACAAGCAGCCCGTGGGCCGATTTGGCGGCATCCGAATACCTGGACTCAGTCACAATCCCCTCTCTAGCACCTTCCCAATCGGAATAACTTGAAAGGGATATCCGCATTGAAGAAGTGATTTCCTTCATTGCTAAACTCAAGCCGGGGAAAGCTCCGGGTCCGGATGGCTTTACAGCCATCTTTTACAAAATGTTTTGCACTACAATAGCACCGATTATCACCCGCCTTTTCAACACCTTTTCTGAACCCGGGGCCATTCCGCCTGACTTCCTGCGTGCGTCCATTACAGTCATCCCCAAGTCAGGGAAGGATAGGGCTAAATGCGGCTCCTACAGGCTGATATTGTTACTAAACGTGGACCTTAAATTATACACGGGAATTCTGGCGGCCCGGTTGACTCCCCACCTGCCAGGCCTCATAGATCCAGACCAAGCAGGCTTTATCCCCGAATGTCAGACGGTTGATAACACCAAAAGGGTCGTCCACCTCATAGAAAAAGCCTCCCGAATACCTGGTTAGAGAATGATGCTGGCGGTAGACGCCGAAAAGGCGTTCGACGGGGTTCACTGGCCTTACCTAGAGCACGTCATGGCGAAGGTCGGAATTGGGGAGAAGTTCCGCACTCTCATTTTTAATTGTTACAAATTCCCCCTGGCAGTGGTGCGAGTGAATGGCTATAGCTTGGAGAGCTTTGATATCGAGAGGGGCACGAGGCAAGGATGCCCGCTATCACCCCTATTATTCGCCCTATATATGGAGCCATTCGCTCAGAGGATCCGCCAAAACCGTGCAGCAACAGAGATAGTGTTCGGTGGCTTCACACACACCATCAGTCTTTATGCGGACGATGTCCTGCTCTCGCTCGAAAATCTGCGGACGGCCCTACCGGCTTGCATAGAGGAGTTGGATACCTTTGCTGGTGTGGCCGGGTTCAAAATGAACGCGGACAAGTCAATAGCTCTCGACTTTTCCCCGTCCCCCTCCACAAAAGCCTACTTACAGAATCTCTTCCCCCTCCAATGGTCATCCGGCACAGTGCCGTATCTGGGGATCCAGCTGGCCCCCACACTCACAACCATGACGGCGGCCAACTATGCTGCACTCCAAGGGAAGATATGTGAGGAGTGGGACGCTGGAAACACTTCCCCCTTTCTTGATTGGGCAGGATCGCATTAGTCAAAATGACTGTCTTGCCCCAAATCCTCTACCTATTCAGGGCATTACCGCTGCAGCCGCCTGCAGGATGAATCCAGCAAACACAGGCGGACCTTGCCCACTTTATTTGGCAAGGCCGGAAGCCGAGAATGAAGAAGGCACTGGCCTTGTTGGCCCCGGAGGCAGGGGGCTTGGGGATACCGGATTTGCGCAAATACTATCAGGCGGCGCAATTGCGCTACTTAGTGGAATGGAGTAAGTGGGAGTCGGAGAAGCACTGGCTCTTTCAGGACCAGGCAGTTGCAAGGCGCCCACTCCAGGAAATCCCCTTTCTTTGTAAGGCCCACCGGCCAGCAAACCTTTACGCCTCGTTTGTCAAACGGGTCCCCCTGAAAGTGTGGGACGCCACTAACACCATTCACGAACTTACCACTTTCCCCTCCCCGCTTACGCCATTGGTCGACAATCCCGACTTCACACCAGGCCTAGACAAGGGAGCCTTCACACACGCGGAGTACCGTTTCCTATACCATATCTATGGCCCAGACGGAGTACTTCCCTTCCCACTCTTTAAACAGGAATACAAATTCCCTGAGACGGAACGGATGTGCTACATGCAAGTCTGACACTGGGCACTCCAGCCACAAGTGAGGGAGACGGCTGATAGGAAACTCCAGCCGTATGAAAAGTGGCTTATATCCCACACCTCTGACAACAAATTAATATCCGACCTTTACAAATTTTTACAACCACCAACAACACATCTCTACAACCCAGGCAGGGAACGATGGGAACATGAACTAGGCAGGACCCTGAGCCATAAAGAATGGGACCAGATCTCTTACAGAGCGCGCCACTCTGCATACCACACCGGGCTTACAGAGACACTAACTAAGATATCTACATATTGGTATTACACCCCAGAACGGATACATGAGATGGACCACAGTAAAGACAAAAATTGCTGGCGTGGTTGTGGACACACAGGCACCCTGTTACACCTCTTGTGGGACTGTCCTCTTCTCCATTCATATTGGACGCAGGTAATAGATGACATTGACATCCATTTCCAAACAGAGCTACCCCGATTCCCTGCCTACGATTTGCTGGGGCTCCCCAATCCATTGACATACCCCTTGCGCTCGCACAGGGGGCGCCAGATGAGGTTCCGAACTACAGAACATCCTTACACACTGGCGCACTACTACGGTTCCCTCCACTACAGACTGGTTACATAGGATGTGGTGTGTATTAGGGATGGAAAAGCTGTCACTTACCTTAGCGGGCGATGTAGATCAATATGATGACCTCTGGCAACCATTTCCCTCACTGCTGGTCACTGAATTTAGGGAACTCACCTGCCTGAGATACCTCCGGCTGTTGCGGCTCACAGGGCCCAAAGAGGCGGACTTCTAAGGAGGTTGCGAATGGAGACTCCCTCACGAGCTAGAGGGGGGGCAATGGGGGGTGGATTTGAGCACTGGACGGGGGGCGAGGCGGAGGAGGGGACGGGAAGTTCGGGGGCAGGGGGCGGGGTTTCCTTTTTGGGGGGTTTCGCAGCACTTCCTGTATATTTACGCCTTTATTGGTCGGGTTGGTTCCTGAATGCTATGCCCGCCCCTTTTGGGGCTTTACTTACCTTTCGAACGTTCCATGCCAATGTCGGACCACATAGCGTTTGCAATGTATGTTTTGTTTCATATGTGCTGCTTCCAATAAAAAGATTTAAACCTAAAAGAAGCCCCGGGGTGGCGTTCCCCGGGGCTGCAGGGGGCCGGCTGCCCCCGCTATTATGCTTACTTTGCCCCAGGGGGTGGTGGTCCCCAGGGCAGTGTGGGAGGGATTGGGCCCCCCACACTTTTTTTATAAAGCCCTAGGGACTTGGCCCCCCGGGGGCTAATTTACATTACAGCGGGGGAGCTGCGCTTCGTGTTTTTTTTTCTTATTGGTAGGGTACACGTACCCTCGCGTATCCCGTGATTTTTATTTATTTTTTAACTTTTTTGGGGGCTTTGGGGGTCCTTGTGGGATCCCCTAAGCAGTCCTAGGGGGTCAGGGTGTTTCTACCCTGCCCCCTTTGCGTGTTTTGCCTGGTTTTTTTCTCTGCTTTCTTGTGCCTCGGTTCTACCAAGGCACAAGATGGCTGCCAACACTTCCTGGTTTGGAGTGATGACAGCCAATCAGCTTAAAGCTCGTGCTCTGGAGGGTACGCATATGGTACTTCGTCTATAGATATATCTATGATTTTACTTTTGATTTTTTCAGGAACTACTGAACGGATTTACACCATTTAACAAAAAGCGTAATCTGCGAACCAAACACTACCTTTTTGCCAAATTTGGTGTAATTCCGTTCAGCAGTTTGGGCTGTAGCCGTATCTAAAGGTCCCTATAGAAAATTGCATGGGGAAAACATGTTTTGGGACCCCCCTTTTTTCTTGGCCCCCCCACTTGATGAATCACCCAGAAACGTTCAGGATTGGAGCGGAGCGGCGCCGAAGTTATTCCAAATAGAATGTTGCGGATTTCCTATGGAAACTAGGTCCTACCTATAACTACCAACTGGCGACTGCCAGTAGGTAATATATATATATATATATATATATATATATATATATATATATATATATATATATATATATATATATATATATATATATATATATATATATATATATATATATATATATATATATATATATATATACACATATTGTGCATCCATCAGAAGGATGATTTGCCGGCACTACGAGACCCACAATACTTTGTACCGGACTCATCTGGGCAGCCAATCGGGGCGTGCAATTATGCTTTTATAAAGTGGGTGTGGCCATGAAAACGCACGTAACAGTTACCGTCTGCCTTTGAGAAAGAAACGTAAATTTCGAAAAGCGGCAGGCATTTTAACACGGGACAGCTGATTAATGGACCGATGTGCAGGACGGCGCTCATACATAGAAGGGCTCACTGCCAGCTGGTGCCGGAGTGCTTCTCGCCTTGGGGGCAAACTTTGGAGCAGTAATCCATGGCGGCTGCCCGGCTGCTGAGAGGCACCACCTCGTGAAACTAGGGGGGGCCACAAGATCCTGTTTCTACTGGGCCGTGATGTGGAGGCGTCAGTGAAAGAGGATTGAGAGCGAGTCCTGCACGTTGGAGCCCATGGTAGGGCTTTTAAGAAACTTTCTAAAACAGAATTTTGTGCATCCATCAGAGGGATGATTTGCCGGCACTACGAGACCCACAATATTTTGCACAGGACTTATCTGGGCAGCCAATCAGGGGCGTGCAATTGTACTTTAATAAAGTGGGTGTGGGAGGAGCCAAGATGGCGGACGGGACGGACGTGTAGGCTCCCGGCTCCGCAAGTCGTTCGATCCTGTTTCATTATCCTGCCTTTAATCCTCGCCTCCACCGCGTAAAAACGGAGACACACACGCGCTGAGGCTGCTGGCGTTCCTCTGAGGTCTCTGCCTGCTGTTTTGACGGTGAACTCGCACCGTTTGCCGACCTCCGATGCTGCCCCGGGAACCTGTGCCGATCGCCGCCGCTGGACGTGAAGGGCTGTAGGCGACGAGACGAGCTGGGAAGGTGCCGATTTTTGAATGAATGCGGCCGATTGCGGAGGTTGATGACACCGACCCCTTCCATTGTGGTGAGACTCCCGGTTGGGACGAACTGGTTAGTGGCGAGACGGGAGCCCGTCCTGCGGGGCTTCCCCCTGCTACGCTGATTACGGCTGGACTGAGTCCATCTTGGAGCGCCTTCACTGCAGCGGACCGCCCGCACCAACATTAGGCGGGGGGACTCTCATTTTGCACTGCCCCCGGATTGTGAGCTGTGCTTCCTTCGGGGGCTTGCACAGCTAATTTCCTCGCCAGCAAATTCGCCCCCCTCCCTCCACTGTGGGCTCACTGCATGGGTGGTAATGTCGCCTTTCTATCACACGGAGATGGTGGTTGTTCCCCTGCCCCCGGCGCGAAATGCCCTGCCTGTCCTCATGCTGGAGGCTGATCTGAGGGCGCCGCCGAGCGATGTGAGCCGGCTGATATTGCGGAGCGACCTGACTTGTGGCGATATCCTGACTGCCCTTGCCGACTTGAGGGAGACATGGCGGCAAAACGTCCGAGAGTTGGAGCGTAGTATTGAGGAAGCTGTACCGGATTTAGGAAGATCGCGGTCGACTGCTCCCCTGCTGCCGCTAATCACTCCTGACTTGGATGCAATGTTGCAGCATAAGAGTTCTGAGGAGCGACATGATTCTAGCTACAATGTTGGGTGTTTCTCTCCTTATGAGGCTACAGATACAAAGTCTCTTTCCACTTTGATGACTGTAACGTTGCCTACGCAGTCCTTACTTTGGCTTCCATTAATGACTTTCCAGTTGCTGACTTCCCTCGCTGCCCTTGCCTCCGTAGCCTCTTATCTACGTTGGTGGGGTGTGTGTCATCATGCGAAGGTAGAGGCGTCCGTCATTTTAGACACTGCACTTGCTGATTGGGGCGCTCAGTTCCTCCTCATTGCGTCTTCTCTGTCGGGAGTGGCCATCTTGCTCCTTTGTTCTGCCTGAGGAATGCTCTCAGCGGTGGCCATGTTTGGAGGGATTTCGACATTCAGGCCAGGGCTGATGGTGTTCCATTCGTTGGTTTTGCCCGATCGGCTGGCGATGACCTGGACTGGAACGCTTTTTGATGTATTGGTTACGTTGTGTGTGATGCTTTCCCCCATTTAAGACTGCAACTGATATGTCCTACTGCTTACTTTTGCTGTTGGGGGTGGCGGTGCTGTGCGGGGTGGGGGTTTGGGTGTAAACCATTCTGACTCTCCTTTGATGAGATGTTTTCCAAATTTACTGCTGCATAGGAGAATTTGTAACGGCTAGAGAGTCCGGGAGGCCTGGTGTTAGTTGGGCTCCTCCCCACCTTCCTTATTTCATGGGAGTCATAGATTAGTTTATTCTTTTCTTACTCCCTATATCTCAGGTGTTATAATTCTTCTTTTTCTTTTTTCCTTTCTTTCTTTTCTTGTTCTATATTTCGGGTTTATTGGGCGACAGACACACTGCTAGGGGGGGGTAGGCCGTAGCCTCTGCATGCGTGTAGGGTGGGGGGTTGGGGGATTTTTCGTTTTCTGTTTCGGTTCTATGGTGCCTTTATTTTATTCGTTGTTTGTCTTCTTTCTTTATTCTTTCTTGGGACCGTGTCGGGGACGGATGAGGATGGGTGGCGGTGGACACTGGGTGTTACGTTAGGTCTGATACTTCTGCTGTAGGAACTTTAAGCCGCCATTCCGCCTGGGGTGACTAGATTTGTGGGTAATCTGATTACTCGATACAATTGTTGGTATTGTGTTCTCGCCTACACGGACTCCTTCACTTAGTTTTCTGATTATGTAAAATTATAATGTCAGACTTTAATAGTTGCAACAAAATATAAAACGAACCTTCACTGATCCTGGACACGGTATTATGATGATATACAGTGTAACTATTATATGTCTGCCTCATGCCATATTGTGTTACTGTGTCGCCGTATTGCGTGCTTTGGTGCTACAAATGTTTTCGTGGCCGGCCGGACGGTTGTGGGCCCGTATTTGTTCTTTTATTGATGCACAATAAAGGTTTACAAAAATTTAAAAAAATAAAATAAAATAAAGTGGGTGTGGCCGTGAAAATGCAAGTAACAGTTACTGTCTGCCTTTGAGAAAGAAATGTAAAGTTCGAAGCACGTCAGGCATTTTAACACAGGACAGCTGATTAATGGACCGACGTGCAGGACGGTGCTCATACCTAGAACAGCTCACTGTCAGCTGGTGCCGGAGTGCTTCTTGCCTTGGGGGCAAACATCACACAAACGCGGGTCAGCTTTCCCCAAACGATTTATTCGGTATGAAAAACACTCTCCCTCAGTCCATCTCACATTTGACTGCAAACGCCGACGCGTTTTGAGACATTCCCTTCTTCAAAGCGCGGGCAGTCACACGAGTGCAATTTAGCTCCGCCTTCCTATTAAGTGCTATCACACTCCGATTGGGCAGCTCTTCAAGAGACTGTGTGTTGCTTGCTGGAAGTTGGAGTTCATAATACTTCCTGAATGGGCACTCGTGAAGTTTAATGCTAATTACAAGCTCCGATGAGCCCCAAAGGATGTGTTTTCCTAAATCCAGAACCAGCGCTCCACTGCGAGTCCCAAGTCCCTCAAGGCTCCGTGGCCCCCTTGACACGGGGTGGTGCAGGTTCAGCGGCAGGAAGGCCGCTTGAAATATTGTGCTCAGTGGGGATGTCCATTAAATAAATCGCACACAAACGCGGGTCAGCTTTCCCCAAATGCTTTATTCGGTATGGAAAACACTCTCCTTCAGTCCATCTCGCATTTGACTGCAAGCGCCGACGCGTTTTGAGACATTCTCTTCTTCAAAGCGCAGGCAGTCACACGAGTGCAATTGAGCTCAACGTGGAGCGCCAGTCATGGAATGAGGAGGGGTGCGCCTATCGGGGTTCATGAAGAGCTTTTAACTTGCATCTGATTTGAAGAGAGCATCCATCTGAGGTTATATTCGAACTTCATCTCCCAAAATGTCACATATAGACTCATATAGAGCCATCCAATCAGGACATATGATATTGCTACACAGGAAGGTGAAGCTCGCCATGCTCTCTGAGACAGCAGATCCTTTGGAAAAAGGGAGTATCCCGAAACGCGTCAGGCTACGGTCGGTTGCTGCAACTGCTGTAAGGTGTTCCTTTCCATGCCATTAAAGTGCGTCAGGAGAAAGCAGACCCGCGTTGTGTGCAACTCGTTTTTTCGACACTCCCCACCGAGCCTACTTACAAAGCGGCCATCCTGCCACTGAGCTCGCACCACCCCAGATGTAGGGGGCCACGGAGCCGTAGGAGTAAGGAGCTCAACGTGGAGCGCCAGTCATGGATTAAGAAGGGGTGGGCCTGTCGGGGCTCATGAAGAGCTTTTAACTTGCATCTGATTTGAAGAGAGCATACATCTGAGGTAATATTCGAACTTAATCGCCCAGAATGCCACATATAGACTCATATAGAGCCGTCCAATCAGGACATATGATATTGCTACAAAGGAAGGTGAAGCTCGCCATGATCTCTGTGACTGCAGAGACTTTGGAAAAAGGGAGTATCCCGAAACGCGTCTGGCTGTGGTCGGATGCTGCAACTGCTGTAAAGTGTTCCTTTCCATGCCATTAGGTGCGTCTGGGGAAAGCAGACCCGCGTTATGTGCAGCTTGTTTTTTTGGACACTCCCCACCGAGCCTATATATATATAAAAGACTGTAGCTGCTAAACTGCTAAGCAGCGCGATTAACAAGATATCAGGTGTTCTCAGTATGTCAGCGGAAACTGTCCGCGAACGGGAGGCAGCGCCAGCGGAGTTATTTGGAAATATACCAGCCACTACAGCAGATTTAAATAATGCTTCAAATACCAACAACGGAAAAGAAGAAAAAAATGTGAAAACACAGCTAAGAGACCTTGAAAAAAATAAAAGACTAGAAATCACTAAATGGTGGGAACACTGCTCATTAACAAAGTATGCAGAGGCAGGGTGTGTTGCACGTGGTTTACGTATTTTACTAGCACACAGTTTTGACTAACCAAATCCATTGATATTGAAGGAATGGGGAGAAAGTAACCTCGCAGCGTCTAAGAATGTGGTCAATATTTTAATGAAGTATGCTGCAATAGATCGTGTGGAAATCCTAAAAGAAATAGAAAGACTCAATACTGAAATTGATAAATTTGAGGAAACTGAAGTTATTAAAACATTGAAAGACATTATGACTGAAAGATTGCGGAAACATGAGGACAAAATCAAAATCAGAAAAGTCCATAAGTTCGCAAGGGATCAGGCGGACTACAACAACGGTCAGAATTTTACCTTTGCAAGCAAGTATAATACCATTAAACGACAACAGTACAGTGACAAAGGTATCAAAAAACTATTCCTCAAACATCATCTATAACTACAGCCATGTGTAATGTCAATGATGAACTATCAAGTACAGATACTAACCCCCAGATGCATCAAGCACCCATTCTGCAAATTCAAATTTGCGAAAAATACCGAATCGTAAATAGGAATTTGCAGAATGAGATGCATCACAAATTGCGATAAATAAATGTGATTCGCAATCGGCTGCAATCGCAAATTTCTTAAAATCGCAGAAAAATCGCAGAATCTCCTTTCTTCCTACCCGAAATTGCGATTTCGCAATTACCGAAATCGCAAATTGCGATCTCGCAAATTGCGAGATCGCAAAAACGGGAAGCCGAATTTTGAGCACAATGATGACATCACAACCAGGAAGTAGCCAGTTCCCTCACTCATTTTGAACACAGAGCTGGAGAGAAGAAGAGGCACAGTAGTGAGCTCCATCAGACACACCCTGCAGCCCCACTACAGGTCATATATCAAACTCCAGAATGTCCCAGGATGCAGCAGGAGCCAGTGCAACTGGCAGGAAGAGAAAAATATTTTTTTTCAGAACAGGAGCTGGAGTTCCTGATCCAGGGAGTCAGCAGGGACCATGATCGCCTCTTTAAGAGGGAATCCAGGAAAGTGCCTGTAGTAGGCAAGAGGCGCATTTGGCAGCGCATCAGGGCGAAGGTGAACTCTGTGGGAGTGACCCAGCGCTCAATTGATGAGCTAAAGAAGAGGTGGTATGACCTCATAGGCCACGCAAAAGAACGCATAGCAGAGAGGCTGGGGGAGCAACATGCCACGGGAGGAGGAGAGCCCACAGTTGCGGCCAACACTCCACTTGAGGACCTTGTGGAGAATACCATAAACACAGCAGCCTGCGTGGGTGTCACTCGGCTAGACACCTCCCGACCCACACAACAATCCCATGGCAAGAGCCATGCAACTGCGACCCCCTCCCCTAACAATGCCCATGCCCCCAGAGCTAGACATTTGATAACCCCAGTAATACAGGCCATGCACATCAGAAACGCTATATTGCATTGTGGGACCTGTAATGTGACAATAGTTTCCTGATAGCCACACACAGCCAGACCTGTCAAGTGAAACATATCCCTAAACCAAGTCAGGGAATGCAAGCCTGCATGCATGTTGCAAGATACATATCATTAATCATGCACCCATTTACATCACAGGTGCTGCAGAACCACCCAGCACAGACAGCGAGGCAGTCCAAATTGAGGAGAACCCTGAGGACACCGAGGGAGAGAGCCATCCTGCCCCACGTTGACAAGGAACTCCACATCCATCAGGGTATCCTATCTGAATACTCGATCGCTAGTAAAGCATTCTGAGGACATCTTCATCCTGCTTTCCAGTTCTCATCCTGATATACTCCTACTCACGGAGACGTGGCTCACTTCAGAATCCCTGCCAGATATCTTGGCGGCCCTCCCCCCCGATTATTACATTCTCCACGCCGACCGTCCCGGCGACCGGCCCGGGGGTGGGGTAGCGGCCATCATATCTAAACGCCTGAATTCCATTTCCTCCTACTCTCTTCCCCTCCCTGAGGTGGAGAACTTACTCATCAACGTGCAAACAGATACCGGCCCTCTTACTCTCTTTCTTTTATATCGGCCTCCACTCTCTATGCCATCTTTTTCCACTATTATGAGTGAACAACTGTCCTCCCTCCTTACACTGCACTCCCGTTTTGCTATTTTCGGCGATCTAAACTACTGGTTTGGAGACACTAATGCCGGCCCTCATGCCACTGAGCTCTTTGAGACTCTTAAAAATCTGAATCTCGCCCAACATGTCTCTCAACCTACCCATATTAAGGGACACATATTGGACCAGATTTGGACTTGTAACCTGGCGCTGTCCCCACCAGACATACTTCCATGTGCCTGGTCTGATCACCACTTGGTGGACACCACCATCACAGTCGTCGGTCAGACGCCTGCCCCCCTGATGGCTGGTGGCCTCTCCCGTAAATGGAGTTCATACGACTCCCAGGGCTTTCTCATCGCCCTAGCCGACTCTTGCCCAGTTAATCACGACCCCAACGACATCGATGGATTAGAACAAGACATCGCCTCCTGGTTAGAGTCGGCTAGCGACTTGTTTGCCCCCCTAGTCAAATTCCCCTGTACTAGACACCGGAATTCTCATAGTTGGTTCTCCGACGACCTGAAAGCCCGGAAATTAAAAACACGCCAGTTAGAACGCATCTGGAGACGTGACTACGCTGACTTAGCCAAGCAATCTTATTTGGCCGCACGCAAAGACTTTAAAACAGCTATTCGCTCAGCCAAAATGGAACACTTCTCCAGCAGGATTTTCCTGGCAGTCGACAAATCTAAGGAGGTGTTCAGAGTCTTGAATGAGCTAACCACAGACGAAAGAACCCTCCCAGCCCAGACCCCCACCCAGGAGGCCTGTGACACCCTGAACTCCTTCTTCTTAGAAAAAATTGCAATAATCAAAAAATCTATCCCCCCACTTCCCCAATCACCACTACCGGATAATTCCTTTAACAATCCCTCGACCTTCACCTCCTTCCCTGCTCTAGATTCCACCTCCTTGGCGGAACTAGCCACCCGCGTGAAATCTGGCTCTCCGAACGACTGTTGTCCACCATCTGTCCTGCGGAGCATCTGCCTTAACTTACCAGATAGTGTTCTACACCTACTTAACAGATCGCTCAGCAGTGGCATCTGTCCTAGCTCCTTTAAGGAGGCCATCCTGGTACCCCTTCTAAAAAAAACGGGTGCTGACATGTCAGAGCCGTCGAACTACCGCCCCATTTCCCTCCTCCCTTACTTCTCCAAACTTATGGAGGCCCATGTCACCCGCTGCCTGTAAAGCTTCATAGAATCCTCCTGTTATCTCGAGCCGACTCAGGCCGGCTTCAGACCTGCCCATTCCACAGAAGCTGTCATTTTGGCAGTTCTCAATACACTCAGGAGTAATGCGGACGCGGGAACCCCCCAAGCCCTCGTCCTATTGGATTTGTCTGCCGCGTTCGACACGGTGGATCATAACATCCTTCTCCACCGTGTCGAACAGGCGGGCATCAAAGGCGTTGCTCTTGAGTGGGTCAAATCCTTTCTCACGGGAAGAACCCAAGCGGTCCGCCTAGGTCCCTACACTGCTAAACAAACCCCCACCTCCTGTGGTGTCCCCCAGGGCTCTTCCCTTTCCCCGCTCCTTTTTAATCTTTATCTTCGGCCACTTATTCAGACACTTTTGAAATGGGATATCGTCACTTACAATTATGCTGACGATCTACAAATCATTTTTTCTCTCAACTCACCACATGCCATTAAAACTTTCCATGGAGCCATGCTTCACATCCAACTCTGGATGAACCAGAACCAATTGAAGTTGAACCCCGGTAAAACTGAGCTCCTTCTCCCTGGGCTCAGTCACACCTACTGGGGCCCACAGTTCTGGCCTCCAGAGTTCGGCTCCCCCCCTACCCCAGTAAAAACAGTAAAGAGTCTGGGTGTCATCATTGACACCGAGCTCTCCCTCAGGGCTCAAGTTGGAGCGGTGGTTTCCTCCTGTATGTACCAACTTCGGAGGATCCGCAAAGTTCGCTGCCTTCTCCCCCCAGCGGCACTTACTCAAATCGTTATCTCGCTGGTACTTTCCCGTTTGGATTTTTCTAATGCCATCTACCACGGTCTGCCGCAATTTCTGATACAACGTCTTCAAGTTGTCCAGAACCAAGCGGCCCGCTTGATTCATGGAACCCCCAGATGGCAATCAGCCAAGCCTCTGCTCATGAGCCTTCACTGGCTCCCAGTCGATCGAAGGGCCGCCTTTAAGGTGGCATGTCTCACCTTCAAGGCACTTCACTGCCCTGGTCCCGCCTTCCTAAAATCCCTCATTCACCCTCACTGTCCCACACGCAATCTGCGATCAGCTCACCGCAATCTGCTGATCACCCCCAGTAGTAAAACTAAGAGATTCGGCTGCCGCCGTTTCTCCTACCTAGCCCCTGTGCTTTGGAACCTCCTCCCTCTCCCAATCAAATCCTCCCCTTCCCTCTTGAACTTCAGGAAAATGTTAAAAACCCACCTCTTCCCCATCTCTGGCTAGTTTTTGTCATCTATACTCCCCCCTCACCTGTTCTGTCTGTCAGCGCCAGGAAGCTTCGGTGTCAGCGCGCTCTATAAGTCGCACTTAACATAACATAACATAACACGACCTGGACCATCACAACCACCAGCACCAGTACCACCACCTCCCCATGTGGACAGGGCCCCCCCTGCAGCCACAGGAGGACAGCAACCACCCCATGTGACACCCATGGCAGTGGTACAGGCCACACCACCACCCAGGAGGCAGGCACGGCGCACAGCCACTGTGCGGTCGCAGTCCAGTGGCCTGATGAGGCAGCAGCGCAACGTGTCAACACGCGCTGGCATGGGGCAACATGTCCAAGATCCAGGGCTAGGAATAGAACGCCGGATGCTAGCTGTCCACCAAAAGCAGGCACGGCACATGGCAGCCATGCAGCTGCAGCTTTATAAGACTGCGCGCAATGTGAGCCAGCTCACGGAAAGCATGCAGGTGTTGACGGCTGCAGTCAGGAAGAACAGCCAAATCATGGTGTCACAGCAGGACATCACCAGCCGCCGCCACCGCCAGCTGCTGACCCGGCTGTCAGCATATACCAGATTAAACCACCTGATTGGTAATGCGACCTCCCAACTTTCACGCCGGTCCCTTGCGATGCAAATTCAGATGGTGCAATGCTGCCAGGATGTTGCTCGGGCATTGGAACAGGTCACAACCGCTGTCCAGAATCCGCAGGCATGTGGCCATGGCCATGCAAGGGGGTGGGGGGATGATGTCAGTGAGGGCACATCCAGTCTGAGCAGCCTGTCCGTGTCGGTGGTAACCGAATGCCGCCGCAGCACCAGGCCCAGTGCAGCATCACGGGCCAATACTGGCGAGGAGGATGTGGAGAGGCAACTGGGTGCGTCCGGCCGGAGGCACCAGTGATTGCATGTACTCTAGCAGCAGTGCCATGCTGATATGACAAGCACGCCTGCTTCGCTATCATGGGGCTGTATGAGGAAATACAGTTTTCATGTATTGTGAGAAAAAAGTTAAAGAAATATTTTGTCCAAAAAATAATAAGAATTTATTTCAAACGTAAATCCGACTCATGTCATTATTTCATTTGGCATGCATGTGTGCAGTGATGTGTGAGGGGTATGGGTGCACTAGAAATAGTTCATTGTGATGTTGTTGCGGCGCCTGTGTCCTTCGGCAGGATTCTCCCCGCGTGCATGATGCACATGTACAGGTGGACGGTTGTCCCCTTCTGACTCACTGCCAGAGATCTCCACAGGTATCCTCCGCTTGGTAGCAATATTGTGGAGTATGGCACACACTGCCACGATGCGGCAGCAAACCTCAGGCTGGTATTTGAGGACCCCACCAGTCTTATGTAGGATGCGGAATTGTCTCTTTAACAGTACAAATGTCTGTTCAATGCAATTTCTAGTGCGAATGTGTGCAGCATTGTAACGCTGTTCCTGTGGTGTGGCAGGGTTGAGGTATGGGGTGAGGAGGTACTCACGGAGGCCATAGGCACTGTCACCTGAAGGAAAGGAGCAGAGGGTCAGTGCCTGTTATGCACAGCTCCATGGTCTCGACGTACTGTATGTGGGCATGTGTACTTACCTAGGAGGTGTCCTTCGCCAAAGTCACCCCTGGCCAAGCGGGTGTGTACGCCACTGTGCCGGAAGATGAAGGAATCATGCGTGCTCCCCGGGTATTGGGCCCCTATGTCAGTGATGATTGTCTTTGCATTGCAGACCATCTGGATGTTTAGTGAGTGGTAGGACTTGCGGTTCCGGTACATGTACTCTGTCTCAGCGGATGGGCAGATGTGGATGTGGGTACAGTCAATGCATCCAATTACATGGGGAAATTGTGCGATGTTGTAGAAGGCATGCTTTGTTTGATTTAAGTCCTGTTGGGTGGTTGGGAAGGTTATGAAGTGGTGTATCCGGGTCAGCATGGCGTCCAGGAAACACCGTAGGCAGTGTGACAGTGTGCTCTGGGAGATCCCCCCTGCATATGCAACTATGTCCTGGAAGCTTCCGGAGGCCAGGAGGTGCAGGCAGCATAGGACCTGGACATGGGTGGGCGCAGCATTGGTCCTCCTTGTTGGGTGCTGCATCAGGGGGTCAAGGTCTCTGATGAGCTTGTGAATCATTGCCCCATTTAGCCTGTATTTGGAGTATATCTCCTCTTCAGTCTGGCCCAGGAGTGTTATCCGCAGCCGGAAGATGCGCTCCTGAATCCTGCATTGGTTCCGGGCTGCACGCTGGAGCCTCAGCCACCTTGCCATGATGTATAGACCTGGCATTGTGAATGTACTCATGCTATTACTGTGTCTCCTTAAGTGTGTTTGTTTTGCTCCGCCCATTGTTCCAGTTTGAGGTTTTTTTTCCCCCCAATTGTACTTCATGGTTACCACCTGGTTTGACTTCTCCTTAAATTGGGACTCGCATTTAGCAATTTTGTTTTTTTTTGCAATTTGCGATGTTTGATGAATTGTATTTGCGACTTATTAGCGAATTCGCAAATTAATTCGCAGAATTAGTGGAAAATCGCTATTACAGATTCGCTAAGGGGGGTCCACATTGATTCTGCAAATTTATGTTTGCGAATTCGCAATTTGGTGGGTTTTTGCTTCATGAATTGCGGAAGCGGAAATTTCGATCGCAATTGCTGTTTCGCAGCTATTACAATCGCAATTTCGGTTGATTAATCTATGCCTGAGTCTTTAACCAGTGAATCCAGTCTAGATTCGGATTCCAACCATCAAACAGCAACTAAATTAAATTTGAAACAAGAATTAGATTTTTTAGTCGAAGAGAGACTGGAAACACTGAGACCAAGACAAAAGAATTTAACAAGAAACAAAGGAACAAAAGAAGACGAGAAAGAAGAAGAAAAGACAAACAAAAAACAAAAAAGAAAACGAAAACTCAATGGCAAAGGAAATGACATTAAAAGATAAATCAATTATTAATTTGTCTGATATTACTTTAACCAATGCTGAAGAACAATTATTATCTCTTGGTTTAAATTTTTGCCCCAATCTTTTAATTATGCGTTAACACGCATAGATGTTTTCTGCTTTATCAGAAAATTAAAATTAAAAAAAATTGCACTACAAACTTCAAAAAATGCCATTGAAGCAGATACTTGTCTTTTTGAAACACACAATGAAAGAGTGGAACTATTGTCCTCAGATGTATCTACTCTCTTCACTATGCATGATCTCAGAGACGCTACTATTTCCCAACCCTCTGTTTCGGATGTAGGTTTGACCACACAGTCGAGATTAAGTAAAGTCAATATGCTACAAAAATGAACTGGGATCAGTCCTTTCAAAGCTAAATCCAGCTTCGTTCCTTTAATGCCTAAGGATGCATTGTATATTTTCCACAACTGTGTGACAAATGATATAAAGCAACTATATAGAACTATCAAAGGCAAAAAATAAAAACAAATATCATCGTAAGCAATTAGATTATTTCAATGTGATGAAAAAGCTAAATGAAAATACAGAAATTGTGATAAAAAATTCAGACAAAGGTAGTAATTTAGTCATCTGGCTCAAGAAAGAATAGATTAATGAAGCAAATAGGCAATTGAATGACGTCAATTGTTATGAAAAATCCCCACAAAAAGAGTATTCTAAGGCAAAAGAGACTACAAAAACTGTTATCTAAATGGCGCAGGGAAGGTTTAATCTCTATAGATGAATTTAAATTTATGAACAATGAATTTCCTGTCCTTCCTGCGCTATACTTGATTCCTAAAGTTCACAAAGTTATAATTTTAACACCAGGCAGACCAATTATTTCAGCCTTTAAGAGCGTCAGTGAACAAGTTGGCCAATACATTGATTTCTTTCTGCAAGATGCTGTAAAAAATCTACCCGGCTATGTGAAAGATACCAGTGACTTTTTGGAGAAAATTCAAGATCTAGAGTGGAATGATGACATGTTATTAATATCTTTAGGCGTAGAGTCTTTATATGCCAGCATAAATCATGTACAAGGGTTGTCAGCTGTTGCACACTTTCTGGGCAAAAGATCTTATGAATATCATGAACATAACAAGGACATTTTCAGTCTCATTGAATGGTGTCTTCATAACAACTTATTTTTCTTTGGAAATAAGCTGTTCAAACAACTCACAGGTGATGGATCCTGTTTCTCCCCCAGCTATGCGTGCTTGCACGATGGCTGATGGGAGGAACAGGTCCTAAACAAAGAACACAGGATATGGGTCATGAAAAGATAGTAAGCTATCTTAGATACATCGATGACATTTTTATTCTATGGCAAGGAGATGAGGACGAAGCTTTACGTTGTGTTGAAGATATAAATCGCAATTCCCTCAATCTCAATTTCACATCTCATATCAATAAATATGATATAGAATTTCTAGATGTGAGAATTTATATTAAGAATTAAAGAATAGAAACTACCCTGTTTAGAAAACCGACTGCCGGGAAAACCACTCTACACGCCACTAGTCTGCATCCCAAGAACACCATAGCTAGTATCCCTTACGGTGAAATTTTGACACTGAAGAGAATATGCAGTTCTACCATAGATTTTGAAATATATTTAAAATATATGATGTTAAGATTAAAGGCGTGCGAATATTCAGATACCATTCCAAATCAAGCTATAGCCAAGGCTAATTTACGGCCTAGACAAAGTTTATTTCCTTCTAAGCTCAAGGGCACTGAAATTCCTGATATAAATCCAGCCACTAATGATAACAATGTTACTGGAGAATGTCCTCAGTTAATCACTGCATTTAGCAATGAAGAAAGAAAAATCAGGACCATTAAAAAGAAAAATTGGCCCATAGTGTTAACTGATACCGTTTTAGGCACTAAATTACCCAGTACTCCAATGATTACATTCAGAAGAGCCAAAAGTATGGGGTCATTTCTTGATAAAAGCAGCCCTGAAACTAAACAAAACACTATATGGCTCCAACCAGCAAAAGGGTTTCGCAAATGTTCTATATGTAGAGCATGTAAATTTGGAAGCAATAAAACTCATTATCAGACTCCTTTCAGTTCCCAGGAGATTGACCTTCCCTGTAGCTTCAGCTGTAAGACAGAATTTGCTGTTAATGTCCTGACGTGCACCTGTGGCCTAAACTACATTGGTAGCAAAGCTACAGGTGCACAACAGGATTTTACAGCACATTAAAGCTATTTTACATAGAGATCCAGCCTACCCGGTAGCACGTAATTTTAAAAGAACCCATGATAATGATGTCGCTTGTTTGAAATATTATGTGGTAGGGGCCATTTCAAAATCCCATAGAGGAGGCAATCGAGAACATCAGTTGAGGCAGCTTGAAACCACCATGATTTTAGAATATGACAGTAAGTGACCCAATGGGTTGTACAATACAGAAGATATGTACAATTTCTTATAAATTAACATTAGAAATTAGTTAATATACTGTTCCCCAATTTCCCTGTTACTCTCGTCTTATCTGGCTATCTTACATATACATAGAATATCTTGTTTTGAAGCTATAAGTTAATTTGTTTTTTTCCCAGATTTTAGTCTTAATGACTAGGCTCCCTATCATTAAGCACATTATGAATAACTCCAAAGGCCGCTTATGTATTTATGAAAATACATTTTTTTACACCTCTAATGTTTGCACTGTTAACTGTTATGATGAATTTTACAAATATGCTATTTATATGATTTTAACAATAGGATCCAGCAATGGTTAATTTTATTGTTAACAATATTTATACATCTATTTTTTATCATACGGTTTGCACTTTACACAATGTTTTGCACTATTTTTGCACAGTTTTGCACAAAACCATGAATGCTGCTCGGTTATTAGATCATTGCACTTTAATGAAATAACACCTACCATTTGATACTGTCTATTCGATTAGTAAGAGAACTTTGTGCTATTAATAACCAATGTAAGACAAGGTTAATTGCCTCCTTTTTGTGGGATTTATCCTTAAATACGCACTCTATTCTTTGTATTTATACAGGAAGGTATATGTTTTACATTTAAGCTGCTACTTCGAAAAAAATAGAGATTGTTTTTAACTAATATTTTCTATATCATATGTAAGTTTATTTTTATACATTTATGTATTTTAAACTTTTTTATTGCATAAGTTTTGTACATGAACAAAAGTTCTAGTATGAAATAAGACAGTATTTTCTCAGTGTCTACAGTCACATGACCGGCAATGTGATGGTTGGGGGCGTGCATTTCTTTATACTTAAAAATGCAATATGGTTTATGTGATCCGTATGTGAACAAGGGCTCGTGGGCCCAAAACGCGTCATTGCTGATTTTACCTGAAATAAAACAACATCATTTTGCCAGATCCTGTGGTTCGCCTCCTACTTCGCCTGTCCGCATGGGCTGGAGGTTGTTCGGAGTTTGTTCCAGCATATATATATATATATATATATATATAGAAAAAGTCTCCTCTCAAAGAAAGAAGCGGGAGCCTCGGAGGGGATTGACAAAGCAACACACTTTATTCTTGAAAAAATGGCGAATGCATTTCGGCCGGATTTGGCCTTCGTCAGCGCCTGCAGTGTGTGTAGTAGGAAGTCCCAGAAGTCCTGCAGTGAAAATACACCCCACCGCACACCGATAGGTGCAAAGTATTAGCTCCGCCCCTCACATGTAAAGTTTTCAGCTGGTCCGGGGAAGTCCACGGACTACGTGACCCAGGATGCACTGGTAGTTCCCAGGTAAGTGTTGCTGAGGGGCGTTGATGCAAGTGTCCAAAATAGCGAGGGTTGGGGTCATTGCAGGACAAGACATGCACAAGAAGTTGAAAGTGCTGCCTCGCGTCCCCACCCTACAAACCGGAGACCAAGAAGCAAAGTTGCAGGGGCGGGAGAACAGTGTAACCCGCCCGGCGGAGGCAAGGTGCCTCATTAAGCCGCATCAATTCACCTGGACATCCGGCGAGCTTGGAGATTTTCACTACTCTGAAGAAAATATATATATATATATATGTATGTATATATATATATATATATATATATATATATATGTATGTATATATATATATATATATATGTGTGTATATAATATATATATATATATATATATATATATATATATATATATATATATATATATATATATATATATATATATATATATATATATATATATATGTATGTATGTATAAATATATTAGTTATAGTTAGGATTTTTTTCAATGTTAAATCTCAAAATTCTATTTGGAATAACTTTGGCGCCGGTTGACGAATCTGCCTGAAAATCTCCTCAAAATGGCCTCGTCGAGCTCCGGTCCTTCCCTGAAAGTTTGGGGGGGAAGCGTCAAGTGGGGGCCGAGATAAAAGGGGGGTCCCAAAACACGTTTTCCCCATGTTAATTTCCATAAGGCGGTCGACCTCACTTTTAGCCCGAACGGCTGAATGGATTTACACCAAACTTGGCAAAATTGTAGGGACTGGTAGCCCGATGTGCCTTTGCTATGTCTCAAGATACGTGCTCCAGTGGATTTTGAGTAATTTAGGTTCCAAAAAATATATATATCTATAGCAGCGCTCCGGTACTCGCACCGGGGCGCGTACCGGGTGCGCCACGCGACTTGCGTGCGGAAAGCTGATTGGCTCTCGGGTGTCTGTAAACATTCTAAACAGTCCGGAGCGGCCGCCATCTTGTCTCTTGGTAAAATCAAGACACAAGAGGTGGCAAAAATAAAGGGGGGAATTGACCATAAGGGGCAGGGTAGACCCCCCCTGACCCCCTAGGTTTGATGTGGGGGCCATAAAAGGGCCTCCCGGGGCAATAATTATTATTTATTTTTTTCGATTTGCGCCGGGGGAGCGCCCAGTACGCGTACCGGGGAGCGTACCATGGGAAAAACAGAATGACAGTTTTCAAAAAATGAAGCATTTTTTATAAATTGGAGAAAGTTCTAAAAGGAACTGTATTTTTGCTTCTTTTTTAGTTTTTACATTTTTTTGTTACTTTTTCCGAACGTTTTAAAAAAATTTTGGTATTTTTTTCACAACAAAAACAAAAGTAGGGAATGCAAAACTGTTCAACAGGAGCAAAAAAAAGAGAAAAAATTAGGGCTGAGGGGGGCAGCGGTGTTCCTCCCTCTTTCGAACAATCAGGTCAACGCTCTGCTCTCCATAACATAGCAGTTGGTCACACTGCTTACAACGAAATGTAATATCAGCAAAAACAGGCTGAATATTTTGGGTCATCACTGCTGGTCTTCCTCTCACCCATGATGTTGATGCTCCGGTGGAAGTGGAGGGGCAATCAGGTGGTGGATTGCGAGCCAGGGCCCTGGTGCTTTCCCGTGCAAAATTAATCGGGTGCTTCCTCTCAACATGCCTGAGTAATGTTGCATTGCCAAAACTATATTTCCGGGTGGGATTTCCACGTGAGAGAACAGTGTCACAAATTTTACACGTGATTTTTGCTGCATTGCATTTTTTCTCCCCCTCTGGAAAAAAAAAAACTTCCAAATGAAGTGGTCCTTCACTTTTCTCTGTGGGGAGACCTCAGGCAGGAATCCATCTGAAGAGTCTGAGGACTGGTCCTGGGAAGGGTTCTGGGAACCAGACATGGTTAAATTTGTTTTTTTGGAAGGAACAGACAAGAGGTGTTGTCTCAGCAAAAGCAAACAGGTTGTGAGGGAAATGGGTGGGGTGTTTCCCTACTTGTGAAAAAAAACTGTTATTAACCAATGAAAAGTGTTATTTTCAGGTCACATGACCCAACGCGCTTACGCTACGCGCCCAGGGGCGCGTCGACTAAGCGCGTTGCGCGATCGTATTCGCTTGAGTGCTTCCGGGTGCGCTTACGCCGTGCGTATCACGCGGACGCAGATACGCGATACGTCACGATCATGAGATTGGCGCTTACGGGACGCTCCCCGGTGCGCGCCCCAGGGTTCGTCATAGAACTACGCTTTCCGGGGCGCTCACCGGGGCGCGAACCGGGAGCGCTCCAAGGCAAAAAAATAATGAAAAAAAAAATATACAAAAAAAAATTTGGGCAAAATTGTAGGGACTAGTAGCTTGATCTGCCTTTGCTATGTCTCAAGATATATGCACAAGTGATTTTTCCGAAAATTAACTTTGAAAAAAATATATATTGGCCTACATTGGGCTATATATATGTTAGAGCCCAAATGTAGCCCAATGTAGCCTAATGTAGCCCAATGTAGCCCAAAGATGGCCTCCAGAGACAAAAAAAAACAAATGTAGCCCAAATATCAGCCAGATGTAGCCCAAATATAGCCCAAGAACATCTAGAGCGCTAACAGTCTTGCATATAAACTGAGACTTATAGTTAGGAATTAGCATTTACAAAACCTTTGAAATTCACTGAAAAAACCATAGGTTTCACACCAGTTATAGTTAGGAATTAGCTTTTAAAAAACCTATTAAATTCACAGAAAAAACCATAGGTTTCACACCAGTTATAGTTAGCTGGAAATTTTACTGACATAAAACCATTGAAATTCCCACGTTATAGTTAGTTGGACTCACTATAACTTGCGCGTGTAATGCACTGCTGATGACATCACATATTACATCCTCATGACATGGTCAGTGACATCACTCATGACTTCACTGATGACACAATCCTTGTGACAGAGTGACTGACCTCTTTTCACTGTAAAGTAACCCTTGAAACACATTTTCAAAAATAGAAACTAACATTTACAAAAAAGTGAAGATACCTTTACCAGTTACAACAACCAATTCAGTAATTCCACCATCTATATACACATCCACTCATTCACCAACAGTTCTATATAGTCATTCATACATATACTCACTTATCATATGTAGTGAGACACCTTTACATCCGTTAACACACCGACAGTCTTCCAAAACTTGCTCACACACATACTCACACATGCAAATAAACTATTGAACATCCATTTTTTTGCATATACAGCTATACACACACTACCACCTTACTTCTAAGGAAACTTACACATACTTACTCTCTTAAACAATCACTTATAGAAACACATACTTATAAAAACAAGAACTCTTTTAATCTCTCACTCTCACATATACTCACTTATATACATCAATACTCACATATACTAGATTAAAACATATGTAGTTACTGATAAAGACACTAGTGAGACAGTCATTCACTTACTAACACATACATATACACACTCATTCACCCATACAGTCCGACACATATGCTGTCTTCAAAACACATACAAACAGTGATTCAGTCATTGATGCATCTATGTGCTAAGTAACACCCCCACCAAATCAAACAGAAAATTACAAAGATACTAAAAAAACATCTAATAACCCATATAAACACACATGTAGCTATTCACCAACCCATGAAGCCACTTATACACAAAGTGAAACACTGATACATATATTTAAATATTTAAACATTACTCGCTGATATATGTATTCACTAAGATACACTTAATAAGCTAGTTAACCAATCATTTTTTTTAAAAAAAACATCCATTTAGACACTTATTTAAACATTTATTCTTCCATTGACCTTTACATACACATATATAAAACATATTTATTTTTCAGAAAGGCACACATTCACTGGATGGTGTCATCAGTGATGTCATGAGTGATGTCACTGACCATGTCATGAGTGATGTAATATGTGATGTCATCAGCAGTGCATTACACACGCAAGTTATAGTGAGTCCAACTAACTATAACGTGGGAATTTCAATGGTTTTATGTCAGTAAAATTTCCAGCTAACTATAACTGGTGTGAAACCTATGATTTTTTCTGTGAATATATATATATATATATATATATATATATATATATATATATATATATATATATATATATATATATATATATATATATATATAGTATTGTGAGGTATACCCTTTTAAATCTAAATGGGAGGTACTAATGACCATGTGACCGATGATGCTATTTAAAGTTACTTCCTTCCTCCTAAACATGACATGTGATCAAGCCTCGGCTGAGGTGAAACGCGTCATGGCGACTGATGGGCTGTTATTCTTTATCACGAATAAAAATCACTGGTAACGAGAGCACGGAGCCTGTGGCTTTACTGAATTTCCGTTCCTGCTGCACGGCGTGATACTGCTACGCTGTGCTGTGTTGCATCGGACTGAGCGCAATATATATATATGTATATATATATATATATATATATGAACATACAATTGTGGCTATTCCCCAAGCCTCTTGTTCGGCGGGCACACGGCAGGGGTAGCCACCCCCGTCTATTAACACAGTTTCACCAGCAGGTTCCCTCCTCCAGTCCCGGGAAGAAACCACACAGGAGCCGTGGCCACGATTCAAAGTGCAGTTTATTGCGAGCACAAGGACCTACGCGTTTCAGAGTAAAAACACTCCTTCCTTACGGGCAAGAAATGTGCATTTCAATAGTGTTAATAAAATAAAGTAACGTGTCACGTGATAATGAAAATAAACAATGTACTTTGACTTTGTATGTATTATCCGTCGGTTTTACATGCAATATAACATTCCAGTTCATAGTAGTTGTTCATCTTGTTAAAGCATACAAAATATTTTATAGTCAATTTTAAATTCAAGATTCAGAATTAAAAAATCGAAAAATCGAATTGGCACTTTATACCCCATATTTGAAATTAAAATGAAATACACGGGCTTGGGGCTTGAACCGGCCATCCCAAAAGATAGTTATACATGATTAATGCATTGTGCTATTTGGGCGGCAATATAAGATTTGGAAAAATTACGTTACTTGGATTTCAATACCAGCATGTTAACGAAAACATAAATTAACTGTGCCACACTAAATTGACTAAATTGCATTTTTTGGGAACACAAACAATATTATTGTCCTAGTGGACAAACATCTGCTCTATAGATGTGGTACTACTTAGAGATTTAATCAAACCAAACAATAAATAAAAAAAGGCCACAGACCTTTATTTGGCACTTCATACCCAATATTTGAAATGAAAATGAAATACACAGGCTTGGGGCTCGAACCAGCCATCCCAAAAGATAGTTATACATGATTAATGCATTGTGCTATTTGGGCGGCAATGTAAGATTCGGAAAAATTACGATACTAGGATTTCAATACCAGCATATTCGCGAGAACATAAATTAACTGTGCCACACTAAATTGCATTTTTTGGGAACACAAACATTATTATTGTCCTAGTGGACATACATCTGCTCTATAGATGTGGTACTGCTTAGAGATTTAATCAAACCAAACAATAAATAAATAAAAGGCCTCAGTACTGGATAAGAAAACATAACTGTATTGCCCAAGTGGGCATAGTCTGTATAAGCAAACATGACAGTATTTCGCCCAGTGGGCATAATCATCTCTAAGTACAATTCATCGTAGCAGATTGGAACCAAAATCATGTCATGCCCTAGTGGGCTATTGTATTCTTGATCATAGGTGGAGTACAAGGTAAGTTATTGCACCTGCAACAGATAAGACAATAAAGACAAAGGTCTATTAAAATCTCTACAGCCTAAATATAGTGGTTGTAAAGTATAAAACACACAAATTCTAAAAAACAGCAATCAGAAATAGTCAGCAGCAAGTAACATGAAATGGTTAACTAGTTATTTTAGTCACCATGAAGATGCACAGACAATTCTTCGTCCATATTTAACCCATGGGGCACCATGGTATTAAATCTCACAATGAATTTGGACTCTAATTTCCTGAGCTCCAACACTCTATTCCCTCCTCTCACATTGGGGGGATGCAGTCGATAACAGCAAATTTCACTGAGTTGGCATTGCTCTTGTGGTGTTCTTGGAAGTGGCGAGCCACTGGGTAAGATTTATCATTTTTGTTTATGGCCCTGAAATGTTCTAGCACACGTTTCTTACCTTTGTGGATGGTGCTGCCAATATAATATTTTGAACATGGACATTTCAGGGTGTAAATGGCAAATTCAGTATTACAGCTGAGATGTTTTTGTATAATCCATGGATCCTCATTATTATTAAACTTGAGGGATTTGATACTAGTACTAAACTTGCAGGCCTTGCATTCATTGCAAGTAAAGAAACCTTTCACTGCATTACTTTTTTTCGGGGTTTGAATCATGTTGTTGCAAAGATAATCACGTAGTGATTTCGGTTTGCGGAAGGTCAGAGAGGGGTGATCTCCAATGTATTCATTAAGGTCATCGTCAGTTTTGAGGACCTCCCAAAATTTCTTGAGGCTCTTTCTTACTTCCCATGCTTGTGTACTATAAGTCGTTATAAATCTTATAGTCTCTTTGGGTTTACTTTGAGAGTCAACGACTTTGGGAAATAAAAGATCTCTACGATCGAGGGCATCAACATTCGTGATAGCCTTCTTGATATTTTTAGGGCTATAGCCTCGTGTTAGAAACCTTGCACTCATGATTGCTTTTTCATTTTCAAATTTGTCATTTGTACTACAGTTTCTTCGGGCACGTAATAGTTCCCCGAATGGTATACTGTGTATCAAATTGCGTGGATGGCAACTGCCTGCATGTAGTAAGCTGTTACCAGCCGTGGCCTTTCTGTACAGTGAGCTTTCAATGGTATTATCTCTAATCTCAAGTTTGAGGTCAAGGAATTCCATGGAATCAGAGCTGATCTGGTGTGTGAATTGGAGATTAAGTTGATTTTCATTCAGCATCTCTACAAATTGATTAGCTTGTATTTCTGTGCCACTCCATACACAGAAAATGTCTTCTATATAACGCAGCCAGAGGACGGCGTGGTCTTGAAATAGTCCGATGTTTTGGACAACCTGCTCCTCCCACCAGCCGAGGTAGAGACCTGCAAAGCTGGGGGCGAAGCAGGTTCCCATCGCCGCCCCCTGTATTTGCCTATAGATCTTATTGTCAAAAAGAAAAAAGTTGTTGCTCAAACATAGATCAATCATGGTGAGCAACATTTCAGTGTGGTGAAGATAGCACAGTGATCTGGTCTGGAAAAAATGTTTACATGCTTCAAGGCCCAAATTTTGAGGAATGCTGGTATAGAGACTGTTAACATCTAAGCCTAGCATAAGGTAAGTTGGGGACCACACAATGTCATTTATCCGTCTCAAGAAGTCACTCGTATCCAGCACAAAGGACGGAAGGGACTGTACCTGGGGCTGTAGAAAATAATCAACGTATTTTGAAGTCTTTTCCAAGGCACTACCACAGGAAGAAACAATAGGCCTTCCCGGGGGTCTTAGAGCATTTTTGTGTAATTTGGGAAGCAAGTATAGGACCGGTAATTTAGGATATTTACAAAACAGATAGGAACATTCATCAGTGGTTAATATGCCATCATCTTTCCATTTGTTAATATGATTAGACACATTCATCATAGCTTGATCATATGCAGTTCTAGTAGACAGGCAATATCTGCTAGTGTCTGACAATTGAGCATTGCCCTCATCTCTGTACATTTCCAGGGGCCAAATTACCACGTTGCCCCCTTTATCGCTTTGTTTAATCACAAAATCATGGGTTGATTCCAGTTCATTAAGTGCTTTTCTTTGATTTTTGTTCAAGTTACTTCTAGTATGCACTTTACGAAATTTTAGTCTTTTCAATTCTTTGACCATTCCTTTTTCAAAACAGTTAATGGCTTCACAGTTGATTTGTGGTAGGAACACCGACTTCAGTTTGAAGGGGGTTGCTGCCATCAAATCCAACGTTAACTCACTATTGGCTGCATTCAGAATGGGATCATCGACCCACCCATCAACCTCTGCCAGCTCATGCATTGTCTGTAAGGTCTCTATATCCCCTATTTGGAGAGCCGGTTGATCAATGGTTCTCACAACAGGGGGTTTAGTGGATTTATTAGTAAACCACTTTTTAAGTTTGAGTTTACGTATATAATGGAACAAGTCAATTCTAGATTCCGTGTAGTTCAAATTAGAGGTGGGGCAAAAAGATAAGCCTAACATTAAAACATCTAGCTGATCATCATTTAATGTATAGTTAGAAAGATTTACCACAGTCTTGGACTTCATGTTTTCTTGGCAAACTTGCCCCTTGTTCTTGTTCCCACTGGGCTGTCTGCTTGTATAGCGTAGTTTGGTTTTTTGCCTCCTCTTCCTCCTCTTCCACGCCCTCTTACCGGGATCTCGCTGTGGGCCATTGTATTTGACCTTTCTTTGGCCAACAGCTCGTACTCCCTTAAAAAACGTGCTTTTACTCCTTCTGCATCGTCGCTGTACAGATCAGGTGTTTCTTCAGTGTCACACTGTAAAATTTGTTTGGTTATTTCAGATACTGGACCAGTTGAAGTTGAGGGTTCTTCCCCTCCAGTCGCTCCTCGCTCTGTACTCCTTTTGGGATCACTTTGGGCGCTTTGTGCGCCTCTTAGTTTATCAAACTTTTTTCCAAAGGTTCAAATTTGGCCTTTCTTATAATCGATTTCATCCCTTTCAAATTTTGATAATTTTTTCATTTTGATCTCCTCTTCTAGTTTCTCCAGTCGCTTGTTCACTTTATCCATTTCCACACTGAACTCCTCTTCACCACACAGTTCCTTTAACTTAGCAATTATTTCTTCACTTTCTTGTGTCATTTTTATGCTTTCTTTTTCAGCAAACTTGATTAGTATTTTTAGCATATTCATTGAACAAATGTGATTATTGTCCATCCATTCTGATACAAGCTCAGGATCAGGTTGTTGGAGAGTGGGAGTGATGAAAATACGTAATCCCTGAGGCACCCTGTTACACTCCACATAATGTTGCAGGGCTGTAGCCTCCCACCATTTGGATTGCTCCTTTTTGAGCACTTTCCATAGTGAATCCCACAGTTTTTTCTTGCCAATTACAGTAGTGGTAGTGGTTGTTGTTTTATCGCCACCTGAGTCTGTATGTGTAGTTTTTTCAAACAATTTACTTGCTGCTGCTTTCCTTTTGCTGTTTCTTGTGTCCGCCATAATGCTATTACGGTTCACTTCGAACACGTAAATCCCGATCTTATCCGGGCTGCAAATGCAAAACCCCGGCTGGTTGTAGGTCACCCCAGCGTTGATCCGATTACCACGGGTACGATCGCCACCTTTTGCAACACCCGTTGTGCGCTTCCCGGCTCACCTGCAAAGTCCGAATAAAGAGAGCGCAGCTCCCTGCTTCTCTTTCCCTTCGTTCGCCGCGTGCTCCGGTTCCGCACTTCTCCGGTTGCTAAAATAGGAAAGTGGCGTCTTCGTGGGGGCAAGGGTTTCTTCAGAAACACGAACACACAATTGTGGCTATTCCCCAAGCCTCTTGTTCGGCGGGCACATGGCAGGGGTAGCCACCCCCGTCTATTAACACAGTTTCACCAGCAGGTTCCCTCCTCCAGTCCCGGGAAAAAACCACACAGGAGCTGTGGCCACGATTCAAAGTGCAGTTTATTGCGAGCACTAGGACCTACGCGTTTCGGAGTAAAAACACTCCTTCCTCACGGGCAAGAAATGTGCATTTAAATAGTGTTAATAAAATAAAGTAATGTGTCACGTGATAATGAAAATAAACAATGTACTTTGACTTTGTATGTCTTATCCGTCGGTTTTACATGCAATATAACATTCCAGTACAAAATATTTTATAGTCAATTTTAAATTCAAGATTCAGAATTAAAAAATCGAAAAATCGAATTGGCACTTCATACCCCATATTTGAAATGAAAATGAAATACACTGGCTTGGGGCTCGAACCGGCCATCCCAAAAGAAAGTTATACATGATTAATGCATTGTGCTATTTGGGCGGCAATGTAAGATTCGGAAAAATTACAATACTTGGATTTCAATACCAGCATGTTAACGAAAACATAAATTAACTGTGCCACACTAAATTGACTAAATTGCATTTTTTGGGAACACAAACAATATTATTGTCTACTTAGAGATTTAATCAAACCAAACAATAAATAAATAAAGGCCACGGACCTTTATTTGGCACTTCATACAGCCACTATATTTAGGCTGTAGAGATTTTATTAGACCTTTGTCTTTATTGTCTTATCTGTTGCAGGTGCAATAACTTACCTTGGACTCCATCTATGATCAACAATACAATAGCCCACTAGGGCATGACATGATTTTGGTTCCAATCTGCTACGATGAATTGTACTTAGAGATGATTATGCCCACTGGGCGAAATACTGTCATGTTTGCTTATACAGACTATGCCCACTTGGGCAATACAGTTATGTTTTCTTATCCAGTACTGAGTCCTTTTATTTATTTATTGTTTGGATTGATTAAATCTCTAAGCAGTACCACATCTATAGAGCAGATGTATGTCCACTAGGACAGTATTATTGTTTGTGTTCCCAAAAAATGCAATTTAGTGTGGCACAGTTAATTTATGTTCTCGCTAATATGCTGGAATTCAAATCCTAGTATCGTAATTTTTCCGAATCTTACATTGCTGCCCAAATAGCACAATGCATTAATCATGTATAACTATCTTTTGGGATGGCCGGTTCGAGCCCCAAGCCCGTGTATTTCATTTTCATTTCAAATATGGGGTATGAAGTGCCAAATAAAGGTCTGTGGCCTTTATTTAGTTATTGTTTGGTTTGAATAAATCTCTAAGTAGTACCACATCTATAGAGCAGATGTATGTCCACTAGGACAATATTATTGTTTGTGTTCCCAAAAAATGCAATTTAGTCAATTTAGTGTGGCACAGTTAATTTATGTTTTCGTTAACATGCTGGTATTGAAATCCAACTATCGTAATTTTTCCGAACCTTACATTGCCGCTCAAATAGCACAGTGCGTTAATCATGTAAAACTATCTTTTGGGATGACCGGTTCGAGCCCCAAGCCCGTGTATTTCATTTTCATTTCAAATATGGGGTATGAAGTGCCAATTCGATTTTTCGATTTTTTAATTCTGAATCTTGAATTTAAAATTGACTATAAAATATTTTGTATGCTTTAACAAGATGAACAACTACTATGAACTGGAATGTTATATTGCATGTAAAACAGACGGATAAGACATACAAAGTCAAAGTACATTGTTTATTTTCATTATCACGTGACACATTACTTTATTTTATTAACACTATTGAAATGCACATTTCTTGCCCGTGAGGAAGGAGTGTTTTTACTCCGAAACGAGTAGGTCCTTGTGCTCGCAATAAACTGCACTTTGAATCGTGGCCACGGCTCCTGTGTGGTTTCTTCCCGGACTGGAGGAGGGAACCTGCTGGTGAAACTGTGTTAATATATATATATATATATATATATATATATATATATATATATATATATATATATATGCCACGAGGGTTAATGACTTTGATGTTCCAGTCCGAGTTTGCCATCTCCCCTTCCCATGATTAAGGTGCAGGTGCACCGAAACACGTAGGGACATGCACCAGCCGGGGCTGTATTGGTGGCTTCTTCAATAAAAGTTTGTGAAGACTATCCTCGTGGAGTGACGTCTCTGAAGTTCTGGGGCACTTGGAGGTATGACATATATATATCCAGGCGGGTCTGTATTGGTGGCTTCTTCAATAAAAGTTTGTGAAAACTATCGCTCGTGGAGTGACTTCTCTGAAGTTCTGGGGCACTTCGAGGTATGACATGTCGAATTGGGGTTTATATGGTTACATGAATGAAATGTTAAATATGAATTTCAAATGTCAAACGCTGATGAAACAATTTTGCATAAAGAGTCAGACGAAAGGTTTCCCAAGCTGGTATGCCAGTAGGTAGTTATAGTTAGGACCTTGTTACTATTCAAAAAGTGTTTTTTCTTTTGCCAATATCTTTGACGCCATTTAAAGAACCTTCGCAAAATGTTCAAAACTAATGGCCAGCTCCGGTCAGCTCCTGTCTTAAAAGTTTGGGGCTGATTTGTCAAGCGGGGGCCAAGAACAGAGGGGGTTCCCAAAACATGTTTTCCCCATGTTAGTTTCCAAAGGAATTTTGAAACAGGTTAGAGCCCGGACTGCTGAACGGAATTACACCACATTTGGAAAAAAAGGAAGCTGTTGGTTCAAAGAGAGACTTTTTTTTTAAATGGTGTAAATCTGTTCAGTAGTTCCTGAGAAATTCAAAAAATAAGAATATCGATATCTGAGCACCGAGGAGGAGTCGCAAACCCTCCCGGGCATGAGCTTCACTATGATTGGCTGCCAACAATCCTAACAAGGAAGTGTTGGCAGCCATCTGTGACTCGGTAACCGAGTCACAAGAAAAAGGGGGAAAAAGTGAAAAAGTAAGAAAAGGGGGTAGGGTAGAAACACCCTGGCCCCCTAGGCCTGCTCAGGGGTCCCACAAGGACCCCTAGGGCCCATAAAGCATTTTTTTACATTGGAACGGCCGAATTCACGCTAGGTGCATGAATCCAGCTGGAAAAAAAATAAAAGCAGGTGGGCCAGGTCTCGGAGGCAAGGCAAAATCAAATTCCGGGGACCCGTGCAGCCCTAGGGACAGCCACCACCCCGGGGCTTTCTTTAATTATATGTGGGGCAGGTGGCCCCCCCGCAGCCCCGGGGGACCGCCTCCTCCCTGGGTTTTATTTGTAAATGTGTGGGGGGTCCTTCCCCCATGCTGTCCAGGGGACCGCCACCTTCCCGGGGCAATGTTTAATTCACCACCTCCCCGGGGCTTACTTAAAAAAATGTAAGTGTTGGGGGGCTTCTTCCACCACACACAGCTCCAGGGACCACCACCTCCCCGGGGCACTCTGAATGCTGGGGTCTGTTGTGGCCCCTAGGTCTCAGGGACCACCACCTCCCCAGGACATTGTTGTTTGCTATGGTAGGGCGGGAGTACGGCTCCCGCCCTGCCATAGCAAACCCTGCTTAGCTTCGTTCAAGTGAGACCAGGAAAATCTACTCTTGCTTCAACAAAGCAAAGCAGGATTGCTTTTGAGCAAGGGGAGCTACATGTTAGCAGCTCTTCTTGCTCAAAAGCTATGCGGGTCCTGCAGGAGGTTGGGCGTGGGCGGGACCGTGGGGGAATTGGGGCTCCCCCCACAGTCCCCAATGCAAAGGGCCAGCCACAGGGGTTGGGGTACCCGGGGCCAGAAGTACACCAGGAGGGGGGCCAGAAGTGCCCCAGGAGGAGGGCCACTCGGCCTCCTCCCTGTTATTAATTTTTTTTTTGTTGGAAGGCCGGCCCTGGGGGATGGGGTCTCTGGGGCAAATAGTGGCAGAGGGAAGGGGGTCCACGTGGCCTCCCTTCTCATTTTTTTTTTTTAAAGGCCATGCCCTGGATGATGGGATTACCTGGGCCAAAAGTGGCCCAGGAAAGGGGGCCTTGCTGCCACCCTTCCTTAGAAATAAGGTCAAAAAAGGAGGCCATGCCCCGGGGGATGGGGTCCCTGGGGCCAAATTGGCCCAGGGAAGGGGGAACGTGGCCCCCTTCCCTATAAATACATTTTTTTAAAGGAGGCCATGCCCCGGGGATGGGGTCCCCGGGGACGAAATTGACCTTGGGAGGAGGACCGCATGCCCCCTTCCCGTTTAAAAAAATATTTATAAAAAGGGGTCAGGCCCCTGGGGGATAGGGTCCCCAGGGCCGCAAAAATGCTAAAAGAAAGGGGGCCACACAGCCCCTTCTAAAAAAAATTAGAATGAAAAAGTTGGCATCTCGCCGCAGGCCATGTCTCCTCCCTGCACCACTGTGCAAACGCACCCCCTAGCACGTTCTAAGTTGGGCAATTAATTCCCCTTGAATACTGAGGTTCCCTGGGAGCCAACTAGCCTACCAGGTACCTTCAGTAAGCGCCACACAGCTGGATTACTGAGAGGTGGTCTGAGGCCATGTCCCTTTTTACACCACTCTGCAAACACGCCTCTTGGTGCAATGATGGTGGGGCGATGAGGTCATCTTTTGTACTGAGGACCTCAGGACACAAGTGGACTTCATCCGCCAAGCAGTAGTGCGCCACCAGTTGCGTTTACAGAGTTGTGTAAAAAGGGGGTGTGGCCTTTGAGCACACTCAGCAATCTAGCTGTATGAGGCTTACAATAGGTAACAGGTGGGCTAGTTGGCACCCTGGAACCCTCAGTATTCAAGGGGACTTAATCACCCAACTTAGAATGAACCAGGAAGGGCGTTTGCAGAGTGGTGAGAAAGGGGGCTTGGCCTGTGTCCAGCTTTCAGCTATCCCACTATCTAGGACATACTAGAGGTATCAGGTAGGCTAGCTGGCCACTAAGGACCCACAGCAGCGAAGAGGACTTCAATCCCCATCCAAGAGTGCCCCTCTTTCTCCACCATTCTGCAAACGCACCTCCTGGCTGAGTACGGGATGGGGCAAGAAGTCCAATTTACTCCTGAGGGACTTTGGGGGCCAAGAAGCCCTCCTGGTACCGCCTGTAAGTCCTATGCAGTGGAATTCCTGAGCACTGGTCGTAGGCCCAGCACCCTTTCTCCACCACTCTGCAAACACGACTATTAGTTAAAGACATTTTTGCAATGGTATAGGTTTTGTATTTGCGAGAGTTAGAGCTATTGGCAATGTAAATGTAAACTTTTTAAATGTTTTTCAGAGTGGAGTGGATGTAAGTTGTGTGTAGTGGAATTATGTGTTAAGTTGTGCAGTGAAATTATGTGGATAGAAAGTATGTGGTATTTATTTTATAGGAATTATGTTGAGTGGGATTATGTGTTATGGAGAGTAATTATGTGGTATGGTAGTCTGGGTTCTGGAGTGGTAAAATTCAGGTTTAGTCTTCTTCGTTTCCATTAAGGGTGGGTGGAATTTACATAGTCGCACTATGCAAAGCTCCATGAAATGGTAAAAAATCTCCACTAACACTCAGAATTTCCTGTTCCGCCCATTCGCGATGCTTTTGTTCTTGTTCGCGAACGCTGTTTGCGTGCTCAGGGGGAAATATCTTGTGAACACGCATTTTGAAAAGTGCGAACAAGCCAAGAATGCCGCTAAGCAGCGGATCGCAGATCGTGAAATTTTTGGCAATTTTGCATTCTCCGCGGATTGAGAAATTACCCAAATTCCGCAAATTCCGTGAGCGGAACGGAACTTATCGCCCAGGCCTAGTTTCCATAGAAGCTCAACTATAATCTCAATGAGACAATGCACCCCTGTTGCCTCTTTTTGCATTTGTCTTCCCTCTTTCTGTACCTTTCTTAACTGTTTCTGCATCTCACTTGCCTCTTTCTGCACTTCCATTGCTTCTTTCTATACCTCTGTTGCTTCTTTTAGCAAGTATCTTGACTCTTTCTGTACTTCTCTTGCCTGTTTCTGCACTTCTCCTGCCTCTTTCTGCACCTCTCTTGCATCTTTCTGCACCTCACTTGCTTCTTTCTGCACCGCCGTTGTCTCTTTCTGCACCTCTCTTTCCTCTTTGTGTACCTCTCTTGCCTCTTTCAGTACTTCTCTTGCTCTTTCTGTACCCTTCCTGCCTCTTTATGTACCTTTCTTGACTCTTTGTGCACCTCTCCTACCTCTTGCTGCACGCCTCTTGCATCTTTTTGCACCTCTGTTGTTTATTTTTGCGCTGGTCTTGCTTCTTTCTGCACCTCACCTGTATCTTTCTGCACTTCTCCCTCTTCTTTCTACACCACGGTTCCTTCTTTCAGCAATTCTCTGCTTTCTTCACTTCTCTTCCTTCTTTCTGTACCCCTCTGGCCTCTTTCTGTACATCTCTTGCCTCTTTGTGCACCCTCCTACCTTTTTCTGCACCTCCTTGCCTCTTTTTGTAGCTCTTTTTGTTCTTTCTGCACTGCTCTTCTTACTTTCTGCACCTCACTTGTCTCTTATTGTACTTTTCTTGCTTCTTCCTACACCTCTGTTGCTTCTTTAAGCAATTCTCTTGCCTCTATCTACACTTCTCTTCATTCTTTTTGCACCCCTCTTTCCTCTTTTTGCACCTCTGTTGGTTCATTTGGCACTGCCCTTGCTTCTATCTGCACATCACTTGCATCTTTCTGCACTTCCCTTGCTTATTTTCACACCTCTGTTGCTTCTTTCAGCAATACTCTTACCTTTTTTTGCACTACTCGTGCTTGTTTCTGCACCATTTTTGCAAATTTCGGTATCCCTCTTGCCTTTTTCTGCATCTTTTTCCCTATTTTTCCACCTCATTTGCTACTTTATGCACTTTTCTTGCTTCTTTCTGTACCTCAGTTGCAAATTTACGTATCCTTCTTGCCTCTTTCTGCACTGTTTCCTCTTTCTGTACCTTTCTTGCCTTTTTCTGTACCTCTCTTGCCTCTTTTGGCACCTCTGTTGCTTCTTTCTGCACTTCTCCTGCCTCTTCCTGCACCTCTGACTTAGAGGTAGTTTTAATCCCCCTGCCCTATTATGTACTAGTTATAAAGAAGGGTATAGCCAAAATCACTGGGACCTGGGTGTAGAGCAGTATAGAAAGTGGTGGTCCCAGTACAATTATATTCAGAAATTGATTAGTGCTAAAGTGTTATTTAATCACACTAAGCACCTGATAGATATTAGTTTAAGGAAACAATTTACAAACAACATTAGAATAAAAAAAACAATTTGATTGTGATGCTTTTGAGTATTGTCTGTCACTCGCCTCACTACCTCACTCAAATAAACTCAGCTCGTCATAAGCACAGCTCCAGTGTGCCATAGATATTGATATTTGGGACTTCTAACATCTGATCGGCTTAGGGGTTATGAGCACGAGCTTGTGAGCGATTGGCTGTGAACAGTTGAACCCAGGAAGTGTTGGTAGCCATTTTCTGATTTACTCCGTCAGCTCGCATTTCTCCATGTAGAAGCCATCGGGTCCGTAGTTTTACCTGTGCGAGGCAACACTGGCATCTGTGTCTGTGTGAGATATGCCTTTTACGCTGCCACCAGCACCCTGCTCGACAACCTCGCCAATCTTGGACTCAAGCAGCTGGTGTCCACCCCCACCCACCTCGCCGGACACACACTCGACGCAGTCTTCTCCTCCAGCACAGACATCGACTTCAGCCACGCCACAGAGCTTCAATGGACGGACCACAGCTGCGTCCACTTCACCTTCAAGAGAACGACGACCCACCACCACCAGCAACAGGCCGCCCGCAGAAGCTGGAACAAGATCACAGCAGACCAGCTCGCCACCTCCCTGAGCCAGCACCCTCCTGCCAGCTCAGCGAACCCCAGCCAGGCCGCCGACAACCTCACGAAGTGGATCAGCATCTGCGCGGACGAGCTCGCCCCGCTGAGGACCCCGCCCAGCAGACCCGGCAGCAAGAAAGCCCCGTGGTTCACCGACGAACTCAAGAGCTCCAAGAAGAACTGCCAAGCCCTCGAGAAAGTCTGGAGAAGGGAACCTACACCGGACAACAGGACCACCCTCAAGCTGGCCACTCGGAAGCACCACCAGCTGATCCGCGCCGCCAAGAAAACTGCATTCAAGGACCGGCTGGACAACAACGCACACAACAGCAAGGAACTCTTCAACATCGTGAAAGAGCTATCCAACCCCAGCGCAGGAAACAACGACATCACCCCATCGCAAGACCTCTGCGACTCCCTCGCTTCCTACTTCCACAACAAGATCACGGACATACACAACAGCTTCAACAACCAACCAACGCACACCATGACCGAACAACCACCCCCCACCACCACCCTCCACGCCTGGACCCCGATCAGCACCGAAGACACCATCCGCACGATGAACTCCATCCACTCCGGATCACCGACCGACCCCTGCCCTCACCACGTCTTCAACAAGGCCGACGCTGTCATCGCACCCCACCTGCGAGACATCATCAACACATCCTTCGACACCGCCACCTTCCCTGAGAGCTGGAAGCACGCCGAACTCAGCGCTCTACTCAAGAAACCAACAGCGGACCCCACCGAACTCAAGAACTACCGCCCCATCTCGCTCCTCCCGTTTCCAGCCAAAGTCATCGAGAAGACCGTCAACAAGCAGATGGCCGCCTTCCTCGAGACGAATGGATCCCTCGACCCCTCACAGTCCGGCTTCCGAGCCAATCACAGCACCGAGACCGCCCTCATCGCCGCCACCGATGACATCCGAGCCCTGATGGACAACGGAGAAACAGCGGCCCTCATCCTCCTAGACCTCTCCGCGGCATTCGACACTGTCTGCCACCGCACCCTAGTACAGCGCCTCAGCAACGTCGGAATCCAGGACAAGGCGCTGGAATGGATCATCTCCTTCCTCGACGGAAGAACACAGAGAGTCCGCCTACCACCGTACAAGTCAGAGGCCTCCGAAGTCATCTGCGGCGTCCCTCAAGGATCCTCTCTGAGCCCCACCCTCTTCACCGTCTACATGAGCCCCCTCGCGGCCATCGCACGCCAACACAACCTCAGCATAATCTCCTACGCCGATGACACCCAGCTGATCCTCTCCCTGACCAACGACCCCGCCACCGCCAGAGCCAACCTGCACGAAGGGATGAAAGAGGTAGCCGAGTGGATGACGACCAGCCGCCTGAAACTGAACTCTGACAAGACGGAGGTCCTCATCCTGGGCTCTTCACCCTCCGCCTGGGACGACCCTCCCGCCCTGGGCACCGCACCCAAACCGACAGACCATGCACGCAACCTGGGCTTCATCCTGGACTCCTCCCTCTCCATGACCAGGCAAGTCAACAACGTCTCCTCGGCGTGCTTCAACATCCTACGCATGCTACGGAAGATCTTCTGGTGGATCCCCACCGAGACCAGGAAGACCGCCACCCAGGCCCTCGTCACTAGCCGACTGGACTACGGCAACGCCCTCTACGCCGGTACCACCGCCAAGCTCCAGAAGAGACTCCAGCGGATCCAGAACGCCTCAGCCAGACTCATCCTCGACATCCCACGAACCAGCCACATCTCCGGACATCTGAGAGACCTTCACTGGCTCCCCGTCAACAAAAGAATCACCTTCCGCCTCCTCACCCACGCACACAAAGCCCTACACGACCAAGGCCCGAGCTACCTCAACAGCCGGATCAACTTCTACGCTCCCAAACGCCACCTCCGATCAGCCAACCACGCCCTCGCCGCCGTCCCCCGCATCCGAAGAGCGACTACAGGAGGAAGGTCCTTCTCCTACCTGGCCGCCAAGACCTGGAACTCCCTCCCGACCGACCTGCGCCTGACCCAAGACCACCTCTCCTTCAGGAAGAAGCTGAAGACCTGGCTGTTCGAGCAGTAGCGGCACCCCCCCTCCCCCAAGCGCCTTGAGACCCTACGGGTATGTAGCGCGCTCTATAAGTGTCTTTGATTGATTGATTGATTGATTGCCTCTCCTCATATCACCAGGTCGCGGTTATGCCTTAAGAAGCCCGTCTGGAGCTCTGTGAGTCAGTCTTTCGATACAATCCCCTACACTACCCAAAGACTGCCCAAACAGCAGTGCATTGTTGTAAACTCTAAAACACTACCCTCAGCAGGACCCCCTACACTACACAAACAACACTGCACTACCTCAAACCCTAAAATACTAACGCCAGCACAACCTCCTACACTACCCAAGCACCATTGTATTGTCGTAAACCCTAAAACAGTTCCCCTAGCAGGACCCCCTACACTACCCAAACACCACTGCAGTACCCTAAATCTTAAAACACTACTCTCAGCATGACCCCCTACACTACACAAACACCACTGCACTGCCGTAAACCCTAAAACACTACTACCAGCATGACTCCCTACACTACCCAAATACCACTGTAGTGCCCTAAATCTTAAAGCACTACTCTCAGCATGACCCCCTACACTACATAAACACCACTGCACTGCCGTAAACCCTTACACACTACTCCCAGCATGACCCCCTACACTACACAAACACCTTTGCACTACCCTGAACCATAAAACAATAATCCCAGCATGACCCCTTACAGTACCCAAACATTAGTGCATTGTTGTAAACTCAAAAACACTACCTCTAGCATGATTCTTACACTACCCAAACACCACTGCAGTACCTTAAATGCTAATTTGCAACGTCCAGCATGAACCCTCTGTAGTACACACACTACTGTACTACCCTAAAGCATAAAATAGTACCAGTCCGTCTGCTTGCAGATGTGCGTCTGCGAGCCATGGTGTCCCTAGCTGTACATGTGCGAGTCAGTCCGTTAGGTGATAGGTATGTCTCTGCTAGCAGGGCCGTTGGCCCGTGGGTCTTCCTTTGCGAGTTAGACCCTCTGCGATCCAGGACACTGGTGTGCGTTTGCGAGCCAACAGCACGTAGCTCATACTGTGCGAGCCGAGCCTACGGGCTGCAGCTCTCCCTCTGCTAGCCTGCTCGACAGCCCACCGGTCTCCCTGTGCTAGCCGGATCGCAGCTGTCACTCTGTGTACCGATATTGGGAATATAAGGCGGTTCTAAAAAGAGCCCTTGTGTTTATTAGTTGGAGCTACATATAAGATGCACAGGTTTAGGTTAATCAGAAAAACTCAATTTCCCTGATCTGTGAAGTGTACTCCATCACTTCTGCAGATATCAGCCATTTCAAAATGTATGTTGTTGTTGTAGATCGACCCCATTCTATGGTTTCTGAGTTATGCAGACACAGCTTTGTTGACATTCTTCCTTGATTTTTCAATCTGAGGACAAAATTGGTTTGACCATTTCCACTTCTGTCTTTGGCATATATTGGAATATACAAAGACAGTTTGAGGCAAAAGCAACATCAATTGTCTAAAGGTATCCTTCATTAGCATTTCCAAACCTACCCTAGTCAATGTGCCTAGGTCGTTTCTACCACAGTGCACAATCATGAGGTCAGGGTGTTGGAGATGCAAACAGGTTTTAACCCCAGGCAACAATTGGTGCACTTCAATCCTCTCTGTCTGAACCATTTAATGTCCAGATTTTGTAAAGCTAGGTCTAAGTCAATACGTCTCTGTTCTGCATACCTTTTGCATCAGAAAACATAGCTATGTCCTACAATCAATACTAGCACTTTGAAGGTATGGCTGGGAGGTATAAATAGATGTCTGTAGCTCATGCAGTCCATTTGTAGAATAAGAGATATGTTTAACACCTTGGCTGCTATGGCTTTTCTCCTCCTGTGCTGGGAGGCTTTGAATCCCCGTTGTTCATGACAAGCTCAGCTCGTCATAAGCACAGCTTCAGTGTGCCTCATGACGAGCTGAGCTCGTCATGAGCAGCGAAGGGGTTAAAGATGGGGAACTTCTTTTTTACCCCATACAAAACAATAACTGAATGGGAGATGAAAAGCATTGTTTTTTAAAAGTAGGGTGCACATTTATTTTGTGGAAAAGCATCTTTGTGATTGGTTAATAAAAAGCAGTCTAAACGTGGAGTACATATCATAGGATAAAATGTGCTCAACTCAACCACACATGCTACATGCATTTGGAAGGCACTGTTCGAACTTAAAACAATCATGAACTTTTAACCTGCACGTGCCGTTAAATGTTCGAGAAAATGTTGCAAAAAAATATTGTTAGGTTTAAAACATTTATGAACTTTTAACCTGGACGTGTTGTAGAATGTTCTAGAAAGTGTGTTGATAGACTATGTTGCACTCCTGACTTCAAGTGTAATTGAATATTAAAAAAAGTGTTTATATGGAAAAATTTTAAAAAACAATAGAGAGAAGTTTTGCAATCTAAAAGAATCAAGGAACTATTCTAATTTGTTCCTTACATGTATTTATGTGTGGAGGAATAAAAATTACAGACACAACAGCACCAGGAAGAGGAACAAGCAGGGAGTGGGGGCCGGGGGGAGATGGGCACAGTAGCACACATGCACCATTAAGTACAGGACAACTACAGACAAACCATGGCCAAAATGAAACACACCAACAAGGAGCACAAGTCACACAACCCGCCAACATCACACCACTGAACAAGCATAGAAGTGTAAACCACACTGCCTGAAAGGGAGATGGGTGAACAAAACCTCACATGAAGGGACATCTTACACACAATGCAGCACACACACATAGGAAGCAGAGCACACCAACATCCAACAGAATGTTGTCCAAACACAAACATTCGCACAATCAAACACAGGACACAAATGCTCGCAGGATAGCTCAGACCAAGAACTTCATCCTTACAGTAACTTCTCTAGCTGCATTCATACAGGATGTGTACAAAGGCCGGTCCTGGGTGTTGTGGGATGTCTGCTGCAACCCTGATCATCATGGATGAGATGCCCAGAATGTGGAATATGGGCGGGTTCACTATGTGTTACGTTGCAAACATCTGCGTCTCCCTCCCACGAGCCACCACACTTTTGTGCGGCGAGCTGTTGTATCCTGTGTACGGCACACCATTGTAATGCCTATTTATTCGTGAATGTCCTGCGGCATTCTAACCACACTGTGACACTGCCGTTCGGAGGTGGTGCATGACACTTTATAATATTGACTGTTGCGGCTCTTGTGGCGGCTACACCGGAGCACAGAGACACACTTACTGCACTTCCTGCACACGGACATGTCTGAGGCACCCCGTTCCCCTTGGCGGATAGGCACACCCCTGCGCTGACCTGTATACGCAAGACCAGCACACACCACTTGTGCATGCAGGAGGATGCGTGCGTAGCTACATGTCCATGCTCAGTGCCAACGCTGAGGTGACATGGTAACGTCGGCTGAAGACAGCACACTGTGATGTTGCAGGGCCCGTGCCCATTGTGCTAACACAATGACCACACAGACAGACTAGCTCAGATGAGGGTTCGGGGGACGTTGGCAGTCCTGGGGTTGTTGTGATTAGTGTTGTGGCCCTCATGGGTATCCGTGTATCATGCTCATTGACTCTATGGCATTTGTGGTTGTTCCGGTGTGGCTCTTGGCTGTGTTCTCTTTCATGTTGGAGGTAGTCGTCCTGCTTAACACCAGTAGAAAGCAGGTGTAAAATCCCTTGTGCTAACACGGCTTATCGCCGGAATTTGTTTTGCATCCTAGTTTTTCCCTTTCGTTGTGAACGTTGTGAGGTGGTTTTTTCGTGTACAGAAAAATAAATGAACTGGGCAGTGTATTCTGTCAAGATCCAGCACCTGAGTCAAGTCAAGTCAATAAACTTTATTCGGTTGTACTTGTTGACAACCATAAAAGCATTTACATTACAATAAATAACACGATTATACATTAAAAAGGAGGATTCAGTTATGATATAGTCATAAAAAAAGGACAGATCTACATTATACATTCAAAACGTTTAAAAAAGCCTTAAAGGAAAAGATAGCAGTTCATGTATTAGTGTTTTTATCCTTCCATACTGTTTCTAAATTTTACTGCCAATTTTAAAAAACTACATATATACAGGGTGTAATCACAACTTAGCAGCTGAAGAAAATGCAGTGCAGGACGAAATTGTAAAAAATTTAGTTTTTTCAAACAGGGTTTTAAATATAGCTTCCTCGGTATAACATAAAAGGGACAAAAGAACAGGAAGTGTGCCAAGTCTTGCGGAGACTTATCGTCGCAGCCGCAAGCCGGCAACACTTGCCCACGATGAGATCCCCTGGGAACAGCCAACAAAAAATTAAACAGGTTGAACCTGAACCTTGTCAGTAAAAAACAGTCATAACTAGACATTTGCCATGTTAGGTAAGGTTCCATGAGCAAAGTGCTTTTAATTAATACATGATTACGTACACTTTCTTTTTTTAGTTCACATGATTCCCTATCTAGATGTCTAGAATCAATAAAAGCTTTCTTGACCGCTATAACATCCTTTTTAGTGATGAATTCAGGAAATAAGAAAAGTTCAGGACGACCTAAGTCAGTAAAGCACTTGTGTAAGTACTTTAACCAGGGAACCTTCATCCTGTTATCCCATGTAAGTGATTCTCTTAGGATAAGCTGGGTGAGTGATATGTTGTCATTTAACCAGCAGTTCATCCAGCATAGCAAGGGATTCACTGCAATTTTGTCACATACAAAGGAAACTCCCAATTCCTCATGCACAGAAAAATTTGCCGTACCCCTGGGAACCCTTAATAATTGTTTTAGAAAGTTATTCTCAACTATCTGTAGGGCTTCCAGAGGAGCATATCCCCATATTTCACTGTCGTAACATGCTGTGGTAACACTTTTGGCCTGATATAGCTGGAGTAGAGCAGCAACTGGGCTATTACCCACTTTCCTGGAAAAGTCCAGTATAGCCGCATTTACCCTGATGACCGCTCCCTTCTTTTTTTGAATCACGGGTCCCCAATTTAATTGACTATCAAAGAGGACCCCAAGATAAGAGAATGTGTGTGTTACAGGGATTTGTACTCCATTTACATTTAAGCGTTTTGATTTTTTGTTTCCTTGGCCAACCTTCATTATGTAGGATTTAGAGTTATTAATACTTAACTCTCTTGACTTCATGAAAGAGTAGAAGGAGTCTAATAGGATTTGAAGTCCATTGGCAGTCCTAGATAAAAGGACTGCGTCATCCGCATATAGCAGAACTGGCAGTCCCTTTCGGCCAATGTACGGATAGTCAGTGTTGGTACTTAAAAGGTGCTCTTCCAGATCATTTATGTAGAGGTTAAAAAGGAACGGGCCAGAATGCATCCTTGTCGGACACCCCGATACACTCCAAAGTCTTTAGTCACATTTAGATCTTGGGTGTATCTGACATTCGCTTTGGTGTCAGAGTGCATATCTTCTAGCAAATTAACTAAGTTTTGGTCCACGCCCATTTTTGCCATGGCGCCCCAGAGCTTCCCCCGACTCACGCAAACGAAAGCCGAGGAGAGATCCATGAACGCCATGTGGATCGTTCCTCTTCGGGGCTTGATATACTTCCCAATAATGAGGTATAAATTTAAGCATTGAGAAATCGTGGAATGGCCCGGCCTGAATCCATACTGGATTGGAGATATTATATTGTTTTCCTCTGACCATCTGACCAATCTATTCAAAATTACTCCTCCCACAACTTTAACCACGGAGTTTATTAATGATATTGGTCTGTAACAAACTGGGCTGCTACGGTCTCCTTTCTTAAAAATAGGCACAATAGTGGAAACCCCCCATGATTTTGGGCATCCACATGACACAGCCGCATTGAGTACTGCTGTAAGGACCGGTGCCCATAGTGCTAAACAAGATTTAAAGAGGTCAGGAGGAAGACCATCGGGTCCTGGGGCCTTGTTGTTTGATAATCCCTCGATTCCTTTTATTACCTCATCAATTGAGAAGAGTAATACGTTTTCTCTACTCTCATTTAAACTACGATCTAGCTGCAACCCATTACTTTTAAAAATAGTGCTGAAGTGGTTAATCCATTCTTCCTCTGGGATATTAGTGCCCACATTAGAAATACTAGGATGATCAAATATAGGCTTATTGATGATCTCCCAGAACTTCGAGCTATTTTTTAATATCTCAGGATTCAACAGTGACTCCCATACACTTTTTTTGACTGCTCGCTTGCGAATATCAAGTGACTTCTTATACTCAGCCCGCAAATCCCTAATGATCAACGGGTCTCTAGGTATTATTTTTAGGGCTTTCTTAAGCGCACGACTTGCCTTTGAACAATTGCTGTCAAACCATTTTGGGTTACTAGTTTGGTTGACTTTTCCCTTAGTAGGTACCGTTAAAAAAGACTCCACCTTCTTGGCAATCTCCTCAAATGATGTCAAAATTTGTATTGGAGCTGATACAGGCGATGTACATACTGTCAGATCATGATTGCACACATTATTAATAGAAGAATAAAATTGTTCACCATCCACCATTGACCATTTTAAGCGTCGCTTACCATTGATACATTTTGTGAAGCCACAATCCTCTCGAGAATTGCGCTTTTCAAGTATGTTTACGCCCATTGTAATACATAGAGGATTATGGTCACTATGAATGCTCAAAAAAATCGAGAAATCCTCAACAATATTAACAAAGTCTGCCGAAAGTAAAATATGGTCTATGTAAGTCCCTGTTGCATGTCCTTTAAAGGTAGGGGTTGTAAATACAGTATGCTCTGGTACTATTGACATTGCTGTAAAAAGGTTATTTTCATTCATTAGGTCATTTAAACCTGTACCCCTCCGCGAGTGATCAAAATGAATTCCTTCCATACTATTGCATCCCATTTGGCAAACAGTTCTCAAACTAGGGTTCCCACATAGATGTGTATTAAAATCACCCACTATTAGCTTGAGGCGGGGCAGAGAACCAACATTAGCCCTTAGGAATTCACGCAGTGACTCGATATTACAATCTCCGGACTGATTCACTGCGTTATAGAAGTTGATCAATACAAAATTTGTTTTGCCCCTCTTGAGCTCTAAGATCTGGATGTTACTATTACCAGAGAGGTGTTCGATTTTATGGCATATAAGTGTCAAATTAACGAAAATTGCCAAACCCCCTTTTGCTCATCCGCTAGCAGATGGAACTGCCGGAATTATAAAACTCTGGTAGCCTTCAATATGTACATTTTTCCCCACTTCCCAAGTTTCTTGGAGGCATATTATGGGGTAATCTTTGACAAAAGACAACCAATCTTTATCTTTCAATTTATCATGGAGTCCAGCTATATTCCACGATAATAATCCCTCCTTACATTTATGAGGTTCACAGAGTGTTGTGTCCATTTTCTCACATACATCTAGGCTGGTGGGTATTAAACCTGAACTGCCACATACCCGATCTGTCCCAGAATTAGCCGTAATATGGTCTGGGGGGAGAACTGAATTTATGTCGTTATGTGAACCGGATATATCAATTAATTGATTCACAACACCCAATGCTACTACAATACTACCTTGCAGTTCTAAGACTTGGGTGACATTTCCTAAGCCTATATCTTCTGGCAGGCGATCATTGAGGACAGGGTTAGAAGGTGTGTCAGGTAGTCATTCCACCCCCTCCAGCCCACCCTCATCTGAAAAGATGTCATACCTGTTAGAAATGGGAATATTGAAATGATTGTTGAAGTGGCTAGGGTATTGTTGATCTAGGTGGAGTGGCCGTATTGGGCGTTCCCATCTATCCTGACTATAGCCCCAGTTATTGGTTGGTGCACCAAAACCCCAGCCATTAGTTGTTTCTGGCCATATTGGCCTAGTATGGGTATGAGTAGGCTTAGGATATGTCATACTCCGCTGTTTTTTGCCAATAAATTCAAGGGTGAGCGGAATGATGGTACCTCTCCTGCGCTGAGTCACTATTGCTAATCAATATAAATACAATGAGATTTCTTCATTTATTTTGAGTGTACACTGTAAATGCACCCACTACCACAGTACAATTCAATACAGGATTTTAATATTTAGAATATATCGTAAAGGTGCACGTCGTGTCTTTTTGCACGGGAACGGCTACTCTGCAGCTCATTATCAGCACTTTAATGCAACTAAAGTTGAGATAAGGAAATATGCCTCACTGATCAAAGGGAGTCTGGTGCTGTGGTCGCTGCCACGTACTTGGGGTCACTGCTATTCAGGACTCGGGACACAGTTACACATGTGGGATCAGCTTGTGTTGTTCACGGTTAGCAGCATCATGTGTCACTGGTTTTGCAAATGTAAATATGTCTCACTGATCGAAGGGAGTAAGGTGCTGTGGTCGCTGCCACAGACTTGAGGTCACTGCCATTTAGGACTCAGGACACTGTTACACATGTGGGATCAGCTTGAGTTGTACAGGGTTAGTGGCATCACGAGCGCCGGTCTTGCATATGGAAATATGCCTCACTGATCGAAGGGAGTCTGGTGCTGTGGTCGCTGCCAGGGACTTGAGGTCACTGCCATTCAGGCCTCAGAGTACAGTTACACATGTGGGATCAGCTTGTGTTGAAGAGGGTTAGTGGCAGCACGTGTCCAAAATTTGAATTGGGAGCTCTGCTGCCTGCAGTGTAGACTTGTGTTGACTTTTCGTTTGCACTTGAAGATGAATTTGATGATTGTACTAAAGCTATAACTGATATAAAAAACGTTCTTGAAGCTAGGATACTGAAATGATATTATATAGGCTTTAGTCCTGTGATAGTTACTTGCCTACTAGACTCTGTAATTAAAGAATCAAGGCTTAATTTTAATTGTGAGCCCTGGTGACCGCAGTGTAGGCCAGAGGTAGCGGTCAGCAAGAGGCCATAACCACATGGCATTGAGTTGAGATGCACAGTTAGTGGCGACAGAAGCATTGAGACTGTATGAGCCTGTGATGATGCTTGGTGCAGATGAGGCGCACTGGACCAATGTCTCTTGCCTACTGGACTGCGTCATCTGCAATCGGGTGTCTATCTGAATTGTGAGCCCTGCTGACCGCAGTGTAGGCTAGAGGTAACGGTGAGCAAGGGCATTAAAAGAATCTTCATAGCAGTCACCATCTCCAGATAATTCCATTTAATTCTGCCAAAGTTTGAAGAGTTGCAGAAGAGATAAATAGAAAAAGTCTCTTTTATCTGGAGTATCGCAACTTAGTTTCCTGCGATTAATCAGATTTCCTTTAGCATGCTTTACTAAACATCCTTCCGATCCAATTACAGCGTATTTTCCTTCATTTATAATTTCCATAAAAGTTTTTTGAAAGTATAATGTTGCAGTATTTTATATAGATATATGTTTTCCAGGTTTGGACTTCTATTTCGATAGTACGTATCCAACATATTTGTTTTCAGAATATCTGTACTTTCCAGTTCATTCAGTGCCAAGTATTCAATTTCTTGTACAGATTTCAAAACTCGATTTCGTGCTGCATGAAGACCAAGACTTATCGAGATGATCCCTCTTGACTTTGAATATAAACTTGCAGATGTGTATCCACGCGAACATTCGTAGGATCTAATTTCTCGATGGGAAAGCATCTTTAAGCTGAAGCTGTTCAATTTTTTGCTATGTGTCTTTTCCAGTGAAATTTTTTCCCACATTTCTTTCAATTCTGTCTTCTCTGACGTGGTAATATATGATGTGACATAGCAAGAACCAGCAGTTCAGTTATGTGCAACATGTTTGCATTCCACATCTTGTAAATCACCGCATTGTAATCATTAACGTACTTCGATTTTTCTGTTCTTTTTATATTATAAGTATTTTGGGTGATTTTCAAGTGATAGTATGCCTCACTGCTGACATAAATCTGTTCAGTTGCGATGACTTATGGTGCACTGAGTTAGTCGTACCTTTGGTGCTCAGCGTGTACATTCCCTGCGATGATGCGTGGTTCAGGGGGGGCCCGCACTCGGACCAAGGTCTTTTGTCTATATAATTCTGCCTGGCTTCTATTGAACAGGGTTAGAGGTACTACGTGTTGTGGCTTGTGTTGAACAGAGTTAGTGGCAGCACGTTTCGTGCCTTGTGTTGTACAGGGTTAGTGACATCACATGTCTCCGCCCTTTCATATGAAAATATGCCTGACTGATTGAAGGGAGTCTGGTGCTTTGGTCAGTACCACAGACTTGGGTTCACTGCTATTCAGGACTCAGGACACAGTTGCACGTGTGGGACCTACTGTGCCGATGATGCGTCGTCCGAACAGGCCGTACTGGCAACAATGTCTGTTGCCTACTGAACTGTGTCATCTGCAATCACGACTCGATCTGAATTGTGAGCCCTACTCACTGCAGTGAAGGCAGGAGGCAGCAGTAAGAAAGATCCCACAGGCATGTTGCGTTGACTTGAGCAATGTCTGTTGCCTACTGGACTGCATCATCTTGAATTGCGACTCAATCTGAATTGTGAGCCCTACTCACAGCAGTGTAGGCCAGAGGCAGCGGTGAGGAAGGGACCACAGCCACTTGTTATTGACTTGAGCAATGTCTGTTGCCTACTGGACTGCGTCATCTGCTATTGTGACTCAATGTGAATTGTGAGCCCTACTCACCGCAGTGAAGGCAGGAGGCAGAAGTAAGAAAGATCCCACAGGCACGTGGCGTTGACTTGAGCAATGTCTGTTGCCTACTGGACTGCGTCATTTGCAATCGCGACTCGATCTGTATTGTCAACCCTACTCACCGCAGTGTAGGCTGGAGGTAGCAGTGAGGAAGGGCACACAGCCGTGTGGCGTTGAATTAAGCAACGTCTGTTGCCTACTGGAGTGCGTCAGGCAATCGCTCTAAATTGTGAGCCTTGCTGTCCACAGTGTATATCGAAAGCAGTAGTTTGTACAGACATAAGTCTGCGGTGCTGTGCCACTGGGGGCCTGTGTGGCAGAAGTCAGCAATCGGCTGAGGAGGGTAGCAGCCACGAGGGCGGCCTCATGGCAGGGTGAGGGGCACCTCCCTGGCTGACACTTTGGCTTTCCCACAAGTGAACCACACCCAGAGCTCCAGCCTACTTATTCACACTCTTACGCTGAAGTGGCGTACATCGAACCAGCCCACTCCAGTTACGCTAATGCTTACAGGGGACGACGACAAGTCAAGTCAAGTCAAGTCAAAGAATTTATATAGCGCACTACATACCCAGCGGGTTTCAAGGCGCTTAGGAAGGGGAGGAGGATTACTTGTCAAATATCCACGTTTTAAGTTGCTTTCTGAAAGCTAAATGGTTCTGGGTAAGGCGCAGGTAAGCGGGGAGTGAGTTCCATGTTTTAGCAGCCAGGTATGAAAAGGATCTGCCTCCCATGGTGGTCTTGTTGATGCGAGGTACAGTGGCGAGGGCTTGGCTGGAAGAGCGTAGTTGGCGGGAGGGGGTGTAGAAGGACAGTCGTGAGTTGAGGCATTCTGGACCGATGTCGTAAAGTGATTTGTGTGCGTGGGTAAGCAGTCGGAAAGTGATCCTCTTATTGACGGGTAGCCAGTGGAGGTCTTTAAGGTGACCAGAGATGTGTTCGCTGCGTGGGATGTCTAATATGAGTCTGGCTGAGGCGTTTTGGATTCGTTGGAGTTTCTTCTGGAGTTTTGCGGTAGTACCTGCGTAGAGGGTGTTTCCGTAGTCCAGTCGGCTCGTGACCAGAGCGTGGGTGACTGTTTTCCTTGTTTTGGAGGGGATCCAGCGAAAAGTTTTTCTGAGCATGCGAAGAATGTTGAAGCTGGAAGAGGATACGGCGCTGACTTGTCTGTTCATTGAGAGTGAAGAGTCCAGGATGACGCCTAGGTTCCGTGCGTGGTCTGTCGGGATGGGAGCTTTTCCGAGGGCTTCCGGCCACCAGGAGTCGTCCCATGCGGAGGGGGATGTGCCTAAGATGAGGACTTCTGTTTTGTCTGAGTTCAGTTTCAGATGGCTTTGTTTCATCCATTCGGTGACTTCTTTCATTCCTTCGTGTAGGTTAGTTTTGGCGGTGCTGGGGTCATTGGTGAGAGAAAGGATCAGTTGAGTGTCATCTGCGTAAGAGATGATGTTGAGGTTGTGTTGGCGTGCGATGGCCGCGAGGGGGCTCATGTATACGTTGAAGAGGGTGGGACTGAGAGAGGATCCTTGTGGTACGCCGCAGATGACTTCAGAGGCCTCGGACTTGAATGGTGGAAGGCGGACTCTCTGGGTTCTTCCGGTGAGGAACGAGGTGATCCAATCAAGTGCTTTTCCTTGGATTCCGATGTTATTGAGGCGTTGTAGAAGGGTGCTGTGGCAGACTGTGTCGAATGCTGCAGAGAGGTCAAGGAGGATGAGGGCGACTGTGTCTCCATTGTCCAGTAGAGTGCGAATGTCGTCTGTTGCTGCGATGAGGGCGGTCTCAGTGCTGTGTTTTGCTCGGAAGCCAGATTGTGAGGGGTCGAGGGATTTGTTGGCTTCGAGGAAGGCGGCGAGCTGGTTGTTGACTGCTTTCTCGATGACTTTGGCCGGGAATGGAAGCAGCGAGATGGGGCGGTAATTTTTGAGTTCGGTGGGATCCGCTGTGGGTTTTTTCAGAAGGGCGGTGAGTTCAGCGTGTTTCCAGTCTTCCGGGAAGGTGGCGGAGTTGAAGGAGCAGTTGATGACGTCTCGGAGGTGCGGTGCTATGACGGAGTCTGCTTTGTTGAAGATGTGGTGAGGACATGGGTCTGTGGGGGATCCTGAGTGTATGGAATTCATCAGGCGGATGGTGTCCTCAGTGGAGATTGGGTTCCAGTCGTTGAGGGTGTTCACGGGGGGAAGATGATCAGCAGATGGTAGGGTGGGTTGGTTTCCGGGTTGGTTGTCAAAGCTGTTGTGGATGTCTGCAATCTTGTTGTGGAAAAATGAGGCTAGGGAGTCGCAGAGGGTTTGAGAGGGGGTGATGTCGTTGGAGTTGGCCGAGGGATTGGAAAATTCCTTGATGATGTTGAAAAGTTCCTTGCTGTTGTGAGCGTTGTTGTCAAGTCGATCCTTGAATGCTGTTTTCTTGGCTTTTCGGATTAGTTGGTGGTGAGAGCGGGTGGCGTTTTTGAAGGCGTCCTTGGTGCTGGTGGTTGGGTCTTTTTTCCAGGCCTTTTCAAGAGAACGGCAGAGTTTCTTGGACTTCTTGAGATCGTCGTTGAACCATGAGGCCTTCTTGCTGCCAGGTTTGTTTTGACGTTTTTTCAGAGGTGCTAAGGTGTCAGCGGTGTTGGATAACCATAGGGTGAGGTTGGTGGCGGCTTCGTTAGCGTTAGAAGAGAGTGCTGGGGTGTTTTGAAGGAGCGATGCGGAGATTTGGTCCGTGGTGATTTTGTTCCAGTTTCTTTGCAGGGTAGGTTGGAGGTGGGTGCTGGGTTTTGGTTTGTTGTAGGTGAAGTGAACGCATCTGTGGTCAGTCCAGAGGAGGTCCGTAGTGTGGCTGAAGGAAACATGGTTGCTGGATGTGAAGATGGGGTCGAGTGTGTGACCTGCGATGTGAGTGGGGGAAGTGACTAGTTGTTTAAGTCCGAGGTTGGCGAGGTTGTCCATGAGGCTGGCGGTGTTGCGGTCGTTGATCTTTTCGAGGTGAAAGTTGAGGTCTCCCAGAAGGATGTAGTCTTTCGAGGGGAGCGCGTGTGGGGTGATGAAGTCCGTGATGTCTTCGCTGAATTTTGCGCGGGGTCCTGGTGGTCTGTAGAGGAGGGTGCCTCTGAGTGTGGTTTTGGGGTCGATGTGGATCTGGAAGTGAAGGTGTTCGGAGTTGGCGAGGTTGGCGTCAGAGCTGGTTGATATGCGGATTGATTTCTTATGGACGATAGCGATTCCTCCTCCTGTGTGGCTGGTACGGTCTTTGCGAGTGATCTTATAGTCTTCAGGGATGGCGATGGTGATGTCTGGTGCGGAGGAAGCATTCATCCATGTTTCCGTAAGGAAGGCGATGTCCGGAGAAATGGTGTCTAGTAGATTCCATAGGTCAATGGCGTGTCTGTGGACCGATCGGGTGTTGAGAAGGATGCATTGTAGGTGGTTGGGGTCGGGAATCTGTGACGTGGTTGTAGCGGAGATGTTGTTGGTGCCGCTGAATTTGCAGGTGAAGCAAGAGAAAGGTCCATGGGTGTGTCCAGGAGCGGCTTGGACGCAGTTGGGAGCGCGGCCGGGGTTAAGGGCTAGGAGGGTGGCGGCATCGTAGGTAATGCGGGGGGCTGGGAGGGACGGGGGCCAGGGGGTCTGGCACTGGGCGCGGTCCAGGCGCGGACGGGCGTAGACGGGCTTACCTTTGGCGCACCTTCGGCGCGGGTTGGGCGCGGTCGCTGCGCGTGGACGCTGCGCGCGGGAACTCCTGTCATATATGGGTAGGGGGGGAGGGGCGAGGGCTGCTCAGCTGGGAGGCGGGGCGGGTGTCCTTCGACCACAACAAACCACAAAATGGCAGCGGAGCGCTGGTGGATACGCGCGAGCACAGCCAAAGTTAAAACAATGCAGATTAAAAGCGGCAATGCAAGATATAACAATAACAAAGCGCTGAATGAGGCAGAATGCAGGAGAAGGCAAAGAGGCGCTGCACACGATACCAGGTGTCGTCAAGACGCTGGTGAGCGACCACTCGGCTCGGGAGAGTAGAGTGAGTCACAGGGAAGCGAGGGATCGGAGCGCTGAAATACACTGTGGGAGGGCTGCTCAGCTGGGAGGCGGGGCGGGTGTCCTTCGACCACAACAAACCACAAAATGGCAGCGGAGCGCTGGTGGATACGCGCGAGCACAGCCAAAGTTAAAACAATGCAGATTAAAAGCGGCAATGCAAGATATAACAATAACAAAGCGCTGAATGAGGCAGAATGCAGGAAAAGGCAAAGAGGCGCTGCACACGATACCAGGTGTTGTCAAGACGCTGGTGAGCGACCACTCGGCTCGGGAGAGTAGAGTGAGTCACAGGGAAGCGAGGGATCGGAGCGCTGAAATACACTGTGGGAGGGCTGCTCAGCTGGGAGGCGGGGCGGGTGTCCTTCGACCACAACAAACCACAAAATGGCAGCGGAGCGCTGGTGGATACGCGCGAGCACAGCCAAAGTTAAAACAATGCAGATTAAAAGCGGCAATGCAAGATATAACAATAACAAAGCGCTGAATGAGGCAGAATGCAGGAGAAGGCAAAGAGGCGCTGCACACAATACCAGGTGTCGTCAAGACGCTGGTGAGCGACCACTCGGCTCGGGAGAGTAGAGTGAGTCACAGGGAAGCGAGGGATCGGAGCTCTGAAATACACTGTGGGAGGGCTGCTCAGCTGGGAGGCGGGGCGGGTGTCCTTCGACCACAACAAACCACAAAATGGCAGCGGAGCGCTGGTGGATACGCGCGAGCACAGCCAAAGTTAAAACAATGCAGATTAAAAGCGGCAATGCAAGATATAACAATAACAAAGCGCTGAATGAGGCAGAATGCAGGAGAAGGCAAAGAGGCGCTGCACACGATACCAGGTGTCGTCAAGACGCTGGTGAGCGACCACTCGGCTCGGGAGAGACACAGCTACATGACCGAGATATTCCCTAGTGTTTGACATAATATGGTTGGGTCCACTGTCCACAACACTACAAGCACCAGTAGTATTTGTGTACATGGAGAAGTGTGTGTTGTGCATACTGAGATGTGTCCAGCACATCACCGCTACACTTTGCATAGTGTGCAATGCTATTCATGGGTGGATTGCTTCCTTCATATATAGTTTGTTCACACCTGTCCCAATATTCAGCTGTTGTGTGGCTGAGGGGCCATGCTATTTTCCGAAAGTTTGCTGTCTTGTTCTGCGCTGCCTCGATGGTAGAGGGAGGGGGGTCCTGGGGGTGGTGGTGTATGTTGTGGCGTTCTTGGGTGTTGGAGCTGCTTGATCAGTAGGTCTATGACATATGTTCATCTTCAAATGTGGCTGTGGGCTGGGCTCCCTTTCAAACTGTATGCAGTTGTTTAATATTTTAAAAACAAGAAGAAATTACACAGTTTAAATAATAAATAAATAAAATTACATAATGTCATCAGTGATGTCATTTGAGATGTCATCAGTGATGTCACTGACCATGTCATGAATGATGTAATAGGTGACATCATCACCAGTGGATTGTGGGCGCGAGAGTTACAGTTAGTACAACTAACTATAACGGAGAAATTTCAATGGTTTTGTATGAGTGAAATGTCCAGCTAACTATAACACCCCTAAAACCTATGTTTTTTTCAGTGAATTTCTAAGGTTTTTTAAATGCTAATTCCTAACTATAACCTGCCTGAAACCTATGTTTTTTTAAGTGAATTTCAAAGGTTTTTAAAATGCTAATTCCTAACTATAATCTGCCTGAAACCTATGTTCTTTAAGTGAATTTCAAAGGTTTTTAAAATGCTAATTCCTAACTATAATCTGCCTGAAACCTATGGTTTTTTCAGTGAATTTCAAAGGTTTTTTAAAAGACAATTCCTACTTATAATGTTGACCACTTCCCCATATTTTCAACAAGAAATGCCACCAAAAAAATCAGGCAATAGTTCCACTTACCACTAACAAATTAACATCAACATTTAACTACTGTAAGAACGTTGAATATGTACTGCATTACATCCAACTCACACCCATGTTTAAAGAGCAATATGTGATAGAGGTTCTAATTATACACTTCCGACACCCAACATGCCCAGAGCCACGACCACCACAACCATCCCACGGACCCCTCCCCCCTACTACCTCAGAGGCAGCACAAAACAGGATAACGGACCTTTCCAAAAAAATATATCCCCTCAACAGTACACTAGCTCAATCTACAGAGATGTGGCAACCAAGTATGTATAAGGGAAATAACTCGAACATCAACAATAATGTACACAACGCTAAGACTACTGGTGAAACAATATACACAATTCACTATAGAAATAAAAAACTTTTCAGTGTATAGATATACCATTGATACATGTAGTGTACTGAATAGTGGACGCAACCATATTATCTCAGACACTGGGGAATATTTCGGTCAACGAGCTGTGTTCACCCCCCCTTTGAAACAGAAGCGGAGTGGGCTAGTCCAACGTAAACAAAGTCAACGTAAGACTATAAATAATTAGTCTACGCCTTGGGCATGGTTCACTTCTGCAAAGAGAACAGACTGCGCTTCAGCAAAGGTCCGCACCCTGCCACGTTGCTGCTGCCATGGCTGCTTGCCTCTTTGATACAGCCCCATTGCGAACTCAGTGCCACACCATCGCAGACTTATGTCTGTATCGACTAGTGCTTTCCATTGACACTGCAGACAGCAGGGTTCACAACTTGAATTCAACTTTGGATCTAAATTTGTCGTCGGTATCTGTGCTGAGTACTGCCTTCAATCTACTCTGCGGTTAGTAGAATTGACAACTTGATACCAGTTGCGCATCAGCACTACAGAAAACATTGAATTCAGTCTTGATTTATTTAAACCAGAGACAATTGTACTATGTCCTCAGATTTTGTTAAAGTTTGAAATGTAGGAAATTCAGCCTTCATTTATTTAATACAGAGACAATTACGGACAGCATTCAATTTGGCCTTGATTTTTTTAAAGCAGAGTCAATTTTGTTAATGGATGCCACAAAAAACGTTCATCTATGTCTCTACTAAGTACTACCATCAAGTGTACACTGTGATCAACAGAGTTTACCACTTGATACCAGAAGCAGAGAAGCACTACAGACAACATTGAATTCATTCTCGATTTATTGAAGACAGAGACAGTTCTACTATGTCGTCAGATTTTATTAACGTATGTGACAAAAAAGCATTTGTTGATGTTTCTGTGGACTACTGCCATAAATGTACTCTGCAGACAGCAGGGTTCACAACTTGAATTCAGCTTTCCATCTACACTGTGTACAGTATGGAATTCATCCTTGATTTATGTAATGCAGAGACAATTCTACTCTATGTGTTCAGATTTTTTTTACATAAGTCACAAAAATCATTCGTCGATATCTGTGCTGACAACTGCCTTCGATCTACATTGTGAGGGCCCACGATTCAGGTGCAGTGGCGATTGCACATGACGCATTCCAATAGCAAAGAGACATTGTAACAGTACGACCCGCCCGAACCACGATTCATCGCAGGGTGCGCACACGCTGAGTTCCTCAGGTACCACTAGCTCACTGCACCACAAGCCATCTCCCCGTGGCCTTATTAAGACAGAATTCACTAGGCAAAAAACATTACTCCCACTGCGGCCTGCCCAGACTACGCATCATCGCAGGTTACGTACACGCTCAGTGCCAAAGGTACCAGTAACTCACTGCACCCTAATTCATCGTCATGTGGCCGTATTCAAGCAGAATTCAACAGAGAAAAGGCATTGGTCAGAATGCGGCACCCCCTTTACCACACATTATTGCAGGGTACATACAAGCTCAGTGCCAAAGGTACTACTAACTCAATGCACCAAAAATCATCGCGACGTGACCATATTGAGTTAGATGTCTTATTTAGAAGAAAATATATTATAGTTTTTGGAGATCTACTTCAACTTACTCCCGTGAAAGGACAACCAATATTTATTAGAAAACTTGATTTTAAAGACTTTGCTACCAGTGCATCCTGCACGGAGCATGCATCATCACGGTCTCCACAGAACTTCGTTGCTTCAGGTGCCACTAACTCTAAGCACCTCTTATCATCGCTGCCTGCACACACACTAAATTACCAATACTGTGCAGCTCTAATCAATGCCACGTGGTCATGGGCTCTTGCTAACCGCTGTGTCCTGCCTACACTGCAGTCATCAGAGCTCACAATTAATTACACTGTTGATTTATTATTTGTAGACTACAATACCAAACTAAGTATAACATTTATCAAAACCTATACAATATCCCTTTATTATGCTTCCTTTAACAACTTTTTTGTATCACTTATAGATTTACTTGAGTAATAAATTTCACACTGCAAGTGCAAAGGTACGCTTAATGATAGTCTACACTGTGGATAGCAAAGGTCACAATTTGAAACTCACTTTTTCTTCATTGGAAACCTGAATTTCTTTTTTGGAGACAAAAATGGCTACACCACTGGAAGAATCATCTGATTCTGATAATTTTGTTGCTGAAGAATTCATAACCATCAATAGCACTTTTTTTCCCCCCCTCAAAGTACATACAGTCCAATATGCAACATTCAATTCTTTGAGTGCAGCCCGTTCAGACCACGCATCATCGCAGGGTGATCACACGCTAAACACCAGACGTACCACTAACACAGTACACCATAATCATCACAAGCTTTTATTAAGGCAAAATTCAGTAGTCAAAAGACATTATCCCCAGTGCTGCCTATCCGGGCCACTCATCATCGGAGTTTACATGTACGCTCAGTCCCAAAGGTACTACTAACTCAGTGCACCATAATTCATCACCACATAGCCATATTCAGGCAGAATTTAACTGATTTTTCATTCACTACGTATAAAGTGCAGTACAAAATAAAGTAACGTCTCTCAAACCTACACAAAATCGCCACTTGACCTTACTACGCCAGAATTCACAAGTCATAAAACATTACTATCAGTACGTCCTGCCCAGTCCACACATCATTGCAGGCTCCACAGAACCTTGTTGTTTCAGGTACCACTAACTCAGTAGAAACCAAACTAAGTATAACCCTTATCATACCCTACACAATATCCCATTAGTAGGCTTCCTTCAAAACATTTTTTATATCACTTATAGATTTAGTTGAATAATAAAATGCATGCTGCATACATGTTCGATCTTTTACTTCCACTATAATTGCAGATGATGCACTCCACCCTTAGATGTACACTGCAGACAGCAGGGTTTACAACTTGAATTCACCTTTGCATCTACACTATAGACAGTAGGAAAATCAACCTTGTTTTATTTAATGCAGAGACAATTATACTGTATGTACTCAGATTTTGTTAAAAAAAAGTGAAATAAAGCATTGTTCTATAACTGTACTGACTACTAGCTTCCATGTACACTGTGCACAGTAGGGTTCACAAATTGAATTGACCTTTTCATCTACACTACAGACAGCATTAAATTCAGCCTCGATTTATTTAAAGCAGAGAAAAAAATAGTGCTGTTGCACTGCTAGTATGCGCATGCACCTTCAATCATTGCATTCTGTGAACTATGATGAGAATGTAGAAAATTGTGCCAGAATGTACTTCCACCACCGGCAATACCAAGTACCTCTGGGATATCACCTTCAACATCCCCACCAGACATACGTCCCCATTTTGAGAAAGTTAGAATGTACTATGTGAAATGCAATTGTTTAATTTGTTATGTGGGGCAATCAGTAGACCTAGTTTGCAGAGCAATTGCTAACCATCGATGCTAGTTTTTTTTTTCCCCCCTCAAAGTTCATATAGTCCAGTATGCAATAGTAAATGATTTCAGTACAGCCCGCTCAGACCACGCATCATCGCAGGGTGAGCACATGATACTTACCAGACGTACCACTAACTCAGTACACATTAAATAATCGCCACGTGCCCGTGTTAAGGCAAAATTCAAAAGTTGAAACACATTTTTACCAGTACGGTCTGCCTGGACCACGCATCATCGCAGCTCCACACAAACCACCCCTACCTCAATGCACCACAACTCATGAACGCTTTACGATAGAATCTTCTGTGTATTATTTCACATACAATGCTCCTACCTTTGTACAGCAGAAGTCATAAACCGTTTATGATTAAATATCTGTATATGATATCATGATTACTATTCTACTTGTTACCAACAACAATGTAATAAAATGGAGTCGAGCACACGTGCCCGTACCCACTTCAACTATCTATCTGTGTCTGTGTATTTATTGTGTTTGTAAAATGCTACTCCTCCGCCCTACCACAATTATATTGTGCTATAAATAGCGTATGCAACCATCTTACCTGTGACAGTAAGTGTGGGCTATATACATATTTATATAGTGCAAAATCAACCCAAAACTATATCAGCTATTTACATGAGCACCGTATTTACAGTACATTTTTAGGCCATTCTCGTCATGAGCACAGGAGCACTGTGCAGCATGACAGAGCTGAGCTCGTCATAACCATGGAAGGGGTTATGTATGCAACTATGAACGAATATAGAGTCAGTGATACCCAGTACCTACCATGTTGGCCAAGTTGTGTAACTTTACAGATATAATGACACATTTGCTTTTAAGACCCAGGTGACATCAGCACTTCAAAACGGACGAGAGTTGCGGGGATTGCCTCCTGCCGTGTGGCGCCCCGCCTGCCTGGCGGGCCGCCAGGACGTCAGTGGGGCTGCGAGGCACCTGCTTGCACAGTGATGTTTGGAGCGGGGAAGCGGTGGACAGCGAACAGGACTAAGGCCCACAGCGCGGCTGCCATTTTACTGCACTGCGGCCTGCCCACGTGGAGAGTGCGGGTCCTAGAAGAGTGAGAGGCCTGGAGCGGTGGGGGTAATCCGGGCACTTGCCTGGGTGCAGCGGCAGCGGGCGGGTGTGAGCTCCCGCACCGCGGTGAAGAGAGGTGGCAGTGCTCGGGCCATGGTGACGGCGAGAGGAAAGGTGAGGAGTGGAGGGGCGGCTAGCATGGGATCAGAAGGTCGGTCCGTGAATCGGCAGACGGAGGGAGGCCCCCGCTGGTGGAGTAGCGGGGGACCTTGTTACCGGCGCTAGTGTATCGAGTGATCGGTGCCCCCCGGTGCCTGGCGGTGGGGTGGCCCTCTGAGCTCTGTACTCATGTAAGTGTTCCTTGAACAGTTACTATGGTAACAGGCAGAAAGCCATTTGGGGGTAGGGTTGAAAGGTACAAGCTAGTGAAGTAGTGTGGCTCACTGGTTAGAGGCGGCAGACCCGAGAGCAAAGGACGGCCCGGGACCAGGGTTCGATTCCCGGCGCGGCAGGTTTCTGGACCAGGGTCAGCGGACTCGATAATTCTCTCGCCTCGGTGCCCACTCTGATCAGCGATCACACTCGGCAACTCTGGGCATTAGCTTGCCTCATCTTCACTAACGGCCCCACCAGACCGCCGGGGATGCCTGGTCTCACCCTGGAGATACCCATTAAGGGACCATCTCTCAGGGAAGCCAGGAAGGGTTTCGCAGCGGTCGAAGCGCCTTGGGACCCTACGGGTAAGTAGTGCGCTATATAAATGCCAATACATTTACATACACATACAAGCTGTACAGAAACCGTTATATTTACCCTGGATCCTCTACATTAAGGAAAGTAAAACATAACACTGTGTACCAGATTTACAACCCCCTTGTGCCACTTTTGCGTCCAAGGCCCCCCCTGCAAAATTAGAAGTGTGGAGACCTCAATGACCCCCCTCAAACCCCGGGAATCACCATCCCCTGGTATTTGTGTATTGTGGGAAGCAGACTGCGTGGCCCTCTACCTGGACCACTCAAAGGCCCTGGAGACCGCCACACCACAGGGCCGACTCCTGCAGTGTCCCAGGGTGCCTACCCCCGGGACACTGCTGTTTGCTATGAGAGAGCAGGAGTCTTGCGGCTCCCGCCGTCCCATAGCAAATTTAGTTTGCATTTTGAAAGACACAGCAGGTAAATCTGTTCTCACTTTCAAAACCTAAACCAGATTGCTTTTCCACATTCAAGTTAGCATCTCCCCATGCGGAAAAGCAATGTCAGCTCTTGAAGAAAGGGGGGAGCCGGCGGGTCCGTGGGGGCGTTTAGGCTCCCCCCATGGTCCCCAACATTTTTTATAAGGCCCGGGGGACAGGGTCCCAGAGAATATTAGAAATTACTGATTGAAGCTATTTTTTACGGTAAAAGTAAAAGTTGCGCACCCAGCACAGCGCTCAGTGCAGCCTCCTGGTGTGCACGCGCTGGATGCATGACTCATAATCTGTAGGGTGCGTGACTCCAGTGCCTTTGGTGCACAACTTCTACGCGTTTGGGAGCCGGCAATGCTTTTCCACGTGGGGACCTACTAACATGCAGCTCCCCAGGTGCAAAAGTAATCTGATTTAGATTTTGAAAGAGAGAACAGATTTCCTTGCTATGGGAGGGCGGGTTGGCCCCCCCGGGACACTGCAGGAAACGGCCCTCCCACAATACATAAAGCCCCGGGGAGTGGTGGTCCCCGGGCTTTGGAGATCTTGCAGCCCCCCAACCATTTTTTTTTGTAGCCCCGGGGGGTAACGGGGCCCTCCCATGGCTTTGGGGACCTTCGACCTTCCCACCTCCATTTTTTTCTTTTTAGCTCCGGGGGGTGACGATCCCCGAGGCTGGGAGGGCCCCTCTGGGCCCCAAATAAAATTAAATCATTTTGCCCTAGGTATTTACCCCCCCCCCGGTGACTATTTATAAAAAAAACTCAGTTTTATTTTATTTATTTTACGGCACAGTCCGCGCACCCTAAACGCATCTGCTGTGTTTTTAAAAATAAGAAATTGTGGGCCCTGGGGGTCCTCCTGGGACCCCCTAAGCAGGTCTAGAGGGTAACATTATTTCTACCCTGCCAAATTTGGCAAAGAGGTAGTCCTTAGTTCAGACTCATACCTTTTGCTTAAATGGTGTAAATCCGTTCAGTAGTTCCTGAAAAAATGACATTTAAAGGTACATATCTAGAGCGTGGGCAAGATGGCGGCGGAGTAGGACGTGCTTTCCTGTCCCTCCAGCGCCGCCTGAACATCTGCTTTGTATATTGCCCTACCTGGTGCCCATCAATGCCATCCATGGAGATCTCCTGCCTTTGTGTGCGGTCTTGACGCTGGCGGTGTGTCTCTTTTCTCGCTGTGGTGTGCCTGTTGGCTGTCCGGGGCGGTCCGGCCCCAACGTTGCTGAGGCCCGGCGGGCCTGGTGGAAGAGAGTTGCGGGGATTGCCTCCTGCCGTGTGGCGCCCCGCCTGCCTGGCAGGCCGCCAGGACGTCAGTGGGGCTGCGAGGCACCTGCTTGCACAGTGATGTTTGGAGCGGGGAAGCGGTGGACAGCGAACAGGACTAAGGCCCACAGCGCGGCTGCCATTTTACTGCACTGCGGCCTGCCCACGTGGAGAGTGCGGGTCCTAGAAGAGTGAGAGGCCTGGAGCGGTGGGGGTAATCCGGGCACTTGCCTGGGTGCAGCGGCAGCGGGCGGGTGTGAGCTCCCGCACCGCGGTGAAGAGAGGTGGCAGTGCTCGGGCCATGGTGACGGCGAGAGGAAAGGTGAGGAGTGGAGGGGCGGCTAGCATGGGATCAGAAGGTCGGTCCGTGAATCGGCAGATGGAGGGAGGCCCCCGCTGGTGGAGTAGCGGGGGACCTTGTTACCGGCGCTAGTGTATCGAGTGATCGGTGCCCCCCGGTGCCTGGCGGTGGGGTGGCCCTCTGAGTCGGTGCGGGGGCCCTACAGGTGGGATTCGAGCCGGTGTGGCCTGTGAGCTGGCGAGGCCTTCTCGAGTGTGGTGACAGCAAGTGGCTCTTCCTCGCGGCGAAGGTTGTGTGTGTCCTGCAAGGGTGAGGGGCCCTAACTCAGCCCGTTTGTCGGCGGGCGGTGCCTCATTCCTCAGCTTTACACCCTGCATTGCTGGGAGCTACCTGTGCTTGTGAGTGCGCTCCGCTGGGTCTGGGTGCGCACTGCAGGGCGGCGACTGGCCTGAAGTTGTCTGCGCTGAGGGGGAGTCCCGACATTGCAGAGCTGGTGGACGCCCACCCCCCCCCCGATTTGGATTTTGCATGGGCCTTGCTGCTTAGTTGGGGCCTGGTGATCCTACGAAAGCAAGTGGTCCTTCCTTGCGGCGCAGGTTGTGTGTGTCCTGCAAAGGGTGAGGGGCCCTAATTTGGCCCGTACGTCGGCGGGCGGTGCCTCATTCCTCAGCTTTACTCCCTGCATTACTGGGAGCTACCTGCGCTTGTGAGTGCACTCTGCCTTTTCGGTCCATATTTCGGCGGACGGTGACTCGGTGTTGCTCAGTGGTGGGGAACGGCTTGGTGGCGAGGGACGCCGTTGTGGGTAGTACAGGGAATCGCCGCCCCTCCGCTTTCATTATATATCTGTTGCAGCCCATGGAGATTCCCAGCGCATAGAGGGCCTGAGAGGGGGTCCGACCGTGATCTAGTTCCCCTTCTGCCCAGCAGTTCAGAGGCTTGCATTGGATGGTGCTGTGAGGTGCTGCTGTCTGCGCTGGCGCTTTTGCTCTGAAGTTGGTGAAGTGCAGCTGCCTTCCTGGAGAGGTGATTTTCCCTTTGCCCCATCCGCGTGGTGTTGGCCTTGGGCCTGTGTTAGTGGCATGATGTCGTCCTCCAGGAGCAAGAGGGACAAGCCCCTGAAAGACCTGCTTCAGAAAGCGGCGGTCCAGGCGGCCGCTCAACAGGATGCTAAATCCTCGCAGTCTGAAGACAACTATCTTCCAGCGACAAAAGCTTTCATGATAGAGTTATTCTCAGCCATCAAAGAGGACATTCTGGAGCTCTGCTCCCAGCTTTCCTCGGATGTCCGCGAGATGCGACGGGATGTTGATGCCATTGGGGAGCGGGTGGCGACTTTGGAAGACCACGACCTGGGCACCGCAGATGAAATCCACCAGCTTCAGCAGTATGTAATTCGCCTCATGGAACAAAACTTAGAGCTCCAGGCCCATGCAGAGGACTTGGAGAATAAGTCCCGGTGGAATAATATTAGGATTTTGCGGTCCCGTGGAAGGGGGAGGGAGGCAACCTCCTTGAGTATGTTGGGGAGCTGTTCCGACAGATCCTTGGCAAAGAGGAAGCTCAGGAAATACAACTGGATTTTTGCCCATTGTGTTGGCTTGCCACAAGGTGCCAAAGCCCCACCGCCGGACATACTCGTATGTGTTTATGATTTCCAGACTAAGGAGAAGATCCTCCCGAAGGCCCGTGACCTCAATCCAGTGCAGTTTCGGGGCCATCAACCAGCGATTTTTCAGGACTTGGTGGCTTCTACCCTTATCAAGCGCAGCGACTTTAAGCCCATCACTACCCATCTTTGTGAGCAGGGCATCCCCTACTCTTGGGGCCATCCGTTTTGGCTTATCTTTAAATACAAGGGCAAGCTCGTGCAGGTTCGCTCGCTGGACGCTGCCTTTCAGAGATCTTGGGATTGGAGCAGCCTGCTTCTCTGCCCGGATCCACCGGATCACTTGCTAGGAGGCGTCGGCGCTCCTCTGAGTGGCAGTGTGTTGGGAGGTCCCCCCGCCGGCGAAACCGGACATATCCGCAAGCCTGTTGGAGAGAGAAGCTGCAGTTAACTCTGTGGCGCTGGTGACTGATAACTCTGGTATACCTTTAAGTCTGTTCCCTTGGCTCTGGGTGGGCTCTTAGCTGGTGCCGGAGGCGGGAAGTTTGTGGATGCGAATGTGTTTTTGTTGCTACTTCAGCCCTGGTGAGTTGGAGGTGCCCTGTATCAGGTGCGTGAAAGGTTCCACGATGGCGCCATGTTCCCCTACCCGTGGGTTCTGCACGACAGACTGTAGTTGCTATTGTGACTTTTGACACTCTTTCCTTCTTGTGTTGTCCAGCTTTGTAGTTTGAGGTTGTTTTTGGGGCTCTGCATCAGTTTCCCAGAAGGTTAGGCGAGGATCCGGTGTGCAGGTTATGCAATGCTGCCCATTCTGCGTGGCTGGTAATGGGTACCACGTTGGCTGTCCCCTTCCCTTTGGGAGTTATGGGTAGAGCTTTGAAGATCGTGAGTCTGAATGTTAGGGGTCTAAATAGCCGTGTTGAGCGCGCCCATCCTTTCCATGCTGGAGAATGCGGAGAGTGACGTGTGCGTGTTGCAAGAGACCCACCTCCTTTCTAGGGATACTAAGCTAATGAAAGATAAGCGCTTTCCCTTATAACTTTGGTCCTCAGGTCCTGCTAAGAAGCATGGGGTGGCGATCCTTTTTAGTGCCCGAGCACACGGCAAAATTCTTTCCCAAGTGGCTGACACTAAAGGGAGATTTTTAGCTGTCCACGTCCAGTGGGGGGAGATGCAGCTTACACTAGGGTCACTATATGCCCCGAACGAACGGCAGGAGACATTCCTGAGGACGGCCCTTTCCGAGGTTTTAGCGCAGCCGGGCGCATCGATTCTGGTGGGTGGGGACCTGAATGTTGTGATGGACCCGGGGATGGATCGGTCCGAGCAGCGGTCCTACCAGGCAGGAGCGATGTCACAGGGGGGGAGGCAGTGGCTGCTTGAGGGTGGGTTGCATGATGTTTGGCGCGTCCAGCACCCCCAAGAGCAGGACTACACCTACTACTCTGCAGCGCATAAAACTTATGCGCGCTTGGATCACTTTTTAGCCACATCCTCTCTCCTCCCTCAGTTGTCAGTGGGGTACATTACACCACGCTCCGTCTCCAACAATGCCCTTATTTCGGTCCTGCTCACCTCCCATGGCAAGAGGTCTCCGCGGCTCTCTTCTTCATTCGGAGTCATTGGTTGCACGCATACGAGACACTATCACCCACTATTTTACAGACAATGAGCAGGGGGGTACACTGTTAGCGTCGGTATGGGAGGCCTTGAAGTTAGTGGTTTGGGGCAAGTTTATTGCTCTGGCGGCATCGTACACGCGGCTTCGTAACGAAAAGCGCGCAGAGTTAGAGAAAGAGGTGGGCGCTTTGGAGGCAATTCATAAGAGGACGGGGCCCCCGAGTTTGGAGAGAGTTAGAAACAAAGAGGCGTATGCTGAAGCACCTTGATCTAGACAGAACAGAGCAAGCCCTCCTGCGCCTGCAACATAAATTCTATCTTAGTGGGGATAAAGGGGTAGGATGCTGGCGCATAGGCTGCGAGCGCGGGCTCAGTTGACGGCCATCCAATCCGTTAGAGACCCTCAGGAAGTCAAGCATAGCAACAACGCCCTTATTGTGGAATCCTTTCTGCAGTCTTACCAGGACCTATATAGGTGGGAGGTGGCGGACGCTGAGGGAATAGCGGCTTATTTGGAGTCCTGCGACATTACACCACTTGTTCGCCGTCGGCGGAGGCGTTAGATTCCGCGATCCGCGTAGAGGAGGTCATATCTGGGATTGCCCAGCTGAAAGTTGCTAAATCCCCGGGGCCGGATGGGTTCTCTGCTATATTTTATCAAACTTACTGTGCAGAGCTGGCTCCTTTCTTGACTCGCCTCTTCAATTCCTTTCTCGAAACGGGAGAGGTGACTCCCTCCATGTCAGAGGCGGCGATCACGGTCATCCTTAAACCCGGCAAGGAATGTGACTCGTATGGGCCGATCTCTCTTCTTAATATCAATGCAAAACTTTTTGAGAGCATTTTAGCGGTGCGACTCAGTCCCTTGATGGACGGCATCATAGATCTGGATCAGGCAGGCTTTATCCCGACGCGGCAGGGAGGGAATAACACTAAACGGCTTCTTCACCTCCTGGATCTGGTCCACCGTTCTCGGGCTCAGGCTTTTTTTCTTTCTATCGACGCGGAGAAAGCCTTCGATCGGGTGGACTGGGAATATTTGTTAGCAGTTTTTAGGGCCTATGGGATGGTTAACAACTATGTGCGCTGGGTTCGGTGCCTCTATGCGGCTCCTAGGGCGGCGGTGCGTGTGAATGGGTGCAAGTCAGCCCTCTTCCCCATCACTAGAGGGACGCGGCAGGGCTGTCCCTTATCCCCGTTGCTTTTCGCGCTTTACATGGAGCCCTTTGCTCAGCACATACGGTCCAATGGGGATATTGCAGGGATCAAGTTTGGGGCTGATATTCACAAAATCAGTTTATATGCTGATAATATAATTTTATCGCTTACCCAGCCTCACTTCTCCCTGCGGTATTTGTCAGCAGAACTCCTTGACTTTGGAAAGGTCGCAGGATTCAAAGTTGACTTCTCTAAATCGCTAATCCTTCATGTTTCCATTCCTGATGCTGAGCCGCATGATTTACAGCAGGACTTTGCTTTCAAGTGGGTACACTCTGATATTCGGTATTTGGGTACCCGACTGACCTCCTCTATCGCTAAAACGGCCTCTCTTAACTATAAGCTGCTGATTGATCAGACTACCAAAGCACTTTCGGACTGGGCATGCCTCAATTTAGCATGGTATGGGCGGTTGGCGGCGGTGAAAATGACGGTGCTCCTGCATGTTCTTTATCTTTTCCAGATGCTGCCTCTGAGCCCCTCACCGGGCACTCTTCGGAAACTACAGGGGCGGCTTAACAAATTCCTGTGGGGCAACAAAAAACCAAGACTTGCTTTGTCTCTCGTCACTACACCAAAAGCTGTAGGGGGCTGGGTTTTCCCTTAGTGTCAGCCTACTACCAAGCATCCTGTCTCCAGTACGTTACGGAGTGGAATAGACCCTTATCTAGCAAGCATTGGAACTTTATGGATCAGACGGTAGCGAGTTGAAATATCTGGTGTGAGCTTTGGCTGCCACGCAAGCACAGAGCGTGGGGTCTTTACTCTTCCCCGGTGACCTTCCTGACACTGAAAGCCTGGGATCAATTGGCGCTAAGTAGGGGTTGGACCACTTTCCCCTCTCCGATGACTCCCATTGTTGATAACCGTGATTTTCCGCTGCGATGTGCGTCCCCGGTCTTCCACCGCTGGCGGGACGAGGGATGTAAGAGAGTGGGCTCCCTCTTTGACCTTGAAGGCCTGATCCCTTTTCACAACTGTGTAGGGACTACTTCCGTCTCCCGGAGTCCGACGCTTTTCACTACTCGCAATTGGCGCACTGGGTGCTTCAGCCCGCTAACTTTGCCTCCATGTCTCGTCCTTTGACTACCTTCGAAAAATGGTTAGTTTGCAAGAAAGATGATCGTAAACTTATCTCTGAATTGTATGCGATGATTCTGGTGCGCCCTAAGAAGCAGCGTACAAAGGGGCAGGTTTGCTGGGAAAGGGAGTTGGGGCATCCTTTGACTCATAAAGAATGGAAACATATCTTTTATTGTGTCCATCACACTGCTTCTAACACCGTGGGTACTGAGTCTGCCTATAAGGTTGCCGCCTATTGGTATTACACCCCGGGGCACATCAAGGCATGGGATGTAGTGCGGTCGGGCCTCTGCTGGCAGGGGTGTGGCATGTCGGGCACTTTGGTACATCTGTTGTGGCATTGCCCGAAGCTAGAGCGCTATTGGAAAGCGGTTCTTGATGACATAGATGGTACCTTCCAGATTACATTTCCCCGGGCACCTGAACACATGTTGCTGGGACTCCCTCACCCTAAGTTTTTTCCCTTGTGCTCGCTAAGGGGTCAACAGATTGCATTAGCTCTGCTCGTAGTGCGGCAGGTTCTTTTGGCGCAATGGGGTTCCTCGGCCACACCTGACCCGCGGGATTGGACCCAAAAGCTCTGGCATATCCTGGCTATGGAGCGTCTCTCGATGGGTATGGACGGCAAGGGTTCTGAATATGTGCAGCTATGGGGCCCTTTCCTTCAACTCCTTTCTAAGGACCTCAGGGAGGTCACATGTCCGAAGTAGCTACAAATTCTTTGGCTTATTGCTTTGGAGCCTATGGGGGCCACTAGTGATGCTTGAGTGGTGGAGAGTTACGTACAGGGTTCTTGGAGGATGGACGACGGAGGTGGAAGCTGATGCAGAGTTGGGGTTGGGGGTAGACGGGTGGAGGGGTTGATTGCTTATTTCTTTTTCTTTGTACCTTTCTGTTAAAAATGGCTTCTGCGCAACTGCCCTAGCAGTTTGCTCTGTTCTGCAATCTCATTCGCGGGGTTGCCCTCCGGGTTTTAGACCCGTACGCTGTGTAGAGGTTACGTGATTTCGCCCTGCCGGCTATGTAGATGTAGGCAGATGGGCTGTGTTTTATGATATGTTGCCAAGTAATAAAAACGATTCTAAAAGTACATATATATCTATCGCCGTGCAGGATCCGCGTATCCTGAGCGCACCCTTAGCGCACCGTCCTGTTCCCGCGCTGAACGCTAATTGGCAGTCAACATTCAAAACCAGGAAGTGTTGGCAGCCATTTTGTGCCCCGGTAGATGCGAGGCTGAAAAAGTTAGTGGAATAAGTGTGCAAAATGTATAAAGGGGGCAGGGTAGAAATACCCTGACCCTCTAGACCTGCTTAGAGGGTCCCACAAGGACTTCCACGGCCCAACATTTTCTTCTTCTTTTTTTTTTTAAACACCAAAGTACGCACAGGGTGCGCGGCTCCTGCCATAAAAAAAGGAGCTTCTTTCATAATTAGCCCCCGGGGGGCCAAATCCCGGGGGAAATTATTAAAATTTATGGGGGGCTCAGAGGGCCCCCCGGCCCCGGGAACCGCCACCCCCGGGGCTACAAAATAAATGGTTGGGGGGCTCCAAGGCCCTCCAGCAAAAAAGGTGGTTGGGGGGCTCAAGGGCCCCCCCAAGCCCCAGGGACCACCACCCCTGGGGCTTTGTGTATTGTTGGGGGGCCCCCCTCCTGGAGCCTTGTTGTGGCCCTGGGGACCACCACCCCCAGGGCCAGCTCCTGCAGTGTCCCGGGGTGCCTACCCTCAAGACACTGCTGTTTGCTATTTGAGTGCGGGAGCCGAGGCTTCTGCCCTTCCATAGCAAACTTGGTTTGGATTTTGAAAGAGATAGCAGGGAAACCGAGAATCACACTGTGAGTCTGTGTGCATACAGGAAGTATTGTGAGAGAAGCATTTGGGTATTTCATGTGTTTGCACACACATAACTGCTTAAAAACCTATCCTGTTCTCACGTTTTGGTAGAATTAAAAACCAGTTAACTCTAGGCACCTTGACACTTGTGTTTCAGGCCTACAATTCTCTAGTCAGTTTCCTTACACTCCAACAAACACCCAGTGATTTCTCTTGCAATCCCATAGTGATTATTTCAATACCATCTAGTGATCCATTCTCTAAGGTAAAACTCATCCAATTATAAATTCACCCAGTGTCTTTCCTTATAGTACTGTTATCATTCAGGCAGTATGCATGTACTCATGGAGTGAAGCAGACTTTAGGACACAGAGTGTTTCAAACTCATGTGTACTATGCATGTAGTGGTCTAATCATCTTCACACTTGTGTTTCAGGCATACAATTCCCCAGTCAGTATCCATACACTCCAGCAAACACCCAGTGACTGCTCTTGCAATCCCATAGTGACTCTTTCAGTACCATGTAGTAATCCATTCTCTAAAGTAAAACTCATCCGATTATGAATTCACCCAGTGTCTCTCCCTATAGTGCTGTAATCATTCAATCACTACGCATATACTCATGCAATGAGGCAGGATTTAGGGCACAGAGTGCTTCAAACTCCTATGCACTATGCATGTAGTGGTCTAACCAGCTTTACACTTGTGTTTCAGGCCTACAATTCCCCAGTAAGTAACCATACACTCTAGCAAACACCCAGTAACTGCTCTTGCATTCCCATAGGGATTCTTTCAGTACCAACCATTAATCCATTATCTAAAGTAAAAGTCATCCAAATATGAATTCACCCAGTGTCTCTCCTTATAGTACTGCTATCTTTCAGTCAGTATGCATGTACTCATAGAGTGAGGCAGGCTTAAGGACATATAGTGCTTCAAACTCCTATGCACTCTGCATGTAGTGGGCTAACCTCCTTCACACTTGTGTTTCAGGTCGACAATTCCCAGTCAGTATCCATACACTCCTACAAGTAGCTAGTGACTGCTCTTGCAATTGTATAGTGACTCTTTCAGTACCATATACTTATCCATTCACAAAAGTAAAACTCAACAAAATATAAATCCATCCAGTGTATCTCCTTATAGTACTGTTATCATTCAGTCAGTATGCATGTACTCATGGAGTGAGCCAGACTTTAGGACACAGAGTGCTTCAAACTCTTGTGCACTATGCATGTAGTGGTCTAATCATTTCCACACTTGTGTTTCAGGCCTACAATTCCCCAGTAGTATCCATACACTCCAGCAAACACCCAGTGACTGCTCTTGCAATCCCATTGTGACTCTTTCAGTACCATCTAGCAATCCATTCGCTAAAGTAAAACTCATCCAATTATGAATTCACCTAGTGTCTCTTCTTATAGTATTGTAATCATTCAGTCAGTATGCATGTACTCATGCAGTGAGGCAGGTTTTAGGGCACAGAGTGCTTCAAACTCCTATACACTATGCATGTAGTGGTCTAACCACCTTCACGCTTGTGTTTCAGGCCTACAAGTCCCCAGTCAGTATCCATACACTCCAGCAAACACCCAGTGGCTGCTCTTGCAATCCCATAGTGACTCTTTCAGGACCATCGAGTCATCCATTCTCTAAAGTAAATCTCATCCAATTATGAATTCACTCAGTGTCTCTCCTTATAGTATTGTAATAATTCTGTCAGTATGCATGTACACATACAGTGAGGCAGGCTTTAGAGCACAGAGTGCTTCAAACTCCTATGCAATATGCATGTAGTGGTCTAACCACCTTCACACTTGTGTTTCAGGCCTACAATTCCCAGTCAGTATCCATACACTCCAACAAACACCCAGTGACTTTTGTTCCAATCCCATAGTGACTCTTTCAGTACCATCTAGTAATCCTTTCTCTAAAGTAAAACTCACCTAATTATGAATTCACCTAGTGTCTCTCCTTCTAGTATTGTAATCATTCAGTCAGTATGTATATACTCATGCAGTGAGGCAGGCTCTAGGGCACAGAGTACTTCAAACTCCTATGCACTATGCATGTAGTGGTCTAACCAGCTTCACACTTGTGTTTCAGACCTACAATTCCTCAGTCAGTATCCATACACTCCAGCAAACACCCAGTGACTGCTCTTGCAATCTCATAGTGACTCTTTCAGTACCATCTAGTAATCCTTTCTCTAAAGTAACACTCATCCAATTATGAATTTACCAAGTGTCTCTTCTTATAGTACTATCATTCAGTCAGTATGCATGAACACATGCAGTGAGGCAGGCTGTAGGGCACAGAGTGCTTCAAACTCATATGCACTATGCATGTAGTGGTCTAATCACCTTCACACTTGTGTTTCAGGCCTACAATTCCCCAGTCAGTATCCATACACTCCAGCAAACACCCAGTGACTACTCTTGCAATAACATAGTGACTCTTTCAGTACCATCGTTTGTGGCCCCGAAACGCGTCGGACCCAATTTTAATTCAGGGGAACCTGTGAACATTGCAGAGGAGCCAAATACAGACCGGAGGGTCGGATGAAGCGGTGAGCCCTCCCGAAGCGCTTGCGCAATTTTCTCTACTATATTCAGGCGGCCAGCCTCGGTCGCGGAAGGAGCTCCACTCTGATGGCGGAACATGTATCCTGTTCTAAGAGACTGAGGCGAGATCAAACACACTCGCCTGTCAGCGCAACATCCTTTTGAATAAAACGTGATGCCCGCAGCTTCCCTGCCATCCTACTTAAGGATTTTAATGACAGTAATGAAAGTGCGGACACGCCAGCCTACTCAAGGTTACTATTTTGTTTCACTTCACAGGACTATGTTGACCATGAGTCCTGGTGTTGCCAGACTCCACCCACTCAGGGAGGACGACGCCAGCTGTTCAAACTAAAACGCTTTTGACCAGCGTGAGGAGAACATGGTGCTGAACTGCACACAGTCCATGAGGAAGGGGCGTTTGTGGCCCTGAAACGCGTCGGACCCAATTTTAATTCAGGGGAACCTGTGAACATTGCAGAGGAGCCAAATACAGACCGGAGGGTCAGATGAAGCGGTGAGCCCTCCCGAAGCGCTTGCGCAATTTTCTCTACTATATTCAGGCGGCCAGCCTCGGTCGCGGAAGGAGCTCCACTCTGATGGCGGAACATGTATCCTGTCCTAAGAGACTGAGGCGAGATCAAACACACTCGCCTGTCAGCGCAACATCCATTTGAATAAAACATGATGCCCGCAGCTTCCCTGCCATCCTACTTAAGGATTTTAATGACAGTAATGAAAGTGCAGACACGCCAGCCTACTCAAGGTTACTATTTTGTTTCACTTCACAGGAATACGTTGACCATGAGTCCTGGTGTTGCCAGACTCCACCCACTTAGGGAGGACCACGCCAGCTGTTCAAACTAAAACGCGTTTGACCAGCGTGAAGAGAACATGGTGCTGAACTGCACACAGTCCATGAGGAAGGGGCGTTTGTGGCCCCGAAACGCGTCGGACCCAATTTTAATTCAGGGGAACCTGTGAACATTGTAGAGGAGCCAAATACAGACCGGAGGGTCGGATGAAGCGGTGAGCCCTCCCAAAGCGCTTGCGCAATTTGCTCTAATATATACATATATATATATATGTTTTTGGACATAAAATTTTTTCGCTGGAATAGCGCACCCACCGCGTCCAACACGCATATGACATCCCGCGGAACTTCGACCCATCACATTGTGTAATACGTACATGTCGCGTATGCGCCACAAGTCGCGTACCGGTCGCATAGCAATCGCGTACGAAAATGCATACCTGTCGCACACCCTACGCGGATCCTACACAACAATCCTAAAATGGCAGCTAAGTTTTGTGCAGTGATCGAGGAAGGTGCTCTTTGGGTGCGCGACTCTAAAAAATTGGGGAAAGAAAATAATATAAATATATTTAAAAGAACTCAAAATAATAACAATATATATATATATATATATATATATATATATATATATATATATATATTTGTTTTAATGTTTTATTAAATATGTGTAATGTAATTTAAAAAATAAGATATCTAAAAAAATAGATAAAAAAAGTAATAAAACAATATGAAAAAAAATATATAACATTAAATACATTTAAAAATTATCATTGACAAAACCTTTATAATTCACTGAAAAAACCATAGGTTTCAGACATGTTATAGTTAGGAATTGGCATTTAAAAACCTTAGATTTTCACCGAAAAAACCATAGGTTTTACAGGTGTTATAGTTAGCTGGACATTTAACTCGTACAAAACTATTGAAATTCCTCTGTTATAGTTAGTTGTACTCACTATAACTTGCGCGCCCGCAGTACACTGCTGATTATGTCACATATTACATCATTCTTGACATGGTCAGTGACATCACTGATGACATCACTAATGACATTTCAAATGAAAATGTAGTGTCTGCAGAGCACGTCAATATAGATATAATGTAGTGTCACTGAATTTATTTTTTGTCTGCTTTGCAAAGTGTGCTGTTGCTTTTCAGGATATGCTGCAGAATTTAATACAGTTTATCTAAAAAATACTATGAAAAGTCGCTTCATTGAAAAATATATAGGGATATGTAGAGCAGAACATTGATTTCATTGCATCATCGAATCATGTCAGGCAGCACTTCCTCACGCTTATTTGAACAGGAATCAGGAACATGGAGTACAGAGATGCATAATGCTACGTAGATTGAAATGTTTACCATTAAAAACTGTGACTGATGCATGGCAGATTGTAATTTGGGAGAACAGAATATGCACTTTATGCTGAAATGATGTACAGACCATTGAGCAGGTTATATTTGCTTGTCCTGCTTTCAAAATGTATCAACAGAGATTTTTAAAACTCAGTGCCAGGAGCATCATCAATTTCATATCTCCAAACTATGTCTCTCATTCTAATTTAATAATGAATACCAATCACTAAGGTCAAAAGCCAAATAGCCACATTTAATTAATAGAAATATACAAAAAAATACTCTCAATGCCCTGACCGTATCTACTTTTTATCAGCACACCTCACAGCTAATTCAACCAGCTGTGGAATAACCTTGCTTCCTCGCCCCAAACACTGCCCTGTAGGAGTGGGAGCTACCATCAACTCACGTCTCAAATGTGACAGAACAATATGTTGGCCTGATAAACATCAAGCTTGATATTTCCTGCTGTAGAAAGACTGATCATAGAAAAGACTCCTTGGGACTTTCTCATCATCACCCTGAAATAACCATACTGACTTTCTTTCACTGCCAGTGACATCTTGCCTCACCCACAGACATATTCACATGAAATTCCTATGGTACCTGCAAAATACACTCTTGGATACCCCCACTGAGCCCTCTCCCCTTGAGCATTCACAATAAAACGAACCCCCCCACCTTCAGGGAACACCAAAGCTCCTCTTTCCGGAATCCTCTATCAGGGGCGGCTCTAGGCTCATGGTGGCCCTGGGCAGGGAGCATAGGTAGGGGGCCCTGGAAGAGGGGGTCCGGGCGGGGCGGAGCGAGGAGGCCAGTGAAGAGGGGGGGTCAAGGTGTTTGAAAGTGGAACAGAGCCGGAGGCCGCCAAATCCCTGCCAGGGGCCGCCACGCAAATATGTATCCATCCTCAGAGGATTATTATATTAAGGATATATATTGGCGTGGTGGCCCCTGGGGTTTGGTGGCCCTGTGCAGGTGCACAGCTTGCACATGCCTAAGGCCGCCCCTGCCTCTATGCATCCTACCAGCTTAGCATGAAGGGCCTTAAAGCAATTCAGTGCAAGGAAGTATGCTATTTAGTATACCATTCATCCACCCACTCAATGGATTAATTTAGTACACTTTTCAACAGCCCTGGGTTCACCCCAGACCAGCTGAGAGAGGGATAACAACAAGCATGGTCTCCAAACAATCTGCCACTCAGGTCAATTTAGAGTGGTTGCCGCTATCAAAACAGGGAAGGCACATCAAGGGATGACCCAAATTACACGAAGGGAATAGCTTAATGGCATTCCATGCTTTTGGAAAGAATGACAGTTCTTATTGTTAGTCATTCATAGGGAGGATTAGTCAGAGAGTATAAATTGGTGTGCAAGAAGATGAGTACTTCTCTGGGAATACCCGAGTTTAGCATTGATGGAAAAGAAAATAAGGTTTTGATTATGCTAGTGGTGGTGACCGACACCATCTTTATCGTGCTGCAACACTGCAGATCACTTTTGTTTTACCTGAAGATTTTCCTGGTGAAACTTTGTGGATTAGCTGAGGAGTCACCTGGAGAATTAGACCCCAAATTACTGATTGTCCAGTAATTCCTCATTTTCAAGGGGAAACTGGCGATCCCACTTTAATCCCCTGGTAATTCTGTCCCTTGGAGTCAGCCCTATCCCCCATACTGGTAACTCTGTTGGGGCGGAGTTACTGGGTGGTATCCAGGGACACTCAGATTGTGTCCCCTTATGATAGCCTAAAGATACCAGCCTACATATACACATCTGTCCCCCAATAAATACGGGCACAATGGAACTGTTTCTCTATTTTTAACGTTTTGACTTCTTTTGCAATGGTTTTAATTAACTAATACAAATAAAGTTTGCTTGCTTGCAATGGAATGGATAGCACCTCTTAGGGAACACAGTAACAAAGCATGTTCCTCTGAGAGACATCAATAGTTGGCAAAGGACCTCAACGAAATAGAAGCATGTTCTTTTAAGAGGAAATGTTACATGACCTAACTTAGCTGCCGGTTATTCCTGTCACCACAGCGTTGGCTGACAGTGACCGCCCTACATGTTTGGGACAAGGCAGGTATTCTAAGTAGTTGACCACATGCTAGAAGAACTAATGTGGTCCAGGCAAGGTATAGCTCCAAGGTGTCTGGGTGTGTTGAGCAACACGAATTGAGTCCTAGTACAGTCCATGGGCAGACTTGCAAAAAGCAGGGGAAACAAAAAATTACAGAGCAGGGCTGGGAATTAAAAGCATTCCTGGAAAATATGACCTTAGCAGCCCCATATTGCAGTAAAATCGCAGCAAGTCTCTTTGGCAGTGATTCATAATACGTTACAGATTTCATAATATATGCCTCAATGCTAGGGGTTTTTACAGAAAACACTGAAAACAAACTTGAGACTGTGTACTCCAGCACTTCCCAGTCTGGTGCGGTGCCCAGGTCCATCGCCTCCACACCAGCAAATCTTGGTGTGTCTTTAAGGAAACAGTTACGCTCATTAAAAGCAGTTTCTGCTGTTCATCGACTTGCATCATTTGCCCTTGAAAATAGCCCACCGGAGGTGTTAGATTTGGACACCTAGAAACTGAAGAGCTGGGGGCTTCAGGGTAGTAGATCCGCTAAGGTGAGAGGAGCATTTACAGAATATTCAAATATAGAGGGATGTTTTTAGAGGACACACAAAGTAGTGCTTCACAACATTTGAGCCGTCGTCAACAATGGAAGACTGGGCCCCCGAAATCTTTCCCTTAGGAGATTGGTCTCCATGCATCTACAGGGTGACAAAACCCCCTTACGCCTCACTCATCCTTACATTTCACACGAAACAATAGCTCACGCAGCGCCCTCCACCTACCGAGAAGTAGACCGTCTTGTTGGGGTATACCCCGCCTATGACGATGTCAGCTCCGTCCATCCCTCCGTTGGGGCTGAGGCCGAACCCCAGCCACCCCGTGGTCTGCGCATGCAGCTCGAACAGGATCACCCGCGTGGAGCGGTCGAAGTCCCAGCTCAGGAGGACGGCCCCATCCTTGTCCAGGGCCTTGGAGAACCTCAGCCCCATGGCAGGCTGTGGCGAGACCAACGGAAGTAGGCCGCAGACAAGGACCCATGCGTGCCACATGCTGGCAACTGGTGCACGGCTTCTGGTCAACCCCAGGAGAGTCTGGAACTTTCCAGGAGGGGTGACCTTAAGTAGGCTGCAAGAACTAGCTCGGAATCTTCTTGTCAGACGTTTGTCACAGGGCATTCAGCAGCATTGCCCTTTAAGTATCTGATGACTCCTGGTAGCAGCTCTTCCCACACAGATCCATTTCACCCAGTTTTGTGATAGAAACAAAGCCGTACGTGTTGAACGCACAGAAGAGCGCCATAGAATCTTTTATTCTATGTTCAAAGCACGCAAGCACAGTTGCACAAAGACATAAGGTAAAAACAAAAGGGAGCGTTTCTTGAATGCTACAAAACAATTGCTCACAAATGCATTCAAAGAACATGGCTGAGCCAAGTTGGGGACTAGCAGTCCCAAACGCCAAACCAGAAACCTGAAGAGGCTGTGAGGGGGGTCGCCTCCATCAAGTCAATTAAATGCAAATAACTTTTTTCGATCCAATTGAAAAACATAAAGCATAAAATTACAATACATTAAAAGTTAACAATTAGAAAAATCTCGGTGGGGGAAACAGTATACAAACTATATGTAACAAAACCTAGTCGTCAACACTTCATAGCTAGCGTTTCTCTAATAAACAAGATTAATTAATTACTGCCGCTAGTCTCCATGAAGTCCATGATACGGCCAAACGGTTTAAAAGGCACCCATTCTTTTTCAATTGTGTGCGCCTCTCAGATGTACAGTTTCACACTTTCCCTGCACGCAGCTGTGTCCTCAATACATTCTGGTTTGTAATCTGATCTCTGAACCTGACCCCACTCACATTCTGCCCCGTGGGCCTCGTATTTGAGATGCTCTAAACTACTAAAGTCGCCCTTTCAGGAGATGTTGACTGGATTCACCGTATTTGTTATGCATATTCCATTTCGCCAGATATTAGCTGTTAAATCGCCTTTTCATCAATCCCTGGGGATAGAAGACAAGTTTAAGCTGTAAAACAGGTCCAAACTTAATGAAAAAAGAGAACAGGGCTGCTTGTTCATTTCATATTGTAGAAATTAGCACCATCAGGGCCGGACTAGGAACCCAAAACAGTCCTGGCAATTTTCTCAGACCAACCCCTAGTGAGGCACTGCCTGGCCTCGGTGGTTATACACGCTTGCTTGCTGCTTTTGTTACTGGAGGCTGATATTGCAGCACTGGTGCAAAACCGGCCCCCAGTAACAAAACCGGCCCCTGCAGCTGCAGAACCAGCCCCCCCCCTTCCAGCCTCCCAGGTAAATGCCATATGCCCCCTACGGCCAGTCCAGCCCTGAGCACCATGTAAACCTTTTATCAGGGTAACCTTATTAGGATTCAAAATGGTGACCTGTTGGTTTTATGCAGTGTTCTGCAGGTGGCAGACTAACCGGCTATTTCATCATACTTGTAACCTGGGATCAAAGATCATTAATATATATCAGCAATGTGAGAAATTAGGTTTTTGGTTGGCAGGAGTGTGAGCCCTGGTCAAGCAACAGCCACAATCTTTTGCAGGGTGAACCAGAAAAAGTCACTAAATTACCTGTGCTTACTTAACCTTGGGTTGGCCTGGCTCAAAAAATAGTCAGGGTTAACTTAGAGGCAATGTGTAAAATATGTATGCAGCACACAAACAGTAATAAAGTGAAAACACACCACAAGAAAAATTCCAAACCAATTTAGAAAAACAGAGTACACTTTAATACATTATTTGACACCAAAACAACAAAAGTCCAATCAGTGCAATCAGAGTTACACATTTTTTAAAGTTTTTAGTGAAATCTAGCTCCTAAAAGATCAAAGCACCAACTGCGGACATCTGGTCCAGCAAGACCAGGTCAAAGTTAAAAGTTAAGGCTGACTGCAATGGAGCACGGTCCGGATACAAGAAGTTGATTGGGGCCAGTCAGTGTTTATCTTCGTATGTAGAAAAATTCTTGAAGAAAAATGTCTGAGAACGTAGAAGTTCAGCAGGGCAAGGTTGCAGGAGTATCCGAGGAGGGGCTGTTGTCAGTGGATGGCCGTAGAGTGAAGCCCCAGTGAATTTTTACCATGGGACTTAGTCACTGAAATGGAAGTAGAAAATTTCCAGTAATACGAGGCTTAAGACAGTAGCCGAAGATAGTTCCACAAAATCAGATACTCCTTTGCAGAAGAACTGCTAAAAAGGATTTGCTGCTGCGGAGAGGAACATAGCAGGACCAGCTGCAAAGTCAATTTGACCCATGATGCACCTCGGGCAGATTGGCGAGCTGGTTGGTCCCAGTCTCTCCCTGGTTCTCAAATCACTTTTTCGCCTAAATGTTTGGAAATTCGCCATTTGGGCAAATTTAGCACCACAACCAAGGGTCTAGGTCTGGTGGGACTCCTCTTGGGGGTTCAGAACTCACTAAGGCTGGGCCCAGGTGCATGTTCCAGATGATGTGAGATTTTTCTGTCCCTGTGGCTCTGAATTGGAGGCCAGCAAACTAACCCTTGGAGTCAATAAACAAGATGCCAATGGCTATGCCCCAATGTCCGCACATCCCAAGTCGTACACAAATCTAGAGGAAATGGATGTGTAAAATCATGACACTAAAGGCAATTTGGTCCTTTTCTGGTATTCATACCCTGCCACCTAGGGCGAGATAGCCAGAACCGGAGAAACCCCCCCACCATTTCAGCAAACCAATGAAAAGAAAAGTAATGAAGCACTTAGAGAGGTCCATTGATTATATAGTGTGACCAATAAAGAAGTGTTGCAAGATAAGAGTTGTGTTTGCATTGATTTATTCTTTTCAGTTATTCACATTCCTTCCATCATAGACGTAAAATACATTACAGACAGGCAGCCAACACGTGTTTTGTCATCTAAACTTTTTGAAGGCTTTAAGAGGATATACAAGGTATCTCACACAATTGTAGGGATGACGTAAAGATAAGAATGTGATTGTTAAGTCACCATCACTAGATAGAACAAAAAAACACCATTGGAGTCCTGAAGGATAACCAATAGGAAGCCAAGTGCATGTGTTGAAAGCCTGAAGCAGATTGTGACTGGTAGACTTTTCATGCTGAGTTCTTGCAAGGTGCTCTAAAAACAGAACAGCTTGTGTAGCGAAACAAAGTGGTGAGAAGGAAAAATACTGTGAATGAGAGTGACACAAGATCCCAAAGATCGAGGAAGAGAGGAGGGAAGGTAGCTAAATTGTGATCAAAACAGAACCCTGTACCTTGAGAGACTAATACATGTTTAGCCAGCAATAATGGAATATATATTGAATGTGTGTTTGGAAGGGGAAAACTGTACCTGAAGACTACGACCAGTGCCAGTATTTTGGGTTTAAAATGGGATAGAGTAGTACCTCACTGTCAAGTAAAAGATATAAATATTTCATCACATTATGGGACAGCACTAATGCTATCATGGAGGTTCAAAGGAGATAAGTGCAGTGATACTTCAGGAAAATGGTTAGAGAATGGGAGGATGACCCCACCATCTTCAAGAGAAAGTAATGGTAAAGCAAGGCCAATATGGGGCAGCCAAGTGTCTAAGCAGTAGTGACATTAAACCACATAACATAGCGCAATTCAATTACGGACAACCAGAAGGAGGCACGTCCCCAACCTCTCAGGTAATATGATTTAGGAGCAGAGGCCAGAAATGAACCCCAGAGTGCGCACAATAATTAGCTATGGTTCTCACTGATGTGGCATCCAGCAGTGCTGAACACAATGTTGGCTTGGATTCGACAATCAGCATACTCATAAGTGCGGGAACATGTATCTATAAAAATGGAGGGGCAGTACATCAAAATTCATAATTAAAGCCTCAACCGTAGACAAATTAAATGTAAATAGAGATCATCCTAAATGTACACGTGCAAATTGAAGTAGTGGCAAGTACGGATGGTTGTGATGGAGTAGAAGAAAAAAGCAAAACGTCATGAGTCCTTGCAAGTAACAATAAAAAACAATTAACAAACTACCGTTGGAAAAATTGTCCCCAAGTATGACATCCACACAATGTGTGCTAATGTCATTACTCAAATGAGACAAATGGAGGCGTTTGGCCCAAGGGTGGCTAGGTAGGGCCTAGACTGTTTGTAAACAAAAAGAAGTACCTAACTATCACATTTCAAAGTGCTGTGATAGTTTCAACAATCTAAGAACTATCGCTAATTCGAGTAGTCTTAAGTATTTATTTATTTGTATTTTTAAAGATTTTTAAACGTTCATTTAATTATTAAAGCATGTTGTTCCAAAGGACACATCACCTTCCCGAATTCTATAAATGTGTATACAAAGGGTATGTTAGATATAGGAGTCTCAAGTTGGCAAGGGTTTGCACCTATGTCCAAGTAGGGACCCTTCCTTCTAGTCAGGACTGGTGGCTTGGCACGAGCAGCCAGGCTTAACTTAGAGGCAGTGTGTAAAGCATTTGCACATAATCAACAGTAATACAATGAAAGCCCTACAAAACGACACCAAACCAGTTTAGAAAAATATCCAATATTTTTATAGACTCAAAACAAGTCTAAAAACGATAAAGAATCCATAATACAGTACTTGAGAAATAGATACTTTGCAAGATGTCTTCTAAACTGCAGAAATACCTCAAAAACACAGTTCGTACGAGTTAGTAGCTCTGTCCGGGGCTACCGCAATGCTGAAACAACAGAGTCTAACAGTTCCAGCCGACCGCATCCATACGGGCCAGCAAAAGTGTGAACAGACTCGATAACCGTACCTTTCTCATTGTGGCTTAGACGGAGGTGCGGGCCGGTCGTGGCAACCATCGCAGTTGCATTGCAAAATGGAAGCGGTGCAGGTCTCAGGGTCCTCTCAATGCGGTGCAGGCAGCGGCTCGGTGATGATCGTCCAGATGGCATCGGTGAGACAAAGGTTTACGGTTCAGGGTGAGACAGTGCTCGATGCGGTCCTGGCAGGTTGCGGTGCAGCCAGTTTGCGGGACATGGCATCAGTCGGCCCAGACGGCTGTGTGGGATGAGGCGGAGCATCGTGAAACTTTACGGGCGGTGCCCCTAACCACAATGCGGTCACAGGTGTCAAGTCAGCAGCAACAACAGTGTCGGTGAGACCAGGATGGCGAAGTGAAGCGAGGCAGTGTGGATTGCGGTGCCCCCAGATCAGGTGTAATCAGCAGCTCGGTGGTGGCAGCGGCGGTCATCGTCGTTGGTGAGACCAGGGTTGCGGTGCAAGATGCGGGCGGTGCAGTCTGCAATGCCGTCAGGACACAGCGACGGAGTGGGTTGCACTCCCCTTCTCTGTGGCAACTGAAACAGTGGTTCCAGAAGCGGTACCCAGAGGTTGGTGATGTCTTTGCAGTCCCTGAGACTTCATAACAGGTTGAAGAAACTTGGAGGCAGCACCAGTTAGAAAGTAATTTGCAGAGGCATCCAGTTGTATCAAAATCTCTTTTATTGTTCTTTTTTTTTCAGAAGTTCACAAGACAGCCAACGTGTTTCGCTCCCACCCCGGGAGCTTCGTCAGAGCAGAGTATAAATAAGGGTCTGGATTAGAAATTCCAGAGACTGTAGCGCAGTATGACGTCAGGTTGAACTTCACGTATATCGAAAATATCGGCAGAAGGATTCGATTAGTAGTCAATGGGGTGTGTCACCAAATATTCAAAATTGGTTTATGCCGTTATGATGAGGATCAAGGCACCAACCAAAGGATATATAAATGATGGCAAAATTTAGTGCATATTCGTTTTGCCGGTAACTCATGAAGTTGCTTCAATCACCAGGTATAATGATATATATCCAGTTGCCAAAAAGAAGTAGTTTCCAGTAAGTGATCCAATGGTGGTGCCCCAAAAGTAATAGGCAGGCCTTAATAAGCTGCCAAGAGCCTTTTTCTGCAGGCTATATGTAGCCGGTGTTGTCCTCTGAATCGGGACGTCCCGATTCGGAGGACAACACCGGCTACATATAGCTACAATTAGCTACAATTGTATACGATACCTTGTATATCCTCTTGCAGCCTTGAAAAATTCTCGATGTGAAACACGTGTCAGCTGACAGTCAGTAATGGATTTTACGTCTATGACGGAGGAAATGTGAATAACTGTAAAAAGAACAAATAAAAACCAACACAACTCTGATATTGCAATGCTTCTTTATTGGTGGCACTATATGATCACTGGATGTCTCGGAGTGCTCCAGTATTTTTCTGTTCATTGCTCTGCCGAATTGAGGGATTCCCTGTTTTCTGGCTATCTCATCAATAACAACAAAACTCTGTCCCTTAGGCGTTCATTGTCGGTAATAGTATCAAGCAATGGAGAGACCACGTATCAATTTCCACTCCACCATTACCTATTAGTGTGCGGAGTTAGCTACCAGCCTTTTTAATTCAACAAAGCACACCTAGTTAATTATAATAAAGTTGTGCGAAAGGTGTGTCTGTTGATTTTATCCACTTTGCATCACAAAGAGTGAATGTTTATCACTCTTTCGCACTACATACACTTATTTTTTTGTTTTGGACACTATTTACTTTTGAACAAAATGACTACCAATGATGAGAAAAGGGGCCTAACCTGGTGAGTACCTGCAAGCTGTCCCGAGGGTGGTGCACCCGTGAGGGGTAATTTTGTTCTTCACACATTTTTTTCACTACATTGTGTGGTTGTGTTTTGATGCCTTGTGTAATGTTTGACCTAGACATCTCTTTGCGCTTTTGTTGACTGTCAATTTGAAGTGTACAAGGAATTTCCCGATAAATCTTTTATGTTATGAAATTAAGGCAAGAAGCGGTAATACACCCTAAGTTATTGATGATTTGTGAGTGGAGGGCAACCCTGGTTCTCATTTTCCCTCTAGGCTCCTGTGTGGATTAGATTTTTCTGGCTATCTCAACCTAGGTGGAAGGGTGTGAATCCCAGGAAAGCACCAACTCTACTTTTGTGTTACAATTTTAGAAATCCCTTTCCCTAGATTTGTGTGTGGCTTGGGATGTGCAGACACAGGGGCATAGCGATCATCATGTTGTGCATTGTATAAATATATGCTGTCCTGCATTCTTCACGCTTGGGACAAGGGAATAAAGTATACATTTGTATTACTGTCCAGTATGGCAATATTTGATGACCATAGGGATACCTTGTTAGAGCTCTTTCAGAATACACTAAGACCAAAACCGGTCCATACAGGTAGAGAACCCAAAGGGGGTCTCAAAATGAAGTTTGTGAAACTAGAGCGCCTGAAAAAAAAGGAATTGTCCAAGTGGTGGGATTTCCCTATCCTACAAAGGATATAGACAATAAACTGATACCTAGAGGTCTCTGTGTATTCATCTTCCCCTCCTTTGAGGACCTGAGTCCAGTGGTTAAAACTGCATATCAAGGATTTTGGGTTACTAGATGTTTGGAAAACAAAGGGAGATAAAACACAGCAATTTACTATTCAAAATAAAAAACACAGGCACGCTTCCAGGATAGACTTTTTCCTGGTAGATAGGGGTTGGCTTAACAGCGTTGAGAAGGTGGAGGACCTACCTGCACATCTGTCCGATCATTCTTCAGTCCGAAAGCAGATACTGATAGAGAATACCCCCTCAGCAGTGAGATGGACAGTCAATCGCTCTATACCAGCAGATCAGCAAAATAGGGAGAAACTGAAAATTGAGTCAGAACAAGTTTTATCATTAAACAGAGATGGGACCACTAATCAGGTGGCTTGGGGTTCATATAAAGCTGTCATTAGGGGGAATCAACTTAATTTCGTGGCCTTGAAGTACAAAAGTACATGGAACATAATCAGTCAATTAGAAAAAGAAATACAAAGCCTAGGTAAGGCAATATCGAGGGGTGTGAACCTACAAGACGTCAACAGATTAGGGAAATAAATAAAGGGAAAGAAAGAGGCACTGTCTGACGTGTTAGACTCCATAGTCAAAAGTGAATATAACGCAAGCAAGCTCTCCCATTATGAGTATGGTGAGGGTTGAGGTAAAATGCTCACCTGGAAAATTAAGACAAAAAAGACGGAATAAGATCCAAACTATCCAGGTTGAGAACCAGACTGACCTCAGCATGGAGGATTCCGATATTGAGAAGGCCTTCATGAACTTCTTTAAAGATCTTTATTCTGAAGAGACAGTATTCTCATCAGACCAAATAAAGTGCTACTTAGAGAAGGTAGTGCTTCCAACCCTGATGTAAGAGCAAAGGGATGATCTCAACACTGAAATTACGGATGAAGAAGTGACAAATACGATAGAAAACCTAAAAAAGGGTAAAGCCGCAGGCCCCGATGCACTACCAAATGAAATATACAGTACACTAAAAGAAACCTTGTTGCCACCCTGAGAGTTACTAAAAGGCATCTTCCTAGAAGTGCAGGAGTTCCAAATTCATGGAATGAAGACACTATTAGTATATTATTAAAACCAGGGAAAACCCCAAAGCGATGTGATTCGTACAGACCAATATCGCTTTTAAATAGTGATTATAAAATATATTCCAAAAATTTAGCCATGAGGTTGGGACAAGTAGCTGAGAACTTGATACATCAAGATCAATAAGGTTTCATTAAAGGTAGACAGATACAAGAGTTGACCCATGAGATGATCGGTGCAATCGAAGAGGCAATACAAGAGAAGGTCCCTATGACGGGGAGGATCCAGGACACCAGGACGAACAGCAGACGTGCCCCGGGGGCACCACGCCACGTCGACTTGTGCTGACTCTGCTCTCTTCTGAAGGGTGGGGCTTGGCAGAGGTCGAAAGGCCGGAAACACCTACTGGGGGTGGGGAATGCCGGAGAAGCGAGACGGGGGATGGAGGACCACAGCAGGTAGAAAGCGAAGAGAACCGGAGAAAGGAGGATGAGGAGCCAGAAGCAGAGGAAGGTTACGACAGTGCTGAACGAATCCACGGAGGAGCCAAGACGTGTCTTAAGGAAGAAGCTATGGACGGATCACCCGGGACCCTGTCAGCGGGTCCCGGGCTCAGGCAAGTGATCGGGTAAACAGGGCGCACAGTGGTGAGGTGGTGACGTGAGCAGTCCAGCTTCTCGGAGCTTTAAGGACCCTGTCCCGAACCGCCTCCTCTTACCAAAAATATTCCCAGCAACCAGAAAAGGGAGAAATCAACGATGGGGCGGGCCGGGGATTTAATCCAGGAAACGAGGTAAAGCTGCCGACAGGAATCCACCTTAGTTAAAGGGCCAGAGGACAGCAATTAGGCCTAAATCCTTTCAGAGGACCACAGGCATTTGTACAACCCCCACCCCTCCTCCTCTTAGTTGGTTTTGTTACATTTCCTGGGGAATCGGGTGGACAAAGTAGAGCATCTTACCAATACAAACGGGGCGGAGACACTGACCGCCTTGTATTTTCTTTACAGAGGGCACGCCCAGCGGGACACCCTGGAGGAAGGAAAGCGGCTGAGACAGCAATCGTTGGAAGAAGAAGACGCCCCTGGACCCAGAAGCAAGACCAAGAGCCTATATGTGTATCGCCTAAACACATCCATACCTTGTGAACCCTAATAAAACATACTTTGCATATCACCTCAGTGCCTCATCCAGTCTGTGGGGGCGTGACAGTTGTGTCAGAAGTGGGATAGATTCCCGAACCACCACGCCCACCCAATGAAAAGGCTTCCATTTAAATCTGCAAGATGTCCCAACCTATCCCATTGGACGAGATGCTAACGCAGTTGGCCGAAGGCCAGCGCCATTTACAGTTGGTGATGGAGGCGCAGTCCACGGAAGCAAAGAAGGACAGGGAGCACCTTCAAGAAGCCTTACAAGCCCAAGCGGGGCTCATGGCACAAAACCAAGCACTCCAAGATACGGCCATCCAAAGGCTAACAGACACAATCGCCAGCACCAAGGTACATCCAAATGTGCCTAGTTCGGTGCTCCAAAAATACCGGACCGGAGAGGACCCAGGCTTTTTTTTTTTTTAATTTTGAAAGGGTGGCTAGCACGGCACAATGGCCCATGGAAAGGTGGGGCCAGTATATAGCTCCCTTACTATCTGGTGAGCTACAGACGGCTTACCAGGCTGTGAATCCATCTGGAACCACCCCGTATGAAACAATAAAGAAGATGATCCTGGAATGCCTAGGATGTGATCAGGAACAGTACCATACATGGTTCAGAAAAGAAAAATGGCAAACCCAGGACAAACCCGAGCCTACTTTTACCGGATCCAGGTCCTGGGAACACAGTGACTGCAACTCCACTCCTCTACCAAAGATGAGGTAGTAGAGAAAGTTCTTCTAGAACAGTTTATAGAGGGCCTCCCTTCCACGACCCGAGTATGGGTAAGACAACACCCTAACCTAACCGTAACCAACGCCATTGAGCTAGCATGCGCTCATCAGAGGAACCCAGAGGCTCGACCCTTTAAGCCCAGAATATCCAATGCTGTCATCCACCGCTGGAGAGCGTCAGCTCCAGGGCCCCTAAACCCTTCCCCACGTCCACTCATCGCCCCCCGGTTCCTACCGCGACCTGGAGGGAAAGAGGGCAGTCCGACACCTCAGTGCTTTAACAGTGCAGAGAGGGGCCACATAGCCCGCAATTGTCCACAAAAGACGCCTTCAACTGAACCCATGGAAATAGGTTATACAAAGGGGAGAGTCCTATGGGCAGGGGAAGGCAAGGAAGCTTACCACCTTACCCTAGAGGTCAACGATGTTACAACCCAAGCCCTGGTAGACTCCGGTTGCCGACACTCTGTCATCTCGGAAGAGCGGGTACAAGCACACCAGTGGCAGCAAGGAGAAAGGATTTCCATTACATGTGTTCACAAGGACCAGAAGGACTATCCCATGGTGATAGTGACGGTAGAGAATAGGGGACAGAAAGACCAGATTCGAGTAGGACCCATCCCACGACTAGTCGAGGAAATGATAATAGACACAGATTACACAGGGTTTCTTATTCTACTCGCATAAGCAATTGAGGAAAGAGAGGCCCAATGATGGCTGAAGGATGCCCCACTATCCACCACAGACATAACTCCCGGTGTGTATAAAGAAAAAAAGACCCACAGAGCAAAAAGAGAACAAAATAGGTTAGTGGTACTAAATGGTCAAGCTAACATACCTTCTATCTCCTCCTCCTCAGGTACGGATGAGTACCCTAAACCACCGTCCAGTTTTAGGGCCGAACAAAAGGAAGATCCTGCATTAGGACATGCATGGGCCAGAGCCATACTCGACGAGGAAGACCAGGTAGGACCCTGTTTTGTCATCATGAAGGGGTTATTATATAGGAAAGTAACAAAATCAGATGAAACCCTCTGTCAGCTGTTAGTCCCTCTTGCTTTTCGTACCCAGGTCCCTTATTTAACTCATAACCAAGCGGGAGGGGATCAATACGGAAGAGAAAAGACGGAGGAATACCTTCTAAGGAGATTCTACTTGCCCAGTGTCTTTTCTGACATTTGAAGGTATTGTGCTGCATGTACAAAATGCCAGATGACAAACCCACCACACATCCCCAAGGCCCCTTTATGCCCCCTACCTATAATAGAGGTGCCCTTCTCCCGGGTAGGGATGGACCTGGTTGGATCCCTAGTTACCTCAGTACGGGGGTATCAATATATTTTGGTTCTAGTCAACTATGCGACCCGCTACCCGGAAGCGATCCCCCTCACCAGTATGACCACTACTAGTGTCGTCCAGGCCATGATCACCATTTTCAGTAGGGTAGGATTCCCCAAAGAACTCCTCCCAGATCAGGGAATACCCTTCATGTCTAAACTTATGGCCCAAATCTGCTCCTTATTAGGGGTACAACAGATCCGCACCTCAGAATACCACCCACAAACGGACGGCCTTGTGTAGAGGTATAATCAAACCATAAAGATGATATTGAAAAAAACATTGTCAGAAACAGGTAGGGACTGGGATAGACAGCTGCCTCTGACTTTATTCACGGTCAGAACCCATACCCCATCTTCTACCGGGTACAGCCCCTTTCAATTGGTGTTTGGCAGAATACCCGGGACACTGGTCGATATGGCAGCCGAAAGGTGGGAGGAGGAGGAAGATGAAAGCAAAACACTGCTTGACTATGCATCCCAGTTAAGACAGGCTGTCGACCCTTTGGGATAGTGTCAGGAAAAACTTAGACACAGCCCAACAAAAACAAAAGAACACATATGACCGACGTACCACTCTTTGGCACTTCTCGGTCGGGGACAAAGTCTTGATCCTTCTCCCTTCCTCTGAGAATAAACTCTTGGCTCATCGGTAGGGACCTTATGTAATTCTCACACAGGTTACCCCAGTCACCTGTAAAGTCACGGTACCCCACACCGGCAAGGCGGGACAGATATACCATATCAACCTGCTCAAATGGTATACTGATGAACTGGACGCAGTGATAGACCCTCCTACAAACATATATGTCACAGATAGCAAACCCCTGGGCATCCCATTTCCCCAGATGGACACCAAACATGGGACTGAAGTCATACCCAAGGGTGCTCACTTAACCCCCGAACAGAACACCGCCCTTTGCACTCTCCTCAGTGACTACCTAGATGTTTTTTCGGCAGTACTAGGAAGAACCCCCTTAGTACAACATGACCTTACAGGATCCCAGAGGCAAGACGACAGTTAGTAGAGAAGGAAGTGGTGGACATGCTTCGAATAGGCATCATTGAGACATCACATAGTCCCTGGTGTTCCCCTATTTTTTTGGTACCAAAACCCAACGGTAGGGGAACAAGGCGAGCAGCTAGGAGCTGGTCTCGGGAGTAGCTTCCACTAACCTCTTCTTCTGGCTTGCTGTGCTCCAGGTGCTGCGATGTTGCGGGTTGGCGGCGGCGGCGGCGGCTGGCCGGCGTTTTCACGTCTGCTTCTCCGGGGCCTTCGGATTGCCGCTGAATTTGTTGGTGGAGCCCGTGTTGAGCCTGTGTCTCCTCTGACCTTCGGAGCCGCTCTTGGTTGTGGTCCCGCCCCGTCTGACTGTCTTGGGCCCCTGGTGGTGTTCTCAATGAGCAGGTTGTGGTGGCTGTTAAGAGTCCCGGGTGATCGCAGGTGGTGAGCAGCAGTTTGGCTGCTTTGCAGTCCCCTTGGGCGGTTTTTGTCCTGTGCACCCTCCGTGTCTGCCGCCTGGAGCTTGGGGCTCTGGTTCTTCCCCTTTCTCTGGGTTCTGTCGGACTGGGAGTGGAGCCTTCCGGAGGACTCCAAGAGGACGGAGGTCAGGTGCCTGGAGTCTGGTTACAGCGGGGGAGGAGATGTGGTGTTGTGGGGTTGTTCTTTTTTCTGGTATTGAAGCAAACCGGGGATGTGTTGGAGTAACTGCTGTGGCTAGGACTTTTTTTTTTTGCTGAGGCCAGGTTTTTTTTGTGAGCTAAATAAAACTTAGTTGGAACCTGGTATACCTGGTATAATTTTGTTATAAATTGGTATAGGTCATAGCCCTAGCAGAGTTCGGTTAATTGTCACTTGTACATAGCCAATGTTAGTTGCCACCATTACCATTACAATTACTGCTTCTGTTTTGAATCAGATCAGGGCAGCTAGAAATTGGAGGCTGGTTGCTGGAGGGCGCTGCTACATATATGCAGTGCAGCGGTGCAGAGCAAGAGAAGGTTGAGCTTAAAATCTAAAAACCTAAGGCTTAAAGTTTTATTTTTTTAGTTTGTTATAATAAAAAGGAGTGTTTCGTTTGAGCCTTAAGCTGCTCTGCTCCGGGTTAGAGGGACTTTAGGAAGTTTGGGCAATGCAGCTCCCTTTCTTCATCCCCTTTCTTTATTTCTTTCAGTTGTTCTCCTCACCCTCTCCCATTAACTTGATGTGTGGAGGGCCAGTCTTAGCCTGTCTTAGGGCTGCCAGAGTGATTGGGGAGTCGCGTCAAGCTAATCTCCGCTGCTCTGAGCCGACCAAGCTGATTCCCTGTTATGAGATATCTCAGGGAAAACTCCATACACATTATGGGTGCTGTATTTCAGTCAGTGCAGGGAGAACAACTTGGTCTTACACAGAGTGTTGTGCTGATCCTTTAGTTATCTGGAAACCTCGCTGCTTAGATATATGTAGCTATCCTATTGAGGTTAAGGAGGAAGAGCTTAGGTATGACCCAACTCATAGGAGAGGAACTAAGTTCATGGAGTCAGTTCCCCAGAAGTGTGGAGGGAGGACTCAGTTATTTAATGAGGGTTGCTTAGGGCAACAGGATTGTAGTCCCTGTTCTTTGACCAGTTCAGCCCATACCAGTGAGACTCTTCAAGGGAAAAGATATAAATTAAGATCTAGTACCTTTTTAGGGAAAGAGGCTTTGCAGTGTCAGTCTCTACCCCTAGTCAAATCCCTAACAAGCCAAACTTAGGAGTCAGCCCAACAAGACTAGTAAGGACGGCAAACTGACTCCTACCAAGCTGAGGAAGAAGAAGGTTATTCAAGCCCCGGTTAGGGTGACCCCGTCTTTATGGTCTTATTTTAAACTGAACATGCAGGGTAACAAGGAAGCAGAGAGGCAGGGTGAGAAGCAGGGAGCAGCCCTGAGCCAGAATTCCAAGCCACCAGAATCGGTTACTCTCTCACCATATAGATATGCAGTTCTTTCGGAGGCCAGCCTCTGGCCGATCTCTTGGCTGGAGGAGACATTGATCTGAGCATTACCGATAAGTGGAATGAAATTCCCGACAGGGGTCAGGAGACCACAATACCCAGCTCAGATTATATTCAGGAGATGCTGATACAGCTGTCTCTAGAGACAAACAAGCGTTTTTCCATCTCTGAAGTAAATCAAAAAAAGATTCAAGATACTTGTTCCAATTTAGAGGAAAGTATGGATGCATTAGCACAACGTACCGAGGAGCTGGAGAAGAAGCTAGGAGAGCTCACTTTAGATGTAAAAGGGAACACTTTACAACTTAGTAGGCTAAAGGAAAGAGAGAGAGACCGCTCGGAAATACTGGAGGGACTTGAAAATAATTCCAGGAGGAACAACATCAGGGTTCTGGATGTAGGAAAAGGCCTGGAGGGGATAGCATTAAGGTTTTTGTTATTGGGATTCTTACTAAATCATTTCCCCAGGTTGCCTCAGCATCTGTTTGGGAGGCCGAGATTCAACAGGTCCACAGGGATCCATTTAATCTTAATCCAGGATGGAAGAAACCAAGGAAAATCTTGGTGTACATCCAATCATATTCCCTGAAGGAACAACTACTTGGGGCTGCATTGAAGTTTAAATCTATCCACCTACAAGGTTCAACCTGTAGAATAAGATCAGATATTTGTCGCATTACAGAAGACAGAAGATGGGAACTGGGTAAGCGGATAGACTCATTGAAAGAATTAGGAGTGAATGTCCAATTAAGATTTCCGGCTTTCCTGAAACTTATGCTTGATAATAAGATGTACAATTTTAGATCCCCAGAAGAGTTGGACAACTTTTTGTTACACAAAAAATCAGCAGCTAAATAAAAGTGAAGCACGGAGTTCAATGTAGCGAGCATAACAGAAAAACATTTTCTTTACAATTTTCTTTTTCTTTGAGGTTAGTGGGCTAGGACCCAAATTGGCAAACTGGATTAGCCAAGGAACAGTCAGAGAGGGTTCCCTAGGGTGGAGTGGGTGGGTGATGGTGTGTCACATGTGTGTGGGTGGGGAGCATTGGGGAAAAAATACAAAAAAATACCCAAAATATGACCTCATATGACTTAATTTCTATCTGTGGTCTCAGTCTGGGTGAGAGTGAGGATTATGATAGGTGATAGATCTGGGGTAGAGTCTCTTGAGATTTAAAGCTGGAATGTGAATGGTGTGAGAGTTAGGAGGAGACAGCGACTGGTTCTGCAACATCTTAAAGATTACCCGGCTAAGATTCTTATGCTTCAAGAGACTCACCTGCTACAGTCAGAATGAAGGGTGCTGTTCGGGAATCTACGATGGGTGGGGAAGGTGATTGCGTCTGGTCAACAATGTTGTTCAAAGGGAGGTATTATAATTATTAAATCAAATGCAGAAGTAGAGCTTATTAAGTCGCAAACAGATATTAGAGGAAGGTGGGCAATGGAGGAATGAAGTGCTATGGTATCAAATACACTTTAGCCAATTATTATGGCCCTAATGAGGATAATATCGACCCTTTGAGTGACTTGTGTTCAGCCTTGGTGGATTTTGATGCCCCCTTAATTTTAGGAGGTGATTTTAACATTCTGCTTAATAATAACTTAGATAGATCTTCTCCCAGAACACAAATCGCGGTACCCCACGTAAAAGCGTACTTAGTGACGATGCTAAATAATTTTAACCTCTGTGATATTTGGAGGAAACAAACGGGAGAGAAGAGAGAGTTCTCCTTTTATAGTAAAAAGAACCACCATTATTCGAGAATCGATTACATGTTCATTGACCTTTCTGAGCTAGAGTCAGTAAGATTAATTAGATATCAACCGATCCATATCTCTGATCATGGGCTATGCAGGCGAATGTGGACTCCTTCTCCCGCAGCCCGGTCTCTACATGGCCCGATTGGCCATGCCTGGTGGGGAGGCACTGTGACGGGGAGGATCCAGGACACCAAGAAGAACAGCAGACGTGCCCCGGGGGCACCACACCACCTCAACTTGTGCTGACTCTGCTCTCTACTGAAGGGCAAAGCTTGGCAGAGGTCAAAAGGCCGGAAACACCTACTGGGGGTGTGGAATGCTGGAGAAGCGAGATGGAGGACGGAGAACCACAGCAGGAGGAAAGCGAAGAGAACCAGAGAAAGGAGGATGAGGAGCCAGAAGGGGAGGAATGTCGCAACGGTGCTGAACGAATTCACGTAGGAACCGGGAACGTGTCTTAAGGAAGGCGCTACAGACAGATCACCCGGGACCCTGTCAGTGGGTCCCGGGCTCAGGCAAGTGATCAGGGAAACAGGGCGCACTGTGGTGGGGTGGTGGCGTGCACAGTCCAGATACTCAGGGCTTTAAGGACCCTTTCCCAAACCCCCTCCTCCTCCTGTTACCAAAACTAACCCCAGCAACCAGAAAAGGGAGAAACCCACAACAGGGTGGGCCGGGGTTTTAATCCAGGAAACGAGGTAAAGCTGCCGACGGGAAACCACCTGAGTAAAAGGGCCCGAGGACAGCAAACAAGCCTAAATCCTTTCAGAGGACCGCAGGCACTTGTACAACCCCCACCCCTCCTACTCTTAGTTGGTTTTGTTACATTTCCTGTGGAATCGGGATAGACAAAGTAGAGCATCTTACAGATACAAACGGGCCAGAGACACTGACCGTCTTGTATTTTCTTTACCGAGGGAACGCCCGGCGGGACACCCTGAAGGAAAGAAAGTGGCCAAGACATTAGTCGTTGGAAGAAGATGATTCCCCTGGACCCAGAAGCAAGACCAAGAGCCTATATGTGTATCACATAAACACCTCCATACCTTCTGAACCCTAATAAAACATCCCTTGCATATCACCTCAGTGCCTCATCCAGTCTGTGGGGGCGTGACAGTCCCCCTCTCACTAATCACTTTTGACACAGCTAAAGCATTTGATAGGGTTAGTTGGCCTTTCTTACATACAGTATTGGGAAAATATGATCTGGGGAAAATGTTCCTAGGGGCAGCAAAATCCCAAAAATAAATTCAACTGCAAGGGTCCTGATAAATGGAAACATCACAGAGAAAATAAACATCAAGAGAGGTGCCAGGCAAGGCTGTCTCCTTCCCCCCTGCTATTCAATTTATATATTGAGCCGGTAGTGCATGCCTGTAGAGATAATTAAGAGACCACTCCCTTCATAAATACAGGGTGGGAGAAGAAAGTGGGCCTCTACGCTGATGACTTAATGATCTTTACCAACAACTTATTGGAGTCACTTCCGGTAATAGAGGATACTCTGGACCAATTCGGGAAAATGCCAGGTTATTTGGTCAATCAATCGAAAACAGAGATCATGGAATGGAATTACCAAAGTAATAACCCATTGGTAAATGAAAGAGTATGATATTTGAGCGTAGAGATGGTAAAGAATATAGATAAAATAATCCGCACAAACTTCAGTAAAACATTGTCAGAAGTTAGAAAGCTACTTAAAGTATTGGGGGGGGGGGCTTCCCTTGTCATTTATGGGACACTCCAATGCACTTAAAATGGCAATTGTTCCAAAATTCATGTACATCTTTAACTCAATACCTCCGAAGTTCAAGAAAGAATGGTTAAACAAGCTGCATGGTGAGTTGAGTAGTTTTATATGGGCCTCAAAAGGGGTCAGAATAGCTTAGAAAAAAGAGTATGGGGGATAGCTAGCCCAGATCTACTTGAATAGTACAGAGCATTCCAATTCAATAATATAAATGTATTGTTAAAAGAGCAACATTCATATCCCATTTATTTACAAGCAATGACAAATGCAGAAGGCAGACGCTTTTTATATATATTTGGACATCAGAAATTCTTCAAAAAGGTGCAATTGAAGGTGTTATGTCAGCCTCTAAATAATGGTACCAAATCAGGAGACCATTGAAAATACCATATTATAGCGACTCTGCCCCAATATGGGCCTCCCCTGGAATCCCAGAGTGCCTAAAAGACAAACTCAATCAATCAATCAATCAAACGAGCTTTATTCGATTTCAGGTAGTAAAATCATAAAAGCGGGAGGAGGGGCAAGATGGCGGACGCGATAGTGTCCGAGTGAGCAGCGCAGCAGAGGCTCCCGACCGGCTCCACAAGTCACCGCAAAGGATAAGGATTGAAAACGGAGCATAGCGGCAGCGGAAGTATTAGCAGAGACTGACTGCATTCGTCGGAAGATTGGAGAAAATAAATCTAAAAAAACTCATGGTTTTGCGCGGATAGCTGCCGGCTCTGGTATGCGGTTAGACCCGTGGAAGAGCTACTCGCGTTTCTTGCAGGCAGCGTGGCAGCAGCGATCCTACCCCTGCCCTTTCTCCACACCTGGTCAGAGAGTTCACCACGAAGCACCGAGGAGCAGAGAACGCCAGCTGCTACAGCGGCCACAATCACAGTGGAAAAAGCGCTACCCCTGTGGGCAGATAATGGCACCAAAAAACCCCAATACTGCGGTTCAAAGGCAGCAGAAGCCAAAGACAAGAGCGGCTACAGCGGCAACACAGGAGATCACTCAGACTATTGGAGAGGCGACATCGACAGTGTTATCAGCAACTGGCGCAGTGAGTACAACTAGCACAGTTTCTGTTGGAGCCTCATATGAGAGTGTCTCTCAAAATATGACTGAAATAGATGCCTCTTGCAGCGAAATTACCCCAGAAATACAAACAGTAACGGATGCACAAAATTTGAATACGGTGAATTCTGGGAGTTGTAGGCAAGGCGCGATTCCAAAAAAAATACCAGGAATGTTTATGAAAAAAATCGGCAGCTCAACTAACCTCTCAAAAAGTCCTGATGTTGTGAATACAATGTCTGATAAAGTACCTGTTATTGGTTCAGCCAGTAATAATATAAATACTTTGGCGAATGAAGAACTGAGCCAACTCGAAGAGGTGTCAGAACAAATGGGCTCAAGACTCTCTAATCTAGGGGAGGATTTGGAATCTATAGATTCTGCGGGAAAATTCTATTCCATGACAGACTTGTCTCAAGCCTTAGACTCAGAAGGCACTGAGGAACAGGAGTTGGAAAGAAGGGGCCAATCTCTGCAAGATTTTGAAAAATCTTTCTCTGATCCGGAACATAATGATTTATCTGACTCAGCAGAATCAGATCCGGAAGAATCTCCTAACAGACTAAGACAGGAAAACAATGTACCCAATTCATCTAGCATAAATAAGGAAGGACCTGAAACACCTGAAATAACATTGGAGATTTTGTATCAGGTCATGCTACATCATAGGGAGGAGACAAGAACAGAGAACCTCCGTACTCAAGGGGCAGTAAAAAAACTGCAAAATAATCTGAGGAAAGTAATGAAGATATCTAATGACACAGTGGCAAGGGTCGCTGAGACAGAGACCAGGATATCGCAAATAGAGGATTCAATGGTTCAGCAAAATTCAAAAATAAAGGCTATGGAGGGGCTAAAAGAAGATATCAACTGGAAGATGGTTGATTTGGAAAATAGATCACGCCGGAACAACCTTCGAGTCCTTGGAGTACCAGAAGGAAATGAAGGATCTAATCCCAGACAATACATGATAGATCTCTTTACAGAAGCCTTTCCTGAACTAAAACAATGGCGATGGGAGACGGAAATTCAGAGGGCTCATAGATTCCCTTTTCAAAAGAGTCGACAAGATATGGCCGCAAAACCTTAAGCTATCTTGATCTCATTGAATAATTTTCTAGCTAGGGAAGCCCTCTATGATTTGGCCAGACCAAATAGGAAGCGTAAGGGCAAAGATATTGATTTTTTTGTGCGTCCTGACTTCTGCCGCGCCACAGTTCAACTTCGCTGGCAATTATGCCAGCTTATACCCCAATTTCAGGCGAAAGGAGCACAGGCTTTTCTGTTGAATCCTGCAAAGCTTAAAATAATTCACAAAGAACGTACTTATTTTCTAATCTCAGAGGAGGCGGCCAAAGAGTTATTAACCTCACTGTGAACAGAAAGGGAGGAATAAAAAGTTTAAAAAAAAAGGAAACAATCAATAGTTCTGATATGGTGACATGGTGACAAGGTGGCTGGGGGGGGAAGGGGAAAAAATAATAATACATTTTTCGTACTAGAGTTCTTTCTCTATACGTCCTTATAAGTATCAAATGTATTTTTTTTGTTTGATGAATTTTTTTTTCCTGTTTAGTAGCTCGCTACAATGATTAGTTTAAATGCACAAAGGATGTATACTATATGTTGATGCATAAGGACTTAAGATTTAAGAAGCTGGGCTAATGGATTTTGATTTGGTAGGATATTTGAGCAGCAGTAACAACATGATGTGGAACCATAGGGTGAGAGCCTCTTAGCGCCTATCACATCATCAATGAGAGGGACAAACTAGTCCCTTTTCCCTGATTGGTTGGGGGAGGGTGGGCTCAGGTTGAGCTTGGGGTGGGCCAGCTGGGAGGGTAAAATGGGGGAAAAAAAGAGTTGCAAACAAAAACAGAAATTATCTAATGGTGTAGTTATAGGAACTTTCCTTATTTTTTTTGTTAAACTTACTTGTTGTCTAAGTTTTGTGAAAGATATGAGACATATAATGAGATCTGAGATAAACTTTGAAATCTATGCTCTCATTAATATCATATACAGGTTGTATGTGCTAGTAGGAATAGAGAAAACATATCAATTAAATGGAAAAATTGAGAATCTGTTCTTGGAATATATGTGGGATTAATAATAGAAAAAAGAGGGGAGTTGCTGCTCAGATTATACAGTCTATGAAACTGGATATCTTATGTTTACAAGAGTCACATATTACATGGAATGATAGAAAAATGTATGAGGAGTTGGGGATGAAATTATTAGTATGTACTTCACAAGGCACAACGACCAAAGGAGTAGCAATTTTAATTAGAAAAGGCTTGGGGATCCTAATCAGGAATAAGGCTGATCAATATGGTAGATGGGCAATAGTAGAGCTAAAAATTGATAGCAAAATTTGGACTATTTGCTCAGTATATGCCGCAAATTCAGATGACCCAGAGATTCTAAACTTCTTAAATTTAGAGTTAGCTAATTGGTCTCCATCACTAATATTCTGTGGGGATCTTAATCTTCATATAGACATAAAGATGGATGTACGTAACATTTCACACTATCAAGGGATTAAAATAAAATCTTTTAAATCTCTAAATACTCTGCTAATGGATCATGGGTTGTTTGATGTCGCTTATGAAAAAAATCTCTCGATATCTGGATTCACATATTTTTCTTTTCCCCATAAAAAATTGGTACGCCTTGACTATTTTCTTATTAAAAAAATACTATTGTGTGACACCAAATTTGAGACCTACCAGCGAATAATCTCGGATCACAACCCGATTCTAATTGAAATTAAAATCAATTTAATAACTCCCCAGGTTAGGACATGGACCTTTGACAGAAAATTGTTAGTGGATACCGAATATGTAGATATTATGACTAAATGGGTAAAAGAAGTTTTTGATATAAACAGAGGAACGGCCTCGATCCAAAATGTCTGGGATGCTTTTAAGGCGGGGATCAGAGGGGAGTCATTATCATATGTTATTAAAAAACAAAAAATAATACGAGAAAGGGTAGATCAAGGCTTTAAAAATGTATTATTATGGGAAAAAAAATTATCAACTGCAATTATTCAAAATCTTCCAACTGTAGATATTGAAATGAATTTAGCAACCCATAAAGCTGCTTTATACGAATCTTTTGCTTCAAAATTGGCAGGGATAATAGCGACCCATAGATCCCAATTGTATGAGATGGCTGAGAACGCAGGGAAAATTTTGGCTAAAAGAACTAGACAAAAAGAGGTATACAATACAATAGATGCAATTAAAGATGAAGTGGGACATGTACATAATGATCCTGAAGCAATTCTAGAAACCTTTCGACAATTTTATCAAAAACTTTATAATTATAATGATGACTCCTACTCGTCACAAGATTGTATGAACTTTGCTAGAGCTAATACTCTACCACTCCTGTCTTATGATCAAATGTTAGCCCTAGAGGCAGAAATCTCTTGGGAAGAAATCGAAAATGCATTAACATCTTTAGCATTAGGAAAAGCCACTGGACCCGATGGCATCCCATTGGAATTTTATAGGGTTTTTAGAAATGTTATAAGACAAGATATACTTATCACTTTCCTAGAAGCGCAGAGAGGTTCCCCACCGGACTCCTGGGCTCAGTCGCTGATAATGACATTCCTTAAAAAAGATAAGGATCCACTAAACCCGGCGTCATATAGACCGATATCTCTAATTAATACAGACAGTAAGATATATTCAAAAATATTAGCAACACGATTGTCAAAAATAATTGCAACAATTGTATCCCGGTGGCAACACGGGTTTATTCCAAATAGGGATACAGCAGATCATGTACGGAGGGTCGTGGCTATTATGGACTGGGCTGAGGGAACTGAGACATCAATAGGGATCACCCTATTGGATGCCGAAAAAGCATTCGATAGGGTGACATGGCCCTATCTCTGGGATTTGCTAATAATAAAGGGCTTTGGTCCGGGAATTATAACTGCTTTCAAAACCTTATATAGAAATCCAATGTCATCAGTTAAAATCGGGGCTATGAAATCAGATGTATTTCCTATTCAACGTGGAACACGTCAAGGCTGTCCATCCTCCCCACTCCTCTTTGCTATCTATATTGATATCTTTCTTAACCAACTAAACCAAGATGAATATATTGCTCCGGTGACAGTGGGGGGTATAAATTATAGAGCCCTAGCATACGCAGATGATTTAGTCGTACTTACTACGGATATAGAGAGGACGTTTCCTAGAATTGAAGAACTGGCAATTAATTTCGGTTCTTTTTCAGGATACAAACTAAATCTATCAAAGACGCAAGACGCAAATAATTTATGTTGGTCAAGACTCTCCACCTCTGGGTAATATAGTCCGTGAAGCAACATATTTGGGAATTAAATTAACTACTCCTATAATAAAAATTCCAGACCTAAATTTTGCCCCGATTTTGAGGAAAGCTAACTCAACATTGGAAAGAATAGACCATTTGCATCTATCCCTATACGGCAGAAATAATGTGTTAAAAATGCTAATATTGCCAAAATTTATATATTTATTTAGAATAATTCCTTTGGAATTCCCGCTGGAATATTTTAAACAACTTGAAAGAATGTCAGGAAGATTCCTATGGGGGTACAAGGGTATCAGAAGGGCATATAAAAATGATACTGCCAAGGGATAGAGGGGGATGGTCTGTTCCACATTTGGTATTTTATTATCTTGCTACAATACTTCCGTGTATTGCACCATTAATTGTGGGCAAAAAAACTCCCATTTCAAATGCACACTCTCCCTCGATCTATGAATTAGTTCTAGGCTTGGATACTAATAATCAATTTCTAAGAATAATAGAATCAAGCTACTACAAAAAAACAAAATTTAAGATCATATCAGCAGCTTTTAAAGCATGGAGAATTATTAAAAAATTGGTGGGGATCTCAAAGGTCACAAGATATACTCCCCTAAATTCTCCACACTGCTTTCCCCCCATTTTTAGAGACGCAGTGATGAAAAGGGGGAATAATAGTGGTGTATATTTTCTGAGTGATTTATACTCGACTAATGCAAATACTCTAGTAACCTTTTTCGATCTACAACAGAAATTTAAAATTCCTTCACAAGACTACTTTAAATATTTACAATTATCTAGTTTTCTAAATTCATTAATGCTCAATGATTATCAAGAGTTAAAATCGATCTTGTTGATAGAGAGTCTGTATGTTAAAAGAAAAATAGGATACTATTATAAACTTTTTATGACTTATCTATCTGATGATCTTTCTGGGATTCAGTATAAATGGGAAGAAAAGTTGAATGTAGATAATTTGATGTTGAAGGAATCAATTATAATGGCTAATAATATTTTGATTACAGGACGTTCAAGAACCCAGCATTATATGGCAATGTTTAACCTTTATCACACACCGGAAAAAATTATGAAATGGGGGGGCACGGCAGGTATAATGTGCAACCAATGTATGCATATGGGAACAGATTCAATACATATGTTTTTCTCATGCATCAAACTACATGGGCTTATTCAGCAATTACAACTTTACATTGAAAGAATTACAGGAAAATTGATAATTCTTACACCAGAATTGATTCTATTCGGACTCTCATCAGATACATTAACATCTGAACAACAACACTTGATCTTCATCATGTTAGCTGAATATCGAGCATGTATAACTCAGGAATGGATTAATTCAGCTCCACCATCGTTTTCTATGTGGAGAGCCCGCTTTTTAGCAAAGTTTAATTTGGAATCAGCTATATATGCATCTAAGGGAAGGAAGAAGAGACAATTAGGGATGAAAATTTGGGCTCCGGTACAACAATGGATTCAAGGGGAAATGATTTAAAAAATTATATTCATTTATAAACTTTTTATAATATGACAATGTTGTTGTGTTACGTTGATATATTTAACATGTAATTGTGTTAATTTCTGTGAGTTTGCAACCTGAAAATAAAATTAAAAAAAAAAAAGTAAAATCATAAAAGCATACCTGCATATAAAAACAAATTAATTATTTAGATACATCTATATACAACGATCCACTAGATTACAATAATAATTTCATACAATACTTTCAAACATATAATTTGTCCTTCGGAGGGATTATAAAGTGGACACTCCCCAGAGTTCACAGATTGTTTACTTTCCTGATCCTTATTATATTCTTTAAGAATCCTGCCATAGAGCCAATACAATAAAAACTATCCAACAACTGCAGGTAAATTTAGGCAGGACGACATTGCCTCCACCCTCCCTTTTTTAATAAAGGTTTTAACCACCTTTGCCTTTCTTTAAGGTAACATTTACAAAATAAAAACACGTGAATCGTACTTTGTTGTGATACGTTGTCACACGGACAGTGACATAAGTTTCTTGACCAGTCGTTGATATTTGGGTATGAGATCAGATGGTGAAGAGTCCCAAATCTAAATCTGGTCAAGAGGTATCTTTCGTATCTGCTCGGTACGTATTGCAAGTATGGTTGAATGCTACACGTGGTTATAATCAGCTGAAGGTTGATCACTGTTGTCAAGAGCTAGCCTATTATCTTCTAAATGGGCCATAATGATCCCTTTGAACTCTTTACGTTTGATGACATTCAAGCTATCAGGCAGGGAAAAATATTCGGGGTGGCCGATATCATGCATAAAATCTTCCACATATTTTAGCCATGGAAGTTTGCGGGTGTTATCCCAAACTCACTATCCCACTGGGAAAAGAAGGCATAACAAAGTGGGGACAACATCTAGAAGGAAATGCTCTAATCCGATGGAATCAACTTAAAACTATGACTAAAGACTCACTATCAAAATTCAGGTACTACCAGCTAGTAAGCTGGGTCAAGTCCCTTGGGGAAGATGAGACAGGAAGCAGAGATATTGAAAGGAAATTACAAGGAAACAAGGTATTATAGAAGGAGGTATCAAGCTGGTACTGGTCACTTATATCGGCCGTGGAGGTTGACTTTACCCTACCTGTTGGGATCTGCCGACACTGGATGTACAAGAAACGTGGTAAGTATCAATGTCTACATGTTGGTTTACTATCAAATCAGCCTCTCTAAGAAAAAACGTTAATTCACTATACATAGAGCCCACTGGACGCCAAAGAGACTATCCAAATTAAACAAACAGAAGGTGAAAAACTGTCCCAAATGCAGAGAAAAGATGGCAGATGATGTACACATGTTTTGGCAGTGCCTCCAGCTCCAGAAAGTTTGGAATGAAGTGGGTAAGATCCTCACGGAACTAATGGGCCAACAAATAGAGGTAAGCTTGGATGTAGTTATATTTGGGGTTAGAACGAATACTGAAGGTCTCCCTAAATTAAGCATAAAACAGGAAAACCTCCTTTTTGTCTCAATTTTACTAGCCATACGCGAAATATGTATTAAGTGAATACTACACAATTCACCAACCAGTGGGAATGGTTCACCTCTATACAGAGGGTAAATAAGTTAGATTGAAGTGGGAGGCAAAGCAAGAGATTTTAATTCTGGGATATCTGGGATCAGAAACAAATTTCACAGTGCTGACATGCTGAAGGATCTTCGGATGACCAGTGATTATGCAATATAGTAATAATTTGCAAGCAAGGAGCTTGCATGGGTAGCTGCAGAAGGCTACTTCCCCCTCGAATTGAATGGAATTGGAATAAAGGGGGTCCTGTTAGACTGTAAAGATCTCCTGTACTCTCTCATGCTGATAATGGGCTAATCCAAGATGGAAAAGTTAGTATCAGGACCCCCGATACCTCCTAACCCAGATTATTGCACACTGGAGGAAAAAAACAATAAAGATCGAAACCGGTCAATACAGGTAGAGAACCCAGAGAGGGTCTCAAAATGAAGTTTGTGAAACTAGAGCACCTTAAAAAAAGGAATTGTCCAAGTTGTGGTATTTCACCATTTTACAAAGAATATTGACAATGAACAGATACCTAGAGGTCTCTGTGTATTCATCTTCCCCTCCTTTGGGGACCTGAGTCCAGACCTCCTAAAGGAATAGGAACAACTCTTTGTCACATCCTCTTTCGACATGATGGATATCTTAATCAGAGATGCTTTCATGAAAAGGGAGAAACTTCTCAAAGAGATACAAAAGTTGGAGGACGGGATCAGAGATGCTAATTTACTCGAAGTTGAAAAAAGATTTATGAAACTCTAAAAAAGTTTTACACAGTCACCAAATGTGCATCAAAGAAAAGAAAATGCGTACGTTTTTGACGAGCAATAATAGCTTTAGAAATCGTAGATGTTAGTAATGGGATTTCTGGTTGGCTAGGGTAAGCGTCTCAGCCAGGCAGAAACCCCACTCTAGTTACACGCTGAAGATAACCCCTGCTCACCCCCTTGGTAGCTTGGCAGAGCAGTCAGGCTTATCCCAGAGGCAATGTGTAAAGTATTTGCGCAACACATACACATACAGCAGCGACACACTAGGCACACCACAAAAGGATCTCCACATAAGGTTATATAAAAAAATAGCCTTTGTATTACTCATAAAACACATTTGAACATAATCACTATATATACACTGTGCCACCTGGCACTAGGTATGACTTTACAGGGATTATGTACACTACAGGGCCAATTGGGCCACTGTCAAAACCACTAGAAATCACAGTTAGTGGAAACAACCAGTAACTGCTGATAACATTGTACTTAGTAAAAACATATCAGACATTAGCGTCAGCATGTCATCGTACCCACTTTCAAAGGGCACACATTATCGCAATCGAAGAAAGCATTATGCATACATATCCTCAGTAGTGCACCATAGCACTCTTAGTAAGGTGTACACACTGCTACATGAGCACCACACCCAGTGCGGTACCTGCGCTCTTCCTTAGATGCTTGGTGTCCTGGGCATAGACTTTTGGGCCAAATGCCCGCCTAATTCCCAACAGTTAGCAATTCTTGTCCCCAGGGGCCTCCATTGAGGTCTCACACCGTTCCAGGACACACTGTCATGAACAACTCACTCTGCCTCCGCAACAGAATGCCCCCGATACCCTGACTGACTGCGCTGGACCTGGACCTCCGTGGAGGCTTCCTTCTGGTCCACAAAGTCAGCACGCTCTTTTAAGGTAGGGGTAGGGGAGACACTGACTCAATCTCCTCTCCACCGGCAACAACCACCATGTGGCTCACCCACAGAGCTGCAGGCCTCCTGGAGAGATCTCCTTAGCCCGGTCGGTCTGCTTCCTTCGTTGCGGGATCGAGCCACGGCCTTCTTCATCGGCTCCGCCTCTCTTGCACTCAAAAGGGGAGTTCCTCTCCGGTCTCCCCCGGAATACGGCCATGCCTCCTGCCATGCTTGACGATCATGCCGGGCTCTCCTCTCCTCACGGGACCATCGCCTATAACGAGGCAACTGCTGCCTGACTTCCGTTTCGTTGTGCGGCTGCCCTCGCTGTGGCTCATGCAGGAGCCCCTTTCTCTGGCTCAAAGGGGCAAAAGATGAAGAGCTCACGATGCACTGGCAAGCAGGAGCCCCCGTCGGGCTTAAAGGGGAAATAACAATGAAGTGCTCACGATGCGCTTTGAAGCAGGCTCCAACGTGCAAAAGGTGCAGCCCTCACAACGCGCTTTTTGTCAGCCAGAATACAGCTCCTGTTTCTGTCTCAGGAGCCGCAATGCCCAAAGGACCAGGCAAACATTGACAAAAGTTCCCCACAGCAGGGGGAGGCACCTCCACTGCCTCCAGCGCCTTCGTAGTGCTAAATCGGCTGAGTTCTCCAGAGCAGGGTCCGACAAATCCTGAAGGGGATGGGTCAAGCGCTCACCACACGCTGAACTCCAAGTCTCAAGGGGCAGAGCTGGGCCCAGGCAGGCCAGCTCACAGGGCCCTTCAGTAGAAAGGGATCCCTTCGTGGTGGTTCCTCCTGGCGCCCCAAAAGTTCTTCAGCAACACAGCTCCAAGCAGGTACAACCAACAAACATGGGGTCACAGCCCCAATATTTATACTGCAAATGTCTTTTTTTCTCCCCCTGGCACAGGGCTCTGTGTCTGGTCCAAACCAGTTCTGGTGGGGGGGGCACTTACACATTTCTTTACATGTGCACAAACACCTCTTTTGTAAGTGTAGGCTCTGGCCCCAGACACACCACAGGGGAGGGGAGGGGGGGGAGCCAGCATTGTGGAAGGCAGGCACAGTCCTTTTCAGGTCCAGGTGCTACTCCTCCTACTTCAAATGCAGATCGGCTTGTTCACCCTAGCGCTGACTCACCCAGCCTCTCTGGAGCCATTACACCTCCACATTTCCTGTCATCCAGAGCCAGACATGCAATACACAACAGGCAGGCACAAAGTCACATAGCACACAGAAATGCCCACTTCTAAAAGTGGCATTTCTAAAATAGATATAATAAATCTGCAAACACCATTATGCAGTATTTGTTAACACTATTCCAAACATACCAAACTTGACCACGATGTTCCTATCATGTCAGAAATTACCACTGAACCACATATCAGGGAATCCCCAATGCATTCCTATGAGAGGGCAGCCTCACAGTAGTGAGAAACCAAAATGGATGTTTGTCACTACCAGGACATGCCACACAGTTAAGGCACATGTCCTACCTTTTACCTACAGCGCACCCTGCCCATAGGGCTAGCTAGGGCCTCCCTTAGGGGTGACTGATATGTAGTAAAAGGGGAGTCACAGATGTGGCACCCACTTTATGTGCCACGTCACAGCGGCAGTAAACTGCTAGCACAGGTCCTGCAATGGCAGAGGCCTGATACAGGTTTGAAAGGCTACTTTGGTGGGTGGTCTAAGCAGCACTGCAAGCCCACTAGTAGCATTTAATTTACTGGCCCTGGGTATATGAGATACCATTTTACAAGGGACTAATAGGTAAATTAAATACGCCAAACAGGTGTAGACCAATCTGACCACGTTTATCATAGAGAGCACATGCACTTTAACACTGGACAGCAGTTATAAAGTGCTCGGAGTCCTAAAACCACCAACACCAGGTTAGAAAAACTCACCAGGAGGCAGGCAAAAAGTTGAGGGATGACCCTGCAAAAAGGGCCAAGTCTAATAGTAGAGTTTTCCCATTTTCACGCAAATGTTATAATGTAAAGATGAATGTGCCAAAGTCACCCCGAAACACAGTTACTAGCAACCCAGGACCTAATGCCTCCACCAGGGAGTCAGATGTGTATAGTGTTTCTAGTCTGACCAGCAGTCTGGGGAGTAACCGAAAAAATAAGTACCCCCCTACTTTGCACAACTTCCTAAATTGATATCGGCAAGTGAGTGAGCCTGATCCTACGTAAGGTGCTTGTGAAGGTAAACTCCCCCAATAATGTTTTCTGACCATAAAACAAAAACCTAATTTGCGTTCTGTTCTTTGACATCTAACCATATTGTGCCTTCCAAAACGATTCTGCTAGCAGGATGGCTCAGTGTGTTAAATGAAATGCTCACTGCTGAGCAGTGGAGCCATCCCTAAACATAATTTTGATTCTTGACTGCGAGCCTGTGAAAGGGAAGGCGAAGAGGGGAACATGGGGAGAGAAAGATATCCGAGGAGAAAATATGAGAGGAGAGTTCATGAGACCTGGACCGAAAAGGATTATAGAGAGAGAATGGGTGGCTGAAGCCAGAGAACAGATTGAGATCAGGTTAAATGAAAATGAGAGGACAAAATGGCGGAGTAAAAAATAGATTAAAAAGGGGGGCGGGAGAGCAAGAGCTGTAACAAGCATTTACAATACAACAGTCTCGCCTTCGCAAAAGTTAGAGCTATTGGCATTGTAAATGTCCTACTTTTTATTTATGTGTGGGTTTTGGAAACAGATAAATAAATGGCATTGGCATTTACAATGCCAATAGCGTAATCTCTTGCAAATGTGAGACCTATTGCATTTGCACACACACACACACACACACAGGGCCACACACACAGAGAGCCACACGCACACACACACAAAGAGAGCCACACACACACACACACAAAGGGAGCCACACACACACAAAGAGAGCCACACACACAGAGCTACACACACACAGAGCCACACACACACACACACAGAGCCACACACACACACACACACAGAGCCACACACACACACACAGAGCCACACACACACACACAGAGCCACACTCACACAGAGATCACACTCACACAGAGAGCCACACTCACACAGAGAGCCACACACACACAGAGCCACACACACACAGAGAGCCACACACACACAGAGCCACACACATACATACAGAGCCACACACACACACAGAGCTACACACACACACACAGCGAGCCACACACACAGTCAGTCAAGTATGCTTTATTCAAGGTAAAAAAAATCATAAAAGCAGAACACATATAAAACCATACGTTCATAGCAATAATGTTAAAAACCTATTTACAATCACAGAGATGTTAAAAAATAAAGCTTCAAGACTTCCATTAAAATTCACTATAAAACCACAAAATTCATACAGATACACCAATGTACAGGCAGATTCCCAATAGCTAATTGGAGGGGCAGGAAAAGGGCTGCATTTCTCTAAACATCCTATTGTTGTGCCAAGAGGGTTCTTCTAATTGCCCATACCCAGCCTAAATATTTCGCAACAGCCACAGCAATGGTGGAGAAAGAATTAGTACGTTTTATTCTAAGGGCCACAACACTGTCCCTTGTACCAAGCTGTTTGCACATGGCCCTCAACCAGACACGTCGGGGTAAACAGTAGGCCGGACATACAAACAGTAGATGGGCAATGGTCTCTGTACAGACTTTACAAGATGGACAGATATAAGAGTTACCTTCGACCCATCTTCCAGTTAGGGATCTAATAGGAATAGACCCCACCCTGAGCTGGAAGTATAACCTCCTTTCCAGGGGCTTAGTTATAATGTCCCAGTAAGACTCGAGGGAAGGGCAAATATTTCACTTTGAGATACTGGCCTTCCATAGTAAAAGCATCAGCATCATTCCAGTTCCTATGGTTTACTGTTTCCCAGTACTTTGTTTTTATAACTTACTTGGCCGGGAACTGCACCTCCTCTGGGTTCTCCCAAAGCTCATTCATACCCAAAGTCCCCAAAGATCTACGCAATTCCCCTAACCAACCTATCTTGTGGAACTTATCACGGTTGATTACATCCAGGAAGCCCCTTGCGTAATGTGCGAGTTCAATAGTGACCCAGATGCAACGCCAGTATAGAATGGGTCACAATCTAGCCATATCAGATATGGCTTTCCTTCCCAACTCGCAATGTAGCGGCTTCATGGGTGTGCTTTTAGGTAGGGCAGTGAGGCTTCGGAGGAATTTGTTTTCTGTGAGTGTTAGTGGTACCAGGTTGTCATAGCCCCATAGCTCAGCGCCGTATAGCGCAGAGCTAACTGCTTTGGCCTCATATACCTGAAGTGCTGGCTTGATTGGTCTAGTCAATGATTTTTTATGCTCAGCACTTATGACACCTGTGTTCTGGCGGAATTTGAGGGCCCTCAATTCCATATGCTTCTTCCACTTAACACCCTTGTCTATATGAACTCCCAGATAGACGAAGTGTGATACTATTTCCACCTTTTGGCCATTCAAGAAAAAGTTACCTCTGAAGCTGGGATGAGGATTAAAAGTCATAGGTTTTGTTTTGGCAACATTTACTTCAAGCCCACGATCCCTGTAAAAGTCCTCAAAAATGTTCAGGGCATGCTGGAGGCCACTAGGGGTTTTAGATAATATCAGCGTGTCGTCTGCAACAAGTAGTATTGGTGTTTTCAAACCATCCAAAATTGGAGCGTCGACAGACGCAGACAACATGCGCTCCACAACACCATTAATATATAGGGAAAAAAGTGTAGGGGCCATTGCACAGCCTTGGCGTACCCCTCTTTCCACTGCGAACTCCTCAGATACCTGGCCATGCCTACCCCACTGTATCTTTTCATAATTAGCCTCATGTAATCTCATGACCAGGGATAAAATCTCAGCTGGCATACCCATCTCGCTTAGGACTTTCCATAGCATGGAGCGGGGGACTAAATCAAAAGCTGCACGCAAGTCGATGAAAGCATCGTACAGACTACCCTTCTCCAGCTGCACTGTTTTCCAATGTAGCAGGGTAAACCGAAAGATCTGATCTATCGTGCTGGTCAATTTACGAAATCCAGCTTGATTGGGAGATAATACATTAGATTCTTCCACCCAGTTCATGATTTTTGTTAGGGTAATTTTACCTACAACCTTCTGGACCGTATCTATTAGGCTGATGGGCCTGTAGTTCCCCGGTATGGTTTTATCTCCTTTTTTTGAATACTGGTATTATTACTTCCCCCAGCCACGATTTTGGCACTGGTGCCCCTAAAGCTACCGCCTTCGCCAGGTTCAAGATATACTTCCCCCAGCAAGTTTTTTCACGGAGAAAGACCTCAGCGGGCACCCCATCTGGACCCGGGGCCTTGCCCCGCGCCACTGAGTCTAGGGCCATTACTACATCAGTTTTAATGAAAGGTGGTGTTTAAAAAACTGTAATTGTCACAGGTTCTCCCAGGATGTCCTCCGGGCGACACATGTATTGGGGCCCAAAGTAGTCCAACCAGCTACTCTGGGAAACATAGTTTGAGGGTGGTTCGGGGATGCCACCTTTCCCCCACTTAACTATATTCCAGAATAGTCTGGAGTCTTTGGCCGAACTGGCGGCCTTAAGATCTAACCAATGCTGCTTATCCCAGTCCTTCTTGGCCTGGAGAACACTGGCCTTCTACACCTGCCTCCCTCACAACAGCTGGAACTTTACTCTTAATAGCCATCCCCAGTGAACTTCTTGCTGCCCTACACTGGGCGACGTACCACCCTGCTTGATGTGGGGAGGTGTTCTTGCCAGGTTGCACACGTATTGCCCTATAGAAGTAACCTTTGTTAGGCTAAAGAATGCACAATGGAGTTTGGTGATCTCATCCATTTCTATACCTCCCTCCGTTCCCATCTTCAACATAGCTTCCATGGCAACAGTAGTAGTCTCCAGTTCTTTGTTAATACTATCCAAGGCCTCTTGGTTCACCACTACTTTGGGTCACTTTACTCTTCTCATGTCGTTCGTTGGAACAATCTCTGCTATCCCCTCTACTATATTGTTTGAGCCCTCCACCTCCCCACCCCACAGTTTGTGAGTGATACATAGGGGATTATGGTCACTCTCCCGCCTACTGACCACCCTCATGTCAGTCATTAGGTGCCAGATCACCAAGTTACAGATGACATAATCAATTCTACTTTGCCATAGTCCATTATCAAAAGTATTAGCCCCTTGTCCATCACTTGCTGACCTTCCATTCAGAGCTCTTACCCACCTTTCAATACATAGGGCATTCATCTGAATTACTTCAGCAGACCATCTGCTCACAGGATTTAGACCCAGCTTGGGGACCCCCAACTCTGTATCTGCCTCCTCTCTAGGTTGCCAATCTTCAATAGATAGGTGATCAAAGGTCATATTCATGTCCCCTGCAATTAACATGTTGTTGTCACTTGGCTGGGCTTCGATCAGCTGATCAAGTACTACTAGTACTGGAGATTTCCCCCATTTGAACCTCTTCTATACAGATTGTAGATGTTTAGCGGTTCCCCCTTGGTCACGTTTAATTTTATGTGCTGGATGTCATTATTACCTGTGGGGAGTACTACTATTTTTTCAAATAGTGCCTGTCGAGCCCAAATCGTCAGCCCCCCTTTTGGTCTGCCCTTTGGGCCCTTCACGGCAGGGACGAAAAAATTGAGGAAACCCAAAAGAAACTGGGGCTCACAGGCCCATGTCTCTTGAAAAATACATACATCATAGCCATTTATGAATGATACCCATTCTGGTGAATGCAATCTGGGGCCCAATCCCGCGATGTTCCATGAGACTATACTACCCTCCAAACCACTGGGTTTATACCCTGATGTAAGAATGGTTAATGGAGGGTTCACCGAGCCGCATACGCTCAGGGAAACACTATCTCCTGCTGTCTTCTTATTAGTTATTCCGGGTTCCCTCCCGCCCACTGGGCTATCCAAATCGATCACTGTCATGGGGGAGGAGCCCACCAGACCCAAGTGTTCACTTCCTTTAACCCCACTACGTGTTTCGAGGGGATACCATTCATTGGGCACCTGTTGGACAGAAGATACCTCCCCAACCCCCACCTTAGGCAGTCAATCGTTAGAATTAAGCCTGGACCTAGGTGCCCATTTCCCCGTCTTTCCTACATCCATGGCTAAAGCTATTGAAAAGGGTAGAGGGGGCATTTTCCTCAGCTGAATACTGGAATGGGCTGGGGGACTAGATCTATACTCCATCTTAAATAGATCCTCTTCTAAAGTATCAGAGACAAGGGTTAGTTCAATGGCATCCTGTGGAGCCCCAGGGTAGCTTATCCTCCTAGCTCTAACGATGTCTTCCCTGATTATCGATCGACACCCTCTAACTTGCCTTAACCAATGTATGGCCTTATTTGTCAGAGAGTCTGCCCCCTCCCTTATTCCATTGGGTCGCATATGGTGCTTTGGAACATTTGCCATGTATATAGTATTTGTTGCAAAGCTACCCATACCCTGCATGTGGTGCCTAGGCGGGTCAATCTCATGAGAGAGAGACCCAAATGGCGTTCTTAATCCGTTTCTAGGCTGCAACCCTGGTCTAACACTCCCCCCTATGGATCCCAACTGAGGTTTCTGGGTACTGGTACTAGGCTTGTTAGCCACTCTAGAGACACTCCCCGATGATTTGGTGGTCTTTATACTCGGATTGGCAACAGTCCCTGAGACCATTGTGCCCCCGTCAATTTGAGCGGAGCCTGGCAACTTAGATTTTACAGCAGGCTTTCCCCCAACTACCTGCCTAGTACCTTGGGATCGAATTGGGTAAGCAGTAGAAGATATAGCAGAAATATTTACAGGGGGTACATTTTGTTGGCAAAGGACACATTGATTGACCTTTGGGGCATTAGGGGCATTAGTTAGATTTAAGACTAATGCTTTCAGACCTTCAATCTCGTCTCTTAATAAGGAGACTAGATTGACCAGGTCGCCAATGGTACCAGAGTTTACCGCATGAGGCTGGGAGCTACCAGACCCGCTAATAATAATGGTTTCTCCTTCTGGTTCCAGCTCGACCTCTGCCAGAACTGTAAACCTATTGGCACAAACAATTGGGTCATTGGCAACAACAGATACAACATGGGAGTTGGCTGTAATCTTCTCATTAGCTCCTCCCTCATGCAAGTTTGCCTTACCCCCCTTTCGAATGATCTCTGGACCAGGCTGGTTTGGGGGGGCCGCCCTATGCTTTGTACTCATTCTGAACATTTCTGGGATGGTGGTTACTGGGCGAGTTACCTCTTGTGTAATGAGACACGGGTCTCCTCCTGCCTTCTCTTGCTCAGATGCTTGTGTAACTCCCACATCCCCGTTTAAAATGTCCTGGCAGTCCTCAATGATGATGTCAATATTGTCCATAATGCAGTTTAGCCCATCGTGCATCGTAGGTTTCTTCTTTTTAATCCGCTTTTGTCGTTTAGCTGTCTCTATGACCCCACCACCTCCATCCATAGATTTGCGCTTACCCATTGCCAAACCACAGCAAGTGGAGGAATCCCAAGCAGTCACAGATATATAAAGGGCAACGCACAGAGTACCTTTGTAGTTAGTGTGTCAATTCCAGGTTCCTTAACGATGGTGCGCGCAAAGTGAGGAACTTAGAAATGTGGCCCGTCCTGTCCTCAGCCGTCCACCGACGGCCACAGACGGCCCGCCCTTTGTCCGGGCTTCGTCCGGCTAGTCCCACGCGGTGGGACCCATAGGCTCTTATGTAGATGTCCTCCAGAGTCTATGGGGGTGTGTCTCCGCCCAGGTGTGCTCACGCATGGGCTCCTGGACAATGGAGTCCCGTGAGGAGTGCAGAGTCAGCCCAACAAGCGTTACACGGCTTCCAAGGTGGGAGCAGGCAGCCGGTGTTCTCTCCCTCACTAGATCCCCTCCAGGAGCAACAGCACGTTGGTGGGTATGCAGGAGGCTGAACCCACGAAGCGGGACCACACACACACACAGAGCCACAGAAAAACACACACACACACAGAGCCACACACACACACAGAGCCACACACACAGAGCCACACACACACAGAGCCACACACACACACAGAGAGCCACACACACACACACACACACAGCCACACACACACACAGAGCTACACACACAGAGAGCCACACACACACACACACACACACAGAGCCACACAGACACATACACAGAGCCACACACAGAGCCACACACACACATTCTACTCAAACAGACGGCTCCCTTTCATAAATGGATGCAAACTGTCAAGGTATGTGGATGTTGGCTGTGCTAGCAGAGCAACCGGAGAGTTACACAGAGCCACACACACACATTCTACTCAAACAGACGGCTCCCTTTCATAAATGCATACAAACTGGCAAGGTATGTGGATGTTGGCTGTGCTAGCAGAGCAACCGGAGAGCTTTGTTTTATTATATCCCTCCCGTCCCGCCACCCTCCAGCACTCACTTGGCACACGCAGCCTCGAAGAGCTCAACACACGCATCCGGGCAGGAGAACTCCACGGTGAAGCCGGGTGCAAAGTCGGCGTACATAAAACAACCGCAAAGGTGCACCACAAAGGATAAGACAATAAGTGCAAATGATATTAAGCACAAGGAGGAATTATTTCTCAAAGAGATGTTGATAATCTTCTGATAATCTTTATTTTCAGTTTTCAGTAAAACATACAGCCGTATGTTTTACTGAAAACTGAAAATAAAGATTATCAGAAGATTATCAACATCTCTTTGAGAAATAATTCCTCCTTGTGCTTAATATCATTTGCACTTATTGTCTTGTCCTTTGTGGTGCACCTTTGCGGTTGTTTTATTTGCACTGAGATTCCCTAGGGAATAGGCATAGTAATGATGGGTGCCATCCAGTGTGCACACAATTCCCTTCATTAACTTAAGGGCCACAGAATATTACGGGGAGAAAGGTAGTCAGGTGCTGACATTAGGAAGGGTCCATCGTTGTATTTTTGTTTCTTAGCAAAGTCGGCGTACGTCGCACCTGGGGCATAGTTTTTTCTGAAGTTTACGTAATCCGCTTCCTGCTCGCCTTCCCAGTGCTACCAAAACCATTCGGAGCCGTATGAAGGTACAGAGAAGACTCCCCAGTGCAGAAATATCCCGAACTTGGCCTCATCGTACCAGTCAGGCAACGGGCGTGCGTCCAGGGAATCCCAGTTGGGGGGTGTACCGAGCCCAAAGTGTTGGGGCAGCAAGCAAGAAGAGCACATGAAAAAGCAGAGACATCTTGAGCGCTACTGACAAACAGGGCAATGGGTAGTGCAAGATATACACAGCGTTTCCACCACACTTCAGAGCAAAATTTGCACTGCGCACGCGTCCGGCAGATGTCTAACTGTGAGCAAGAAACTATAGTTGCTGCCAGGCAACACTTTTTACTTCCGCCACACAGACCACTGCCCATGCGCTCAACGCCGGTCGCGAGGCATTTTCAGTGAAGGCTATTGCTTCACCGCCGTAACCTCACAAACCTCTAGCATGACACAAATCAGCATCTCCACCAATGGCAAACTCTGGTCAATAGACGTAAACAAGCGGCATTTTCTATAACGTTTACACGAGTTACACCAGGGCACAACTTGCAGTAATTTGCCATTAGTCTCTAAACCCCGTCCTTTTGCGATTGGGGGGTGTGTTTTTTACATTATTTCTCGGCTGTAAACAATAATCAAAAACATGCCCCCAGTCTGAAAAGGACGGGGCTTTCAGACAAATGGTTCTTCTTTGTATCTAAGCCCCGTCCTTTTCAGACTGGGGGCGTGTTCTTGACTGAGGACGTCACTCAGAGAAAGAAACGAAAAAAACACGCCCCTCAATCCGAAAACAACAGGGCTTAGAGCAACCAAATGACATTACTGAGCCCTCTTCTCTAATGGCTGGCCGCCGTTTAGGAGGCCAGCCAATGGAGAAGAGGGGCAGGGTTTACTCTCACTACTGAGAGACATTAAGTCTCGCTGGCGAGACTGCGCATGTGCGCAGCCTACGCCAGTTTCGACATAAAAAGGCAAACAAGTCCTTTGACAGTGTTGGCATTCTGATGCATATGCAAATTTGAGCATGCAGACACACACAGAAGAAACACCGCGCACGCGCGCTGGCGCACACAAGCGCTCGCGCACACACACACACACACACACTGCAGACAGCCACTGCACACAGACCGCGCAGACAGGCACCGCGTGCACACACACACACACTGCAAACAGGCACTGCATACACACACTGCAGACAGGCACCACACACACATACAGCAATGGCATACCATCTACCACTACCCTACAGCTCTGTGCGAATGGCTGCAGACTTGGCTCAGGTGGTAGGCCTTACATATTTTTTTTCTACAGTTTTATAAAGTGCAAACTCAAACCAAAAATATTGTGCCAGTTTCCATTTGCACCAGATACATTACACAATGTCACTTGTTTTTTTATTCACAAGGCGAGAAAGTTATTTCTACGGAATCACAAAATTTTAAACAGGTGAACTTGGTTCCCCAGTTGCAAAGTCGGAAGCTCTGGCTGTAATTTTACAACTTGTCCATGCTGTATGAGGCATTGGGTGCAGTGGGAGAAAGGAGAATGCAGCTACGTTTTGGGACAAGTCTTGCCTTAGGGGATGTTATATGAGCCTAAGTCTGCTTACATAAAAAATAATGTGAGGTTGTTACTCACATATAAAGAAATATATATTTTGAGGACTTGACGGTACATGAAACTTGAAATGTCTATTTATTTCAATAGGTCTAAAAGTTAATATGCATCGTGCATGCAGAAAGCAATGCATAAGACCTTATTTGGAAAACTGTGCTCCTGCAGTAGCAGCCCTTGATGCTGGATACCGCTTTCCAGCCTTTTATATCAAACACATTCTGGTGCAGGATTAGTAGAGGCCATTTTAAAATGCCTTTGGAGGAAAAATGTGGGTATGACAACATTGTAGCAGCTATTTATGCAAAAGTTGCTTAAAACACTTTATATGTAATGAAGATTATAAATCAAACTGAGGCACTGTTAAGATGAGAAATAATATAATTGAGGTGCTCCAAAAAGCTGCATACTTTAAGCTTGAAAAGACAGCGATAAGGCAAACAAGTCTATGTCTGCCCTGGCCTCGCTGCAAACTTTCACAGACTTCAGAATTCAATGCAAGCAAAAAGCAGTACTTAAGAGCAACACTCTGACGAAGTCGTTCTCAGCAATACATATGGGTGATAATACAATGTTAAACTGTAGTTCATGTAGCGCGTGTGCTTGAAGTGCAGGAAAGCGCTAGGGAGACAGACTCGGTGCTAGCGTAGCAGTGGGCTTTAACTGATTTCAAATTCCAAGTTTTCCTCATTGATCGGGCATTTACCTCCACAGGCCACTGGGTGGCAAACTTGCATATTTCATGGAACTGTTTGGGTTCCAACTAAACCTGTGGACAAATGAAAGAGTTACAAAGCAGAAAACTATTGAGATATTTCACGTCAACATAGAACACTCTAAACACGTTTAGGACAAAAGGTCGTCCAGAGCAGATTAGTTCCTAAGGAGTTATTGAATATGAGTCAAATCATCAATGCACGGATCAGACACCCTAGCGCCTCTGGGATGCATGTCAATCGACCATGTTGAGTGCTTGAGGCGGGAGACACGATTGTTGAAGCCAAACAAGCTCTCGGCATTGCTTGGCGGGGGTGGGGGGGAGGGGCAGGGGAGCGGATTCCTTTGAAGTCTGAAGCGGGGGCGGCGGAGCGGATTCCTTTGAAGTCTGATGCCGAGGCTCACAAACTGATGTGTGTGCGATGTGCACGCGCCTGGCCCACATGCACTGTAGGCAATCCGCCTTTGGGTGCACTTTTGAAAGCCCTTACTTTAATCTTGCCAACAAGCATTGCTAAAGCAATGCCTTAGGCTCGACCTAAAAACGGAATTTTACCCCATGGGATGTGCTCCAATGCCCACTCTCCCAATTCACACCACAGAAAACTGCAAAATAGAAATGTATTTTGACAAGTTGTTTAGAGTGCCCAGCCACGCTTCATATGCCCTATGAAATGCTTTTCAGGAGGTGTAGTCTGAAAAAGGCCAATCACAAGTGAGGGGAATATGGCCGTGGACTGATAGCAACCCCCATGACGCAGCAGTGCATTAAGTTAACAGTTACGAGCAAACCAAGCCAGTGCTGTTTGCCAGTGTCAACTTTGACAAAACAAGTAGCAGTAGGTTTATTGCTCTCTTTGTCGACACCGTGGAACCTGGTAACACCGCCCCACTCCAGCTGACAAAGGGGCGGTTCACGACGCCACTGCTAGCAGTGAATCACTAAATAACATTGGGCAACAGAGTACTATTCCAACAAACAATTCTCCTTTTTTTATTGGAACTGGAGAGGTACCGCAGAGATACAAGGCAAACTTACAAGAGACAGGATACTCATGTAAGAAAACCAGACGGGGCGGAACAGATGCAGGATAAAACCAAAAAGAGAACAAAGGGGCGAACTCGAGATCAGCCACACGCAATCACAATAACTATCACATGTTTCCAATGTATTCAATATTGATATATCCTGTGATGATGTTTCAGTAGTTAATCTCTCAGACCTTGACTTTAGAGTTCACCAAATAAAAAATGTGAGCAAGGGTCTGGGCTTTATCCCTACGTCTTCACCTAACTTTGCTGATTATCATATACATTTGTTTAAATTTGTTCACAAATAGAAATTGCATACATTTTTCCAATAAAAGGGTACACCTACAGTCCCAATTCTGTTTGTAGCTAATGAGTATAACATGTCCATTAAAGACATACAGGACATACAGACCTTATTGTCCCTGGAACACACACCAGGCACAACGCCTTCACTCTTGCAAATTCTAGTTGACCTAGATATCAGTTCCCATTTAGATGTTGATAGTGGCCTCAAGACTAGATCCAAGTTCACACCATGTCTTCCTCCTGATAGTGTAATAGATATATTTTACAAGGAAGTGACTAAGGAACTATACAAACTAGAGGACATTTACATCTCATGGCAGAAACACATTCAACATAACATCACCAGGGAAGAAAGACAGGCCCTTTTGCCACTTTCTGGGTAACCAAACATCATTATCAATGAAGCGGACAAGGGTGGTAATGTGGTCATTATGAACAAACAAGACTTCAGTAGAGAAATTGACTGTCAGATAGCAGACGGTGCTGCTTATCAGAAATCATTGCACAACCCCTTCAAAGTCATCAACACCACAGTTGAACAGAGGCTGAAACACTGGAGGGTTAGTGTCTTACCACTGACATGGAATATTGCTACATTTACAATCCAACATTGTCATATGGTTATTACGTTTCCATAGGTTGTGTTAAGTTAGCATGTGCTTGTTAAAAGTTTAAACGCCATCTTTTCTTTCTGCTTCGGTTTGCACACGACACCTAATTGTTATTACAGCTTTTAACCTAGAAGAAAGATGTGATTTACTTCAGAATAATATATTATTGTACTGGTATCAGTCGTGCCTGGGACACTTGGTACAACTGTCTGCACACTGAGAGCTGCACACTCTAACACAAGGTTATTGTAGGCCTGATCCTCGCACTACGTTAGTCATAACACAAATAATGTTTGTGCCAACTTTGGGCTTTATGTGAGTTCAAGATACAGTTACAGGGAATTGAAAAACACACTTGATGCTGGACATGCTGAGAGCTGGTAGCTGTTGATGTGATCTCCTACTACTGAGAATTTGAGGTATGGGTTCGCCCAGCTAAAGCCCAAATGAGACCTTCTTAGATATAATATAATATGCTAATTAGGGTGCGCGAAATATAGGTGATACAGAATTCTATAGATTTTGCATCATAATATGTTATCACAGTTTGCTTATTATGGATTAGTGACTATGCTGCTGACTCTGATTTTTATAATATGTATGTTGGTATTATACAAGATACTGCGTTTGAGAATGTTGCATTGAAAAAATAAACATTTCAAACTTGCACGTGTTCTCATTGCCTCCCAGTTTCGGTTTGGAATGATAATATAACGAAAGAGTGTTCATGTGTTCCACGATACCTGAGGTATTCTAAGTTCATGTTCTGGATTGTCTAAGACATCGGGAAGTCTTCACTGCCGATGAGATACTGTAGCTAGCCTGGTAAGGGGATTTCTGAAACTTAGGTGAGTTGTGGGTCACCCTGACTCACCCAGGTTCTAGGTCTCTGAGCACAGTTCTGTGAGAGAACGGAAACCCTGCGACATGGCGCCCATACGTTGGTTGGCCCTATAACATGACACTCGAGTAGTATATCATTCAGACCTTAACGCCTACATTCCCGTTTCCGGAAAACGGCAGTGTCGGAAAAACCTACCTATTTTTGAAATAGGTAATTTTCAAGCTTAAATCTATCTAAAACGGTTTCTTTGAATTACTACCCAGTTGTGCTACAAAGTATAATTTGTTTTTTCTAATTCCTGTGCTGACATGGCTCAAGCCGTGGACATCCCGCAGCATAGTCGCATTGCGGTGCGTGACCATTTGCGGATGTATGATGTTCCTTTGGATGGCTTGGCTGTGGTTCTGGTGGTGAGCGCGGAACATGCTTACCCGTACGAACTGTTTTATTCGTGGGTGACATTTCCGGCGGTGGACGCTAATTCTGGTGTGTTCCACACATACACTGCTTCAGATGTACCGGCAGCGTACGCTCCGTACAGAGCACTGGAGGTTCCTATTGACGCTTGGCAGCATGGAGTTTGGTTTGGTGGCGCCCTACCGCACGCTATGACCGCTCCGAGGTTAGGTCCTTTGTCCATTGCGGGCACTAGTTGGCCTGCTTTGGGTGGATTTACTCCTCACCCTAGACGTAACGCTTGTAACGTGGGCGAACTGCGGCAGCTTCATGAAGTCGCGGTGGGAGTGATTAGAGCGCTTGTTCATTACATTGGACGTAATGTTCAGGAAGCGGCCCCTAGAGGCGCACAGCTTCGAGCAGAACATGCTGGTCTGAAAATCAACCCGGTCATGGTTAATTCCGTGATGGGTAAAAAGCCCTTAGAAAAGGACGATTTTCCGTTCTGGCTTGCTGAGAAATTCGGCCAGCTGGAGGCTGTGTTTCCTAATACGAGTCCGGGTGATAAGCACCGGATTCTTACACTGAGTTTACCGAAGGATCTGGCTCCTGACCTTGCTGACTGTGAAACCTGGGGAAAAACTTTTGCAGTGGTCAATTCGAGGTGCTATGGCTCCCCGTCTGTGACCAACCTAGGTGGGGTCCTTAAACGTGTTCAGGATGAACATGGACCGGAGGCGGCTGTTGAATTGGGCATGCGCCTGTGTGGCTCCTTTGAAGTGGTTTGCGGTGTGATCCTTGCGAATGTCAAGGGTGATGCAGTGAACTTTCAAGTTGCTAACGCGTTAGCGTTGGTTCCCGAGCCCGATCGACCCCGACAGTTAGCAAAGATTATTGTGCATGCTTACGCGATGGTGGGCCGCAATTCCAAAGGGGTTAAAACTTTTCCTGATAAAGAGAAGAAACAGCCCCAGAGTCAGACATCGGAAACTGGTGGTCAACAAAAGTCCAAGAAACAAAATTGGCCTAAAAAACAGAATCAGGGTAAGCAACAACAACAACAAACACAGGTTTCTACTCCTGCGTCTCCATTGCCTGCGCAGTCGGATCGTGTTTATGATTTGCGCGACCGCGCGATGATTAAATCGCCTGAGAGGTTTCAGGCTTCTGAACAACGCTCTCCTCGTTCCTTTCAGGACTCATCGGCTCCGTCAACCGGTGGTGGAGGGGGCGGCAAGGGCCGGGGTGGCCAGCAAGGACGTGGTCAGCCCCGCCCGCGTTCCAGTGGAGATCAGCAGGAAGGCTCTACGCCCAAGAGACCTCAGTTTGCCACGAAGAAAGTCGCTGCCCTGACCGCGCATCGTTATGCCCCAGATAGTGAGAACGCGGCTTCGGAATCTGACGTGGGCTCTGACCTTGCTGGACAGCGCTGCAGAGATTACCATAGTGAGAGAGGCCCTCCGTCCACTGTTGAAGGTGACAGCGACTGAAACTTTTGTTGTGATTGAAACTGCAGATATGCATGTTGCTCCCCCTGAAAGACTTTTTGAAATTGTCCTGTTAATTGAAGGTGACATGCAGCGAACTGTAAAAGGGGTATTTTGGGAAAATCTCTCGTCTACGTATGACATTTTGCTTTCGGAGGCTGACTGGCCCTCACCTTTTGTTCTCGCAGCTCCGCGAGGGGAGGAGGTAATCCTGCCCAGCTTCGCGCACACTGTGCCGAGGGTGGAGGCGCTGCATTTTGCAGAAGAGTGGGCTCTGGCGCTTGCGCCGGCTGTGTACCGCAATCAGTGTGGCTGGGATAAATTGTCACCAAGCCATGAGATTCCTTTACGGTCACAGCCACAGCCTCAACCCCAATATCCCATACGGCGTGAAGCGAAAGCTTCAGTCGCGGCTATCCTTGAACAATTGGAATATCAAGGTGTAATTGAAACGTGTGTGTCACCGATGAATAACCCCCTTTTTACTGTGAACAAACCGGACGGGTCATATCGTTTGGTTTTGGATTATAGGCATTTGAACTCGCATTGCCGTAACTGTGCAGTACAGAATACGCACGGCTCTGCGTTAGTGAATAGTCTTGAGCGTAAACGGTTCAAAACCACGCTTGACATTTCCAATGGTTTTTATGCACATATATTAGATGGTCTAAGTTCCCAATGGACCAGTTTTACGTGCGGCGGAGTGCAAAAAATGTTTAAACGACTCCCAATGGGCTACAAGAACAGTCCGGGAGTTTTTTCCGCGCGCATAGTCTCTCTTTTGGAGAGCTTCGACCCAGTTGCTTGTTCGTATGTGGATGACATTTATCTCACAGACGACGATCTTTGGGAGCATCTGTGTCGAGTAAATAGCATAATTTGTAACTTTGCTGACGTAGGTTACAAGTTTAACTTTGCAAAGTCGCACATTGCAGAGTACACAGTGTTGTTTCTAGGTTACGAGCTTAACCATGAAGGGAAGGGTTTAGCACCCCATTTCCTGGAGAAATGTGCACAGTTGTGCTCTCCGACAACACTGAAAAAATTACAATCTCTTCTGGGTTTTCTGAATTTCGGGAGGCATTTTCAGTGAAGGCTATTGCTTCACCGCCGTAACCTCACAAACCTCTAGCATGACACAAATCAGCATCTCCACCAATGGCAAACTCTGGTCAATAGACGTAAACAAGCGGCATTTTCTATAACGTTTACACGAGTTACACCAGGGCACAACTTGCAGTAATTTGCCATTAGTCTCTAAACCCCGTCCTTTTGCGATTGGGGGGTGTGTTTTTTACATTATTTCTCGGCTGTAAACAATAATCAAAAACATGCCCCCAGTCTGAAAAGGACGGGGCTTTCAGACAAATGGTTCTTCTTTGTATCTAAGCCCCGTCCTTTTCAGACTGGGGGCGTGTTCTTGACTGAGGACGTCACTCAGAGAAAGAAACGAAAAAAACACGCCCCTCAATCCGAAAACAACAGGGCTTAGAGCAACCAAATGACATTACTGAGCCCTCTTCTCTAATGGCTGGCCGCCGTTTAGGAGGCCAGCCAATGGAGAAGAGGGGCAGGTTTACCCTCACTACTGAGAGACATTAAGTCTCGCTGGCGAGACTGCGCATGTGCGCAGCCTACGCCAGTTTCGACATAAAAAGGCAAACAAGTCCTTTGACAGTGTTGGCATTCTGATGCATATGCAAATTTGAGCATGCAGACACACACAGAAGAAACACCGCGCACGCGCGCTGGCGCACACAAGCGCTCGCGCACACACACACACACACACACTGCAGACAGCCACTGCACACAGACCGCGCAGACAGGCACCGCGTGCACACACACACACACTGCAAACAGGCACTGCATACACACACTGCAGACAGGCACCACACACACATACAGCAATGGCATACCATCTACCACTACCCTACAGCTCTGTGCGAATGGCTGCAGACTTGGCTCAGGTGGTAGGCCTTACATATTTTTTTTCTACAGTTTTATAAAGTGCAAACTCAAACCAAAAATATTGTGCCAGTTTCCATTTGCACCAGATACATTACACAATGTCACTTGTTTTTTTATTCACAAGGCGAGAAAGTTATTTCTACGGAATCACAAAATTTTAAACAGGTGAACTTGGTTCCCCAGTTGCAAAGTCGGAAGCTCTGGCTGTAATTTTACAACTTGTCCATGCTGTATGAGGCATTGGGTGCAGTGGGAGAAAGGAGAATGCAGCTACGTTTTGGGACAAGTCTTGCCTTAGGGGATGTTATATGAGCCTAAGTCTGCTTACATAAAAAATAATGTGAGGTTGTTACTCACATATAAAGAAATATATATTTTGAGGACTTGACGGTACATGAAACTTGAAATGTCTATTTATTTCAATAGGTCTAAAAGTTAATATGCATCGTGCATGCAGAAAGCAATGCATAAGACCTTATTTGGAAAACTGTGCTCCTGCAGTAGCAGCCCTTGATGCTGGATACCGCTTTCCAGCCTTTTATATCAAACACATTCTGGTGCAGGATTAGTAGAGGCCATTTTAAAATGCCTTTGGAGGAAAAATGTGGGTATGACAACATTGTAGCAGCTATTTATGCAAAAGTTGCTTAAAACACTTTATATGTAATGAAGATTATAAATCAAACTGAGGCACTGTTAAGATGAGAAATAATATAATTGAGGTGCTCCAAAAAGCTGCATACTTTAAGCTTGAAAAGACAGCGATAAGGCAAACAAGTCTATGTCTGCCCTGGCCTCGCTGCAAACTTTCACAGACTTCAGAATTCAATGCAAGCAAAAAGCAGTACTTAAGAGCAACACTCTGACGAAGTCGTTCTCAGCAATACATATGGGTGATAATACAATGTTAAACTGTAGTTCATGTAGCGCGTGTGCTTGAAGTGCAGGAAAGCGCTAGGGAGACAGACTCGGTGCTAGCGTAGCAGTGGGCTTTAACTGATTTCAAATTCCAAGTTTTCCTCATTGATCGGGCATTTACCTCCACAGGCCACTGGGTGGCAAACTTGCATATTTCATGGAACTGTTTGGGTTCCAACTAAACCTGTGGACAAATGAAAGAGTTACAAAGCAGAAAACTATTGAGATATTTCACGTCAACATAGAACACTCTAAACACGTTTAGGACAAAAGGTCGTCCAGAGCAGATTAGTTCCTAAGGAGTTATTGAATATGAGTCAAATCATCAATGCACGGATCAGACACCCTAGCGCCTCTGGGATGCATGTCAATCGACCATGTTGAGTGCTTGAGGCGGGAGACACGATTGTTGAAGCCAAACAAGCTCTCGGCATTGCTTGGCGGGGGTGGGGGGGAGGGGCAGGGGAGCGGATTCCTTTGAAGTCTGAAGCGGGGGCGGCGGAGCGGATTCCTTTGAAGTCTGATGCCGAGGCTCACAAACTGATGTGTGTGCGATGTGCACGCGCCTGGCCCACATGCACTGTAGGCAATCCGCCTTTGGGTGCACTTTTGAAAGCCCTTACTTTAATCTTGCCAACAAGCATTGCTAAAGCAATGCCTTAGGCTCGACCTAAAAACGGAATTTTACCCCATGGGATGTGCTCCAATGCCCACTCTCCCAATTCACACCACAGAAAACTGCAAAATAGAAATGTATTTTGACAAGTTGTTTAGAGTGCCCAGCCACGCTTCATATGCCCTATGAAATGCTTTTCAGGAGGTGTAGTCTGAAAAAGGCCAATCACAAGTGAGGGGAATATGGCCGTGGACTGATAGCAACCCCCATGACGCAGCAGTGCATTAAGTTAACAGTTACGAGCAAACCAAGCCAGTGCTGTTTGCCAGTGTCAACTTTGACAAAACAAGTAGCAGTAGGTTTATTGCTCTCTTTGTCGACACCGTGGAACCTGGTAACACCGCCCCACTCCAGCTGACAAAGGGGCGGTTCACGACGCCACTGCTAGCAGTGAATCACTAAATAACATTGGGCAACAGAGTACTATTCCAACAAACAATTCTCCTTTTTTTATTGGAACTGGAGAGGTACCGCAGAGATACAAGGCAAACTTACAAGAGACAGGATACTCATGTAAGAAAACCAGACGGGGCGGAACAGATGCAGGATAAAACCAAAAAGAGAACAAAGGGGCGAACTCGAGATCAGCCACACGCAATCACAATAACTATCACGTTTCCAATGTATTCAATATTGATATATCCTGTGATGATGTTTCAGTAGTTAATCTCTCAGACCTTGACTTTAGAGTTCACCAAATAAAAAATGTGAGCAAGGGTCTGGGCTTTATCCCTACGTCTTCACCTAACTTTGCTGATTATCATATACATTTGTTTAAATTTGTTCACAAATAGAAATTGCATACATTTTTCCAATAAAAGGGTACACCTACAGTCCCAATTCTGTTTGTAGCTAATGAGTATAACATGTCCATTAAAGACATACAGGACATACAGACCTTATTGTCCCTGGAACACACACCAGGCACAACGCCTTCACTCTTGCAAATTCTAGTTGACCTAGATATCAGTTCCCATTTAGATGTTGATAGTGGCCTCAAGACTAGATCCAAGTTCACACCATGTCTTCCTCCTGATAGTGTAATAGATATATTTTACAAGGAAGTGACTAAGGAACTATACAAACTAGAGGACATTTACATCTCATGGCAGAAACACATTCAACATAACATCACCAGGGAAGAAAGACAGGCCCTTTTGCCACTTTCTGGGTAACCAAACATCATTATCAATGAAGCGGACAAGGGTGGTAATGTGGTCATTATGAACAAACAAGACTTCAGTAGAGAAATTGACTGTCAGATAGCAGACGGTGCTGCTTATCAGAAATCATTGCACAACCCCTTCAAAGTCATCAACACCACAGTTGAACAGAGGCTGAAACACTGGAGGGTTAGTGTCTTACCACTGACATGGAATATTGCTACATTTACAATCCAACATTGTCATATGGTTATTACGTTTCCATAGGTTGTGTTAAGTTAGCATGTGCTTGTTAAAAGTTTAAACGCCATCTTTTCTTTCTGCTTCGGTTTGCACACGACACCTAATTGTTATTACAGCTTTTAACCTAGAAGAAAGATGTGATTTACTTCAGAATAATATATTATTGTACTGGTATCAGTCGTGCCTGGGACACTTGGTACAACTGTCTGCACACTGAGAGCTGCACACTCTAACACAAGGTTATTGTAGGCCTGATCCTCGCACTACGTTAGTCATAACACAAATAATGTTTGTGCCAACTTTGGGCTTTACGTGAGTTCAAGATACAGTTACAGGGAATTGAAAAACACACTTGATGCTGGACATGCTGAGAGCTGGTAGCTGTTGATGTGATATCCTACTACTGAGAATTTGAGGTATGGGTTCGCCCAGCTAAAGCCCAAATGAGACCTTCTTAGATATAATATAATATGCTAATTAGGGTGCGCGAAATATAGGTGATACAGAATTCTATAGATTTTGCATCATAATATGTTATCACAGTTTGCTTATTATGGATTAGTGACTATGCTGCTGACTCTGATTTTTATAATATGTATGTTGGTATTATACAAGATACTGCGTTTGAGAATGTTGCATTGAAAAAATAAACATTTCAAACTTGCACGTGTTCTCATTGCCTCCCAGTTTCGGTTTGGAATGATAATATAACGAAAGAGTGTTCATGTGTTCCACGATACCTGAGGTATTCTAAGTTCATGTTCTGGATTGTCTAAGACATCGGGAAGTCTTCACTGCCGATGAGATACTGTAGCTAGCCTGGTAAGGGGATTTCTGAAACTTAGGTGAGTTGTGGGTCACCCTGACTCACCCAGGTTCTAGGTCTCTGAGCACAGTTCTGTGAGAGAACGGAAACCCTGCGACATGGCGCCCATACGTTGGTTGGCCCTATAACATGACACTCGAGTAGTATATCATTCAGACCTTAACGCCTACATTCCCGTTTCCGGAAAACGGCAGTGTCGGAAAAACCTACCTATTTTTGAAATAGGTAATTTTCAAGCTTAAATCTATCTAAAACGGTTTCTTTGAATTACTACCCAGTTGTGCTACAAAGTATAATTTGTTTTTTCTAATTCCTGTGCTGACATGGCTCAAGCCGTGGACATCCCGCAGCATAGTCGCATTGCGGTGCGTGACCATTTGCGGATGTATGATGTTCCTTTGGATGGCTTGGCTGTGGTTCTGGTGGTGAGCGCGGAACATGCTTACCCGTACGAACTGTTTTATTCGTGGGTGACATTTCCGGCGGTGGACGCTAATTCTGGTGTGTTCCACACATACACTGCTTCAGATGTACCGGCAGCGTACGCTCCGTACAGAGCACTGGAGGTTCCTATTGACGCTTGGCAGCATGGAGTTTGGTTTGGTGGCGCCCTACCGCACGCTATGACCGCTCCGAGGTTAGGTCCTTTGTCCATTGCGGGCACTAGTTGGCCTGCTTTGGGTGGATTTACTCCTCACCCTAGACGTAACGCTTGTAACGTGGGCGAACTGCGGCAGCTTCATGAAGTCGCGGTGGGAGTGATTAGAGCGCTTGTTCATTACATTGGACGTAATGTTCAGGAAGCGGCCCCTAGAGGCGCACAGCTTCGAGCAGAACATGCTGGTCTGAAAATCAACCCGGTCATGGTTAATTCCGTGATGGGTAAAAAGCCCTTAGAAAAGGACGATTTTCCGTTCTGGCTTGCTGAGAAATTCGGCCAGCTGGAGGCTGTGTTTCCTAATACGAGTCCGGGTGATAAGCACCGGATTCTTACACTGAGTTTACCGAAGGATCTGGCTCCTGACCTTGCTGACTGTGAAACCTGGGGAAAAACTTTTGCAGTGGTCTATTCGAGGTGCTATGGCTCCCCGTCTGTGACCAACCTAGGTGGGGTCCTTAAACGTGTTCAGGATGAACATGGACCGGAGGCGGCTGTTGAATTGGGCATGCGCCTGTGTGGCTCCTTTGAAGTGGTTTGCGGTGTGATCCTTGCGAATGTCAAGGGTGATGCAGTGAACTTTCAAGTTGCTAACGCGTTAGCGTTGGTTCCCGAGCCCGATCGACCCCGACAGTTAGCAAAGATTATTGTGCATGCTTACGCGATGGTGGGCCGCAATTCCAAAGGGGTTAAAACTTTTCCTGATAAAGAGAAGAAACAGCCCCAGAGTCAGACATCGGAAACTGGTGGTCAACAAAAGTCCAAGAAACAAAATTGGCCTAAAAAACAGAATCAGGGTAAGCAACAACAACAACAAACACAGGTTTCTACTCCTGCGTCTCCATTGCCTGCGCAGTCGGATCGTGTTTATGATTTGCGCGACCGCGCGATGATTAAATCGCCTGAGAGGTTTCAGGCTTCTGAACAACGCTCTCCTCGTTCCTTTCAGGACTCATCGGCTCCGTCAACCGGTGGTGGAGGGGGCGGCAAGGGCCGGGGTGGCCAGCAAGGACGTGGTCAGCCCCGCCCGCGTTCCAGTGGAGATCAGCAGGAAGGCTCTACGCCCAAGAGACCTCAGTTTGCCACGAAGAAAGTCGCTGCCCTGACCGCGCATCGTTATGCCCCAGATAGTGAGAACGCGGCTTCGGAATCTGACGTGGGCTCTGACCTTGCTGGACAGCGCTGCAGAGATTACCATAGTGAGAGAGGCCCTCCGTCCACTGTTGAAGGTGACAGCGACTGAAACTTTTGTTGTGATTGAAACTGCAGATACGCATGTTGCTCCCCCTGAAAGACTTTTTGAAATTGTCCTGTTAATTGAAGGTGACATGCAGCGAACTGTAAAAGGGGTATTTTGGGAAAATCTCTCGTCTACGTATGACATTTTGCTTTCGGAGGCTGACTGGCCCCCACCTTTTGTTCTCGCAGCTCCGCGAGGGGAGGAGGTAATCCTGCCCAGCTTCGCGCACACTGTGCCGAGGGTGGAGGCGCTGCATTTTGCAGAAGAGTGGGCTCTGGCGCTTGCGCCGGCTGTGTACCGCAATCAGTGTGGCTGGGATAAATTGTCACCAAGCCATGAGATTCCTTTACGGTCACAGCCACAGCCTCAACCCCAATATCCCATACGGCGTGAAGCGAAAGCTTCAGTCGCGGCTATCCTTGAACAATTGGAATATCAAGGTGTAATTGAAACGTGTGTGTCACCGATGAATAACCCCCTTTTTACTGTGAACAAACCGGACGGGTCATATCGTTTGGTTTTGGATTATAGGCATTTGAACTCGCATTGCCGTAACTGTGCAGTACAGAATACGCACGGCTCTGCGTTAGTGAATAGTCTTGAGCGTAAACGGTTCAAAACCACGCTTGACATTTCCAATGGTTTTTATGCACATATATTAGATGGTCTAAGTTCCCAATGGACCAGTTTTACGTGCGGCGGAGTGCAAAAAATGTTTAAACGACTCCCAATGGGCTACAAGAACAGTCCGGGAGTTTTTTCCGCGCGCATAGTCTCTCTTTTGGAGAGCTTCGACCCAGTTGCTTGTTCGTATGTGGATGACATTTATCTCACAGACGACGATCTTTGGGAGCATCTGTGTCGAGTAAATAGCATAATTTGTAACTTTGCTGACGTAGGTTACAAGTTTAACTTTGCAAAGTCGCACATTGCAGAGTACACAGTGTTGTTTCTAGGTTACGAGCTTAACCATGAAGGGAAGGGTTTAGCACCCCATTTCCTGGAGAAATGTGCACAGTTGTGCTCTCCGACAACACTGAAAAAATTACAATCTCTTCTGGGTTTTCTGAATTTCGGGAGGACTTACATTCCGGAATATGCCCAGCGTATCAAGCCTTTGTATGCTTTGATACAACCATCTTTTTCCAAATCATGCTGGCTGCCTGAGCATTCGGCCATTCTGCAGTCTTTGCAGGCTGATTTGCTCGCTTCTGAATACTTACAGACTCGTGATAACCAGACCAACCTGGTGATAAGAATTATCCCTGGGGCGGTGGGTTTCACGTACCTGACTTTTAATGAAGGAGATACAGTACCTATTGCTTACAAGTCACACTTGTACACTTCGGCTGAGTTGCGTTTTTCCACTGTGGAGAAAGTTTTAACGGCTGTGCAGATGGCAATTCTTAAGGAACGTGCCCTGTCACAGGGAAAGCGCATGTTGGTTGTTACCCCGTGCCCTGCCTTAGAGGCGGTTACGAAAGCCAGTGTACCTAATTCCAAAGCTTTGCACCCTCGGTGGATTCAATGGGCTGCGTCCTTGACGTCCCAGGATGTCACGTTTATTTTTGACGCCACCTTACGGTCCCAGGAGTATTTACAGTATGAGTTTGTTCATCCTGCTCCATTAGCAATGCGGCCGTTGGAGGATTTCCATTGCATCATTTACACTGATGGTTCGGCGCAGGTTGCGCATGGCTCTAAACATGCCTACGTTTCCGCATGCGCCATTGTGGTCGGTGCCATGGTGAACGATGAGTTCAAGTCCAGTGTCGTGCACACGCAGACGCTTGGAGACTGCACCGCACAATTGGCAGAGCTTCGTGCTCTGATGCTTGCACTGGAGTACGCAGATCCTAGTGTGACGACTTTAATCGTAAGTGACTCTTACTACTGTGTCCAGTCTTACAATGAAAACTTGTTCTTTTGGATTCAGAATGATTTTCGTGACTCCAAAGGTAGCACAATAAAACATAAAACTATCTGGGTCCGAGTGGCGGAACTTAAAGAGAAGCTGCCACTCGTGTTTGTGATTCATACTCTCGGTCATCAGCGCGTGGGGGTCCACGCTGTTGGCAACTCGCTTGCTGATGAAGCAGCGAAGTCAGCGGTATCAAAATACTTAGTTGCAGCAGTCACGAGGTCCAAAAGCAAAATCGATGATGACATCTTGGCAGCTGTAGCTGCAACGGAGAAGGGAAGTAAATATCCTGCGGGATTCCCTTCTAAATACACATACCACTTAAGTCCCGATTAGGTTCCTTATGTGAAAATCCCTGAAGTTGGTGAGCGTTTAGTTCCCAACTCGGATCGCAGAGCTGCTTTGATTACAGCGGCACATGAAGGTGTGGCGTCTGCGCATGCGGGCGTCTCGGCCACTGTAACTCAGCTACAACAGAGATTCTGGTGGCGGGGTCTGTACAAACAGACGCGTGAATATGTTCTTCAATGTGACATTTGCCAGCAGATTAAGCCTTCTACTGCTGCGCGTCCGCCTCAGACACAGTTGTACATCTCTAATAAACCGCTTGGTTGCGTTTATTTGGATCACTGCGGTCCTTTTTCTTCTGATACTGCGTTTAAGTACATCTTAGTAGCAGTTGATTCATGCACACGCTTTGTATGGGTATGGCCGCATCGAAGCGCTGATTCACGGACTGTCATTAAGGATTTGCGTGTCTTTGTGGGAATTTTTGCCTGTGGTACTTTCCATTCGGACCAGGGTCCGGCTTTCGCCTCTAAGGCATATAAGGCTGCTATGGTTTCGTTGGGAGTCCAAGTCAAGTTTTCAAGCCCCTACAGACCCGAGGGTAATAGTGTAGTTGAACGAATGAACCGCGACTTAAAGCAATCTTTGACAGCCCGAGTTATAGGCACTGGTAGAAACTGGCTAGCCCACCTCATAGGCGTGCAGCGTGCGCTTAATAATCTCCCTAGAAGGCCTCTGGGTGGGCGGACCCCATACGAAATGCTCTTTGGTATCAAGATGTATGTACCTGACCTTGATGGGCCGGACTACAAGGCCCAGGCCGGGGCCTTTGACGTAGATGAACATTGCAATGTTTTACAGAATCTACAAAAGACCAGAGACAGTCTTGCAAAGGAACATTTGCCCTCCACATCGGATGATGCGTTGCAGATCCTGGTAGTTGGCTGGCTACCCCAAGTTGGAGAACTGGTTCGAGAGAAGATCGATAACAAAAAAGAGTTTGGTCCCTCATATCGAGCACCAGTCCGAGTACTTGGAGTGAAGGGCACAAGAACAGTCATTTTACCACCACTTCCAGGTCGTAAGGAAAACAGATTTATTTCTATTGACAATGTCAAGACACACAGGGTGGCCGATTCTTCATAGCATGACACCGGCTGTATCCTGTCCTTCCATGGTGAGGCACTCTGTGCTGGCTATTACATCTGGTGCAGAACAGGAGGTGTCCCTCGAGATGCCTGCCATATCCAGTCCTTTATTAAATACTATTCCTGATACTAACATTGATGAGCTAACCTACACTTATCCTGCTGATTTATCGATGCCTGATTTGCAGACCCGTTTGGCAGGCCAGTCCAGATTCTCTTTTGACTCTGTTTCGGAAACATCAAAGAAACCCACAAACATTGCAAGATATGCCACGTTGTTCAAAAAACATTTTTTAATTCCGCCTTGGACATACATTTGGTTGATCCTATTTTCATTCTATCTTTTTATGTCAATTGGTTTTGTGTTTTATTTTTTCCGCCTGATCGATGGTCACTACATTAAAGAAAGAACAGGAATTCGGTACCTTAATGGAACATTGAACCCTCTCTCCTCTTCACATTCTGCGCTCAGACAGAAACGAAACTTAAAGGCAGTTAACATTACAGCATGGCCTGTCCTTGACGGGATTGTGTGGGATGCGGTTAGGTTTCAGATACATGGGCCTACTGAAGTGATTAATGTTCCAAATGTGCTTAGAGTAAACATGGGAGATGTGATTAAACAAAATATACGTGCTGATGATTGGGATATTCAGGCCGTAGAAGCATTATTCTCTGATTTAAAGTATTATGCTGCCTTCGATGCTGAGGATCTGTATACTGATTCTATTAATTATGGTGATTTGTTTTGTTTTCAACACTATGGTAATCATTTTTTACATAAGACAAATTCCAGGAGGGTTGCTGTGAATTATACACAATGGGAACATTGCCCTGCTCCATTCAGTGGCAGTTCCAATACATTTCTGAAAAAATATACATATTTTACAGACTTTGATCAGTCTAATCCCGAGTCATTTTATTTTAAAATGACACAAAAGCCCATTTCCAAAGTTAGACTTACCGATACAAAATTGCTGTATTCGAAGTCCTTTTTAGACAGGTTGGCTGTAGATGGCTACGAGTTCTGGAAAGGAACAATTGACCTTAAATCGGTTTGGGGTACCAAAGATTGGCAGGTACAAGGCACTGAGGCTTTGCACCGTGCATGTCTCATCCCGAATCACATGTTGTTTTTAAATTCTACCATTTTCCAGACAACATGCTTTGGATTGGCTACTTCTAAAAAATTAAATACACCGACCATCCCAGATTTAAATGAATATACAGGTTGGGGTAATTTCACTGATTCCTCCATTCAAGGGTTGCAAACTCTTTTACACAATTCGTCCTTTAACATTTCCAGTTTGGATTCCAAGGGTTGGCTGGTATGGCAGAAAAGTGCTGATTCTTGCCAGCGCCGTTTTCTGGGTTTGGCTGAGGGATTCACAAAACTCAGGCCCGATCCACGTTTTGAGGGAGACTATTCTGTCACGACTTATTCTGTGGGTAAGCTGTGTCAAAATTGGTTACAGCATTCTACTTTAGCTGCAGTTAAACTACATTTGTCTCAATTACATGATAATGTGGATTTAAACGATTTTATAAAAGGCCCTGCTAAAGGTAGATCTAAGCGATTCCTGTATGCAATTTACAATGAAATTTGGAAAGTTAACCAGGTTGAGGCTGCTAAACGCCTAAGGGCTATTGATCAAGCTAATTTGGAAAAAGTGCTTGCAGTGGTTGATAACAGCATTAACACGCTTTCTTCCCGAATTTACACTTTAAATAATATTGTGTCTTCTGTTGTCGACATAGTACATGATGAAGTGTCCGTGTTGTATCATGGTCAAAATCAATTGCGTTCTGTGATGCAGTTTGCATGGACACTACAGACTCTTAAGTCTGGTCGAGTGCCATGGACTTTTTTGAACATATCATCATTATTTGCCCCGTTTAATTTGACTGAAAAACAGCGCATGTTGTCAATGAGAGATGCTACATTTTCTATGTTACATATTGAAAAATTAGAATCCCTGTCATTTTCGGTGGCTGAAGTAACTGCAGCAACATGGCTTATTCATGGTGTTATAACGTTACCTTTTGCTTTGTATAAATTTACAAATTGTATGAAATATATTGCCATTGGGCGATATGAACCATTAGGCAGTGCTTTCCTCCATGAGACATGGTCTTTACCATACACTTACAGATGCCTTAAGGATGGGAATGAAGTGAATCTGAATGGTGAAGAATGTACACAGTCCCCAGACCGCTCACTTATTTGCAGACACATCCAGTTGCATAGTTCTTGTAATCAGGACAAACCGAATTTGGCCTGTGTTTTGAAAGGGACCCCAGTTCCTACAATAGTTCCCACGTTCACGTTGTTGTCCAACGGTAGTTATTTACTTTTAAATAAAGAGTTTTGTTGTGGGTTAGAGGCTGGAATCGGATATGTGGTTACCGTGTCTGAAAGGGTCGTTTGCTGTAAGAATGTGTTGTATCCACCCACGCATGGGAATTCAGAAGTTTTAATTTGGCCGAGAATACCAACCTTGAGAGCTGAATTCAATGGTTTAGGCCGTATAAGAGCCCTTTTGTCTCAAAGACAGGTGGCCCTGAGCTCTGCCCGTGAAACTTATGTCCTTCACATAGCAAACACACGCACAGAAGTACAAGCTCTTTTAAGTACTGATTTGCCGTTTCATTTTTGCGAGCTAGTTCATCAAATCTTTAATGCCTCCTCCACATCCAACCTCGCTCATTTTTTTAAAATGGTTAGCAGTGGTCTTGTGACTACATTTGAAAAAGTATTTGGTATTGTCCCTGCGTTCTTTCATTCTATATTTGCTAGTCTGTTTGGCGGATTTCCTGTTTTGCTGGCTTTGGCTGCAGGCGTTCTGGTGATATTTTATTTCATAAAACATGGTTGCCCATCCTGCGCAAGGAAACGCACAGCACCTACTGATGCAGTTTCGCAACCGGATGCTTGATTATTATGGATCCCTGCTGCTTGCGACTTTAAGCACGGCTTTTGGATTATCTTTCAGATTTTCCTATTTCACCTGTGTCCAGCCTGTGTTTCATTGCCTGAGCTGTGATTTCGACTGGGCCATTGATTTGTGTCTCTGTTTACCGACTTCTCCTGACGTCGACTTTGATCAGCTGATGTCCCCCGTAGTGGCTCATGAGTTGGTCTGTTCTGGCGAAAGGGTTATGGCTGTGGCAGCGATGCATGGACTAATGGGTCAGTGGGACATATTCGCAGCAGCGCATGACTTTCTGGCACAAAGCGTTCTCGAGAACCCACTGAGTTGTCCTCTGATGATGCTAGAGGATTCAGTACTGGAGGAGCACGTATGTTCTTTCCCATTGCTTAATTGGATGGCTGAACTGTTTTCGGATGATGACAGTGATTTCATGTTGGAAGCTGTTGCTACATATTTTGCATATTCATTCAACGAGGAATGACTTTGAATACTTCCATCTATATGGCACGTGACTTTTTAGTAATTCTGAATGGTGCCAATTTCAGTACGAACATTCGAATTTTTTTCATATGTTCAAGGCCTGTTTATTGTATTTAGGCCTCAAGTTCGACTTTTTATATTTTGTGTGGCCACTATAGGCATTCATACATAGTTTTTGTATTTTTTAAATTTTACATACATTACATACATTTAGCTTGGCTCAATATCATTGAACTCTGCTTTCAAGTCTTGCCTCTCATAGAGTATTGGCTTATATATTTGTCTTTTGACCGTCCTCGGACCATTGGGGGGGTGTCATATGGTTATTACGTTTCCATAGGTTGTGTTAAGTTAGCATGTGCTTGTTAAAAGTTTAAACGCCATCTTTTCTTTCTGCTTCGGTTTGCACACGACACCTAATTGTTATTACAGCTTTTAACCTAGAAGAAAGATGTGATTTACTTCAGAATAATATATTATTGTACTGGTATCAGTCGTGCCTGGGACACTTGGTACAACTGTCTGCACACTGAGAGCTGCACACTCTAACACAAGGTTATTGTAGGCCTGATCCTCGCACTACGTTAGTCATAACACAAATAATGTTTGTGCCAACTTTGGGCTTTACGTGAGTTCAAGATACAGTTACAGGGAATTGAAAAACACACTTGATGCTGGACATGCTGAGAGCTGGTAGCTGTTGATGTGATCTCCTACTACTGAGAATTTGAGGTATGGGTTCGCCCAGCTAAAGCCCAAATGAGACCTTCTTAGATATAATATAATATGCTAATTAGGGTGCGCGAAATATAGGTGATACAGAATTCTATAGATTTTGCATCATAATATGTTATCACAGTTTGCTTATTATGGATTAGTGACTATGCTGCTGACTCTGATTTTTATAATATGTATGTTGGTATTATACAAGATACTGCGTTTTAGAATGTTGCATTGAAAAAATAAACATTTCAAACTTGCACATCTTCTCATTGCCTCCCAGTTTCGGTTTGGAATGATAATATAACGAAAGAGTGTTCATGTGTTCCACGATACCTGAGGTATTCTAAGTTCATGTTCTGGATTGTCTAAGACATCGGGAAGTCTTCACTGCCGATGAGATACTGTAGCTAGCCTGGTAAGGGGATTTCTGAAACTTAGGTGAGTTGTGGGTCACCCTGACTCACCCAGGTTCTAGGTCTCTGAGCACAGTTCTGTGAGAGAACGGAAACCCTGCGACGACATCTAGAGTACCTTGTATCTATGTCTTTCCCAAGATACATAAACAGGGTGCCTTCCCACCAGGCGGGCCTATAATATGAGACATAGGGTCACCAATGGAGAAACTCTCAAAATATATAGATCTGTATCTGCAACCCTCTGTGGGTAATTTGCCTCCCTACATCAAGGACACAAAGGACCTTTTTAGTAAAATGTGTGAATTTGATTGGTCTGATGGCAACTACTGGTTACTTTGGATTTCTTTTCATTGTATACTAGTATCCTCAAAACTAAGGGAATTGCTCCCATACAGCATTATTTCGACACCAGAGACACCACCATACTTGAACATTCTGAAATGCTAATAGATTTGATCACTATGGTATTAGATAACAATGTTTTCATCCACAACGGTGAGTGGTATCGACAAATTCAAGAGATTGCAATGGGGGAAATATTTTCCCAATCTTTTGCAAACCTCTATATGGGGTCCTTTGAGAAGAAACATATTTGGGAACAATGCCCCCCAGAGCTGATGTGACATATATTATATTGGGGAGGTACATAGATGACACGCTCCTGTTCTGGTCTAGGGATGTACACTCACTTATCCTCTTTTCACAGTATCTCAATGACAACATCTATAACATCAATTTCACAAATGAACACAGTGCCATCAGCATTGACTATTTGGATGTCACCCTATATTTAGAGGGAAGCCAGGTATCCTCTAAACTGATCAGGAAACCTACAGAGTGTAATGCGATATTACACACAACCAGTGCACATCCCACCTAGAAAACCAGGGCTATTCCTTACAGAGAAATGACAAAGATTAGCTGTAATTGTAGCCTAGACACCACTTGCTGACAGAACTCTGGAGGATGGAAAATAGATTTAAAACTAGGGGTTATCCCTAGAGTGTACTAACGAGGCTAGGAGTAAAATGAATAAAGTCAACCCGAATACCCTTCTTACTAATTCTGATAATGGCAGAGCCAAACAACACAAAAAGCTCTCCCTGATTACTCCATATAGTTTACTCAGTTCAGTTCAGTTCAAAAAGCTTTTATTCGGTTTGCATTAACACAACCATGTAAGCTGAACAATAAAATACAACAATAAAATATTATTACACATTTCCTAGATAACATCATAAACACAAAATGTGTTTGGCTCCAACCTCTAAACAATTTATAGGAAATTAATTCCCGAACCGACCTTCGTATTAACTTAGTGCTAGAATGGAGGTGCACTATTATATATAAATTTATAAATAAAAATAAACAGTTATTGCAACAGACAATTATGAATTAAATGTAACATGTACCAATAATTCATATTAATGTGCATAGTGCTAAAAAGTATCATGTGCAAGAGTCCTGATGTGCATAATCGCAATAGTTATATATTTTCCCTTTCCTGGTAATAGTGGAACTGAACTAATTCTCCTTAAAGTTACGTATGCAAAATAAAGTGACCTGTGCATGATTGCATATCAGGCCAGAAAAACAGAATTTTCACAATAGTATATACCTCTTCACAACTCTGTCGCAATTTCGTTATGTTATTTACAACACAGTGAACGGTATTTTACAGTCAATAGGGGAATTCCCTCTCTGGTATAAAGTGACATGTACATAAGTGCAAATATGGCAGTAACAAAAAGAAATTCGCCAAAAAAGAGAAATTCCCTTTGGGCACATTAACAAGGACAAAATGACATAACATACAACAATACTTCAAACATATTCAGACCAATACAGTAATTAACCAAATTCTGAAACGACAAATAAATTCAATATGCACAGTTTATTTTTATAATTAAAAATAAATTAAAAACAGATTAAAAAGTATATAAATCAATGTATGTCCATACGCTAGTTTGCTGGTAGGCTATGTAGCGAGCTTATATCTGTTTAGGGTGCCTCAATATTAACTATAAAACGGCACCTTTTTGTTACAGAGGCAGCGATTTTAAAGACTGAGAAGACCAAGGCATTCTCTCTAAGTCTTAGCGCGCCTTGTCTGGATTTTAATGTGAGTATTATCCTAGCCCCGGTTAAAACACTACCGATAACATAGAGACTAAAATGGGACCTTAACATACTTTATATCTGTTCATTTTTTATCAGTGGTGTTACAGTTTCGAATTCCAAGAATCGGAACATTTTTTCCGCGTGCAAGCAAGACAATATGTCTCTTCTAAGTAAGTATGGAGTTAGTATAACTTTTAAACATGTTAGTGAGCGTGACAGTATAGATTTACAATTATATCCCTATATTGCAGGACTGAGATAAAACGAAGAAATATATATATCTACTCCATGAAGTGGCAGTATCTAGCATCTACAAATAGGACCTTGAGACAGAAATAGGATGTGAGTATCTTATTGCGCCCACTTGAGCTGATAATGGCCAATATCCATAGTGATTACGGCGATTGCTGTTTGTAAATGGCGTCTCGATATCATAGAGGACAAAACAATTAGAAAGAAAGCTGAGTGAAGCTATGACCTCTTATTTAAGACCCATAAGTCATCTAAAATGCATATGGTAATACAACTATTTCTGGATAATGAAATATTAATGAGAAGAAATCAACTTATGAGTCCATTGATGTTCTTTTATACATTACAGTTTTGGCAAAACGATCAATATAAATATTGCCAGCAGCTGGAAGTACGTCCTATCAGAGAGGAGGGAGATATCTATCCCCTACCTATTTAGCAAGTCTCCTTTACAGGTTAGTATGGGACTTGACTGATGGGGAGGATGAAATGTAGTATTAATAAACTGGGACTACCTGGGAGAATGAACCCCTTGGGTCCTGACAATATAAACGATCTTGGAATCACAAAAACCATCCTCAGATTATGTTAAGATGTATAAATAGACAATGAAATCATATCAAATGTAATAGAATGAATATGCTTTATTGAGAGTATTCTCTGAACTCATATGGTTTGTAACCTTAAGGTATTTGGAGAAGACTTGCCTTGTGAACCAGTGTTAATGATAAAATGTTCGTCGATGTACCTATAATGTGAGATTTGCCAAAGATATATGTTATAAATGTATGCTGTGAGTTGTTTTAATGTGTAGAGCAATATCGAGAAAAAAACAATTCTGTCTAGTGGATTTTTGCCTTATGTTCAGTTTTCTAATTTGTTATAATACTGTATCTAAGATACTTTTTACTTAAATTACAGTTATCTGGGGAAGACAGCTAATATTTTTCCTGAGGAAGACGGCTGTATGATAATTGGTCCGTCGAAAAGCGTTGAGAATTGGGGGAGAAAATCCATCTTATTTATTTATTTATTTTATTTATTTATTTAACTTATATAGCGCGTTATAACCACCGGGGTCTCTAAGCGCTGTTTGTCCAGATTACATAGTGAGGTATGGCATTCACTTGATCCCACTCGTGCGCCTAGGGTCTGCTCCATGCTTGCTTAAAAAGTACAGTTTTTAATTTTTTCCTGAAGGATAATAAATTGCTTTCCTTCCTAAGTTCTGGGGCCAATTTGTTCCACAAGGCTGGGAGTGTGTTGGAGAAAGCACGTCCCCCCACCGTGGTCAATTTGAAACGGGATTGGAACAAAAGGGTAGCGTCCGACGAGTGCAAGGTCCTGCCCGGTATATAAGGGAATAGGCGGGATTTCAAATATCTTGGTGCTTTACCATACAGCGCCTTGTGTACGATGCACAGTCCTTTGAAAACAGCCCTCTGACGAATCGGGAGCCAATGTAGCTCCTGCATCAGGGAGGAAGAATGGGCAGTCCTGGGTTTCTTATAGATCAACCTGGCTGCATCATTCATGACCCCCTGTAGTTTATCCAGCAACCGCTGGGGTAAACCTATATATAGGGAGTTTCCGTAGTCCAGCCTAGCCAGAATTGTGGCTGAGACCACGTGTCTCAAGGTAGAGAATGAAAGTAAAGCAGAGATCTTCCTTAGTTGTCGTATCAGGCCTATGCAAGTACCCACTACCGTGGTGACTTGCTTTTTCATGGATAGTTTGTCATCCACATATAGGCCTAGACTTTTGACTGCGGACGCCGGTTTCGGTGGCACACCCAGCTCCACAGGCCAAAATTTCTCGCTCCAGGGGTTGCCCGAGATGGAGATGGGCAACACTTCCGTCTTATCCGGGTTGACTATTAAGGAGTTCTCGGACATCCAGTTGACCGTAGCTTTAAGTATGTCCTGCAACCTGGTGGACGCTCCCAGGCCATCATCCAGCCGAATGATTATCTGGGTATCATCGGCGTAGTTATACACTAGGCAGTCCATCCTGTTCAGGAGTGCGATTAATGGCTGCAGGTAGATATTAAAAAGTAGGGGTGACAAGATCCCTGTGGAACCCCGCAGGTGATCGGAGCAGAGGTGGAAAGTAAATCTCCCAACTGTACTCTTTGCGTCCTGCCCTGCAGGAATGATGTAAGCCATGCATGTGCTGTACCCCTGATACCAAAGGATCTCAACCGCGACAAAAGCTGTTCATGACACACGGTATCAAAAGCCGCGGAGAGATCCAGTAGTACCAGGGCGCTCGGTGTTTTTACATCAGCCCGAGTTCTCAGTTCATCCAGGATTGATAGCATGACTAATTACGTGCTATGGTTAGCACGGAACCCTGCCTGATTGGTCTCCAGCAGGTTGTTGCTCTCTAGATGACCTGAGAGTAATCCTAACACATGCTGCTCGATCACCTTAGCCAAGAAAGGCAACTGGGAGATGGGCCTGAAGTTTTTCAAACACTTCGTGTCCGATCCGGGTTTCTTTAGTAGAGGAATCAGGCGAGCCTCTTTAAAAGCTAGAGGGACCTGTCCTGTACGAAGGGAGGTGTTCAATAAATGTAAAACCTCTTCTTCAATTCCTGGCAATGCCAACTTGAATACATCAGGAGGGCATGGATCCACCAAGGAACCCGATTTGACTCGGTCCGTGATCTTAAATAGTTCCTGTTTTGAAATTGGGGAGAACTCAACTAATGGTGGGATATCTAGCGGGGCAGTAAGGTCCGGTGGGCAGGGACATTCGAGGGGTGTAGTTGCAGCAATTTCGCCCAGAATATCGGAGATCTTGTTTACGAAGAAGTCCTGGAACCTCTGGCAGTCCTCCTGGGTGAACTCAGTACTTTGCTCTTTGTTTATCCTGAGCTCCGCCAGGACCAGAAAGATTTCCTTCTGCGGATTTCTAGCTGCAACTATTCTTTCCTCGAAGAAAACAGCCTTCCTGGTTTGGATGGCTAGTTTGTAGTTCGCTAAGGATGAAATGTATTCTTTCTTTCTTAGAGTAATCAAGGAGTATTCTGACTGGTGCTGAATATACCTTTTGTGTATCTCCCTCTGTTTACTTTTAGGAACTTATTGGATGAACTTTAGTGTATTATTTGTTCCCATATATATTGTCTGTTTTCCCTTGATTTATATACTTTTTAATCTGTTTTTAATTTATTTTAATTATAAAAATATGTTATGTTATGTTATGTTATAACGCTTTTATATAGCGCACGGCTACTCGAAAAGAGTGTCCCGGCGCTTTCCCCCTGCAACTCAGAGTAAAAATAACACAACACAGCGAAAATAAGAGCAGAACTAAAACAGAAAACAGTAAAAACAGCCTAAAGATTAAAAAGCCAGGTCTTCAGGCTCTTCCTGAACTGGAACAAATTGGCAGTGCTGCGAAGCGAAAGAGGAAGCGAATTCCACAGCTGGGGAGCTTTGCAGCTGAAAGAACGCCCTCCCGTGCGGGCCTTCCTCACCCGCGGGACCACCACTTTACAAAGAGATTCCGAACGCAAAGAGCGGGCTGGTCGATAGAAGGCCAGTCTCCGCCGCAGGTATCCAGCCCCTGATCCAAACAAGGCTTTATGCATCAGAGTCAGGGATTTGAACTGGATCCGCTTCCGGATCGGCAGCCAGTGTAGCGCCTGTAGCAGCCCGGAGGCTCGGGCGCGTCTGCGCAGGCCAAAAATAGCCAGAGCGGCAGAGTTCTGTACCACCTGTAGGCGCTGAACTAGGTAATCAGGGAGGCCAAGAAAGAGGGCATTAGCATAGTCTAGCCATGAGCCCACGAGAGCCTGCACAGTAATCCGCCTGTGCTCCTCAGACAGCAGGGGCAGGAATTTACGGATCATTTTCAAAATTCCATAGCAGGTGCCAGCCAGCCCCATGATATGTGTTCTCAGCGACAGCTGGTTGTCCAGCTTGACACCCAGATTTTTAGCCACCAAGGAAGACTGTGCAGGAGGGCTCATGTCAGACGGCCACCATTGCTGCCACTCCGGATCGGCGACGCAACCAAAGAATAGAACCTCTGTCTTGCTGGAGTTGGCCCTCAGACTGTTCCGTTGGAACCAGTCGAAGACCAATGCAAGGCAGTCCAGAATTCTCCCTCCATCAAACTCCTGGTCTTTCCCGCATGTGAAGAGGAGTTGCGTGTCGTCGGCGTAGGAGACGATCTGGGCCCCATATGCTTCAACCAAGGCCGCCAAAGGGGACATAAAGATGTTAAACAACGTGGGGCTCAACACAGAACCCTGTGGAACCCCAACTCCCAGTGGCGGCATCTCGGCGGAGCTCTGGGAGACCCAGACCGTCTGCCGGCGGCCTTCAAGGAAAGATGTGAACCACCTCAGCGCCGTCCCCCTGAGGCCGATGTCATAAAGCCTCGCTAGGAGTGCCCTATGGGGGACGGTGTCGAAGGCCGCCGATAGGTCTAGCATGACCAACATGGCCCTCCCGCCAACATCCAGAGTCTCCCTGATGATCTCGGTGACCTCCAGCAAAGCCGTTTCCGTACTAAAATTAGGACGGAAGCCGGATTGGGATGGGTGGAGCAGATTGTTAGCTTCCAAAAAGTTCGACAGGACACCGTGGACGTGTTTTTCCGTGATCTTCGCGAGGGCCGGAAGAAGTGAAATTGGCCTATAATTGGCCAGGACCTCGGCATCGAGACCCGGTTTCTTAAGGAGGGGGATCACCATCGCTCTTTTCCAAGAGCTAGGGACCCTCCACTCCCTCAAAGAGGCATTGAGGATGGGATTAACCAGCGGGTTCACCACCGCCGCCATCCCAGCCAAAAATTTGGCGGGGCAGGGGTCAAGTGGCGAGCCAGATTTCAGATTGGCCAGCAGCTGCCTGGACACATCGCTGGAGACAACAGGAAAAACAGACAACACCGCCTCAGGTGTGTGCGGAGGTCCGCGACCCGCCCCAGTGATGCCGCTTCCATCCTCCGGTCCCTCCACAAAGGAGGCCTGAATCGCCTTGATCTTATTGGTGAAGAAACCGGCAAGATCACATGCCCACGCATCCGAAGAAACTAAAGGGGGCGATTGGGAGCTAGGGGTCGTGAACTCCTTCACAATGGTGAAGATCTCCTTACAGGAGTTCGCAGATGCCTCGATCCTTCTAGCCAAATATTCCCTCTTCGCTCTCAGGATGTCCCGATGGTAGGCCTTCACCGCCGCCTTATAGGCGAGTTTAGCCTCCTCATCATACCGAAGGCGCCACGCCCTCTCGGCCACCTTACATTGACTGCGAGCCACACGGAGCGCCTCCGTAAACCACGGTGCAGATTGCCGTGCCGCCGTGGACCGGGAGGCTACCTTGGGAGCCAGATCGTCCAGCCTATCAGTGAGCCATAGCTGCAAAGCCTCAGTGTCGCTTTCCAGATCGCCCGAAAGATGGCATGGGTGATCCAGAAGCGCCTGCTCCAGCATGTCAGGTGTCACTCTGTGCAGCACTCTCGAGGCCGGTCTAGACAAGGTAGAGGCGCTGTTATCCAGCCACGCACTTTCCAGCACCGAAAAACTGATCAACCTGTGATCAGTCCAGAGCACCGGCAGAGTATCAACCTCCATAAGAGGGACAGACGAAAACACCTGATTCAGGGTATGCCCCTTCTCATGTGTTGGCCCTGACACAAACGGTATAAGACCCAGCGGGGATGTAATATCCAGCAGCTTGGCCGCAAATAAACTGTGCATATTGAATTTATTTGTCGTTTCAGAATTTGGTTAATTACTGTATTGCTCTGAATATGTTTGAAGTATTGTTGTATGTTATGTCATTTTGTCCTTGTTAATGTGCCCAAAGGGAATTTCTCTTTTTTGACAAAGTCAATATTTGGTACCCCACCCCTTTGGTAGAGGGTTCCTCTCTCTTTTATTAGAGATTCAGTGTACGGTCCCGGGTGGACTGGAGAGTTCTTTTGTTATACTATACTTCTATTTCACGTATTGACGGTTTGTGTGATGGATCAAATTAAGACCTTTGGGTTTAGCGATGACCAACTGCACCGTATTATCAATACCAAGAGAGGAAACAAAATTACCTGGGAATCAGGCAAGGGAGAGAATTGGGGAAAACTGCTGAACCTAAAAAAGAAACTAATCCGCACTGAAGCACATGCGGACTTCCTAGCAGAATATGTTAAATCAGGTACTATCCCCATTGGCCTACAGGTTCGAAATGAACCAGGTCTATTCACAGAGAATAGAAAGTTTTTAGAAACATGGACACTGATCTCAAACAGGTGCAGCAGAGATTGGATGCTCCTCATTATAGAAACCGCTCAAGGATTGATCATACTTGAGCAGGAGGAGATTGAGAAACTAGAAACTGAGCTGAAAAGTTGTCCTGCACTAGAAGAGGCGAAAAAGAAATTGGCCGATATAAATAAGGATGTAGAAGGATACAGCGAATACCTGCTGAACAAAAAAACAAACAAACTTAAAAAAGATATCGAACGTTTCTCGGTAGAGAATGTATATCCCTATCTCAGAGAGAATTATTATCAAACCAAAAATGATGGTAATTGGGACAGACCATATAACCAACAAACTTACTCCAGAGGTGGCAATAGACATGTCACTTTTTCGGAAACATCAGGCTCCAGTAGTGAGGAGGAGGAATGCAATACCAACGAAACCGGTAGAAATGGACGAGACCAGGGGAATTTTTTAGAGTCCCGCCCAAGGAGAGCCCATCGATACAATGGGAACCAAGGGCGGGGGCAATTCAACCGGGGCAAACCTCAATACAACCGTGTACCTCAACAGCAGGAATACATGAGCACGCGGAGCAAACAGTACTGGAGACCAGCCAATTACCAGTGATCAACTTATCAAGTAGAGAGCTTAGTAACATAGAACTAGGTATCCTTAGCAGAGGCTTTAGCTTTGTTCCTACCACTACCATAGATAGTTTCCAACTAGAGAAAGATCTGAAGGCCTTTTTCAGAAAAATAAGATTAAAACGCTTCTTTGAAAATAGAGAGAGTAGAGTCACCGACAACATCTCTGGACTAAAGCCAAAATCGACCTTCACACCAACCATAGGTATGGTTTGTAAAAATATTGAGGCTTTCGAGATAGCAGTTGAAAGTGGAATACATAAAATTTTAGACAAGGAAAAGAAACTACCCTCATTTAACATCTCTAAGGCTGAGGAAGGGGCATTGGAAAAGTTGAAAAACGATAACTCAATTACAGTCAAACCGGCCGATAAAGGCGGTGGAGTCGTAATTTTTGACACTCCAGATTACGAGAAAAGAATTAGGAAGATGCTTGAAGTAAAGGAACATTATGCCCCAACTAATGCAAACTGTCTCTTGAGGATTTCCCGAGAATGTTTAAATTTACTAACCAATGCTAGGGATGATGGCTACATATGCGAGGAGGAATTCAAATTTCTAAACAATGTTGAGCCTAAAACTCCAGCCATTTATGGCCTACCAAAGGTCCACAAGCACAAATCAGACCCCCCTATGCGGCCTATCGTGAGTAGTATTGATACCTTACTTGAGCCAATCAGCAAATATGTTGACCACTTTCTGAGGCCGTTGGTGTGCAAACTAAAGTCGTATGTGAAAGACTCTGCACACATCATCTCTTTGGTTGAGGGGTTACCATTTTGTGAAGAGACTCAGTGTCTGGTTACTCTAGACATTGAGTCTCTTTATACGAATATTCCACAACAAGACACTATTGAGGTTATTGATGAACTCCTATCGAGTCAGGACCTTGAGGGGGCCAACAAGGACTTCATTGTGGACTGTGTCCGATTGATTCTAACCAACAATGTCTTCCTTTTTAAAAATGAATACTTCAAACAATTGAAGGGGACCAGTAAGGGGGCCACATGTGCCCCCAGCCTGGCTTGTCTGTATGTGGGTAATTTTGAGACCAAGCACATTGACAACGAAATGGCACCCTTTTTCGAGAATGTAGCGGGCTGGTACCGCTACATCGACAATATTTTTTTCATTTGGGAAGGGACCACTGACCTTTTGGAAGAATTTTTAAGTTGGATTAATCTGGGCGACCCAAACCTTAGGTTCACCTCAACATACAGCACAACCAAGGTGGACTTTTTGGATATCTCTATAAAAAGCTCAGAGGGTGTGCTAGCAGTTGAGCTATTTACTAAACCCATGGCCAAAAACACGCTCCTCCATTTTCTCTAGCTTCCACCCCAAATCCCAAAGAGAAAGCATCCCTTTTAGCCAATTCCTCCGGCTTAGGAGGAATTGTTCTGATATAAAAGACTATTATAAGCATGCTGAAGTTCTCAAGAACAAATTCAGGGATAGAGGATATCCTAAAAAACTCCTATCTCATTCACTGAAGCGGGCTAGATTTTATGACCGCGATGCCCTGATCGTATGTGAAAGACTCTGCACACATCATCTCTTTGGTTGAGGGGTTACCATTTTGTGAAGAGACTCAGTGTCTGGTTACTCTAGACATTGAGTCTCTTTATACGAATATTCCCCAACAAGACACTAATGAGGTTATTGATGAACTCCTATCGAGTCAGGACCTTGAGGGGGCCAACAAGGACTTCATTGTGGACTGTGTCCGATTGATTCTAACCAACAATGTCTTCCTTTTTAAAAATGAATACTTCAAACAATTGAAGGGGACCAGTAAGGGGGCCACATGTGCCCCCAGCCTGGCTTGTCTGTATGTGGGTAATTTTGAGACCAAGCACATTGACAACGAAATGGCACCCTTTTTCGAGAATGTAGCGGGCTGGTACCGCTACATCGACGATATTTTTTTCATTTGGGAAGGGACCACTGACCTTTTGGAAGAATTTTTAAGTTGGATTAATCTGGGCGACCCAAACCTTAGGTTCACCTCAACATACAGCACAACCAAGGTGGACTTTTTGGATATCTCTATAAAAAGCTCAGAGGGTGTGCTAGCAGTTGAGCTATTTACTAAACCCATGGCCAAAAACACGCTCCTCCATTTCTCTAGCTTCCACCCCAAATCCCAAAGAGAAAGCATCCCTTTTAGCCAATTCCTCCGGCTTAGGAGGAATTGTTCTGATATAAAAGACTATTATAAGCATGCTGAAGTTCTCAAGAACAAATTCAGGGATAGAGGATATCCTAAAAAATTCCTATCTCATTCACTGAAGCGGGCTAGATTTTATGACCGCGATGCCCTGATCAACAAACACAATACTCAAAAAAGCCTCTTAAACAGAGTGGTGTTTGAGACAAAATTTTCCCACATCAGCAATCAAATTAAGAATGTAGTAAATAAACACTGGCACATTCTTAATCATGATGAAGACAATGTATTAGACAAACCACTTTTTGCTTTTAAAAAAAAAAAAATTTGCGAGATTTATTAGTACACACCTATAGGGATGAGACGAGAGAGAATCAAAGAACGCTAGACAACACCATAATAGTGGGTACCTCTAGGTGTGGAATGTGTAACATCTGTGAACAATGCATTGTAGCTTCTGAAATCTCGTGCAACAACAAAACAGTGAGATGTAAAACTCATAACAACTGCAAAAGCAAAAATGTGATCTATTTACTAGAATGTCCCTGTGGGCTCTATTATGTTGGAGAGACAGGGAGAGAGGCCAGGATTAGACTGCAGGAGCATAGATCAGCGATCAGGACTAAAAAGATAACTGCCCCGATTGTTTCACATTTCTTGGAAAAGAAACATGGTGAGTGTGATTTCAAGTGGTTTATATTGGAAAGAGTAAAAATAGGAAAGAGAGGTGGGAATATTGTGAATATACGAAAACAAAGAGAACAGTGGTACATTTCTTACCTTAACACAGTAAGAAATGGACTCAACTCCTGTGAAGAATGGGAGAGGCTTATTGGCTGATTGTAGGTTTTTTAGATATACCTACCTGCAATATTGAGACTGCCATCTGTGCATAGATACAGCTATCTGGGGATCCTGTAGTACAGTGTAATGCAACTGATATAATCATGTCTGATATAGGTTGTAGAATCTTTATACTTTTTAGCATCATAATTGGTAAGCACTTGATAGCAAAATTAGTGAGTTCAATTCTGACTGTTATACATCACTGCTGTCAAGATGGTGCCTCCATAGAGAGGCTCTGTTAAGTAACATCTTATAAGACTTTCATTTAGGTATCCGTAAGAAACAATAATTGTTAAGATGATCGTAATGATTAAATATACACTAAAATTAATTAAAGGCTATAAAACAACTTCAACAATAAGAGTGTCGCTAACTCGTCGGAATCGCCAACTAATTAATTAATTATTATATCTACCAGCGCTAACGTAAATGTGCGCATAAGGTGTAATGTTTTAAAAAATAAGAAGAATAGGAACTAGGTCCTACTGTAGTGTTATTTGCCTTTGCAATCCACCGAACACCGGCGTTCATCTTGCCCGTTCTCTATTACTACCTCGGAGTCCGCTTTCTATCTCCATGTTCGAGGTCCGAGAGCGCCTGACTATGAAGGCATTTCCGCATTTCCACGCTCGCGGAAAGATATTTAAACGGCGCGTTTTGTTCTAATCGTGTTGTTTATCGAACACCACGGAAGCGGCACGCGGGAATCAAATTCTTCTTGCTGTTAAGGTATGTCCATACGCTAGTTTGCTGGTAGGCTATGTAGCGAGCTTATATCTGTTTAGGGTGCCTCAATATTAACTATAAAACGGCACCTTTTTGTTACAGAGGCAGCGATTTTAAAGACTGAGAAGACCAAGGCATTCTCTCTAAGTCTTAACGCGCCTTGTCTGGATTTTAATGTGAGTATTATCCTAGCCCCGGTTAAAATACTACCGATAACATAGAGACTAAAATGGGACCTTAACATACTTTATATCTGTTCATTTTTTATCAGTGGTGTTACAGTTTCGAATTCCAAGAATCGGAACATTTTTACCGCGTGCAAGCAAGACAATATGTCTCTTCTAAGTAAGTATGGAGTTAGTATAACTTTTAAACATGTTAGTGAGCGTGACAGTATAGATTTACAATTATGTCCCTATATTGCAAGACTGAGATAAAACGAAGAAATATATATATCTACTCCATGAAGTGGCAGTATCTAGCATCTACAAATAGGACCTTGAGACAGAAATAGGATGTGAGTATCTTATTGCGCCCACTTGAGCTGATAATGGCCAATATCCATAGTGATTACGGCGATTGCTGTTTGTAAATGGCGTCTCGATATCATAGAGGACAAAACAATTAGAAAGAAAGCTGAGTGAAGCTATGACCTCTTATTTAAGACCCATAAGTCATCTAAAATGCATATGGTAATACAACTATTTCTGGATAATGAAATATTAATGAGAAGAAATCAACTTATGAGTCCATTGATGTTCTTTTATACATTACAGTTTTGGCAAAACGATCAATATAAATATTGCCAGCAGCTGGAAGTACGTCCTATCGGAGAGGAGGGAGATATCTATCCCCTACCTATTTAGCAAGCCTCCTTTAAAGGTTAGTATGGGACTTGACGGATGGGGAGGATGAAATGTAGTATTAATAAACTGGGACTACCTGGGAGAATGAACCCCTTGGGTCCTGACAATATAAACGATCTTGGAATCACAAAAACCATCCTCAGATTATGTTAAGATGTATAAATAGACAATGAAATCATGTCAAATGTAATAGAATGAATACGCTTTATTGAGAGTATTCTCTGAACTCATATGGTTTGTAACCTTAAGGTATTTGGAGAAGACTTGCTTGTGAACCAGGGTTAATGATAAAATGTTCGTCGATGTACCTATAATGTGAGATTTGCCAAAGATATATGTTATAAATGTATGCTGTGAGTTGTTTTAATGTGTAGAGCAATATCGAGAAAAAACCAATTCTGTCTAGTGGATTTTTGCCTTATGTTCAGTTTTCTACTTTGTTATAATACTGTATCTAAGATACTTTTTACTTAAATTACAGTTATCTGGGGAAGACAGCTAATATTTTTCCTGAGGAAGACGGCTGTATGATAATTGGTCCGTCGAAACGCGTTGAGAATTGGGGGAGAAAATCCATCTTAGAGTAATCAAGGAGTGTTCTGACTGGTGCTGAATATACCTTTTGTGTATCTCCCTCTGTTTAGTTTGAGGAACTTATTGGATGAACTTTAGTGTATTATTTGTTCCCATATATATTGTCTGTTTTCACTTGATTTATATACTTTTTAATCTGTTTTTAATTTATTTTTAATTATAAAAATAAACTGTGCATATTGAATTTATTTGTCGTTTCAGAATTTGGTTAATTACTGTATTGCTCTGAATATGTTTGAAGTATTGTTGTATGTTATGTCATTTTGTCCTTGTTAATGTGCCCAAAGGGAATTTCTCTTTTTTGACAAAGTCAATAGTTGTACCCCATCCCTTTGGTAGAGGGTCCCTCTCTCTTTTATTAGAGAGACAAAAAGAATTTCACAATATTTTACAATAGTATGGATTTCCTAGCAGCTCTACTTTTCAATATAAAATGTGCGACATAAAAACATATATCTGGGCTCTCAAGAGAACATAATAATTTCATAGCATCAACTGTTAAACGAATTTTATATTTTAAAAGGATAGGCTCGGATAAAATGTCCTTAAAAATACATAAAATTTGCAGAATAACGAAAAATGGCAGCAACTCTGTTTTGAAACATTATCACAAGGGCATTTTACATTAGAGCCTTCCCCTATTTTGGGAAAGGATACAAGATGGTGGGCAATGCCCAACCTTAAACGTATTAATTCAAATCGATGTGAAGGTCTAGACACGTCCACCAGATATGCCTGAAGCCCGCTTTTAAGATCAAGTTGCCTATAAAATACAGAGGTCTTTTGGGTCCTAAGTAATATATTTATTTATTCCCCCTTATAAGACAGGAACGAGTCTTTTATTTCTTTCTTAGAGAACCGTATTGTGTAATCAGACTCCTTGGAAATGGTAAAATCAAACAATATGCTGTACCAATGAATGATATAACTCAACCATGGGATGCGGGAGCAATAATCCAACTTGAGGCAATCTCTAATTATGGACTGTGTGAACTCAGTTTCCTTCTTAGTCCAAATGGAGCGCCATAAAAGTAAAGGACCTAAAGCAGCCAGATCTGATACATAATTAAAACCGGTTTCTTGGTGAATTAAATCAGTGGATGCTGAAGCCAGGGCACACAGCATCCGTTTAAGAAAGCTATTCTCATCTTTTTGGAGTTGGACTGTAGAGGAGTGACCCCATAATCCAGCTCCATACAGAGCTGAAGAAACGCATCTTGCATTGTATATGGTCACCATATCCTTTATTCTGCGGTCCCCTATTTTCATAGCAAAACGAAAAATGCCGTTAGTGTTCCTGGTCATTTTAAATCTAATATTTTCTTATTCACTAGTCCATTTGCCATTACCTTCAAAGGTAATACCTAGATAACAAAAAGTTTTAACAGCTTGTATCTTGGAGACATCCAAAAAGAAAGACCTCAGTGACTTCATTTTATTTCTGCATATCATGGTATATGTCTTCGATTTGTTAATTAAAAGTTTCCTACCATTAATAAAATCAATAAATTCATCAATGAGCAGTTGGAGGCCTAAAGGGGTACGGGAAATTAAAACGGCATCATCGGCATATAACAATACCGACACAACAGTGTTATCTATTTTTGGTGCATCTGCCGGGATATTATTTAAAACCGAAGCTATTTGATTAATAAAAAGGGAGAATAAAAGAGGTGCGCACCCTTGCCTAATGCCTCTTCGCACAGCAAAAAACGGGGTCCGCTCGCCAGTAGGCCCATATTGTACACTGCAGGAAAGTTTCTCATATACCCTTGCTAAAAAGAACACGATCTATTTTGGAGCCCCAGATTCGAGCAGTACTGTCCAGAGAAGGGAATGGTCCACTAGATCAAACGCACTGCTAAAATCGGTGAAGCATAAAAACTAATTTCTCTCTTTCGCTACTGTGTATTTATTAATGAGTAGGTCCAAATTTATACATTGTTCGATGGTCCCTAGGCCCTTCCTAAAACCATACTGGACTGGGGTTAGTACATTTAAATCTGAGGCCCATGTTTCCAATCTTTTTAAAAGCACCCTACTCACCACCTTTATGGAGAAGTCCAGTAGTGATATTAGGTGATAATTGCATGCTTCGGAGCGCGAACCCTTTTTATGTAATGGAACAATTAATGATTGGGCCCATGATATTGGAAAATTCCCCAAGGCAGCGCTGTTAAAAATCCTTGTAAGTATTGGGGACCATAAATCCATTAAATCCTTATATAAATCAATCGGGACACCATCCGGTCCCGGTGCTCTGCCCCCTTTACTATTTACCAACCCTTCCTGCACCTCTTCGACACCAATTAATAATGGTAGTGTAGGCCACGTAAAAACATAATTTAAAGGAAAAGTTAAAAGCACCTTATCCGGGTTAAAAATGCTAGAAATGTCTTCAATCCATTCAGTACAATTTACATAGGACGTCAGTTCAGGAATATGATCATCTTTTAAAAAAGGACTGTTTACAGTTTCCCAAAAAAGTTTGCTGTTATTGGTTTCAGCTGCCATGCTTAATTTATCCCAGGCATCAGATCGCAACTCTTTTTTGTGCGCCAACACAGCTTGATTATAATTAATTCGCAGATCATTTATATAGTTTATATAATTTACTCAATTCCGGGGTGTACAAGATTCTGCAGAGGCATTGGCATTTTTTACAGACAGACAGCACTCTAAAAAAAGTCATTAATACAAGGGACTGACACATAAAAGAAGTCGAATGCTATTGGAAACGCTATGGCACTGCTACATGAAACCGAGTACCCAGAGCACTTGCTTACCAGCACCACCCAATGGTTCCTACAAATGTGGAAAATGCAACATATTACGGTATGCGAAGAATAAAACCACTACCTTATATAGAAGCCTAGAATCAACACTCGGACGTCGTGTTAGGGGTGTAATTACGTTTATTGCCCGGCGCGCCAGGAACACGTCTGTCCTCAGTAGCGGTCGGCGCCAACAACACAAAATGGCCGCCTTCCGCTTCCCGTCCCGGCACATCCGTTTCCGGTGTCGGGAAGCTATACCGTCCCCACATATCTCCCCCCTTTATGTAATAACACAATTAGAATTCTAGTCCTTACTTGCTGTTCATGTCAAAGTCCTTAAACTTCTCCGGTACCTTTACGATTCTCCCAGCTCTCGTCTTTGTCACACCATCTCTTCCTTCACTTCTCTGTTCCGTTCTGTCACTCCTCATTCCTGCACCTTCCATGTCGCTTCTCCTCATGATCTCATCCAATCCTTCCTTGCACCAGGCTTTCTTTCTCTCGTCCCCTCCGTCTTCTCCGTTCCCTTCAACGTTCCCTTCTTCCACTTGCTGCGTACCTTCTTCAACTTTCACTCCGTTCCTTCCGCTACTTCCTTCTTCTCCATCTTCTACATACTCTGCTCTCTCCTCTGTCTCTTCTCCCCACTTCAGGATCTTGCTGCATTTCGCCATTCTATCGTGCGACCACACCTTTCCATCACTGAGCAGGGCCGACCTGGCATAAGGCTCTAATACTTGTAGGGGTTGTGAGAACTTGCTCTCACCTTTCTTTTTTAGTATTGTCAACTTCACCCTCACCCAGTCGCCCTTCTCCAGATCCACTCCTTGTACACTATGTCTCTTGTTGAAGTGTTCGATGTACACCTCCTGTCCTTTCTCCAGGTTCCTCCTGACCACAGCAGGTGACCATTTACTTTGCACCACCATTTTCCCCCACGCCATGTTGTCCTTTGTAAAAACATCTCTCCCCCTCAGTACCTTGAAGGGACTGTACCCCGTGCTGCCCGGGGTGATCCGGTAGGCCCATATCATCTTCGGTAACTCTTTCTCCCAGTCCAATCCATCATTAATGGCAGCTTGAATGGTGCCCATTATCACTCGGTTGAAGCGTTCCACTTGTCCGTTTCTCAATGGGTGATATATGGGGGTATGTTTAACTTCTATCCCATTCCTGGATGTAAACGCCTCCCACTTCGCTGAAGTGAACTGCGGCCCATTGTCGCATATGATGAGTTTTGGAATTCCTTCCCTGACAAATATGGTGTGCAGGAAGTTCAGCACTGCGTCAGTATCCACGTTCTCCCTCACTTCCACCTCAGGCCATTTGGAATACTTGTCAATTAGGACGAGGGCATACTTCTGTGTTCCTTCTTGGTTGAGAATGAGTCCCATTATGTCAACTGACACCATTTCCCACGGTCCGTCGGGTACTCGAAACTTTCCCAACGGCGGTCTCAACACGCTCTGGGATTTGTCCGCTTTGGTGCATGACTCATATGATCTCACATGTCGTTCTACTTGGGCATCGATGGCCGGCCACCAGTACGCTTGCCTGGCCAGGGCCTTGGTTTTTGTGATTCCCTGGTGCCCTTCGTGTAGGAGGACCATCAAGTGATCGATTATGCCTTGCGGTGAAATCACTTTGTCGCCTCTTAGGAGGAATATTGGATTCTCTGCCAGTGACAGTTCGTCTCGTACCTCCCAGTATCGTCTAAGTGCTTCCTTGAGGTGTCTCTTTTCTGGCCACCCATGGACCACATATCCTTTGATCGCTTCCATGTCTTCATCTGCTTTGTAGGCCTCTTCCCATTCCTGAGCGCTGATCACTTTCTCCATATCGTGAATGGTGGCCACAACATATCCTTCCCACCTTGGGTGCTCTTGTTTGTCTGCCTCCTCCATGGCCGCTGCACGACTCAAAAAATCAGCCACTTTGTTCTGCGGTCCTGGTATGTGCTCTACATCATACACAAAGTCCAATAAGCGCAATGTCATTTTTGCAATCCTTGGCGTAGCATGTGCATGGCCACTGGACGTTAGCACCTTGACTAGAGGCTTGTGGTCTGTTCTCACCAAAATTTTGGCACCCCATAGATACTGCCTGAACCTCTCCATCGCCCATACCACAGCTAGCATCTCCTTTTCTATGACGCTGAACTTTTCTTCGTTGGGCGCCAGGGACCTTGAAGCAAAGCTAACCGTCGATATTTCTCCCTTCTCCGACCGCTGCATTAACACTGCTCCTAGGCCACTGTCACTCGCATCAGTTGTTAGAATGGAGTCCGCGTCCGGGTCAAACCCCTTCAGGGGTATGGTCTCGCCCATCTCTCGTTTCAAAGTATCGAATTCTTCTTGTTCCTCCTGGTTCCATTGGAAGCTATTCCTTTCCTTCAAAAGTTGGCGTAAGTAGTGTGTCTTTGTAGCAAAGTGGGGAATGAATTTGATGTAAAATTCAGCCATCCCCAGGAATGATCTGACGTCTTCCTTCTTGCCTGGGGTAGGAGCGTCTCGGATGGCTTTCATATTTGCTCTTTTGGGTTCGATACCTTTCCCGCTCACTTAGTGTTTTAGAACCGTGACGGACTGCACCCCAAATCTGCATTTTGACCACTCCGCTGTCAATCCGTTTTCCTACAACGTGCGTAGTACTGTGTGCAGCTTCTCATTGTGTTGTTGTTTGGACACTCCCATGACCAGGATGTCGTCCTGGAAGAACTGAACTCCCTCTACTTTCCGGAAGAGTCTGTGCATAAGCTTCTGGAATACCGTGGCCGCTGAAGCCAAACCAAACGGCATCCTAAAAACTCGTAGCAGCCAAAGAGTGTGATAAACGACGTGAGGTGACTGCACGATGTTTGTAATTTGACTTGGTGGTAGGCTGACGACATGTCTATCGTGGAGAACCACTTTATGCCTTTGGTTTTTGCCAGCATCTCACTGATGCGGGGTAGGGGGAATTTGTCGACCAGGATGCTTTTGTTGAGTTCTCTGAGATCAACACACAGCCTCACCTTCCCATTAGGCTTCTGTGCTACCACTAAGGGCGAAAGCCACTCCGCGCTCTCGATTGCCCTTATCACACCTTCTCCCTCCAGTCCATCGAGTTCTGCTTGCACCGCTTCTCTGCACCGGAAGGGGATGTTCCTTACTTTGTGGACGACTGGCTTCGCTCCCTCTTTCAGTTTGATGAGGTGTTTGTACTTGGTCAGTTCGCCTATTTGTCCACTAAACACCTTGGGGTATGCCTTGTGCCAGGCTTCACCGTTGTCCTTTTCCTCTAGGTCCATAAGCATGATTTTCTCTATGCCTCCTGGATTCAACTGTATTCCTAGTGCCCCTTGGTCCTTCCAGCTGAGTACTGACGGGCCCTTTTCGGCAATGTATAATTTGCAGTTGGCTTGACGGCCTCTGAATTCAACCAGCAAGGGGCAGTACCCTAACATTGGAATCCTTTGCCCCGTATACGTAACCGGTCGTAAGTCCATTGGACGCAACTCCTCCTCCATCTTTGACTCAAATTTTTCTTCCCATACCTTTCTCTGAATTATGGTAATTGGCGCTCCACTGTCTGCGATCATTTCTATGGGTACAACTCCTATGTGCATGTTCAGCTTAGGCTTTTCTGAATCTGCACCTTCCATTTCCAATATCTGTACGTCGATGTAGAGGATCTCCTCCAGGTCCTCTTCCTCCTCGTGGTTCTCTGCTTCTTCTCGTTGTTCTTGGTCTACGTATCTGACCATGGCCCCCTTGGGTTTCCGTCGGCACACTTTTTCATAGTGCACAAATACACTGCAGAAGGAGCATTTCGCCCTGACTGCCGGGCACGCCTTGTCATTACCTAAATGCGACACGCTTCCACACCTGTAACAGCTCGGGCCTCCACCTCTTCCTGTCCTTTGGTCAGTGTGGCTGGTTTGGGAGGTCCGTTTGTTGTCTTGCCCCCTTGGTTGGTCTCTCTGCTTCGCTCTTTCACCTTTCACCGGCGTCATGATCTTGCAGACCATCTGTGTTCCTCCTGCCTCCTTTCTGGCAGCTTGTGCGCATCGCTTTGACATTTCCGCCTTCTTCACTAAGGCCCAGACCTCCTTTAGGGGGGCATCTCCGTTGACCCACAGTTTCTCTTGAACATGGGTGCTGGACGTGTGCATATTGATCTGGTCTCTTATTAAATCATCATGCAGCGTGCCAAACTTACACGTGAGGGCTAACTTCTGTAGTGCCACCACATATTCGTCCACCGACTCTCCACTCTTCTGCTTCCTTTGGAAGAAGTTATGTCTGTCGATCGCTACACACACTACTGGCCTGTAGTGCGCATCGAGGTCTGCGATGGCATGGCCAAACACATCTGTGTCTGCTGCGTCTCTTGTGCCTTTGACGATGGTATCATACACTCTAATCCCCTCCGGACCCAAATTGTGTAGTAGTATCTTCTTCCTCCTTGCGCTCGAGAATGGTGCTTCGCCTTCTTCCTCCAAGGCTTCCAAGTAGTTCAGGAAATACCGTTTCCAGTCTTCCCACTGCATTTCTGGCTCACCGCTCTTCGAAAAAATGTTGGCACCATTTGAGTGAGGGAGGTGGACTGAGTAGCCATCTTGTTGATACCTCTGGGGCCAGTTCGATCAGGTATGCGCTTGCCAGGTGGGCTCCCCGGCGACAGTTGTGTGTCTGTGTCCTCGTCACTGTGCTCACTATCTGTTGCTCCGCCCTTCGCTGCTCCCTCAATGATTGGGAGTGCTTGCTGACTGTCCTTTTGCTCTGTGTCCGCAGTGCTTGACCCTTCCCCGCGTCTGTGCTGTGCCGCCAGCGTGCTGAGCCGGCCTCTGCTTAGAGGGACGTATGCTGCGTAGTGTGCAGGGCTCCCTATAGTGTCACTGCCCCTTTCTTGCTGTCCTGCGCTAGCCCCTCAACTGCAGTGCCCTCGTGGTTGTAATCCCCTTGTCGGCGTACCTCTGTTGCTGTGTAGGCGCCTGTCAGCATGGGGCGTGCTGTTGCCTGTGATCGGGACTGCCTCGTGTCCACTGCCACACTCCGGGTGTACTTCAGGCTTCGTTTGGTTCTGTTTACTTTTCCGTCGGTAGTTGGGGCGGTTTTCACATCCCATTCCTCGTCTCCATTATAGAAGCCTAGAATCAACACTCGGATGTCGTGGTAGGGGTGTAATTACGTTTATTGCCCAGAGCGCCGGGAACACGTCTGTCCTCAGTAGCGGTCGGCGCCAACAACACAAAATGGCCGCCTTCCGCTTCCCGTCCCGGCACATCCGTTTCCGGGTGTCGGGAAGCTAGACCGTCCCCACACCTTAAACATAACACTAAGCAGGACCAGGGGATAACAAAGTTCATTAATTGCAATACTAGACATGTGGTCTACTGCCTCATTTGTGAATGTGGACTCATATACATCGGCAGCATAATAAGACCCTTGAAGGAACACATTCAAGAACACTTCTGTGCCATAAGAAACAACAGTAGCAACTACTCACTTGCAGCACAATATAACATTTTCCATGGACATAGACACATTTTTTAAATCTGTTTCCATGGTATTGATGTTGTGGGAGCCATACCCAGGGTCGGAGACAGAATCCTGGCACTTAGGCACCTTGAGAGTAGGCGAATTCTCAGACTCAGAATAGTGGACAAGGGCCTGAAAGCAGATAGGGATCTCCACGTGTTTCTGGGAGAATATGCCATAATTGTGGTTTGGGCATTTCCTTGACCTTTCCCTCTACAATTAACTCTTTAGGACCAATATGCTTTTACAGCTGCTCATGGCAGGGATAAGATAATTTGGTATATCACAGAGCAGTAGTTGTGACTCAGGCGAGGCCATTATTTGTTGTTTATGTACCCTGACTCGTGTTGCATCTGACATCTTTGCATCATACATAAACATCCATATTTAATCAATGAGGTTGTTTGCAGATATTCGTGCACCATCCGATCCATCACCGAACTGTAGCCATAATTTGGAGTGTACTTGAATTGCTTAAATAACATTCTGACATATGTCGTGACCATGTACACTATAATAACTATTACTATGAGTTGACAATTGTCATTTTTGTTAGTCTATATATTTGTATATGAACTGGACTTACAATTTCGTCTAAATGAATCATTGGAGTATGGCAATACACACACAATACCATCAAAAATTTGTAAAATGTTTTAATTACTTTGGACATGGAACATATGTCCATGGAACATGTGTGTTTTTCTACTTTCTTCACAAAAACGGTTGCCTCTATTTCATTTTTCTTTTTCATCTGTCTACCCCAGCTTGTTTACTTTTCCTTTATTACCTACCTACCAAGATGGCGACCGCCCGCACATTTACTGAAGCTCATGCCTCAGAGGGGGTCCTTTTATATTTTTCAAGTTTCTGACTGGTATTTATATTGAATATCGAACACAAGCCATTTCGCATATTGTCTGAAAGATACGTAGCGAGCGATTTTTAATGTGTGTAAGGTAACCGATCCGTACACTTTTTCTCACTACTGTTTCAACTGTTGCCCTACCATTGAGTTAATACATCACAATTACCCATATTTGTGGGTTTGTGTTTTTTTACTGACTTATCAAGGACATTCCCATACTTGACTTCTCTTATTGCATTGAATATAAGGTATGTTTTATCTGGCCAACTGACTATTGCCCTCAATTGAGTAATTACATTAGCACACATTGGGGCCAATTCCGATTCCGGTCGGAAGGGGTCCGAACCATGTTCGGAGCCCTTCCGGCCGCATCAGTATGTGTAAACAGATTCCATTCCGACCGACCAACTCTGCTGGCCTCGATCTGAATGGATTCCATCTCGGATTTCCGGATGGCTTACGACGGGCTTGGAGACCCCGTTTGCCATCCCGAAATCCTTCAGTACTCCCCCGGTCGCCTCTTTACGACGGAGGCCGCCATTTGTTGGCCTCGCACCCATGGGGGCCCTGCTGGGGGCCCCCAGAGGCAGTTTTGGACTGCCTTTTCATGCTGGAAACACTGGCACGAAAAAGCAGTGAAAAACTGCCATCATACTCCCTCGGTCATAAAGAGGTGACTGTGGGAGCACTGAAGGATTTCCGGATGGCAGTCGGGCTCTCTGAGCCCGTCGTAAGCCATTCGGAAATCCAAGTCGGATTCCATTCAGACTGAGCCCATTGGAATGGCTCGGTCGGAAAGGAATCCGGCCGACACGTTCCGATTCGGTTGGAAGGGCTCTGAACATGGTTCGGAGCCCTTCCGACCGGAATCGGCCCCACATTTAGGGGCCGATTTCGATTCCGGTCGGAAGGGCTCCGATTCATGTTCAGTCGCATTTGTATGCTTCACAATGGAAGCATGCATTCCGAGTGGAATGCATGCCTGCATTGTGTAAAGCAGGGGTGCAGTTCATCCCTGCACCCTGTGGCCAGTTCCCCAAGGTGCCTGCCACCGGGTGCAGGGATCAACTGAGGGGCACCATTTGGTGGCCTTGCACCCATGGGGGGCCTGCTGGGGGCCCCCCAGAGACAGTTTCCGGCTGCCTTTTTGTGGCGGAAACACCGGCACGAAAAGGCAGTGAAAAACTGCCATCGTACTCCCTCGGTCTTAAAGAGGCGACCAGGGAGTACTGAAGGATTTCCGAGTGGCAGACGGGCTTTCCGAGCCGTAATTTAGGGGCCGATTCCATTTCTAGTCGAAGGGCTCCGAACCATATTCGGAGCCCTTTCGACCGAATCAGAACGTGTCGGCCGGATTCCTTTCCGACCGTGCAATTCCGATGGGCTCAGTCGGAAGGGAATCCGACTCAGATTTCCGGATGGTCTACGACGGGGTCAGAGAGCCCGTCTGCCATCTGGAAAACCTTCAGGGTTCATTCGCATCGTACTAACAGGGCCGTAACCGAGGACAGTCGGCCGGTCGGTTATGGCTCCTGAAGGATGTCGGACGGCCCTGAGTCCGTCCGACATCGGAATCCGCCCCTTATTAGCTTCTCAAGGTGCGGGATTCCATATTTATCGTGAATTAGCTCCCTTCCCTGCTCTCTTCCTCGGTCTTTGGGATCTTGTGTTGCTGTCATTCACGGTATTCTCCCTTCTCATCAGTTTGATTGTTTCACTACACAAGCTGTGATGTTTTTAGAGCACCTTGCAAGAACTCAACGTGGACAGTCCACCAGTCACAATCTGCTTCAGGATTTCATCACATGAACTCAACTTCATAGTGTTTATCCTTCAGGACCCTAAGGGTGTTTTTCTTGTTTTATCTGGTGATGGTGACTTAACAGTTACATTTGTTATCCCTATGTCATTGTTACACTTGTGTAAAATACCTTGTATATTCTCTTGCAGCCTTGAAAAAGTCTAGATGATGAAACACGTGTTGGCTGCCTGTCTGTAATGGATTTTATGTCTCTGACAGAAGAAATGTGAATAACCGTGAAAAGAATAAATCAAAACCAACACAACTCTGATCTTGCAACACCTTTTTATTGACCACACTATATGATCATTGAACCTCTCTGAGTGCTTTGCTATTTTTCTGTTCATTAGCTCTTGGGGTCCCTTCTAGAAGGCCTGGGTGCAGATGAAGATGCAGGACTCAACAGCAGGGATGGCCCAAGTAGGCTCCCCACAGTAAGGCACTCCTTCCAGGTACTTCAGCAGTCTGGCAGAGTGCACAGTAGGATACAGCAGCAGGCAGTCTTAAGAGAGTTCTTCCGCAGGTTCAGTAGGGAACTGAAGAGTGGGTCTGGAGGTCCTATTTTTTTTTTTTTATAAAGGGTGCATTATACAAAACATTTTTTCAAAATCTAATTGCAAAAGGTAATCTGTTTTAGAACACAGTTGATGATATCACATCCCCATAAACCCTAATGCTAAAAGACAAAGCCTTCTCGCACAGTTTACAGCATATCTGCACACAGAAAATTTGAAACCCCTATTTATACAAATCCATTTCCCACCATTCTTAGGTGCTGTTCTCCTGGACAATAATAGAAGATGAACGCACAGCTAGGGAAGCACAGAGGCCTACATATAGGTTAACGCAGAGGAGGTGATGGAGCCTGGGTCCAGGTGCACAATAACACTCAATCGAGGATCTTTTTGTGCGACATAAGAGGTGAAGAGAAGAACACTTTCAATTCAATATCCAATTACAGAGTAGCCAGTTTAGGTTACATAATAACTCAGTTCGACAACAAGTCTCAAGTTAGTAAGTTTATTCCAAATTCAAATTAAAAAAAACAGATTAATATATACCAGCCTTAGCATTATTGTATAGAAATACAATGTAAATAGTAGGGAGCCAAATCTTCTGAAGCAATTTACTCTATATAACAAAAAGAAAACAACTATGTTGATTATCACTATATAAGTAATAAGGAAAAATAACTTTGGATTAGATTTTAATTAACTTGTTCTTGAAAACGAGCAGTAGCCACCCTAAACAAAAGCAATAAGAAGGACTTAGAGAAAGATGTCAGCTGTCAGAGTCCTCTGTAAAGGAGCTCTAACATTGGTCACATAGCATAAAGCCACAGTAACCAAAGCAGAGGACTGCACTTCTAGGCGTCCTAAGTCAGAGTGCTAGGTATCCCTTACTACGTTGCATAATTTGTTTAATAAACTATTTTATTTGATTTCATTCTAATGTCATCACATAATGTCATTTAAACAAATTACATTTTAGTTTCTATCAATTGTAGTTGTGTTCTTGTCAGGGTGTCAGTTGTTTGTAAAGCGTTGGTAGATAATGAAATAATGACTTGTGTTGTGTTTACCTTTCACATGTGGATTCCTCCATCCTGTCTCATTTTTGGTGTGCAGAACTACCAGGAAATTGAGTTTGTTACTACATTTGGGTTCAAACTGGGTATAAATGATGGGGAAAGGGGAGGGTGCATTTGGGCAAGCGGTTATTGTATCTAGTGGTTTTGATCTGGGGTATAGGGGGGCTAGTTTCTGCTTATGGCAATCCTGCCTTTGTCGGAGGTGCTGGGTGAGTTTGATTTATTAATTGTGTGTGAGGGGTTCTGTGGTGTTTGGGGTTCCATGCTGATCATGATTTGGGGGGGCCTGAGTTACTGCCTCTCTGGGTGTGGGTGAGTCTTGGCGAGGGTAAGTGCCTGTCGTATTGTGTCAGAAGCGTTGCAGGAGTGTGGTCCATTCTATGGAGATGTGGCGCTTTCGTACCCCTCTTATCTCTTCCTGCCGAATGGCTACCTCCTCTGCCACTCCCCATTTACCGACCCCTCCTCTCCAAGCTTCTATCGAGGGACCTGCTGTGACCCGACAGTGCAAAGCTATCCCACGCTTTGCTAGTAAGATTGTCAATGATGCCAAACGTGTTTGGGGTTTGATCTGTTTTCGATGGTGGAACACTCCCAGTGCACTGGCCTCCCATGTGTTGTTGGCTGTGATCTCCTGGACCTACTGTATCCTGTTGTGTACCTTGTTCCAGTCTGTTGCTAGAATGGGATAACTTCAGAACAGGTGTTGAAATGTTGCTCTGGGGGTGCTACAGCACAGACAGAAGAAGTGTGTTGGTTTTAGGTAGGCTCAATGCAGAATAAAAACTTGGATGTTTTTAAACCGTGGATTGTGAGAGACTTTCTTTGGGTACTCTAGGGCCTGCTCCCATTCTTTGTCATGTCATGGGTTTTCAAATTCCTCCTCCCACTTCTGTCTCAGTGGGTTTAGTGATGTGGCTGTGAGTTCATGTATGGCCTTATATAGCCAGGTAATCAAGTGTCGCCCAGCGACCCATGTATAGTGTTGTATGGAGGACAGGATGTTTTGTTGGTTTTCCCTCTCATAGGTCCCACAGTCTGCGGCAGTCTGAAATTATCTATCCATGGAGGAAGAACTGTTCTCTTGGAAGGTCATTTTCCTCTGCCAAACGAGCAAATAGGACAAGTTGCTCATCTGTGAACAGGGTCGCCACCTCGAGTAGCGAGTGGTCTGTCCATGTCTGTAAATGTTGGATTGTATAATAGTCTGAACCCCTGGGTAAACCAGCCAGGGGTAACAGGGGGTGTATGTGGTGAGTTCTCATCATACATTTACGGGCTATCTCTACCTGTATGCAGTACGTTATACTGGGGTGGGTCCCCGGTAGCAGTAAGCAGCATATTCCCGGTACCGGTGTTTGGGGGGGCGGTTTCAGAGCTGGTCTCCTCCATGTGTCGCCCTGCCATCCACCATGATAACCATTAGAGCTGTGCCACCAGGAAATACACCTCAAAGGATGGAGTCCACAGGCAATTGCATCATTTTAAGGGCTACTCTATGTCGACCATTATCCCATGTGAGGGAGCCGAGCAAGGAGTCCAGCACTTGAAAAAAGGATCTGGGGGGAAGACTGGTATGTTGACAAAATGGTGTAGAAGTCTAGGTACTATGATCCACTTTGCTATGGCTACTCTGCGGATTGGGCCCAAGGGAAGAGCTTTCCAGAATCCCACTGAGCTTTGTATGCCTGTCAGTGCTCATTGGTGATTGCCTTTGTATAGGTCAGCTGGGGTGTGATAGAGTGGGACACCCAGGTATCGCGGGGCTTGGGCACTCCAGGCGAGTGTAATATTTCCTACCTGTACCTCCTGTGGAGGGAAATTTGTGTTGATGGGTATATGGTGGATTTCGCCCAATTTACTTGCAATCCAGCTACCGCTGCAAAATCCATAAGCGCGGCCCATAGGGGGCCTAGATCTATTGACACATCTGGCACATATAGTAGCAAGATGTCAGGGCATAGGGACACACTGTGACTGACTCCTGCTAGTGGGATTCCCCAGCTCTCTCCCTCTTGGCATAGGCGGATTGCCAGAGGCTCCATTGCGAAGGCAAAGAGGAGTGGGGAGAGTGGGCACCCCTGCCTCGTGCCGCGTTTCACTTGAAAGGGTACTGAGATGGAATGGAATGGAATGGAAAGGAGTTTTGTAAAGCGCAGACAGTTACCCTGAGGCAATGTAGTGACCCAGGTGCACGCGGGATGTAATATTGGTATATAGTAGTCTTGTGTGAGCTAGTAGCCTGGGGCCCACTCCCACGTGCTGCAGGGCTGAGAAGAGATATGGCCTTGTCAGAGTGTCAAAGGCTTTTTCCAGGTCCAGGTCCAGGACCAGGCACACTGCATGGGGGAAGCAACCCCATACCGGGTCCTGAATGTGGAACAGCCTGCAGATACTCTGGGAGGTATTTCTGCTCGGCACAAAGCCACACTGGTCCGAGTGTACCATTGTTGTCATGACCTGGGTTATACGATCCTCTAGGATCTTGCCCAGGATCTTACAGTCTGCTGACAGTAATGTAATTGGTCGATACGAGGCTGGTAGGGTTGAGTCCCTGTCTGGTTTTAGGAAGGACACCACAAGAGATTTGCCTGGTGACCCAGGGAGTCTCCTCCCTTTAGCGCCGCTTTATACATTTCTTCCAACCAAGGTACCAGTTGTGCAGAGACATTTTCTATAATATTCGAGAGGCCGGCCACCAAGGCCTGGGGCCTTGTTACGCACCAAGGTTTGGATTGCTTGCTTTACTTCCGTAGACATGATCACCGTATCTAGGGCCGACCTTCCCGCAGCCCGGATCTTGGGGATGGCCAAGGGGGCTAGGAAATTGTCTAACCGCTCCTGGCAGTTCTGCTCCCATAAATCGTACTCACTACGTTGCATCATAACCTCAGTAGTATTCAAAAGACGTCCCACAAACTGTATTCAGTACATTTCCATACTGTCAGCACACAATGGCTTCTTCACACCATTTTGCTATTCCCGTAAATCGTTATTACAACCGTCCTTTGTCTTGTCTCGTTTTCCCGTGAGGACTCACCTCCCATCTTCTTATCGCACTCTTCGTACAAGTTGCTGCTTCACATGCCTCACGATCTACTAAGAACAAAGAGTCTTTTCTCTTTACTAACAAAGTCTTGTCCACTTGCAGTGGGAACACAAAATACATGCAACATTTCTACAACAAGAATAAAATATGAATTTGATTGCTAAACTGAAACGTGAGCTCAAATCTAAATGCATCTCAGGCCCACAAGTTAGGCTAACTTAACAAATATACGGGTTACATTTATGTGCACTCTTCTACATATACATACATCAAAGTTTCTCAATGTGTAGCTTTAAAATTAATACACTAGTAACATGATTATTCAGTTAGAGCATCTGATCACATGAACTTTCATTTAGTAAACACACCACTATTTCACTTATCTGCGAACTCATACACACACAATTTCATAAAGAGTCACAATTCTATCAGTCACATCTCTAAGCACATTTATTTCATTAGTTCACCGGGATACTTTAAATGTGCAGTACCCCCACTGTCATTTTCAACATTAGTCACACAGAATACATGTGAGGGCAGACTACATGTGATTATAGTTTACTCCTTACACATTTCTCGGGGTGGAGTCAATTTGACCCCACTCCAGAGGGAGCTTGCTTGTACTAGAGCTTGCTTGCAGACTAAACCACGACACTCCTCAAAACACACCCATAGAGCAGGTCTGTACTTCCTGCAAACTTTGTATGCCCTGCCATTAAGCAGACGTTTGTATTCTTCACCTTACCCCTTGGAATGCCTATTCTTCCTGCACTGCCGCTATTGAAATGGCTGTTGCCTGCAACATCCAGAATGGCAGCTTGTGCTTCACGCACACTCCCTAGAGCCAGTCTTTGCCTCATGCACTCTCCCCAAGGTGCCTTCACTAATCGTGTGCATACATACCCTGCATCCTCCATAACGGCACCTTCACTAATCCTGTGCATACACTCCCTCCTCTGTCCCTGAGGCACCTTCACTATTCATGCACATTCGCCCCCTGCACCCTCCCCGATGCACCTTCACCAATCATTTTCTTACGTTCTCTGCACCCTCCCTGATGCTCCTTCACTAATGATGTGCATGTACTCCTTAACCCTCCCTAATGTTATGTTATGTTATGTTATCTGTGTTTTTTTTATAACGCTCGGCTACTCCAAGGAGTGTCCCGGCGCTTTTATTTTTAAGCTGTAACAGAGAACACAACAGGGCAAAAGAAAAAGAAACCAGAAAAAAGTGAGAACAAATCTAGAGAGCAAAAAGCCAAGTTTTAAGGCCCTTCCTAAAAGCTAACAGGTTGGAAGTGCTACGCAATGACACAGGCAGAGTGTTCCATAACTGTGGTGCCAACAGCCTAATGTACTTTAACAAAATGTGTGCATACACTTCCTCATCCCTATCTAAGGTGCCTTTGCTAATTATGTACATACACTCCCTGTACCCTCCCTATTGCACCGTCACTAATCGTGTGCATATGCTCTCTACACCATCCGTGATGTACCTGAGCTAATCATGTGCATACAATCCTTCACCCTCACTAATGCACTTTTAGTAATAATGTACATCTGCACCCTCCCTAAGGCACCTTCCATAATCGTGTGCATACACACCCTACATACACTGTCGCTAAGGTACCTTCACTAATAGTGTGCCTACACTGCTTCCCAAATGCACTTTCAATAATTGTGTGCATACGCTCCCTCCTCCCTTCCTAAGGTGCCTGCGCTAATTATGCACATACACTCCCTATAATACCTTCACTAATCATGTCCATATGCTCTCTACAACCTCCGTGTTGCACCTTCACTAATCATGTGCACACACTCATTCACCCTCCCTAATGCATTTTCACGTATTTTGTAGGTACGCGCCCTGCACCCTCCCTAAGGCACCTTCACTATTCGTGTACATACACTGCCTGCTTCCTTCCAAAAGGTGCTTCACTAATCATGTGCATATGCGTAGGTCTTTTCGTTATCTAGCTGCTAAGCACTGGAACCCCCTCCCTCAAGCTCTCCGGACAGAACCATCAGAAAACTCCTTCCGTAAAAAACTAAAAACATGGCTCTTTCAGATATAGTCTGTTTTTGGGGGGGTGGACCTGCACACCTTCAGATATAGGTCATGCATCACACTGAGATTTGCCGCTACAGAGCGGTCCGAGTAGCATGCAGTGCGGGACACACTAGCTACTGTAACCATGCGCTTTACAAGCTCATTTATTATTATTATTATATTATTTTGTGCATGGCAAGGATGTGCGCACTATTGCATTGCGGGCCAGTCTGCAGCCAGCAGATCCACCCGCAATGTAATAGGTCCAGGATGCGCCCGCCAGTGTGGTAAACTAGGTATCAGTGGAAAATGACATTGCACTCGTTAACAATTTTGGGCTGGGTGCGCTCATGGCAAAGTGTGATATTAAATCAGCATTTTGTTTGCTAGCGGTGCATCAGGCAGACTTTCAGCTGCTGGGCATAAAGTTTGTAGGACATTAATTATGGACAAGGTCTTAGCTATGGGTGTGCAATTTAATGCTGCCTGTTTGAGAAGTTCAGTATCTTTCTGCGGAGGCAGTGTACTACTGTCTCCATCTTAGATTTCATGACACCATACCTGGACAACTTTTCTAATGCTGGACAGCCTTTGTCCATGGAATGTCATGAATTTTGAGGTGCATTTATCCCCTGAAAAACAGTGGGTCCCAGGTTTACATTGACGTTTCTGGGAGTTGCATCAGATGCACAAACAACGAACCCACACATCTCACGGTACAACTCAACCTCCTACTACAAACTGATGTGAAGACCACAATAAGAGGCACCCTTGCCTACAGACCTCCAGGACCCCCAGCAACATTCTACAATGACATTCCCAACCTCATTGCCCCCTAGCAAACAACTCTTACCACTACGTCCTACTCGGACACCTAAACTTCCACATTGATGACCTCAACAATGCCACTCCATCACGCTCCTGGAGAACCTGAACAACATCAGCCTCACCCAACTGGTCACCAAACCCACGCAGAAAGCTGAACACACACTCGACCCCATTTTCACCTCCAGTGTCAGAATCAAATTCAGCCACACCACGAAACTCACCTGGACTGACCACACCATCATACACTTCATCACCGACACCCAGCACTCTATCACCAGACGTCAGATCCAATTCGGCTGCAGCTGGAGCAAGGTTGCCTAAACTCAGTGATCACAGGCCCTCACCACTTCCCAACCAGAGGCCTCAACAGATCTCAACCAGGCAGTGCAGAACTTTGTCACTTGAATCCCCGACAGCACCGACAGAGTGTCCTCACTGAAACCTACAAAACCCAAGAAGAGTTTTAAACATACTAGATGGAATTCAGAACCATAAAGCGCAAATGCCATCAATTGGAGAAACAATGGCGAGCGACTAAGAACCCCACTGACAGAGCAGCTTACAAAACAGCCCACAGCAACTATCACCGACATCGCAGAGAAACCCTTCAAAATAGTCAAATAATTCTCCAGCCCGGGAGCCATAGAGACCACCATCCAACCCTCCCAAGAACTCTGAGACACCCTCTCAGACTACTTCCACAGCAAGATCACCAACATCTGCAACAATTTCAACATCCAATCCGCCACCCTCTACCCTGATTACCTTAACCGACCTGCGAACACCAGTCAAGCCATCACCACCTGGTCACTTCTCACTGCCCTGACCACCTCAGCCATCATGTCTTCCATCCACTCCAGGGTGCCCATGACCCCTGCCCTCACTACCGGTAGAACCTCACAAAGAAACCTAATCAGCACGCAGCTCACCCAGCAGCCTTTACAAAGCAACTGTTACAACGCATGCAGTTACACTGCATGCTATTGCAACGAAAAAGGTGTGCAGCAGTGGATAGAAGGTGTTGGATTTAACTTCAGCACCTTCCCTACTTTGCACACACTGGAGTTGGAATAGAAAACTAATCTACATTCCAACTTCCAGCGCTCAGTAAAGTTTGGTGTTGAAACGGCATGCGATGTGATGGTTTGCATTGTAACATCTCATATCCAAACAAAGCCTTCGCTGATCCCAACAATCTCAAAATTTATCGTCTGATCTCCCTGCTCCGCTACCTGGCCAAAGTTCTTGAGAAAGCCAATAACTAGCAGCTCACTGAATTCCTGGAACAAAAACACCCATGGACGCCTCTCAATCAGGATTCCGTGCCAACCACAGCACTGAGACTGCGCTGATTGCTGCCACAGAAAACATCGGAACACTCCTCAACAGTGGAGAAACTGTGGCCCTAATCCTCCCCGACCTCTCCGCGGCATTTGACACAGCATTAGCTCAAAACACCCTCATCAACAGGCTCTACAACATAGGCATACAGCAAAGATGCCCTTAAATGGATCGCCTTCTTACTTACGGGATGCACCCAGAGCATCCGACTGCCTCCTTCACCTCTGCACCCCAAAACATCATATGCGACATGCCGCAAGGATCATCCCTCAGCCCCACCCTGTTGAACATCTACATGACCCCCCTCACAGACGTCGTCAGATTCCACAGACTCAACATAATCTCCTATGCAGATGACACTCATCTGATCCTCTTGCTCATCGCGGTCCCCTCCAACGCCAAAATCAACTTCTGCAAAAACATGACCACATAGCCAAATGGATGAGAGACAACTGCCTTCAACTCAACTCTCCCTGCACTACCTGGGGCAGAACTCCATCTGCTTGTCTAAACTGAAAAGTACTCGTGTTTGTATGCTTTCACAAATTTAATTGTAGCAATTTTTTCAGAATTTCATTGCTTTAAACGTTTTATGTATACATTTCTAATTGAACATTCAATATATCATTCTCCTAAGCTTGACATTTAAATTTCTGTCCAAGCATAAATCATTAGTACAAGCGAAAAATTAAAATATCATCCAGTCCCACTGCTTTTCGGGAATTTTCCCTTCGTCAGGGGCACATAGATTACTGATGTGAACAGATTGTGGCAACGATAACGCGAAGTTCCCAGATGACTATGTGACACCTTGAATCCAGAATTTCACTGCGTTGCTAACGCTGAATCGATGCTTGGGTGTTGAATGAGCCTCTCCGGAAGTAACAACTACAGCTATTACGCGTGTAGTTTCACGGAAGCGTGCAGAACAGTTTCTCTCAAACGGAGAAGGAGGAGGCTATATCCGCGATATTTTTTGACTCTCAAGCACCCGGTTTCCAAGAGAAGCCCCAGACGCCAAAGTTTGACACAGTACGTGAAACCCCCGCTTTTGAATTTTGATATTCAAGAACGAACACTGAGTAGTTGTTACTTCCGGAGAGGCTCATTCAACACCCCCGCATCGATTCAGCGTTAGCAACGCAGTGAAATTCTGGATTCAAGGTGTCACATAGTCATCTGGGAACTTCGCGTTATTGTTGCCACAATCTGTTCACATCAGTAATCTATGTGCCCCTGACGGAGGGAAAATTCCCGAAATGCATTGGGACTGGATGATATTTAAATTTTTCGCTTGTACTAATGATTTATGCTTAGACAGAAATTTAAATGTCTAGCTTAGGAGAATGATATATTGAATGTTCAATTAGAAATGTATACATAAAACGCTTAAAGCAATGAAATTCTGAAAAAATTGCTACAATTAAATTTGTGAAAGCATACAAACACGAGTACTTTTCAGTTTACACAAGCAGATGGAGTTCTGCCCCAGGTAGTGCAGGGAGGGTCTAGTGATGTGTGTCACTAGTCCATATTCATTCCTAGTCTCATCAGAGGGTGGCTCCTCTATCCCACCCAGCACACCGTCAACCAAACCAGGAGATTAACAGTTCAACATAGTATCATTGATTAAAAGGTGTGCACTACACAACCCAGTTTTGATTCCATCTCAACTCTAACACAACTGAAGTACTGATCTTTGGGAAGAACATCTCCGCATGGGACCACAGCTGGTGGCCTGCAGAACTTAGACCAGTGTCCACTCCGACTGACCATGCACTCAACCTCTGCTTCATGCTCAACAACCAACTGACCATGAAACGGCAAGTCAATGCAGTCGCCTCCTCCTGCTTCTGCACACTCCTCTGAATCTTCTTATAGATCCTAACCAACATCAGAAAGACCGTAACTCAGGCCCTTGTCACCAGCCACTCGACTACGGCAATGCCCTTGATGCCAGCATCTCCACCAAGGTCCTCACAAGACTTCAGGCCATACGGAACGCTTCAGCCAGAGTCATCCTGGACCTCCCCAAATGATCTTGCATTGCGCCCTACCTGAGTGACCGCCACAGGCTCCCCATCCAGAAAAAATGCCAGTTTGAGATCCTCACTTTGCCTACAAAGCCCTCCATGACCTAGGACCTGCTTACCTCAACCATCAACTGAACTTCCACCAACCTGCTAGACACCTATGCTCCTCTTCACTCGCCCTCTCACTCACCCCCTTCATCCATCACACCACAGTTGTGGCCGCTCCTACTTCTGCTGGAATGACCTTCCCCCAAAGACAGCGCCCAGATACCCTTAGTGGTGATAATGTTGCGCTTTACACATGCTGTTTGATGTTGATGATGAGTGAGGATGGAGGAGTATCTGCTTACAGAAAAAAGAAAGGTTGATTTGTTTGCTGAAAGTGATGTTGACAAAGAAAAAAACATTAATCAGAGATTTTCAAGTATTGTTGGTCCATCTGAATTGTGCATTCAGAGTTGTTAGATTTGGGGGTCTCTGGTTGGCACAGGTATGCACTTATGACAAGCAGGGACCCTGTCCTCTAGTCAGGGCAAGGGATTCACTCTTAGGAATAACCCCATCTCACCCTTTAGGTAGTGTGGCACGAGCAGACAAGGCTAAACTTCAGGGCGATTAGTTAGTTAAGCATTTATGATCACACACAGTAATATAGCAATGCACCATAAATGGACACCAGGCGTAGTTATATATAAAAATAAGTACTTAATATAAACTCTGTTAAGTAGACTTATGACAAGACCAATTCATGTTTCAGAAATACGGCCACAATACCTTTGTAGGAAAGAGTCTCTTTAAAAAGCTTAGTTCCTGAGGTTGGTGCGCTTCGTGCACCCTGGACGACTCGTGCGGCGTTGGGAACAGACCCTTTAACAAAAAGAAGGCAATTCAACAACGTTGCGGACCCCGCTGTCCGAGGCGCACACAGACTCTGTTCGAGTGGTACAGTACCTTACGGTTTGTAATTTGTACCCCGCTGGATGTGTGGGCAAGCGAAGGTGGGCCCGGACGGGTCGGCGGCTTCCCTGTCGCAGTCCAGCTCGCACTGGCGTAGGGGTGAGACTCCGGGATGCGAGGCGGACAGTCGGGGCGCTGATCCTTGTTGTACGGTGTACGAACCGTACCTTCCGTTAGGGTTTGCTGGGGAAAAATGCGGGTGATCTTCTTGAGTCCGGAGCGGGGAGAGAGGCAGCAGGTACACGTCAAGCGTACAGGCGTTTCTTTGCCTCACACAGTGCTTCGGTCTATTTCTTAGCGGTGGGGTGGCGACAAGGCAATGCGGCTCAGGAGGAAAGGGAGGCAGGGTGCGGGCGGCCCAGCGGAGTGGACACGGCTCAGATGCGAGCGGCGTGGCTCGAGGCGGGGGTGACCAGGCACGGGCTGCACAGTGGGGGAAAGCGAGGCGCACTTCAGAGTGCAGCCCCAGCGGCACAGGAGATCAGGCAAAAATCCACCAGCTCGAGTCATCAGGGAAGGCAGGGTAAAGTCCAATGATCCTGGGACTCTGTTCAGGGGGCAAGTTCAGTTCCAAGCCCTTGGAGATCGTTTAAAGCACAAGTTCTGCAAAGTCTTTTCCTCAGTCTTTTCCTCTCCTTTCATAAGCAAGGCACCTACTGCATGCCAGTCTCCCAGGTCAGAGACAGTTCTCCTCCTCCAGCTTCTCCAGGTCCTTCTAGTCGGGCAGAGGTTCTTCGTGGTCAAAACAGGATCTGATTTCTTAGGAGCAGGGCTCCTACTTTTATAGACAAAATCCTTTGTTCTTTCAGGCCAGAGGGGCCTTTGCCTAATCCAGTCCAGTTCCTGAGCACTTTGTTTTGGGCAGCTCTGGCTTTTCTTTCAGTGAGCAGGGCAGGGACATCAGATGCTCCGCAGGAGGTGGAGCCAGCATTGTGGTGACAAGTACAGTCCAGAAGTACTCTGTTGACAGTCTTCCCCTCTCTCTTCACAAGGTGCAGGGCAGAGTCATCAGTCGCTCCCCAGGGGACGGAGCCAGCATTGAGGTGGCAGAGCACAGCCCTATCAGAGTCAAGGGGAACTTCCCCCACCCATCCTGGTGTAATCTCTCTATTCACCACCTGTCTGCCCCAGCCTGTCTCCTGGAATTCCCCAGCCCTGTCACACACAGAAACCAGACAGCAGATACACATCAGAGCAGAGGCGGGCTGAAATGGTTAGGCAAGCAAATAATAACTTTCTAAAAGTAGTATTTGCAAACACAGGATATTAAAATAAACTTTACTAAAAGAAGTATTTTATTATTCTGAGTTCAGGCATACTAAACTTGACTATCTATCATGCTCTCTGAGTTTGTTAGGATTATAAAGTGTAATAATTCCAGCAGCCCATTCTGGCCTATGGAGAGCAGGTAGCCTTACAATAGTGAAAAAGGAAAATGGCTGCTGTAATTCACTATTAGGACATACCACACACATCAGAGCTAGTCTTCGCTAAAGCGCCGGGACACTCCTACTGGAGTAGCCGTTGCGCTATAGAAGAACCCAAATAACATAACATAACATAACATAGTCCTACCTTATGCTTACAATGCACCCTGCCCTTGGGCCTACCATAGGGGTGACTCACATGAAGTTAAGGGAAGGTTTAGGGACTGGCAAGTAGGTGCACTTGCGCAGTCAGCATGACAGTACCAGACTGCACGCAGGTTCTGCCATAGCAGACCTTAGACACATTATACCAGGCCGCTTCTGTGGGTGGTACAACCAGTGCTGCAAGCCCACCAGCAGCATTTGTATTTACAAGCCCTGGCACTCCTGGTGCACTTTACTGTGGACTGACAGTAAACCAAATAAGCCAATCATGGAAACCAATCAATGTATACACTTTCCATAGGGAGCACTTGCACTGTGGCACTGATTGGCAGTGGCACAGTGCTCTGAGCAGCTACCACCAGCAAAACACATGACGCACATCAGCAAAAAGTGGAAGGGAGACTCATGCCAAGGTGCCAGGTCTAACACGTGTCCCCTCCAGCTGAAACGTGGGGAGAACTACCCTACCCCAGGGAGTTCCTCATCACTAAGGCGGAAAAATCTGGATAGACCGTCAGCATTGGCGTGATCTGTGCCAGGGCGATGATCCACCGTGAAGTCCATACCCTGTAGGGAAATGGGCCACCTCAAAAGCTTTGGGTTCTCACCCCTCATTTGCATCAACCACCTGAGTAGCCTGTGGTCTGTCTGAACCCAGAAGAGAGACCCAAACAAGTAGGGTCTTAGCTTCTTCAGCGCCCAGACCACAGCAAATGCTTCTCGCTCAATTGCACTCCACCTCTGTTCCCGTGGAAGTAACCTCCTACTGATGAAGGCTACAGGTTGGTCCCAGCCCTCCTCAGTCATCTGTGAGAGAACAGCCCCTACACCATGCTCTGAAGCGTCTGTTTCCACTAGAAATTCTTTGGAGAAGTCAGGGGCCAGAAGCACGGGCGCTGTGCACATGGCAGTCTTCAGGGTGTCAAAAGCTTTCTGACAGGTGTCAGTCCAGATCACTTTCCTGGGCTACTTCTTAGAAGTCAGCTCTGTCAAGGGTGCAACAATGTTTCCATACCCCTTGACAAACCTCCTGTAGTACCCTGTGAGTCCTAAAAAGGCCCTCACCTCTGTCTGGGTCTTTGGGGGCTCCCGAACCAGGATGGTTTCAATCTTGGGTTGGAGAGGTGCCACATGGCCGCTCCCCACTTGGTGTTCCAAGTACACCACGCAACCCTGCCGGATCTGGCACTTACTCACCTTGATCGTGAGGCCTGCCATGCAAAGTGCCAACAACACTTCCCAGAGGTGGCGCAGATGTTCTTCCCATGTGACACTGAACACTGCTATGTCATTCAGGTAGGTGGCACTGAATTCCTCCAGCCCAACCAACACCTGGTTGACCAACCTCTGGAAGGTGGCAGGGGCATTCTTCATTCCAAATGGCATAACCCGGAACTGGAAATGCCCATCTGGGGTGGAGAATGCTGACCTCTCTTTGGCCCCATCAGTCAAGGCAATCTGCCAGTACCCAGACGTTAAATCAAACATGCTGAGGTACCGGGCAGCCCCTAACCGATCAATGAGCTCATCAGCTCTGGGGATGGGATGCGCATCAGTCTTGGTGACTGAATTGAGTCCTCTGTAGTCCACACAGAACCGGAGTTCGGGTGTGGCAACCGGCGCTGCAGCCTTCGGGAACAAGACCACTGGGCTGGCCCAAGGACTGCTGGAGGACTCAATCACCCCAAGAGCAAGCATCTTTGAGACCTCCTCTTTGATGCAGGCCCTGACCCTGTCAGTCACCCTGTAAGCCTTGTGCTTCACAGGTGGACTGTCCTCTTTATCCACATCACAAACGCACCAATCAGTGATACTAGGGACCAGGGAAACAGATCAGAGTACTGTCCCAACAACTGGCGGCAGTCATTCTGTTGTTCAGGTGTCAGGGTGGGTGAGAGGTTAACTCCATCCACTGACCCATCTTGCTCTCTGGCTACCAGGAGGTCGGGAAGAGCCTCAGTCTCCTCCTCCATTCCATCATCAGTGGCCAGGAGCATGCCCATTTCAGACCTCTCCAAGTGGGGCTTAAGGCGGTTGACATGTAGGACCCTCAAGGGGTTCCTGGGAGATTGCAAGTCCTCCAAATAGGTAACTGGACTCTTGTGCTCCACAACCTCAAAGGGGCTGGTCCACTTATCCTTGACCGCACAAGGCTCCACGGGGGCCAAGACCCACACCTTCTGACCAGGATGAAGCTCAACCAGAGTGGCATTCTGGTCATACCACCGCTTCATCTCCTCCTGGTTGGCTTCCAGATTTGCCTCAGCAAGTGCTCTGAATCACCTAGTCTGGTTCCTGAAGGCCAGCATGTAACTGTATACTTTCTGGGGAGGTTTCCTGGGAGATTTCTCCCAGCCTTCCTTGACCAGACTTAGAGGTCCTCTTACTGGGTGGCCATACAGGAGCTCAAAGGGACTGAACCCTAGAGACTTCTGTGGCACCCCCCGTTATACAAAGAGAAGGCATGGTAAGAGGACGTCCCACTTACGCCTCATGGGTTTCTCAAGACCCATAATCATGCCTTTTAGGGTCCCGTTGAATCTCTCAACCAACCCATTTCCTTGGGGGTGGTGAATTTGTAGGTTACACCACACTCTTGCCAAAGGGATTTCATATACTTGGATATGAAATTGGTGCCCCTGTCAGACACCATCTCTAGAGGGAATCCCACTCTGGAGAAAACTCCCATCAGTGCCCGTCCCACCACGGGGGCGGTCACTGTCCTCAGAGGGATGGCTTCAGGATACCGGGCAACATGGTCCACCAGGACCAGGATAAATCTGCTGCCCATGGCTGTCCTGGGGTCCAGTGGCCGCACAATGTCAATCCCCACTCGCTGGAATGGGGTACTGACTACTGGGAATGGCTGGAGAGGAGCCTTTTGCTTCCTCCCACTCTTACCACTGGCCTGGCAAGTTTGGCAGGTCCTACAGTGAGCATCTGAGCTCCGTCGCATTTGGGGCCAATAAAAGTGGTTGACAAGCCTTTCAAAGGTCTTTCCAGCCCCAAATGTCCTGCTAAGGGCACATCATGAGCCAGCCCCAGTAGGAAGGCCCTGAACGTCTGGGGTACCACCAGCCCACGGGCTGACCCAGGTTCAGCAACCTTAGGCTTTGCATACAGGAGGTCATTCTCCCAGTAAATGAAATGTGTACTGGACTGGTCACCATTGGCCTGGTCTGCAGCCTGCTGCCGCACACCCATGAGAGAAGGGCATTCTCTCTGCTCCCTGCAGAATTCCTCCCTGGAGGGGCCCCCTTCCTGCTGCCAATGGGTGAGCTCAGGCAGGTCCCCCAGTTCGGCTATCTGTTCCCCGGTAGGCTCCAGGGCTCCCCCTCAAGGTCTGCTTCATCCTGGGCTGTGGGAACTTCAGGGGCCGGTTTCCCGCGCCTCCTGCGCCCTCTTTCTAAGGCCGGTTTCTGGGCCTCTCCCTCAGGCTCCAGGACCTCTTGAACATCACTATTGGCTGCCATTGACCGGGAGGTCATGTACGCACAGTTGGGTAAACCCACCATCCTCAGGTGAGTTGTCTTCTCTACCTTTTCCCAAGGGGAGCTCTCAAAATCATTCCCTAGCAAAAAGTCTACAGGCATGGCAGTCCTCACAGCAACCTGCAGAGTACCAGAGACCACCCCCCACTCAAAGAGAACCTGAGCCATTGGACAACGACTCTCTGTGTTGTCAGCATTGACAATACGGCAGTAGGCATGGGGTACAACTTGCTCTTGAGACACCAGGTGCTGCCGGACTGCAGTCACACTGGCTCCTGTGTCTCTAGGAGCCTCCACCTTCTTTCCATTGACGGTCACCACTTGCCCATATTTCTTAGTGGTGGAGGGCAAGTAGTTCTCAGGGACCATCTCACTGTCTCCTAAGGAGACCATAGTCATCTGGACGGTGTCCAACCCACCTTGGACTTCTACCTCCTCCCCAAAGGCTACACTAGCCATCTGGCGGGGCGGAGCACCAGTGGGTGCTAGTTAACCAAACAGGCGACACTTGAGATCATTGGCAAAATGACCCAGCTCACCACACTTAAAACACTTTATGGGCCCTCTTTGAAAAGGGGTACCTGTCGGGCCCCGGTCTGCTTCTGGGGTGGGGGAGGCTGAGAACCTGTCCCTGGGTTCCCTTGGGGACTACTTTGGGGCCTCTTCTGAAACTCCCTCTGTTTGCCCTTGTCCCACTCACTCTTCTGCTGGGGACCCTGCCCACCCTTGGCTGAGTCTCCCACTTGACCCTTGTGGACCCTGGTGCTGACCCAGCGGTCCGCCTCCTCAGCAAGCTTCTTAGGGTTAGTCAGCTTGCTATCAATCAGGTGCTGGTGTAGCTCAGGAAACCATTACTAGACAAGTGCTCCCATGCAATTAAATCAAAGAGACCTTGAAAAACATTCACTTTGCTACCCTTCACCCAACCATCCAGTGCTCTGCAAAAAAAAAGTCACATATTCAACATAGGTGCTCCCAGGAATCTTAGTGCAACACCTGAACCTCTGTCTGTACAATTCAGGAGTTAACCCATACCTTGCCATTAAAGCTTCCTTCATGTGGGGGTAGGAATTATAGACTTCAGAGGGTAAATCTAACAGTGTGTCCCGCCCCTCACTGAGGAACCGCCCCCACAACCCCGCTCCCCAATCTCTCTTAGGGACCCGGTGGGAAGACATGGCTACCTCATAGGCCTTGAACCACTGCCCTATTTCATCATTTAAAAAAAAAATTCCTTAACCACCTCCTTTGGGATGTACACCGTTGAATCTACCTGCACTGGCGATGTGCTGCCACCAGAGGGATTAGGTGCTCTCAGATCCATCTCCCTCATTTTCATCTCATGCTCCATCTGAATTATTTTTCTTTCTTCCAGAGCCATCTTTTTGCTTTCTAGCTCCAATTGCCCATTGATTTTCAATCTTGCCAACTCCATTTTGTGTGCCCTGGTTTCCTTCCTGTCTGCCAGCTCCTCTGGTGACAAGACTCTTCCAAGATCAACAATGCTCTCTGGTGGTTCCACTTCCAACGCATTCTCTGGTGCACTTGATTCTTTCCAGGCCCTCAGCACCTTTATGAAATGGGCCTTATTTTTACATCCTGATTGGGAGATTCTGAACTTTGCGCAGAAACCTTTCTACTGCTCGACTTTGTAGCTCTCAAGTCCTTCAAGCGTATAGGCGTTTCTTTGCCTCGCACAGTGCTCCGGTCTATTTCTCAGTGGCAGGGCGGCGACAAAGCAATGCGGCTCAGGAGGAAAAGGAGGCAGGGTGCGGGGTCTCAGCGGAGCGGACACGGCTCAGATGCGAGCAGCCTGGCTCGAGGCGGGGCAGCCAGGCACGGGCTGCGCAGTTGGGGAAAGCGAGGCGCACTTCAGATCGCGACCCCAGTGGCACAGGAGATCAGGCAAAAATCCAGCAACTCGTCAGGAAAGGCAGGGAAGAGTCCAATGATCCTGGGCCTCTGTTCAGGGGGCAAGCTCAGTTCCAAGCCCTTGGAGATCGTTTAAAGCACAAGTTCTGCAAAGTCTTTTCCTCAGTCTTTTCCTCTCCTTTCCTCAGCAAGGCACCTACTGCAGGCCAGTCTCCCAGGTCAGAGACAGTACTCCTCCTCCAGCTTCTCCAGGTCCTTCTAGTCGGGCAGAGGTTCTTTGTGGTCAAAACAGGATCTGATTTCTTAGGAGCAGGGCTCCTACTTTTATACACAAAATCCTTTGTTCTTTCAGGCCAGGGGGGTCTTTGCCTAATCCAGTCCAGTTCCTGAGCACTTTGTTTTGGGCAGCTCTGGCTTTTCTTTCAGAGAGCAGGGCAGGGACATCAGCCGCTCCGCAGCCTTGTGTATTGTCCCATTTTGTCTGTTATTAATTTATGATGAAACATAATGTACTGTTTTTAATATTTTTTTAATACCAAAATAAAATGTACATTTTTGTATGACTGTATCATGTTTATCATTTGCTGCTTCTAGTCTGTGGTATTGAAATTAACTGTATATATGTATGTTTAGTTTTGAATTGTGGTTAGCCTATAAATTCACCCATAGGGGAAACTTTATTGACAGTAATCTCTCTATTCACCATCTGTCAGCCCCAGCCTGTCTCCTGGAATTCCCCAGCCCTGTCACACACAGAAACCAGACAGCAGATACACATCAGAGCAGAGGCGGGCTGAAATGGTTAGGCAAGCAAATACTAACTTTCTAAAAGTAGTATTTGCAAACACAGGATATTAAAATAAACTTTACTAAAAGAAGTATTTTATTATTCTGAGTTCAGGCATACTACATTTGACTTACTACCATACTCTCTGAGTATGTTAGGATTATAAAGTGTAATAATTCCAGCAGCCCATTCTGGCCTATGGAGAGCAGGTAGCCTTACAATAGTGAATAACAAAAATGGCTGTAATTCACTATTAGGACATGCCACACACATCAGGGCTAGCCCTACCTTATGCTTACAATGCACCCTGCCCTTGGGCCTACCATAGGGGAGACTCACATGAAGTTAAGGGAAGGTTTAGGGACTCGCAAGTAGGTGCACTTGCGCAGTCAGCATGACAGTACAAGACTGCACGTAAGTTCTGCCATGGCAGACCTTAGACACATTTTATCAGCCCACTTCTGTGGGTGGCACAACCAGTGCTGCAAGCCCACCAGCAACATTTGTATTTACAAGCCCTGGCACTCCTGGTGCACTTTACTGGGGACTGACAGTAAACCAAATAAGCCAATCATGGAAACCAATCAATGTATACACTTTTCATAGGGAGCACTTGCACTATGGCACTAATTGGCAGTGGCACAGTGCTCTGAGCAGCTACCACCAGCAAAACACATGAGGCACATCAGCAAAAAGTGGAAGGGATACTCACGCCAAGGTGCCAGGTCTAACAAGAGTGGTGAGAGCGGGATGCAATTTTTCTAGATTGCAGTTGGTTCTTTCTGGCATTACCTAGCCCCATCTCAGTGTGCATCTATCAATAGGAATAAAGGCAATTTAGGGGTTTAAAAAACCTTTTGGAGAATATATTTGAGCGGAATGGGCGAGGAAGCCGAGTGGTGTATTCAACAATTTTCAGATGTGGCAGGAGGCACTGATTTTGGAATTCATTGGCAAGGGAAGTGGTGTGCAGAGGAATGGCAAGCACATTGGAAAGGTGGTTGCCTTTTTAGAGTTCTTTCCTTTGGTGATTGCAGGATGTGTTATATGGTAGGCTTTTTGCCAAAAAGAAGGTACTTTTTAGTGTTGACAAGAGGCAGTCATCATATGACGGCATATGGAGTTTAAATAATTCATTTAAACCTCCGAGACGTGTGCAAAAGCACGAATTGATAGTTAGGTCGAACTTGGACCGATTTATCCACTACAAGATGGCGCTCATGAATTAGATCGAACGCTGGTACTAGATAGAAAAAGTGTTCGTTTATTGAAACAGAGTACCAGAAATACTTATTATACCAAGGGACGGAATATCCCTATAGAGGTGTAGTAGATGACCTGGGATGTTTGTGAACATGCGGTTTGAATTTAAAATAGTACGCAAATAATGTGGGCACAGACCAATTTGAAATAGCAAGCGGTCGGCATATGGAGTTTAAATAACTCATTTAAACCTCCGAGACATGTGCGAAAGCACGATTTGATAGTTAAAGTCGGACTTGGACCGATTTATCCACTACAAGATGGCGCTCAATATTAAAGCATATAAATAGCCATTCCAATATGGCGCTGGCGCTGAACGCCGGTTGGAACGCGTTCGTGGATAGACGAACACGGAGTGAAATCAAGGTAGGCACCTTTGCAGTAGGATTTAGAATTAGATAAATATCGAATGCACTATGGAATGAGGGAATCCTCTAATATTTACCCGATCTTTATTGTAGATCGTTGATAAACAGAATATATTGGAAGATACGAGGAGACTCCTGTTTATGAATAATGTTCTAAAGGAATAGGGTAAGTGGACTACAGATCCATGGATAATATAGACTGTTGGTAATTAGGAACGTAGAAACTTATAACTGAGGTCCTTGGGCTTGTTTGAATTGCAGGGTCTTATACTTCATCACTTGAAGTAAGGAGGAAAGAGACTTTTTCAAACTACGAGCCTTCATAAATACTGAGATTACGGTAAAACATCTTACTTGACATAAAATTCTTGAGTCACTTTTTTGATATTATGTGGTGACTTTGAGTTTATATCACCTAATATAGATGGTAAGTCGCGAAAATAGTTAGTTTTATATCACGGAAATCACCCAATAATGGGCAGTCCACTAATAGCAAGGATACTGGATAGTTGATCCCTAATGTGGCGTAATTGTTGTGATGGTATCTCTAGCATAATGAGGACTAATATTACACGCTATTGATTTTGGACTGAAAGTATGGAACTTGTGTACATAATCTGGTGGTGGCTTTTCTAGGACGTGCACATATCGGGTGAATGTTCCTCTTGGAAATTCTTTTCCTGCCGGGTTCTTTCTTTCTGCTCATCACGGGACTCTTGAAATAGTAAAAATTTATTTTGCAGTTTGAATGAATTACAGAGTTGTTTTATTTTGTATTATGATTTCAGCCCTGAGGAAGTCGTTGTGTAAATAATATACGAGACGAAACACGTGTTGGCTGAATATACCCAATGACATCTGTATATGGAATGTGGAGAAGTTACACTTGAAGAGAAGTAAAAATAAAGCTTCATGATTTGAAGGACTTTGATATATCATTTTGGATTACCCACCTGGGACTGCTTTGGATATACTGGAATACTTTTGTACTTTTTGGTATTGAATTGCATAGATTGTGAGTGCTCAGGAAAACCAATTTGTTTAGTAGACCTACTGGTAGGTTGTGTGGGGTGTTGGTGACCACACCCTTCCTTTGAGCACCGAGACGTACATTTGAGAACCTTACTTTACCCTTACTTGCAGAGCGCCCTTTCTAACCTGGGTCACCAAGTGTTTGATATGACACAAAGGTTTTGCAGCTGTTGAGAGTGTTTGTGCTAGGATGTTTGTGGCATAAAGTGTTGAAGACAAAGTATTTTTCTGAAGGGACAATGACATTGCGGATGCTTTTCCTTGTTTTCGCAGGATGAGATTCCTTAGGCTCATGCAGAGGGGGACGAGAGGTAGGTGCAGATGCCAGATTGGTTGTGAGAAGTAGGATGGTCCACATAATGCAGAAAATTGAGGGGTCACTGTCCGCGTTGCCAGAGAAGCATACAATCAGACAGTGGAAGAGTTTATTACATCAGGAGCTAGGAGGTGGAGCATCAAGGATTATGTGGAAAATTTCAGAATATCCCTGATTGATAAAGGTTTGTCCCTTGTGGCCAGCATGGGTAAAATGGAGGGAATGGCTTTCTTTCGTAAAATTCATTGGGGGGAAGAGGGGTCAGCAGAAGAAATGGGAAGGAGGATACTGGAAGGTTAGTCATGTGAAAAAAGTGCATCAGGCAGGATGCGTAGGTAATTGGACATGCGGAAATTCCGCAAACATGCGGAATTGCTTGTTTGCGATGCTTTTTCCTGTTTGCAATTGCATTTTGAGAACGCGAACAAGCAAAAAAATTCACAAAGTCGCGGAATGCAGAATTTTGGGCAATTTCGCGTTCTCCGCAGAAAGCTAAATTCCCCAAATTCCACAAGAGGGACGGAATTTACCACCCAGACCTACTAATTAGGGGCTATTTCCCCCATATGCCTCCCAGGGGGCAGAAATTGTTTTTGGGGTGGGAAGATTGGCATGCCAATTCTGGGTATCCCCCTCCCCTATGTATAAAGAAATTATAATTCCCGGTGCCTAGTGGGCTCTCTGCCCCCCTGTCTCCTGGGTGGGCAGAAAGACTATGGCTTTTTGGGGGGTGAGGGCAATGCATGCCCATTCAGGGTAGCCCCTCCCCTGAAATAATACCTGGTACCTAGTGGGCTTTCTGCCACCCGGGGGGTAGATAAAGGCTATTCTCTGCATCTGCCTCCTGAGGGGGCAAAAAGATTGTGGCAATTTATTTTTGGCATGCCCAGATCAGGCATGCTGATACCCCCACCTCAAACAAAACACATTTTAACACTCTTTCTACTACCCCCCCCCCTGGAGGCAGATTGGGGCCATAGCCCCTTATCTGCCCCCTGAGGGGCAGAAAGCCTACTAGGCACAAGGGATTTTTTTTCAAAGTTCAGGGGTGGGGGCTGCCCAGAATAAGCATGCCAATGCACCCAGTCCCTTTAAAAAATGCCAGTCTTTCTGGCCACTTAGAAGGCAGATGGGGGCAATAGCACCTGATCTGCTCCCCAGTAGGGATTACTTTTTTTTTTATACATATGGGTGCCCAGAATTTGCATGCCAATACCCCGCCCCAAAAACAATGCTACATTCTTTCTGCCCCCCACCCGGGAGTCAGATGGTGGAAATACCCCCTTATCTGTACCCCAAGGGGCAAAAAGCCCACTAGGCACCAGGGATTCATTTTTTTGTTTAATTTCAGGAGTGGTGCCAGCCCAGAATGGATAGGCCAATACCCCCACTCCCTTCATAAAATGCCACAGTCTTTCTGGTTCTCAAGAGGCAGATGAGGGCAATAGCCTTGATATGCCCCCGGGGGCATATAGCTCACAAGGCACCAGGGAGCAGTTGGTTTTTTGTACATAGGGGTGGGGGCTGCCCATAATGGGTATGCCAATGTCCCCACCTCCAAAAGAATTGCCACAGTGTTTATGCCCCCCAGGAGACAGATGGGGCTCATGGAATAGGCTGTAAATGCCCCCACCCCCCTCAAAAAATGCACCAGTCTTTCTGCCCCCAAGGAGGCAGATGGGGTAATAGCCTCTGATCTACCGCTTGGAGGGGCAGAAAGCCCGTCAACGGCCATTGCAACTCGGTACTGTCCCTCGTATATTTGTGCCATAATGTACTAAACATAATAGGGCCAAGACCATGCTTCACATACATATCAAAGTTAGGAGTTCCTTCTGGAGGCGCCGGCTGAGCTTCTTCCAATCGAGCATCTGCAGAACAATAACGACAACAAGAAACTAAGAATGGACTAATCCCAGGCATTTTTTAAAAAGGACCAAAATTTGTCATTTTGCCTGGCAAAGCAATTGCACGTTCTTTGATCCCAAAGATAGTCCTCACACCGTATCAAATACAAAGCAAAATTGTACCATATCCACAAAGAACCAAAACAAACTCACATGGTATACGCTGGTCAAACAAATGTATTCTCCACTGCTGACTCTTTGGATCAAACGATCAGATCCATGGGTTTCGCCATTCAGGACTCCAGTCGGGAAGACCACTGGGCGAGGCACTGTCCGTCGGGACACAAGGGGCAGCTGCGAGTACAGAAACTCTCTCATGCAGGGATCCGTCAGACCCGACAATAGCCAAGACCTCCCCATCCATCCGCGGGAGGGGATGGGTCACTCACCTGAAGGAGTTCCTGTTCGGGCACCAACTGAAGAAAGAGACCCGCTTAGGGTCACCTGGGTCACTCACGATCTCCTCTCAGCCTTCAGTACCAAATGAAAAGTCGGTCAGACAGTAGGGAATACAAACCAATATGCTTATTCAGATACACTTGAGTGGAGCCCGGTCTGCCCAATCTCTTAGGAGTGCTGCAGAGGGACTGGCATCAGCAAAGATAGAGAGACATTATGTACAATTCAGAACCAATGGAGGCACGTCCATAATGGAATTTTCTAGGCAGATGTAGCTAAACAAAGAAATACAGAAGGATAAGTTTAGATTCGGAGGCCAGGCACACACTATCTACAACTCAAGGTCGCTCCACCCATGCCTGCCAATAGACTGGTGGGAAGAGGCCTCTATCTAGTGGGAAAGGTATGCGCTAACAAGAACAGTGTATTCATTAGCAAAGCAAGGTCCAACCTTGGAGAAATGAAACTCACAAGAAGCCGTTTCTTAGATAGACTTTACTTCCGATCATGGATAAAAATGGCAGCCAAACATAAAATGGTGCTGTGAATACTAACTTACATAGAATAATGCACAAGCAAAGATAACCAACACATTTTCATTCCAACAGGTAGAAGGGGCAATAGTCCATTACCTGCCCCCCGGGTGGGCAGAAAGCCCACCAGGCACCAAAGAATATTTGTTTTCAAAGTTCAGGGGTGAGGGCTAACCCTGTGCGGGTAACTCCGCTCCGCCAGCAGAGTTTACAGAGTTTTGCCTACGCCACACTCTGTTGCGAATGCGGATTTTAAAAAAAAGTCTAACTCCATTGCAAAACGGAGGTAGCCGGCCCCTCGACTCTCCCTAATTAATCATGATTAGAAAAACAGGCACTTACCTGCCTTACCTGGGGTTTCCAATAGAAACAGACTGTGAGAATGAAGAAGGAGAGCGGCCATGGTGAGGAGGAGGCAGCCACAGCAGGTAAGTGCCTTTTTCTAAATTATAATTAATTAGGGAGGGGGAGGGAGCAGAGTGGAGTTTCACATAATTTTTTTCAAACTCGTGGAACTCCGCGTAGAGGCACTACACCAGCTCTGCCCACACTTAGTGTGGGCTACCCAGAATGGGCATGCCAATGCCCCCAACCCCCCCCCCCAAAAAAAATGCCACAGTATTTCTGCCTTCCCAAAGGAGACAGATGAGGCAATAGCACCTGATCTGCCACCGAGGGACAAAAGCCCACTAGGCATGAGGGATTATTAGTATTTTTTATACATAGTGGTGGGAACTATCCAAAATGGGCATGCCAATACAACCATCTTCCGAAAAAAATGCCATAGTTTTTCTGCCCCGGAAGACAGATGGGGCAATATCCCCCGATCTGCTCCCTGGGGGTAGAAAGCCCACTAGGCACCAGGGATTAGGTTTTTCCTTAATACAGGGGTGGGGGCTGCCCACAATAGGCATGCCAATGACCCCATGTGACTCAAAAAAGTCCACAGTCTTTTTGCCCCCCAAGGAGGCAGATGGAGGCAATGGCCCCTGATCTGCCCTCAGGGTGAGCAGAAAGCCCACTAGGCACGGGGATGGGTTTTTTTTATACGTAGAGGTGGGTGCAGCCCAGAATGGTCATGCTAATGACCGACCACAAAAAAAATTGCCACAGGATTTCTGCCCCCTGGGTGGGGGCAGAAAGCCTACTAGTTACCAGGGATTTTTTTATTTCAGGGGTGGGGGCTTTCAAAAATGGGCATGCCAACACCCCCACCCCCTTTCAAAAAATGCCACAGTTTTATTGCCTCCCAGGAGGCAGATGAGGCAATAGCTCCTGATCTGCCCCCTGGGGGGCAGGAAGTCTACTAGGCACCGGGATGTTTTTTTTGTTATACATACGGGAGGGTGCGGCCCAGGATGGTCATGCCAATGCTCCCACCACAAAAAAAAATGCCACAGGCTTTCTGCCCCCTTGGGAGGCAGATGGGGCAACAACCCTTTATCAGCCCCCTGGGGGGGACAGAAAGTTCATTAGTCACCAGGGATTTAAAAAATGTATTTCAGGGGCGGGGGCGTCCAACCCGCTCTCAATAAATTACACTGTTTTTCTGCCCCCCAGGGGGCAGATGGGGCAGTAGACCCTGATCTACCCCCTGGGAGCAGGAAGTCCACTAGGTACCAAGGATTAGTTTTTTTTATACCTAAGGATGGGGGCTGCTCATAATGGGAATGCCAATGCCCCCACCCCAAAACAATTGACACTGTTTTCTGCCCTCCCTGGAGGAAGATTGGATAAATAGCCCCTTCTCTGCCCTTGGGGGGCAGAAAGCTCTCTAGACACCAGGGATTTGATTTTTCAAAGTTCAGGGGTGGGGCCGGCCCAGAATGGGCATGCCAATGCCCCTTCTCAAAAAATGCCACTGTTTTTCTGTCCCTTCATGGAGACAGATAGGGCAAGAGTCTCCGATATGCCCCCCAGGGGACAGAAAGCCCACTAGGCACCAGGGATTATGATTTTGTTATATATGTAGTGGTGGGAGCTGCCCAGAATGGGCATGCCAATGAACCCACCTGACTCCAAAAATTCCACATTCCTGGGACCCCCAGGAGGCAGATGGGGGCAATAGCCCCATATCTGCCCACAGGGCGGAAATCGCACAAGGCAATAGGGAATAGTTAATGTTTTAAACGTAGGGGGGGCAATCAGAATGGGCATGCCAATGTCCCTACCCCCCAAAAATGCCACATTCTTTCTCCCCCCAGGCGACAGATCGAACAGTAGCCTCATATCTGCCCCCCAGGGGGGTAGAAAGCCCACTAGTCACCCCGGATTAGAGGTTTTTTTTTATATGTAGGGTTAAGGGCTGCCTAGAACGGGCATACCAATCTCCCCACCCGAAAAAAAATTGCCACAGGCTCTCTACTCCCCCGGGAGGCAGATGGGGGCAATAGCCATTTATATGCCCCCTGGGGGCAGAAAGCCCACTAGGCACTAGAGATTTTTTTGTCAAATTTCAGGGGTTGCGGGCTGCACAGAATGGCCATGTCAATACCCCATCCCACCCAAATAAATGCCACAGTCTTTATGTCCCACCCAGGAGACAGATGGAAGCATTAGCCCCTGATCTGTCCCCCTGGGGGCAGAAAGCCCACAAGGCACATGGAATTATTATTTTTCTATACGTCGTGGTAGTGGATGCCCAGAATGGGCATGCCAATGCTCCCACCCCAAAAAAAATGGCCACACTATTTTTCCCTCCCAGGAGGCAGATGGGGCAATAGCCCCGCATCTTCCCCTGGGGGGGGGGGGGGCATAAAGCCAACTAGGCACCAGGTATTTTCCCCAAAGTTCCGGGGTGGGAGCTACCCAGAATGGGAATGCCAATGCCCCCACCACCTCAAGTCTTTGTCTTTCTGCCCCCCACCCTGGAGCAGATGGGGACAATAGCCCCTGATCTACCCCTTGTGGGAGCTGAAAGCCCACTAGGCACCAGGGATTATGTTATTTCTTTATACATAGGGTTGTGGGCTGCCCAGAAATGGCATACCAATGCCCCCAACCCATAAAATAATTGCCACAGTGTTCCTGCTCCCTGAAGAGGGAGATTGGGGTAATAGCTCCTTATCTGCCCCATCGGGGGCAGAAAGCCCACTAGGCACCAGGATTTTTTTTTCAAAGATCATGGGTAGGGGCTGCCCCCCACCCCCCCAAAAAATGCTAAAGTCTTTCTGCCTCATAGGGGGCAAATGGTGCAATAGCACCTGATCTGCCCCGGGGTGGCTGAAAGACCACTAGGCACCAGGGATCAGTTGTTTATTTTTATATGTAGGGGTGGGGGGTACCCAGAATGGGCATGCCAATGCCCATTCCCCCCAAAAATGTCACAGTCTTTCACCCCCCCCCCCCCCCGCCGGCAGCTGGAGGCAGAAATAGCCCCTGATCTGCCCACGTGGGGTTTGAAAACCTACTAGGCACCAGGGATTAGTTTTTTTTTATATGTAGGGTTGGGGTCTCTCCAGAATGGGCTTGCCAATGTCCCAACAACAAAAGAATTACAGGTCTTTCTGACCCCCTGCCGGAGGCAGATGGGGGCAATAACCCCTTATCTGCCCCGCCCTGGGGAGGGGCACAGAGCTCACTAGGCACCAGGGATTGTTTTATTCTAAAGCTCAGGGGTGGGGGCTGCCCAGATTGGGCATGCTAATGTGCCCAAACCCCAGAACAATCCCACAGAATTTCTGCCCCCCGGGAGACAGATGAGGGCAATTGCCCCTAATCTTTCCCCTGGGGGCAGAAAGCCCAATAGGCACTGGGAATTATTATTTTCTCATATGTAGGGGTGAGGGCTACCTAGAATGGGCAAGTCAATGCTCCCAACCCCCCAACACATTGCTACAGTCTTTCTGTCCCCCCGGGAGGCAGATAAGGGCAATAGCCAATGATCTGCCCCAATGTGCGTGGTGAAAGCCCACTAAGCACCAGGGATTAGGTTTTTGTAGTTTGAGCCTAGTGCAGTGCACATGCAATGCTCTATGGGAGGCTTCTTGTGAGCACTCCAAACTTCCCCGAAATGTCGTGTGTGTTTGGCAACTCCCACTCATTTCATTGGCGGCCTTTACGTGTGGCTTTCAATAATGACTGTTCCCATGAGGCAGAGGGTCAGACTGATTTGCATATGGCCATGTCTGAACGGGGGTGGCAGAGTGGGCTAAAGAACTGTGATGTTTCAAACCCAGATCTTTTGACTGGGTGTGAGTGTTTGATTGATTCAGATGCTCCGTCCATCACCACCCCCTTTTGTACCGCTTTTCTCCGCCATAAGTGTGGCAGGGTATGCTCAGACGTGAGTCCCTTGCTCACTTTGCCACTGGATTCAAGCAAGCCGGGCTGAAGACGGCTTTGAATGCCAGAAACCGGTCCTCTGAAGCTTGTTTCTGGTCCAGGGAAGACATGGCTTGGCAGTTCGGGCTGGACTGTTCCCATGAGGCACAGGGTTAGACTGATTTGCATATAGCCATGTCTGAACTGGGGTGGCGGAGTGGGATAAAGAACGGTGATGGATCAAACCCAGATCTTTTGACTGGGTGTGAGTGCTTGATTGATTCAGATGCTCCGTCCATCACCACCCCCTTTTGTACCGCTTTTGGCCGCCATAAGTGTGGCAGGGTATGCTCAGACGTGAGTCCCTTGCTCACTTTGCCACTGGATTCAAGCAAGCCGGGCTGAAGACGACTGGAATGCCAGAAACCGGTCCTCGGAAGCTTGTTTCTGGTCCAGGGAAGACATGGCTTGGCAGTTTGGGCTGGACTGTTCCCATGAGGCACAGGGTCAGACTGATTTGCATATAGCCATGTCTGAACTGGGGTGGCAGAGTGGGCTAAAGAACGGTAATGGATCAAACCCAGATCTTTTGACTGGGTGTGAGTGTTTGATTGATTCAGATGCTCCGTCCATCACCACCCCCTTTTGTATCGCTTTTGGCCGCCATAAGTGTGGCAGGGTATGCTCAGACGTGAGTCCCTTGCTCACTTTGCCACTGGATTCAAGCAAGCCGGGCTGAAGATGGCTGGAATGCCAGAAACCGGTCCTCGGAGGCTTGTATCTGGTCCAGGGAAGACATGGCTTGGCAGTTCGGGTTGGACTGTTCCCATGAGGCACAGGGTCAGACTGATTTGCATATAGCCATGTCTGAACTGGGGTGACAGAGTGGGCTAAAGAACGGTGATGGATCAAACCCAGATCTTTTGACTGGGTGTGAGTGTTTGATTGATTCAGATGCTCCGTCCATCACCACCCCCTTTTGTACCGCTCTCAATAATGAAAGCACACAAATGGCCAATGGCGGGTGTATATCCCACCTTTTCTCTAAATGTTCACTCCCATAGCATTTTGGTGTCGGGAGCCAGCAGCGGCCTGCATGGTGGCAGCTGCATTCATCCCTTGTTGTAGTGGATCATGTGACTAATGAAACACAGCGTGGTCGCTTTCACTTTCGCAGCTACGCTTGTTTTCTGTTTCCATGATTTTTTTTGGTAGGGTTCATTTACAGTTGATAAGAATCTTCATTTAAAGGGCGCATTGATCATTTTCTGTGTAAAGGTCAGGCTGAATCCTACTAATATAACGTAGTAACGAGGAAAATGGAACCACTCGGGACTAAGCTGTATGTGTTCGATGTTGCGTATAAAACTGGCTTCTCTCAAGACAGAACCAGTCTTCTCCGTTTAGCCTCTCTGCATTTTGATTAATCTTTTAAAACTTTAACATGATTCTCGAAATTCCAGATTGTGGATGATTTATTGTCCCGACTATATATGGGTAGTGCTGTGCTACCATCATTCCCATGTTTATATTGTTACTTTTTAGAGGCTCATGTAGCTTTTATTCTTGCGTTACCTATTGAGGATAGTATGTCCTTTACTCATGAGCAAGGTTTGCCTACGGCTAGTTACAATGAGACTCCAAGGCGCACAGAGATTATTAACTTATGCTCCATATATCTTGTTTGTGAGGCTGTGACCCAGAGAGTCCAGCCCAGGTCTTCCACTCTCTCACTGTCTCTCTCACTGACTGACTCTCTCATTCTCACTGACTGACTCTCTGACTCTCTTTCTCACTGACTGACTTTCTCTCACTGACCGACTCACTCTGTCTCACTGACTGACTGACTGACGGACTCTCTCACTCTCTCTTACACTGACTGACTGACTCACTCGCTCAATTTCTCTCTCACTGACTGACTGACTCAATCTCTCTCTGGATCACACACTGACTCTCTCACTGACTGACTGACTGTCTGACTCTTTATCTCCTTGACTGACTGACTGGGTCTCTCACTGACTGACTGACTGACTGACTCTCTTACTGACTGACTCACTGACTGACTGACTGACTCATTCACTGACTCTCTTACTGATTGACTGGCACACTGACTGACTGTCTGACTCTCTTTATATCACTGACTGACTAACTGAGTCTCTCACTGACTGACTCACTCGCTCAATCTCTCTCTCAATGACTGACCGACTGACTCTCTCACTCACTGACTGACTCTCTCCCTCACTGACTGACTCTCTCACTCACTGACTGACTGTCTGACTCTCTTTATATCACTGACTGACTGACTGAGTCTCTCACTCTCTCTCACTGACTGACTGACTCATTGGCTCAATCTCTCTCTCAATGACTGACCGACTGACTCTCTCACTCACTGACTGACTCTCTCACTGACTGACTGACCGTCTGACTCTCTTTATCTCACTGACTGACTGACTGAGTATCTCACTGACTGACTCACTGACTGACATTCTTACTGACTGACTCACTGACTGACTGACTTATTCACTGACTCTCTTACTGATTGACTGACTCACTGACTGACTGTCTGACTCTCTTTATCTCACTGACTGACTGACTGAGTATCTCACTCTCTCTTACTGACTGACTGACTCACTCACTAAATCTCTCTCTCAATGACTGACCAACTGACTCTCTCACTCACTGACTGACTCTCTCACTGACTGACTGACCGTCTGACTCTCTTTCTCTCACTGACTGACTGACTGAGTCTCTCACTGACTGTCTCACTGACTGACTCTCTTACTGACTGACTGACTCATTCAATCACTCACTCACTGACTGACTCTCTCACTTTCTCTCTCAATGACTGACTGACTGACTCTCACTCACTGACTGACTCTCTCACTGACTGACTGATGATTGTCTGACTCTCTTTCTCTCACTGACTGACTCTCTGACTCTCTCTCACTGACTGGCTCTCTGACTCTCTCTCACTGACTGACTCTCAAACTCTCTCTCACAAACTGACTCTCACTGACCTACTCACTCTGTCTCACTGACTAACTAACTGACTGACTCACTCTGTCACTGACTGACTGACTCTCTCACTGACTGACCGACTCACTGACTGACTCTCTCGCTCTCTCTCTCACTGACTCACTCACTTTCTCAATTTCTCTCTCACTGACTGACTGACTGCCTCTCTCACTCTCTCACTGACTGACTGAATGACTCTCTTTTTTCATTTGTATTTAATTATCTCAAGGAGTAAACATATTAGCCATACATCAGGAGAAGAAAAAAATAATAATATCTATACATTGAGTAAATATATTTGTAAGAGCCCATAAAGGAAGAAAAAAATAAATACAGAAAAAAAATATTCAAAGATACATTGACATCAACATTTTTACAATTCCAATTTTAACATAGGCCGCAAGTTCGATAAAACTTCTTTCCAAAGTGGGAACCCCTGCTCTTAGTTATAGCCATCTCTCTTTCGTAGGTCTCCCTTAGCATTACCCACCATTCCTGAGCCCTAGGTGGTATTTTAGATATCCAGGCATGGGTAATGCATAGTCATGCTGTTGTTATAGTAATCGATAGAAAGGGTCTTAGTCCTAGGGCAGTATCTGATTTATAGTCAAGCATAAGCTATTTTTCCGTTAATTGTATATTATTCTTTAGACGATCAGCTATTGTATGCAAAACATCTTTTCAAAAAACAGCCAGACCTCGACAGGTGACAAACATGCAGACTATCTGCAGCAATCAATCCAATTTTGCTCATTTGCATTTATCATTCATATTTATACTCTTAGGATCTATCCATCTAGCTATTTGTTCCAGGGTATTATAGAGCATGCATACTGTTTTAAACTGTTGTAACTTTATATTAACAAAATATACTGCAGCATCTAAAGTCTCTAAAGCCTGTTCAATGTCTTCAGGACTAATATCCTGCCAAAATAGCACACTCCACAATGCTGGCTAATCTGAAATCATGCTGTTTGGAGGAGCTGCCTCTTATTGGTTGCCTACCTGGTGGCCGGAAGAGCTGGGGACTTCCCCTACCCCTAAAGAAGTGGTCAAGAATCTAGGTGTCAGGATTGATCGTAAACTTACTCTTGAGACACATGCCAACACCACTGCAGGCTCATGCTTCTACATCCTTGGCCTCCTGCGAAGGATCTTCCCCCTCTTACCCTCATCCACCAAGAAAAAGCGTATGCAGACCTTGGTACTTAGTAGATCTCACTACTGTAATGCCCTCCTATTTTCAGCTAATGAAACTTCCATAAACAAACTTCAGGTAGTGCAGAATACTGCCGCCCGACTCACTGCCGATGCCCCCGCTAGAACACCCTCGGTACCCCTCCTGTACCAACTCCATTGGCTCCCAGTAAGAAAGAGGGTCAAATTCAAAATAGGCTGTATTATTTATAAAGCCCTCAATGGTCAAGGCCCTTCGTATCTCTCTAGCAAGCTCTCTTCCGACACCCCTGCACGATCTCTTAGGTGCAGCACTCAGCTTCTGCTCAGCACTCCCAGGGTCAAAAAGGCAAGCAGTGGGGGCAAAGCATTCTCCTATCTTGCCCCGGTACTTTGGAATAAGCTGTCCTTTTTATCTACGTTCTGGGTAAAATCTGTCCGAATTCAGAAAGCTGCTAAAAACTCACCTTTTCTAAATTTCCCCTGGTCTCTGATGCTCCCACCGGTCCCAAGCGCCGAGATACCCTCATGGGTGATTCAGCGCTATACAAACCAATAAACCTAAACCTATGCTAACTTTGAGCTATCATTCTCCCAAGATTGAGAGAATAACTGATATGCCTTGTTAATAGTCAATTTTGCCTCTGAGTGTACTTAAGTCAATAAGTGTGATCCCATCGGTTATCTTATATCTCTATGTCCCCATAAACAGTCTCTAAACTGAAGATATTTATAAAACATATTCCGAGGGTTACCGGATCTCATCTGTAAATCTGAGAATGAACGGAACCCAGTGGCATTGAATAGATGGCATAGTTGACTAATACCATATCTGTCCCAGGATTTAGCTTGCGTGTCATAAAAAATCACTGGAAGTATAGGGTTGTACCATAACGGCATGCTAAAATGCATCAAAGGCTGCGTTCCACACGGGCGACGCCTTATTTAGGCTCATGCTGTGATCAGGGCTGGTTAGCTTGTTGTTGGTGAGTGCATGATTCCGATGCCTCATCACTGAAACTGTTGTTTGATTTCCTTTTACTTTGCCGCATGATTAATATGCTGTGAGGTCATTTTGTTGCTGCTAATTTTTTTTAAATTACCTGACTTCTTAATTTCTATTAACTTCGACACATGACTAATATGTTACGCTGTTACCTTGTTGCTGCTAATTTTTAAAAACTCACCTGATCTTAATCTCCGCTTGCATTTGCTCATTTGCACACTTTCAGACGGCCCGACCAGTTAGCGGTCCGCTGCTCTCGCACTTTCTTAGCTTGCCAAGCGCCCCGGTCCACCACGGGTTTTCCCGTTTGCTGTGGAGGGTGCCGGCAGACATTTACAGCCCCTGCCCTCATTGGCTTGTCGAGGGTCACGCGCTGTGTTCCACACGGGCGACGCCTTATTTAGGCTCCATGCTGTGATCAGGGCTGGTTAGCTTGTTGTTGGTGAGTGCATGATTGCGATGCCTCATCACTGAAACTGTTGTTTTATTTCCTTTTACTTTGCTGCATGATTAATATGTTGTGCTGTCATTTTGTTACTGCTAATTTTTTTAAAATGGCCTGACTGCCTCATTTCTATTAGCTTCGACACATGACTAATATGTTTAGCTGTTACCTTGTTGCTGCTAATTTTTAAAAACTCACCTGATCTTAATCTCCGCTCGCATTTGCTCATTTGCACACTTTCCGATGGCCCGACCTGTTAGAGGTCCGCCGCTCTTGCACTTTCTTAGCTTGCCAAGCGCCCCTATCCACCACGGGTTTTCCCGTTTGCTGTGGAGGGTGCCGGCAGACATTTACAGCCCCTGCCCTCATTGGCTTGTCGAGGGTTACGCGCTGCATTCCACATGGGCGACACCTTATTTAGGCTCCATGCTCCCTTCCGCACCCAGCGGACGCGCCCAGTGGGCGCGCGCCGAAGTCGCGCCTAAGTCCAGCCCGTCTGCGCCCGTCCGCGCTGAGTGCGCGCCAGGGGCCAGGGGTGCTGGCCAACCTCTTGTTTGCCCCCAAGGATGTGCTCTCCATTCTACCCAGGAACTATTGGCACTGAAGCCCCCTAGATTGCCCTGTCACTACTCCTCTCACCTGAGGCGTTTCTAGGTGAGTTTAGTTGTAGTTGTATGATTAGCCATTGCTGTCCCCTAACGTCGAACCCTTCACAGATGCAGCCCACCGCTGGGACACCAAAATCTCCTTCTTTGGTTATTGAGGAGGGTTTCCTTATTAATGTAAGATCTTTAATTAAAAACAACATCACCTTTAAAGACTTTTTTTCCGCTAGGAGACCCTCCCTGGTCTTCATCACGGAAACCTGGGCGTCAGAATCCTCAGGTCCCGAACTCGTTGATGCTATCCCGGAGGGCTATGCTCTATCTCGGATGGACAGAATTGGGCGAAGAGGAGGAGGTTTGGGGATTTTATATAGGAACTCCTTCACTTGTCGTACCGAACATATTTCCACCCCTACAGACTCCTTTCAGGCTATGTATTTCTCTCTTAACTCCTCCCCTACAGTTTCCTTCTCTGGCCTCCTGTTCTACAGGCCCCCTGGCCCTAGGTCTGTCTTTAGCCATGATCTGCTAAAGATCTTAGAATCCTTTGTCAATAGATCCAATATTACCTTGCTAGGTGATTTTAATTATCACTTTGAAAATATGAACTCCAGCGATACTTCCTTTTTGGTGGAATCCTTAGCCTCGTGTGGCCTGATGCAACTTGTGGATAGCCCCACCTATTCAGCCGGCCACACGTTGGACAGAGTTTTTTCCAATGATTCTAGATTAAGAATAGGCCCTCCCATCCCTCTTGCGTGGTCAGACTATCTGGCCGTTCCGCTAGAGTTAAAATCCTTCTCTTCTCTCCCCTCCACCTTCGAAATTAGGAAATGGGAACTAAGAAGGAACTATAGGGAGGTTAATAATGCAACTCTTGCCCCTTTTCTGTCCAGTTTGAGGCCCCTCATCTCGGGGATACTAACGCTGCTGCCCTCGAACTTTCCAATTCCATCTCAAGAGTAGTGGATATTCTGGCTCCCGCTAAACATCACTACTCGGCCAGAAAGAGACCTTCCGCACCCTGGTTCTCTGACTCGCTCAGGCTGTTAAGGGAGGGTTGCCAAAAACAGGAGAGACGCTGGCGGGCCCACCTTGACCCCAAGGAGAGAGAAGTGCACAAATGCCTCCTTATAGAATACAAATTGGCTATAATTGAGGAAAAGAAGGCTCATTTTGTTAGCCTGACGTCCTCGCTAAACTCCCCCCGAGACTTGTTCAAGATCATTGACACCCTCTCTAACCCTCAGACACCGGACCCCTTAGTGGGATCTCAGGAGTTGTGTGATAAGAGCTCCACTTTCTTCCATACTAAAATAGCAGATATTTATAAGTCTCTTGAATCCATTAACCTTGACTCCAGCGTCTCCTACACTCCTACCTCTTTCCCGCCTGAGTGTCGGGCGAGTGACCCCCGCCCCAGCCTCTTTAACTTTCCCCCCTTACCTCTGAATCGCTTACCCTGCTCCTTGATAAAACAAAATCTGGTTCCCCTCTGGATCCCTGCCCTTTTATGATCCTCAAGGAGTGCAGGGAGGTGGTCATCCCTCCCCTTTTAGAGGTGTTGAATCTAGTGATTATGGAAGGAAATGTTTCCCTCTCGTGGAAAATGGCAGTTGTTAAACCCCTCCTGAAAAAGGCCACTCTGGATCCTGGGGTGTTGAAGAACTTCCTCCCAATTTCTCTATTTCCCGCACCAGCTAAATTTCTTGAGTCCCACCTTAACCATCATTTAAGTGCCTTCCTGGATGAAGCTAGTTTGTTGGACTCTTCTCAACATGGTTTTCGGAGAGCCCTTAGCACGAAGTCCGCCCTCACGGTGGTCATTAACAACATCCGATCGAAGGTCGACATGGGCCAGACTACCCTTCTGGTCTTGCTCGACCTCACGGCTGCATTCAACACCCTGTCTCCCTCCTTCTTGATTGCCCGCCTTCGGGAGATTGGATTTGGCGGCTCAGCCTTGAACCTCCTGACCTCTTTCCTTAGCCAAAAAGAACAGAGGGTAAAGCTGGGCGAATTCCTCTCTCCCTCTAAACCTGTGCAGTGTAGGGTTCCTCAGGGATCTTCCCTGAGCCCCACACTTTTTAATATCTATGTGGCCCCACTAGCCAGGTTAGTATGATCCTTTGGCCTAGAGGTGTTGTCATATGCTGACGACACCCAAATCATGGTTTCCCTCTCTCAATCGGTCAGCCTCTCCGCTTCTAACTTCAGGAACTGCATGGAAGCAGTCTCCTTATGGATGATCCAGAACTTCCTGAAGTTAAACGGAGAGAAGACAGAGGTCCCTATCTTCGGGGGTAACCAGGATATCTGGTCGAGTGACTGGTGGTTGCCGTCCCTTGGGGCGTGTCCTCTTCCTTCTCAATTTGCCAGGAATACGGGTGTACTGATCGATTCCACGCTCTCCTTTGACCGTCAGGTCAGCAGGACTGTTTCCACCTGCTGTGGGATCATCGGGGTTTTGAGAAAGATTGCACACTTCCTCTCTCCCAAAGCGCGGAAGTAGGTCACAGTGGCTCTCGTCTCCTCGAGATTAGACTACTGTAAGGCGCTTTATTCAGGTATCAATAAGAGCCTTCTTCAGCGCTTACTGATAGTGCAAAATGCGGCGGCCAGGCTGGTTCTTAACCACCCTAGACTTTCTTCAGCCTCCGTAGCTAGGAAGACCCTGCACTGGTTGCTCATTCAGTCCAGGATCTCGTTTAAGATCCTTTGTCTTGCCCATAGGGCCTTATATGGCTCAAGCTCGGAGGGCATTAGGGCCCTTCTACACCCTTACTCTCCCTGTAGAGCCCTCCGCGCTTCCAATAAAAACCTTCTGTCAGTTCCTCGATTTTTTAAAATAAGGTGGGGAGGGAGAGCCTTCTCCTCCCTGGCTCCTAGGCTGTGGAACTCTCTCCCCCCTGAACTGGCAGGACAATCCTCCATCACGCTCTTCCGAAAAGCTCTGAAAACGCACCTTTTTGTAGAGGCTTATCTGTAGTCTGGCACTAGAACATTCACAAGCTGTACGATCTTTAGGCGCCTTAATGCCCTTGGGCTAAGTTGCGCGGTATAAGACTCAATTCAGTCATTCATTCATTCATTTAAATCGGTAGGCAGGAACGCTATCATTTGTAGGGTCCTCAAGAGTATTAGGCTAAGGAGACCCCCTAGACCTAAATACCAAACTCTTTGGGATGTTAAAGCTATTCTAGATCTTTTCTATTCCTGGCCGATAACCTTTACCTTAACAGGAAATGTATCTCCTTCAAACTCGCTACCCTCTTATGCTTAATCTCCTGTAGTCTGACATCAAGAGCTTAGATATTTCAAATAGATGTTATGATATGTTTGGAGTTAAGTTCGAAATTCTAAGGAGAACTAAAACCATGTCAGATTTTATCTTTTACCCTCATTTTGACCTTTTCCCTAAACTTTGTGTGGTGGCATGCATGAAAGAGTATGATTCTAGGATGAGTGACCTTCGCCCTAACGATGCAAATCAACTACTGATTTCCTTTGTTAAGCCTTTTAAACCTGTTACCTCTTCCTCCATAGCTAGATGGGTCAAGTCAACTATGGGTCTAGCTGGTATTGACCTCTCCAGGTTTCAAGCACATTCTAGCAGAGGATCTATGGCCAGTAAGTCCTTCTGGTCTGGTGGTAAGTTGGATGATATCCTTAAAGCTGCAGACTGGTCAAATGCTAACACCTATGCTCGTCATTATTGCAAGCCTATAGAGCATATGTCTGATGTTGTCCTTCGGGGCTACAAACATGCATAATGTAGCCTCTGTTCTTGTAATAAAATTGCGATTCTCCTATTAACATGACCAGAGAATCTGGATTTCATTAAAGACACGGAGGCTGACATTATCCCACCCTCTCCTCCCTTTCACAATGTTTCAAATTACTACTGTATTTATTGCTTACAATCAATTGTTGATATGTTAATGTTATCTTCAATGCCTTTTGTGAATGTTTTCTCTCTAGGCTTGTAATTCTTTATGTAAATGGTTCCTTATCCTATCTTTTCTCCTTTCCAGATAATTCCGTTTAACAGTCTGGTCCTTTCCTATTAAGGCTCCGGAATCCTTCTCCATTTGGAAGTTCAAGATGGATCTCGTCATTTGCTGAAAAATTTTCCCCTGCCTGCTGCGATTTTTTTAAAAGAGGCAGACTGTTTCCTGGTTACATCCTTTATCCTGTATTATGTAGACTCTAGAACTTTATCCTTTGTGATGTAGTGCGGCTGCTTGTGAGTTGAATTAAAAGTTAATGCATAATGTCAGCCTCCGTGTCTTTAATGAAATCCAGATTCTCTGGTCATGTTAATAGGCGAATCACAATTCATTCATTCATTCATTTAGCACTGATCTCACACCATATATACATTCTATCCTAAAGAGTCTTGAACTGTACTCTTTTGAAATAGTTTGGATCATTAATCCTATATAAAAACATAATACTTTCACTACCAATAGTGAGACTATAACAATAGTGCTGTCTACTAAGAGATAATAGATCTCGTAAATGACCAACGAAGGCAGACCAGATATATAGTTTAAAATCAGGTAACTGAAATCCTCCATATATGTATGGAAGTTTTAGATATCTTATTGCACGTCTCGCTTGTTTATAACTCCATAAAAAACTGCTAATAGCTCCCTCAAGTTTAAAAAAAATAAAATCAGAACTCGCAGAAGTATTGCCCTGAATAAGTAAAGAAATTTTGGCAAAACAATTATTTTTATAATATTGCAACGTCCTATAATACTAATAGGCAGTTCATGCCAGTCCCTCATCTTGGAAATCATCAATTTAAGTAGAAGATCATAATTCAATTTTATAATCTGTCCCAGGTCTGCAGTAATCTGTACACCTAGATAGGTTGCTGATGTACATGCCTCAGTTACCACACTATCAGCTTAAAAATTAAGAATGGTCTGTGTCTTGTTGACATTCAATTTGTATCTGGAAAAATTCCCATATGTACTAGCTTCAGTTTGGATAGCCTCTATAGCTCTGACTGGATCTATAGAAAAAACAGCGATATCATCGGCATAAGCAGTAATTTTCAGTTCTTCAGAGCCTATTAGTAGTGGTGGGATGGATAAGTTAGCAAGCAGTGATCTAATAAATGGCTCTATATATAAAGTAAAGAGTAAAGGTGATAGAGGACACCCTTGTTGGGTACCCTTTAGTATCATAAAGGATGCAGACAGGTAGTTAAGGTAGACTAACTTTGCTCTTGGGCACTTGTATAGTGCTTTGATTTAATCATAGAAACGGCCGTGGATATTATAAACCGTAAGTATGGCCCAGAGACAGCCCCATGTTACACGGTTGAATGCTTTTTCCACATCAAGCATGGCCTTTCCCATGTCCAGATCTATTTTAGAAGCAGCATCGAATGCAACTAAGGCAGTATTCACATGTGCAGTAGTATCCCTGCCAGGTATAAATCAATGTTGTTGATCTGAGACTAACTGTGCCGTGAAAGGCGCAAGGCGCGTTGCCAATATCTTTGCCAACATTTTTGCATCAACATTTATTAGCGAGATCAGGCGATATGGCGCACACACTTTTTTCGGCTTGTTCTTTTTTAAAAAGAAGACAATATTTGTCATATCCCACGAACTAGGTACCATCCCATTCACACTGATATCATTCACAATCCTGGTCATAGTAGGGATTAAACTGTCCTTAAATATCTTATAGAATTCTGCCTGTATTGTATCCTCACCAGCTGCTTTTCCAGGAGGGAGTGCGCCAATTGCGTCAGATGTTTCATCCGCTGTAATATCTAGGTTAAGAGAGTGTGCTTGCTCTGTTTCAAGTCTATGGATACTTTCACAGAACTTGCACTTACCTATATAGTCGATGAATTTGCTTTTATCAAACGCATTAGGGTTACTATATAATGACTGATAAAAACCAAAGAATTGTTCTACTATTTCTTCAGGCTGAGTATATAGTAGTCCCCCAACACCTCTTATTCTCTTTATTTCTCGCTCCGCTAGTTTGTCCGAAAGTTGATGTGCGAGGATTTTACCTACTTGCTCGCCATACTCGTATTGAAGAGATCGATTGTTATTATAACTAGCCACCTTCTTATCTTTAAGGGACCGTCCTAATGCTGCACGTTTCTCAACCAAAAGTAAATATGTTTATGAATATATTGGGGTTGCCATCTGCTGAGTGATACCATTTCTATTTTCATTTGCATGTGCTATTTCTAATTGTCGAATGTCTTCTCTGATAGCCTTACTTGCCAGATTTTTTATACGATTTAATCTAAAAATATATTGCTGATTAGCTCCTCTTATGTAGGCGTTAAGTGAATCCCAGATAGAAAAAAGAGAAGCAGAGCCTTCATGATGTAGAAGAAAATTACTAATACTATTTTTCATAAAAACTTGAAACTCTATATCCATCAACAGATAACGAGGGAATGAGAATTGGCGTGTCATTTTAGTAGATGAGCTACGCCCAAGTTCCAACAAAAATGGGATTATGCTCTGAAACTATCCTAGGACACACTTCGCACTTAGCAATATTAAGAATAGCATTATTAGCAAAAAACATGTCAGTCCGTGAATATTGCCGGTGTGGTGCACTATAATAGGTATGACCAGGTTGAAGAGGATGTAATGACTATAAAACATCTTTCAGACTGTGTAATCGAACCATTTCTGTAATGGCGGCCCATACTTTCCTCATTCTAACCGAAGCACCTGGGTTATTTGAATCTACACATGAATTCATAGTACAATTGAAATCTCCCATGATGATTAAGTCTCCCTGCCAATCAAAAAGATCTAAGGATAAAGTATCAAAGATACATGGTTTGTCCAGATTTGGACCACATAGAGCACAAAGTACAAATGTATGACCTTCTATAAGTAACTGTATAATTATCCATCTGCCAGAGTTAGCATGAGAAGCTCTGAGCAAAGTATAGTCAAGCCGTTTGTCTATTAAAATAGCCACCCCTCTAATGGAGACCGCCTGGGAAGTACATGCAATTATCTTATAATCCAATTGCTTTCACAAGTGTCTGTCTTTGTATGCAAAATGTGTTTCCACCAGGGCCACAACATAAGGTTTATAGTTTTGTAGTTCTGCTCCTACCATCTGACGTTTGCTTCCATAGTTTAATCCGGCAACATTCCAACATAAATACTTTATTATTATACCCATTTATTTTATTTTTGAATCATATAAAGAACCAGGGACCACCCGCCGTGAGACATTTCCCTGTTAATTTCCATTATTATATAATCCTAATCTACACATACTGCTAAATATAGCATAGCTCCTATCAAAAATAAATCTTCTGTTTACTCTTTTTGATATTTTTAATTTAACCCCCTCCACCCAAACCACCCAAGGCCTCTTCCAGACTGACAGACTCTCACACTGACTCTCTGACTGACTGACTGACTCTCTCACTCTCTCTCTGACTGACTGACTCTCTCAATCACTGACAGACTGACTCTCTCAATCTCTCTCTCACTGACTGACTCTCACTGACTCTCTCACTGACTTGCTCACTGACTGACTTACTCACTGACTGGCTCTCTCACTTACTGAGTGACTCACTGACTGACTCTCTCACTCTCTCTCACTGACTGACTGACTGACTCTTTCACTCTCTCACTGACTGACCCACTCACTCTCTCAATCTATATCTCACTGACTGACTGACTCTCTCACTGACTGACTGACTCGCTGACTGACTGACTCTCTCACTGACTGACTGACTCGCTGACTGACTGACTCTCTCACTTACTGACTGACTCACTGACTGACTCTCTGACTGACCGACTAAATCAATCAATAAAACATTTGTAGAGCACGCTACACACTCGTGGAGGTACCAAGGCGCTGGGGGGGCTGCTACTGTTCGAACAACTAGGTCTTGAGGAGTCTCCTTAAGGTCAGCAGGTCCTGGGTCTGTCGCAGGTGGATGGGGAGGGTGTTCTATGTCTTGGCGGTGAGGTGAGCGAAGTATCTGCCGCTGGTGGGCGTTTGGTGGATGCGTGGAACGGTGGCAAGGGCGAGGTCCGTGGAGCGAAGCCGGCGGTTGGGAGTGTAGAAGGTGAGTCGGTTGTTGAGGTATGCTGGTCCGGCGTCGTGGAGTGTTTTGTGAGCGAGGATGAGGAGCTTGAAGGTGATCCTCTTGTTGATGAGGAGTAAGTGCAGCTCCCTCAGGTGGGCGGGGATGTGGCTGTGGCTGGGGATGTCGAGGATGAGGCGAGCGGACTGGCTCTCTCACTCTCTCACTGACTGACTAACTAAATGACTGACTGACTCTCACACTCTCTCTCTGACTGACTGACTCACTCGCTCTCTCTCTGACTGACTCACTCTCTCACTCTGTCTCTCAGACTGACTGACTCCCTCACTCTCTCACTGACTGACTGACTGACTGTCACTGACTCTCTGACTGACTAACTCTCTGACTGACTAACTGACTGACTGACTCACTGACTGACTGACTGGCTCACTCTTTTTTTTTTTTTATTGATTTGCACACCAGGACCGCTACGGACCTTCACCAGAGTTTCCTCTGGCTTTGCCCTGCCCAGGCATAGTTCACCATCTTTCGGGTCCTATCACGCATGCTCATGCTCCACCTCCCCGACGGAGCGGGCGAGTCAGGACGTTGGTGCGCCCGCCACTGGAAGCGCGGAGGGATCTCACCTCTGCCGGCGCGCGCCAGCCCTCACCTTCATTGACTGGCTCACTCTTTCTCTCGCTGACTGACTGACTCTCTCAATCTCTCTCTCACTGACTGACTGACACTCTCACTCTCTCACTGACTGACTGACGGACACTCACTGACTGACTGACAGACAGACTCTCTCTCACTCTATCTCTCACTGACTGAGTGACTGACTCACTCTCTCTCTCTCTCACTGACTGACTGACTGACTCACTGACTGACTCTCTCACTCTCTCTCACTGACTGACTGACTCACTGACTCCCACTCTCTCGTACTGACTGACTGACTTTTACTCTCTCTCTCACTGACTGACTCTGACTCTCTCTCTCAGTTACTGACTGACTTACTCTCACACTGACTAACTCTCTGTCTCACAGACTGACTCTCCCACCCTCTCTTACTGACTGTCTCTCTCGCTGACTCTCTCACTGTCTCACTGACTGACTAACTGACAGACTGACTGACTCTCTCACTGATTGACTGACTGACTCTCTCACTGACTAACTGACTAACTCACTCTCTCAATCTTTCTCTCACTGACTGACTGACTCTCTCACTCTCCCACTGACTGACTGACTCTCTCACTGACTCTCTGACTGACTGACTCTCTCATTCTCTGACTGACTGACTGACTGTGTCTCTCACTGCCGGACTGACTCTCTCACTGACTGACTGACTGACTCTCACTGACTGACTGACTCTCACTCACTGACTAAATGACTGACTCTCTCACTCTCTCTCACTGACTGACTCCCTCACTCTCTCACTGACTGTCTGACTGACTGACTCCCACACTTACTGACTCACTGACTAACTCTCTCACTCTGTATCACTGACTGACTAACTCTCTCACTGACTGACTGACTGACTCTCTCTCTCACTGACTGACTGACTCACTCTCTCAATCTCTCTCTCACTGACTGACTGACTCTCTCCCTTTCTCACTGACTGACTGACTGACTCTCTCACTGACTGACTGACTTTCTCACTGACTGACTGACTCTCTGACTGACTGACTCAATCAATAAATCAAACATTTGTAGAATGCGCTACTACCCCGTGAGGGTCTCAAGGCGCTAGGGGGGGGGGGACGGGTAGCTGCTACTGTTCGAACAACCAGGTCTTGAGGAGTCTCCTGAAGGTCAGCAGGTCCTAGGTCTGTCGCAGGTGGATGATGAGGGTGTTCCATGTCTTGGCAGCGAAGTGAGCGAAGGATCTGCTGCAGGTGGACGTTCGGTGGATGCATGGAATGGTGGCAAGGGCGCGGTCCGCAGTGCGAAGCTGGCAGTTGGGAGTGTAGAAGGTGAGTCATTTGTTGAGGTATGCTGGCCCGGCATCGTGGAGTGCTTTGTGAGCATGGGTGAGGAGCTTGAAGGTGATCCTCTTGTTGATGGGGAGCCAGTGCAGGTCCCTCAGGTGGGTGGTGATGTGGCTGTGGTGGGGGATGTCGAGGATGAGGTGAGCAGACTGGCTCTCTCACTGACTAAATTTCTGACTGACTAAATTACTGACTGACTCTCTCACTCTCTCACTGACTGACTCACTCACTCACTCTCTGACTGACTGACTCTCTCTCTCTCAGACTGACTGACTCCTCACTGACTGACTGACTGACTCTCACTGACTCTCTGACAGACTGACTCTCTCACTGACTAACTGACTCTCTCACTGACTGACTGACTCTCTCACTGACTGACTGACTTTCACTGACTCACTGACTGATTGACAGACAGATTCCCTCACTCTATCTCTCACTGACTGACTGACTGACTCTCACACTCTCTCTCCCTCTCACTGACTGACTGACATTGATTCTGAATGACTGATTGACTCACTCACTGACTCTCTCTCTCTCACCGACTGACTGACTGACTGACTCTTTCTCTCTCTCTCTCACTGACTGACTGGCTGTCGTACTCTCTCTCTCACTGCATGACTGACAGCTTCTCTCACTGACTGACTGACTCTCTGACTGACTGACTCTCTGACTGACTGACTCTCTCACTGACTGACTGACTGACTCTCTCACTCACTGATTGACTGACTAATTGACTGACTGACTCTCTCACTCTCTCTCACTGACTGACTGTGTGTCTCTCTCTCTCTCACTGACTCTCTCAATCTCACTGACTGAGTGACTGACTCTCTCACTGACTGACTGAGTGACTGACTCTCACTGACTGACTGACTCTTTCACTGACTGACTCTCACTCACTGACTGATTGACTGACTAAATGACTGACTGACTCTCTCACTCTCTCTCTGACTGACTGGCACACTCTCTCTCTCTCTCTCACTGACTGACTGACTCTTTCCATGACTGACTGACTGGCTGACTCTCTCACTGACTGAATGACTCTCTCAATGACTGACTCACTCTCTCACTCGCCTTCTCACTGACTGACTGACACTCTCATTCTCTCTCTCACTGACTGACCGACTGTCTCAATCTCTCTCTCTGTGACTGACTGGCTCGCTCACTCTCTCAATGACTGACTCTGATTGACTCTCACTGACTGACGGAATGAATCTCTCACACTCTCTCACTGACTGACTGACTATCTATCTCATTCTCTCTCTCACTGACTGACTGACTGACTAACTCTCTATCACTGACTGACTGATTGACTGACTCTCTCACTGACTGACTGACTGACTCTTTGACTGATTGATTATCTCACTCTCTCACTGGCTGACTCTCTCACTGACTGACTGTCTCTCTCACTCTCTCTCTCTCACTGACTGATTCTCCCACTCTCACTGTCTGACTCTCTCTCACTGACTGACTTTCTGTCTCTCTCACTGAATGACTCTTTGAGTCTCTCATACTGACTCTCTGACTCTCTCTTTCTCACTGACTCTCTCTTAATGACTCTCTCACTCTCGATCTCTGACTGAATCTCTCTCTCTCTCACTGAATGACTCTCTCACTCTCTCTCACTGACTGACTCTCTCGCTGATTGACTGACTCTCTCTCCCTCTCACTGACTGATGACTCTCTCATGCTCTCTCTCACTGACTGACTGACTTTCTCAATCTCTCACTGACTGACTGGCTGACTCTCTCAGTGACTCTCTGACTGACTCTGCGCGTGGGTGAGGAGCCTGAAGGTGATCCTCTTGTTGACCGGGAGCCAATGCAGGTCTCGTAGGTGGGTGGTGATGTGGCTGTGGCGGGGATGGCAACAATAGCCCCTGATCTACCCCCTGTGGGGGGCAGAAAGCCTACTAGGCACCGGGTATTATTCAATTTTTTTATAAGTAGGGTTGCAGGCTGCCCAGAATGGGCATGCCAATGCCCCACCCCAAAAACGAATTGCCACAGTCATTCTGTATTCTCAGGAGGGATATGGGGTAATAGTCTTCTATCTGACCCCCGGGGGGCAGAAAGCCCACTAAGCACCAGGGATTTTTTGTTAAAGTCAGGGGTGGGGGCTGCCCAGAATGGGCATGGCAATACCCCCAACCCCCTAAAAAAAACCACAGTCTTTCTGCCCCCCAGGAGGCCGATGGGGGAATAAACCCCTGATCTGTTCCCCTGGGGGCAGAAAACCCACTAGGCACCGGGATTCTTTTTTATTTTATACGTAGTGGTAGTGGCTGCCTCAAAAAATACCAAAGTCTTTTTTGCCCCCCAGGAAACAGATGGGGCAGTAGCCCCTGAACTTCTGGGGGGGGGGGGGGGGGGGAGAAAGCCCACTAGGCACCAGGGATTTGTAGGTTTTTTCATAAGTAGGGGTGGGGCCTGCGTAGAATGGGCATGTCAATGTCCCCACCCCCCAAAAACAAACACCACACTCTATCTGCCCCTCTCGGGTGGCAGATGAGGGCAATAGCTCCTTATTGTCCCCCATGGGGAGCAGAAAGACCTCTAGGCACCATGCATTTTTGGGGGGCAATAACCCTTGGGACAGAAAGGCCACTAGGCACTGGGAATTTTTTTTTATACGTACGGGTGGGGTGTCTAGAATGTGCATGCCGATGTTCCCATCCCCCAAAAAGTCCACAGTCTTTCTGTCCACCCTGGGAGGCAGTTGGAGGCTATAGCCACTTATGTTACCCCTGGGGGGCAGAAAGCCCACTAAGCACCAAGGATTTTTTTTCTCTAAGTTCTGGAGTGAGGGTTGTCCAGAATGGGCATGTCAATACCCCCACCCCCTCACAAAATGCTACCGTGTTTATGCTCCCCAGGGGGCAAATGGTGCAATAGACCCTGATCTGTTCCCTTAGAGGCAGAAAGCCCACTAGGCACACAGAGTTAATATTTTTTTATATGTAGGGCTGAGGCTACCCAGAATGCGCATGCCAATTTTCCCACCCCAAAAACAATTGCCACAGTCTTTCTGCCACCACCGCAGACCAGAAGGTGACAATAGCCCCTGATCTTCACCCACATGGGGGGCAGAAAGCCCACTAGGTACCGGGGATTATTTTCTTTATACATAGGGTTGTGGGCTGCCCAGAATGGGCATGCCAATGCCCCACCCCAAAAAAAAAATTGCCACAGTCATCGGCCTCTCAGGAGAAAGATGGGGGTAATAGTCTCTTGTCTGAACCCCGGTGGGCAGAAAGCCCACTAAGCACCAGGGATTTGTTTTTCAAAGTTTGGGGGCTGCCCATGGTGCTCCAGCCCCCTCAAAAATACCACAGTCTTTCTGCCCCCAGGAGGCAGATGGGGCAATAGTCTCTTTTCTGCCCACTGGGGGGGGGGGGAAGCCCACTATGCGCCAGGGATTCTTTTTTTTTTCAGGGGTGGGGGCTGCCCAAATTGGGCATGCCAATGCCCCAACCCAAAAACGAATTGCCACAGTCATTCTGTATTCTCAGGAGGGATATGGGGTAATAGTCTTTTATCTGACCCCCGGGGGGGGCAGAAAGCCCACTAAGCACCAGGGATTTTTTTGTTAAAGTCAGGGGTGGGGGCTGCCCAGAATGGGCATGGCAATACCCCCACCCCCCTAAAAAAACAGTCTTTCTGCCCCCCAGGAGGCTGATGGGGGAATAAACCCCTGATCTGTTCCCCTGGGGGCAGAAAACCCACTAGGCACCGGGATTCTTTTTTATTTTATACGTAGTGGTAGTGGCTGCCTCAAAAAATACCAAAGTCTTTTTTGCCCCCCCCCCCCAGGAAACAGATGGGGCAGTAGCCCCTGATCTTCTGAGGGTGGGGGGGGAGAAAGCCTACTAGGCACCAGGGATTTGTAGGTTTTTTCATAAGTAGGGGTGGGGCCTGCGTAGAATGGGCTTGTCAATGTCCCCACCCCCCAAAAACAAACACCACACTCCATCTGCCCCTCTCGGGTGGCAGATGAGGGCAATAGCTCCTTATTGTCCCCCATGGGGGGCAGAAAGACCTCTAGGCACCATGCATTTTTTGGGGGCAATAACCCCTGGGACAGAAAGGCCACTAGGCACTGGGTATTTTTTTTTTATACATACGGGTGGGGTGTCTAGAATGTGCATGCCGATGTTCCCATCCCCCAAAAAGTCCACAGTCTTTCTGTCCACCCTGGGAGGCAGTTGGGGGCTATAGCCACTTATGTTACCCCTGGGGGGGCAGAAAGCCCACTAAGCACCAGGGATTTTTTTTTCTAAGTTCTGGAGTGAGGGTTGTCCAGAATGGGCATGTCAATACCCCCACCCCCTCACAAAATGCTACCGTGTTTATGCTCCCCAGGGGGCAAATGGTGCAATAGCCCCTGATCTGTTCCCTTAGAGGCAGAAAGCCCACTAGGCACACAGAGTTAATATTTTTTTATATGTAGGGCTGAGGCTGCCCAGAATGCGCATGCCAATTTTCCCACCCCAAAAACAATTGCCACAGTCTTTCTGCCACCACCGCAGACCAGAAGGCGACAATAGCCCCTGATCTTCACCCACATGGGGGGCAGAAAGCCCACTAGGTACCGGGGATTATTTTCTTTATACATAGGGTTGTGGGCTGCCCAGAATGGGCATGCCAATGCCCCACCCCAAAAAAATAATTGCCACAGTCATCTGGCCCCTCAGGAGAAAGATGGGGGTAATAGTCTCTTGTCTGACACCCGGTGGGCAGAAAGCCCACTAAGCACCAGGGATTTGTTTTTCAAAGTTTGGGGGCTGCCCATGGTGCTCCAGCCCCCTCAAAAATACCACAGTCTTTCTGCCCCCAGGAGGCAGATGGGGCAATAGTCTCTTTTCTGCCCACTGGGGGGGAAAGCCCACTATGCGCCAGGGATTCTTTTTTTTTCAGGGGTGGGGGCTGCCCAAATTGGGCATGCCAATGCCCCAACCCCCAAAAAGGTCCCACAGATGAGGTATTGAAACTATTGTTGGCCACTAAATCGGGCTCACCTCAGGATCCCTGCCCGACCTCAATCGCAAAGCTAGCAGCAGCTCCTATTGCGGACTACTTGGCCAGCATTTATAATCTAATGTTTGAGAGGGGGGAATTCCCTAAACTATGGAAGCAAGCCTCAATCCGCCCACTTCTTAAAAAGCCCTCCCTTGATACTGCAGATCCTAACAGTTATAGGCCAATTTCCAGGTTGCCACTGCCAGCTAAGCTGGTTGAGAAAATCATGAATTCCCAGCTCTGTTCTTTTCTGCGTAACTCCAAGGGCCTAGACCCAGCTCAACATGGGTTTAGGGACGGTCACAGCACCGAGACCGCTCTTATAAAATCTATGGAGGAGGTCCGGAAGGTGCTTGATGAAGGGGGGCAGGCAGTGCTGATCCTTTTGGACCTGTCGGCAGCCTTCGATATGGTCCACCATGCTTTGCTGGTGGATCGATTGGAGGGCAGCGGGGTCCAGGGTCAAGCACTTAACATCTTGAAAGCCTTTCTAACAGACCGGGTACAAGTGGTGGCGATGGGGGAGTTCGAATCAAGACCTTTCGAACTCCCAGGGGGGGTCCCGCAGGGCTCCTCCCTAAGCCCCACTTTATTCAATATCTATGTATCCTCCCTCGCCCCAGTGATCAGATCCTTTGGATTTGAGTTAACATCCTACGCAGACGACACCCAGATTGTGGTCTCGGTGCTCCCAGGGACAGAGGTGGGTGTAGCAGTCAGGTTTCAGGACTGTATGTCAGCAGTCAGCTCCTGGATGGCACAAAGCTGTTTAAAACTGAACTTCTCCAAGACTGAGGTGCTCATCTTTGGGTCAAACACCAGTCTTTGGGGCCCTAGCTGGTGGCCCACTGACATGGGACCGCCACCTTGTCCGGTTTCAAAGGTGAAGAACCTTGGTGTCATTATTGACAACCAACTCTCCTTTAAACCCCAAGTCAAGGCACTGAGCTCCTCCATACACTGGACCTTGAAAATGATTAGGAAAATTCTCCCCTTCCTACCAGAGGGAAGCAGAAAGACGGTGGTGACAGCTCTTGTACTATCACGCATCGACTACTGCAACAGTCTCCTTCTCGAGGCACAACAGGGGGTGCTCAATAAACTTCAGGTCCTACAAAATGCGGCCGCCCGCCTTATTGGGGGACTGCCCAAGTTTTCCTCAGTTACCAAGGAGCTGGAGAAGCTGCACTGGCTCCCGGTGCGGAAGCGGATTCTGTTCAAGACCCTCTGTATAGTCTTCAAGGCATTACATGGTCTTGGTCCTCAGTTCCTTCAGGATCACTTTCAATGGCATAGACCAGGTAGACAACTTAGGTCGGCCAGTCTAGGGCTGGTTAAAACGACCCGGATCAGGAAGGTGCGCTGGGGCGGAAGGAGTTTTGTTAGGGGAGCAGCGGTGGCGTGGAACTCTTTCCCTCTTTTCCTTAAACAGAACGAGAATCTGCTGACATTCAGAAGGGATCTAAAAACATGGCTCTTTTCTCTCTAGTTCCTGAAAACTCTCTCCCTGGGGATTATCACTTCAGCGCCAGGACACCGATTGGTAATAGCGCGCTTTATAAGTGTTATATAATAATAATATAATAACAGTCTTTCTACCCCCCCCAGGAGCCAGATAGGGCAATATCCCCTGATCTGTACCCCTGGGGGCAGAAAGCCCACTAAGCACCGGGATTATTAAAAAGCAGTAAAGATTTGCGGATAGGTGCGAACCTAATACATCACAGAGAGAAGGAGAAAGGCAGAGCTGCTACTAGAAAGAAAAAAAAATACTCAGAAAGAAAGATAGAGGCTGGGGAAGACAAATGGAAAGAGAGATGCGATGACAGAGAGGTTGGGGCTCAGATTTGCATGCAGCCACTGGAGAAGCCTGCTTGTGGGGACTGGGAGGAAGGGTGATGAGACGCAGGCCCCGCAGTGAATATTTATGGGAGGAGAGATGCTGGCCTGAGGCAGACCGACTGCGGGTGGAAGGAGGCTGGGCTGCATTTGATGTGGTAGAGGGAGGGGGTGGGCTGCCTGGTTAGTGCGTGTGTCAACAGATGGAGAGTGAGAGCAATGAAGTTTGAAAGGGATGGTATCACTGAGTTCTGTAAGCACGACAAACATGCACACCCACATCCAACATGAGTTGCTTTCCATATCATTAACTTGACATGAGCTGTAGACGCAATAGCAAGAACGGCAATGTTATGACTGTTAATATTGTAGCTATTATACATTCAGTCTGTAGGCATGCACACAGTGTTAAATGAAGTCGGTGCCATTGTGGTACTGCTGTCAGTGCCTCCTGATTTGTTTCAGCTGCATGCCAAGGCCTGGAGTCAGCTGCATTACGCACCCTGTATAGGTTTAGGACGTGATTCAAAGCTCTGGGATGCACACTGGTCAAATGCTTCTATAGTCTGTTTATCAACTCTGGGAACTGTAGCTACAAATAATTAGTGAGTCTGTCATCAGTCTTGCCTGAGCTCTTGCATAACGATTTGGCATTCAACTGCATGTTAAAAATACAGTATGGTACAGCATCAATAAAAGTTAAATAGAGGTATATGAGAAGTTGTGGTGCAGTAATTTTTTGCAGTTTTATATAAGTGTGAACTCGGCCCAAAATTATTGGAGAGCATTACATGAGCACCAGTTATATTACACGAAGGCAACCGCTCTTGCCGTTACGCTACTTCGGTTCCCCTACAGTGTGCTTGGGGCAGGGGCGCCGGAAGGGCACTCACTTATGTTATAGTTGCAGAAGGTTCCTCGCTGGACCCTGAATCTGACTGGCACTGGCCTGAGGAAGAGCGCACGCTGGGGGAAGGAGGCTGGGCTGCCTTTGATGTAGTAGAGGGAGGGCGTGGGCTGCCTGGTTAGTGCGTCTGTCAAGGTACTGCTGGTAGGTTAAATCATATCCCGTTCTCTGGAGTGCTTGTTGAACTGGCTTGGCAGACGCCACTAGCATCGATGACCGCTGCTCCTGGGCCTCCAACGTTTGCTTAAGCTACACTGCGCACGTCTGGATTTCAGCCCCAGTGTTGCCGCTTAGTACAAGGTAGTACTCCGGACAAGCGCGCGGAACAGCTGGTATTTAATTGGGGTCACGAGATGCTCTGATATGTGCGAGGAGGAGGCGCCCTTCCTGCCTGCCAGCGGCTGCGAGTAATGCCTCGAGGCACTGATTATGCAAGCAGCATTTGTTTATTTAATTTAACATTTGCATTACAAAAGTTTTACAGAAACCACATTGATTGCACATGGAGATGCGAGGAAGGGGTGTTGGAGATAAATTTAAATTAGATTAAAAATGTAGTATAAGTAAGGTGTGCCAGTTTAAACAAGGAAGAGGGAAAGATAATTAGGGGAGAGAGAGGGCATTGCAAATGCTTGTGTATTGAGCAATGGACAGGCATACAGCGGCCTGCAGTCCTGCTGCACGACCACTAATGCGCCCCTGCTCGGGTCGCTGCTTGCCGGCCTGCTGCTTTGCTTCTGAACGCAGGTACTGCTGGTAGGTTAAATCATATCCCCTTTTCTGGAGCGCTTGTTGAACTGGCTTGGCAGACGCCACTAGCATCGATGACCGCTGCTCCTGGGCCTCCAACGTTTGCTTAAGCTACACTGCGCACGTCAGGATTTCAGCCCCAGTTTTGCCGCTTAGTACAAGGTAGTACTCCGGACAAACGCGCGGAACAGCTGTTATTTAATTGGGGTCACAAGATGCTCTGATCTGTGCGAGGAGGAGGCGCCCTCCCTGCCTGCCAGCGGCTGCGAGTAATGCCTCGAGGCACTGATTATGCATGCAGCATTTGTTTATTTAATTTAACATTTGCATTACAAAAGTATTACAGAAACCACATTGATTGCACATGGAGATGCGAGGAAGGGGTGTTGGAGATAAATTTAAATTAAATTAAAAACGAAGTATAAGTAAGGTGTGCCAGTTTAAACAAGGAAGAGGGAAAGATAATTAGGGGAGAGAGAGGGGAACAGATGGCCGTGAAGCAGGGGGCGGGGCAGCGGACTCCTTTGAAGTCACGGCCTGCGGCCATGAATAAGTGACGGCGGGGGGGGCGGGGCAGCGGAAGCCTTCGATTGCTGCTGGCAGGGGGAAGCCTGTGGGGAAATGCAAGTTCGTGCACGAAGGAGCTTGTGGTCACGTGATTTCACGTGAACTGTTGAGAATCCGGATCGTAAAAAGTCAGCTTTTGGATTGACAACAATAGGTATGAGTGAACTCGACCTAAAAACATTTTATATATAGGGGTGGGGGCTTCCTAGAATGGATCTGCGAATCTCCCCACCCAAAAAAATATTGCCAGTCTTTCTGCCCCTCGGGAGGTAGATAGCCTCTTTTATGCCCCCGGGGAGACAGAAAGCCCACTGGGCACAAGGGATTCTTTTTTCAAAGTTCAGGGATGAGGGCTGCACAGAATGAACATATTAATTCCCCCAGCCCCCCCCAAAAATTCCACAAACTTTCTGCCCCGCCCAGGAGACAGATGGGGCAATAGCCCCTGACCTCTGCCCATGGGATGGGGACGGCCCAGAATGGGCATACCAATGCCCGACTACCCTAAAAAAATGCCACAGTCTTTCTGCCCCCTCATGAGGCAGATGGGGGCAATAGCCCCTGATCTGGCCCTCGGGGGATCAAAGCCCACCAGGCACCAGGGATTCATTGGTTTGTTTTTTATACATAGGGGTGAAGATGCCCGATCCCAAAAAAATTGCCGTAGTAATTTTGTACCCCACCCGAGAGCAGATGAGGACAATAGTCCCTGATCTACTCCCCGTGGGGGGCAAAAAACCCACTAGGCACCTTGATATTTTTTTAAATATACATAGGGGGGCGTGGTCAATATGGCGACCGGGAAGGACGTTCCTGAGTGAGGCTCCCGGCCTGAATCCCCTACCTTAACCACCTAATAGCCTCTACCCCCTGCAGGCGCCCTACAAATCGTGGGCTCTTGCAGCCTGGGGCACAGACAGACAACTCCCGTTGCTTCCCGGACCGGTGGTGTCCCGCTACTGCTCTGAACGGGACTCCCCCTGCGGCGAGGTCCGACCCGCCATTTTGCCGGGCGGAAGAAGCGGTGGTTGCCGGTAGCAGCTGTGGTCCCCTCCGAGCAGGGTGAACGGGCCCTGGTGTGGCGACCGATCGAAGGACGTCAGCGGGGCTGTGAACAAGCGCCCGGCTCCAAGCGACTCCCCGGCCATCGAGGAAGTGTCCACAAATGGGTCACGTTGGCGCCGGCTTGCGGGACTAATCGAGCCCCCGGCTGCTGGGCCTATGCCTGGGGACCTGCCGCTCCTTGAATTACCCCGCTGGGCAAGCAAAGTGATTGCCGCTGGGAGTGGCGGAGCGTCTCAGGCGCGGAGGTGAGTGGACTCTGATGCCGCGGCTGGCCAGGAGCTTAGAAGGGAGACCCGACGCCTCGTGACTCTTCAACCGCCGGTGGGGGTGGCTGCGGACGGGACGCGGCAAATCGAGCCTCCGGCTTTTGGACCTGGGCCTGGATCCGGCCCTATGGCGGCAGCAGTCTCCTGAATAGGGGCGCCCTGTCTATTGGTGCAGCGTGGGGACCCTAGCAGTGACGCGGAGCGAGCAGCGATGCCCGGTGAGTGGGGACTGGTCGGGACCGGGGCCCGCGATGCGCTGCCTGTTGCGTATCACTCAAGCCCCAGGCCTGCAGGCCTCTGCGCTGAAGCTGCAAAAGGACACATTGGAGCCCCCCAAACCATCGCATAGTGACACTGCACTATTACAATATTGATGGCATGACATCCTGGTGTCCCCCCCGGATGGTGACTGCGACCTAGAGCTTACATACTTGCACCACGTGGCCCGGCGCGGACACCTGGCGCCGGCAGCAACTGCGGTGTGACACCTAGGTATAGTGAAGACGCAAAGACTGGGAGAAAATTGCTGACCGCCCGGGTGTGCAGACTAGGGCCCCGCTTGCCACTGCGCTGGGGGCACCGACACTGTGCGCTGGCACGGGAAGACAAGCAAAGAAACCTACACTGACCCCAATTCTGGTTGACCTGCGGCGCGACATCGTGGCACTACCTCCCCCCCGCAGAAGGAAGGATTCTGAGACCCCCCACGGACGCCCTTCTTGGGTGTGATGGCTACGGGGCAGCGCAGAGCGGGGCGCACAATCCCAGACATGCTAGGGAAAAGTGCCCCCAAAGGAGACAAAAGCCCATTGCCCTCGGTGGCCCCGAAGGTCTCTGCGGGCCAAGAAGATGAAGGCACCCCCATCACTAAATCCTTCCTGGAGACTCTTTTCAACACCCTGAGGGAGGACTTCCAAGCTTTGCAGCAAGATGTGGCTGGGGAGGTCAGAGAAATACGCAGAGATGTGGATGGCCTGGGCGAGCGAGTGGCTGTGGTGGAAGAAGCCGACCTGTCCAAGGCGAGGAAATAGTGCAACTGCAACAAGAAGTGGTACGCCTCAAGGAGCAGCAGGTAGATCTCCAAGCTCATGCAGAAGACCTGGAAAACAGGTCTCGAAGAAATAACATACGGGTCCGGGGCGTGCCACTCAAAACGGAGGGAACGAATGTCACTCTCTTCCTGCAAGGCCTCTTCAAGGACGTTCTGGACGAGGGAGAGGACCTCGAGATACGCATTGACAGGGCACATAGGGTGGGCCTGGCGCGGCGTACGTCTGCCCCCCCACCAGACATTGTAGCATTTCTCCCCGACTTCCAGCTGAAAGAGCGCATCTTACTGGCGGCTCGCAGGAAACAGCCTCTTCAATACCAGGGCCACACGGTGTCACTGTTTCAAGACCTCTCGGCCATAACCCTGCAGAAAAGGAAGTCTTTCAAGCCAGTCACTGCCTTCCTGCGGGACAAAGGGGTCCCATACTCGTGGATAATCTTTAAATGGAACGGGACCTTGCAGCAACTCAGATCCCTACAGGACACATGTGCGATTTTGGGGATCACCCTGGACGATGATGCCGAGGAGGGGTTGCCGGGAGAAGGTCCTCACCCAGGTCCCCATCACGGAACTCGGACGATGGTTGGCACAGAGTAAAACACCGGAAAGGGCCCAAGGGGCCCCTGAAGCCAGACCCTCAGCAGGTGGCAGTTGGTATCCAAAGACACAGCAACGGCTGAATGATACAGCAGGACACGAAAGGCGCTCTGTGACATTGGCCTTGCTATATTTCCGCATGGGGTGCATTTTCTTCAGGATGAGCGGGTCAGGGGGGGAGGGAGGGGGCTGATGGGATCGCCATCACCACACACTCCACATGGAGAAGACTCTGTGGGCCTGAACTGCACTTGGATAGGCCCAGGACTATGGTAAAGTTGAAGTTCCAGTTGTTGTTGGGATTGGGGGAGGGGGCGGAAGGGGGTGACGGGAGGAGACCACAGTTGGGGTGAGGGGCTGGTCCTGCGGGAGGGGGGGGGGTGGAGTGGGGACACAGGGATGTTTGCCCAGGGATTGTTGGGGTGGGGGTAAGGGGATGGGACAGAGGGGGGGACTCAGTGTGCCAGGGGGTTTTGTGGGACTGTACCGCTTCTTGATTCAAGGTCAGAAACACCAGGGGTATGTGCTTCTGTTGCTGAAACCAGGTTTGCCTTGCTGCGCTTCTCTAAGGCTTGTGGCGCGCTTGACCCCTGGGGATGGAGTCTAGTTTAAAGGTACTGACCCTTAATGTGAAGGGTCTGAACAACCTGATTAAACGTAGGGCTGTGGTTTCATACTTGGAGAACTTTGAGGCGGACATATGCCTCTTACAAGAGACACACCTCCTACCCAAAGATTGGCACAGGATGCGCTTGCGCGCCTTTCCTCAACAGTTTTTCTCCTCACTCCCCACAAAGAAGGCAGGGGTGGCCATTCTAGTTTCCAGGCGCTTCCGCGGCAGTGTGGGCGACAGGGTGGGGGAGATCAAGGGTAGATTACTTGCATACACCTTACTTTTGGGGAACCAGAACTTCACGATTGTCTCCCTTTACGCCCCAAACTCAGGACAGGAAGTTTTCTTGAAAAACGCTATCTCAGAATCACTCCAATCTCCCGCCTCTCTCCCGCTCATTGGGGGCGACCTTAACATTGTAATGGACACAAACGCGGACAGATCAGGTCATCGATACGGGGACACCGGTGCCATAACTGCTGCCGGTGTAGACTGGCTGAAGGAAAGGGGGCTAGTGGACCCGTGGAGAATCACCCATCCCAACACATCACACTTCACATTTTATTCACATGTCCATCGCACATACGCCAGACTGGACCATTACTTAGGCTCTAACGAGCTCCTAGCCATTCTTAAAGACGTAAGCATTGTCCCAGCGGCGCTATCTGATCATGACGCAGTGGAACTGACACTGCAGGTTCCTGCGTCCGCCCGGACCCCCGGGACATGGCGGCTGAGGGAAACCCTCATGCAGCGGCCGGAGGTTGCCGAGCAAATCCGCACCTGCCTCACTGATTATTTGACTGTTAATGATGTTCCTGAAACATCGCTGTCCGCTCTATGCGGGGCCTTGAAAGCTGTGGTCCGCGGCGAACTTATTGCCATTGCCTCAGCAGAGGCCAAAGATCGCCTCACGGCTCAGGTCTCTGAACTAGAAAGAGTCCATAGCTGCACGGGTGCCCCACGGATTTGGAGGCAACTCAAGGCCACCAGGGCCCAACTAGCCAGCTTAGACACAGATCGCGCTGAATTCGCTGCATTGCGTCTACGTCACTCATACTACACAGGTGGCAATAAAACAGGCCGCTTATTAGCCAGTGCTCTGAAAGTGAAGATTCAGCGCTCCAAAATCACCAGCCTCACGGACGATGACGGCCTGGACATCACAGGCGACCCCCAAATTGCAGACGCATTCAGGACATTTTATGCCACCCTGTATAGGGCCGATTCGGTTTCGCCGGAGGATGGTCGCACTTATCTGGACTCAGCAAACGTCACGGAGTTGTCTCAGGACAACGCAGACGCCCTGGATGCCCCCATTCGCGTGGATGAGGTACTCGCCGCTATCTCTCGCCTTCGCCCTTTTAAATCCCCGGGACCGGACGGCTTCTCAGCCGGTTTCTATAAGATCTTCGGACGGACGCTTGCCCCAATTCTCACTCGGCTTTTCAACTCCTTCGAGGGTCCGAGCTCCATTCCTCCGGATGTGCTTGCAGCTGAGATTGTCGTACTGCCCAAACCGGGTAAAAAAAACCACGTGCTGCTCAGCGTTTCATCCTATATCCCTACTCAACCTAGATCTGAAAATCTTCACAGGAGTCCTGGCGGCGCGCCTAGGCCCGTGCCTGCCCGGGATTCTGGAACCTGACCAGTCGGGCTTTGTTCCAAACCGCCAGTGTACCGACAATACTAAGCGAATACTTCATTTGATTGACAAAGCTCACTTCCAAGGCTCGGACTCTGCATTACTTGCGATTGACGCGGAGAAAGCGTTCGATCGGGTAGATTGGACCTACCTCCAACAGGTCCTGCAATGCTTTCGTGTTGGGGATCGATTTCAGGCCTGGATTGCGAGCTGCTATCACCGTCCTCAAGCCAAGGTCCGCTTAGGGGGTCTGCGCCCGGGCCCTTTTGAGATTCAACGGGGCACTAGGCAGAGGTGTCCTTTATCTCCTCTCCTGTTTGCCCTGTATGTAGAACCTCTGGCACAAAGAATTCGTGATAACCCGGCCATTTAGGGCATGTCCTTCGGCCGGGAATCTCATGTGATAGGCTTATATGCCGAAGACATCATAGCGGCTCTAGATCATCCGGATCGTTCGATCCCCGCCCTCTTGACGGAGCTGGAATCCTTTGGGGTTGTCTCCGGGTTCAAGATTAACAAGGGGAAATCCCTCATCCTGCCTCTGGGCAGCAACGCCCAACAACAACTACCTCTACCTACCTATAGGGGGGGATTGTCATCGACAGAGCGCCTCCCATACCTAGGAGTTACCCTTACTGCAACCACGGAGTCTACGCTGACTTACAATTATGCGACCCTATCCTCCCGGATTCAAGCAGATCTTACGCGCTGGTCCAAGCAACCTCTATCACTGCTGGGTCGCATCGCGGCAGTGAAGATGTCGGCCCTGCCTAAAATATTGTACATGTTTCAGACTCTCCCGGTGCTCCCGCCGGTTGGTACCATCGAGGCTCTACAGGCCGTCTTCCACCATTTCATTTGGGGGGGCAAGCGAGCGCGCTTACACAAACGACTGTCGTACAGAAGCACAGACGAAGGAGGCCTTGGGGTCCCAAACCTGTTTCAATACTTTCAGGCTGCACAGCTTAGATACCTGGTGGAATGGTTCAGACCAGAGTCCGAGAAGCGCTTGCTTTTTCAGGATAGGGCAATGGCCCGCACATCCTTCTGGAAAATCCAATTCATGCCCCGACAGCATAGACCACGCTATCTCTTACGCTCCCCTATCACTCGCACTGTCTTGCGGATCTGGGAAACGGTGGCGATCAAGAAAGGGTTTACCACATTCCCTTCTCCACTCACCCCCGTTTTAGGAAACCCTGACTTCCCACCTGGTAATGACATCCGGCGTTCCCGCAATGGCGCGGCGTCAGCTGCCTCTCTGCCGGTCATTTCTTTGATCTGCAAGGCTTTCTTACCCTGCCGGATATAATTCAGGGCTACGACGTTGTCTCCCCACACCTATTCCAATATTTCCAAATTAGGCACTGGCTTACACACCCAGACGTTGCTCCTCTAGTCGGCAGGCCCATGACAGTCTTTGAAAAGTGGTTAGTGACGAAGGGATCGGACAAACACCTTATTACAGAACTTTACAAAATGCTCACACCTACGGCCCCTTCAGCCAAAACAGCAGGTCAAAAACGGTGGGATGCAGAACTAGGACAGACCCTATCACCTAAAGCATGGAGCTCTGTGTACTACAGAGCCTCTCACACCACCCGCAATACTGCAAGTAGGGAAGCAGCGACAAAACTAGCTATATACTGGCATCTCACTCCAGCCCGGCTCCATAAAGGCAACCCCACACGTAGTGCGCTGTGCTGGAGAGGCTGCGGGGAAAAAGGCACTTTCACTCACCTCCTCTGGGAATGTCGGGAGGTCCAGGAATATTGGAAGGCAGTCCTGGACGATATAGACTCTACATTTGACACCGAAGTCCCTAGGTTCCCGGCTTACACCATCCCGGGTCTACCCAACGCGTTCACCTTTCCCCTCAAACCCCAAGAGGCCGCCAAACGGGGATTGCTATGCAAGCTGCCACACAGCATGTCCTGTCCCTCTGGGGCTCCACCACTAAACCCACCCACACGGGGGGGCTACATAAAATATGGTTCACTTTGGGGATGGAACGCATCAAAGCAACGCTCACACACTCCACAGCCGCCTTTTGGAAGGTATGGCTTCCACTACTGTCTCTATTATCCAAGGAATTCAATGAGGTCACGTGTCCTAGATACCTCCGCATACTGCGACTCACAGAACGCACACATGACTCCCCGAGCTCACCTGAGCGATCACACCCTTTACTATATGATCACAGCCTTGTTAGTTTCATGGATCTGGCACACTGGGTGAGGTGGGATAAGGGAGGAGGGACGGGAGTTGGGGCGGGAGTTTTGGTTGGGTGTTTTTTCACTTATGCAATTTCATTACCTCATCACGAGAGACATTTGCAAACCTGGCACCACGCTATTGTTAATTCGAGCATCACCTGTCATCTGTTTGATTTACAGCATCTATGTACATACCTGTTTAGGTGACTTCTCTTGTCTGACGTGCCTTTTGTATGCTGTCAATAAAACAAATTTAAAACTAAAATATACATAGGGTTAGAGGCTGCCCAGAATGGGCATGCCAAAAGCTCCCAACTCAAAAAAAATATTTGCCACAGTCTTTCTGACCCCCCAGGAGACAGATGCAGGCAATGGCCCCCGATCTTTTCCCTAGAGGCGGCTGCCTAGCCTACTAGGCAATTGGATTTTTTTCTTTTTATATATAGGGGTGGAGGCTGCCCACAATGGGCATGCCAATGCTCCCAACCCAAAAAATGTCCATAGTCATTCTGCCCCCCACCCTGGAGCAGATGAGGACAATAGTCCCTGATCTACTCCTGTGGGCGGCAAAAAGTCCACTAGGCACCAGGATTTTTTTATATACTTTGGGGGCTGCCCAGAATGGGCGTCAATGTCCCCGCCCAAAAAAATTGCAACAGATTTTCTGCCCCCTCGGGAGGCAGCTGAGGGTAATAGTCCCTAATCTGTCTCCCAGTAGAGAAAGCCCACTAGGCACAAGGAATTATAATTTTTTTTATACATAGAGGTGCGGGCTGCCTAGAATGGGCAAGCCAAAGTCACCACCCCAAACAATTGCCACAGTCTTTCTGTTTCCCCTGGGAGGCAGAAGGGTGCAATAGCCCCTTGTATGCCCCTCGGGGGCGAAAAGCCCACTACGCACAGCGATTCTTTTTTCTGAAGTTCAGGGGCAGGGCTGCACAGAATGGCCTTGTCACCACCCCCCCCCCCCCCCCCCAAATAAATGCCACAGTCTTTCTGCCCTACCCAGGAGACAGATGGGGAAATAGCCCATGACCTGTCCCCCTGGGGATAGAGAGCCCACTAGGCACTGGAATTTTTTTTATACATAGTGTTAGTGGCTTCCCAGAATGGGCATGCCAATGGTCCCACCCCCAAACGAATTGCCACACTCTTTTTGCCCCCACCCAGATGCGAAATAGCCCCTCATCTTCCCAGCGGGGGCAGAAAACCCACTAAGCAACAGGGATCTTTTTTTCAAAGTTCAGGGGTGGGTGCTGCCCAAAGTAGGCCTGCCAATGCCCCCATCCACCCCAAAATTGCAACAGTCTATCTGATTTTTAAAGATTTACTATCGGGAGACAAGAGAGACACTGCGGGGAGCAGGAACCACAACCCCCAGCCTGCACTGCAGCGCGGACGCTGCCAACGCATTCTTCACACGCCAGGAGGCACTTAAAAACCATTCTGGGTTCCCGCAGCGCGGGACACACGCGCACTGGGGTTCGAGCCAAAGGCAGGCCCGTCTGCACCCGTCAGCTCCTGGCAGAGGCTGGGCTGGGCTTGCTCTCTTTCATTTGAAAATCATCATGGGTAAGTGAAAATTGCCTTCTAATTTCGACTAGGGTAAAGTGAAAGGTAAGATCCCGAGAAATTGTGCCTCCATTATCTCATATTTAACGATAGCTGTTGGGGCACTAAAGGAGGAAATTCATGATGTAGAGGAGCAGTTGGGATTCGGGGGAGGATCTAGACTTGACAATAACTCACATACCTCCCCCACGGAAGCCTCACGACAAGAAATACCAGGTGTTAATATCAAAACAGACTTTGAGGTGGAGGAGGGCGTTTCTACAGGGTGACATAATACCCAATGACCTCTGTTCAGGATCCTGTGAAAAACACTGCGGGAAGTCTGGGTGGAGAATTATCCTCTGCTTCGATGGGGGCACAAACAAAAAAATGTGGAAAAAAGGCATGAAGCAGGGGGCCAATGCAACTGACTTTTAGCCTGGGGTGGGAAGCAAAGCAATCTTGGGCATAGTGGCCTGGGCCAAAATGCATCTCACTGCTGTTGTTGGAGACTCTATTTAAACTCTTTTCAAACACACCTTGAGACCTTTTTTGGGACTCTTAAAGAGGACTTGAATCTCTTTGCCAGATGTCATATTGATCAAACTCGCCTCCATAAAGTTACATCTAAGCAAGTTAAGGAAGTGTAAACTGGGGTTAAATGACAACAATGTATTGAGTATTGTGCCATATGGTGCTCAAGTTGGTTTATGTCCTTCACAGGCAGAACCATCGATGGGGGCTCAATATATTGTCCAACACTCCGGGGACCCAAAACCTGACTATAATAAAATAGGTAATAGTAACAAATACTCCCAGCAGCTGGTTGCTAAACTAAATTACATGGGGTCCCACTTACCACCTGAACAGTTAGAAACTTTTGATCATAGAGAGCGGAGTAATCTTTCCTTGTATGGGTCTGGAAATAAATGCAGGCTCCACTTACCTCAGGAGGCCACCCCTCTAACAGCGGTGTTAGTAGGGGTTCATCACCTCAAAGATAACATAAATGAGAATATGTGACGTCATAACGCAGTCGTTAGAACGTGGCAGATTACATCCCAGTTATTACAATGCTGGAGGGTGCTGGACTTAGGAATAGTATAATTTTACAAAGCATCATCTCACATTATAATGCCTAGGCGAGTGGGATGGGTTGGTCAGGGTATGAAGACGGATGACAGCGACTGGGTAGTTATCAATTTTACTAAGGCTAATGTAGCTGGTCTCCTTTTTAAAGAGGGTTGTAATCATGGTCCGGGGGCGATTAGAGCGTTCTCTCTGAGGTTCTTTTATCGGCCACCTGTGAAAAACCAGGCTAGTATTTCTACATCTCTGTTTGGTCACACCGCAGAGAGAGCAAACAAAAGGTCGGGCTTTAGATGTGCTAACAGGGAGAGACATCTTTTCACTCTGAGTCCAAATCCACAATCCTTAAGTTTGTCAACACCAGAGGTTGTGACCGATGAGAGAGTAGCAGGAAACACCTTGTAATCGGCAAATCGATTTTTCCCTCTGAGTCAATTAGATTCTAACGACTGACTATTAAAACAACCCTGGTCTGAATCAGCTGAATCAGGGCATTTTTATCCCTAGCATACCAACGAGGGAAGAAGAAAGATCGATAGAAACTTCGAAAGTATTTAGTTGGAATATAGCAGGTTTAAAGAACAAGAGAGATGATCCTAGGTGGCTTGGCCTGGTAAGGGAATATGATGTAGTGGGGTTTCAAGAAACATGGGAGATCGAGAATACATTCTGGCTTGACGGGTATACAACTTACTCGGAGACCGCACAACCTTCTGTAGCGGGCCGTCCGAGGGGCAGTTTATTAACACTGATCTCCTTAAAGGTCAGAGTTAGTCATAGCAAATTGGATTCCGGGTCTACTAATTGCTTAGCGGTTGAGATTAATCCTGTGACTGCATCCAAGATGCTTGTTCTTAATTTTTATAATTCTTTTGAAAAGTCGTGTATAAATGGACATCTGTGCAGTTTAAATCACTTTTTAGGCTTATATAGGGAGAAACAAGTTACTCAGTTCTTGATCATCTTACTGGGAGATTTTAATATTTATTTGTGCAAAAAAAATTGGCAGGTCATTGACGAACTTGGCCCACTTTGTAATTTAGAGACACACTTTCAACACACCCAACAAGGGGGATATTTAGAGGACTATCTAGCTAAATTCGGACTGGTCCATCCAAGCCTGGCAGAAGATGGGGCAGGTATTCCCTCCTTTAAGGGTAGAGGTATATTTTCAACAATTGATTACATATTAGTTAACACAACCTTACTTCCCCTGGTTTTGGATTATGCTGCTCAATGGTCACATTTTAGTGACCACAATCCCATTCACCTCACTTTACTAGGGTGCCTGAAGGACACAACCAAAGTGGAGAATATCACCCCAGCTTCTACAATAAAAACAAGGGATCAGGGTTGTAGATTGAAATTGTCCAAGGTTGTACTATATCTCTTTTTAAATGACTTATTAAATATTGTAGGGAATGATATAGCCATATGTCAAGAGGTTACCGAAGGTGGGATTGAGAATATTACAGCATTTGATAGAATTTTTAAGCAGGTATCTAGCGCCCTATCCTACCCTATTAAGGAATGTATCAACAAAGGAGAGAGGTGGTTTGATCATAATTGTACAGCTGCCCATCAGAAATTATGATCTGCTTTGAAACAAAATCCCCAAGATAGAACCCTAATAGCTGCCGCAAGGCTAGAGTATAAACAGACTTTGTGTATTTGCAAACCAGAGATTAAACAGGAAGCCTGGAACGAACTGTTGTCCGTCGACGTTATCAAGAACATAGCGAAGTTCTGGGATATTGTCAATAAACTTTTTTTATTCTGGTCGTGGGTGTACCACTGTTGAGTGTAATTTTTCGGAAGAGCTATGGTGCAACCATTTTAAACACATTTACGGTGATCAGCGAGACCTGGTAGATACAGGCCCCACGCATATGGCTGCAGCATATAGCATGTATTTTTCAGAAGAAGAGGTGGCTGCAGCCATTGCCCAAATGACGTGCAATAAAGCACCGGGTCCGGATGGGGTCCCTGCTGATCTTTTTAAAATGTATATCATTCTATGGTCAAGAATATTGGCTGAATACGGCTTGTTAACAGGGTATGCCAAGATCCTGGTCAAAGTCAATTTTCGTTCCAGTTTTAAAAAAAGGCCAGAAAGGAGATCCCTGGTCCTATAGGCCAATATCTTGGATTGACTCTGCAGTCAAGGTGTTGGGCAGAGTGGTCCTAAGTAAATTAACAGGTTGGATTAACGAACGCAATGTCTTGTCAAATCTCCAATACGGTTTGAGGAAATGCTGGGGCACCTTGAATCAGTGTCTTAACCTTCATCTCCTAGTAGGGAAATACACCGTAGCGAAGAAAGGGACACTTCATCTTGCTTTTATGGATCTATCCTCAGCTTTTGACCGAGTGACCAGATCCAAGCTCTGGGACCTGCTGCTTTTATTGGGCAGGAATAAAAAACATTGTGTATTTTTGTCAGACTTGCACAGGGATCTCTCGGCAACAATAACATTTGATTAAAAAGGGCAACCTTACGCAAAAGATTGATATCATAAGAGGAGTCAGACAGGGTCGCACTTTGGCTCCCTTGCTATTTACCCTTTATAATATTAATCTAGATTTGGTCCTGTGCGGAGGTAGTAAGGATATTCCTCATGTGGGGAATCAATTGAGTCCAGCACTCCTATATGCAGACAACGCTGCTTTGCTAGCATGCACAATGGTGGGTCTCCAGGCCTTCTGAACTCTTTTGCTGATTTTATGGGTTCATTGGACCTGAACGTACATTTCTCAAAATCACATATCACATACTTTGATTATGGGAGTGAAGCCAAGAAAACCCAAAACGCATTATTGCAAAGGAAATGAAATAACTAGGGTTACCACATTCCGGTACCTAGGCGTCTTATTTGACATCAGAAGCTCATGCGCACCGCAAAGGAAGATGAAGAGAAACGCCATGGCAAGATCTACAGTTGTGGTGCTTGATTTTGCTTGAAGGCTGGGTGCCAAGCCTGTGCAAGCAAGGTTAAATTGTTGTATTTCTATCTAGGACCCTAATTCGATATTTCCGATTCATGCCCTTATGTGGTTATAACAAATAATATCCTTATAGAGGCATAGGAATCATATCCATATTTAGTAATAGCCCATGCAGTCCAAAACAAGGCAAGGCTACTCCCATAGACTCCTAGAAAGCACAACGCGTTCTTTAAACAAACCAAGCCTCCAGCAGCCCGGGAATTCCCCCTGCTTTTGTTTTGATTTGCAAAAGAACTCCTGGAGTCCAGAAAGAACTGTTAGTTCTTAGTGACGTCTTATGTCCAACCTCACGTCAAACCCGGCACCTTTCAGGTATAAATATACCAACGTTGCCTTAAGCAAACACACGGTGGTGGGGAGCAGAGCGGCTATCTACTTGCCCGGGAGCCCAGCTGTTGCTAGAGCCAAAGGAAAACGCACCTCCCTTTGACGCACTGAGAGAGACGCTGTCTTTTTCTCCAGCTGAGAAAATCCAGCTCCGGTGCTCCCAAGTCACCCTCGCGGGTTGCTGGGAGATTGAGTCCTGAGAAGCGAGATAAAAGACCTCCTTCATTCTATAACCAAGGTACGGAGCTGATTAAAACCTTAAAGAGAATTCTTGATTCCGATTCTTGGCAAAAACCTAACTCAACTTAAAACTGCAACTTACTTACTCCTTCCCACGTATTAGGCTTAGGTCAGGTATACCGGGGTAGGCGTACCTTAGAAGCACCAGTTGAGTTCGGTAGTCAATGTTTTTATGTATGTATATATTTTATCCATTTTAAAGTATCATATGGCTAAGAAACCATATCAATGCTTTTACAGTATTTTTTCATAATACTACTTTTACTGTACGCACTTTACTTTATAATAAGTATTGCAATTGTGGCAATTCATTTCTCTTGCATGAGAAAGAAGACTGCTCAATAAAATAACACCTTTTATTGAAAACGCCCGTCTCTCTATTTCTCTGCACTCTGGTGAAATTAAGCATGCACGATTGACTGAGTGAAATAGCTGTCTATTGTTTTCACACGACTCTAGAGACATATTATTTATTCTGAGGAAGCAAAGTTGTCATGTTTATGCGGTTGTCAGAAACTAATCCCTTCTTGTCTAAATCAGGACAGTTAACTCTTTCCTGAACATTTGAGAACGTTTCTAGTGACCTCTGAACTAGCTGGCAAAAACTAATTAAGTCTAACATAGTCAGTAGAAACCTTGATGACCTCAGTCCTACGTCTACACTGCTGTTTATGTTATTCCAATGCGCAGAGAATATTGGGAATATAGGAACTACACTACATGGCGCCCAACGTTTGGTAAGGCGATAATCTAACGCAAGACACTAGAGTAACTCAGTCGTGCTTTTCACACAGACCCCTTTCTCTCGTAAAAACTCAAATAGACGTCTGGAGTGGGTGAAAGGTTAATATCCGCCGGAACTTAGTAGGATGAGAATCCTATGTATTAGTTTTTGGTATAGTCAACGTTGAAGGATACAGTGTTCCAAAATATTGTGCACCTAATCTTTGTTTCCTTGAAACTCGCTCTGCAACAAAAACATTTTTAGTCAATAAAATGACGGAAAGTGAAGAAGAAAGAGATAGAGAAGCATTAGCAACTCAACTCTTAGAGGAAGATACAAGTCTCCAGCAAGGTGACCCGAATGCTATAATCATTCCGGTCAATATAAGGAAAACTATAACTCTTAAACTTATAGAAAATGGACTATCACCAAGAGGTGGTACGGTCATATTCGTGATAGAGGCACATGAGTATCGGCAGACAGAGGTGTTCTAGTCATGGATACATTTTCCAGCAGCACACGCTGTGACAAAAGATTTCCACTATTACAAAATAGAGGAACCTCCGGATGTATACACTCCTTTCGAGGACGTTGAAATCCCCCTAACTTACCAAGAGCACCAGCTCTGGTTTAATGGCGCCCTAAAACATCAAAATCACATCACCAGACATGATCCACTAGGTAGACCAGGAGCCACGTGGCCGGTTCTAGCCAGCTACACACCACACCCAGACATTGATAAAATGTCGGACCGGGAACTTTTAGCACAGCTAAAACTTTTAATTAAAATAGATAGACAATTGGTCCAATATGTCATGTGGACTTCAACAGTCCAACCAGCAATTAACATCCCACAACTGACCCCTCATCAGGGGAATACAAACAAAATTACAGCACAGAACATACAATCATGTCTTGGTAAAACACCCATAAAACGGGAACAAATCCCATTCTGGTTAGCTCAAAAAATAACTCAAATAGAGGCAGTATTTCCTAATACTACACCTCATGAAAAACACAGAATTCTGACTATCTGCCTCCCAATGGGGGTCGCACCACATGTGGAGGACTGTGACTCTTGGGGCACGTTTTTTGCTTCCATCTACACAAAAAACATGGTGTTCCGTCTATGGCGGTCATACCAGATGTACTAAGACAAATTCAGAACGAATACGGTCCAGAACCTGCTTTAACTATGGATATGAAATTACTAAAAGATTTTAAGCAGGTCTCGGCTATATTATTAGCCAACATAAAAGGAGAAGCAGCATGTGTGGCAATCCGCTAGAAATTGAAGGAGACAGATATAACAGACCAACCATTTGAACTTGCAGGAATCATAGAAAAATCCTATGAAGAGCTAGGAAGAGATAGTTTGGGTGGGAAACCAATATAACCCCAATTAACTGAAAATCCTGAAAAAACATTTATTAAAAATAATCTAAATAATCCAAAAAAGAGTTGGGATGGTAATAAACAATCCACTCCCAAGGAAAAACTATTCCAGTCCAGAGGAAGGTCTCCTCAACGGAGAGAAAGATCTCCTGGCCGAGGAGGCAAGTCTCCCCAAAGGGAACCCTCTGAGAAAAGATACAGCCTTAGAGATAGGGATAAATTGAGAAAACCTGATAGATATCAAGATATTGATACACGTCGCTCTTGATCTTTTCAGACTTCCTCACAGAAATCGGAAAGAAGAGGACGGTCAGAACACAAGGAAGAGCACGTCAAGTCCAAAGACAAAGAACCTGCTCATCAAAGTAAAAAAATCACAATTTCCCAGAAAGAAGGTAGCCAGTATTAAAATTAAACATGCCGAGGATTCTGAGGACACAACTGAAAAACGGAGAGTGGGCCCAGACAATGCTAGACAGTGCAGCAGAAGTGACCATAGCTCGCAAGATCCTGATGAGTCTTCTGGAGACAGTGGACACGAATGAATACATTCAGGTGGAAACTGCAGACACGCGAGTTAGCGTGCCCCATAAACTATATGAAATAACATTACGTATAGAGGGAGATAAAACTAGGAAAATAAAAGGTCTCTTTTGGGAGAATCTTTCTAAAGGCTATGACATCCTGTTATCTGAAAAAGACTGGCCACCAGAGTTTGTCAGGGAGTGCCCTCATGGCGAAGAAATGATTATGCCTGCCTTCTCAAATCATATTCCAATTCATAAAAAATACACATTCGCAAGAAAATGGGCAGTGGCCCAAGCCCCTGCATTATACAAAAATCATGTAGGATGGGATGAGGACTCTCCTCCCCACAAAATCCAGTTAAAAAATCAACCCACTGCACAAAGGCAGTACCCAGTTAAACAAGAAGCTAAAAAGCAAGTCAGTGAGATCTTAGATCAACTTGAATATCAAGGGGTGATTGAAACATGCATCTTACAAATGAACAATCCTTTGTTTCCTGTCTCCAAGCCAGACGATTCATATTGCCTAGTTTTGGACTACAGACATTTAAGCTCCTGCTGCAAAACTTTTGCAGTAGAAAACTCAGACAGTGCTGCACTAATGAATAACATTGTGCGCAAAAAATATAAAACGACATTAGATATCTCTAATGGATTCTTCTGTCAAAACATAGCACCTGAGAGCAGGTATTTGACCGCATTCTCAATAATGGGGTCGCAAAAACTATTTTGCCGACTCCCACAGGGATTCAAGAATAGCCCAGGATTATTCTCAGCATGGGTAACAGAGTTACTACAAATATATGATGATCAGGCATTATCATATGTCGATGACATCTATCTTACAGACGATGACCTGGAGACTCACTAAAAAAGAGTGAACACCATAATACTTGGGTTCGCATCAGAGGGTAATAAAGCCAACTTTAAAAAGTCAAGAATTGCCTATCTAACAGTCCTATTATTAGGATATGAATTATCAAGTGAAGGCAAAAGCCTGGCAGACAACTTCCTAGAGAAGTGTGTAGTACTCCAAGCACCAAAAACGCTGAAAAATGTACAATCAATACTAGGCTTCCTGAATTTCGGTAGAACATACATTCTAAATTATGCAGAGAGGGTTAAACCTCCCTACGAATTAATAAAACCTGATTTCAAACCAATACATTGGACTCAGAAACACACAGAAATTTTAAGATCATTACAAACAGACATGTTAGCTAAAGCTAAATTGCAAACTCGGGAAAACGTACGCAACCTTGTAATCCGAGTCATCCCAGGAGGATGTGGATTCACATACTTGACCTTTAATGAGGGAGAAACGGTACCTATAGCTTACAAATCACATTTGTACACTCAAGCTGAAATGAAATTCAGTTCTACAGAAATAATTCTGACAGCGGTTCAAACTGCTGAAGCAAGAGAAAGAGCCCTAGCCCAAGGCAAGAGAATAACTGTTTATACAGCAGAATCAGCCCTTAAGGCATTAACAAGTCCACGCAATCTGAATGCAGTGCATTAGATCCAAAATGGATACAATGGGAAAATTCCCTTGCTGCAGAAGACGTGAAATACTATTTTGACCCGAAAATGAAAAAACTAGACGATCTAGAATACGAACAAGAATATCCTCTGCCAATCGAAATTCTGCCTCTCGAACAATATACCTGTGTAATCTATATGGACAGATTTGCACACCATTACGATGTAGAGAAAAAATCCTACAATGCAGCATGCGCGATTGTTAAAGGTCACTGGCGCTCTGGTAAATTCAAACCGATGATTACCAAAACTGAATCACTCAGAAACTGTTCAGCTCAGCGAGCTGAAATAAGATGGCGCTTGAAAATGCCGATCGCGAATTCCCCACACCGATAGTGTGCGATTCGCATTACTACGTCAAGTCATACAATAGTGACATGCAGACATGGAGCAAAAACGGTGACAAAGATGACACAGGTGCCACAATAAAGCATAAAACGCTTTGGGAACAAGTAGTTCTTTTGCAGAAAGAACTACAAAAGACTCACGTGATACATACACTGAGTCATCAACGTGATGGCGTTCACGTTGCAGGGAATTCATTGGCTAACAGAGCCACAGCGGCAGCGGTTCAACCGGCTTCCGTAGCCACAAAAAAGCGTTCTAGATAACACATAGATGGAGAAACCATGCTGGCGGTAAAAGCGCCGTTAAACGGCGATTATGCAGCATTACCTCTCAACTATCCACTCAGTAATACATACATAATTGATGCAAACTCCGTTCCTTTTGCTCAAATCCCTGGAGTGGGGGATAGAGTAATTCCAAACACGAACCGGAGAGTTTTCTTGATTGAAGACGCACACATGGGATTGGGTCTAAGGCACCAAGAGATCTTGAAATCTCTAATAGAATTACAATCAGACACTGGTGGCCAGGGATGAGCTTGCAAATTTACAAATTTGCAATGGATTGTCCAGACTGCAACAGAGATCGCAGTTGTGAACCGGACCAGACTATTGCCAGGACACCTTTATTAGAAAGAATCAGGGGATCTATACGCAGAAATCCAGCCGGAGAAATGCGTCCCCATAATTATTAAGACTAAATTCACTTAAAAATGTGGGCCCAGCGCTCGGCTGACGCCAGAACTGTAATAAAAGATTTGCAAGTCTTTATCGGCACATACGCAATTGGCATGCTACATTCTGACCAGGGTCCTGCGTTTAGCTCTCGAGCTTACAAAGAGGCCATGACCAGCATGGGCATTGCATTGCGGTACTCTTCTCCCTTCCATCCTGAGGGAAATGCGGTAGTGGAAAAAAAAAACGTGACATAAAGCAATCTATAACAGCGAGGGTATTAGGTTCGGGTGACGGGTGGGTCAAACATCTAATAAGTGTCCAACGTAGTCTTAATAATATGCCAAGAAATTCTCTAGGAGGTATCAGTCCGTATGAACTTTTGTTTGGTACTAGAATTATTATCCAGGATTTGGATCGTCAAACTTCAGTGGTAGAAGAAAAAACTTTTGATATCAAAGATCGTTTGGCTGTTTTACAGGACTTGAATGAAACAAGAAAGACTCTAAGTAACATAAAGTTTAAGCCAACAACCACTGAAGAACCACCTGTCCCAGCAAGACCTGTCTGGATTCCAAAGATTGGGGATCTGGTCAGAGAAAAAATCGCGGTGAAGAAGGAATTTGGGCCTTCTTACAGCAAAGCAGTACCTGTCTTAGCTGTCAGCGGAACAAGATCAGTAGTACTACCGCCACTTGCTGGTAAAAAGGAAAACAGAATTGTTTCCATTGACCTGGTGAAACCACAAACATGTGGCCGATAATAAATAGCAGGCCCAGTGGACTCCCAAGAAATAGCAGAAGACCAAACTTTGCTACAATCCAAGAGGTTCAAACTGAGAGACTAATCACATTCGATAAACCTGCAGTAAATAAAAAGGACTATGCAACAAAGCCATGGAACTTGTGCCTCTTGAAACCAAAATTGCAACAATTCATGATGATACACCAATCTACAACGATGTAGCCTCAGACTATACAAATGTAACAAAAGAAAATGCAAAGATCAATGGTAATCCGGAAGCAATCCCACCAATTGACAGAACTGCATCTGGCTACTTTATCAACTTTGATGACTTTTCCGATGATCCAAGTGAACATAGAGACAAGCCAGCAACAAAAACTTTCAAAGAAAAAATAACCGAGTTTTTTCACCAACTAAAAGAAACATATCTGATTTCACCTTGGATTGAATTTTGGACTGTGTTAGGTGTACTTTTCCTCCTGCTTTGGCTCATCATAGTTTTATACTTGGGTAAATTCATTGATGGAAAATATAGTACAAAGGACACAGCAAGTCAGAACATCAACTTGGTCCTAAAGTCTCACAGATCCTCTCACATCGAGAAAAGAGAACTATCATCAGTGAACATCACAGCCAATCCAATACCTGGTGGTATAGCATGGGACAGAACTGACTATGAAATCTTTGGCCCGATTGAGCTCTTGAAGTATCCACACCAGTTTAAGGTTTCCTTAAGTGATTTTGTGATACCAAGTTCTTTCTCTGATGATTGGGATTTTGAAAATATGAATAATATGATGTCAGATTTAGCAATGACAGCTAAATTCACAGAACATGATTATTTGCAGGGTTCATCAAATTATGAAGAATTATACTGTTACAATCACTATGGTCATCACTATTTGCATAAATCTGCTCAACCTAGAAATGTTTTTACTTATAATCAATGGGAACATTGTCCAACTCCACCAAAAGGAAGTTCAAAGACATTTTATGCGAAATTTCCATACTTCTCAGGGTTTAACAACAGCGATCCAGAAACGTTTTTAAAAAAATGTTAAATAAGACAGGATTGAAAACAATGTTGACAAATACTAAATTGATTTATTCTGAAAAATGTTATGACAAAATGTCAAAATTTGGTTTTGAATTTTGGAAAAACAACATTGAAACAAAAACCATCTGGAGAACAAAAGACTGGCAGGTACACGGTCTAGAATCATTATTTAGAGCCTGCATGATCCCAGAACAAATAATATTCCTGAATGATACCATTCAACCAACTACTTGTCTTGGTTTAGCTAAGATAAAAGACTTAAATAAACCGTCTATTCCGAAGCCCATACCTGATAGCAATAGTACTATGGATATGAAAAATAGACGTATACCATATTTTTCACCAAAACAGAACAAATCCTGATTGGTAAAAATGTTTGATCTGGCCCACAGACACAAACAACTGTCAAGATAGATTCCTGAACAAAAGACAGGGGTTCAAACTGACCAGGCCAGACCCAAGATATTCCCAGAGACAATATCCAGGGATAGTTACAACATACAGTGTAGGGAAATTATGCCTTGAGTGGCTACAGAAATCCACACTGGCTGAAATTAAGCAACACTTGACTTTACTTAAAGAAGGTGCTGACTTGCTAGATTTCATAATGGGACCTCACAAACAGCGTCAAAAACGTTTCATAGCGGCCGGTATATACGCTGCATTCAACGAAGCTTGGAAAGTAATGAAAATTGAAACAGCAGAAAAAATACGAGAAATTGATCGTATAAATTTGGAAAAATCACTTTCTGTAGTGGACAATGGGATAACGACTCTGTCCTCCAGAATATATTCACTGGACAGTATTTTATCATCTGCCTTTGATATAACAGAGCAAGACTTGCTAATGTTACAACATGGTCAGTCCCAATTGCGTTCTATTGTACAGCTAGGCTGGACGTTACAAAACCTACGTTCAGGCTACGTGCCATGGCGTCTAATCAACATAACGTCATTATTTTCTATCTTTAACCTTACTGATAAACAAATCAGTTTGGCACAAAAAGGTGCAGATTATACGATTCTGGGTATTGAAAAACTTGAGAGATTACCATTGACAATGTCAGAGAGACCTGTCATTGAATTGATAATACACAGAACAATTACAATTCCGATAACAACTTTCCAGTTTAAATATTGCCAAGAATATATACCAGCAGGCCAGTATGAAAGGTTGGGTAAAGGATACATCAAATCAACCTGGGATTTACCTTACACACACAAATGTTATAGTGAAGGGAAAAAGGAGGTATTCCTTAGTGGTAATAATTGTAAAAAATCACTAAGCGGTACACTTCTGTGTCAAGGTATTAACTTGCATGGAGCCTGCGAAGGGTCTTCAAATAACCTTTCATGTCACCTGCAAGGCACTCCTGCAACACAGATAGAGCCATTTTTCAGACAGATATCCAACGGCAGCTACGTTCTAATAAATGACTACAGCTGTTGTGGAATGGTGCCAGGAGATTGCTATCTCGTAACTGTTACTTCCAGGGTCGTTTGCTGTATGTAAGTATTGTATCCAAACAGCAATCCAGACATGGAGGCTGCAATATGGCCTTATGTGAATACCTCTTCTATTCGAATTGATACTTTAAGCAGAATGAAGTCTATTCTTTTACAGACTACTGTGCCTTTGACCTCCTACAAAGAAACGTATGATCTGCAAGTTGCAAGGACAGCGGCAGAGATACATACCCTTTTATCGACAAATTGCCCCGTGCATTTCGTAGAAATGTTAAGTCAAATTTTCAACATGTCTGATACCAGTGGCATCGCACATGTATTTAAGACAATTTTTTCGGGACTGTTAACACCATTTGAAACAGTTCTGGGCATCTTCCTGAATTTTGTCCATTCTGTCTTTGGCGGCATACCTTTAATTTTGGCACTCGTAGCAGGAATTTTATTTTTGTTCCTTCTGCTCCGATATGGCAAACCAAGCCACAGACAAGACTCCAGCAACGATGGAAGAAACGATCCTAGCAATACGCTACCGAGACAAAATCACTAAGGTCATCAGATTAGCCCGCTTAGAGATCTGAGTACAACTTGGTTTCTTTCATTCAGACCAATCTGGCAGGATTGCATCTTACCTGTGCTTCGATGTCTGCTATGCGGAGAAGAATGTGTGTTGGACGTCTGCTTACACTACCGTCAGCAGTACCAATGGATATCGATACTTTGCTTTGTTCAGTAACGACTCATGCAACGTGTTGTCCCCAGCGGCTACCTATTCTGATGACGGCATTCGTTGAGACTTCACCATTACGAGTAGGTGGCGGTGAAGTACGAGAGGAAAGCAGCACCAAACAGGTACCACCTTCTTGGAGCATTTCTGATCCAAACATCGATGATAGCAATCATGCTCACAACTGCACAGTCACAGCATTTTCAAACTTGGTCAAACTTTCACCTGATGTTGTAGACCAATTTTTTGCAAGCCTGTCTGATATGATGTTCTCCACTGAACAACGAGAATAATAAAAATAAAAACAACGACAAACACACAGCGTTCCCTCAAATCTGAATTCGGCCTTCAGTTCTGTTAAACAAAGCAACTGAAAACATTTGGAACTATTTCTTCCCCTAAAAGCGAAATTATTTTTCTTTCACATCAAAAATATTTACCATTTTTTTCCGGCACATGGTACTCTGCTTAAAGTAGAACTATTCTTAGAGAACAGAGCTTCTATTTTTAGAGACATTAGAGACAATATATTACCTCAGCCTCTAGCACATGTACAGTATTGTATAAATATGTGATGAAATGGTCTCGACCTTCTTTTCTGTATAGAGCCATTTCATGTGTAATTTTCGCAATTCATTCAGCTGATATATATATGCATTTAACTGAATGATAACCCTGCTTGAAAAAAATGTACAATACCAATACTCATTTTCGTGTATAAAGCATACACCATTTCAAAAGCATTTTATGTATTTTGGGGTGGGTTGGAAAACACTCATGCATCGTATGTTTAATATTGCTTATTTTATAGTAATGGTGGAAATTAATACGTGGAGTGGTGTTGTATTTCTATCTAGGACCCTAATTCGATATTCCCGATTCATGCCCTTATGTGGTTATAACAAATAGTTTCCATATAAATGCATAAGAATCATATCCATATTTAGTAATAGCCCATGCAGTCCAAAACACGGCAAGGCTACTCCGATAGACTCCTAGAAAGCACAACGCGTTCTTTAAACAAACCCAGCCTCCAGCAGCCCGGGAATTCCCCCTGCTTTTATTTTGATTTGAACAAGAACTCCTGGAGTCCAGAAAAAACTGTTAGTTCTTAGTGACGTCTTATGTCCAACCTTACGTCAAACCCGGCACCTTCCAGGTATAAATATACCAACGTTGCCTTAAGCAAACACACAGTGGTGGGGGCAGAGCGGCTATCTACTTGCCCCGGAGCCCAGCTGTTGCTAGAGCCAAAGGAAAAAGCCCCTCCCTTCAACGCACTGAGAGAGACGCTGTCTTTTTCTCCAGCTGAGAAAATCCAGCTCCGGTGTTCCCAAGTCACCCTCGCGGGTTGCTGGGAGATCGAGTCCTGAGAAGCGAGATACAAGACCTTCTTCATTCTATAACCAAAGTACGGAGCTGATTAAAACCTTAAAGAGAATTCTTGATTCCGATTCTTGGCAAAAACCTAACTCAACTTAAAACTGCAACTTACTTACTCCTTCCCACGTATTAGGCTTAGGTCAGGTACACCGGGCTAGGCGTATCTTAGAAGCACCAGTTGAGTTCGTTAGTCAATGTTTTTATGTATGTATATGTTTTATCCATTTTAAAGTATCATATGGCTAAGAAACCATATCAATGCTTTTACAGTATTATTTCATAATACTAATTTTACTGTACGCACTTTACTTTATAATAAGTATTGCAATTGTGGCAATTCATTTCTCTTGCATGAGAAAGAAGACTTCTCAATAAAATAACACCTTTTATTGAAAACGCCCGTCTCTCTATTTCTCTGCACTCTGGTGAAAGTAAGCATGCACAATTGACTGAGTGAAATAGCTGTTTATTGTTTTCACACAACTCTAGAGATATACTCTTTATTCTGAGGGAGCAAAGTTGTCATGTTTATGCGGTTGTCAGAAACGAATCCCTTCTTGTCTAAATCAGGACGGTTATCCCTTTCCTGAACATTCAAGAAAGTTTCTAGTGACCTCTGAGCAAAGCTGGCAAAAACTAATTAAGTCTAACATAGTCAGTAGGGACCTAGATGACCTCAGTCCTACGTGTACACTGCTGTTTATGTTATTCCAATGCGCAGATCATATTGGGAATATAGGAACTACACTACAAAATATATTCAAAGGCAAGAGGAATGCTATTTCAAATTATGGTTCTGAAATCTGGGGATATAAGGACTGTGCAGAGCTTCAAATTGTGGAAAACACATTTTTGAGAAGCCTGCTCCCAGTCCCACAATCAACACCTTCTTATATTATTCATCAAGAAGTGGGTATTGGTTTTGTGGTAGATTTGATTAGAATGTCTCGCTTTTTTTAATGGATCTCAATTTGTACCAACTGAGAATTAGTGATGAATCGGGAAATCATACGAGACTGTACTACACTAGGTAGGGTAAGTAGCATTCCTTAGTTACGTAAAAAGTATAGCAAGGTTGTTAGGTCGTCCAGAGATATTTAATAACCCGGAAACATTGTGTAAAAAAGGTCTGGTGTGGGCTAAGACCTCATTCCTACATCTAGCGTCTGTAGAAAGAGAGGCTACAGAGTTATTGAAACCCACTGTACGGGCTCACCAAATTGTTAAACTACTTATTCTATGGAGCCTTATTTAGATATAGTCACCGAGCACCAACATCATTTCCTTTTAACAAGACTGAGGTTTAACTATCTGCACTTTTTATTGGCAGAACCCCTGGGCTGGAGAAAGATAGAGGAATTGGGATCCTGTTGTTGCAATAATTTGTCGAGTCCAGATACTTTACACTTTGTCCTGTTTTGTGAGCATTATTTGTACATTCGTAAACGTTTTATTTTTCCTATTTTACAGGACAAAGGCTTCTTGCAGGCAAGGCCGGCCTTAACATACTTGCAGATGCTGAATAATCCCTGGGAAACTGTTAGCATTGCTAGCTTTCTAGTAGCAGCAGTTAGAGCTAGGAAAAAAAGAGGGCCCATGTGATCTGACCTATTAAATGTTCATCCTTTTTCAATGTGAAATGGTTTTCTCTCTTTTTTTTCTTATTTCTTTTTTTTGTTTTTTAATATCCTCATTCGCCGACTCGCCACCCATACCTTCTAACTAATCCACCACTGGGCTTTTTATCTCATTAGCTGGTTAGAGTGAAGAGGCATAAACACCAACTATTTTGAGTCTGACCCCCAATCAATCGGTTCTTCTTGGCCATCTGACTCACCAGATGTGTCCACCTCTTACTCTATTTCCAACCTGGAATCCCATATAATAAATACTAGCGAGATAGGCGGGGGCTTAATCATCGGATATCATATCAAATAATATTCAGCCAAAACATTAAAGGAAGGGTACCCAAAATCTCTGATTTCTCTTGGTGTGATCTGAAGTATCAAGCTTAGCCGTATACCTCATAGCTAATATCCAGTCCATTAATTTAGGGCTAAGTGGTGAGACCCACAACTTACATATCTCTCTACGAGCCAGTAAGATGGCATAAAAGGTAAGTTTTACATTATCATTCATGCATTTATTTTCTAAATCAAATCTCCGCGTTATTATTAATTCCGGGCTTACCTCCATTCGCAGATTCAGAACTTGAGATAGGCAATTACTTACATCCAGCCAGAATTGTCTTATATTTGGGCAAAAGACGAAAAAAGAAAAAAAAAAAAATAAGCACAAAAAAAGAAAAAAGAAATGGTTTTCTCTCTTATAATATGCACTTTATATTACATTATTTGAACTTTTTATGGAATTTTTCTAAGTATTTGTATTTTTAACCTGGACTGTATATTAACCATGATTGATTTTTGTTTTATGATTGTGCAATATTTGGTTCTTATGTGAAAATATTTTAATATGCTTTTATGGTTTTAAATAACCGAATAAAGTGATTTTGACTGGCCGCAGTCTATCTGCCCCGCCAGAGGGCAGTAAGCCCACTAGGCACAAGGTTTGTTTTCAAACTTTGGGGGTGGGGGCTGCCTAGAACGGGCATGCCAATGCCCCTACCTCCATCAAAAAATGCCACAGTCTTTCTGCCCCCCTGGAGGCAGATGGGGACAATAGCCCCTAATCTTCCCTTGGGAGAACGGCAAGGCCACTAGGCACCCGGGATTTTTTTTTTCAGAGTTCAGGGGTGGGGGTGGGGGGGTGGGGGGTACCCATAATTGGCATACCAATACCCCCACCCCACCTCAAAAAATGCCAGTTTTTCTGCCCCCCAGGAGGCAGATGGGGCAATAGCCCCTGATCTGCCCCTGGTGGGGCAGAAAGCCCACCAGGCACCAGCGCTTAGTTAGGTTTTTTTATACATATGGGTGGGGGCAGAAAGCCACTAGGCATCAGAGATTTCTTTTTTCAAAGGTCACGGATGGGCATGCCAATGCTCCCACTCCTCAAAAAATACCAATCTTTCGTCCCCCCAGGAGGTGCCAGGGACTAGTTTTTTTAATACATAGGGGTGGAGGCTGCCTAGAATGGGCATACCAATGTCCCCACCCCAAAAAGAATTTCCACAGTCATCCGCCCCCTTGGGAGGCAAATGGGGTAATAACCCCTTATCTGCCCCGCCCCCCCTGTGAGCCAGAAAGACCAATAGGCACCAGGGATGTCTTTGTTCAAAGTTGAGTTGTGGGGGTTGCCCAGAAACAGTATGCCAAAGTCCCCACCCAGAAAAAATTGTCATAGTCACTGCCACCCCAGAGGCAGATGGAGCAATAGCCCGTCATCTGGCACCCGGGGAGGGTGGGAATCTCACTAGGCACCAGGGATTTTTTTTAATACGTAGGGGTTGGGGCTTGTCGAGAATGGGCAAGCCAATGCCTCCTTGGCGAAACAATTGCCACACTCTTTCTGCCCCGCGGGAGGCAGATGGGAGGCATTGCACCTTATCTCCCGCGGGGGGGGGGGGCAGAAAATCCACTAGGCACCAGGCAATATTTTTTTTAAAGTGCAGGGGTGGGGGCTGCCCGGAATGGGCATGCCAATGCCCCACCCCATGAAAAAAAAAACAGGCTTTCTGCCCCTCCAAGAGGGAGATGGGGTGCATTAGCACCATATCTCCCCCCCCCCCGGGGGGAGGGGCAGAAACCTAACTGTGTACCAGGGATTAGTTGTTTTTTATACGTACAGGTGGGTGCTGCCCAGAATGGGCATGCCAATGCCTCCACTACAAAACAAAATTGTCAATCTTTCTGCCCCCCCCCCAGGAGTCAGATGGGTCAATAGCCTCTCATCTGCCCCCAGTGGGGCGGAAAGCCCACCATACACCAGGATTTTGTTTTTTTATACATAGGGGTGAGGGCTTCCCAAACTGGGCATGCCAATGTCATCATGCCAAAAGAATTGCCACTGTCATTCTGCCGTCCCAGGAGGCAGATGGGGGCCATAGCCCCTTATCTACCCCCGGAGGGGCAGAAATCCCACTAGACACCGGGGATGATTTTTATTTCAAAGTTCAGGGGTGGGGGCTGCCCAGAATGGGCATGCCAATGCCCCAACCCTCCCCTCCAAAAATCCCAGTCTTACGCCCCCCCCCAGGAGGTAGATGAGGCAATATCAAAGAAAGACAAGTTAGCAAAGTTAAGGGGTGGCTCAGAAGGGGCATGCAAATGCCCCCAACCCCCTAAAATAATGCCACAGTTTTTCTGCCCCACAGGAGGCAGATTGGGGACATTAGCCCCTAATCTCCCTCCGGTGGGGCAGAAAGCCCACTAGGCACAAGGAATTAGTTGTTTTTTATATACGTTGGGGTGGTGGCTGCCCAGAATGGGAATTCCAATGTCCCCACCCCAAAATAGATTGCTACAGTCTTTCTGTCCCCCAGGAGGCACATGGGGGAAAAATCCCTTATTTGCCCCCCCCCCCCGGTGGGGGCAGAAAGCCCAATATGCACCAGGGAATTTTTTTCAAAGTTAAGTTCAGGGGTGAGATCTACCCAGAATGGGCATGCCAATGCCACCACACCCCGTCAAAAAATGCCAGTCTTTCTGCCCCACCCCGGAGCCAGATGAGGCAGGGAGGCAGATGAGGGCAATAGTCCCTGATCTTCCCCCTGGGGGCAGAACGCCCGCTAGGCACCAGGGATTAGTTGTTTATTTTTATGGGTGGGGGATTATTTTTTGTCAAAGTACAGGGGTGGGCGCTGCCCAGAATGTGCATGACAATGCCTCAACCCCCCCAAAAAAATGCCACAGTCTTTCTGCCCCCAGTAGACAGATGGGGTAATGGCTCCTGATCTGGCCCGGGGGGCAGAAAGCCCATAAGGCACCAGGAATTATTATTATTTTTATACGTAGTGGTGAGGGCTCCCCCAAATGGGCACAGTCTTTCTCCCCCCAGGAGGCAGATGGGGCAATAGCCCATTTTCAGCCCGCAGGGGGCAGAAAGCTCACTAGGCACCAGTGATTTTTTTTTTCAAAGTTCAGGGGTGGGGTCTGCCCAGAATGGGCATGACAATGTCCCCACCCCCTCAAAAAATGCTACAGTCTTTCTGCCTTCCAAGAGGAAGATTGGGACAATAGACCCTGATTTGTCCCCTGGGGGGGGGGGGGGGGGTGGGGGGGGGGGCTGAAAGCCCACTTTGCACCAGGATTAGTTGTGTTTTCTTATACGTAGGGGTGAGAGCTGCCCAGAATATGCATGCTAATGCCCCCACCCTAAAACTTTGTCAGTCTTTCTGCCCCCCAGAATGAAGATGGGGCAATAGCCCCTGATCTGCCCCCGGGGGAGCTGAAAGCCCACTAGGAACCAGGGACTAGTTGATTTATTTATACATCGGGTGGGGGCTGCCCAGAATGGGCATGCCACTGTCCCCACCCCAACATAAGAAAATAGCCCTTTATCTGCCCACCCATGGGTAGAAAGCATACCAGGCATGAGGTATTATTTTTTTCAAATTTCAGGGGTGGGAGCTACACAGAATGGGCATGCCAATGCCCACACCCCGCAAAAAATGCCACAGTCTTTCTGCCCCCAGAAGACAAATATGGGCATTAACCCCTAATCTGTCCCCTTGGGGGCAGAAAGCCCATTAGGTGCAGGATTTTTTTATATGTAGGGGTGGGTGCTGCCCAGAATTGTCATCCAATGCTCCCACCCCCAAAACAAATTGACAGTCGTTCTTCCCCCCCCCCCCAGCGAGGCAGATGGGGCAATATCCCTTTATCAGCCGCCCAGGGGGGCAGAAAGCCCACTACGCAACTGGGATTCGGGGCGTGGCCTGGAGCCGTTGATGGTGGACGTGTAGCTAGCTAGCTCCGTCCTATGCCCTGAACAATACGCTGATTATCCTGTACTCCCCTGCCTACGACCCACTGGATCTCTACACATATTGCCTCCGGGGGCAAGCGGAGTGAAGCGGTGCAACGTACCCCCCCTCGGACCGCTCCTTAGGTAAACCCTGACGACAGTGTCTGTTGCGGCCTGCGGATTGTGACGGAGCCCCGGCCTAGCGTGATCGGCCTGGCCGGCATACCCCCTACCTCCTTCGCGGTCCGATCGGGACCCGGGACCGGACTTTCTACATTCTTCACGTTGGACTCGCGGATTGAGGTACGGAGTCCCCGCCACCACTGTGGCCCCATTACCTCCCCTGCTTGGCCGCACTGCCACTGATCAGCCACATCGCCACGCAGCACTTTTGGGACGCGAGACCGCTCCAGCGCCGTCCCCCCGCCAGCCCACGAAGTTCAGGGGACTCCGGCGTCCCGCCAGCGGAGGAAGGGTACGATAGGGCGGACAGCGTGTGCAATCCTTTCTAAGCGCCGAGGGTCCGGCTACACTTCACTCTGCTCGGATTGCCAGCGCCATATCGCGGGACGGCCGGTCCCTACCAATATCTTGGCGCCATTTTGACACCACGTTGGGACCTGGTGTAGAACTCGGGGCCTGGTAATCTCGCCTTGCTGCCCACAGAGCCGCCGCAAAGCGGAACGCATTACAGACACGCGGACCACAGGTGCCGGAGTCTGGAGTGGGGTAGTGCGCCACGCGCTTTAGCGCCTATTTACAACGCTGCAGCCCTTTTCCACGCTCACGCCTGCCACGGCACACTCACTCTGTGGTGGCCTGGATCTCATCGCCTCTCCCCCCTCACCGCATCGGCGGTCCTGGGAGTATTCCTACAGACGGGGACACCAGTGGCGCACCGACCCACCTTGCAGCGCTACCTCACCAAGATAGTCCGCGCTACCCCTACCAGCCCAGGGGTCTTCACTACATCCGCCCCTGCTCAGGGGACATTGGCCCTTCCACGCCTACTGCAGACCACTCGGAGGGACGGCGGCGGGCTGCTGTGTCCACTACAACGCCATCCTGCTAACACGAACCATGGGCAGAAACAGGGGCAAACCACAGGACCAGGGCACCCGAGCAGACGCGCAGTCTACGGGCTCTGAGGACCCACTGGCCTCCTCCAACATGGACATCATCCCGCCGACCGGCAAGGGCTCGCAGGACGCCAAGCTGGATCTGATCCTGAATGAAATACGCGCGACGCGCGAAGCACTAGAATCGCGCATAGACAGTATGGCGACTGGCCTATCCCTACTTAAGGCTGACCACAACAAGTTGGCGGATCGAGTGGCAGAGCAGAAAATAGCGCTGGACGACCTGATACCGCAGCAGACGGAACATTCCACGAAATTAGAAAACGTGGAGAAGCAGCTGAAACAACTGTGGGACAGAGTGGACGACGCGGAAGGACGGGCCCGCCGCAACAACGTCCGCATCCTTGGTATTCCGGAGCGAAGCGAGGGGAAGGATCCCACGCAATTTGTCGAGGATTGGCTAGGGAAGCTGGTGGGCCGGAGAGACCTCACCGCCCTCTACAGTGTGGAAAGGGCCCATAGGATGCCATCGCGGCCCCCGCAGCCTGGGGCGCCCCCTCGCCCCCTGATCGCTCGTCTCCTCCACTTCAGGGACCGTGACACTGTCCTGCGTGCAGCAAGAGAGGAGGCGCCAATACGCTTTGAGGACAAGACTATATCGGTCTACCCCGATTTCACGCCCACTGTGCAGCGGGCCAGGTCCAACTTCATGGGGGTGAAACGCAAACTGCGGGACAGAAACATGAAATATGCACTTTTATTCCCTGCCCGGCTTAAAATCCTACATGGCAACAGGTCCCATTTTTTCGACTCACCCGAGGAAGCGGCAGAATGGATGGAGATCACCCTGACCCCACCGGAATCGCAGGACCCATTCGCGGACCACCACAGTGACACACGCAGAGGCTCGCCAGACCGACGGAGCGACACTCACAGCCCCAGACGTCACTCACCACACGGAGCTCCGGCGACGACACATCCCTCTGGACACCAGGCGACAGGCCAAACGTCATCATCCCCGCATCATCGCCTAACTGAGGAGGCGTTGGCCGCCCACGACGTGGAAGTAGCCGGAGACAGAGTCTCCGTCACCACCGACACCCACACTGAGGTTTCTGGTTCGGTCACCAGCTTGCAGCTCTTCCCGAAGATCACAGCCCAGATGGCAGAGGAGTTCTGAACCACGATACGATTGATCCTCTCCGGGTGGTAACGTATAACTAATCCCCTCATTCACATATGGTGGGTTGTATGTGCAGGGGCCCATTGTATTCTGGGCTACCGTGCCCACTCAGACAGTTCAGGGCCGATTGACGGAGGCCTACCACCCCCGGTATGCACAAGAACTTGACTGACTTGTGCCCACGTTGGGCACCATGGTTTGGCTCCTGGGTACGTTGGCTCAGGGACCTTTTTGTTCAGGGGTGACTTGTTTGCGAGACACTCTCACCTTTTAGCACAGCAGGACATGTGGGGTCACCCAGTTGTATCACATTGTTGAGCCGCACAGTTGGAGATGGGACCCCTTAATAACTATCAATTGTGCACCTGGAATGTGCGTGGCATGGGATCTGTGCATAAACGCCATAGAATCCTTGCACAGCTCAACAGAAGGGGGACACAGATTGCTTGCCTGCAAGAGACACATTTGAACGCTGCCGAAGCGGTGAAGCTGCGCAAGAAATGGAGAGGGCAGCTCTTTGTGACCTCATACTCTGCATTCTCTAGGGGGGCGGCAATTTGGCTTCGTGGCTCTCTTCCCTTTCAGCTGTTAGAGCAACGTATTGATCAAGAGGGTCGCTATGTGTTCATACGGGGTCTGTTGGATGGGGAGGCGGTAGTCATTGGCTGTGTGTACTCACCTAACACGAATCAATCGGAATTTTTGTCCAATGTAAACGGGGTGCTTGCAGATTGGGCTGACCATCAATGGATCATCGGGGGTGATTTCAATGCTGTGCTTGATGTTATGTTGGATAGATCACACCCCCCCTTACAGACAACCGAGAGCAGAAAACAGGCTGATGCGCTTGCAAGTTGGGCCGAGGGCTGGGATATGGCAGATGTGTGGCGCAGCATACACCCTCTAGATAGGGAATACACCTTTTTCTCCCCTCCCCACCGGCTTCACACCAGAATTGATCATGTCTTCTGCTCCCGTTCCCTCACAACACAGATTGTCCAGGCCCAGCACATGGGGAAAACGCTGTCAGACCACAACCCCGTGGAGATTACATGGCAGTGGGGTAGAACACTGGCTCCCATTCCGACTTGGCGGCTGTCTCCTGATCTCCTCGAGGACTCGGTCTTCCGTTCCTCCCTGTCCGACACTATAGATACCTACTTCTCCACGAATGCACACACGGCCAGCTCCCGGCAGGTAGAGTTGGACGCTTTCAAGGTCTGTCTAAGGGGGGCTGCAATGGCTCTTAGGGTGGGAAGGAGACGGGAGGTGATCAGTGAACTGAAAGAGGTGGAGGGCTCACTTGCATCCCTGGAGAATGAGGCAGCGGGCACCAATGTTCCCTTCACGCCACTGCAAGAGGCACATATTAGACATGCGGAGCTCCTGGAAGAATTGCGAATTATAGACTACAGGGAATACACGAACAGGCAGCATACGCTGGCTGACCGAGCCGGACCCCTACTCGCCCGCCTCCTGCGGGATTCCCCGATTAGCCAACCCATTCTGAGGGTGTTCGACCAATATGGCCGCTCAGCTACCACCCAAATAGGGATCAACACGGCGTTTAAGGACTACTACACCACATTGTCCCCCACAGCCCCTAGCAGAGCCCGCAATTGCGGGCCTTCATGGAGGGTCTGGCCCTCCCACAACTTACTGCCGCTCAGAATAAAGACTTGAAGCGTACTATTTCAGTGGCGGAAATCAGACAGGCGATAAGAGCCCTTCCAAAGAGCAAGGCTCCTGGAACGGATGGCCTGCCAACGGAGTTCTACGCCACGTATATAGACCTTCTGGCCCCACGGTTACATACTGTTTATCTGGCAGCCTTACGTACAACCTCCCTACCGCAGTCATCCATGCAGGCCCTGATCACATCCCTCTTGAAACCGGCCAAAGATGGACTGCAGCTGGCCGACTACCGGCCCCTGTCCCTTCTCAATACTGATTCTAAAATACTGAGCAAGGTACTGGCGTCAAGGCTCGTGCAATACGTGCCTCAGCTGGTCCACCCGGACCAATGCGGTTTTGTAACGGGCCGCAATACGGCCATGAATCTTAGGCGCTTGGCTCAGCTCATGCTCGGAGACAATATGGAAGCAGGCCCCGAAGGGTGCATTTCTTTAGACTTAAAACAAGCTTTTGATTCCCTGAGGTGGGACTATATGTTCGCCACCCTGTTAAAATTCGGGATACCACCCGAATTCCTCGCTTGGATCAGATTACTATACACCAGCCCCACGGCCAGAGTGCGCACCTCCAATCAAATCTCGGGTCCTATGGCCATTGCCAGAGGCACCAGGCAGGGCTGCCCGCTCTCCCCTCTCCTCTTTGTCCTTGCCCTTGAACCCTTACTCTGTAGGCTCAGGTTGATGGCCCCCCGCTATGGCATACGACGCCATGGCACGGACCATGTTGTATCTGCCTACGCGGATGATATCATATTGTATCTCCGTAACCTGAGAGGTGATTTAAGCCCGATTTCTCGGGTTTTCGAGGATTTCAGAGAGATCTCAGGCCTCACCATAAGCGAGTCTAAGTCCTACGGGTTCACCTTTGCAGCCACAGAGGGGTCGGCTCCCCTGCCTTTTGCCCCTCATGCATTCCAGATGGCTGACGTTACCTTCCGATACCTGGGGATCCAGATATACAGAGAGGCGAGCATGATGATAGACGGCAACCTAGGGAAGGCCATTCGGGCGCTGAAATCACAGATTCAGTTTTGGCTTACATTGCCGCTCTCAATACCCGGAAGGGTGGCGATCTCCAAGATGGTAATGCTCCCCCGGCTTATCTACTACTTCACCAACTTGCCGTTCCTGATCCCAGCGGCGACATTTAAGACCCTCGACTCGCTGCTAACCGAACTTGTGTGGGGACATGGCCGCAGGCGCATAGGTCTGGCCAAGATGCAACTCCCCTACGACTCTGGAGGCATGGGCTTACCGGACCTCAGGGCTTATAATTATGCATGTCAGCTGCAATGGCTAGCTTACTGGGTGGCGGGCCGTAATCTTCACAAGATTAATTTAACAGAGGATGACCGTACTAAAGGGAGAGTGCACACCTTGCTCCTTCCTGGCTCGGACCTTCCCAGAACCGCCCCGCCACTTCTCAAGCTGGCGATCACATACTGGCGGAAGGCACTGAAGTACACGTCCCTCGGGACTCCATATGCCCCCACGATTCCACTATTGGGCATACCACTGGGTTCGGGCACGCTCACGGCGACCCTACTGGATCCCTGGCATGACGCAGGCGTGACACACGTGGGTGACCTATTTGCAGAGGGACACCTACTGTCTTTCGAAGACTTCAGGACTTCACAGGGCGTCCCCGGCGGCTCCTTTCTCCTACACGCCGGACTCCGACACTACATTTCATGCAAATGGTCGCCTGACGGGCGGGAGCCTACTGCGAACCCTCTTATTACGATGCTCTACCTCATGGGAACGGGCGGCCACCTGACCAAGTGGCTCACTTCTAGCATTAAGTCGGGGAGGGCACTCACGCTATCACCATTACGAGCGACATGGGAGGTAGAAATTGGAAGACCGCTGCGAGACAAGGAATGGGAGCGCATACTTCAGTTCCCCAAGAAGGTAGCTAGGAACCCCAAGTACAAGTTTATCCAACTGATGATATTACATAGAGCCTACCTGACACCACACCGACTACATGTGATGTTCCCTGCGACCAGACATAACTGCCCCCAATGCGATGCGGATGACGCATCACTAGTACATATGCTGTGGCAGTGCCCCAAACTAGGGTATTTCTGGAGCACTGTCCATGACTCACTCGCGAAAGCGGGTACACTGCCCCGAATACCTACACTGGAAACTACACTTCTAGGGCTGGGACCATCGACCCGCTCCAGAACCGTGGCGGCGCGTTTCTCTGATCTGGCCTTGTTGCTGGCGAAGCGTGCCATCACGATGAGATGGAAATCATCGAGACCACCCAACCCAGATATGTGGCGGGCGGAGGTAGTGCGCTGGGGGAAAGCTGAGGGCGTAGCACTACAAAGGGAGGAGAGTAGGGGCCTCCGGAAAACGCCGATTTCACTGGAATGGTTTGACACATTGGGGGTCTTTGAGGCTGGCAATGACGACGGTGATGAGGATGCTAGTGAATAGCTATTTGGGGTATTACCGTGCCCCGACTCACTCTCCCATGCACGACCACGACCACCACTGCCTACGGTGCACTACGATGGGGACGGGCAGCCCCGAACCATCGCTCACATTACCCCATCTTACCTGTGTGTTGGCCTTGCGCTTTGTATCATTACAGTGAGTGTGACCCACATGTCGATGTTTCAATTATGTGCCTACTAAGAGAGTGTCGGGTGGGATTTCGTAGGGGTGGAGGGTGGGACCGGTTGTGAAGGGGTTTTGTTAGTTTGTTCCAATACATCGACAAAATGAAAAATCGAATTCACTATGTTTCTATATATGCTTGGAGCAACCGCATACATGTACCTGCGGAACTTACACTGAGACTATATGCATGACGTTGTATGCTATTACTGCTCACGAAACTATGCTAATAAACAGATTTAAAAAAAAAAAAAAATACGCAACTGGGATTCTTTTTTTTCCAAAGTAAAGGTGTGGGGGCTGCCCACATGGGCATGCCAATACTCCCACCCCCTTACAAAATGCCACAGTGTTTCTGCCCCCAGTAGGCAGATGGCGCATGGCCCCCAATCTGCCCCATGGGGACGAAAAGCCGACTAGGCAGCATGGATTAGGTTTTTTTATACATAGTATTGTGGGCTAACCAAAATGGGCACGCCAAAGCCCCACCCCAAATATTCTGCCACAGTTTTCTGCCCACACAGGAGGCAGATGGGTGAAATAGCCCCTTATCTGCCCCCCCAGGAGGCAGAAAGTCCACTAGGCACTGGGATTTTTTTTATTTTGTTTATACGTAATGGTGGGTGCTGCTCAGAATGGGCACGTCAATGCCCTCATACCCCCCCAAAAAAAATCCACAGTATTTCTGCCCCCAGGAGAGACAGATGAGGCAATAGCTCCTAATCTGTCCCTGCCCACTAAGCACCAGGGATTGTTTTTTTTATAAGCCCCAAAAAAATATAGCCGAAGTCTTTTTGCCTCCACCAAGAGGCAGATGCAGGCAATAGCCCCTTTGGCGCCAGTGATTATGCTCGTTTTTTATACGTCGGGGTGGGGGCTGTCGAGAATTGGCACACCAATGCCCCAACTCCAATAAAAATGGGCACACTATTACTGCCTCCCTTTGGGGCATATCAGGGCAATAGCCCCCGATCAGCGCCCCCCCACAGGGTGGCAGAAAGCCAACTAGGCACTGACATTTTTTTTGTAATGTGCCTTGCTGTGGATTTATGGCCCTAGCACAGCCGGCACCTAAGGAAACCTAACAAACCTGTACATTTGTGAGAAATAGACACCCAGGGGAATCTAGGATGGGATAACTTGTGACCTCCTCACCAAGTTCTATTATCCAGAATCCCTTACAAACCTCAAACTTTGTAAAAACAATTTTAAAAAATCCTCATATTTCTGTGATGGAAAGTTCTGGAATCTGCGGGGAGCCACAAACCTCCACCCACTCAGCATTCCCCCAAGTCTCCCCAAAATAATGGTACCTCACTTGTGTGGTTAGGTCTAGTACCCGTGACAGGAAATGGCCCAAAACATACTGTGGAGACTTCAAAATTATCGATCATAAAAAGACTTGGTTTTGCGAAGGAGTCCCCTACGTTTTTAGTCCCAGGTTTGGTCGGCATCTAGGGAAACCTACCAAACCCAAACATTTGTGAAAATTAGGGAGGTGTGGCTTGCGTGGATCCCCCAACGCCGGCACAAATATCCTACCACCCTGCGTTCTCCTTGGTCTTCTGATAAAAATTATACCTCACTTGTGTGGGTGTCTAATGCAGAGTCAGACTAAAAACACATATATAAAAAAATATATAGGACTTAGAGCTCGGTGTGCTATCTCCTCTAAACCTAAGATTGTGACCCTTCCCAGTCACAGGCCCTTTGACCCACCCACACAAATGAGGTATCATTTTACTCAGGAGACCGAGGGGAACACTGGGTGGAAGGTATTGTGTGCCAGCACGGTAATCCCAGACAGAAATGTGAGGAATAGGTGATTTTTTAGCTACATTTGAAGTTTGCTTGGGATTCAGGGTAAGAAAACATTGGGGAATTCACGCAAGATACACCTCTCTCCACTCTCCGGGTGTCTAGTTTTTAGAAATGTCTGCGATTGGTATGCTTCCCTAGATGGTCGCCGAACCCAGTACCTAAAACGCAGGTGCCCCCTTGCAAAAGCAGGTCGTTTTCTGATAGGTTGCATGTGGTGTTTTTGGTCCCGGGCTCATAGTGAAGTAAACTAAGTGGCACTGGGCCCAAGAGTGTTAACGGCCCACTGCATCACAATTAATACTCTTGTACTTTACAATAAGACATTTAGAGCATTAGGAATGAGGTGGAACACATGTGGGAACTCATTTTTCCTGAAAGGTACAGACAGTCTCTTTTTTAAGAATGAAGTGATGGCCAGATATGGTGGGAAGGGGTGAAGGAGTCAGAGGGGATAGCATACTATTCATGGCTGCAGTCATTACTAGTGCAGAAGGTGCAGTTGCATTGGGACCCAAGAGCACGAGGACCTCAATTATTGGGAGTAGTGGTTTTTGTCTATCTCAGTTTATGTATTTACTCTTTGGAAGTCTCGAATTTATTGTGGCCTATGAGTAACTGTAAAAGTGCACCTGATATTATCTCATAAGCCCCCCACCCCTGCTGCCAGCCCTAACTCTCCCAATTACCCAAGGCTTTCCATAAAGTTATGGAGGGGAGCCCAACTTCAAAATATTTTAGGTGGGGAGGGCTTAGAGCAAAAACGCTTGAAGACCTCTGACCTAAACTATAAAGCAGCCCTTCTCCCAAGTGTTTCCCATTTGCCCTTCAAAGGTGGTTTTGCTTTTGTAGACAGCTTTTGGGCAAACACCAGTGTGGTTTCCTGCAGGAGGGAGGTAACACCTCTCACTTAGGGCAGGGGAATAAGTTGGTACACCATACAGGGGACACTCCAGTCCAAACAGTGATATTGGTTCAACGAGCTGTGAAAGAGCCAAGGCTGACAGCTGGTAATTCTTGGCACATTGTGAGTATCCATAAATCGATTGTGCCGATCCCCGATATGAGGACGCTGGAAATCACTGGTATATGATGAAAATCCCTGGCCTGTGCTGGTAATTCATGGACATGTAAAGCAGAATGGATCAATGTTTTGCAGTAGCATCTTCTGTTTGTATTTCCTAGAAATAAAAAGGAAGAATTTCTGGACAAAGGTAGAGTTTTATCATGAACATTATATTTCTATTTATTTACCCAAAATGTAAAACATTTGGTAGAAAAATCTGCATATTTCTTGATACCGGCAAGATTGTATTATACAGTAAATGGTTTTTCAAATTACATATTTACAAATGCATAATTGTATGAGACCTACTAAGCAAATACATAGCTCCTAGCCAACAGTACTTCATAAGAACAATAATACAAAAGATTGGGAATGAAGTACAGGCAGCAGTGTGCATAGTGGTGGAGCTAGTAACTGACTGGAGCACATACAGAAGAGGAGGGCAGTTGCACTAGGTCGAAGTTGTAAGAGAGGGGAGGCCAATCAACGCTTACATCTTGGTTACAGATAGGGATTGTCAGGCAAGGTGAAGGTGTGAGAGAAATAAATGAGGTGGACGGATCATGGAGGGCTTTAAGTAGGAGGCACTGCCAACCAGGGAGTTACGTGGTGAATTACAGTACATGGTGATTACATGGTAGTTAACGAAAAACGGAAGTTTGAGCAGTTGGTGGCTGAGGGGTTAACCCATTAATCCTTCAGGAGAGTTTGGACACTGGGGATGACACTGTGACAAAGGTTTGCTTGAAGAGGTCTAACCAGAGGTGGAAGAGCATTATTTAAAGCTAATAGCGGCCTGATAATTCACACTGAATTTGAGAGGAATATTATTAATGGTATGCAGACTTAACGACCTGGGGCCTCATTTATGAGGCCTTGCGTCAGTTTTGCGCTGTGGATGCGTCACTTTTTGTGACGCATCTGCGGCGTAAAACATGCGCCTTGTTGCGCCATATTTAAAAAGTGACGCATCTAGGTAGATGCGTCACTTTTTAAACCCCTGCGCCACATTATACCTGCGTCAGGTATAATGTATGCAGAGGGGGCGTTCCTCCGCAAAAAGCCTCGTAATAGTGACGCAGTGAAATCTATGAGATTTCACTGCGTCACTTTTAGGATGCGGTTGCGTCACAATCTTGCGCCTGCCTCACAGCAGGCGTAAGACTGACGCAAGCCCTTTCACATGGGGCTTTCCCCATGTGAAAGGACGCATTGCTGGAGATGCGTCACTTTTGTGACACACTCCAGCAATGCGTCACTTTTGCGCTTACAGATGCGTCAGAAATACTGACGTATCTGTAAGCCCTTGCGACATGATGCGTCATACATTAAATATGACGCATCATTGGTGTCGCAAGGAGTGCGCAGTGAAAAGTGACGCATCGCTGTTTTCACGCAGCGATGCGTCACTTTTCATAAATGAGGCCCCTTGTCTTTACCCAGCCGGACATTACCACACAGATAAGAGTCACACAGGTAGGTACTATGCAGGCCCTTTTGGTACTTTACCATGAAATACTTTACCACTTAAGCATTTTTTAAAAAAACATAATCATTATGTCATTAAAAAAAGAGGGATTTAACCCCTTCCATGCGGCCACGATTCCCCTGGTGTGCTGTAAACAACACGAACAGGGGCGGGCCGTGACGAACCTCAGCCGTCATCAGCACACGAGCACAATAGTGCATGATGGCTGGGGTTCGTCATCAGCATGGAAGGGGTTAAGGGTTCACGGATGGGTAAGGGTTAAGGGATGGGTAAGGGGGTAGAGGCAAAGGAAGATAAGGGGTTTTAGGTTTTAGAGGGGGCAGTGGGATTTTCAGGGTCAGATAGAGGTAGAGGTAAAGGAAGATAAGGTGTGTTTAGGGTTCAAGCGCATGTAGAGGTAAAGGGTTCATGTGAGCAAAGGTAAAGGGAAGTAAGGGGTTTTTAGGGTTCAAGGGTAAAGTCATGTGGGGTAAAGCCCTGCGTTGTAAAGTCTAATATTCATTATTGCTGTCTCTTTAGTGCCAGAGAGCACTTTCCGCTGTGGCTGGTATTTCATTACTCATGTGGAGGCATTTCATCATCTATCATTAGTTCTGGTGAGAACACAGAGTTGGTTAATGATACAATTTAACATTATCACTAATAAACCTTATTCTGGAAGGGGTGGCAACAGACACATTTCTTGTATTTAATTAGACCAATACCTGACATTGATCCTCATGTACGTGGATATTCTAAGAGTTTTGCATATTATATATACATTTATATAGTTGTTGTTGCTGTGTACTATGTTGCTAAATTCTCGATTTCTAACACCACCAAAGCATCTTGATTGATCCTCCATTGATCTGTTATATTTAATTAAATACATTTTAAACTCCTGGCACGTTGCTTTTCAGCATTTGGGACTGGAGGGATGGACAGAGAATCGGGGGTAATTTCAGTTGATTTTTAAACAAACAAATCTATGATCAATTCCCAAGTATTTAGAGCAAGGCATTCACTTGTTCCTTAGCTCTTTAGTACAAAATTGATCTTTTAGCACAAAAAGATTTGTTAGCATCTGCTCGCCATTTCTTTAAGAATGATTTGTGGACGGCATTCCAATTCAAGTTTATTCTGTGTTTAGTGAACAGTAACGCTGCTTTGCTATTTTCTTTTACTAGAGTGTGGGAACTGTAACTAACAAAAAACATCTCAGGTGATCTAGTCAAGTGGCCTCTAATAGCACTGTTGAAGTTGATTATCTTTTGCTGGTATGTATGCAGTTTGGGGGACTCCAAACCTTGTGTTGCTAGGGTCAGATTTATTAAGGAGCTGTGGTGACTTTGCATCAAGCGTAATTCCTTAGTTCAAACTTTAAAAGCCAAGCAAAGGCCAATTTGCGCCACCTTTCGAGGCTTTGCAAAGAAATGTAATGCAAAGCCGCTTCTTGACTATATCTATAACTGCTGAATTTCTATGGTTTTGTGTGTGTGAAATTTGAAGCTAACTATAACGTCCCTGTAACCTTTCGTTTTTTTCAGTGAAAATCTGTTTTTAATGCTATTTCCTAACTATAATGTTCCTGTAACCTTTGTTTTTTTTCAGTGAAATTCTATGTTTTTTAATGCTATTTCCTAACTATAAGGTTCCTAGAACCTTTGTTTTTTTCAGTGCATTTCTAGTTTAAAAAAAAATTAAAGTAATATGTAATTGCCAGGTGTTAATCCAACGGCTGCCGTGCACAGCTTTGGTTCTGCATGGCTAGGGGTTGCCTGCAGAGCCTAGCCAAAGCACTAACATGCAGGCAACCCCTCGCGGCACACAGCCTTAGGCTGTGTGAAGAGGGGGGTTGGCCACAATGGCAGCCAACTTGCGGGCCTCCTCCACGGGTCACTTTTGGCCCCAGCGACCCCATCCCTGGGGCTTTGTGCATTTGTTAGGGGGAGGGGCCCCCTCCATGGCCCACTTGCCCCGGGGACCCCACCCCCTTGGGCCCAGCAACATATTGTTGGGAGAGGGTGGCATGCAGCCCCCTTCCCCATGCTCATTTCAGCCCGGGCCCCAACCCCAGGGCCTAGCACCATATTTAATAGGGAGGCAGACATCTAGTCCACCACTCAGTAAATTTTGTTCCCGGCGATCCCTGGAGCCCAGCACATTTTGTGGGGGAGGGTGGCATGTGTCCCGTATCCCTGTGCTGATTTTAGCCCTGGGGACCCCATCCCCTGGGGCCCGATGCAGGTTTTTGTCAGAGTGGGCATGTGGCCCTGCTTCTGTGGGCTGTTTTGGCCCCGAGAGCACCATCTTCTGGGGCCGGCCGTATTTCAAAGGGGGAGTGTGACATGAAGCCCCCTCCCCAGGCCAATTTCAGCCCAGGGTACCACATTCCCCTGAGCCCAGCTATAAAGGGTGGGTGCCCTGATGCCTACCCAGGGCACCTACCACACTATGGTTGGGGACCACTGGAGGATGCCCGCAGCCCCAGCTGCCTCCCTGCCTTCAGCAGGCCCAGCACTGCTCCCACCCTCAGGGAGAGACTAAAAATGCTGCTCCCTGTGGGCTGGAATGTCTTCGTCTATTTCCCTGCCTGCTTCGCTGTGGGAAGGGAATCATCTGTTTCCCTGCCTGCTTCGCTGTGGTCAGGGAAACAGATGTAAAGTCTGCTCCCAAAAGGCAGGAGCATTTCTTTATGCTCCCACCCGCTGGAAGTGGATTTGGTGTTTTCTCTCTCTTGGTGTGAGATTTGTAATTGCTCCTCCCAAGCAAGAGCAAACACAGGTTTACCTGCCCATGCCAGTGAGAGCAGGGAAACATCTATGTCCCGGAGGTGGGCTCCTGGGACATTGCGGGAGCCGGCCATAGGGCATGAGGTTCCCAGGGCCAATAATGGCTCAGGAAGTGGGCTGCACAGACCCCCTCCTCCCCATTTCATGCATAGCTGGGCTTCGGGGATTGGGGTGCCCGGGACCGACTGCAACCCATGAAGGGTGGGCCACACAACCCCCTCCCCCACCTGGCCGCCAAGGGATGGAGTCCCTGGAGCTGAAATTGGCCATGGGAGTGGGGCCACTTGCCCCCTCCCCCTATGTATTGCAGCCGGGCCCCTGGGGACAGGTTCCCCATTGCGGAAGGTTCCTGGGGAGAAGGCTGCATGCCTGCTCCCCCTTAATTTAGCAGTCTGGCCTCGGGGATTGGGCCCCCAGACAAAATCGGTCTGGGGAAGGGAGCTTCGTGCCTCATTTGTATTTAGCGGCAAGGCCCTGGGGATGGGGTCCCAGGAGCGAAAGCAGACCAGGGAGGGGGACCTCACGTTCCCCCTCCCCCATATTATAATGAAAGATTCCCCCAGAACCTGGCCTACTCAGAGGGCTAAGTGCGGCAGAACACACTTGTTTTATTTTTTTGTTTTATTTTGCCATGATCCTCTGCGAATTTGCAGTAAATTAAAAAAATTAAAACGCTTTTGGGCTAGGGGGTCAGGGTATTCCTACCCTAACCCCTGTGTGACATTTTTGTTTTTTTAATTGGGACTCAGCTGAGTCTGAGCCCCAAGATGACTGCCACCACTTCCTGGCTGAAGTGGTGGTAGCCAAACACAGCAGTGCTGATGGCTCGTGGATCCTCATCTCTAGATATACATAAATCTTTTTTCTTTAGTAACTCCAAAACTACGGTACAGATTTATAACAAATTAAGAAAAGCACTCTTTCTGGACCAAGATCTAGCTTTTTGCCATATTTGTTGTAAATCCAAACAGTGGTTCGGGCTCTAGTCGTGTCTAAAGTCCCTTTTGGAAATTGCAAAGCCGAAATGTGTTTTTGGATGCCCCCCCCCCATTTTTTCATTGGTCCCCACTTGATAAATCATCCCTTAAGTTTACAGACAGATGCCGAAGTGAGCTGCAAACTAGTTCTGAAATGTTCGTGAGGATTCGTCAAATGGCTTCAAAGTTATTAGCAAAATAAATAATACTATTCCTATAAAAACCTGATTTAGATATTGGCAAACGGGTTACTCCATCACAACGGTGACAGGTGTCCTTTCCGCCGGAATATAAATCCCATTATATCCTATGAGATTAATATTTCTGCAAACGGGCTATCCATCAACGTTGTGACTGAGTAACCTATTCACCAAGATCGGTTTCAGGCAGTAGGTCCTAACTATAAACACCAACTGACGACCGGAAGTAGGTAATATATAAATAAATATATATAAAGATAGATAGATAGATAGATAGATAGATAGATAGATAGATAGATAGATAGATAGATAGATAGATAGATAGATAGATAGATAGATTGATATTTAACCCAGTGGCTTTTGCCACTAGGTAGTTATAGTTAGGTCAGTTGTTTCACAGGAAAAGCGTTTTTTGTGTTGCTAATAACTTTGGCCCCATTTGACGAATCTCCACGAAATGTTCTAAAAGGGTGGCAAAAATGCAAAAATTAAATCAGCATTTTTGCATGGATCCCAGGGACTCCTGTGAGATTGCGGGGGAATATAACAAAGACACAGGTGCTGTATTTTTCAATTACTGGGCCGAGGAGCCCACCACCTGGCGTCGCAACTCCTTTAATCATTTTTGGCCCCATGGAGCCCATCCCCCAGGGATGAAATGTGTAGAGAAGGGGAGGGGGCATCAGTGAGGTGATCAATGATGTCATTTGAGATGTCATCAGTGATATCATAAATTATGCCATAGATCATGTCATGAGTGATGTAATATGTGAGGTCATAAGCAGTGCATGGCGAGGGCTCAAGTTATAGTTAGCTCTGCTAACTATAACTGATGAATTTTAGTGTTATTTTTAGTGCAAAACTAATTTTGTCACCAAAATATTCACCTAATTATAACATTACTAAAACCTTGTTTTTTTCAGTAAATTTCCAAATTTAAAAAAAAACAAAAAAAGATCTTTTTATCACACCTAACTATAATGTTACCTTGCAAGGTAAAGGCAAGTGTATGGTAAAGGCATGCGCGATAAAGGTTTTGCGTGGTAAAAGAATAGTAGTAAAGGAAGGTGCGGATAAAGGCTGTTTCCGCCTGCATGATATCCAGGACAGTGGCCAGAGCTGGTACCAAATATTCTACGCAGTTTGGTAGGTGTGATTATCATCCAAATGTATAAAATATTTTATGACATTATTACTGCTGCTGAGTGATAAAAATATAGTGTATGTGAGCGAAAAGGACAGATTTGGCGTCATTATATGTGATACAAAACATCAAAACCTTGATCATGAAAGGAACTACACCTTAGTCTGTATGCTAGTCAGCAGTCCTAAAACGATAAATTGGACAGAGTGGTATTTGTGGATAGGAAACTGCTGTAGCAGCCAAAGACTTGTGTGATTTTTCCACGTAGAATTACCAGCTGGTAAAATCAGGTGCAGTGTTCCAACACCATGTCAGATCGGGTGGGGGAGCAAGTGCCACTCGGAATCAAGTGAAGTGGAATTCTATGGGGTAATTCCGCTCCACGTGATTCATAATCTGGGCCTTGGTCACTGTAATTTTGCAGACAGTGGGAAAGTTCCGTTTTGCACAGGCTCCTTCCTTAGAGAGCATGGAATTTATGAAGAGACACAATTGGGAATAGAGTGTAACCGATGGTTAGAGCTAATATGCATAGACGGTGAACTGTAGTAATGTATTAGTCTGGATGCAAATGTATATATAGGAGCTCCTTAATGCAGATTATAATTAGTGATTTGTACATACATGAAACTGCAATTTAAATACCTGCTGCTATGAGTGTGGAACATAAGTGCATTGATATGATTTCCTTTCTGTAACTATAATTGCTGGTTAGCCTATGTATGAAATTACACTTTGTTTGATTGCTTCTTTGTGTGTGCACATTGTATGGTTACCTTCTTCACTGCCGGTGTAATGGTTTTATTGATGCACGTATTATTGCTTTATGTTTTTAAGGATATATTTTGTATCCAAAATAAACATAGTTGGTGACAATGTTGACACTACTGCTATTATTATTATTATCATTAGTAGTAGTGGTAGAATAATCAGAAATGATAAGAAATGTGACAGTAGGTATGGAACAAATGGCAACATATTTTAATCTTAATATTCAACCTCAATGTTGGCCATCTCAATCAGCATTAATTTTTTTTTTTTTTTTAAATATGTCCTTTATTCAATGCAGAGGAGAAAAGAAGGATACAAACATTTTCCATACAGAGTCTCAATATATGAAGATTCAGTATCAAGGTAATGCATACATGGATCATGGAGCAGTCTGCAGAGTATATCGCAACAGTTCGCCGAGAATTTCAGCGTTCAAATAGTGCGTGATCATGCTGTCTTAGTTGTTGTATCCTGTCAATCAAGCTACTTCAATTAAAACGTAACGGGGTGGGGGTGTCAAACTTGGAGTCGTGGGGCGTGCGGTGCAGCAGCTGGTGGGGCCTACGGTGGGGGGGGGGCGATGAAAATGAGGGGGGGAGGACCTAAGGACAATGCTGCAGCAGTCTCGTGTCTGATCTTGCATGTGTGGGAAATACGTTGGCGATGCAGAAGGGTGACGTCATTCCTGGCGTGGCAGCTGAGCCGGGAGGGGGGAGCAGAGGGGGGGGTGCCTAGGGGTCAGGTGTGCTAGCGTTGTGTCCGCTGTCTGTGGCACCTGGGGTGTGGTGGTCATCGCTGCGCTCCCCATCTGGGGGTGTTTGTCTCTCAGGAGTACCCTGTGCCTGGGGTCCATTATGAAAAGAGCGGATCATATCGTCCCAAGGCGCCGCTATGGGGTATTTACGCAGTCCCGCTGTCTCCTCATTATGTAATGATATACTTTCCGCTTTCGCCCAGTTATCTAGCGATGCGCGCCAGTGCTCCGCCGCTGGTGGTGCCGCCCGCTTCCAGTGCTTCGTAATGAGTCTTTTGGCTGTGATGAGGCCAAGGTCCCAGAAGCGGGAAGTCACTCTGTTCAGTTTGGTCCTATGAAAGAGGCCGAGGAGGCACGCCTCCCACGAGAGCGGGATCGACACTGCCGTGCATCGTTTCAGTGTCGTGAGTATCGAGTGCCAATATGCCCGAAGTTGGGGACATTGCCACAGCATGTGGAGGAGATCTGCTCCCTCCGTGTCACACCTCGGGCATTTGGCTCCCGTGCCCGGGAAGTACAAGTTTATCTTGTCCGGGGATAGATATGCGCGGTGTAGAACGTAAAATTGGATCTGCTTGAAACGTGCATTGCGGGGAATGTTGCGGGGGCCTGAGAGTATCGCCGCCCATTCCTTGTCCGTCCATGCCTTCCCTCTGTCCTCCGCCCATTTGTCCCGGAGAGGCTGCAATGTGTGTTGGGTGTGCGAGAGTAGCGCCTGTGTCAGCCAGCGTACCACGTGCGTCCCGTTGCCCATCATGTGCATGCACTGCACTAGCTGGTGCGTGGGCGGTTCGTCAGTGATGCTCCCCCATTTCCGTGTAAGCGTCCGCAGTATTGCAGCATGTTGCAGGAATTGTCCCGCGGGTAGTCCCGTGTCAGCAGTCAGTGCCTCGAAGGAGAGCAAAGCGCCATCTGCGTACAAATCTGCCATGGTCTCTATGCCTGCTTGGGTCCACTGTGTCAGTGTCGCCTCTGTCACGACTGACGTGGCTTTGGGGGTGCCCAGAAGCGGTAGCGCTGGCGCATACGGTATGGTGGGTCTGGTGAGACGCAAGCATCTGTCATAACATTTCGTGGCTACAGCCACGTGTAGCTGCGGGTGCTTCCTGGGGCTTGTTAGCGGATGAAATAGGGTGAGTACCTGCAGTTGGGAAAGGACGTCTGTGGCCGTAGCCGTGTCCTCGAGATTCCTGCCCGAAATCCAGGCCACTGCCCATTGCACTTGTGCTGCTAGGTAATAGAGCTCTAGGTTCGGGACTGCTGCGCCGCCCTCAGTGACCGGGTTGTAGAGTTTCGTCAGTGCTACTCTCGGCCTGCCTGTGTTCCAGATCAGGTCTCTGAGCATAGATTCTAGTTCTCTAAATATGCGGACCGGGATGTAGAGTGGGAGATTGGCAAAGTAGTATAGGAGCCTGGGGAGTATTATCATTTTCGTTAGGGTTACCCTGCTAGGTACGTTGATGGGGAGAGTTTTCCAGAAGGCGACCTGTGTGCGAACAGATGTTATGGCCCGTGTCAGGTTGCCGTCTAAGATGTCTGGGGGCGTCCTGTATACATGGATGCCCAGGTACTTGAACGTGGTCTGGTACCACGTCAGTCGTTCGTTATTAATGTGAAGTGCCGGGTCCGGAGCGTCGGGGGTGAACGAATATGCCCCTGACTTGGCCCAGTTAACTTTGAGGCCTGACATCAGTTCGAATGTGCGGAAGATGTCTGACAGTTCCTGCGGCACATTCGCAAGGTCTTTGATATATAAGAGTAAATCGTCTGCGTATAGCGACACTGCATGTGTGCCATCTGCTAGCGGGATACCCCACAGTGCTCCGCTGGTGCGCAGCCGTTCAGCCAGTGGTTCAATCGCCAGGGAGAATAGTAGTGGGGAAAGTGGGCAGCCTTGTCTGGTGCCTCTTCTAACCTTTATGGGCTCCGAGACCAACTTGCCAGTGCGTACCCTCACCTCAGGTTTCCCATATAGCAGGCCGACCAACTCCAGAAAGTCATCACCCAGGTCAAACTTGCGTAGCACTGCCGATAAGTAGGGCCATTCGACAGAGTCGAACGCTTTCTCTAGGTCCAACACCAGGCAACCCGATCTTGGCCATGTCTGGGCTGCGTATTCCTGCACCCGGAACAGCCTCCGGATGTTCTGGGAGGTGCATCTTGTTGGGACAAACCCATTCTGGTCCTTGTGTACCAGGGCCGGTACCAGGGTCGCTAGTCTACGGGCCAGTGCTGATGCCAGGATTTTGTAGTCCGTATTGAGCAGGGCTAACGGCCTATATGACCCGAGGAGCATCCCGTCCCTATTTGGTTTGAGAAGCGATACCAGTAAGGCGTCATTCATGGATGTTGGTAAGGATGAGTCGTCTAGGGCTGCCGAGTATGTTCTGAGCAGCTCGGGAATCAGGATGTCATGATATGCTTTGTAGTATTCTGCAGGCAGTCCGTCCGGACCTGGGGTCTTCCCGTTAGAGAGGGCGAATATGGCCTCACGTAATTCCTCCGCTACCAACGGGGCTCCGAGCTCATCTCGTTGGTCATCAGTCGGGGCGGGAAGTGTGAGTTCCTCCAGGTATGCCTGGATGTCCGGCTGCGGATTAGCCATTTGCGACTGGTATAGTGTCTTGTAGTGCGCTACGAAGGCTGCGTGTATGCCCGCCTGGGTGTACACCACGGTATCCGCGGTTGGGCTTATGGCCGTTACCGGGGCGGAGCGGTCTTCTCGTCTTATCAGCCAGGCTAGGAGTTTGCCCGGCTTGTCGCCGTAGCGGTGTGTGCGTGCTGAGTGCGCTGTGTAGTTGACTTGTTTTAGCCTTCCTATTAGCCTGTCGTGTTCTGCCCTAGCCTCGAGCAGTTCTGTATCATCCCCTCCCGTCGCCTTTTGCTCCTTGCGCAATAAATCCCTCTCTATCTTTTTCAGGTCTGCTTCCAGCTGTCGGCGGGTGTGTGCCTGGGTTCCTAGGCATAGCCCCCTCAAGACCACTTTGAACGCGTCCCACTCTATCTGGGGTGTGGAGGCAGTGTTATTGTTCTCCTCGAAGTGTTGTGCTGTTTGCGCCCCTATCGAGGATCTGAATGTGCCGTCAAGCAGGAGGTCTGGTTGCAGTCGCCAGGTGGGGATTGGTGGTCGCGGCTGCTCCCAGGCGAGTGTCATGAAATGAGGGTTGTGGTCCGAGTGCGTGCGGCCCATGTATTGCGTGTCTCGTATCGCCGGTAGTAAGTCTCTGGACACCATGTATCTGTCTAGGCGTACATGCAGATTATGCGCCCCTGAGTGGAAGGAGTAGGCCCTGGTGTCTGGGTTGTGGCTGCGCCATGCATCTAGCAGGTCCCATTGCGCGGACCAATCTAGGAGGGCTCGCGCTGCGTGAAGAGCTGGGGAGTTAGGGCGCGGGGGACGGGAACGGTCCAGAGAAGGGTCTAGCGTGCAGTTATAGTCCCCGCCCAGTATCCATTGTGTGCCGTGCCACGGCGCCAGGGTGTTGGACAGTTGTGTTAAGAAGTCCTGTATCCCTGTGTTGGGTGCATATATCGAGGCTAGCACTATCGGGTTCCCATCTATCCTGCCCCTGACTGCTGCATGCCTCCCCCCGGGGTCCACCAGGGCGTCCTGCATTATCCACGGGGTGCCCGGTCGTATCCATACCAGCGCCCCCTTAGCGTAAGAAGAGTGGTGCGTGGCGTATAGGTGGCCACGCCATCTGCGGCGTAGGGTGGCGACTTCCTTCGCACAGAGATGCGTCTCTTGTAAGAGAGCAACATGTACATTATGGCGTTTGAGGTATGAGAATATTTGATACCGTCTAGACGGCGTGTGCATCCCTCTCACGTTCCATGTGCATATAGTGATCACGGACATTGCTTTGTATTGACGGTCTCCCCAGGGTGTCCACCCCGTCCCCCCCCCCGCCCGCCCGCAGTTCGTAAGGAATAGTGATTGGTCCGCACGCCATTGCAGTCTTGTGAAGGGGGAAAACGGGTAGGTAACATGGCCAATAAAACAGGTAGCCAATGAACATCGCAAACATGCGAAATACCAAGAGGTCGGTGGGCAAACGTGCTCCCGTCCATGCTCTCAAGGAGAGTAACAAAGTTTAGTTCAGTTCTGGGGGCGGCCGTGCAGTGCTAGCAGTAGCAGCTGACCAAGTGTTCGTAGTGACATCGAAGGGGGGTCGTTCCCCTTCCCGGTGGGTATGTGAAGGCCCTAGTCGGCCCCAACTGTAAAAGTCATAGGTATAAAACCAACATTTAATGCCATACGTTACGTGTCTTGGCTCATGTGCAGCAGGGTGGCAGGCCACAGGAGTGGGGGGCCAGCCGTCCGGCGTCCGCTGGGCCATCGCCAGGACGAGTTGCAGCTCTCAGTTGTCCGGAGATCTCGTCGGGCCATTCGTGCTCAGTTCTGAGTCCGCAATCTCCATGTGAGTGGCCCTCCGAGCGTTCCTGTGGGGGGCTCAGTGTGCATGCTCTAGGAGACAGTTAGCCAATGTATTCCGAGGTCTGGGGGGTGACGTCCGGTCCGGGATCTGTCTCTGGAGAGTCCGACCTCCCGTAGATCGCTTCGTCGTCGCTTGGAGGGTCCTGTGTGCCGCTGCCAATTGGGTCACTGGGCGCTGGGGAGTTGCTGAGTTCCCGCACAAGGCGGAGGACGTCTTGTTTTTCCTGCTGCGTGGCGTCGGCAGGGGGTGACATCCTCCCCGGCCTGGCCGCGCGCCCCTGCGCTCGCTGCCTCGGGCGCCGTCGTCTCCTGTTCCCGCCGGGTTGGTATCTGTTCGCGCGGGTCGCCGTGGTCCTGGGGGCTGTATCTGTGCCACTGTCCAGCCACGCTTCCACTTCATCTGGGTCTGTGAAGAAATGGGTTTTCTCCCCGGCTATCACTCTGAGTTTCGCAGGGAATAGTAAGGAGTACTGTAGGCCCTGTTGGCGCAGGCGCGTCTTCGCGGCTAAAAAGGATTGTCTCTGCCTTTGTACATGAATGGTGTAGTCCGGGAAGAACATTACTTTGGAGTTTTCGATTCTCACCTCCTCTAGCTTGCGTGTTTCTCTCAGTATGGAGTCTCGGTCTCTATAATTCAGGATGCGGAGGAGCATGGGTCTAGGGTTGGAGCCCGCAGCCAGGGGCGTAGTCGGTACTCTATGGGCGCGTTCCACCACGAATTGAGGCGAAAGTGAGCCCTCTGGCAGGATGGATGTCAGCCATTTTTCCATGTGCTCCTCCGGTGTTCTCCCTTCCCATTTCTCCGGGACGCCGACCAAGCGTACGTTGTTCCTCCGCGCCCTGCCTTCCGCATCCTCAGCCCGGTCTTCAAGGAACTCCACTCGGTTCAGTAAGTCTTGTATTTGGGTATGCGACTGGCTGGCTTGGGGTTGGAGCTCCTTCACGGTTCCCTCCAGCGTCGAGGTGCGATCAGCGAGTTTTTTGTGGTCTTCGCGGAGATGCGTGAGGTCTATGGCCACACTGTCGATCTTAGTGGCTAAGGAGGTGCGCGTGAGTTGAATTGATTCCTCTAGCCGCTCCATGGCTGCCAGCATGACGTCGAGCTTCGCCGCCGTCTGATCCTGGTCCGTGGTTTTGCTAGTTTTGTTCATGTCGCCTTTAGGCCTCGTGCCCCCAGTGCCAGTCCGCGCCCTGGTCCCGCCAGACATCAGCGTCCTATGGGGAGTCCGCTCTTCTCGTCCCGGCACGGTTCAGTCCCGCCTGGCCAGCGGCGGGGAGGAGGGTGAGGGTCGTCTGCTGCTGGTCCGGGCCCGGCTGCTGGTGTCGCCAGGTCCTATCTGCGTGGTGCTCTCAGTCGCTCCTGAGAGGGCAGACAGCTGCTGGGCGCCTCGTGCTTCGGTACTGCGCGATATATCTGGGTGTATGGCACGGCTCCGAGGTGTGCCCCCTTTGTGTTGTGAGCCCGTTTATGGCAAGGGGTTCAAGGTCTGTGTGGAACCCAGTGGGTCGGATATTGCGCTGTCACGGCGGCCGATTCCGCTCGTGTGGCAGCCGCTCGGTGTCGAGCTTCGCCCTGATCGCGGGTGGTGCAGGCCTCCGTCCCCTCAAGCCGTCGCTATGTCCTCGGTGTGCGCCTGTGGTAGCGCCGGTGGGCCGCTGACCTCGTTGTGCTGCGGAGTCAATGGGCGCTGCTTGCGACCGGGGTCCCGTGTGTCGCGGCGTGTGTGGCTGCCGGCGAGTGTCGTGTTGCGTGCCCCAGCCTCCACCGCTCTCTAGCTCCTCAGGCAGCCAAAGCCCAGCCGTTCTCCCCTCCTCACCGCTATGATGCAGGGCTGGTGCAGCCCCCGATGCAGGGGCGACGCGTCCAGGCCTGGCGGTCAGGGCACTCCCGCCGGTCCGCCTCAATGTGTATTCGGGAAGCCCATCCGGGTTCCTGAGGTCATCTCGCCCCAGTTCCTCACCGCCATGGGGGGTGGGCGGCCTCCCGTGCCTTGGCGCGTGGTCCGCTATCTTTTGGTGTCGGCCTCGGTTCTGGGCCTACCGCAGCTGTTGGATCCCCGGTGTTTCCTGGGTCCGCGCCCGGGCCGGCTGCAACTTTCGCGGCCACGAGCGGTCAGCACCTCCCGGTGCGGTTTCGCGGGTCCGATCCGCGCCAAAGTCGGCCAGGCGCCGCGTCGGGTCTGTTGGGGCACTCGCCGGTGGTTTTCGGCGGCCTCAAGATAGAACTGTCCCGGAGAACAGCGTCGGGAAGGGGAACTCGGCGCGGAGCTCTACCCGCAGGCGACCATTTGCTTCGCGTGCTAAGCCACGCCCCCTCAATCAGCATTAATATTAATATTATAATACTAATTATTATTATTAGTAGTAGTAGTAGTATTAGTAGTAGTATTTAATTTTTTATTATTATAATTACAACAATACTGGAAATAAAAATAAATGAGACAGCACCATTTTTACTGATTAAGACTGAAATATTTAGCCATTTTTTCCAAACCTTCCACCAAATATTTTTAACAACCAGTGTGAAGTGGGTGAAATGAGTTTAGGACTAGTCAAAAACAAATCACCCTCAAAGAGTAGAGCAGAGAATGATGAAGAAACACAGGAGGCGACCCTGGAACAGCAGAGCACAACAATGAGGAAGCCAGATCAGGTGAACACTGGTGGCAGAGTCGTGGAGGAGTGTGGTGGCGATACAGGGCTTTCCTGCAGCACTCGAATTGGTGGTGTTACTGTAATCCACCTCCTGGATGTCAAGGATTGGACCAAAATCAAGAACAGCTTCCTGTTAAGACAGGGGGAAGAAAAGCTGAGCATTACAAAAAAAATGTGCAACACATAATTAAAATACACATAGCAGTATTTGTCCACACTATTTGCATTTGTTTGTCTTTAAACAAGTCAAGTCACTAAGGACCTAGGAAAGTTTCATTCAACAGAAATGATGCCTCTAATTTCATCAAATTGCTTGAGAAAAATCAAACTGGTTCCTGTTACCTTATTTAAGTAAATTGTTAAGATATACAGAATTTGGAAAAGGTGAGACTAGTAATGTATTAAGCACTATAACAATAACAGTATATTCACACTTTGCAAAAAAGGGCATGTTGGGACAGAAAAGTACTCTGCATGGTAAAGGACATGTACCCCTGACCTGAGTGCCAAACTGTACGGTTGTCCGAATTTTCAGTCCTGATTTTTTGTCATAGGCAAACACAAAAAATGTGTGTGTGCCATGACATTGGCCTATTTCACGGATCGTGGTCCTGTTGGACCAAGAGGGTTGCCTAAAGCGCTACCCTTATAGTAGTGGAAGACTACCACCTTCAACACAAGCTAAGTAGCACAAGTACAATGGTCGGAGCATACCGGTAGTTATCAGTAGTACTGAACAGGTCCTTTTCACCTTGTGTGACTGGAGTGAGGCCTACAGGATCACTCCGCTTTTTAAAGGTTTGGCTGCTGTGTGCTTAACTCACCCTTGGCCTCCATCAAGTAGATGTGAGTGCTATGCAATGCAGAAGTAGTGACTGAGCTGGTTGAATGTGTGCATGGGAAGAGTACAGTACAGGGATAAAGAAATACTGTGCAGTATACGTGTGGGCTTCTGGGCTATTCAATATTAAATGAGCAGGACAGCGGACGGCCCTGATTATTATTGTTCAATATCCCAGCAGCCTCTGCTCTTTCTCTTAGCACGCTCAGTGAAGATAGGGGACCTTTACATTACTTCAGGGACATTTAGAATAGGTGATTGACTGATAGGGCGTTCCATTACAGATCGGGAGAGCATGTGGGTTCCCTATCCAGAAGAATGGCCAAAAGCCCATCAGCTATTTGCAGATGGGCATCATTAGTTGCTCCACCGTGGAGGTGTGGGACCAAGGAAGTGGGTCATGACCGGAAGTGGTCATCATGATTATGCGACAAAGGGGAGGGGTTAGAGTAGAGCCCTTTAAAAGTGGGCTACCCCCATGACCCCCTCTTTGTCCCCTGATGTGCTGCGGAAGCCGGACTGAATGTTTGCTACCCACACACCCCAACATATCTACATTGGAGCCCATCGTACCCGTGTAATATGTGCCCATTTGGCTGCCTCCTTCGGGAGAAGCCTTTCAGGGGTGAGGCTGGTTGGAAGGAGGGCTGACCTGCTGGTGGCCCTACCCTTCTAGCCCTCCCTCAGGTATCCCAGGGATTATGTGGGGCATGACCAAGAGTCATGGGATGCCCCGGCAGGGACCAATGCGCTATGCGGTCTCTGGGGATATCAGAAATGTTTGACGTGTCAGTTTCTCACCTGGTCTTTCTGTGCTATGTTGCACCCAAATAATGATGTAAATAGGATTTGTGCAAAGCTGTGTTCGGGTTTGCTGTGCATTTTGTGATATTTTCTATTCAGTGGCGGCCGGCATGGCTAGCGGTTGGCGGGGCGGGTGTAGGGCGGATTGCACAGGACGGGGGAAGGGGGTTGTGCATGGTGCAATATATAAAAAACAAAATAAACTTACCTTGCTGCCATCCGGGTCCTAAATCTCTGCTCCTGCTCTCCTCGTGCACATTGCGGAACAGGAAGCAGGCCCCACTGACAAATCACAATGCTGTAATGCAGCGTTGGTATTGGTTTTCAGCGTCCTGGTTTGACGCTCAACCAGGGAATGGGGGCCTGGGCATGTTCTCCATGCAGGCTGTAATGCAGCTTGCATGGAGAACGGGGAAAGTGTTCCCGAGAGGGCCGGCCAAACAGTCATTGCGCACTTAGGAGTGGGCAAACCACTCCTCCACTGCCCTCCTCTAAGAGCAGGGCAGCTCACCCACCCACCTGCTTAAAAGCAGTGGGGCGACGCTCCTCTGGCATAGCGGAGGAGATTCCATTGTTTCTACGGTGTAATGTTATTTGTTTACAATGGTTATTATACCACCTTGTTTCATGTGCAGTAAAAACCCCGTCTTGGTCCCCAGTTTCGTGGCCTTCGGAGTTAGGAACCCCTCCATCACCAGTATCCAAAGTTAGGAATCTGGGGGTTCTATTCGACAACAAGCTAGCTTTTGTCAGCCATGCCAACGCAGTGGTCTCAGCCTCCTTTTTTACCCTAAGAATGGTAAAGAAATTGCTTCCATTTCTTCCCCCAAATGCAGGCAAGACCCTAATGTCCACTTTGGTATTGTCTAACGAAGACTATTGCAATGGCCTAATGTTGAACGCGCAGGAGCAAGTTTTCAACAAATTACAGCTTGTTCAAAATGCTGCCACAAGGATTCTAACCGGCACACCGAAGTATTCATCTATTTCTCCCATCATTCGTCAACTACATTGGTTGCCGGTTAGAAGCCGTACGAAGTTTAAGGCCTTGTGTATGACATATAAGGCATTGAACAACATTGGACCAGAATTTTTTTAAAAGGCCATTTGTGTTTACACACCTAGTCGAACATTACGTTCATCTGCAGCCCAACAGCTTCAAATCCCACGCACAAAAAAAGCCACATGGGGAGACAAACGCTTTGTGGTTGCCGCTTCTAAACTGTGGAAACTGCTCCCTCCCTACATCAAACTTAGCCCATCACTGCTAACATTCCGAAAGCATCTTAAAACCTGGCTTTTTAATCAGTAAACTCCCAATAGGAACCCCTTTGCAATCTGTAAGCTCTAGCGCCGAGACACCAGAAGGTATTTGTGCGCTATAGAAATGTTATAAATAAAATAAATAAAATGTCCTAAGCCAAGAAGTTGAGTTTTTTGCCTTTGTGGGGGGCGAGGGGACTGCGCAGTTCGTAAGGGTGGTTGACCTCACCTGCATTGCATGAGTGAGCACACAATAGAGTAGAGCTTTTCAAACAGTGTGTCCCGACACTACTGGGTCGCCTGCAAATGGTGGGTGTGTTGCAGGATGACAGCAGTATTAAGGGCACTTAGTGCTAATTTAGAGGCATTCCTTTGAAAGAGTGTCTCAGAGTCTGCCACAGCAGCGCGGACTCCGAGACACTCTGCTCTATGGGGGTCGGGCGATTCACAACAAAGCCCCATTAACAAGTAAAAAGAGTGGAAGGGGGGCTGCCGTGTATGTGGGCGAGCAGGGTACCAGGCAGAGAGCAGCGCTCAGAGCTGCAGACACAAGAGCCTTCTCAGACACCGGCTGTCAGGCAGACAGAACTGCTTTTGTGTCCCTGTAACTTCACTGTGGCCTACGAGGATTGCCCTTAATCACACTCAGTTTAAAAACATTGCCGCCATGCTGAGAAGTTCTGAAGGGGTCCCATTACAATTGTAGCACCCCTTCTAACAATGGTCAAAGCTGCCCCATTCATGTTATTGCAGCACAGCCAAGGAGTGCTGGCAATGCCTCACTAAAGGTATGCCAGGGTTGCTTTCACAGACCAAAACTATCTCATTAACACGTAGGGTTTTGCTGAGAATAGAGGAAACTGTCCCACAGAGGGTGCAGCAGCACTGCTGTGCAGGTAATGCCCCCTTAAATGCAGAGCATGACCTGATAACCAATTAGCACTATTGTCCAAAATAAACTACAACAGCCCTGCTAGGAAGTGCAACGGGGGCTCCATTCAACCCTCATGCTCGAATGAAAACGAATCTGTCCATTTAGTGTGAAGACAGTGTTATGTCCCAGCACGGAGGGAGACAGATGGAGGGAGACAGAGAAGAGGGAGACAGAGAAGAGGGAGACAGACAAGAGGGAGACAGACAAGAGGGAGACAGACAAGAGGGAGAGAGACAGACAGAGATGGAGAGAGAGACAGACAGGGACAGACAGAGATATGAACAGACAGACAGAAGCAGAGACAGAGACAGAGGCAGAGACTGAGACAGACAGAGAGGGAGAGGGAGACAGAGGGAGAGAGAGGGAGACAGGGACGAAGACAGACAGAGGGAGGGAGGCAGACAGAGGGAGATGAAATGAAATGAAATTAATTTGGACTTGTAAAGCGCACTGCTGCCCCAGCAAAGGGGCGTCCTGGCGCTGTACTCATACCGCTGTGGAACCCTTCCTGCCTTTTTCCCTATGAAATGTCCACTCCTGGGCACCCCCAAGGTGAAGCCAGGCATCCCAGCGCTGTTGGGGCCGTTGTGGAAACTAAGCAAGCTATTGCAAAGAGTTGCAGAGTGAGACCCATGATTAGAATAGGCACTGAGGAGAGAATTATCAGGTCTGAGGAAATTAAGCCCAAGACCCGCCGAAGCAAGAATTGAACCCTGGTCCCGGGCCAGACCTCTGCATTAGGGTCTGCCGCTCTAACCATTGAGCCACACATCTCCTGATAGATAGAAGGAGATAGATGGAGGGAGACAGACAAGAGGGAGAAAGAGGGAGAGAGTGGGAGGGAGACAGAGGGAGGGAGACAGAGGGGGAGAGAGAGAGAGAGGGAGGGAGACAGAGAGAGGTAGACAGAGAGAGAGAGAGTGGGAGACAGACAGACTAAGGGAGACAGAGGGAGGGAGAGAGAGGGAGAGAGATAGCGAGAGGGAGGGAGACAGCAAGAGATGGAGGGAGACAGAAAGAGGGAGGGAGACAGAGACAAACAGAGATAGAGACAGACAGAGACAGGGACAGACAGAGACATATAGAGGCAGAGACAGGGCCAGACAGACAGAGGCAGAGACAGATAGAGACAGAGGGAGGGAGACAGGGACAGACAGAGACAGGGACGGACAGAGGCAGAGATTGAGACAGACAGAGAGGCAGAGAGGGAGACGGAGAGGGAGACAGAGGGAGGGAGACAGAGAGAGAGAGGGAGACAGAGAGAGAGAGACAGAGGGAGGGAGGCAGATGGAGACAGTCAGGGGAGACAGAGGGAAGGAGAGGGAGACAGACAGAGAGAGGGAGACAGAGGGAGAGATGGAGACAGAGAGAGAGGGAGACAGAGAGAGAGAGGGAGACAGAGAGAGGGAGACAGAGCGAGAGGGGGAGACAGAGGGAGGGAGACAGAGGGAGGAGACAGAGGGAGAGAGACAGGGAGAGGGAGGGAGACAGACAGAGGGAGGGAAACAGAGGAACAGAGACAGAGGGAGGGAGACAGAGGGATGGAAACAAAGGGAGACAGAGAGAGGGAGACAGAGAGCGGGAGACAGAGAGCGGGAGACAGAGGGTGACAGACAGAGGGCAACAGACAGAGGGAAGGAGAGAGACAGAGGGAGTCAGACAGAGGGAAGAGGGCGACAGAGGGAGGGAGACAGAGGGATACAGAGAGACGGAGACAGTTCGAGAGAGAGAGAGAGAGAGAGAGAGAGAGAGAGAGAGAGGGAGACAGACAGAGCAAGTGAGAACCCCATGGAATCCCCCCTAGGTGGTTCGAGCTCGCTACGCTACACTCGCTCGCTACACTGCTTTACTGTGTCCTAAAATAATGCATCTCCAAAAAGTGTGTCACCAACATGAAAAGTTTGGAAATCTGTGCAATAGAGTAACCACCCACTCTATCACACATCTTAAAGGGGATGTCCAAGCCTAGAAGGAGCGCTCCTAATAATGAAGCATGCTACATGTACATGAGGGTTCTAAGTACTATAACAAGCTAGTTTTTTTTTACCTTAGACGTACACCTTACAGTGAGGGGAGTTCTTTTCTTTAGAGTCTGGCAGGAGGATGCTGTGAGAGAAACCAATTCGATCAAAGCGGTTTCTTTTTTGATGTTGTTAGTGTCTTTGTGCCTGTGGGCATGGATCATACCGTGCTCTTTTACTACCTGGGCTCCACCTCTTCTGTGAGCAAGTGAAGCTTGCGCTTCAGCAGACAGTGCTGTATATTAGAACTTCTGCTGCCCTCACTGTACTATTGCGAGTGTGAGCATGGTGCTTCCACGTCCCTTGCCTGGATAAGACATATTCAGGGATAGCTTCTGCAAACAAAGTTGCAACTATTCTGTTTTGTAAGGAAAGGAAGCGTGCACGTTCTTAGATTGTGCCTGTTCATTACTTGTGCATTTCTGTGTTTGTGAGTACGAAACAGCACTTTTAAAGGCAGTGTTGTAGTTACCTGAGTTCGAGCGATGTTTGCAGTACTACCTACTTTAATAGTTTAGTGTACCTGTTATGAGTGTGTGTGTGTGCTCTCTTGCATGTTGTGTGTCAGTGAAGCCAGCACTGTCATCATTGTGGTTCACTTTTTCTAAGCAAGGTTTGCACTGTTGCTCGTAGCTTCTGGTCGTGCTGTACTTGGTTTGAATGTGTATTGGGGAAGCTTGCACTTTTACTGACCCTACAGTAGTGTGCCATGTGTGTGTGTTGTATCTGTTTGAGAGTGCAAGGAAAGTTACACAACTGCTACATTACATATGATGTATCTTTCTATACACACAATGGCGGCTTCTCCGCTAAGGTGAAGGAGCGTCACCCCACTGCCATAAAGCAGCAAAAGAAAGGAAAAAATTAAATATTAATAAAGCTATGTTATAATCCTTTTATTTTTTTATCCTACAGCAGCAGCATGTGTGTGGGGGCGGGGCAGCAGAGCAGGGCAGGAGCGGTAAAACACTCCTAAGTGCGTAATAACTTGGTCGGCCCTCACCGGCGGCCCAAAACAGTCATGTGCACTTTCAGTGTTCTCCATGCAGGCTGCATTACTGCCTGCATGGAGAACATGCCCACCCCTCCAGCCTCTAGCTGAGCGCTGTGCCACGGCGCTCAGACCTATCACAATGCTGCATTGCAGCATTGTGATTGGCTGCGCGGAGTGTTGGAGTCCTGGTGCTTCCTGTTTCTCCCAGAAAGAGGACCAGGAGAGGCAGCGGCTGGCCAGGAGGTAAGTGCTTTTGTTATTAAACCCGACCCCCCAAGCCCCGCCCCCCCAGCCCCCTGCCCCCTACCCCCTACCCACGCAACAGCTGCTTCCAGGCAGCAGCCGCGACTGAATACACATGAGGGAAGACTACAGTGCTGTCTGCAGTTTTATTACATGTGTGTGTGTGTGCGCGTTTGTATAAGTAGGTTGGTTAGCTACTGCATATGCCATACCTTTGGTGCACGAGCATTGATTCTGTGTGTGATGTATTTTAACGCTTGTGTGCTTATAGGTGTGAAACCTGCACTGGTGCTGCCTGTTCTGTACTTACCTGTGTGAGTGAAGCAGAGCTTACATTGTTGTTCACGGTGTTCTAACGGCTAAAGAATTCATAGGAATATTACGGAAGCTTGCTCTATTGCTGCCAGAGCTGTATGTGTTCTGTGCACAAATGGATAGATTTGCATCTTTGTGTCAAGTAAAAGCCCACTGCTGTTTGTCAGTGCTGTGCCTGTTCTGTGCACAAATACTTGTTTCCCAGCTGCTAGCCGAGCTATACCTGTTCTTTATTTATTTATTTATTTATTTATTTATTTATTTTATATAGCGCAAACAGCTACCCAACAAAGGGTTTCCCGGCGCTAGTGATCCAGTGCTTTGATTGGTTCAGGTTCTAGATGTTAAACAACCAGGTTTTTAAGGCCTTCCTGAATTTCATATAGTTGGTTTCCTGCCTAAGTGTCACCGGAAGAGTGTTCCAAAGTGAGGGTCCGAGATATGAGAAGGATTTTCCACCCATTCGCGCCAGCCTGATTTTAGGAATCACAAAGTGGTTGGCTGTGGCTGAACGAAGGGTTCGAGATGGGCGGTAGGGATGTATTAGATTTTGTAGATACTTGGGTGCATTATTGGTTGAGATCCTATGCATAAAGCATAAAGATTTAAATTTCACCCGATTCTCGATTTTCAGCCAGTGCAATTCGCGGATGTACTTGGTGGTGGGTGTGGAGATGGGAATTTTCCACAGTAATCTCGCGGCTGCATTTTGCACTGTCTGTAATCGTCGGGTAGTGGCCTTATTGGCCCCCAAGTATAGCACGTTGGCATAATCCAGTCTGGAGGTTATTAGAGCGTTGATGACAGTTTTCTGGGTATTTTTGGTCAGCATCCAACAGATTTTTTTCAACCACTTTAAAATCGCAAAGCATGTAGCTGACGTCTTCGCAGCTTGTTGATTGAGATTAAGCGATTCATCTATGATGACCCCGAGGTTGCGGGCTGATTTGACTGGGACCGGGGGGGGTACCCATCACGTCTGGCCAGTGTTGGGGTCCCCAGAGCTCTTTGTTCTTACCCAGAACAAGTAGCTCGGTCTTATCGCCATTGAGTTTGAGAAAAAAAATTCTCATCCACTCCGCGATATTGGTTAGACCGAGTTTTAATGACGAGGTATTATTAGATTCGGTGGATGATAGAGAGAAGATAAGCTGAGAATCGTCAGCATAGGAGAACATTAGTAATCCAGTCTCTTCTATCATTTTGGCCAGCGGGCTCATGTAAATATTAAAAAGCAGTGGGCTCAGTATGGAGCCCTGAGGTACTCCATGTTTAAGGGTCATAGTGTCTGAGCAGGCGGATTGGGAGAAAACTTGGAAAGTGCGCTGTTCCAGTAGGGATTTAATCCAATTACAAGCTGCGCCCCTGATACCAATGGAATGGAGTGTTTGTTCAAGTACAGTATGTGACACAGTATCAAATGCTGCACTGAGGTCGAGTAACAGCAAAGCTACCGTTTCTCCACGGTCCAGCATTAGTCAGATGTTCTCAGTGACGCCTAACAAGGTCGTCTCTGTGGAGAAGCCTGTGCGGAATCCTGATTGGTGAAGGGGTAATAAATCATGAGTAGTAATAAAATCAGTAAGGACCCTGTGAACGTGCTTTTATAGTATTTTCGCAAAGGTTGGTAACAGGGAAATAGGTCTAAAGTTGGATGGCAAATTGGGATCTGCTCCTGCTTTTTTCAGCAATGGATGAATCATCGCATGTTTCCACTCCTTCGTACGGTTTCTTCCTGTAAGGATTTATTAAGAAGATTAGTGATTGTTTCCAGGGCCCCGTTATTGAGTTTTTTCAGGACCGAACAAGGTAGTGGATCATTAGGTGAGCCTGATTTGATAGAATTTAATAATTTGCGAACCAGGTCTAGGTCAAGTTTCGGCCAGTTGTTTAGAATGGCTGGAGGTGTTACGTCATAGGGGGGTGTGCAGGAGGACAGAGCTGTTTCAGCAGGGATAATGGGGGCTGAAGTATTGGTTTCAAAACTGGTATGAGTCTTGGCCATGTCAATTGTGGTTTGTTCTATACCCTGATATATCTTATCCACTTTTTCTACGAAGAAGGCTGCAAGGGAGTCGCATTGTGATTTATTAAGGTCTGGGGGAGATTGTAAGGTGAGGGAACCAGCTAGTTCTCTCTCAGTTTTAAAAAGTGTTTTGGACTGGCATAGGGCTTCAGTAATTTTTGTGCAGGCATGTTCAGCTTTGGCTTTAGCACATAGCCTCTGATAATTTGAAAGTTTATTTTTGTAGGCTAGTTTGGCATCTGGACAGTAGGTTTTCCTCCATTGCTGTTCTGCAGTTTTGCAGGTGCTTTTTTCGTGTTTCAAGGTCTCAGTGAACCAAGGAGCAGGGGGGCGGTGGGAATTTTGTTTTAATTTAGTTTTAGGCAGAACGGAATCAATAGCTTTTATAAGCCAAGTTTGGACCGATGTTGAAAACTCTTGTACTGTTGATTTTGTACAGGGAAGATGGCCTTAAAGAAGGAATTGAGGTTTTCTATGTCAAGCTTTTTCCATTTCCTGATTAGTTGTGTAGGTCCTGATGTTTTATCCTTGTTAGAAAATTTTACAAGAAGGGAAAATTTAATCAGAAAATGGTCTGACCAAGGCACTGGAAGGGCAGTGTGTGTGGATATGTCATTTAAGTTGGAAAAGATGGGATCCAACAAATGACCGGCTCTATGTGTGGGGCCGGAATTCTTTAAGGTCAAATTAAGGGATGCTAAGTCCGTTTTAAAATCATTAGCTATTGAGCAATCTTCTTTCTCCAAATGTAAAGTCGTATCCCCTAGAATGGTAAAGCTAGCCATTTTCATAACTAGAGGTCCAATGAGTTCAACAAGGTTAGGTAGCCATTTAGAGGCGGCTCCTGGCGGCCTATAAATAAGTGCTCCAGAAAAGGTAAAATTAGGTGTAAGTGAGAGTTTAAAAATTGCGCCTTCGCAACCCTCATATGGGAGTTTGTTGAATTCGCAGTTATAACGATTTCTGAAGATAATTGCTATTCCTCCTCCTGGTTGCTTTTCACGATCTAGTCTGACAATAGCATATGTTTCAGGGAGTGCCATAGCTAAGTCAGGGCCAGAGCTGTCTTGAAGCCACGTTTCCGTTAAGAACACGGCATCGGGAGCCTCATCCAAGAGTAAGTTAAAAATTTCCGTTTTATGCTTAGGTAATGAACGGCAGTTAATACTGAAGAATAAAAACGATTTTGAACTCGTTTCTGCATTAGTTGTAGGTTTTCTGACCTGCAAAGCTTTTATTACTGCGTGGTCAGTAGAGAATTGGCAACATTGGCATATAGCTTTCTCTAGATCAGGCTCTATTGTCCTGCATGAAGGATGACTTGCGGGTCGTAGGGATAATAGAAAATCTGTTGCATATTTTATGCGTGAAGAGCCAGTTGTGTCTGTTAATGCATTACTTATAGAAGGACATTCTAAGTATTCCTTGGTACCTGATGGAGATGGCGCCATATCTCTGGACACGTCCGGTGCACATCCGAGGCGCGGACGGGCGCAGACGGGCTGACTCTGGCGTGACTCCGGCGCAGGGACGGCGCCCCTGCAAACGCGACCGCTAGCGCGGTACACCACTGTTTCCTTATATCTGGTCCACTAGAGCGCTCCCACCACTCTAGCCCCCACTCAAGATGGCCGCCGAGTGCAGAGAAGCCTGACCCCGGTTTGAAGCTCTAACGGCAGCAAGCGCCGTGAAAAATGAGCGAAAATGCGTGCAAGTGAATTATAAGTATGCTGGGTGCATTACAGAATGGAAATATACAATTTTAAAATTTCGCTAACATTTCCCAAAAACTATCCGTTTTATTCACAGAGCGCAGGGTAAAACACACAAGCTCGGTATTACACCAATGTCACTTCAAGCTAGTACAAAGGATGGATCTCGTTCTTTATGGCTTTTACTGCTACTCTCTGTATTGCGAGGGGAGGGGGAGTGCCATTATCCCGCTTTCCAGTTGTGTTTGTGAATGAAGATTTCATGAATGATGCCTGCACTCCACTGATGAGGATGGACGTTTCAACATTCTATTTTAAAATCTTATTGTAATTAGCTATATTTCTGACAGCAGCAGTTTTGCCTCAGACCAGATAGTAAATGTATGTGGTAAAGCCACAAGGAATGCCAAATTCCGTATGTTTACAACCTGAAAAATTGGTCTCTCGGAGAGAGCGGGGCTCCCGCTACGACTGTGGGACTTGTGCTACGACTGCAGAACCTGTGCCACGACTGCGGGACTTCCGCCACAACTGTGGGACCTGCGCTAAGACTGCGGGACCTGCGCCACGGCTGAGGGATCTGTGCCACGGCTGCGGGATCTCCGCCATGACTGCGGGACCTACGCCACAAGTGCAAACGCCCTTTGTGAATCGGGTCCTAAGTATCTAGTTACACTTCTGGTTAAATAGGTCACCGAAAAGATCTATATGAAATGTGCACATGTTCCAATTCTAGTGCGTAGCCCCACTGGTTGAGAGCACCTTACTGCAGAGAACAGCATATAACCTGGAGATAACAGGTGGTTATTTACTAAGGGTTTCTGCAGGTGCTCGCATGGTGCAAAGCATTGGGTCTGTTTACTTACCATTATAAAAGCTTTTGAGTGCAGGACAGAACTGTGCAGCAGATCTAGGCCCTGGTTTCATTGCTACTAAGAAGTCTCACTCCCAGTAGTGCACTGATAGCACACACTCTCTATCAGAACAGTCACAAAATAAAACATAAATGAGTTGAAAATAAAACAAATTTACCCCTACAATGCAAACTTGTTGCAATTAAGACCAGTTCTATAACCATACATATGGTACAGTAATATCCTCAAATGTTAAACGTTCTGGGCACACACTGGTGTGTGCAATTACACTGATGTGCCTAGAATTATTTAAGTTCTTTGGTTCACAATATAAGCAAAATAAGTGCAAACGTAAACAATGACGTACTAGTGGTAAGGCTACAGCCATGTGCACATACAACAGAACCAGTAGTCAGTCAGCTTGTGTCCTGGTGGACAATAACTGTAATACGTGGACGGCTTCCAAGGAGACCTACGTTTTTAATGTCCTGGATGAAAACGGTGTGAATAGACTCCTTGGCTGCAATTTCGGCCTCCCAGGCGCTGAGTTCATCCCATTGAAAGGCTTCTATTTCCAGCATGGCCTCCTGGGGACTTCAGACAGACAAATGGACAGAGAGAAGACATCAGACTTCCTCAAATGAACAACCAATGAATCTGCTTTCAGAAGCAGTATCTACTCACCTTTAACTTCTGGGTGCTTTTTGACGCTATTTTAATATGCATCCTGTACTACAATGTTTACCATGGCAATATGTTTTATATGCACAAATAACAAACACTCTGTAATTTTGACTTTTGTTGATATGGTATTTGGTTTGTTTACACCATTTTCTCGTGGTAAATGTGGAGTTTTTTCATACAGTAATTAAGGGGCAATTACAATGCGGCCAGTAAAGACTCCAGCCCATGGTCGGAGCCTTCGGGGCAGCATCATAATGGGCTGCTCAGTTTACTCTTCAACTGCCTAATTATGTACTAGGCGGTCAGAAAGTAAACTGGCCGGTCATTCTGGTTGGCTTCTGACCAGGGCCGGACTGGGAACCAGAACCGGCCCTGGCAAAGTGCTCGGCCGGCCCCCCTCTCCCCCTCCGGGAGGAGAGGGGAGGGGGGAGAGGTGCGACCGCGCTCTGTGACAGGGCCGGTTTTCGGCCGTTTTTGTCACAGGGCCGTTTTTGCAGCATAACGGCCATGTAACAAAAACGGCCCCAGGGGCCCAAACCGGCCCCCAACCATGCGGCCCACCAGGGGATTGCCCGGTGCCCTCAACGGCCAGTTCGGGCCTGCTTCTGACGGCCAGTCGGAAGCCGGTCATTAATCTCAAAAGTGGCAGTTTCTGCCCCTGTGATTACGATGCACGGTTTCCAGCATGGTTTCCATGAAGGCCTGTCCAACATGGAAACCATGTCGGAAAGAATGTTTGGGGGCCCCCACCAGGGCCCCCTTGTGCTTGCGACCTATGGTTTGGGGCCGAGGGGGCACCATGATCCCTGCACCCCATGGCAGGCACCTTGCAGTGCCCGCCACAGGGTGCAGGGTTGAACTGCACCTCGCTTTTGTCAATGGGAGGTTGTGTTATGACCTGTTTATGGAGCAATTCCACATTTCTTTTAGTTTTTCATTTTTCTACAAAATAGAACTTTTTTCGAAGGGGAGAAACTCTCTTATCCAATACCCCCATGCCCCTAACATTGTGGTTGTTCAGTTCTCCTTCCTACCTTAGAAGTGAATTTCTCCCAGCCAGAAGTTTGTGCCCATCTCTAAACTCTCAAGGCAATCCATGACACACCTTGGTCTGCCTATTTTTCACCCATTGGACAGTGTTCACTACTGCCTAATTGTACACATTTGTGGTATACAATTACACAATAGTAAAAGTATTTACATCTGCAAGGCAACCTTTTGTGGGTACCTGTCATATATAGCTGGAGACATTTGTTCATGAAGGTTGTGTAAGTGCTTGGATATTATATTTTAGGGTGTCCATGTACATACTAAGGGTTTGAGTAGTAGGAGCAGGTAAGCACCAAATTATGCAGTAGGGCTGACTAAATTATGCAGCAAGAAAGGAAATTATGTGGCATAAGGCGGCACATTTTTTGATAGCATTACTTTATTATTTTTACACGTGATAATATTGTCTGGGCAAAGATTCCACCTTGTTACCTTTTTAAGGGGTTCTGGTTTATATTCGAGCTTTGGGTGTGTAGTGTTTTTTATTTTTTTAAGTGTGTTAAGTATAAGTTTGGGTTTCAGGTAGTTTTGGAGACGTTTTCGGTTTTATTCGTCGCTCAGTGGGGATTGTGTTTCATTTATTATTTTTGGCATGTCAGGTATATGTTTGTGGCATAGGTATTTTTAGGAATTCTCTGTTGTGTAAGGGTTTTGGATGGATAGTGTATTTGGTTAATTATTTTGGGGATGTCAGTTATATTTTGGGGGTTTAGGTAATTTTATGGGCTATGGGTTATTTAGTGCATTTTGAGGCACAAATTTAGGGTTCAGGTATTTTTTGGTGGATTTGGGTAATGTTAGGTTTTTTGTGAGAACTGTGTTTTATGAGTTAATTTAGATATCTCTGTGGTTATCTGGGCTTATATTAGTGCTTTCAGCTGGCATTGTTTTTTATTAACTATTGTTTGGGATGTTAGGTATATTATTAGAGTTCAGGTATTTTTAGGAAGGTTTCCGGTATATTAGGACTTTTTTTTGGTTATTGTGTCTTTTAGGTATTGGGGGTTGAGTACCTTTTAAGGACTTCTGGCTTATATTAGATATTTATGTTAGGGTTGTGTTTTATTCGTTCATTTCTGAATGTCTGGTATATTAAGGGGTTTCTGGGTTACATCAGGGCTTTGAGTACATGGTGATTTTTTTCTAAATATTTTCAGCTTTATTTTCATGTTTGGGGTTTATGGAGTTTTTTAACTCCTTCAGTGCTCATGACAGAATGGTTCCATCATGAGCGCCAGTGCTCCTATGCTCATGACAGAACCATTCTGTCATGAGAACAGGGGCACTAAATCCCTCTGCTGCAGAAAGCAGAGGTTTTCCTTTTTTTATTAGCCTCTGGAGGTTGTGGAAGAGCTTCCCCAACCTCGAGAGGCCAATTTACATTTTTATTCCAGTGCCGATCGCGCATGGCGCCCTGACGTCATTGCAATGAAAATGAAACAAACAGTTTATAAATAAATTGTAAATTGATACCTGTATAGCGCACTACTCACCCGCAAGGGTCTCAAGACGTTTGTACGAATACCGCTGTGGAACCCATCCTGGCTTTCCCTGTGAGGCGTCCACTCTTGGGCACCCCCAAGGAGAAGCCAGGCATCCTTAGAGTTGTGGGGGCAGTTGTGGAGATTAAGCGAGCTATTGCCCAGAGTTGCAGAGTGGGACTCCATGATTGGAATAGGCACAGAGGCGAGAATTATCAGGTCCGTGGAATTTTGAGCCCGAGACCCGCCGAGGCGGGGAATTGAACCCTTGTCCCGGGCTAGACCTCTGCATCAGAGTCTGCCACTCTAATCATTGAGCCACACTTTCAGTTTCATTGTTTCGGTGCTCGTGGGGCTATATCAGCCCGAGGACCGAAAAAGATGAGAGAGGTCTCTTTGGAGAGGGGAGAATCTCCCCTGTCCAATGGTACCCTTCCCTATGGGATCCCTGCTAGGGAATCACCCCAGGAGGGCGATCCCCAAGCAGGGATCCACCCACTAGCACCAGGGAGGGGGGAGCAGCCCCTTGGGCAAGGGCTTTTGCCCCCCCACATTTGTTTGGGCACAACAGTCTTTTTGCCCCCAATCTGCCCTCCCCGAGGGGCAGAAAGCCCACTAGAAACCAGGAATTTCTTTTTTTTATAGATGTTGGGGTGGGGGCTGCCCAAAATGGGCATGACAACGCCCCCACACCCAGTGAAATTCCAGTCTTTATGCCCCCCGGGGGGGCAGGTGTGGTTGGTAGCCTCCAATCTGCCCCCGGGGGGTGGGAAGAAAGTCCACTAGACACCAGGGATTTTTTTGTATTGATGTAGGGGTGGGGGCTACCCGGAATGGGCATGATAACGCCTCCACCCCAAAAACAATTACCACAGTCTTTCTGCCTGCACATTCGGGCAATATGCCCTTATCTGCCCCCCTGGGGCAGAAAGCCCTCTAGGCCTCAGGAATGTTCTTTTTTTTATTCAGGGTTGAGGTCAGCTCAAAATGGGCATGCCAATGCCGACACCTCCCTGAAAAAATGTCACAGTAGTTCTACCCCCCAAGGGGCGGATGGGGTCAGTAGCCCCTGATCTGCCCCCAAGGGGGCAGTAAGCCCACTAGGCGCCAGCGATTACGCTGTCTTTTTTATGTGTGGGTTGGGGGCTGCTGCCCAGAATGGGCCTACCAATGCCCCCACCCCCCAAAAACATAGCCACAGTCTTTCTGCAGGATTCCTGCCCAGGGCGGCAGAAAGCCCACTAGGCACAGACTTGTTTTTAGCAATGTGCCTACCTGTGGATTTTGGGCCCTAGCGCAACCAGCACATAAGGAAACCTAGCAAACCTGTACATTTTTTTAAACAAGACACCAAAGGAAATCCAGGATGGGGTGACTTGTGTGCCTCTCGCCAGGTTCTGTTACTCAGAATCCCTTGCAAACCTCAAACTTAGTTAAAAAAAACACATTTTCCTCACATTTCTGTGATGGAAAGATCTGGTATCTATGTGGATCCACAAAATTCTACCCACTGCTCATTCCCCAAAGTCTTAAGAGAAAAATGGTACCTCACTTGTGTGGGTAGGCCTAGTGCCGACAACAGGAAACGGCCCAAAACGAAATGTGGACACAACACAGTGAAAACTGAAATTTTTTTTGCAAAGTGCCTAGCAAACCGGTACTTTTTTTTTAAACTAGACACCAAGGGAATCTAGGATGGGGTGACTTGTGTACCTCTCACCAGGTTCTGTCACCCAGAATCCCTTGCAAACCTCAACATTTGATAAAAAAACACATTTTCCTCACATTTCTGTGGTGGCAAGTTCTGGATCCACAAAATTCCACTCACACCACATTTCCCAAAGTCTTTCGAGAAATATGGTACCTCACTTGTGTGGGTAGGCCTAGTGCCCGCATCAGGAAACTACCCAAAACGCAACGTGGACACAGCATATTTTCACAGTGAAAACTGACCCTTTTTTTGCAAAGGGTCTAGCTGTAGATTTTGAACCCTAGCTCTGCCGGCACCTAGGGAAACCTAGCAAACCTATACATTTTTTTAAACTAGACACCGAGGCAAATCCAGGTGGGGTGACTTGTCTGGTTCTCACCACGTTCTGTTACCCAGAATCCCTTGCAAACCTCAACATTTGATAAAAAAAACACATTTTCCTCACATTTCTGCCGTGGAAAGTTCTGGAATCTGTGTGGAGCCGCAAAATTCCCCCCAGCCGGCATTCCCCCAGGTCTCCCAATAAACATGGTACCTCACTCGCGTGGTTGGGTCAAGTACCCGCGACAGGCAAGTGCTCCAAAACCTATTGAAGCGACATCAAACTTACCTATCACAAAACAACCTGGTTTGAGTCGTTTCCTGTCGCGGGCACTAGGCCTATCCACACAAATGAGGTACCATTATTATCGGGAGACTTAGGGTAACACAGAAATATAGAGCAGCTGTTATTATCTACTGACTTTCGATACATTTCTGACTTCCAAATGAAAGACAATGTGTAAAAAATAAGTAATTTTGAAAAATGACCTATAATTTTCATGCTAATATGGGTACTCACAATTTTGGAAATGTGCAAATATCTATTGTTTCAAAACTCTATGTTTTGTTCCAATTTCAGAAATACATAGGGGTCTTTCATACCAATTGTTCCATGTATATATTTTCCCAAATTAATTGTTATGTGCCCGGTACATAATAAAAAACCATTGCAAGACGCTGCTCAGTTATTGGCTTTGGGTTCGTCGGCTTCTTGGTGAACCTACAAGTCCTCTATATCCCCACAACCAGAAAGGTCCAGATGCAACGGTATACTGCTTTCAAACAGCTGTCACAATTAGAAAAAGTTACAGGTGAAAACGTTGACACAAAGGGCTGTTTTTTTCAACTACTTTTCAATTTTTCCTATATTTAACGGTTAGTTTCTATAAAAAACCTTGAAGGATCTACACAAATGACCCCTTGCTAAATACCCATTTCTACCATTAACTAGAAGAACTAGAGAAGTGTGGCTCACTGGTTAGAGCAGGCAGACCCTGAAGCAAAGGTCAGACCCGGGACCAGGGTTCAATTCCCGACGCGGCAGGGTCTTGAGCTCAAATGTCCATGGACTCGATAATTCTCGCTTCTGTGCCTGACCTAATCATGGGTTCACACTCTGCAACTCTGGGCATTAAGCTTGCTTAATCTCCACAACGGCCCCCCCGCGGCGGGATGCCTGGCTTTCACCTTGGGGATGCCCTGTAGGGACTATCTCACAGGGAAAAGCCAGGACGGGTTCCCAAGGCAGGCGCGGAGATACCCCTTCGGGGGTCGATTCTGGCGCTATATAAGAAACATAATAACTGGAAAGACGTTGAAAGCAAAAATAATAGCAGAAATAGGCTATGTCCCAGGAAAATGCCAGATCTGTGTAAACAATGTTGGTTTTCTGACAAAAGTCTGCTGTCCCTGAAAGATGGGAATATGGTGATTTCAGCACCACATCCCCTTTTTGTATACCATGTGCAGGGAAAAAACAGACGCTTTTATCTGTAACCCCTTTTCCCCATTAAAAAAAAATATATATATATATATTTAGCTGTATTTTGACTAATTTATGGGTCCCCTCCAGGGGAATCCAAAACCCTGGGTACCTTTAGAATACCCATGATGTTGGACAAAATGGACGCAAATTTGGCGTGGATACCTTATGTGGCCAAAAAGTTACAGCGGCCTAAGCTCGAACCACCCCTAATAGCCAAAAATGGCTTAATATGGGGGGAACCTAGCAGCGAAGGGGTTAAATGTTCTGTGTCATCGTTTAGTTTTTGGGTAGGTAGTGTGTTGTTATTATGCTATTTTGGGTGTTCAGGTATAATTTTGAGTTTTAGGGGGATCTTGGATATATTAAGGTGTTGGGTGGGTTGTGTATTTCATGATGTTTTTGGGGTGGTCAGGTACATATCTGGAGTTCGAGTATTTTAGATGGTATCCAGTAATATTAGGAATTTGGGTGGATGTTGTGTTTTTTATATACATTTTGAGGGTGCTATATATTTTATGAATTGAATATCTTAGGGGCTTCTGGGTTACATTAGGGCCTGGGGGGATATGCAATATTAGTTACTACTTACAGTGTCAGGTGTATATTTTTGGGATTCTGGAAATTTCGGGGGTTTGGGGTTATATTAGAATTTTGGGTGGATATGGTTGTTTATTAGTCATGTTTGAGGGGTGGTGTAGCTTGAACAGCCAGCATGCAGATGCACTCTAAACGAGCTCCGCTACTCATCCTACTTATCCATCACCATGCTTCCGGTCACCCACCATCACGGCTCCTCAAGTACCTCCCTGTTTTCCTACACTGCTCTGCAGCCTTTTTCTGGGACGGCATTGCTATTGTGGAAGATGGAGGTGAGACACGGAGGCTGACTGTTGCTGAGGCCCGTGAGGTGCATTGCAGTCCCTGTGACGAATGCACTGGGATGACATTCTCGAGCACTTTGGAGCAGAGGCTGCACCTGAGCTTCAGGCCGCTGCTGTGGACCGTGGGGGCAAGCCTGAGGTGAGCTGGAGTAGCGCTGAACTCCTGCAAGCTCTGGTAAGGCCTGGCGATGCAGTTTGTGTCTCCGGAGGAGAAGACAAACTATCAGGCTCGCTGCACTCTGAGAGGGTAGGGCAGTGGGCCATACATGCATTAAGGTGTGGACAGGCATCACTGCACTAAAATGCATTAGTCGTGCACACAGAGCTCCCTGACACCTTTGGGAATCATGAGGCACTCCAAAAAGCAGCCTTGCACACAGTGCTTAATGTGTGCACTGCTGCTTTTGCCTGTGAAGCAATCTAGCCTACCAACTGGCATGGGAAACTAATTGTTATGGTGACTGGCACAGTTGGATACATTGTTTCAGTCAAAAATGAATAGTGCTCCCTCTGGTGGTCCTGCCCGGCCTCTCTGAGAAACACATGGATCATCATCAGGCTTGCACGGGCGATTAAGCTGTAAATCCATGAGGGGTGCTTCTTCCTTTGCCAGGCCTGCACACAGGAATAAACAAGCATTTACAATGCAATGGTCTCGGCATTATTAAAGGTAGAGCTATTGGCATTGCTTATGACATTATTTTTTTACAATCATAAATAAATGGCATTGTCATTTACAATGCCAATAGCAAGCCAGCCAGGGTGCAGGGAAGCAAGTACAGCCAGGGTGCAGGGAAGCAAGCACAGCCAGGGGGCAGGGAAGCAAGCACAGCCAGGGGGCAGGGAAGAAAGCACAGCCAGGGGGCAGGGAAGAAAGCACAGCCAGGGTGCAGGGAAGAAAGCACAGCCAGGGTGCAGGGGAGCAAGCACTGCCAGGGTGCAGAGAAGCAAGCACTGCCAGGGTGCAGAGAAGCAAGCACAGCCAGGGTGCAGAGAAGCAAGCACAGCCAGGGTGCAGGGAAGCAAGCACAGCCAGGGTGAAGGGAAGCAAGCACAGCCAGGGTGCAGGGAAGCAAGCACAGCCAGGGTGCAGGGAAGCAAGCACAGCCAGGGTGCAGGGAAGCAAGCACAGCCAGGGTGCAGGGAAGCAAGCACAGCCAGGGTGCAGGGAAGCAAGCACAGCCAGGGTGCAGGGAAGCAAGGACAGCCAGGGTGCAGGGAAGCAAGGACAGCCAGGGTGCAGGGGAGCAAGCACAGCCAGGGTGCAGGGGAGCAAGCACAGCCAGGGGGAAGGAAGCAAGCACAGCCAGGGTGCAGGGGAGCAAGCACAGTCAGGGTGCAGGGGAGCAAGCACAGCCAGGGTGCAGGGAAGCAAGCACAGCCAGGGTGCAGGGAAGCAAGCACAGCCAGGGTGCAGGGAAGCAAGCACAGCCAGGGTGCAGGGGAGCAAGCACAGCCAGGGTGCAGGGGAGCAAAGCCGACTATTACAGGTGCCTCCAATTTATGTCCAGATCTTGGGGCTATCCATACGAGAAACTGCCATGCAGTTAGTATATTAATAAAAATGACAAATTTTCACATTTTGTTTTTAGCCTCACAGCTGCCCTCCCGGACCTAGATTGAACACCAATGCTCTGTACAGCCAGCCCAGAAGGATTGCTCAGCGAGTTAAACATTCACCACCGAGATAAGGAGGTCCTTGTGTTTGAATTGAGGCAACGCCTGACTCAGCCTTCCATGCTCTGTACAGCCAGAAGGATTGCTCAGCGAGTTAAACATTGACCACCGAGATAAGGAGGTCCTTGTGTTTGAATTGAGGCAACGCCTGACTCAGCCTTCCATGTTTCTAAAATTGGCCAATAATATACCATTACAAGAGATCTCTTGTTTACAGAGCTAAATGAACTCGTCTTTAGATCGGCATGACACCCTATAGAAACAGAAGGTATTATAACAGAGCCTATGTGAGGAGGCCGGTTGCACCTTATATATACACATATATATCTACATTGCCTTGTGAATGTGTAAAAAAAGAATGCATGATGTCGGAGTGAACCGTGCCAATACTAAATCATCCATTCAGGACCATTATAACCCATTATTGGTTTGTAATGCTCAGCAGGGCGCTGCCACAGACCCCTTCCGAACAAAATGCAAATCCTGGTTCAGAAATAGAAGTGTGGGCAGGGTCTTTTGTAGAAAAGTCACGAGTAGAGGGAACGTGGGGGTGGTGGGGGGCGACAAGTATTAGTAAGTCTGTGACAGCGCAGGCGGCTGGACATCTGCGGCAGGTCAAGGCGGGGGCATTCCGTAGCAGCCAGGGCTCTGGGAAGTTTTATGGGACAAAGGCTGTCAGCAGCAGTTGACCACCTACCCCTCGAGCGGCCGGTGGTACGGGCGGGTCTCTCGTGCCATATGGCCCTTGGAACCATTGGGGTAGCCTGAAACGTGATCATCTGCATAATGACGCGTGAGGGGACTGTTTATGAGGGATGGGGGGAAGGGGGGGGGGTCAAGTGCAGGAGGGTCGGTGGTCTAGACAGAGGCTAGCGGTAGATGGGACTCGGTATTCATTTCCGTTTCTATGCTTTGCCTTAAATCAGGGGTGTCCAACGCCAGCCTGGGTGGGCGGATCCATGCCAGATTTAGCCATCGGAGCCCTTCACCTTTCACCCTTGATGATTAAATTAGAATTCGCGAATAACGTCAGGCGAAATTCTTAATTCTATGGATATCTAACTACCAGGCACGCTGGCTTCTCGCTGGGGTAAGGACTAAAGAGTGTGGAAGCACGTGGGATAGCAGCGGCAGTGCCACCAACCGCACACTGCATTCTGGTATATGTAGTTACTTGTGCCATTTAAAATGGCGCAGCATTTAAAACGCATCGCCCAAAAAAATAAAGGGCACTGGATTAGTTGTGTGCCCCAGTGTGGTTCTCAAGTGTAGCGCGATGTGGCTTAAATGTATTAAGATTTTCGCAGGTAAACAATTGTTAAAAGTTTGCAAGATGTTTAGTAAAGGACGATTTTCTATTTGTCAAGACGTCCACCTGTACACAAACTCTCAACCCCCTACCCTCAAAAGAGGCAAGGTGTGTGTACAGCATGATGTGGCCTCTCCTTCAGGCTGAGCTTTCCTAAAATGTTACCGATTAATGTGGGTGGGGATGCACAAGAAAGTGCAAGGTCGTTTTATGGACACAACGCATCTTTACACGGCTGTGGCTGTAAAACCAGAAGGATTTAAGTAAAATCATGTGAATTTATAATTTTACCCTGCATCCTTAGAAACGAACCCACTGTATCCGGGCCCGCATTTGTATCTACTAAGGGAGCTAAGGTAGAAGGAGAGAGCGTGATCAGCCAAAGATCACACGGTTTTGTCACATGGAGTAAGCTGGGGTTCAACCCAGGTTTCCCGGTCCAAAGTGGCATCTGAACAACTAGACCAGATCTACTCTTGTTAAAGCCTCACACATTCAGAAGCGGAATGAGCCTGCGTTCATGAGGTCTGAAAATAATATACAAGAAAATGACGGAGTCCCCCGAGTACTAATCCTATTATTATGAAGTGAACAGAGCCAGTTCTAAGTGCTAAAGAAATTGTTCAGCCCTGCCCCGAGCCTCCACGCTAAAGCTGCATGCCACATACCTGCACCATGTCCTCCGGCAGCAGCCAGTCGCCTCCGGAGGGGGTCTTTAGAGAGTCCTCTCCATAGAGACCCGGGCCGCCCCGCGGGCCCCAGGCTGCAGTGGTTTGAGCTGGGCGAAAATGGGAGGTTCCTGCTAGTGCATTCCCGGGTAGAGACGCTGCGGGAGGACATGCTCCAGGGTGTACTCCCCGGCCCCACACACCGCAGCCCCCCTCGCACCCCTCTGAAGCGCCTCGCTGCCTTGTGTAGCAGTGGGTAGGCGCCAGCAGAGGCTCAGAAGTGTAATCACACCGGTGCCGGCGGCTGCTCTGGGCCGAGATCCCTCGTCATGGGGGTGTGTGCAGCGCTGGGATGGTGTCTGGCCGGTGCTGGGAGCGCCCGCACCAGCGGAGCCCAGAAAAGCCGGTTCCACCCGTTTTGGGGCAAAAAGCAGAAGTCCGTCCATATGGGGGGGGGGGGTGCGCTGAGCACGAGTTTCTGTCCAGATCGTATAGCGCAGAGGGAGGGCTGGTGGTGAGGCCCGGACCATGGGTAGAGGCAACGGGCAAATTATGAGGTCTCTTCTGTCACGGACGAGGACGCCACCCCGCCCCATACCAGACACCGGACCAGGGCGGCGAATCAATGCACGGACGCACATTCACCCCTGCCCCAGAACAGAGCATTCCCGGGTAGAGACGCTGCGGGAGGACATGCTCCAGGGTGTACTCCCCGGCCCCACACACCGCAGCCCCCCTCGCACCCCTCTGAAGCGCCTCGCTGCCTTGTGTAGCAGTGGGTAGGCGCCAGCAGAGGCTCAGAAGTGTAATCACACCGGTGCCAGCGGCTGCTCTGGGCCGAGATCCCTCGTCATGGGGGTGTGTGCAGCGCTGGGATGATGTCTGGCCGGTGCTGGGAGCGCCCGCACCAGCGGAGCGAGAAACATCTGGGAATGCAATGGGTACATTTAACTTTCTGCGGGTGACAAAGGAGGAGAGCCCCGGAGAGCAGTGGCAGAGGCGCGGCCGCCGGCGAGGCCCCAGAGGAGGGGAGCCCCGCCTGCGGCACCAGAGGAGACGTCCAGCAAGGCCCCGAGGAAGAGAAGCCCCGCGCCAAGTACCGGTGAGTGCAGCGACCCGGGTGGGGGCCTCGCAGTGTGAGGGTAGAGCGGCCCCAGCAGACAGCTGGCCGCTCCCCTATCTCAAGGCGGCATTTGGCGATTTGGAGCCCCGAGGCTCCCGGGGGCAATTGCAAGTTCCGAGTCCCCAATGGGGGACTCCACCGAGATGGCCGCATTTCTGTAGAGCCCAGGAGGGCTCAGGGGGCAAAGTGCGTGACAGAGCCCCGAGAGGCTCAAGAGCAGTCTTCTTTCTCCCCCAAGCGGCCCCATGTGTTGACGGGTGCACTAAGAACGGCACAAACAGGGGGGCAGAGGCTTACCTGATGTCCTCGGTTGACGCTGCTCGAGCAGCAAAATGGCGTCCGGCAGCTCTGAAGTTTTTCGGATTTGGGGGCGTGGTTTTGCACCCTGAGTGACAGACGACGTCACAGGGCTAAAGAATGCAAAAAATCACGCCCCCGAATCCGAAAAAGACGGAGCCTATTCGGAGGGGCAGCTCTCTCCTCCAATGGCTGGCCTCCATTTAGAAAGCCAGCCAATGGAGGTGAGAGGGGCGAGGGAGGAGGGTTCCAAATCCCTACTAAGAAGCATACGATCTCCTCCCGGAAGCTGGCAAGCCAGCATTTCCGGTCCTCGACCGAAAAAGGACTATCTGATATGCAGAGGGTACTGGTTGTGGCGATATGAGAGAGAAGCATTTGTGATGTGACTGGAATCTGAGTATTTAGATATTTAGTGCCACTGACTGCTAGAAGCCAGACAAAAGTGAGACACTCTTGAGGGAATAGAGGAGAGCTGCAAGTGACTGTCCGCCCCCGCGGACATAGTTTTGAACTGCAGCCTGCTGCTGCAGCCTCTCACCTCCACTCCCCAGCCCGATCAAAGCCCCAACACTTCGCTTACCCAGACACTTGTGCAGCATTCGATGAGTCACTTAGCCTGCCCTGTGTTGATTTGATCTCTAGATTCTGTATCATGTGCCTAACTGTATTAGGGCAAAATAAAGAAAAAGTTCATGGTCTGAGACATGCTTTTACGATGATGTCTTTACTTTTTATCATTTAGGTACTCAAAATCTTTTGTGCCGCATGCTTAATGATGCACTTGCTATCTTGGACAATTGCCTGTCTTTATTTGGGGCACTCGTGTCATTTAAATCCTACGCTACTCTGGTGACGTATAGAGATTTCTCTGTTTGGGAAACCTGAATTGAGTGGATTTTAATGTCATTGTTCGGCATCATGGACATGACCTGTGCTTTACTGTTTTTTTTTACCCATGCTCTTGTGCTTTTAAGCAGACAGCAAATGCTCGCTCAGCGAAGGCTTCTGTTGTTCTTGGTTTCCTATTCCACTTGTGGAAGTCCCAGCATGGTGCTAATAATCACACTACTCTCTCATTGCGCTTCAGTGGACAGTCCCTACCCGATGCAGTGGTCTCTACAATTTTATCACATGCGCAAGCTTCTGGATGCATAAAAATGTTTTCTCCTTTACACATCAAGCACCTGAAGTCAGTTTCCTTCTCTCCTGCATTCCTGTGTTTTCGCATTCACAGTCTGCTTTAAAAGGAGCAATTCTGTTCATGCTCTGGGGAATTGTGACTTGGGCATTATAGTGCTAGGGGTCTCAGCCTGTTACTGAAAGCACTGTCTGGTATGCACATTGTTTCAAAATTGTATTACATACAATAGAAGATAGGCTGATTTAGTGTTCATTCTAAAGCAAGTGTTAACTTCCATTTGAGGGGTTTTGAAGCACTTTCAAGGCATTTTAGAACTTTTCATTTATCAAAAAGGGTGTCTTTTCTGATATTTACCCCTTTCCATGCACATCATTGCTTGGCTTTTCTTATGATAAAGTGGCACTCTAAGTGTCACACATTTCGCAGTTAAATGTCATTTATAAGGGCACTGAAACCATGGAAATGTCACACATAAACGTTCTGAAAACTTGGCAGCTAGAGCTTGTGGCGCCCAGGGCTATCCCTCGGGTGGCCGCCCCTGGGAGGGGTGGTGGGGGGGCATGGGGAAAAGGACGTCGAGCACTTGAAAGAGGTCCGAGAGACATGTAGTATCGCTGTTAATAGTTACCTCTATCAATCATGCAAAGGAGAACACGCAGCCTGCATGAACTATTTTGGGACTCAGAAAAACTGCATGTGACATCCATCGGAGAGCTGCGTGAATGATTACCTGGTAATCCCCTTAGCACAATGCAAACATGCACATACATGACACCGTTCGAGGATCCATCATCTACAGCTGACATTAAAATGACCAAACATCATGGTCCCCCCCCCCCATTAAAGCAGTGGGGACGTGCACAAACGTGATGTGCTCTGACTTGAGGTATAATAACGCAAGTGAACTCAGAACAGCCTGAACTACTGAGGGGAGGTGGGTGCAGGGTGGTACACATATAGCCTGGTCTCAGTCACACCAGTCTCAACAGTCAGACCCACACCATTGCAGCCAGAGAGTTTCTGCCAAACTCCTAGTGCCTACTGCTTGGTGACGATCTAAGTTGGAGTGTGTGTAACAGCTAAGTTCTATTCAAGTCAAGGGAGATTTCTAAGATCTGACTATCTTGTCACGAACCTAGCACCGGCCTGCATTATTTGAGAGTCGCACTGGTGACCCACCACAGCAGCAAGCCACTATAGCAACAAAAAAGTACGACCCTGCAGGGTTACAGCATCACCATTCACTAAAGCATCCAGGCCTATCAACAGTGCCAGCTTCTTAACTGATGTGTTCTCATTCCTTCAGTATCCCAGGCCCGCCAACTTGCCTTACCAGCACCGCCTCATTGCTACAGGACCTCAGCAGTATGGCATTACAACAGAAGGGTCTTATCAGTGTTGAGGTACGCATGATCTTCCTCCACTAATGCCTTATCAGTGCTTTCAGATTCCAGGTAGTATTGGCTTTCCCCAACAATGCATTATCAATGCCACAATAAATGCTTTGCTACTACAATCTCCACACTGTTGCTTCCCCAAAATTTTCAGATTTTACACTCATGACAGTGACATGTCTTATAAATAAAAGGATATTTGTGAGATTACCGATCCATATCATGGTAAATCTCGAAAATGCCTTAATGGTAAAGATAATCGATGAGACTACAAGTAACAAGGTACAAGTATGCAGACTTTAACATGGTACATTAACAAACCAACCTTAAAGTCCTTATACCATTAACACATGCTTTGCACAATATGTACATTAGGCATTATTGCTATGCAATAACGTTTTGTAACAAACAGATCAAACCTATGGAATCTGGCTAAACAATTTTTCCATGAACCAATAAGACCTATAAACGTTATCATTAGTTTGTCATCCACCGATGGCTTGACACCATACACAACCCAGACCTTCTGAAGTGCACATTAACTGCCAAACATTATGCATCCAGTTATAAAATTGAAAACATGGACAAAAGTGCACAGTTGGCAAAACAATATACAATCTCTTTAGATCTTTTTTAAAGAACCTGACAAGCGTTATAGAGTGAACATCCTCTATCCCCAGGGTTTGTCAGATTGACTGACGAACACCAAAGCTCTGGCCTCGCCCAGTAATCTGTGAGATTTTATGTAAAATACCTGTTTACAGCTTGTAACAGTGGGACACCAATCTGCCATTAAAGGTATATTAGCTTCAACAACTGCTTTTCAAAACAAATACCTATTATAGCTTTTCATAATAAACAGATCAGCATCCGACAGAACTCTTTCCACTAAACCAATCCGGCCTATAGCCTATAGCCATTACTAACTCAGCCATTCTCTATTAAGCATAAACTGTTCCACAAGGCAACCATCACACATGTGTACAGAATTACACTTGGGAAAGCAAACTATTGTCTCTATCAAGAGGGCCTAACAAGAATTATTACTGTGCAAATCTTTTATCCCCACAATTTGTCAGTAGGGGTATTTACCACCAATACCCTTGCGTACTACAGTAATCTGTGTGATTCCATATATCAAACGCTGCACTGCAGGCTTGAATAAAGAGTACTAACAATCCACCCTTAAATTCCTGACTTTTACATATGCAGTTCACAATAAGTACCTCAGGCCTACTGTCTTTACTGTAACTTTTCATAAAAAGCAGTTGAAGCCAGAAGCCAAAAGCCCAGATCATTGTCTCGCCACCATAAAAATCTCAGTCCTGTAGTACTGATCAGAAGCTTCCCCACTCGGAAAAAAAGTGAAATAAAGAAGTCTTTTTCAGAGGAAGCAAACATTTTTGCCCCCCGACCCATGCCCCTGGCCTGAGTTCCTAAACTACTCCACTCCATCCTATTCCCAGTAACTTTTTCACCTGCCCTTCTCATATCCCTGCAAACTACCCCTAAGCCCTAAAAACCATCCTGCCCCCTTAAGTCCAAAGAAGTATTACGATCCCTGCCCCGCCCTGAGCCCTTATATGGCACCCAAGCCCTGAAAACGACCTCAACACCGCCCTTTAAACTACACCTAACCCCCTCAGCCCTTTAAACTGCCCAAACTCCGGTCCCCCCACCAGCCCTGGAAACTTACTCGACCCGTTCCCAACCCAGAAAATTACTCCCGACCCACACCAGCCCACAAAACTACTCCTGACCCACCCTCAGCCCACAAAACAACCCCGACCCACCCCTCAGCCCCACTTAAAATAACCGTGACCCACCCCCCAGCCACATTTACCTCACCGTGATCTCTTCCTACTTCCGCCCGTCTGCACGCCCTACCGCGCATGTGCCTTTACCACACACATGGGTGGGTAAGGCATATGCGCGGTAAGGCTTACACAGTTCAGCCTTTGTTGTAAAGGCTGTTCGTTGTTCAGCCTTCGTGGTAAAGGCTGTTTCCCACAAGACAAACATCCCTTACAATTTGAGACACCATTTTTTTTAAACTAGTATATGTCTCCTTTCTATCAAATTTTCACTGTGTACTCAAAAGGATTCTGGCCGTTCGTCTTCTAATAAAATTCTATAGAAATTACACACCTGTGCACAACACATTGTTTAATGGGCACTTTGAAGAGCAGTTATTTCAAGGGCGCAAAGGGAACACTGACAGGTCAGTGAGTATCTGCATAGAAATGCACTAATAAATAAATCAATAATTCTCAAATCTCACAAACATCATGCCGAGAATTTCTTTAAGGAGAGACATAAACGGGAACGCACTGAGTAGAGAGAGGTCACTGAACAGTCGCTCAGATGGAGTTTAGTACTGTACGTGGAACACACTGACAGGAATAACGTTACAGCTAAAGCTTACAGGGCCCTTGTGTATCTTCAAAGAGGAGCAGTGGCAAAAATAGAATCCTCAAATAGCCGTATCGGCATCCACAACAAAGGAAGTACAGTTCAAGTGACACCACGGGGGTCATGTACTAGGGTGTGATGGCGGAGAGGCTGCGTGTTCCGCTAGTGCACAGAATATGCCCTGTGCCTTCTCAGTGCTTGGGGGGGGTCTTCGCTCGCGTGAGCTCTCACCTGCCTGTCTTGGTGATGATCATCTCGTCGTGGAAGTCCTCCCACAGCTCCTTGTCCTGGAGGCACTCTGAATCTGGTACACTGTGAGGCGACGGCCTAGCACCCTTTAAGGTCTATTGGATGGCGGCCTCGGGTGTAAAAAGAAGTGCATCTGGTGTTGTGCGCACGTTCTCGCGCGTGCAATGCCAGGACGCACTTCTTTTTACTCCCGCGGCTGCCATCCAATAGACCAATACAGATACTACTACAGTAGGGGCACCAATGTTGCCCGGCCGGGCCGCCCCCAAAACAGTGCCGTCTGGGGCAGACCGCCCCTCCCTAGCTACGCCTATGGGCCTCTTTTGTTGCCACCACTACTGTTGTCCCTGCTTGCTCTACCCTCTGGAGATTGTTGAGAGGATTATTATCCTTACCATTAAGGGGGGGTTGCTTGTGCTGCAGCACCTAGGGGACTTGTTTGGTGCAGTTAAGCAGGCCCTCTCACTTCTAATTATGGAGCCCATTTTGTTCCTGACCCCCTGGTGAATGCTTGGGGATCCCCAGTGCAGGCTTCACCGTTCCCATTCCTCACAGCCCGTGGCATAATTGACATGCACAGCGACTGCTATTACACTCTCGGAGCTCGGGGGCTGCCCATGCTGTCACTCATCTTGTGTCACTCCCACTTGGATCTGGCAAGCAGGCAACTAGGGGGAGCAGCGGTATTTCCCTTGATCGGGTGGTCAAAATACTGAACAATGGGACAGCTACACACAATAACTCGGGCACCTTCAAAGGCTCCTCACAGACCATGACCAATTTGTAAGTGGTGCTGGGCCCTCAAATGAAGCCACTCCCCTGCTCTCTATCAGTGACAAACTTCATTCTGTTCTGGTGGCAGTGGAGAAGATTGGCACCACTCTGGAGACCACACGACCTCTTTCGAAAGCAAAATCTATGTGGTGATGACGTATCTGACACCACTTAGTGCGGATCACTGCAAACTTGCTGACGAGGATCATACTGCCGAGCTGACACTTGACTTTTTTTGTGTGTTTTTATTATTTTTTTTAGATAGTAACCTAAAACAAATCACTCTCACATTATTTCCTTAGGTGCCCCCTCCCTTTCACGTTCACATCAGTCCTGAGGAAGACCCCTTTAATAAGGCTAATAAGGACCTACATACATTCAGGGTTCGAAAAGTCAACACTACTTTGATGCCAATATCATTAACACCATCGATGCTAGTGTTATTTTCCTCCTGCGCTGATCCTTTAAAATTCCCATTGTTCATGACGAGCTGGGCTCGTCATCAGTGTTTGAGGAGGCTACACCATGACGAGCCCAGCTCGTCATCAGCCTCGAAGGGGTTAACAGTACCTGCTCTACAGTGATTTGTTGTTATATATGGCTTTGTAATACTTTCTATAAATTATCGTTTCTTTTTTAGTTGTTAAATGTTATGCCAATGGAGTAGTAAAATTGTACTACACGCTATTCTCTAACCTCACGTACCGCACCATTTTTCACTGAAGTCACTCACATTTCCCAAACTCTTGCGACACCCCCAGTCTGGCATTTGAATGTGTTTTTTTTTTAATTACCCTCTAATTGAAATCTGTGTTCAGTGTGATTAAATAACACTGTTGCAAGTATATTCTATTTTGAGTGTTTTTGTTTGGTATTATATGTTCCTTTAACACATTTGGATGTACATCAATACTGGGACCACCCTTTATTATACTTGAGGAGCTTCAGCAACACTCAGGAAATTCACTCTTTGATGCGCCTGATGGCAGAGCAAGTTGAGGTCCTGGAGCACCGCATGGAGGATGCAAAAGGTCGATGGCGCCGTAACAATATATGAGTGGTGGGCCTGCCAGAGGAGGTGGAGGGATCGGATGCTGTTGCCTATGTGGAGGAATGGTTGTGCCAGCTGTTGCCCAACATGCTTTTTCGCAGTTCTTCTCTGTGGAGCATGCCCGTGTGCCAGCATGCCGTACTCCAACCTTTGACCATTCCTGTTTTGCTTAGTACACTACAGAGACAGAGATACTGTCCTACACGAGGCACAGAAACTGAGTCAAATTACAGTGGACAATGCCAAGATAATGTTTTTCCTGTACTACACAGTATTGGAGCAAAAACAGCAGAACCATTTTCTCTCAGTTTAATGTCGGCTCAGTGAGCTGGATATCCAGTATGCTCTCCTCTTCACAGCACTGCAATTAAGGGTGGCAGCAGGGACCCTGTTGCATTCTTTTGGGCGTTTGATCAACAGGTTTGAGAGTTTATTTGGAGCAAGTCTCAGTGTAGGGTGGCATTTGCAAAACTTTGCTTGCCACGGTTCGGGGGGGTCTTGCTGCTCTGCATTTCGAGCAATATTACCTCGCTGCCCAAATTCAGTGGATTGCCAGGTGGCTGGTGGGCTTACATCTGTCAGAGACAGCCACGTCTTCTCCTTGTTGAAGCCTGTTAGCTAGTCTGCATCTATTTCATCCTTGCACGAGAAGGCAAGTGTCCGACTCCCTATTGTTAGGGGTTGCCTATTGTTGCTATCGAACACGCACCGGTGTTGACTCTGTTGGGAATGCCCAGGACTGGTGGGCACATGTTGACAACTGAACTGACTGCATGGCACACTGCAGGTCTACACACATTGGGGGACTTGTACAGGGATGGTACCTCGGTGACATATGAGATGCTGATGGGGGAGGCAATTTTTACTTCATAATTCCTTGCTTGCCGCGTTAGGGAATCACTGGGGAGATCTGACTAATGAACCTCACAATCCAATTTTTACATGTAATGGGTAGAGTTAAACATCTCATACATTGGTTTGTTGACTCCCTGTGATCCAATGGGAAACAGCCTTTACAATGTGGTTTTTACCATGCTGTGCCTTCACCATGCATGCCTTTACCACATATTTAAGATAAGTTAGGGGATATGGGGGTCTCCCACCACAAATAATTTTTTTTAATACATAAAGAATGTGGGGTAACGGCATTCATTGTAAAAGCATAAGCATTGTAAAAAATGTGGTGTAAAAAATGTGTGGTGAAGGCATGGGATGTATTTCCCTGCATTGTTCCAGCGTACAACTGATCCTGCACTATTCCACACATCCTCCCGCAACGGCAACACTGGGAAGTGGACTTAACACCCCCCTGCACCAATAGGCACAGGGCTACTTACTTCAGGGTCCAAAGCCTGTGCCATCTAATGTCCAGTTTCAGCTTATTCAGCTCTATATAGTATTTAGGACTTATCTCGCACCAGCCAACATTAACCGGTTTTATACCAGGGTGGATGCAGCTTGGCCGATTTGTGCCCTCTTAGATGCTGACTTACTACACAGATGCTGTGGGCCTGCCTCAGTTTACATAACTTCTGGACAAGCATCACCTCCAGAATATCTGCATGCACCAAGTGCCCAAATTTGCACAAGTGGGAAACACGTCTCCTGAAGTTGCATTGTAGACACAAGAAATACAAGATGACCTCCCATTTCTTAGATTTGGGCTTTATAGTGGGCAAGCGCCTCAACACATGCAGATGGTAGTCTTCCGAAACCCCACTGTTCATAGCTTGAGAACGATCAATGCTTAATTGGGCACAAGTCAAAAGCATAGCCCTGCACAGAGAAGACACACTGAGGCTGAGAAGATATCCCATTACCACTTACTGGAATACTATTCTATCTGACCTGCAGTCTAATCGAGCACACAAGTCTGAAGATAGCACTAACACTGTGGTGGGGATCCCAGGCACATAACCTAAAATTATTGGGTGCTGCCCACTGCCTTATTCACAGCGATGTCCCTCATGCATACTGGGTTATAATTTGGATTCGAGTAGGGCCGAGAGGTTTATGTAATTTGTTTATCCTGTATATTTTTGGCATTCAGGTCTTTTTAGAGGGTTTTGGATTAGATTATACCTTTAGGTTGGTAATGTATTTAATTAACTATTTTTGTGGGTGTGATCTATATATTTACAATTCAGGAAAATTAGAGTGTTCTGAGTCTTTAGGGCTTTGGGTGTAAAGTTTGCGGTATTATGTATCTTTGGGGACTAAGGTATATTTTTAAGATTTAGGCACTATAAGGGGTTCTGGATTAAAATTGGGTCTGTATTTAGAAATTTCTAGGGAAGAAATAATTACAGGTTTCTGGGTTTTTAGGGTTTTGCAATAATTACAGGTATCTGGGTTTTTAGAGCTTTGGGTGGATAGTGTGTTTTATGATGTGTTCTTTGAATGTCAGATATGTTTTTGGGATTCAGGTATTTTTGAGTGAGTTCTGGGTTATATTATGCTTTTTGGTTAGTAGTGTTTTTTATTAGATTTTTCAGAGTTCAGGTATGTATTTGAGGTTAAGCGGCTGATTACGAGTCCGGCAGTCCACGGAGCGCCAGACATGTGGGGACCTGGCGGTGGCGGTCTTCCAACCACCCTATTAGGACCAGGGTGGCCGGGCCGCCCAAGGACTACCTTAACTGCCAGTTATCAGACATCCCTGGTGGTGGTGCAGTGGTCTTTATTTTGCAATATGCTTGGCAGGGCCACTGCGGCCCGCCAAGCATATTACGAGTTTCCTCGCTACCACACTTTTCATGTTGGTGCGACCGCTATGAAAAGTATGGCAGTGAGGAAACTAAGGGAGCCTACAGGGCTCCCTGGTGCCTCACACCATGTGGATGCACACAAAGGGTGCACCACATGTGCCCTCCTGTGTGCATGCACACTAGTACCTGCAGGGCAGGGACTGCAGCCTCCATGCAGGTACTGCCTTTGACGTTCCCATTGTGGTGCTACTTCATAGGCACTGCCCTGGGAAAGCCAAAGATCCACCCCCAGACCAGGAGAAAACATCTGATCTGACGGACGGTTCCTACATGGGTTGGCAGTGTGGCAGTAGGGCGATCCCGTTCGTGTACCGCCAAACTCATAATAAGGCCCAAAGGTATTTTTAGGCTGTACTTGGTTATATGCTGGATTTAGGTGGCTGGTGTGTTTGATTAGTTATGTTTGGGGGTGTAACCAATATATTTGGGATTCAGGAAAATTAGGAGCTTCATGGTTAATTAGGGCTTTGGGTGGGTGATGTATTTTATTAATGTTTCAGGTATATTTTAGAGGCACAAGAATTTTAATGGGGTTCTGGATATATCAGGACCTTGGGTTGGTATTTTGTTTTTGTGACGTTTTTGATTTTCAATTCACTTTTAGGGTTCATGTTGTTTTTATGGGGCTCGGTTATATTTAAGTTATGGTTGGGTAGTGTTTTTTGTTAGATGTTTGGGGGTCAGGGTATATGTTTGAGGTTTAATAATTTTTAATGCTTCTGGGTTTTATTTAAGGTTTGGGTTAGTAGTCAATTTTATTATGTTTTTTAAATTTCTGGCATATATTTTCTGTTCTGGGGACAAATCATGGAGAGTTGTGCAGGGTCAGCACATTGTTAAGAATATTTTTTTTGTGGATGTCGTATCTAAAGGTCATATATATATAACTCTGAATTTCTTTGAATTAATGCAAGAAATGCAAACAGCTCTTTCAGTTTCCAACTCGCTCAGTCTAAAGTTCATACATCAAGTGAGAGAATTTCTGAGTCATATGTCAGAAAGTTAGACCTCTCAAACACAAAAAAACAGGCATATGGCTCTGCAATGAGCTAGTGGAGCTCGTAATATGGGCCCAGGTGTTTTTTAACGGATTCTAGGTTTATTAGTGTTTTAGATTAATATTGTGTTTTATTATGCATTTTTAGTTGTGACAGGCTTATTTTTGAAGTTCAAATATTTTAGAGGGTTCTGGAGTATACTACGGCTTTGGTTGGTACGTGTCCTAAAAGTCGTTGTTTGGTGTGCCAGATATATTTTTGAGTTTAGGTATTTTTAGGTGGCTTTGGGTTGAATTGTGTACTTATTGGGTATATGAGCAGTGTTTTTTTGGGGGGGGGGGTTGTTCTGGTATTAATTTGGTGGTTCTGTATTTTAAAGGATTCTAAGTTATATTAGAGATTTGGGGCGATATTGAGTGTATGTATTTTTTGGGGGGTGTCCACTATATATTTTGGGGTCCAGGTACTTAGGGGGTTCTGGCTTATAGCAGGACTTTGGTTGGAAATGTTTTGTCTTCATTTTAGAGGTGTCAAGTATATTTTGGGGGCTTTTGTTGCTCTGTTTTATATTAGAGTTTTGGATGGATAGTGTTTGGTATATATTTGGGGATTATGTATTTTTATAGGATTCTAGGTTACAGTGTGCTTTTGGCAAAATATGTTATTTTTGGGAATGTTGGGTACATCATTAGGATTCAAGAATATTAGGAGTAGGGTACTTGGTGTAATTTATTAAGGATGATTTTCTCAATATCCTGTATATTTTTGTGTTAAGGTATTTTAGGGGTTCTGCGTTATATTAGGTGTTTTGGTGGCTATATAATGTATCAGTTTTTTGTGGGTTGTGGTATATATTTGGAATTTTGGAATTTTCAAGGCCACTGGAATTATGTGATTCTATAGCTGTGATATTTTCTGGATATTTATAGATTCACCCCATTTGATACATAATTCCCCATCTGCTGCATAATTTGAAGATTTGAACAAAAAACTGTGTTTAGCTCAAACAGAGGAAAAAACAATAACACCAAAATGTGGTTACACGAAATGGCAGATCCTTAGCAAAATTTAATTTCTAGGCCTTCAGTTGCTGATTGCTGTGTTATGATGTAAAACTAGTACTACTGATATTCAACTTTGCCCAGACCGTATTAATAAGTGTGGATAGGACAAAATAAAGAAATAATACTGTCACATATTATGCCGTATTATGCAGCAGCATTTTGTCAACCTGGCATATAACTTGTGCTCTTGGGTATTTTCAACAGGGATTTGGGTTAGATTGGGGGTTTTGCAAGGTAGCGAGTTTTTCATAGTAATTTCTGGAATTGTCTCGAACACTTTGGTGTTCTGGTAATTAGTATGGGTTCTCAATGACATCGGGGAATTGGATGGGCAATGTGTTTTTAATAGTATTTTTAGAGTTAATTTTATTTTTTGGGAGTTCATATAGTTTTCTTAGTGGTTCTTGGTCACCTTTGAGTTTTGGGTGTGCTGTGTTTTATTTGTTTTTTGGGGATTAAGGTATATTTTGTGGATTTATGTATTTTTAAGGAGTTCTAGGTTATATTAGGATTTTTAGCTGGCTAGTAGGTTTTATATGTTTTGAGGATTTCTGATATATATTTGATATGGGGTCCCCGACCTTTTCTGTAGTGGGAGCTACTTCTGATCAGTGAAAATCATTGTGAGCTACTGAAGGCTAAGCAACTTGTGAATTGTTACCAGACGCCTCCACACTCCATAGAGCCAGATGTTTTGGTTTGAACAAAATACTTTGACTAGGGGCACTATGGCAGGACTGCCATGTGTGTCAGTGAGTTGGTGATGTTTGAAAATGATGTGTGTGTACGAATGGGGATATAGATGTACGGATGACAGAGTCGGTGTAGTATGTACTTGTGTCACAGGGCATACCTTTCACCATATGTGGTACCATTACATTACATGTTTAACACAAATGGGAGAAATTTAAAGTACTGTAAAATGTTCTGCAAACATTTTTCCACACTTTAAATTTCTCCAATGTAAAATAATGGCTGTGTTTTTCACTTACAAATATGGCACTGTATAGAGAAAAATTAAATTGAAAAGTTAACTTTGTTTATTTGGGTTCCATAAAACTCATCATTTAAATGTTCCCCCATTTCCAAGTGCTACAATTACAAACACCAAGCATAATGCTCCTAGTGGCCTGTAAACATGGTGTCATGTATATAACAGAAAAATACATTTGTTTAAATGGGGGGAATTTTAAGTGAATAAACATGCTTCAGAAAACATTAAGACGTATTTGGCTTAAGTGACAGTAGAGACAGATATTACTACTTAGGGCCTGATTTAGATTTTGGCGAAAGGGTTACTCCTTCACAACGGCGACGGATCTCTCATCTGCCAAAATATACATCCCATAGCCTATGAGATTTATATTTCAGGGGATGGGATATCCATCAGCGTTGTGACGGAATAACCTGTTTGCTGAATTCTGAATCAGGCCCTTAATGTTTCATTAATAAGTTTTCTTCACTTTAAATTTCTCCCATTTGAAAAAAATGACCTTTTCCACTATAAATATGGCACAGTGTCTTAATAATTTCTCCTCGTATCGGCATGCTAACAAAGCGTTAGTTTTTGTTGCTGCCTCACCCTTGTAAATCTGGGGCAGCATCAAAAAGCAATGGATGTTGCAGTGGAACGCCCGCAGCAACACCCACTGCACGCCCCCATGCAGCAGAGGACTGCAGTGGAAAGACGGATATTTACAACGTGGCGTTAAGCCAGGCTAAGTAGCTAGTGCCCCTTTGTAAATATAGAAAATGGTGCTACACCACGGGAGTGTCAAAAAAAGTGATGCTACGGTGGTGATAGAGGTTTGTAAATGCCCCCTAGTATTTCTAAGGAGGAGTGGTCACACACCCAGAATGAAGATGAAATGTTGAGTGAGGTAAGCAGGAGAATCAGGGTTGGCTGGCCTGAGAAGAGATTTGTGCGTAAGGATCATCATGTTTATTAGGAATTAAGGCACAAGTTGTCCTTTGAAGGATGGTTGGTGATGAGAAATGGTAAAATGATTCCTCCAGTATGTCTCAGATCCAAGATTTTAGGTAGATGTCATGAGGGGCATTTGGCCATAGGGAAAACTAAGAGCAGAATGAAGTCTTTTTACTGGTCGCCAGGGCTGAATCTAGAGATAGAGAGGAAGGTAAGTAATTGTTTAGCATGTGAAAATTCTGACAAAACTCACATTACTTTTAGACCACCATTACAACCTATTGTAAGTCCCAGTATGCCTTTGCAGAGATGGGCCAGCAATATTGCAGGTCCCATTTGGGAGAATGGTGAATAAAAGTATCTTGTGGTACTTGTGGATATAGTCCACAAAGAGGATGTGAGCAGTAGTATCAGTTTTTACAAAAAGCATTATTAGTGAAACTGGTCCTCAGTTCATCTCAGATGTATTCAAGAAGCTTTTATTGGTGAATGGCATTACTCACAAGACCACTTCGCTGTAACATCTGGCTGGCAATGATGCAGTTGAAAGGTTTAACCACCTTATTAAAGGTATGGTTTAACTGCCAAACAACAATGATTTGAATTGGAGGAAGGAGTTAGTACACAATATGTGGGCCTACTGCATTACTCCTTGTAAATCCAATTGCCTTAGCCCTGTTGTGATAATGAGGGGAATAACACCTATCATTAAAGATAATGTTATATGGATGTTTACAGCTAAGAAAGCAATTTGGTCATCAGAGGTGGTTAAACAGAGGCTGAAGCATGCACAGGATATCAGCAAGAAATATTATGATGCCAAATATAGAAGTAGACCTGTGCACATTAAAATTGGTAATTGAGTGACAGTTAAAAGACGTGGTATCTTGAGAAAAGGTCAATGCCGCTTTTCACAACCTTTGGTGAATAAAGAAACTCTTTTATAATTCCGTGTTATTGAACGATAGAAAAGTGTGGCATTTTTCTGCTTTCTCCGTGTGTAAAGGGGAGGAGGGGCTGCACCAGACATTTATGCTCTATCATACACCATCTGACAGTCATAAGTTTGACTAGTTGACGGAGAATGGTTGTAGTCAGGAGGTACAAGGAATGGATGAGGTTATCAGTGATGAACGGCATTCCACAAGGCAAGAACCAGAGACACCCGTAAAGCTGAGTGATGGTTTGGAATGTGTTTCATGTTCTAGCAATAAAACGATTATGCAAGATACCAATATCAATGGTAACTCACCAAATGTTGTGCAATCACAAGTTGAGAACAAAGTTAGTAAATGTGGCCGCGTAGTGAAGAGACCTGACACGTTGTGTGATTTTGCTTGCGAATAAGAAATGTGATGTTTCCACTGTTTATCTTTGTGGACATAATCTTTTATTTGAGCCAGAAAAGTATTATTTTAGGTAGCAATAGTTTTATTGTAGATTTATTACAGAATCCTATTTTTAAGTATGCATTGTTAATGTAATGTTTTTCTTTTGGAAAAAAGGGGGGGGGGGTTAACTTTGTATGACATTGGGGGGATACCGTCCACCTATGCCCAAAGCATTGTGATGTCAACAGGTTCCAATCTGAACACTGGGCATCGGTGACACGGTGAGTTAGGGGAAGATTGCCATGGAACAAACACCTATGTTTTATAAGCATTGGCAGGGTATTATATTAATAAAGCATCTTCAAGCTTCCATTAGTGTCTAAGCTTCATTCTTAAAATTGCTATCAATCGTTTTTATTTTTTCCAAGTGTTACAAGGGAAAAGGAAGGTGTGATTATGCTACAGCACTTAAAAAAATGCCTTAAAGTGTGAATTTGGCAATCTTCAAGATTAATTGATACTATTCTGGGGTCACAAATCAAAAATGATTTTTAGGATATATTGGGTATAGGATTCTTAATACGGTGCTGGGGAGGAGTTATCTAAGGTAAAGAAATATGCTAAAGGTGAACACCCTGCTAGTGAATGTTTAGATAAGAAGAAGACAGTTTTTAAGAACTCAAGGATGAATTGAGTATAGCGATTGAGGGGCTCATTATGATGGCGGACGGACTTCAGTCTATCCGCCATCGTTTCATATTTGGACCCACCAGCCTACAAGGCAGCAGACTCACAGTACTAATTACGATATGACCACCACTGAGGCGGTTGCATTGCCTATGTTTCACATTGTGGCGGGTGCTGCTGGCTGCAGCACCCGCCGCAATGCAAAAAAGAGACAATTTACATATCCCTGCACTACATGGCAGGCATATAGCGGTGCCTGCCACATGGTACAGGGATATGTAGGGGGCACCATACGTGTCCCTCAAGTCCTGTGTCTGGGGGCCAGAGGGTAAGGGGGGCCAGCTATGGGCCGCCACAAAGTCCCTTACCACCTGCCTGGGCACAGAGGGTTAACAGCCACTGACAGACAGGTGGAAAGGGATATCATAATCCTTACGGCGGTGCCTGGCAGGACATTCTAGGCATAGATGACGGTCCAACAGACAATCAGAATCATTCCGACTGTCGGACACGTGGAGGTCAGTAATTATGACCGTCACGCATCTGCCCGCCTAGCATCCGCACACATTGGTATATGGGGAGCGGTAAAGTTGGTTACAATGGCAGGGAGAACGCCACCTACAGCCTGTCGGTGGCAGTCTCCCGCCATCGTAATCGGGCCCTGTGTTCTTACTCAGAGGGAATTATTAAGAAAACGGGGGTGACCCTGTGTCCCTCGGAACCTGGGTAATCAATGGTTAAATAAAAATGGTTCTGTCGGGTAACAACACAAATGATTTGCAAATGCTATTCAATGCACTTTACAAAACCCAACCTCTGACAAAAGCAAAATAGAATCAGGTTCTTGCAATAAATGAAAAGAAGACCTGTACTTGACTTGTTGTATTTTTATATATTCATTCAAAAAATACTCTATACAATTAATACGATGACTATCAACACAATTATTCAAGTGCAAAAAAGTGACAATAGTGAATTGTGATCATGTGATAAAAACAGTATGTACAATAATGATGTATTCCAATACAATCAATATATACAAATATATACAAATGTATTTCCTGAAGGACATCCGCTACTGCGATTTTACAGAATCCTATATATTTCTTTTAATTCGCTAGAATTCTGGAATTGTTGGGCCTGTGAAGAAATGTCGACGTTTCGACCCTTCGGCGCCAGTATCTAAGGTCGCGGCGGGTCTTTTTCAAGACAATATGTACAAGATACGACAGTCCTAGGATCCAAGTGAGTTCAATTTGCCTGGATCAGATTGGCACAAAGTCCTTTAAATCAGGAGCTGTGTAAGAATTGCGGTTTGAAAATAAGGCACGGTTGCTCATATGACGGCTGCAAACATATATAGATATTTACATACACTTAAAAAAAATAAAAAGGACAACAAATGAACTGCAAACAATTGTCAAATATTTCCATTGTAATTATACATAAAAAGTAAACAATATATAAAAATACGTTTTACTATATGAATAATAAATATACTATTCCCACTCCAATTATAGCAGAAGAGAAAGCTTTAAACTCAGGAGAGGTAAAATTTACTATTCCCACTCAAGTCAGTGCAACAGTAGGGAAAGTGTTGGACTCAGGAGGGGTTAAATTTACTATTCCCAGTCCAGTGTGTGCGATGGTAGGGAAAACATTGGACTCAGGCATGATTACATTTACTATTCCCACTCCCATCTATGCAACGGTAAGGAGAGCATTGGACGGAGGAGGGGTCAAATTTACTATTCCCACTCCAGTTAGTGAATTAATGGAATAGCACTTCTGAAGTGTGTAGCTACCCAAAGGCATCCCAGTGCTGAGGCAGTTCATAGAGGCAGAAGAGAGCACCTAAGGGAAAAGCCACACATTTAGTTGTTTGCGATAGTCCAAATGGTTATGATCCTTCCGCAAGGGCAGAGAGAGCGAGTTCCACAGTCTGGCGGCATTGTAAGAAAAAATCTGCCTGCCGCTCTTGGCCTTTTTGATCCTGGGAACTACTGCTGGAAAAAGCTCTTCTGAACGTAATTGCCTATTTACCCGATAGGGCCGGACCAAGGAGATATTAATTGGAGGGCCATTCCCTCCAAGCGACCTGTGAGCAATGCACAGGGCCTTGAAGTGGATTCTCTCCTGAATAGGAAGCCAATGGAGGGACCTCAAGGCGGGTCTCACAGAGAGATGAGACGGGATCCCCATGAATATTCTTGCTGCACAGTTCTGCACTATCTGAAGTTTTACAATTGCAGAGCTTGGCACGCCTAAATGTAAGGTGTTTCCATAGTCAATATGAGACAAAACGAGCGCCTGAATCATCAGCTTTCTAGCCAAGAAGGGGAGAAGGGGGAGCATTTTCCGGAGCATCCTAAGGAGGCCGAAACAAGAGGCTGCAACCTTCCTGGCCTGAATTTTGAAACTGAGGTCCTGGTCCAGCCAGACTCCCAGACTCTTTATCTCTGTCTTTGGAACAGGGGCGGGCCCATACAGACTGGCCACATAGTGATTGCTTTAAAATTGATATGATATCCAAGAACTATAAGCTCAGTCTTGTCGCCATTCAATTTCAAATGTGACAGGTTCATCCATTTGCCGACTTCTTCGAGGCAGGGACGAAGGCCCATAGACACTTCAGGATGATTCAGTGCCACAACCAATTGAGTGTCATCAGCATAGGTAATTATGTGAACCCCAAAAGGAAGCACAATATCCGCCAGCGGAGCCATATAAGCATTAAAAAAAGTGGGGCTCAGGGACGATCCCTGAGGAACTCCACAATGAAGAGGCAGAACTTTTGAGAAAGCCTCACCCTCAAGCACCTGGAAGGATCTTTCCCCCAAGAAAGACTGCAGCCACAATAGGGCTGTACCGGTTACCCCCAGACCTCTAAGTGAGTGAACCAAGATTTGGTGGTTAACTATATCGAAAGCTGCGCTCAAGTCTACGAGAATCACAGCAGAGGATCCTCCTGCATCAAGGATCTTTCTGGACTCCTCTACTACTGATAGTAACACAGTTTCTGTGCCTTGGCGCAGTTGAAATTCAGTTTGAGAGGAGTGGAGGAGTTTATGTAGAAAGTGTGAGGTTAACATATTTCTCCGCTATCTTACTGATCCCCGGAAGAAGCGAGATAGGATGGTAGTTGCTCAAGGAGTCCGGATTCAAATTAGGTTTCTTAAGGTGAGATTTTATCATAGCCCTTTTTCACTGGGGAGGAACTATACCTCTGGATAGTGAGGAATTAATCATGTCAGTAATGGTTGGAGCAACTATATTAGCTACCTGTTTCTGAATATTGGGTGGAGCCGGATCACATGGCGATCCACTCTTAACCAATGTTGAAATGGCCTGGAATGATTCCTGGTTAATAGGGTGAAGGACCTCTAAGGAATGTCACAGATCCCGCACACCGATATCCTCCTGATGGAGGTTAGAGTAGTTATCAACCGAGGAGAAGGAGGAGTATATAGATTGAATTTTATGATAAAAATAGTCTGCATATACATTACATCGATGGCCTGACACATCCAGAATGTCTGGAGGGAGGGGGGCTTTAAGTAATCTTTTCTCAATGCAAAAGGTTTCCAGTGGAGAGTTGTAAGCCAGGGAAATCCTCTCCTCACCGTACGAAGCCTGAGCCCTTTTGATTTCTGCCTTATAGTTTCTGACTGCCTCCCTGTAAACCAATATCTTGCTGAGGAAGAAGTCTTTCCTCCATGCTTTTTCGAACTTTTTGCAATTCTGTTTTAACTCCCGAAATTTGGGGAAATACCAGGCCATCTTATTGGTTCAGAAAAGGGGGTAGTGATTAACAGAGTGTCTGAATTAAGCAGACCACTCTTACCCAGTCCAAAGATCAGGGCTTTATCCATCACCGGTTTTTAGCTCACTGCACCATCCCAGCTCAGAACTTGGCTATATGCAAATTAGTCTGACCCTGGCCCAGTGCATCATGGGAACAGGGCAGACCAAACTACCAAGCCAATTCTTATACTGGGAAGGAAACAAGCTACCGGGGACCGGTTTCTGGCATTTCAGCCGTCTTCGGCCCGCTTGCTTGAATCCTGATGGTGAAATGAGCTAGGGACTCACATCTGAGTATACCCTTCCACGCTTATGGCGGACAAAAATGATTCAGAAAAGGGGGTGGTGCACGCTTATGGTGGACAAAAATGATTCAGAAAAGGGGGTGGTAGCTTGTCTCCTTTCTGGTGAAGAATTGGCTTGGTAGTTTAGTCTGCCCTGTTCCCATGGTGCAATGGGCCAGGGACAGACTGATTTGCATATAGCCAGGTTCTGAACTGGGATGGTGCAGTGAGATAAATAACGGTGATGGATCAAGCCCTGATCTATGGACTGGGTAAGAGTGGTCTGCTTAATTCAGACACTCTGTTCATCACCACCCCCTTTTCTGAATCATTTTTGGCCACTAAGGTGTGGCAGGGTATACTCAGACATGAGTCCCTTTCTCACTGCACCATCAGGATTCAAGCAAGCCGGGCCGAAGACGGCTGAAATGCCAGAAACCGGTCCCCGGTAGCTTGTCTCCTTTCTGGTGAAGAATTGGCTAGGTAGTTTAGTCTGCCCTGTTCCCATGATGCACTGGGACAGGGACAGACTGATTTGCATATAGCCAGGTTCTGAGCTGGGATGGTGCAGTGAGATAAATAACGGTGATGGATCAAGCCCTGATCTTTGGACTGGGTAAGAGTGGTCTGCTTAATTCAGACACTCTGTTCATCGCCACCCCCTTTTCTGAATCATCTTATTGGGCCCTCCTTTTATCTGAATCAGATTTTTCAGAAGGACCGAGTCGAGAGTGCCCTCTATCCAGCTGTTGAAACTTTCATTGGGGGCCGCCAGATTGTTATTCGGGGTAGGCTTTGACCTTTCCAGTTCCCAGGCACACTTGTCTAAGGGGAGTTTAGTCCAGAGATGGGACAAAACTTGTGTAGGTCTAGTATGGAGAGGCATACTTATAGGGTTCCATGAGAACAGAATCAAAGAGTGGTCAGACCAGGGTAAGGGAATGGGCCCTATCTCAGATATATCCTCCAGACTGGAAAATAATGGGTCAAGGAGGAGTCTTTTACCATGAGTCGCGGACAGAACCTTCTGACAGAGCTGATATGCAGCAAGATCCTGGGACACTTCTGTTGCGGCTAGGGAAGTGGGGTCGCCTAACAGAGTAAAATTCGCCACAGTGCTGGCTAGACTTTCAGCTACTTTCAATAGTGATTTGCAGAATTGGCCACTAGTAGAGAAAGCGTTGGACTCAGGAGGGGTAAAATTTACTATTCCCACTCCAGTCAGTGCAGCAGTAGAGAGATAGTAGTTCACTTCAAATAAACAACATATTTTCACAACTCTATCAAATAGCAAAAAAAATAAAATGATTGAATGGTAAAATTATATGTCTCTTTTTTTTTATAGAAATTTTTATTATTGAAGAAAATACATATATTGGCAACCAAAGAGTACAGAATCATAGTTTACAGAATACAATGTCCAATATTACTCAAAATACGATTTCCAAATTTTGTCAAATTTCCTTATCCCACCAATTCGCTGTGCATAACGAAATTCACTTATTCTAACATTTCTCATTTTCTGAAGCCAGGTATTAAACGAAGGAGCTTGTATTCATTTCCAATTCTGGAGCACCAGAGACCTTGCTACTGCCATCACAATAAATAATAGTTTAACCATTTGTTCTAACAATCCAAGATCAGAATCATATCCATAAAGTATTAATTTAACGTTGTAAACAATCTGGATCCCACAATACTTTTGTAAATATTCGAAAATCTCATTCCAAAAAGGCACAATTTTAAACCAGTGAGCTACAGTGTGAGACCAATTAGCAGGAGTGTATTGCTGACATCTAAAACAGATGGCGCTAGCATTCACATACATTTTAGAGATGACGGCAGGAGTTCGATATAGGAGCCATTTACTAAAAAAAAACATTCTCCTCCAATTAGATCTTCGAAGAACACTAAAATTCAACTTATTTATACTTTTCCAGGTATTCATAGTAAGAACATGATTTTCTTGTTCTTGCCATTTTTTGATGACTTTTATACTGAGATCTAATTCAATATGTTGAGCTAAACAACGTTTCCATGTTCCTGGCTTCCTCATCTGAGGAATCAAAAACAAATTGTCCCACAACTGGCAAGGAGAATCAATCATTCTTGGCTCAACTTGTCCCAGTGTTTCAAAAATCGAAACATAGGAACTTAATAACATAAAATTCCCTGAAATTAATTGCTGCATCTCTCCTGATAACAACCAAGCACCTTCTCTTAAAAAATCTGATAGAGTACAGAACCCAGCCCGTTCCTATTGAAAGGCAATATCTGCTCCGATTTTCATTCCCATAAAAATGAGAGAATTCCTTAGGGGAGTTCTAGAATTAAACTGTGGGAGAGAATACCTTTTTAGAAAAACATCACGACGTTTAAAAAACCTATGCATCATTTTATACCGGGTGAGTTTTGGTGATTTAGGGGTGTGCAGAGGAACTGGGGTTTGAACCTCTTGACTGATTTGGTCAAAAAAGAAATTAATAAATACTTTTGGACTCTGCATTCCGGATTTAAATCGTTCTAAATATTGGACGAAATATCCACTATAATAATCTCTAAGGTTGGGAACGGATAAGCCTCCCAGTTCGGTATCCACATAAAGTGTCTTCATTGCTATCCTAGGGCGTTTTTTGGCCCATATAAAGCTTGAAAATAATGATTCTACTTTTGAAATAAAGCTACTAGGTAAAAAACACGGAATAGCTGAGAATAAAAAATTAAATAGTGGAAGTATAGACATCTTTATAAGTTCCACCCGTCCCATAATAGTAAATGGCAGTGAATCCCATCTAGTAAATAAGGATTGTACCTTCTGTAAAAGTGGATCAAAATTCAGCTTAACTAAATCGGAAATCAAAGTAGAAAACATAACCCCTAAATACAGTTTCGGTCTTGAATTAATGCAGCCAACTAAATCATCATGTAAATCCACTTACCACCCACCACACACTAATAGTTCAGTCTTTTTTTATTAATTTGGTAACCTCCTAAGGCCTCAAATTCTTCAAAAAGCTGTAAAGCAGCAGTCTGGGATTGGATATCCGTCTTAATTATCAACATAATATCATCTGCATAAAGTTTCATTTTTGCCATAGATACAATCGGTGGAGGGATATTTACAGATTCACGAATTGCTGTGGCTAACGGTTCAATAAAAAAAGCAAAAAGAATAGGGGATAAGGGGCAGCCCTGCCTGGTGCCCCGTTGGACCGATACTGTGCACACCATAACAGAATTAATAATTATATTGGCTCTGGCACCCGTGTATACATTTTGAATTAAACTAATAATTTGTGAAGGGATTCCGAAGTGTTTTAAAATAGCAAATAAAGTTGTCCACACCACTAAATCAAAAGCTTTCTCGGCGTCTAATAAAAAAATTAAAGCCGGGATTTTTTTTTAAATTATACGTCTCAATGTTAACAAAAATAAACCAAATTACATAATTACATGTTTTAATAATTATTATCAATTAAAACAAATAATATTAATTTAATTAAAATACCACACTATATTCTCATAATCATAAGAGCCAACAATCAAAATGTGATTGAAATTAAAAAGCATAACAGAATTAACACATTACATAATAAATAGCACAATTTGTGATAAATGAATGAATATTTCTTTTACATTTTATTCATTAAATCATTTCCTACCCTATACCTTTATAAACTAAACACAAAACTAACATATAACTTGACAATAATGATAGTTTCACAATTTACATAACTATCAATTAAATAATTAATAGCAAATTAATAAATAATTATCAAACATTATTTCTTTATTTCTTAATAAACTTCCCACCCTATACCCCTACAAAACCAACAACCCACACCTAAAATATAGCTTAAAAATTATAATAGTTACACAATTTACAAAATTAAATAACAATTAAACAATTAATAATAATTAACTAATACTAAATTAATTATTTTAATTAATTAAATTCCCAGCCTTTACTCCCACACACACAACAACCCATACCTGAAATATAAGTTAAAAAAGTCCTTAGTTACACAATTCACATAATTAATAATTAAATCATTAACATTAATTATTCATTAATTATAATTAATTTACTTCCTAGCCTTTACCCCTACAACCCCACAACCCGCACATAAAACATAATTTAGAAAATAAATGGATAACACAATTTAAATAATTAAATATCAAATAAATATTTAATCTAATTAACTTACTTCCCACCCTGTTCCCCTACACACCCCACAACCCGCACCTAAAACCTAACTTAAAAAATACATTAATTACACAATTTACATAATTATCAAATAAAGAATTCATAATTGAAAAGTAATTAATAAATATAATTAATTTGCTTCCCACCCTGTACCCCTACAAACTCCACAGCCAGCTACGATACAAAAAATTACAATAAACAATTAAATTGAATTTAAAAACAACAAAAACTTTACAAACTATATTAAAAACATTGACACTAATTATACCTATATTTTATAACATATATAAATAAAACATATACTAAAATACATAAAAATAATTAAAACATGATATTAATACCAACAATATATTTTAAAAGATATTAACAACAGATATTTTAACATCGATATTGCTTACCTTAGAAAGGAAAATGCTACTTACCATTATGCATCTGTTCTTGGTATGTAGTGCTGCAGAGTTGCACACCATGCATAGATCGCCATCTGGTGTTGGGCTCGGATGCTTGCACTTTGTTGTTGTCTTGGAAGAGTTTTTTGTAGTCACAAGATAGGTTACTCCTCCCTTGGACGATAGTGCGGATGGGCATTGACTCCATCTTCAGATTGTTTTTCGCCATGAGGGGAAATGATGGAGTTTATAGGAATAGAATAGATGTCCATGTAAGTGTATCTAATTAACCCCTTCAGCGCTGCGCGAATTCCGCTGCGGTGCTGAAGGTTCTAAAGAACCAATAGAACCATGACGGAACGGTTCCGTCATAAGCACAGGCCAATCGACGCTCATGACGGAACCGTTCCGTCATGAGCATGGAAGGGGTTAAGATAAAAACTGGAGCAGATACAGGTCTCGGGGAGGCGGGTGGGTGTGTACAACTCAGCAGCTCTACATGCAAAGAACAGATGCATACTGGTAAGTAGCATTTTCCATTCGAGGCATATGAGCTGCTGATTGTACACTATGCATAGACTGTACAGCAGTGTCTCCCCTAGCGATGGTGACCTGTATGTGTTGCAGTTGTCTGAAAAAGTATTTTAAGAACAGCCTGGCCTACAGATGCTTGTTCAGTTCAGTTCATTATGTCTTTATTTCGAATAAAATTCATAAAAGACAGCATACATAATAAAACATTAAAAACATTTTCAATAAGCCCCCAGAATTTAAAAAGAATTTGTCTCAATCGACATACAATCATTTCATAGTAATTAATTTAATTTAAAAGGGGTTTCGATTTCTTTGCACGGATCAGCCACACCCACCCCAAAAATTTGGCAACACAGATCACGTTATCACCGACTTTGGTGCGGGGTTTTGGTACAGGTTTAAGTCTTGGGGGTGTAGGGGCCGGGGGTTCTGACTCTTGTGCCTGGGAAATAAAACCCTCACCCTGGGAAAGCCTAGCTTCCATTTGCTTAAGACTAAAGCTAGCCAGTGTAACTATAGTCCTATCCATTTCTAACAGGTGGTTTTCCATTCGGGAAAGTCTAAGTTCCAGGGGGGTAAGTAACTTTTTAAGTGTGTCCCAGACAGTTTTAAGAAATTCCTCATCACCCCTCCTATCCCCCTCTGCCACACTCAACCCACCCTCTATTGACCCTTCCTTGCTCTTATCGGGTAGAATTACCACCGGGGGATCAAGCACAACACAGCTTAAGTCGTGGGTGGTATCGTTGTCTGATAAAGCAGTGTTGATTTTGGCTATTTCTTCCCCTACCCCAAATGTGCCCAAAGGTCGTCTACTATTAAAAAACTGAGATCTCGCAATTTTTGCCTTTTTGCGAGCATAAGTAGATCTAGCAAGGCTTTTCTTCTTTTGTAGGGCAACTTTTTTAGCATTTGCTGCAGTCTTGGGCAGGACAATTTTAGAGGGGGAGCTTATACCGGCCACAAGAGTAGGTGGTGCAAGCTCCTCCAAGGGCTTAAGAGGTGGTAAATTAGATTTCGTAATAGGCTTGGGTAGGGATGTGGTTGGGGGATGATGAATGTCTGCCGTTGTAAGCAAGGGACGGGGACCTGACGTACGCTCAGGGGTTAGAGCTAGGGCAAAGTTACCTAAAGATGATTTCTTGGAAGAAGCCAAATTAAGGGAGAGTTTTCGCGAAGCTTCTAATTCTAGGGAAACCCTATGTTGCATTTTATTGATTTCCGCATCAATGGCCAGATTGGTCTTTGTGAGGAAATCGTCTAGGGTCCCATTAGGTTTGTTAAGGCCCTTAGCAGTTTTACTGCGACTACCCCGTGTACACATAGTGGATATTCAACAAAATGCTGTGACGCAAGTGGAATTTATCACAATTATTAACAGTCCAACCAAGGGGAGTGGCCCAGCCCAGACCTCTTAGACCTCGAACGGCCTCAAACGGCCCGCTCTTAGCCCGGTCTTCGCCCCGAGCTGCGTCCCGCGCTGCGGGAGTCTGGGGTTATGATATAGGGGGCGTGTTGGGCGGGGGGCGGGCCAGCAGGGAGAGCGGACCGGATGCTGGTGATTGGTCTCGCAGGGGCTCCTGGTAGTTGGAGTCCCTGCACGCTCGCAGCCCCGCCGAAGCCACACACCCAAAAACCGCCTTACCGCTCCTGTTCTCCTGCCGATAGAGCCCCACGAAGTCCCAAACAATGCGGCACCCGCGGAGCGGGTGCGGCGAGATGTGGGTCTATATCCGTGAAAAGCACCTCCTGTTCAGCCGCCTCCGTGTGCAGAGAGAGTCTGTGTCCCAACGGGGGAAGGTGAGGGATGCTTTTTGAGTCCTCAGGTGGGCGGGGGCGGGCCAGCAGGGAGAGCGGACCGGATGCTGGTGATTGGTCTCGCAGGGGCTCCTGGTAGTTGGAGTCCCTGCACGCTCGCAGCCCCGCCAAAGCCACACACCCAAAAACCGCCTTACCGCTCCTGTTCTCCTGCCGATAGAGCCCACGAAGTCCCAAACGATGCGGCACCCGCGGAGCGGGTGCGGCGAGATGTGGGTCTATATCCGTGAAAAGCACCTCCTGTTCAGCCGCCTCCGTGTGCAGAGAGAGTCTGTGTCCCAACGAGGGAAGGTGAGGGATGCTTTTTGAGTCCTCAGGTGGGCGGGGGGCGGGCCAGCAGGGAGAGCGGACCGGATGCTGGTGATTGGTCTCGCAGGGGCTCCTGGTAGTTGGAGTCCCTGCACGCTCGCAGCCCCGCCAAAGCCACACACCCAAAAGCCGCCTTACCGCTCCTGTTCTCCTGCCGATAGAGCCCCACGAAGTCCCAAACGATGCGGCACCCGCGGAGCGGGTGCGGCGAGATGTGGGTCTATATCCGTGAAAAGCACCTCCTGTTCAGCCGCCTCCGTGTGCAGAGAGAGTCTGTGTCCCAACGAGGGAAGGTGAGGGATGCTTTTTGAGTCCTCAGGTGGGCGGGGGGTGGGCCAGCAGGGAGAGCGGACCGGATGCTGGTGATTGGTCTCGCAGGGGCTCCTGGTAGTTGGAGTCCCTGCACGCTCGCAGCCCCGCCGAAGCCACACACCCAAAAACCGCCTTACCGCTTCTGTTCTCCTGCCGATAGAGCCCCACGAAGTCCCAAACGATGCGGCACCCGCAGAGCGGGTGCGGCGAGATGTGGGTCTATATCCGTGAAAAGCACCTCCTGTTCAGCCGCCTCCGTGTGCAGAGAGAGTCTGTGTCCCAACGAGGGAAGGTGAGGGATGCTTTTTGAGTCCTCAGGTGGGCGGGGGGTGGGCCAGCAGGGAGAGCGGACCGGATGCTGGTGATTGGTCTCGCAGGGGCTCCTGGTAGTTGGAGTCCCTGCACGCTCGCAGCCCCGCCGAAGCCACACACCCAAAAACCGCCTTACCGCTTCTGTTCTCCTGCCGATAGAGCCCCACGAAGTCCCAAACGATGCGGCACCCGCGGAGAGGGTGCGGCGAGATGTGGGTCTATATCCGTGAAAAGCACCTCCTGTTCAGCCGCCTCCGTGTGCAGAGAGAGTCTGTGTCCCAACGAGGGAAGGTGAGGGATGCTTTTTGAGTCCTCAGGTGGGCGGGGGGCGGGCCAGCAGGGAGAGCGGACCGGATGCTGGTGATTGGTCTCGCAGGGGCTCCTGGTAGTTGGAGTCCCTGCACGCTCGCAGCCCCGCCAAAGCCACACACCCAAAAACCCCCTTACCGTTCCTGTTCTCCTGCCGATAGAGCCCCACGAAGTCCCAAACGATGCGGCACCCGCGGAGCGGGTGCGGCGAGATGTGGGTCTATATCCGTGAAAAGCACCTCCTGTTCAGCCGCCACCGTGTGCAGAGAGAGTCTGTGTCCCAACGAGGGAAGGTGAGGGATGCTTTTTGAGTCCTCAGGTGGGCGGGGGGCGGGCCAGCAGGGAGAGCGGACCGGATGCTGGTGATTGGTCTCGCAGGGGCTCCTGGTAGTTGGAGTCCCTGCACGCTCGCAGCCCCGCAGAAGCCACACACCCAAAAACCGCCTTACCGCTCCTGTTCTCCTGCCGATAGAGCCCCACGAAGTCCCAAACGATGCGGCACCCGCGGAGCGGGTGCGGCGAGATGTGGGTCTATATCCGTGAAAAGCACCTCCTGTTCAGCCGCCTCCGTGTGCAGAGAGAGTCTGTGTCCCAACGAGGGAAGGTGAGGGATGCTTTTTGAGTCCTCAGGTGGGCGGGGGGCGGGCCATCAGGGAGAGCGGACCGGATGCTGATGATTGGTCTCGCAGGGGCTCCTGGTAGTTGGAGTCCCTGCACGCTCGCAGCCCCGCCGAAGCCACACACCCAAAAACCGCCTTACCGCTCCTGTTCTCCTGCCGATAGAGCCCCACGAAGTCCCAAACGATGCGGCGAGATGTGGGTCTATATCCGTGAAAAGCACCTCCTGTTCAGCCGCCTCCGTGTGCAGAGAGAGTCTGTGTCCCAACGAGGGAAGGTGAGGGATGCTTTTTAAGTCCTCAGGTGGGCGGGGGCGGGCCAGCAGGGAGAGCGGACCAGATGCTGGTGATTGGTCTCGCAGGGGCTCCTGGTAGTTGGAGTCCCTGCACGCTCGCAGCCCCGCCAAAGCCGCACACCCAAAAACCGCCTTACCGCTCCTGTTCTCCTGCCGATAGAGCCCCACGAAGTCCCAAACGATGCGACACCCGCGGAGCGGGTGCGGCGAGATGTGGGTCTATATCCGTGAAAAGCACCTCCTGTTCAGCCGCCTCCGTGTGCAGAGAGAGTCTGTGTCCCAACGAGGGAAGGTGAGGGATGCTTTTTGAGTCCTCAGGTGGGCGGGGGGTGGGCCAGCAGGGAGAGCGGACCGGATGCTGGTGATTGGTCTCGCAGGGGCTCCTGGTAGTTGGAGTCCCTGCACGCTCGCAGCCCCGCCGAAGCCACACACCCAAAAACCGCCTTACCGCTTCTGTTCTCCTGCCGATAGAGCCCCACGAAGTCCCAAACGATGCGGCACCCGCGGAGCGGGTGCGGCGAGATGTGGGTTTATATCCGTGAAAAGCACCTCCTGTTCAGCCGCCTCCGTGTGCAGAGAGAGTCTGTGTCCCAACGAGGGAAGGTGAGGGATGCTTTTTGAGTCCTCAGGTGGGCGGGGGCGGGCCAGCAGGGAGAGCGGACCGGATGCTGGTGATTGATCTCGCCGGAGCTCCTGGTAGTTGGAGTCCCTGCACGCTCGCAGCCCCGCCGAAGCCACACACCCAAAAACCGCCTTACCGCTCCTGTTCTCCTGCCGATAGAGCCCCACGAAGTCCCAAACGATGCGGCACCCGCGGAGCGGGTGCGGCGAGATGTGGGTCTATATCCGTGAAAAGCACCTCCTGTTCAGCCGCCTCCGTGTGCAGAGAGAGTCTGTGTCCCAGATGCTTGTTGCTTAGCCTGCACATCAACACAATAGTGTTTGGTGAAGGTCTGTAGTGTAGACCATGTTGCTGCTTTATATATGTCATCTAAGGGAATGTTCCCTAAGAATGCCATGGAAGCCCCTAGTTTGCGTGTTGAATGTGCTCTAGGGGAAATTGTTACTGTGCGTTTAGCCTTTTGGTAGCATATTTGAATGCATTTTACTATTCACCTTGCAATCCCAGCTTTGGAGATGGGGTTACCTTTATGAGGTGGGGAGAAGGCTACAAACAGTTGTTTTGTCTTTCGAAAAGGCTTAGTCCTGTCAATGCAATAAAGCAGGGTTCTTTTGACGTCTAGTGTGTGAAGAGCTCTTGCTGACACAGAGTCTGGGTTTTGAAAAAACACTGGTAACTCATCTGATTGGTTAAGATGAATAGCAGAGATGACTTTGGGAAGGAATTTTGGATTTGTTCTGAGAACCACTTTATTAGGATGTATCTTTTTTTCGCTCCACTATGGTTTTCATTTCTGGGTGGATGAGCGCCAATCACCTCAAGCTCAATCCGGACAAGACTGAGCTTGTCCTGACTGGCGGCTCATCCAGCCCTTGGTCCTCCGCTTTTTGGCCCCCTATTCTTGGTCCCCCTCCCAGCCCCGTCCCCTCTGTTAAAACGTTGGGCATTAAGGTCAGCCAGGACCTGTCCATGCACGGCCAGGTCAGTGCTGTAGTGTCCTCTTGCTTTCTTTCCCTCCGGTTGATCCGAAAAATCTCCCGTTTCTTCTCCCTTGACTCTCTTAAAATTATTATTTCTGCCCTCATCACTTCCCGCCTTGATTATGGAAACAGCTTGTTCGTAGGTATCCCTGCCTACGAAACTCGCCATCTTCAAGCAATCCAAAATTAGGCTGCCCGTCTCATCTTCCACTTCCCCAAAACTCACCATATCACTCCTGTCCTCAAATCTCTCCACTGGTTACCTATCCTGCAGAGATCCCTGTTCAAACTAGGGTGCCTTGTCTTTCGGGCTGTTGATCGCACTGCGCCGGCGTTCATCAACTCTCTGATTTCTACCCACACCCCTGTTCGCACCCTCCGATCATCTTCCTCTGCCCTCCTCACTGTTCCCCATTTCCGTAAAACTAACACTGGTGGAACTAGATTCTATGTCCTTCCTCTCTCTATGCGCTCTATCCCCATCTTCTCACACTTCCGTAAAGCGTTTAAAACATTCCTGTTTGCCCAGGCCTACCCCTGCTAACTCCTCGGCCCTGTCTGTTCTGTTCACTAGAGCTCTCAGCGCCAGGAAGCCGTTTGGCCACCGTGCGCTCTATAAATACTTTCATTCATTCATTCATTCATTTGTAAGAATGGTTAAAGCCTGAATCTCACTTACCCTTCTAAGAGAGGTAATTGCAACAAGGAAAGCTACTTTCCATGTGAGGAACTGAGGCTCACCTTTATGTAGAGGTTCAAATGGGGGACCCATGAGCCTGGTAAGAACAATGTTTAAATTCCGCACACCGGAGAGGGTAGTAGTCTGGGAAGAATTATTCTTTTAAGGCCCTCCATAAAGGCTTTATTTGCAGGCCCTCTAAATAATGACAAGTGTTGACTGTTTTGTAAATAAGCTGCAAGTGCGGCTAGATGTAACCGTATGGGTGAATATGCTAGATTACATCTTTGTAAGTGTAACAAATCGCAAGGATGTCCTGGATTGAAGCATCCAGTGGATCAACATTATTGTAATTGCAGTAGATGACAAATCTTTTCCATTTTGCTGCATAGCAAGTTCTAGTAGTAGACAGCTTCTTTAATGATGTTCATACAGTCCGGCAGAAGGTTAGGATAACCGAACTCTAGGACTTCAGGAGCCAGATCGCTAGATTCAGTTGGCCTGGATCGAGGTGCCTTATTTCCCCATGGTTCTGCGTTAGCAATGTTGGGGAGAGACGTAATTTTTTGTGTGGAACTACTGAGAGTTCCAGTAATGTTGTGAACCATGGTTGGCGTGCCCATGTGAGAGCCACCAGGATCATTTTGAGAGACTGTTGTCTGAGCTTGCATACTACTAGGGGAATCAGTGGGAGTGGCGGAAAAGCGTATGCAAATCTGCCTGACCAGTTCATCCATACCGCATTGCCTTTGGACAACGTGTGTGGAAACCTGGCGGCAAAGGTTGGGCATTTTGCATTTGCGTGTGTGGCGAAAAGATCTTTGTCTGGTTGACCCCACATTTGGAAAAATGGTTGAAGAATTTTGGGATGAAGTTTCCATTTGTGTATCTGCTGTGTCTGTCGACTTAGCAGATTCGCAATCTGATTGTGAACTCCTGGAAGATGTTCTGCCAGAAGGTATATGTTTTGTGGAATGGCCCATTTCCAAATGTTTTGTGCGAGCTGGGACAACTGCAAAGAATGTGTGCCTCCTTGTTTCTGAATGTAATACATGGCTGTCATGTTGTCCGTCTGGACTAGGACAGTCTTGTGCTGTAGATGTACTTGGAATGGTTTTAATGCTAGAAATATTGCCAGTAATTCTATATGATTGATGTGGAGCACTTTCTTTTGAGTGGTCCATTTGACTTGAATTGAGGGCAACAGTTGCGTTAGTTAATTTCTCAAGGAGATTGGGAAGAAGGCCCCCCACTGAACTCATCGAGATATATATGGCCAAATGTGTAGCCATCGCAACATACGGGGCTGGCGTGTGGGGGTACGGGAAGGTTGAAGCCCTACAAAAGGTTGAAAATAGTTTTTAAGGTTTCTCCTCGCAGTTCCACAGGGTACTGCAACCTATTCATCACTTGGAACTGGGTCTGTCTTATTTTACAGACCTAGTTAAAATTCAACCCCCCCTCCTATGGCACCGTATTTGGTCATCAAATAAAACTATTTTTTGCCAAGGGTTTATCCAGGACTGTATATCTCTAGAGAACGCTCACAAGATTGGATGGGTAGCCTACATTAAAAACTTCTTGTATGATTTGGGTATGACACAATATTATCATTCTCCCATCCTAATCTCAGAACTCTCTAGAAAAGCGTTTAAAAAACACTGCTTGACTCACCTAGAATACCTGCAGCTGACTAATGAGGCCAGTAAAATAACAGTCCAACATATGTTAATAATCCAAACAACCTTGACCATTCAACCTTATTTAACTTTCAATTTTTCCAGCTATGATAGATTTTTATTAACGCTGTTCAGGTTGGATATTTTCCACTGTTTGGTCACTTTCCCAACAACTAACGATTGAGCAACAAATTTACAAACATACCCCTGTGATGATGTCTCTGTCCAATCCACAATCCACACAAACCTATTCTGTAAGTTTTACCGAGAACCAAGGAAACGGTGGCTTATGCCGATTTTAAAAACCATGGGTTTTCGAAGGTGTCGCCCCGCATTTCTTTCTCTCCAATTTTTGGATGAAGAGTGTTCTGCTAAAGCCATAGCTAAATTTCTGAAGTTTGTCATTAGACACAGGCCAAATTTAGACTAAGCTGCGAAAACTATACGCTAGGATTATACTCATCTCTATTTGCTGTATAGCTTAATATGTTTTGGACTGTTTTTAACTGTCTTAATCTTTGCATTTTATAAATTGTGATAGTTGTAAATGAATTTTTTACATGTGTTCTACTAGCAGAACAAATTTGTTTTTAAACGATTCCACTTACTTGTGTACATTTTTAAATATCCTTTTATGGTTTTTCTAATAGATGAAAGCCGAATAAAGGACTATTTAGTTTTGACTTGAATTGTGTGGTTTTATTAGTTGTGCTCCCCAGCCGGTGAATGATGCGTCTGCTGTTAGCACTATCTGTGGAACTGGCTCTAGGAATAGCCGCCCTTTGGACAGGTTTTCTATGTTGCCCCACTGCAGAGAGCAATGTGTGCGGCTGTCCACCAACACCAGATCTGTAAGTTGTCCATGAGGGGTGCATCTGAAGTCTTGCATGAGGAACGATGAAGATGCAAGAGGCCATCATTACTATGAGCTGCATGAATACGCTTGCTGGGAGGGAATGCTGTGGTTGAAATCTGCTGATTAGTTTTTGCATACTGGCTATCCTGGCTGGATTGGGATATGCCAGAGCTCTGGAAGTTTTCAGTGTGGCCTCTAGATACTGATGTATGTGGGAGGGTTGAAGATTTCACTTGGGGTAGTTTACTGTGAAGCCCAAGGTGTGATGCAGCTGGATGGTTTGATGAGTGTGATAAACACACTGGCTGAACGATTTGGCTTTTATTAGCCAGTCGTCGAGATATGGAAAGACATGGATCTGTTGTCTTCTTAAATGTGCTGCTACTACCGCAAGGCACTTTGTGAACACTCTGGGTGCGGTGGTCACCCCGAATGTAAGGACTTTGAACTGATAGTGTTGCTCGTTCACTATGAACCCTAGATACTTCCTGTGGGCAGGGTGTATGGGAATGTGGAAGTAGGGGTCCTTGAGATCTAGTGTGGCAAGGAAGTCACCTTGTTGAAGTAGTGGTAGGACCTGTTGGAGGGTGATCATATGAAAATGATCTGATTATATATAGAGATTGAGGGGTCTGAGGTGGAGTATTGGCCTTAGGGTCCCGTCCTTTTTTGGGATTAGGAAATACAGCGAGTAAACCCCTGTTCCTTGATGTTGTATTGGAACTAAATCTATTGCCTGCTTTTGAAGCAGTGAGAGAACCTCCTGATTTAAGAGCGTGAGGTGGTCCGTGGACATTGGACGCTGCTGTTTGGGTGGTATAGGGGGCGGGGTTGCTGTAAGTTCCAGGCAGTAACCATACTGTATAATTTGTCTTACCCACTTGTCTGTTGTGATGGAATCCCTGACAGGTAGGAACTGTGAGAGTCTCCCTCCGACTGGAGTGGAATGGTCTGCAGGGATTGAGGGGAAGTCACTGTTTATTAGTGGGGGAGGCGAGGGTGTTGTTGTTACCTTGGCCTCTGCCTTTGTTGTTATTTCCTTTGTATCCACCTCTAAAATATCCTCTGCTGGGGAATGTTTGCATGGTGTTTTTTTATGGAGAGGAGGTGGTGTGTGTTTCAATGTTTTTGGATGCTCCTCTATAGAAGGAGAGACAAAAGGAACCACGTGTGGATGGAGACTGTAATGCTCTCATGGATGTTGCAGTCTCTGTGTCCTTTTTCATTTTTTCTAGAGTGCTGTCTACAGCCGGTCCAAAAAGTTGTTCTTGATTGAACGGATGGTTGAGGATAGTTGTTTGAACCTCTTGTTTAAAGCCTGAGATTCGTAACCAGGCATGTCTTCTGAGTAGCACACTAGTGTTAATGGATCTAGAGGCTGTGTCAGCTGCATCAAAGGCACATTTGATTGATGCAATAGTTATTATTTTGCCTTCATGAATTAAATTGTTTGCCTGGGCTTTGTATTCATCAGGTAAATGTTGTAATAGGTGTTCCAGTTGGTCTTAGTGAGCCTTATCATATTTAGCAAGTAATGCTTGTGTTTTGGCTATGTGCTAGTGATTAGCTGCTTGTGCAGCAACTCTCTTGCCAGAGGCATCTAACAACTTAGATTCTTTATCGGAAGTGGTGCGTCACCGGAGGTTTGAGAGCTGGCGCATTTCCTAGCGTTACTTACGACAAGTGAGTCTAAGGGTAGCTGTCCTTTGATGTAGGTGGGATCACCAGGGGCAGCCTATATTTTGTATCAATTCTGGGATTCAGAATTCTAGCTCTCACCGGGTCTTTGAATATGTCAGGAGCATGTTTAATGACCCCTTTTAGCATTGGTAGGATTTGAACAGTTTTTTTTACTGTTCGAAGGTGTCTAGAAGGAAGTCCTCCTCTGCTGGGTCTGAATGCATGGGAACACCATGGTAGACAGCAGCTCTATTTAAAAGCTGACCAAAGCCAATATTGTCATCAGGGGGAGATAGTTTTGTTGGATACGGCTTGGTATCAGGGTTGTCTGGGGGATCTATTGGGTTATTATAATCTTCCCAATCGTCCTGTGGTGTATCTGTGTCAGTATCAGGGTCAGTGAATGGGTCATTGTTGCCTCCCCCACCCCCTAAATTATCATGATCATCATGGTGTGGTGGTGGTGAATGAGGTGGGAGATTTGGAGGCTGTGGAGGAGAGACAGGTTTAGGAGGAAGAACATGCTCAGGGGGAAGAACAGGAGAAGAGGGTCTTAAAGGAAAAGTGGCACAGTCTTTTTTGTTCACTGGTACTACAGGAGTGTCTGGTATGTCCAGCTTCCTCTTCTTGCGTGGAACAGCAGCCACATGTCCTGTTTTGGGGTCTATATAGATTTTTTTCTGCTTTGGATCGACAGGATCCGGTCGAAAAAGTTCTTCCTCCTCGGTAACTGCTTTCGGCGCCGACTTTTTGTGGTCTGAGCGGGGTTTAGAGCTGTGCTCCGAGGCTTTAGGAGATGGTTTGGGCTCCTTTGACTTGGGTATGGAGACAGGAGTCTTTTTCGGTTCCGAGTGCTTAGGTTTCAGATTTAAAGTTGTTTTCGGAGTGGAGGTGATCGGTGCCGATTTGTTTTTGGGAGTGGGTTTATCTCCCGTCTTTGGTGCCGAAGGCGCTTGCGGGACACTGATGTGCGGTTTGCTCGGTCCCGAGCTACCTGAAGGCTTGTCCTTTTTCTTCGGAGCCGGGCCAGGAGGCGGGGCTTCTGAAGCTTGTTTTCGGTCGCGACTGGGGCCAGCAGGCGAAGTCTTGACCAGGGCCTTCTTTTTTTCGGGTGGAGTTGGGGTAGGGGCAGTTGTACTCACTCATTGACCAGTAGTGATGTGGTCATCTGAGTCTGGATCGCCTGCTTCAGACACGATTTCCAGGTCCTAAGAATCCTCCTCCAGGACATCGGGACCTTCATAGAAGATGTCCACTGGTGCCGGAGCTGCTCGCTGCGCCATGATGTGTCGTCGGGCCCATTGATCACAGATAGTCTTCTTGGATCGAAAAGAGGTGCAGGCTTGGCAATTGTTCTCGTTGTGCTCGGGTGAGATGCACAGATTACAGACCTTGTGATGGTGACTGTGTGGGAATTTGGCTCCATACTGGGAGCATTTTTTAAATGGAGTCCTTTCCATGAGCTGTAGGCCCGAACGGCGTGGATAGGCCCAGCGGCACGCGTCGACGACTGGAATCGAGTAGCTGAGATGCGTGTGGAAGATTACACGATCGAAAACAATACCATTGAATTGTAGATAGTTTGCGCATGTGAAAAGGTTTGGAAATTCGGTACAGAACCGGAACGCAAAAGTGACATCCGAACCCAATGGCGGAAAAAAAACAATCTGAAGATGGAGTCGATGCCCATGAGCACTATCGTCCAAGGGAGGACTCACCTATCTTGTGACAAAAAAAAAAGACTCTTCCAAGAAAACAACAAAGTGCAAGCATCCGAGCCCAACACCAGATGGCGATCTATGCATAGTGTACAATCTGCAGCTCATATGCCTCGAACATCAGTATTCTTGTCAAGGATATTCCTGCATCACAATATTTGCGGATCACAACATAAAAAATTTGATGAGGCAATTGAGGAGGACAACCTTAGACACAATAGTGTCTGAAGTTTCTTTACTTAGGGCCTTACTACAAGTACAGCGGTCCACAGGACCTCAGTACTCTTGGCAGCAGTCCAACCACTGCCACACTGCGGTTCCGCCTGTAGTAGTAGGAGTGTGGTGGTCAGACAGCCACAGTACCGCTGCATATGCCGGGAATCCAGGATCTTGTGGCGGTGGCGCAGCAGTCAGGACCACTAATATGCTGGTGGTGCCGCTGTGGCACAGCTGAGCATATTAGGAGTTGCATGTCCACCGCCCCTTTCATGGTGGTGAGCCTGCCATGAAAAGGGTATCGGAGAGGCAACCAAGGGGGCTCTAACAGGGTCCCATGTCGCTCCTGGTGGTGTATGCTTGGGGCACATGTTGTGCCCCCCTGGATTTGCACCCCCAGTACCTGCACGTGCAGGAAGGTGCAACTGGCCCTATGACAACGGCAGTCTGCATGTTGTGCTCTTATATGAGCCTAACAGACTGCCGCAGAACCACCTACCCGACCAGGATTGAATTACTAATCTGGTGGGTGGCAGCACCCCAGTTTTGGCAGTTCCACAGCAGACAAGGTCCGCTGTAGGACCGCCAACGTCATAATAAGGTCCTTTGTGTTATTATAAATGTGGTAACAGCACAACAGAAGGTTGCATTCTTGACATTTAATCAGCTAAAGTGTGTGAAGAACAAGTTGCTATGAAATACTTTAAAATGGGTTAATGTACAAAACACAATGCTAAGGGCTCCTCTATCAGGCAATAAATTGTGAGCAGCCAATTATAATGTACTGAAACACTTCCTTTCAATAAACTGCTTATAAAAGTGTAATGTGTTGTAATGAAATACTAATCGCAGCCAACATTTGGAATACTCTTAACAACATTGCCAATAGCAACCAAAGTTCAAAATTGCACAAACAGCATATTCCCCTGACAACCACACTTTTGTCAGGGTGATTCCAAAATGGTTAATTTATTGTGACAATGTCGGGTGTAGCAAGGGCACCATGGGCCTTAATCCAAAGAAGAAGAATGGACCGAAGAATTGGGGTGCAATAGTCCCCTCGAGCAATCTAAAGCAGCAGATGCACTGTTGACAGCTACGCCCCTGTTATACAATTATGCCTGTCTGCAGTGGAATACTTGCACATCCAATTTAACAGCCATAATCAGTTTATATGCTAACATTTTCATTTTATTTACACTGGTTCGAGGGTTCATAGGAAGTGGTTTGTTTGGAATGCTATCAAATCGTACTGGTTTTCCTCTCTCCAAGGTAATGTTGCAGACGTTTGTCTTTATATTCCACAACATTAAATACATATTTCACCTGCTTTTTTCAGTCACTGTTGCATTCAGAGTACATATCTTGAGAAAGACTTTGCCATCTGTCATATAGGTCTATTTTTACTAGAATTAGAAGTTCAAATGGTTGTCCACGGCAGAACCATGTTTTTAACCTTATTTGCATAACTAGAGTTAAATTCTCAATATAACCTTCAAATAGTGTCCCTGTCTTAGGTCCTTGTATGATATCTAGATGAAATGCATACCTTCTGCTCTTAAGTGGTAACTGAAAGTGTGCAATTCTGGTTCTGGTCACCTTGATCAGAGACAGCTTCAGAGATCGCAGAGCTTCTCAGTTCCATGTATGCCAGTCTAGTTTTTAGGTCTCGGCTAAAGACGCGCGGAAGCGCGTCTCCGCCGAGATCTTTTGTCAGGGACTGTGCTTCCCAGGAGACAGCCTCGGCCACGCGCATTGCCTCTTCAAGGAGGTGATTTCCGCTGGCCATGCGCTCGCGAACGCGCTCAGCTGCTGTCTCCTGGGAAGCAGCAACACCACACACGCATGCGCATACACACACACAAGCACCCATGCACGCACGCACATTCATACATACAGAGACACCCCCCCTCACACATACACACACACGCGCGCGCGCACACACACACACACACAAGTGCACCGAGGCCCCCCCTCCCCCGCCGTCATCGTCGCACACATACATACACACACACACGAGCATACACACACGTGCACCAAGCCCCCCTCCCAGCCTTTTGGAACTTACCTGGCCAATGTCGGGGACTCTGCCCAACCTCCTGCAGGCGCGGCCCCAGGACTCTACACCGCTCACAGGAGCCCCGGGCCGCGAGACGCATCGACTCCGCCTGCCTCCTCTTCCGGTCTGGACGTGGCCCCGCCCCCGTCACAGGCGACCGTGCCTGACTTCCGGGGCGGCCGCGGCGGGCTTCCGGGGGGCATTTTTTTTACCATATGTCTGGGTGAGAGTTGGAGCCTGTGCATTATTAACTCAGTCACTGGATGCAGTATGGTGCATTATTGATTAGTTTTACCTTTCTTATTGATTGAGTATTTTTGGTCAAAAGTGCATGTTATCTTTGTGTTTGGTTTTAGCTCTGACGTGAAGAAGGGCACAGTGACCCGAATGGCATTCTTCACTTTCGATCACGCAAATGTACTGGAAAACCAATGGGAAGATGAATGGCATTTGTTAAAATGAGCACGACATGAATAAACATGCCACGTGAATGGCAATCATCGAGGTAGTCTACATGTATTCACAAGCAGCTGTTAAATGACTGTTGAGTTCTTTTCAACCGAGATAGAAAGATGGTGCACACATGCAGCTGTTTGCATAATCACAGGGTGACAGTGCACCGCGCTATTTATCTCTGGCTCATTTTTCAGAAAGGTACAAAGAATGTCTTCCATCATCTAAAGGAGCATTTGTCCCTCTTGCAAAACATCTGGAGCAGCTGATCCATGTTACACTGTAATGTCCTCAAAAGAATGTCATATCTATGTTTTATAAGGATTGAAAGCACACGCTTCTGTCGTCTGGAGGGAACCTCCCATAAGATAGCATGGGATTCTGGCCTGACAAGCCTCATCTCTCGGTCATCATCTGAAGGTGACACAGTAATGCCTGGACCAAACCCATATCTGTTGAAAGAACTCGTGCTCTCAGCAATGGTGTTTTAAAGATGACACTGAACACTGTACACTGTACACTGAGTGCAGAGTAGTGAGTGCAGAGTAGTGAGTGCAGAGTAGTGAGTGCAGAGTAGTGAGTGCAGAGTAGTGAGTAGTGAGTGCAGAGTAGTGAGTAGTGAGTGCAGAGTAGTGAGTGCAGAGTAGTGAGTGCAGAGTAGTGAGTGCAGAGTAGTGAGTAGTGAGTGCACAGTAGTGAGTAGTGAGTGCACAGTAGTGAGTAGTGAGTGCAGAATAGTGAGTAGTGAGTGCAGAATAGTGAGTAGTGAGTGCAGAGTAGTGAGTAGTGAGTGCAGAGTAGTGAGTAGTGAGTGCAGAGTAGTGAGTGCAGAGTAGTGAGTGCAGAGTAGTGAGTGCAGAGTAGTGAGTAGTGAGTGCAGAGTAGTGAGTGCAGAGTAGTGAGTGCAGAGTAGTGAGTAGTGAGTGCACAGTAGTGAGTAGTGAGTGCACAGTAGTGAGTAGTGAGTGCACAGTAGTGAGTAGTGAGTGCAGAGTAGTGAGTAGTGAGTGCAGAGTAGTGAGTGCACAGTAGTGAGTGCACAGTAGTGAGTAGTGAGTGCAGAGTAGTGAGTAGTGAGTGCAGAGTAGTGAGTGCAGAGTAGTGAGTGCAGAGTAGTGAGTGCAGAGTATTGAGTAGTGAGTGCAGAGTAGTGAGTGCAGAGTAGTGAGTGCAGAGTAGTGAGTGCAGAGTAGTGAGTAGTGAGTGCACAGTAGTGAGTAGTGAGTGCACAGTAGTGAGTAGTGAGCGCACAGTAGTGAGTAGTGAGTGCAGAGTAGTGAGTAGTGAGTGCAGAGTAGTGAGTGCAGAGTAGTGAGTGCAGAGTAGTGAGTGCAGAGTAGTGAGTAGTGAGTGCAGAGTAGTGAGTGCAGAGTAGTGAGTGCAGAGTAGTGAGTGCAGAGTAGTGAGTAGTGAGTGCAGAGTAGCGAGTAGTGAGTGCAGAGTAGTGAGTAGTGAGTGCAGAGTAGTGAGTAGTGAGTGCAGAGTAGTGAGTGCAGAGTAGTGAGTGCAGAGCAGTGAGTGCAGGTGCAGAGTGGTGTGTGCTGTTGAGTGCAGAGTGCTGTGTATTGGCAATGTAAATGACAATGCCATTTATTTATGATTTAAAGAAAAAAAAAGAAATGTCATGAGCAATGCCAATAGCTCTACCTTTAATGATGCCGAGACCATTGCATTGCAAATGCTTGTTTCCTTTGCATTTGTAGTCCTTTTGATGTCTATAAATTGAAGACTACCCCCCGCGAGCTCTGTAATTAAGTCAGGCAATGGGTCTTCAGCTACAGCACCCTCATTTCCCCCTTGCTGGCTGCAATTAAGAATGCAAAGTCCTTAGATAGTGATGCTGACTCCGACTAGAGGGGGAGGGTGGTGGGGGGTTTCGGGAAAGGAGTGGAGGGGCTGCTGTGATGCCACAGCTGTACTATATTCTTTGCAATGTGTCACTATACTTGATTTCTCTCGGCTTTGATTTGCCCTTACGAATGTATGCCTTGATTGTCTTTCTCAAATGTCAATGTTTATTTTTCATGTTAATAAAAATTAAAAAAAAGAATGCAAAGTCCGTTGGGACCAAACTGACATGGACCCCTGCGATACAGGAGGCCTTCGACCGGTTAAAAGAAGAAATGACGAACACACATACTTAGGAATCAGACTACACCAAGGAGTTCTCCCTGTTCTACCATGGCAATGGACAGGTAATGACGGCAGTACTCACCCAGAAGTACCCCTTAGGGCACAAACATATTGCGTATTACACTAGTCAACCAGACTCTGTAAGACAGGGGCATTTCAATTGCGAGTAGGCCCTGGGCGCCACAGCCTTTGCCGTGGACAAAAGCACCTCCATTATCATGGGGCACCCCTCAAACTGCACACCAAACCCACAGTGTTCGCAATCATACAGAAAGGGAAAGGTATTCTGAACACCTAATGAGTCTCAGAATATGAGTTTATGCTATCCAGACCAGCGGTCAACATAGTGCAGTGCCATACCATCAACTCAGCCATCTTCATTGCCCATGAAGAACAAGAAGGACAAGAAGTCCACGACTGCCCTGTGCAGGCACAAGGTAAATCCACCAGAGTAGAAGAAGACCCGATATCCAACAGCAAAGTAATTTTCTTAGTTGGCTCCTCTGTCATAACTCAAGAAACCGGTGCTATGCACACAGGGGCAGCAGTGGTCACAGGAGATAATCAGACATCCTCAGATTCCCTGCAAATCACAGCACAGCTGACATTGCTCCCGTGCCTCCCTGTACAAGCAGCCAAATTGGTGACACTCACTGAAGCTCTTATACAAGGCACAAGGGACACCATCATAGTATATTCCGACTTAGCCTATGTTACAACTACTGTACATTCCAGCATTACCAGATGGAATAGAATAGGCTGCCTCAAATCTGACAGCACACAAGTAATGCACAGGGACCTGTTAGAACTCCTCTTCAATGCATTGACGATGCTGAAACAAGTAGCAGTCATCAAGTGCACCGCACATACAGGAGGCCAGGACTTTATCTCCAGAGGCAACGCACTCGTCGAATGAGCCGCATAGAACGCAGCCTACGGGCCCAGGAGCAATCCACAAGTTCACTGTACAGGAGGCTGAGAAGCAACCTTCAGAGGACTCCTCACTACCTTCTGCCACTTACCGATATCTAATTGTAGTGGTCTGCCCCTTCTCTAGGTGGATAGAAGATGGACCCTGCACACACTGCGACACTAAAGTCGTGTGGCATGCTGGGCCTGAGCGCATAGATAATATAACCAAAAGTCTGGTACTTCCCAACCTCCCTTGTGAGTGGGCAATGTTAATGTGTCTAATTTTATGCGCGCTTTTTTCCCTGCCCATATCAGTTTCAGCACCATTGTAGTAATGCGTTTGAATACCTCTCTTGGAGGTTGGATCGGGATATTATTGAAAAGGTATAGGAGCTTAGGGAGCACTACCATCTTCACGACCGCCATCCTGTCAGCGGTGACAGTGGGAGTTGGATCCAACGTTTAACTTTGTCTTCGAGAGCATCTATCACCCTGCCATAGTTGGTTCTGATAACTACCTCGGGATCACGGTGAAACCAAATGCCCAGATTTCTTATAGGGTCTGTCTGCCATTCTAGCGGGTATTCGGTCATGTGTTGTTGCGTGGAGTCAGTCAGTGGAAATATAGATGATTTGTCCCAATTGATTTGTAGTCCTGAAAACCCCCCAAATTTGATGTAGACTCTCAAGAGCGGATCTAGGTTAATAGCTGGGTCTTTGACATACAATAGCATGTCATCTGCGTATAGTGAGATGTGCAATGGTCTGTTTGGGAATTGAATTACCAGGTGGTGGTGTTTCTGTCTCACTATACAGGCCAGAGGTTCAAGTGCCAGTGCGAACAGCAGAGGGGATAGAGGGCAGCCCTGCCTCGTCCCTCTTTCTATGTTAATGGTCTCTGACACATAACCGTAGCTTATAATCCTAGCTAGTGGTCGGGTGTAGAGTAATTGTACCCATTGGATAAATATCCGAGGAAAGCCCTTTCTATGAAGAATCGTTATCAAATAGGACCATTCAAAGGAGTCGAAGGCTTTCGCAGCGTCTAACATAATCGCTGCTGCTTTTGTGGTCGGTGTGAGGTAGTGCGCTGTGGCAAAGAGCGTTCTTGTGTTGTGCGTGGTGTTTCTAGAGGGGATGAATCCTGGTCATTAGCGGTTGCAGACGAGTGGCCAGGACTTTAGCCAATATTTTTGAATCTACATTTATCAGAGATAAAGGACGATAGGAGTTGCATGCGTCAGGATCTTTACCTGGTTTCAGTAATGCTATTATCATTGCTCCGCGCAGTGTAGCTGGAAGTATCTGAGCTTCAAGTGCCTCCCCAAACATATCAACCAGATACGGCGATAGTGAGTCACTGAATGCTTTGTAGAATTCGCACGTGAATCCATCTGGTCCTGGCGCTTTTCCGTTTGGTAGTGATTTTATGACATCTGTTACTTCCTCTACCGTTAATGGCTGGGCTAGATGCTGCCTCTGATTATCAGACAACCAAGCGATGGCTATATCATCTAGGTATTTTAGTGTTTCTTGTTGTGTAGCCACTGGGCGTGATGTATATAAGTCCTGGTTTGTGTGCACGAAGCTTTGCAATATGCCCGCCTGATCAGTGTGTGTTACTCCGTCCGTCCCAACAGTCTTTGTGATTATGTGTTGCTTGTGTCCAGTGCATATTTTAGTAGCTAGGGCTCTGCCTGGTCGACCGCCCTCCCCGTATGATCTGGCCACATGTCTTTTACTTAAATACTTGATTTCGTCTGTTGCAAATTTTTGATGTTCAGTGAGTGTGTTTCTAATGTCACTTAGTATGGCTGGAGTTGGTGTCAATTCATATTGACGTTCCAAGGCACGGAGTGAGGATTTGCAACGTGAGATTTGTGCTCTGATGTCTTTTAGGATGCCAGAGGTCGTGCTTATACAAACTCCCCGTATTGTTGCCTTGAACGCTTCCCATAGGAGGCCAGCGTCTTCCGTGGTTTCTGCAGTTAATTTGGAAGTATTCTTTAATCGCTTTTCCGATGGTGTCTACATATAGGGGGTCGGTGAGAGCACTGGTATTAAATCGCCAACTGTACGGCCGTGGTATATAATCCGGAATGTTTAATGAGAGTTTAACGGGGCTGTGGTCCGACAGTGTTTTGGGCATGTGTGTTATTGTGCGTGTCCATAATAAAATGTCTTCTGACCCCAACCAGTAATCTATTCTCGACCAGCTTCCGTGTGATACTGAAGTATGTGTCGCTTCGCTGATCCCCGGGTTACGCATTCTCCAGATATCTTTCAGGGATAAGTCTCGCATGATATCCAGTAGTTTGGTTCTGGCACGTGTGTGGTGTTCTGTTGTGTTCCCTGATCTGTCAAACGTGTCATCTAGTGCAACATTAAAATCGCCTCCCCATAGCAGTATTTGATCAGGACCAGAGTTCAGATGTTGCCAGACGTCCTGGAAGAACTCTGGTGCATCTATATTTGGTCCGTATGTGTTAACCAGTGTTATCTGCCTCCCTCGTATTTTGCCTTTCACTAACACATATCTTCCATTATTGTCTGTCGTTGTGTCTACTCTGAAATTTGTGCCTTTTTTAACCAATATAGTAACTCCTCTAGCATAGGATGAATATTTAGAGCAGTGCATTGATTCAGCCCACCGTCTCCCCACCGGTGCAGACGAATGTGAAGCTTCGTGCGTTTCTTGAAACATGACAATGTCAATGTGCCATCTGTCTAAACAAGCAAAAATGTGACGATTTTTTGGGGGGTTTGTGTAACCCCTAATGTTTCATGACAGGACATTCAACGTTCGGTTAGGAAGTTCAGTACTAGCCATAAAAAGTGCTACAAACAGGTATAATCTTCTCTCCATCCAGACAGAGGAGAGCCCACGGTACATTATAGTAATATTGCAGTAGGTTTTTGTGTACATAATAATATTTGTGTCTCGGTGGATGTAAGCAATGCATCTTAAGTAGTCCGATCTATAAATAACAGTAACAGTCCCCCCTTCCCCCCCCCACCCCACAACAGCAGCCCAATCCTGCTGATGCCATACCCTCGATGAACTTCCCAGTTGCATTGAAACTGTGTCGGGGAACACCCATTTGGGGGTCCGCCTGGACTGCACATCACCATCCGAGCTAGCGGATGTGGACGGACATAATGTCTTATACAGCCACTAAACTCCTGCCGTGTATATTCCAGCAGTATACATTTACAGCACAGGACATGGAGTTCACTTATGTTGTAGGCCAAATTGTCCTCATACGCTCTCAATAGTGGTCATGTTCGTGATTTTATCTCCAAGCAGTAGAACTGTGTCTGGCAGGTAGTTATAATGAAGTAACGACATTGTGTGGTGCGGTCAATTTTACCCTTTGCGATGAGCATGCTAACCTTGACGTAGCCCCCTTACACCATATGAAGAGGTGTATGTCTCTTTTGGAAAGTAGAAATTTGCAGCGACCATCCCTCCTTGTCCTATCCACAAAGATTGTACAAGGTATCGCTATTATGAAACAAGTACCTGGGTGCATTGAGTAGAAACAGTCTGTAATTCTGGCAGATTCGCAATATATTTATACAACATCAACCTCTACCCCCCTATTATCGAGCAACAAGCATTAAGACTTAGCATTGTCTTATGATGTAGGTGAGTATCATTGTTCTTGACAGGTACTGTTCGCTACATATATTATTACAGCTCTTTTTCGAGTATCTGGTCAGCATGTCCTTATTTTGTCAAATTTTTAAACATTGCGGTTGTATCTTAACCTGTGTTTGATCCATATCATGGAATGTGTATAAACTAGTACAAACACCCCTCTCGTCACAGTAGAAGGGTTGTCCCATGTACTGACAGTCAATAACGAAATACAGCCATGACTTACCCTCAGGTGGTCTGTCCGTGCCCTTCCGGTAGATATGGGAAAGGGGTTGGCGCTACCTAATCAGTACCCTCTTACCACAACTGACACTGAAGGCAGAACACACATCCCACTGTACATCAGTCTTCATCATGGACCTGCTGCTGACGTTGACAGTCTTTGCGATGATTTATAATTTTCTTTATGAAGTCGTTCGCCGCTTTAGGAGTGGTGAGCAGTGTGGATTTACCTTCCCAGGACACTTTCAGTCTTGCCGGGTAAAACATAGCGTATTCCACTTGTAGTTCTCGCAGTTTCGCCTTTGCTCCATTGAACTCCCTACGAGCTTGTTGGACTGCTTGCGTGTAGTCGGGATAGAATTCAAGTTTGTTGTTTTGGTATTGAAGAACTTTCTGCTCCCGCGCCATTCGTAATATTGCGTCCCTGTCTCAGTAGTTTAATATTCGCGCTACTATAGGTCTTGGTGTTGCACCCGGTGGTGGTCTTGGCGCCAATGTTCTATGTGCCCTTTCCACAATGAACACTTGGGACAGTTTTTCTTTGCCAAACAGGGCGAAGCACATTTCCTCCACATATGTCTCCATGTTGCCTATGTTCGTCGATTCCGGTACGCCCGCTATGCGTACGTTGTTGCGGCGTGATCTCGCTTCCAAATCTTCAGACTTAGACCTTATCACCTCCAGAATCTTTTCGAAGCCTGTGCACTTAGAGGTGCTCGTACGTGATTCATCTACAACTGCAGATATACGGGTCTCTGCTTCGTCTAAGCGTTCACCATGTCGATCTACTTTCGCTGCCATGGTGTCCATTTGTGTCGTTAAATGGTCCATTTTGCCATGCATATCTTGCAGACTGTCCTGTATTGCCTTTAGCATAGCCTCCATGCCTTTGGGTGGTGTGCGTTCTGACTCAGCCTCAGTATCCGAATGTGGGTGTAACCCCCTAGTTGGACGTCGCTGCTCAAAATTAAGTTTCGGCTGCTGCTTGTCAGGTTTCCCCATATTGTCTGAACACCACCTCTTACAATGTGGTGTCAGTGGCGTTTGTGGCAACTTCCGAACCCCAATCTTGGTATATCTGGTGTGTCGTACGGTGTTGCACTGAAGTACAGAGCAGTGATCGGAGTCACGGGCCCCACAGACTCTGCAGTATCTGTTGTTGCGTTCGTCTCCTGTAGACGATACCTAGAAGACGTTTAGCAATCCTGATTGTTAGGTTTCTTCACACCGGGGCTGTTATTGTGACGATGGTGCCTGGGTGGGGTGTAACTTTAATATATGCTACTGTGATGACTAGGATGTGCACTCCATAGGTGTTACCACACAATTATGCAGCGTTTTCCCCCCGCCACATGTATGGTCCGTGTATCCCGAAAAGACCGCCACCGCTTGTCGGTCGTGCACGTCTGGAATTTCAACCACGTCTTGTGCCTCAGTGGTAATATACAACAACACAGTTCAGTATATTATGCAATGCGTCGGCGGTGCTCCATGTGTAGCATATGGTCGTGCTTTGGCAGAGCGCTACACACATTTGCTGTGTCAGGTGAAGATTGCCGCCATGTTTTCGCGCCCTTGTAGCATATACATTTTGCAGCGTGATCGTGACCCAAAACAATTGCAATCGTGAACGGGGTTGCAGGGCCAGTGTTGCAGTGAGGTTGGTTAGATATTGCTTTGAGCAGCGGCGTCGCAGTAAGGACGTCGCTGTAGCCCAGCTAGTTTATAGCCCAACGATCCTTTAAGCCCCCACGTCCATCCAGCGTTGATCCGCAGCCTACAACAGACACGCGATGAATCGGTGTATTGAAAGCTCACACCACTGCTTACACTACCAGCAGACACCACTGTGGCGCGTTATATGTCTCACCCACGGCCAGCTCTTTCAGTTACAATACGGCGCTGGGATAGCATTATACAGTACTGGGCGCCGCCATCTTTGCGAGCCGTTTTCGCGCCCTTATTTGTCTTTTAACGCGTTTAGGCATAACCTTTCTGTGCCAGAACTGCCGCCCATGTATAACCGCTCTAACAATCTTCGTAGTCCTTACCACAGTTTCACAGTGTCCGCTTTTCGGACATCAAAAATTTCATGCGGGACCACAGGAAGATAAGACACAGGTCTGGATTTGCAGGCATTGAATTCAGTTGTAGTAGGGAGTATGGTGGACGAGTTTGGATCAGTATTGCTGACTTTAGCAGAGTTGTAATAGGAGAGAAGTGGTCCAGACAAGTTTGCAACACACTTGAGAGAAAACAAGCATGTACAATTGAATGGGTATAGTTGCTGATGGTAAAGAAGGGGGATTTAGGGTAATCGTGAGGCATTGGGCAGACTCTTCCATAGTGTGGACCGAATTGGTGCAGAGGAGAGTGTGGTAGGATGCAGCTAAGCTGGCAGTCACAGGAAAGATACAAAAGAAGTCAAACAGAAAGATGGTGTTTGTGCTTTGCAAGGTTTTCAAGGATCAGCAACAAAGAAAAAAAGTTTGAGAAATGTGGCCTATTCTGAGACAATGACATAAATGTGCCTTTTTTTGGGAATGAAGCAAATACAAGGAGTTGATGGACGGAGCGCTGGAACTTTTCAGACACTCACCACCAGTCACAGATCTGCTTTGAATCCATCATCGTTCTTTAGCTCACTCTGACACCCCAGTTCAGACCCAGCTATATGCAAATCAGTCTTGACCCTATGCCTCATAGGAACAGTCCAGCCCGAACTGCCAAGCCAGGCCTTCCCTGGAACGGAAACAAGCATCCTGGGACCGGTTTCTGGGTAGTACCCATCATCAGACAGGTTAGCTTAAATCCAGTGGCAAAATGAGCAAGGGACCCACGTGTGGGCATACCCTGCCAACTTACGATGAACAAAGCAAACACAAGGAGATGATGGACGGAGCGCTGAAACTTTCCAGACACTCACCCCCAGTCACAGATCTGGGTTGAAGCCATCATTGTTCTTTAGCTCACTTCAAACCCCAGTTCAGACCCAGCTGTATGCAAATCAGTCTTGACCCTGTGCCTCTTGGGAACAGTCCAGCCCGAACTGCCAGGCTAAGTCTTTCCCGGGCCGGAAACAAGCATCCTGGGGCTGGTTTCAGGGTAACACCCCTCATCAGCCAAGCTAGCTTGAATCCAGTGGCAAAGTGAACAAGGGACCCACATTGTGCATACCCTGTCAAACTTTGGGAATGAGCACTATTTGTTGGAATTACTGATTCTAGTTGTGAAGTTTTTGGTAAAATATTGTGAGGCTAGAACATGGTGAACATGAGACTAGAAATAGTAAGACGTGAGGGCAAGAAACAACCTAGACAGTGTTGTACAGCTTATACTTTCTCAAGTAAAACTGTGGAAATCATTGTAACAGATCTAGAACCCTTTCACCTAGTCACCTATGCATACCCAAAGAGATACACAAGAAAATACCAGAATGCGTTTTCAATATTTATTGAAGGATTGTGATTCTTGAGTAAATTATTTGTGAACAATGTGATTAACACTATGGGAATTGTGAAGAAGATGAACAATTCAACTATTTTGCTGATTACAGAAACAATATGCTTGCATACAAGTACTGTAATATAGTGTACACCTACCTAAAGCATTCTAACATATCATGTCTAAGGTGTGGATCTACCAAATCCTTGTTGGGTGGTCTAAATCCCCTTTATCTCTGGGTAAGTGTCAGCAAGCTACCCATCTTGGTGTAGAACAAGACAGCTTCCCTCGAAAGAGGTGACATGAATCATCTGAGATGGGATTCCGGCATGGACCGACCTCTCAGTGCCAGCAAAATGTTCCTCTGAATAAACAAAGGCTTGATGTCATATATATAATAACATGCTCCATGTAACCATGCCGAAGCCCCAGTCAGGCCGCTATTGTTAATTCTATTGTGATAGTTCGGTCGCTGAGCAGCTTAAAACGAATAACAGCATTGTGTGTGCTGAATTTAGTCCTTGTACAGAGTTAGCGCTTACGAAGGGGTATTGAAAGCAAACTGAGTTCACGAAATGTTATCCTGTGTGTGCACGCAAATAAAAAGTGTGTCAAATGTCATTGTGTTTAAGGGGAGAGAAGGCAACTAAAGAGCGTGAGCATATAAAGATGCTGTTTCTTAACAGGGCCTAATATTCCACGTAGGAGCAGGTTTTCCTCCTGGTTGTAGGTTGGGAGTAAGTTGGATAGGTGACAGGAGGGTTAACTTAACTGTGTATATGAAGAGCTGGTGGAGCTGCAGTGTTTTTTGAGCTGCAATGCGCTAATAAGGAATTTATGGGATTGGTTGCTAGGAACGGGCTTTAACCCCTTCGATGCTCATGACGGAATGGTTCCGTCATGAGCATCGGTTGAGCTGTGCTCATGACGGAACCGTTCCGTCATGACCACACCCAATTCTGAGGATGCAGCACATCAGGAAAATCTCCTTAGCAGCGATGAGGTTAAAGTAGTGAAGTGTGATGGTCTAGGGTGTTAAGAGTTGCCCTTGATTATTGTTAGTGCAGACCTATTCCAAGAAAGAGCCATTTTACACATTATACTGTCATCTGGCGTTGTTATACCATGTCACCCAATGGGTGTCAGTTAAGGAGAGTAAGCCTTCTTTGCCCTAGGTTTTCCGAGCGGGGAATATGGCCAATATGATGTGATAGGAGGCTATGGGGTAGTTATGTCTGAGGGTTGAGCTAGGGATGGGGTTAAGGGCTTGCACTCTGTGAAAGCATCCTCTATTGCCTTTACTGTACACCTATGAGGGCTGGTTAGTTTGGTGAATCTTCCTCCTTGCAACAGCAGAACTTAGGATTGGTGTTTAGCCTGGTGGGCAATTATTGCTGTTGCAAATAAAGACTTGCTTTCTAGGACTATGACTGGGCATGAGGGTTTTTTTTTATGAACAGCTTTGCTGCTGTTGGGCAGGTTTGTGGAATAGGAGCTAATATATAGTTGTACAGACAACGAGCGGATGAGTGAACTCTGTTGGAGGATAGTAGTCGGATTTGAGCAGCAGTGGTCTCATAAGGAACAGAGGAGAACAAGCATTGGCAAAGTTAATAGATCTTGTTGATGCAAGAGCTTTTGGCTTTGCCAATGTATTTTAGTCATGTTGTACACCAAGGTAGCTTCTGCTCAGCATGGCTAAATGTTACTTCTGTAGAGGAGAGTGGCGTGGAATGTTCTGGAGTGGAGTAGAGTGCAGTGGTACAAAGTAGAGTAGAGTGGTGTGGAGTGCAGTGTAGAGTGCCACAGGGTGCAGTGGTGTAGAATAGCGCAGAGTAGAGTGACAAAGTAGTGCTGAGTAAAATATAGTGGTGTAGAGTGCAGTGGCATAAAGTGCTGTGGTGTACAGTGGAGTGCTGCAGAGGGCAGTGGCATAGAGTGAAGTGGTGCGCACTAGAGTGGAGGGATGACTGCTCTGGCATAGACTGAAGTAGTGAAGAGTAGACTGGCATTTAGTTCAGTGGCATAGCTAGCAATGTTGCAGATTAGAGTGTCATAGAGGGCATTGGTGTAAAGAGCTGTCGCGTAGAGTAGAGTAGCATCGAGTGCAGACGGTAGAGTGCAGTGGTAGAGAGTAAAGAGCAGTGGCATAGAGTGCAGTGACATTGATTGCAGTGGCACAGAGTGCAGTGGCATAGAGTAGAGTGGACTGGTGGCACAGAGTGCAGTGGCATAGAGTAGAGTGGACTGGTGTAGAGCGCATTCGCATTGAGTGTGGCAGACTATAGTGACGTAGAGTGCAGTAACATAGAGTGCAGCGGCATAGAATTCAGCGGCGTACAATGCAGCATCATAGAATGTAGTGACTTAGATTAGAGTGGTGCATAGTAAAGTACAGTGGCGTAGAGTGCAGTGTTGTAGTGTGCAGTGGCATAGAGTGGAGTGATGTAGAGTGCAGTGATGCAGAATGCCTTGGCATATAGTGCAGTAGTGCAGAGTAGAGTGGCGGAGAGTTCAGTGGTGGAGAGTGTAGTGTTGCAGAGTAGAGTGTTGTAGAGTGCAGTGGTGTACGGTGACATAGAGAAAAGTGGAGTAGAGAACAGTGGCATAGTGTACAGTGGTGCATAGTACAGTACAGTGGTGTAGAGTGCAGTGATGTAGAGTGCATTTGTATAGAGTGCATTTGTGTAGAGTGCAGTGGTTTAGAGTAGAGTGACATAGAGTGGAGGAAAGTGGGATAGAGGAGATTTTTTCAGAGCAGGGAGAAGTGACGTAGAGTGCAGCGGTGCAGGGTAGAGAGCAGTGGTGTACAGTAAGTGGCATGCAGTGTAATGGCATAGAGTAAAGTGGTGTAGAGTGCAGTGGCATAATGTGCAGTGGTGCAGAGTAGATTAGAGTGGTGTACAGTGGCTTGGCGTAGGTTGCAGGAGTGTAGAGTTGAGTGTTACAGAGTAAAATGCATTGGCGTAAAGTGTATTGACATTGAGAGCAGTGGTGTAGAGTGCAGTGCTGCAGAGTAGAGCGTGGTTGTGCAGAGTAGATTGGAGTGGCCAAGATTGAAGTGATGTAGAGTGCCAGGACGAAGAGTGTAGTGGTGTAAAGTAGAGTGGCGTAGAGTGCATTAGCACAGAGCAGAGTGGTCCAGAGTAGAGTAGAGCGGCATAGAATGCAGTGGCGAAGAGTGGAGTGGTGAAGAGTGGAGTAGATTGCAGTGGAGCAGAGTGCAGTGGTGTGGCGTTGTGCACAGTATAGTGCTGTGGCCAATGCATTTGTACAGACATACAGTTTTACCGATAAAACTATTCAGGGCACAAACAATAATGTGTGGAAAGGCATGACCTAGTGTATTGATTTTTTTTGATCATATCAAAGTATGTGTTTCCAGCACACTTCAGAATTAACTAAAAATGTGCTTCATTGGTCCGTTGCTAATTCTACCATATTCTGAAATGCTTGCTCAGTTCATTTAAAAGTGTGTGCTAGAAAAAAATCTTTCTACCCCCAGTCTTCAGCCAAATTGTCCCATAAATCTCTCACTTTGAAGTCAGAGAACGAAAGGTAAACACCAAACTCCCTCCTGACATCTGACCTGTCTTTGAATGCACAGCATATGTGACAAGATAAGAACAAGATGTCTAGGCCTCTTTTCAGAAAGGAGCACCTGTGGTAGAATACAAGGGGAGTTGGTGTGAAAAGGCTTTGTACCTTGGGAGTGAAAAACTCGCCCTTAACCGCCTAAAAAAATGAAGTCAGCAAATAGAGAGACAGAACATGTGAGTTACAAACCACAAAACAATGGTAAGCAACAGGCAGAATGCATTCACAGGGAAGCTTTCTGAATGTCCCCAAAATGTCTCTGCAAACCAGACAGCTGTACTGTCTGGTAGGCTTCAAACTAAAAAGGAACTAGAGTTTAAGGGAGCAGGAAAAGGGGGAAGATAAGGATGAAATTAAAATAGCAGTAGCAGGTGTATAATGACAAATGTTGAGGTTCAAGGGGATGGTGAGGTATAATTAATTGCGGGAGGCTGTGTAGCTTGGATGAAAGGGTTGATTGGATGTGATGAAATTCGTAGTAGTAACATGGGATGTTCAGTGTGTAAAGCACTGTCAGAAATACAATAGTGTTACCGAGGACCTGTTCCATTAAAGCAGCCTTTTACACACACTATTGGTGTCTGTTGTGGTTTCACTGACATGCATGATTTACATTAAGCTGCAGTTGTTGTCCAGCTTTTAAACCTTGGTCAGCCCCATTGATATGACATCTGTTTGCCTGCATAGTGCAAGAGAAAGGCAGGTGTGGCAGGATTGCCACCCTAAGCAGGTTCACCTTTGTTAGAAATAGCCAGTACGACCATTTGTGCATTTAAAATTGACTTGCAGAATCTAGGTGAAACCTTCACATTGTATATTTTCCAACCAACTAAATGCTTTTTATATATAGTCCAGATCACATACATCCATTTTCATGCATTGTCCTTTTGGTATTTTATTGGGTTAACTTCCCCCCACTTTTAATTGTTAGCTCTCTGATTTCCCACCCTGGGAATATTTTTTCCCTGCCTTTTGCCCCTTCTTATTTTCCCATTTTTAGTAAAAGTGTCTCTTCCCCTCCTTTTTCTCTGTCATTTTTCTTTTATGAATTTATAGGCCAAGACCTAATGTTTTTTCATAGTGGACTTGAGATTGTCCACGAAACCTGGGTCTGTATTATACATTGTGCTACACAGGCACAACTGGAGTGTGCACTTGCTTTAGGCGACCCCGGGGCACAATGGTATTATAGAAGGGGCAGCAGACACTTGAGCGTCCCCTTCTGTAATACAGGTAGCGCCGGAGCACATGTTGCACCAGTGCTATCATGAGAGGGTGTACCCTCATTTGCATGTGGGCGTGGTCCCATGCAAACAAGGGAATCACTTTGCCTCTGCATCCTTGCTGTATTACCAACGTGGGTGAGTTTGCGGCTGCCCGGGGGGCAGCGCATTCATTCTAAAATGGCGCACTTTCCTTGCTTGCATCTGATGCACCTTTTGAAAGTTGCACCATGGGGAAAACAAGGAGTGTGCCATATCCGTAAAAGGGCCCTTGGTGTCTTTTTTAAGAATAACTGTCATATTTTCATTTAGGAAAAAATTCTAAACTGAAGTACATCATCGTAGGACAATGCTGGAAACTACACAGATAACCAGAGCGTACATGATGGGGCCTCACACATTTCACATTCATCACACTTTGCATTTCCACATATATATGTGGCAAACTCTCTCTTGATTACAAGTAAAGGAGGTGCCCATCTTTGGTTTATTTTATTGGTAGAAGGAACTTTATTATGCTGTCTTCTCGTGGTCACTGAGAGAAAACAGGACTATCAAGGACTACAGGAATAAAATACAGTTTAATGTTCACTTCAAAAGAGGGAAATCAACTCTCTAGCAAGCTGGAGTGAAACAAAGAGGAGCTGACATGTAGAGTTATGAAATGCAGTTTATTGAAAAAAAAGCCCACCCCATCCTCGTCGCCAACTATTTTAAAGAAAGCCTGGTCAAACCATACGTTTGTTTTTCAGTTGAAGCTTTATTCAGAAAGCCTGCCATGTCATGATCTCCCCTCCCCATCCCCAGCGCTCAATGGACGACCCTAAACATAACATTCCTAATGGAACCTGGAAACCAAGGTTCCACATATGACTTGGAATCAACACAGTTCTCGTGCTCTGTGGTATGCTGGCCAACGTAGCAGCCAGTTATGGAACCACAAGCTCAACCAATGATCGACTTACCTGGCTGCTTTTCTCCCTAGGACCTCAACCACATGCTGTAGATCAGTATAGCTGAAGCACCCAGACACATCACCTCTTGGGTAGTAATAGAGCAGGCCGAGGCACATCTCTTGGCGGGTGCCTAATCCTCCCTGTACCCAAAGAGAAAGGGAGCATCTGAAAAGTCTATGGTGCCCCATTTTGCAGTAAGTTGAATGTAAGAATAATTATGCAGCTACAAGGATTTTAATGAGGGGTTTTGGGATCGTATTCGGTAACGAGAGCCCTGTTTCCGTATGGACTAATAGGGAGAGAGGAGGGTGATGTGAGACATGGTGACATTGATAACTCATATAGATTAAACAGAAGAGGCAATTTCATTTCAGTACAAGTACAGCTGTAAAGTAAGGCAAGTCAATCTAAGGACACATTTTCAGTATATGAACATATAAGAGGGAAGCTGTTAAAGTATGATGCTTCCATTAGTAGTATAAAGGAAGGTTATTGTTAAAACACCATAGCTGGAGGGACAACATATCAGGAACATCTCTCAGCAGCAACTGACTTCCCAGAGCTAATGCAAAGAAAATAGAACTTTGCAGTACAAAGCTCGTGGGAGACAGAATGCTTAAAGAACAAGCATTTACAATGCATAGGTCTCACAACTGCGAATTTTGGAGCTATTGGCATTGTAAATGACAATGCCTTTAAACAAATTAAAAGACGTTGTTATTTACAATACCAAAAGCAACACCTATTTCATTGCATAACAAGTGTACTTTACTGAACATATCTCGTAAATGGGGATGGTGCTGTGCAGATGAGAGCTGCAGGGTACGTAGTTTCAGCGTAACAGGATTAAATACCACCACTGGTGTGGAGTGGGGTGTAGGGTGACAATGGGCATGTTCACTGTTATGGGGGCTCTAAATTTAATACAATCTGTATTGTGAGCATCTACTGCATTGTAATGTGCAAAGGGAGCGGGCATTTTTATTAAAGCAAAAGAAAAACACTGTAATATGTAAAACAATGCGATAGATCAGACATGACAACAAAGTCAGCTATTGCCATTTGGCATTACGCCATTTGATTAATGCTTCACAAAGGGGAAAAAAACATTTACAATGCCAACAACTCAAAATAATGTCAATGTGAGACCTATTGCATTGTAAATGCTTCTTAAAGACTGGCTACTCTTCTGCAGGCACATCATAATGCTCTCCTTGGAGCCCACTGATCACTGCTTACCAAAATCGACCATGATTAAGGCGGAAAATCATGTACTGCTCACTCAGTACTAATTACCCCCCTCTCAGCTCTGCTTGGTGAACCGGTGTGCGTTTTCTTGGATGGAGAAGCTGGCTGAGCTTGGGGCAGTATGTTTGTGCACTGTCTTCTACAAATCTGTTCAGACTGTGCAGCGCCCTCCAAAGTAATGAGAGAAACCCAAGTCAACTTTTAGCACCTCAAACCACAAAGGGTATCTCGACACTTACGTTGGTGGTATTGTGAAACTGAACCCTTCATTTTATAGACCCCAGAGGGTGAAAGAGAGCTGGCCCTGCAGCTCTTCAGACGTACAAATGACAGCTGAAATTTGGGAGCTGAACCAGAAATCTAATGGCGCGAAGAGACCGAAGGCACATTACAATGACGAAGTTCCACAGGGAACTTCATTAAGCGCTTGTGAACTACAGCTTGGGAGAAGATCCGCCATCCTTACAGCGAGCCTGCCACCCAAGGGACTCTGCCACCATCTCAGCTGGGGGTGGATACATTCTGCTCCCACTGACCCCAGGCGAAGCTCACACATGCCCTGATCTGAAGGGCTCCTGAGGAAAGCATGAATGCGCCGGTTATCATTTCGAATGCACTTCAGTTATTACTGTCAGCACCTCTGGTGCCCTGCACTGCCCTTCCATCACGACCCTGCAGCAGAGACCTGTCCAAAGGCACCCTTCACCCGCCATTAGCTAATAGTCCGGCCCTCCTCTGGGACCGTGGCTGGCCTCCCCCCCCGCCTGCACAATGCTGTGTCCAGCGGCAACGCCCTCCCTTTTGCACTCTGGATACTGGTGTCACTTTGACTGCAGCATGAGGCGCATTTATCACCTCTAACAGTCTGGTTTAATCATACCCTGCGCACATCAGGGCCTTTGAGGTCCAGACAAATCTATTTTTATCTTTGCTGAGGTTCGTCTGTATGGAAGTAACCCAATTTTCAATGCCAGCGCAGTGATTATGGGAAGGAATCACATCAATGCTCGCTTGCTAAAGAAGCGTGAGCGGCTATTCTGAACAAGAGAAAGGGTCGCAGTAAATGGAACAAGAGGTCTATTTCGAACATAAGACAAACTCGTTGTCCATTAAGGCACTGAACTGTGCAAGCATCTGGTAGCTGGAGACGTTTAAAAGAGTGTGTCTGGTGTGGGGTCTGTGATTTGAAAGGTCCGAGTGCTGAATTATGTCGACGTCTGAACACACAGAGTTACTGAGGGTTCAAGAACGACCATTGTCACCTTCAGCCTTGGCAAAGCTGAAAACATGCACCATCCGAATGCAGAGATACTTAATCCCAGAAGAAAAAGAGCAAAGCAAACAGGCTGTATTTGTCTGCATCATCCTGTCCCCAATGCGTCACTTTGTTATGGATGTGTTCATGGAAATGGAAAGTGGGACTCACAAATAAACAGGAGGGAAGGGAGAGGGTGGTGAGGAGAGCCACTCCACATGGCTCATTCAGACTATGAGAAACAGAGAGATGTCTGAGCTGTATCAGAAGCGAAAGCTAAGCCAACCTCTGAGATCATACACAGGCCACATGCCGTGAGCACCAACTTAACGGATGAAGTGTTCAAAAAGAATTTAGGTTTCCTCTTCGATCTCTTATCTTGAGGGGGCCATGTGTTTCTAATTAGCGTGGAGGCACGCACTGCCCTGACCCCTCAAAGGAAAAAATCTTGACAAAACCAAGATTTATTTCCTTTGAGAGGTCGGGGGCAGTGCACTCCTCCACGCTAATTAGAAACACATGGCCCCATAAAGATAAGAAATTGCTTCACGATAGCCGTGAAGCAGACGAGCCTGTCCGGATAGGCCGTCTGAAAAGGAGAAAGGGCAGCGACTACAAACCCCCATTTTTAATGGCAGGCCACCATTTAGCATAAACAATGACACCAGCCAATGAAAATGAGGGGCGGGGCTTTGAGCCCCCTCCTCAAATCTCGTCTTTAACTAAATGTCTCGCATGAGCTGCAACGCTAGGCGAGACCTAAAAACAACCTAGCAATATAATGGAGACACAACAGAAGCCTTCGTCTACAATGCTTCACCTAATTTGTTTATTTTTGTACTCTTTAATAGCTGGTAGTTTTGATCTCTCTGCCATTTTGGCCCTCCAAATAGTTCCTAACTTTCCCTAAAATCTGAAGTTTTTTTACTGTTAAATTGGCATATGTTACATTTTTATGTCAGCTGTAAAGTACACAAAAACTACACAATATGCCTAAATGTCAAATTCCAAATGTGAGATGCAGAAATGTTCCTCCACTCCCAATTAGAGAAGAACTAGCCGAATAGGCTCAGGCACATACCTGGGAAACCAGGTTAGGACTTCTATTTTGAAAGTAAAAACTGAACAGATTTTTACATTTTCTATTATAGATTCAACATTGTTTATCAGCTGTGAATTTGCCTTACAGACTTTAGACCCAGCTGCACAGTGCTGTAATCTGAAATGAAAGTTGCTCACACGCATTAAAAGGGTAAAATGAGTTGATTTGTGGAATGTTACAGGACTCCTGCAGCCAGGCTGCAGGTTTTTAAACTGCAGTTTGTTAAAAAAACAAGTTTCACTAACTCCAGCAAGGGGGTGGGTATGAAAGTCAAACTCAAAGTATATAATTAATCAAGAAAAATTAAGATGATTAGTCAACCAGGATTTTGCAAAAGTTACAATGTTAATGTCTTACATTGTCAGTCTTTAAATTAACTAGCCTGTGCTTTTGGTTTGAATCAATGTGTTGGAGTTGAATTCTCTGTTACTGCCAGGTAGTTAGGGACATTCACATTGTCAATTCTCCCACACCCCACAAGAGGACACCAAGTGACATTAATCAAAGGATTCTCTTAGCAATGTCATTGATACTCTTTAGTTCTTACCCTTTATAACAGATGCATATCAAGGGGGACCCAAAACCCTTGCCTCTTTTGAAGGAAGGACAGTCTCACAGACCTAAATTAGCCTCTGCCTCCAACTAGGAAAACCAACCAACTTAGAAAAGGTGGGATTCTGCTTCAATCCTGCAGGGTTATTAGTGGGTTGGCTTTAGGGGAGTTAAAAGGGTGAGGGTGGACCTTAAGCTAAGCTCAGGTCTGCCATTTTGGGAAATTGGGGTGCAAAGCAATTTTGGGCTCACTTTACCTGTAAGTCAGCTTTGGGAAAGAAGAACTGGGTCATGGTTTGGTAAAGAAAGGAGGGGGATGTGGGGTGTTAAAAATGTCTGAATTCACATGGAGAATGTGGCCCGTGGGAGCTAAGTATACCTATAAGAGCTATTGTAACCACTCATGAGGCTAAGACACTCCCATTAGATAAATAAACAAGATTAAAAGATTACCCGCTGGACGAATTCTCTCTACCTGTTGAAAGATTGTGGAGTGGATACTCCACGTTTCCTTCAATCTCTGGAACTCAGGGGCTTCTTTGGGAACGGGAGAAGCTAGCCTCAAGCTGCTCCACAAGGAGGAGGAAGTTTTGGTCTATTCAGAAGGGGGTTCCATTTTATGAATATCTTTCCCTTGCCTAGGATGGATGAAGGAGAAGACAGAAGGAGATGCACACAGTTGGAAGAAATCCATTAGAGACCAGTGATAACTGGAATTTTGGCAGTAGGTCTAGGAGAAGTCAGGACAAAAAAGCCTCTGGTGTTCAAGTATGCATCATAAGTAAGTTGGTAACTTTTGAGCACCATCAAAGAAGTTATGAAGCTTTTGGATATTTTTCTTCATCTGTGAAGGGCCTAAAGAAAGAGCCAAGTCTGCTGACATGGACTCTTCCTCAGCATGTCTCTGCGCCACTTAGTTATCTTTTGCTGCAAGATCCAGTGTTACAGTGAAAACATGGTGCTCAGCTTATGGATTACTGCCCTGCCAGTGGTTCCAGCATTACTCAGATGATGTATTACAGCCTTCCGAATAGCTTCAAAGCCTAAAGGTGAACCATGAGAGTGGGAAATGGGTTAAAAGTGTGCCAGATTAAGTGCATCAGCAGGAGGTAACCATGCAGGTTCTGAACGGGAGGGGGATTAAATGTCCTTTATACCTGGCTATAGATTTTGGAGTGGGGGAATTGTGGATGGACCAATCTCTAGAACTGTAACCATCATGATGTATGACTACATGATTCGTATTGCTGGCATCGGCATGCACACCTGTATTATGTTGTTGTGCCTGGGAAGAATTAACCTCTATAGATGTTCTTAAGAACAGCTCCAAATTTTGGGCAGTCGTAAATAAACATTTTTTCCAGGATTCCTGTAATGGCCAATTGGATTGTGGCATCCAGGAGCAGGTGTGGTGCTCCCATTTTAAGTCAGTCTATGAAGGGGAAAACTCAGGGGAGGTGATTATATCCACCCCCACTCTGTTACCCTATACTTTAGTGGTCACTGAGATAGAGGTGGCAGACGCCATCGGGATTATGACAAGTAATAAGGCTCCAGGCCCAGATGGCGTACCTGGAGCTCGGAAGCTTGTTTCCGGTCCAGGGAAGACATGGCTTGGCAGTTCGGGCTGGACTGTTCCCATGAGGCACAGGGTCAGACTGATTTGCATATAGCCATGTCTGAACTGGGGTGGCAGAGTGGGCTAAAGAACGGTGATGGATTAAACCCAGATCTTTTGACTGGGTGTGAGTGTTTGATTGATTCAGATGCTCCGTCCATCACCACCCCCTTTTGTACTGCTTTTGGCCGCCATAAGTGTGGCAGGGTATGCTCAGACGTGAGTCCCTTGCTCACTTTGCCAGCGGATTCAAGCAAGCCGGGCTGAAGACGGCTGGAATGCCAGAAACCGGTCCTCGGAAGCTTGTTTCCGGTCCAGGGAAGTCATGGCTTGGCAGTTCGGGCTGGACTGTTCCCATGAGGCACAGGGTCAGACTGATTTGCATATAGCCATGTCTGAACTGGGGGGGCAGAGTGGGCTAAAGAACGGTGATGGATTAAACCCAGATCTTTTGACTGGGTGTGAGTGTTTGATTGATTCAGATGCTCCGTCCATCACCACCCCCTTTTGTACCGCTTTTGGCCGCCATAAGTGTGGAAGGGTATGCTCAGACGAGAGTCCCTTGCTCGCTTTGGCACTGGATTCAAGCTAGCCGGGCTGAAGACGGCTGGAATGCCAGAAACCGGTCCTCGGAAGCTTGTTTCCGGTCCAGGGAAGACATGAATTGGCAGTTCGGGCTGGACTGTTCCCATGAGGCACAGGGTCAGACTGATTTGCATATAGCCAAGTCTGAACTGGGGTGGCAGAGTGGGCTAAAGAACGGTGATGGATTAAACCCAGATCTTTTGACTGAGTGTGAGTGTTTGATTGATTCAGATGCTCCGTCCATCACCACCCCCTTTTGTACCAGCCGACCTCTTTAAATCAGACGTCAAGACCTGGTCTAGAGTTTTAACAAATGTTTTTAATAGGGTATGTAAACTGGGTATTCCGGGTACATGGTCGGAATCCGTTATCGTACCCATTTTCAAGAAAGGTGATAGAGGGGACCCAAGTTGTTATCACCCGATCTCTCCTATTGATTCCGCCTTGAAAGTGTTAGGTCGGGTGGTCTTAGGTAGACTTACTGATTGGCTGGCTGAAACAAATACCCTTTCGGCCCTACAATATGGGTTTAGGAAAGGTTGTGGGACCATAGATCAGAGTCTTAATTTACAATTACTAATCGGGAAATACACAATTGCCAACAGGGGCACTCTATATTTAGCCTTCATGGACCTTTCCTCGGCCTTTGACCGTGTGAATAGGTCCAAACTATGGGGGTTGCTCCTTAAGATGGGCATGGAAAAAAATATTGTATATTTCCTCGCTGATCTACATAGGGACCTCTCGGCTACAGTCAGATATGACCGCTTGGGAAATAGTACGGGTAAGATTGGGATCACAAATGGGGTTAGGCAGGGCTGTATTTTAGCCCCCCTACTCTTTACCCTCTATATTAACGACCTAAGCACTGTTTTAACTGAGGTGTGCAAGGATATACCGAGGGCAGGCACGCGTTTCATTCCGGCATTACTTTATGCGGACGATGCCGCTCTCATAGCACGCACAGCAGTAGGGCTGCAATGTCTTTTAAACTCATTTGCTGCTTTTATGAAAGTGCTGGATCTCAGTGTAAATTTTTCCAAATCGCATGTAATGATTGTGGGCAGTAAACCCAAAAGAATTAAAACTCTGCACTGCGAAGGCAATGTTCTATCTAGGGTGTCAAGATTTCCATACCTAGGGGTTATTTTTGATGATAAATCTACATGGATGCCTCAACTGGTTGCAAAACGTAATGCCTTTGCAAGGTCTATCCTGGTTGTCTTGGGCTTTGCCCGCCAACTGGGGGTGAAGCCGCTGCAAGAGGTGTTAAAGATATACGACTCTAAATGTATTTCATTAGTAATGTATGGAGCTGATTTGTGGGGTTTTAAAAATGTAAAGGCCATGCAGGTAGCAGAGGATAAGTTTCTGAAATCTATCTTATGTCAAGTCAAGTCAAGTCAGCGAATTTATATAGCGCGCTACATACCCAGAGGGTCTCAAGGCGCTTGAGGAGGGGTGGGGAATTACTTGTCAAATATCCACGTTTTAAGTTGCTTTCTGAATGCTAGATGGTTCTGGGTAAGGCGAAGGTAAGTGGGAAGTGAGTTCCAGGTTTTAGCTGCCAGGTAGGAGAAGGATCTACCTCCCATGGTGGTTTTGTTGATGCGAGGTACAGTGGCAAGGGCTTGGTTGGATGATCGTAGCTGGCGGGAGGGGGTGTAGAAGGACAGTCGTGTGTTGAGGCATTCTGGTCCGATTTCGTAGAGTGCTTTGTGTGCGTGGGTTAGGAGCCGGAAAGTGATCCTCTTATTGACGGGAAGCCAGTGGAGGTTTTTCAGGTGACCAGAGATATGTTCTTTACGCGGGATGTCTAATATGAGCCTGGCTGAGGCGTTTTGGATTCGTTGGAGTTTTTTCTGGAGTTTAGCGGTAGTACCGGCGTAGAGGGTGTTTCCATAGTCCAGTCGGCTCGTGACCAGAGCGTGGGTGACCGTTTTCCTAGTTTCGGTGGGGATCCAACGAAATGTTTTTTTGAGCATGCGAAGAATGTTGAAGCAGGATGAAGAGACGGCGTTGACTTGTCTGTTCATCGAAAGTGAGGAATCCAGGATGACGCCCAGGTTCCGTGCGTGGTCTGTCGGGATGGGTGCTTTTCCAAGGGCTTCTGGCCACCAAGAGTCGTCCCATGCAGAGGGGGAGGTACCTAAGATGAGGACTTCTGTTTTATCTGAGTTCAGTTTCAGACGGCTGTATTTCATCCATTCGGCTACTTCTTTCATTCCTTCGTGTAGGTTAGTTTTGGCGATGCTAGGGTCATTGGTGAGTGATAGGATCAGTTGAGTGTCATCCGCGTAGGAGATGATGTTGAGGTTGTGATGGCGGGCGATGGCCGCGAGGGGGTTCATGTATACGTTGAAAAGGGTGGGGCTGAGTGAAGATCCTTGTGGTACGCCGCAGATGACTTCAGTGGCCTCTGACTTGAATGGTGGAAGGCGGACTCTCTGTGTTCTTCCGGTGAGGAACGAGGTGATCCATTCTAGTGCTTTTCCTTGGATTCCGATGTTTCTGAGGCGCTGTAGAAGGGTGCTATGGCAGACTGTGTCGAAGGCTGCGGAGAGGTCGAGGAAGATGAGGGCAACTGTGTCTCCATTGTCCAGTAGAGTTCGAATGTCGTCTGTTGCTGCGATGAGGGCGGTCTCAGTGCTGTGTTTTGCTCGGAAGCCGGACTGTGAGGAGTCGAGGGATTTGTTGGCTTCGAGGAAGGCGGCGAGCTGGTTGTTGACAGCTTTCTCGATGACTTTGGCCGGGAATGGAAGGAGCGAGATGGGGCGGTAGTTTTTGAGTTCGGTGGGGTCCGCTGTGGGTTTTTTCAGAAGGGCGCTGAGTTCAGCGTGTTTCCAGCTTTCCGGGAAGGTGGCGGAGTTGAAGGAGCAGTTGATGACGTCTCGGAGGTGCGGTGCTATGATGGAGTCTGCTTTGTTGAAGATGTGGTGAGGGCATGGGTCTGTGGGGGATCCTGAGTGGATGGAGTTCATCAGGCGGATGGTGTCCTCAGTGGAGATTGGGTTCCAGTCATTAAGGATGTTTGAGGGGGGTGAAGGTCCAGCAGATGGTTGGGTGGGTTGGTCTCCGGGTTGGTTGTCAAAGCTGTTGTGGATGTCTGCAATTTTGTTGTGGAAGAATGAGGCTAGGGAGTCGCAAAGGGCTTGAGAGGGGGTGATGTCGTTAGAGTTGGCCGAGGGATTGGTAAATTCCTTGACGATGTTGAAAAGTTCCTTGCTGTTGTGGGCGTTGTTATCTAGTCGGTCCTTGAAGGCGGTTTTCTTGGCCTTTCGGATCAGTTGGTGGTGTATGCGGGTGGCGTTTTTGAAGGCGTCCTTGGTGCTGGTGGTTGGGTCTTTTTTCCAGGCCTTCTCAAGGGAGCGGCAGAGTTTCTTGGATTTCTTAAGATCATCGTTGAACCAGGAGGCCTTCTTGCTGCCAAGTTTGCTTTGTCGTTTTTTCAGTGGTGCAAGGATGTCGGCGCTGTTGGATAACCATAGGGTGAGGTTGGTGGCGGCTTGGTCGGGGTTTGAGGAGTGGGCTGGGGGGTTTAGAAGAAGCGATGAGGAGATCTGGTCGATGGTGATTTTGTTCCAGTTTCTTTGCAGAGTTGGTTGGGGGTGGTTGTTGGGTTTGGGCTTGTTGTAGGTAAAGTGAACGCAGCTGTGGTCAGTCCAGAGGAGAGCCGTAGTGTGGCTGAAGGAGACATGATTGCTGGAGGTGAAGATAGGGTCGAGTGTGTGACCTGCGATGTGGGTGGGGGAAGTGACCAGTTGTTTAAGTCCGAGGTTGGCGAGGTTGTCCAAAAGGGTGGTGGAGTTGTGGTCGTTGTTCTTTTCAAGGTGAAAATTGAGGTCTCCCAGGAGGATGTAATCTTTGGAGGGGAGTGCGTGTGCAGTGATGAAGTCCGTGATGTCCTCACTAAATAGTGCGCGGGGTCCTGGTGGCCTGTAAAGGAGGGTGCCTCTGAGTGTGGTCTTGGGGTCGATGTGGATCTGGAAGTGAAGGTGTTCAGAGTTGGCGAGATTGACATCAGAGCTGGTTGAGATGTGGATGGATTTCTTATGGACGATAGCGATTCCTCCTCCTGTGTGGCCGGTGCGGTCCTTGCGTATGATATTATACTCTTCTGGGATGGCGATGGTGATGTCTGGGGCGGAGGAGGCATTCATCCATGTTTCTGTTAGGAAGGCGACGTCCGGAGAGATGGTGTCTAGTAGATTCCAGAGGTCGATGGCGTGCCTGTGGACCGATCGGGTGTTGAGCAAGATGCATTGTAGGTGGTTGGGGTCAGGAATCTGTGGTGTGATCGTAGAGGAGTTGTTGTCGGTGCCGATGAATTTGCAGGAGTGGCATGAGAAAGGTCCATGGGTGTGTCCAGGAGCGGCTTGGACGCAGTTGGGGAAGCGGCCGGGGTTAAGGGCTAGGAGGGTGGTGGCATCGTAGGTAATGCGGGAGGGCTGGGCAATGCGAGGACCAGGGGGTCTGGCGCTGGGCGCGGTCCAGGCTCGGACGGGCGTAGACGGGCTTACCTTTGGCGCACCTTCGGCGCGACTGGGGCGCGGTCGCTGCGCGTGGACGCTGCGCGTTGGTTCGTAGGTCATATATGGATGGTGGGGGGGGCGGAGCGTGGGAGGGGCAGCAGCTGGGAGGCGGTGGCGGGAGGAGGGGCTGACCAGGGGAAAACAACAACACAAAATGGAGGGTCAAAGGCGAGCACAGCCAGGGGCAGAAAATGCAAAGCGTGTAATAATAAAGAGCCTAAAGCGCACAAATCAATATCAGTGTAGCGGCAATCACTGTAACAGACTCAGCGAGGACGCGCTACAAATTAATAAATAATTATTTGACAGTGCAGCGCGAGTAAATCAATAGAGCGGCAGAGCAGCGCTGTAGTTAAATAAATAAATAGATGCGTGCAGCGCTAGGCGTTCAGAGAGCTTCACAGATGCAGGGCAGGAGATCAAAAACGATACCAGCGTGATAGGAGACAGGAGCGTGGAGGAGCAACCGGACTGAAGGAGGGTCCAGGCGGTCACCCAGTCAACTTCTGGCTACATTGCGCATCAAGAGTGCGGTGTAGAATACTTAGAAGATCGCATAGTCATAGCCCCACTCTTGAAATGGATAACAATTTGGCTGAACCCCGAGCTGGAGTTGAACCACGAGATTCTCAGGGACTGTTTAGGCCTTGAGCATGGCAACTCCATCCCCTGGCTGAATAATGTTAAAAATTTGGCAGTTAAATTGGGTCGTCGAGAGCTGTTTGATCAGCCGAATAATCTATTGAAGGGGGATGTTAAATGGGTGAAAGACACACATAAGTTGATGGCATCTCTGGCCAGAGAAGATAAGGAGCTGGGTAAACCAACAGTAAGGGCTCACCAGTTGTTAATAACCTCAAGTGAGATGGAACCCTACTTAAGAATTGTTAACAATACTAACCACAGATTCTTATTGACAACGTTTAGATTGAACAAATTCCACCTACTCCTCACAGATCGCCCAGGTTGGACTAAAGAGATAGATTTGGGGATCTGTTCTTTGGATGGATTTTCGATCATGGACACTGCGCACTTTATTTTCTTTTGTGAACACCTTCGCCCCACCCGCAAAAGGTTCATCAGGCCTCTTTTCAAAGACAAGGGTTTCAGACAAGTTAAACCCGCCCTTTTGTATCTACAGCTGTTGTCTAATGTTTGGGAGATTTTCAACATAGCAAACTTCCTGACAATAGCTATGAGACTTAAGAGGAAAATCAAGTGGACCAATTGTACATAGCGGTGAATTAATGAATTGCGATCTAGCACTTTGTCTCCTTTTTAAATAAATTGATTTTATTCTTTTTAATTAGTCTTTTTACATGACATTTGCAGATGTAATGAAATCCCTTACCTATCTCGTTAGTGTATGCTTTTAAATATGATAATGTATTTTATGGATTGTATATGTGTATAAGTCCTCTATAGTTTGTTATAGTGGTCTTGACTTTGATGTTTAGTATACTTTTATGGTTTTTGTTATGAACCGAATAAAGTACTTTTGACTGACTGACTGTTATGCAAAACTTTAAATAAAGTAAAAAAAGAAAGTATGCCAAATGAAGATGTTACCTTCTTCGCTATGATTCCCAGGTTGTCACACTTGGACCTTTTTTGCTGTGAAATTCGACACTTGAGTGGGACCACAACATTAATGGATCCAGCCTTGTGAAGACCTGCACAGTCACAAGTCTCCACTTTGCTCTGTTCACCAATTTCGACTTATTTAAATGAAACTAGAGCCCTGAATGTGATTGGGCAATAAAAGGTAGGTGCAAATTGCGCACCCACCAATTACCATTTGCTTGGCGAGAAGTAATTAGAGGCTGCACAATGTACACCTAGCACTAAGTTTGACAATATAGAATCGGGAATTAAGTGCAAATTGTGTATAAATACGTTGACTGCGTGGTGCACAAACTGGTACTGCATACAATATGCATCTGTGATTGTCAGTGGGTGTAACCTGCCACAAACCAAGGGGAAAAACTGCAACCAATATGTAATCCTCCTTTGGAAGCTAGATTCAGTTGCATGTGAAACAGGTCTGCTCATAAAAATGCCCTCTGTAAAAAGATTTTGGGGTTGATTTAGAATTTATTGGAAGGTTGTTTTTCTGACAGGGGGATGGAGTCCACCAAACTGAGACTGTAACAGCAGTTCCTCTGAAGGTACAGAGATCCCTGCTGAGCCGAAGGTTAACTCTAAAATTTGGCAGGCAGTAGTCTGTCAGGGTGATAGATGTAATGGCCTCTGGAACCCTGATAGACGGCGGGTCACCCGCCAAACCCAAAATCAGGCCCTAGGTCTTAAAGCTTTTTAGAAAGAAACAACATGCCATGGACAATGTAAATACTGTGAGTGATAAGTATGCTACAATAAATTAGAATTGGTGCCCCACACATCCTCTTAGAGTAAGTGTTGACCGTTTCACTTGCTCCCACCTGAAAGTTACAGCCAACATTTTTTACTTGTGTTGAGAGGGAAACGTCTGCTGCATGGTGACAGATGTGCCTCCCTGCCCTGAGTGCCCCAGCTGCGTAGATACACGGATCATTTGTGTGCACGATGATCTAGACCTCTCTTATGGTAATATGGCCTTGTTGGACTAGTAGGGACGCACCAAGCACTACCCTCAAGATATTAGAGGGTAAATGTCCTTACCAGGAGTTAAGTGACATGAGCACAGTGGTGGCAGCATATCCGTTTTGTGTATCATAATGATCAATAATGTGAACAGGCCTTTTTACCTGTATCATGGGAGTCGTGCCTACTGGCCTACTCATGTAAAGTTCTGTGACTCTCGACATAACTGCCCTTGGCCTACATGGATTGTGTGTAGCACCCGACAGCGCATGTTACTTATGTTGGCGTATGGGGATGTGCATGTGCTAGTGTATGATACATTACATGGAGACCTGTGGGTTGCATTTTGGAAAGTATAAAGAAATGAGAGGTACCCCTTAGTGTTATCAAGCGAAATGAGGTTCAAACACCTGAGAAAGCACAGTCCCCTTGATCTAACTTAACAATTACACACATTTAAAGACAATTAATATATAACCAAATATTAAAAAAATAATACGTTTATTCCAAGAATAAGTTTATGCAAACAATATTAAAAACACAATGTAATATACATCCTATAGTAAAACACTGTGTGCAAAATACACAAAAATACAGTTAAAATGAAGCTAATACATTCTCGATTATGACCCGCATAATCAGAAAACAGACAGAAACATGTAAGACATAAACTTTGTTCAATACAATTTGTACATTCAATTTCCTATAATGTCACTTTGCTCTATACATATACACGATCGTTATGCTAGATGGTCTACTTAGATAGTCGTAGCACATAGAACGATCTATTTGACTATTTTGATCATTATTGTAATGTATTAACTTTAAATGTATTTATTGTAAGGAGAATTAACTATTGACCCTTCTGACATGACAGAAAATTATAAAGTCTTGATAAAGATGGTGTAATTTGCTGTATCCATCGAAACGCGTTAACGCGCTTTCCAAGTACAATTCAGGATTCCAACACTTTTGTTGAAATACAGATTATATCCATGTATAGAGCAAAGTGACATTATAGGAAATTGAATGTACAAATTGTATTGAACAAACGTTATGTCTTACATGTTTCTGTCTGTTTTCTGATTATGCGGGTCCTAATTGAGAATGTATTAACTTCATTTTAACTGTATTTTTGTGTATTTTGCACACAGTGTTTTACTATAGGATGTATATTACATTGTGTTTTTAATATTGTTTGCATAAACTTATTCTTGGAATAAAAGTATTATTTTTCTAATATTTGGTTATATATTAATTGTCTTTAAATGTGTGCAATTGTTAAGTTAGATCAAGGGGACTGTGCTTTCTCATGCGTTTTGGAAACACAGGGCCTGAAGAGGCTAGCAGAGGTGAGGACTGCAACCCTCAAACAGGAAATGTTTGTTGCTGAAGTTCCTGAGCGCTGGGGTGGAAGCACACACTGAAGGAAGGGTTGCAGAGCATCTTCTTTGCAGAACAAAGGTCTCTTTAAAACCAGGAAAAGGGAAAAGTGCCAGTGTGTCTAGGCTTATTGTCAGGGAGATAGTGGGACTGATATGGCCGGTATTCAGCACTGTGGACCGTGGAAACTTTATATGGAGGGAAACATAGGCCTTTAAACTTTTATGAGGCATATTTCAGTGGAAGCTGATAGCCAAATCTGATCCCAAGTTACTCTACGAGCCGTATTGTGGATCAGTCAGAACTAGAGCTACTCCTACAGTGGCAGACTGTGCTTTTGACAAAAGCTCAGTGGAGAGGAAAGAGTACTTCAAAGGAGATGACACTCAGGGCCCGATTCACAGAAATAACTTAAGACAAAATCCTAAATTTACTACCATTTTGGTATTCACAGAAGGCACTTGCTCATTTTGGTGTTCACAGAAGGCACTTACTCATTTCGCTATTCACAGAAGTTAGGAGTCCTAAATTTAGGACACCTAAATGCCTTCTGTGAATACCGAAAGTCTTAAAGTTAGGAATTTTTTCAGTTTAGGAGTAGTAAAGTTAGGACTCCTAACTTTAGGACTCCTAAATGCCTTCTGTGAATACCGAAAATCTTAAAGTTAGGATTTTTCTCAGTTTAGGAGTCCTAAAGTTAGGACTCTTTTTTTACTACTCCTAATCTGAGAAAAATCCCAACTTTAAGACTTTCGTTATTCAAAGAAGGCATTTAGGAGTCCTCAAGTTAGGACTCCTAACTTTACTACTCCTAAACTGAGAAAAATCCTAACTTTAAGACTTTCGGTATTCACAGAAGGCATTTAGAAGTTCTAAAGTTAGGAATCCTAACTTCTGTGAATACAGAAATGAGTAAGGGCCTTCTGTGAATACCAAAATGAGTAAGTGCCTTCTGTGAATACCAAAATGGTAGTAAGTTTAGGATTTTGTCTTAAGTTAGTTCTGTGAATCAGTCCCTCAGTACCTGAATTTAAATAAATCAGATACTAAATCACATGTTTCTGGTTTTTAACTATAAAGGTGGGAGCATGAGACCCACAAGTTGTTCAACAGCACTGTTCATTTGCAAAGGGAACTTTGCCAAGACTTCTAGTTGCTGGTACCAGGACTAGGACTGGACTGCTAGTCCCCCTGCTGGGTGAAGGCTATCCCCTATGAAGTCAAGAACACTTCCACTGAGCCTGGAGCACCAGCTTTCTGCCTGCCTGTCAAGGCCAATGGACCCTATGAGGAGGAGCATGTCTGGTAGGAGCAAGGCCGAGAGGGGATCCTGGAAGTGGATCCTGGTGAGACCCCCGGACAAGTCAGAACCCCTGCAGGAGTGTGGGATGCATGTCTGATCTTGCCAAAGTCAGTGACCCCATGTCACCAGGAAAGGAGCCACCATAACGTGTTGGCTGTAATCTGTTTGGCCACCAAAGTCAGTGACATCCATGAAGTACTGACCATCCCCTGTGTGTGCACCAAAGTTGGCTATTCCTGTGTCACCACGAGAGGAGGCAACGATGAAGTGAGGGCCGTCGCCATTGTGTGCGCCAAAGTCAGTGACCCTCATCTGACCACAAAGAGGGCCAGTGTGAAGTGCAGGTCATCATCCCTTTAGGTGCCAATGCTTTAAGGCCAGGGTGGAACAAAAAGGATACACAGTTTACAGGGCAGGGACAGTTGTATGCCTCAGGGTGGTGAGGGTAGGGCTGGGGTACTTCAGGTATGTTGGGGAACGTTTTTAGGGTTCATGGTGGGGGAGCTGGGATCTGGGTAGTTTTTGGGCATGAGGTTAATTTTAAGAGTTCAGGGCAGGGGGTAAAGGGGCAGTTTACATGGCAGGGGGCAGTTTTAGACCTCAGGGTGGGGGTGCTGGGTTGGGGTAGTTTAGGGTTGTAGGGGATAATTTTTAGGGCTCAGGACGGGGGGCCTGGAGTTGGGGTAGTTTTTCCAATATGGGTGTATATTTTAGGGCCTAGAGCAGGACATGGGGAAAAGGGACAGTTCACAGGGCAGGAGTATGATCTTTAGCACGCATGTCCCTTTACCCATCATGTCTTTACCACGAAATTGTGATGTAAAGACATGCATGGTAAAGACACAGTCATGGTAGAGTGTGCGTGGTACACACTTGCATTGTTCAGTCATGCGTTGTACGATCATACAACCATCTTAACCATCTTATTGCCTATAGTGTCTTTAATTTGAGTCTTGAGTCACACCTATCTCCCCCTCAAAGAACCTTGAACTGCTAGACTCGTGCTACTACTGAGAGTGAAGTGCTGAAAGGAGTAGTGCTTGGCCCAATTACTCAGGTCCTATAGTAGTCCGGGGCCTGGGATAACAGGAGCAAAAGGCCACAACCCCAACAGTTTAACCCAGTAGCTCCTGCTTGCTCTGTGGTCCTCTGGAAGGGATTGTCAATTCAGTGATTTATCATTAGTATCTGACGTATGTGAGTCCATGTATTACCTAGTTGTCCTTCAGTTCCACTGGTCCCCAAGAACTGTCCTGACGTGTATGCAGCTAAGTACAGGACATCAAAGACACAAGCTGCTCGTTATAGTTATCTACAGGGCACCACACATCATTCTTGCTGGATCATCAAGCATAATTTATAGATAGGAAATAAAAAAAAGATCCACGTACCAAGGAACAAAGAAAATGGAAAACAGACTCACATAAGTGGTGCTAGTACGATCTTTTGTATTATAGGTGCATTCCACAACAATATCATCTCCCTGTGAATAAACAAGAACAAAATCAAAGCCAGCACATAACGATGTAGACAATATATTAACGTCTACGTAAATGCACCTGGGTAGTACTGGGCATAGGGTGCATGGCACAAAATCTCTGGGAAGTTTCTGTCAACTCATGTCTCACACTACACACTTGGTGCCATATTTATTACATTTGTGGCGTAGGGCAGCACAGCAACTCACTTTGCTGTGCTGCCATGCATCACATGGAAAGGGCAGGAATGCGCTGGATTTTCATAATAAGGTGCATTCCTGTCTGTTACCCCTGAGCTGGTGCAGTTTCGGCAGCCTAGGGCCAACACCTGCACCCTTACATCATGATGCAAGGGTGCCTGTGTTGCAGGCAGAATTCTTTGCGTGCAGGAAAGGTTCCTTCCTGCACATAAACAATCCTGAGAGGCTTTTTCCTCTTAATGCAGCACACATATAAAGAGGAAAAAACGAGGGGACATAAAGATGTTTCTCCTCATTACGCCTCTCTTGGGGATGTGTATCTTTTTGACACATTCCCAGGTGTACGTATCATCGTAAATCTGGGAATGTGTCAAAAATCATGGGAGTTGCATGGGAACAAAGCAAACACAAGGAGATGATGGACGGGGCACTGAAACTTTTCAGACACTCATCCCCAGTCACAGATCTGGGTTGAATCCATCATCATTCTTCAGCTCACTTCGCCACCTCAGTTCAGACCCAGCTATATGGAAATCAGTCTTGACCCTGTGCCTCATGGGAACAGTCCAGCCCGAACTGCCAAGCCAGGTCTTCCCTGAACCAGAAACAAGCATCCTGTGAATAGATTCTGGATAACACCCTTCATCAGCCAGGCTGTCTTGGATCCAGTGGCAAAGTGAACAAGAGGCCCACGTCTGGGCATACCCTACCAACTTAGGGCGAACAAAGCAAACACAAGGACATGATGGAAGGACATGATGGACGGAGCGCTGAAACTTTTCAGACACACCCCCAGTCACTGTTCTGGGTTGAATCCATCATCATTCGTTAGCTCACTTTGCCACCTCAGTTCAGTCCCAGCTATATTTTGCCACTGGATTTAAGCTAGCCTGGCTGATCAAGGGTGTTACCCAGAAACCGGCCCCAAGGTGTTTGTTTCTGGTTTAGGGAAGACCTGGCTGGGCAGTTCGGGCTGGACTGTTGCCATGAGGCATAGGGTCAAGACTGATTTGCATATAGCTGGGTCTGAACTGAGGTGGCGAAGTGAGTTAAAGAATGATGATGGATTCAACCCAGATCTGTGACTTGGGATGAGTGTCTGAAAAGTTTCAGCACTCCGTCCATCACCTCCTTATGTTTGAGGTTCATAGGAACACCCACCGCAATGCTGATGGAATACCTCTCTTGTGCAGAGTAAGGCAATGCAGTGATTTGCACTGCGTTGCCTTATTCCAGATTTGTTTAAGTCATTCAAAGTCATGCAAAGTGGCTTTGCATGGATTCATAAATATGACTTAGAGGTTTGCGTCAAGCATGTACCACATTGGTTGATGCAAACATGACACAAAGCTCTGATAAATATGCCCCTTGGAATCTAAACATCTCGTTCAGATCTTACCACTTTTATGGGGATGGTACTGCTCAAAGGTTTTGTGCGCTGGAGGTTGAAATCATAGTGCATCTCCTGACCAAGGGACGACATCTGAACTCCGTTCCTGTGGGGTGAAGTCAATGTAACATAATTAATATTGGAAACTGATTTCGAAGTACTTAATGAGCATAAGAAGAATGCACTCTTGTAAAGAACCTTGCAAAAGAGGAGGCCTACACGGCTAAGATGATGTAAGAGACAGCTGGACCAGCAATGTCTCTCAACAATTTGACCAGGTGCAATTGCAAAACCAGCACCAGTCTAGAATCCCTTCTGAAATTAATGAAGGGCTGAATGAAGTCAGGTTCACTATAAACCACCCCTAAAGCGTTAAACGTTCTTGTGTTATAACTCCTTCCTGACCTCATCCTGCACACCCTTAACCCTCCTTGGAACCCGACTCTCAGAACAGAGGTGCCAGCAGCTGCACCTAATTGCTAGAAGGTTATGCTGTCACTCATGCCCACTTTTCATTGATATAAGATCACAAGGATTGGCAATCAGCCTCCATGCCACTACTATACAACCTACAGGCCGCAGTCACAAGGGCCGGATTTAGGGCGTTGCGACTTGTGCATCCGCACTGGGTGCTGAACTGGAGGGGGGCACTGCCCTCAGGGGGAGCACTGAGTTTAGTAATAACAAGTACCTGCTGCTGAGTTTCTTGTGTGTCCAGCTGTCAGGCAGAACCAAAAATGTCAAGGTAATTCTTGTGATTTTTGTTCATGCTAGCAAGTGATCGGAGTTTTGTTTAGTGGTAGATTTACCTCGTCATAAAGTAGCACAGTCGGTTAATATGCCTACTGCTAAGAACAGAGATGTATTTTATGTGGCTAGCTGAGTGGAATAGTAAAGCCAGCCTTTACCAGCACTTTAAAACAAATTAAAAGTATGAGAGAGGGGCAATGGAAAGATGAGGGGCACCTTTGCCAGGTGTTACCGAGGGAATCCAAGAAGGAGGTCAGGGTGGGGGGGTGGGTCAGATAGAGATTGTCGCGCCAGGCATCTCCAGCACTAAAGCAAGGCCTGGAAGTCACAGCTGGTACATTTTTGGCTGTGGGGATCATCGTCCTAGACTATTACTCAAGGCAAAAAAGGCAAGGACACCTGAATTATGTGATTCTGCTGATGCAGCACTTAATATGGAGTTACTGCATGTGCCTTATAAGGCTCCGTCCTCCTAATAATTTGCAGATTTCAACAAAAAAAGGACATGGAGGCCATGCGTGGGGACCTCCATTCTCTGGAGTGAACCCATGCTGGGGCAGATCATCCATCGGAGGAGTGAAAACCTAGATGGGATACATTTTAGAACAGTAGTTCCTAGCCTTTCAACTTCTATGGATCCCCATTGAATTGTTAATGAAGCCGTGAACCCCTGCCTAAGTAATTTCTATGAGTTGAACTTAAAAATCAAATACACAAAACACCAGAAATAAATATGCATCATACAAATATACAAATTATGAAATATTTTCTTTAATTCACAACCCAAAAATATACAAAAATCGAAGTTTCATTAGGAAGGTTGGAGCTTTTCAAAATGATTTGTGATGCTCTTTCAAATCAAGCTAAGGACACCAATTCAGGGCCTTATTCACAAAAGTCCTCCACACTCATGGGGGGAGGTCTCCACACTCAGGACAGAATCTCCGCAATGAGAATTCTCCACGCGGAGATTTCAGCCTGAGTGCGGTCACTCACCCATGACCAGGGCTGAACCGGGAAAGCAAACCAGCCCTGGCCGTTACGTCGGACGCCCCCCCTTCCCCTGGCAGGAGGTGCTGGTGGAAAACATTACTGCTGTGATTTTATTGTACAGGCCTGCAGTAACAAAAACGGCCCCTACCGGTCTAAATTCAGTCCCCACACTTCCGGCCTACCAGGAAAACACCCGGTGCCAGCTACACCAATCTCGGCCATGCCCATGACTGCAGGGCCTTCGCCACGAGTGCAGAAGCGCTTTGTGAATCAAGCCCTTAATTGTTTTGCCTCCAGCTTCAAATTAGTTCACATTTACAGAGCATTTTACAATTTTCAATTTAGATTTTTTTGGAGCAAATACTTTATTAATGTGCCAATTTTATTTCATTTTTCTAAATAGTTGCTGCCCTGAGGGGTCCGTGGAACAGAGGTTAAGAACTACTGTTTAGAAGATTTCTTTCTCTGCCCTACCTGAAATGGGCGATCTGTATGGCACGTCCAGCCAGATGAGTGTGCAGCAGACTAGCAAACACCTGCATCTCCTCCTGGGTCTCATCCAGCTGCAGGGTGACAAATGGGTACCGTAAAGTGGAATCCGTGAATAGAAAGATACCGATGTCATGAACATGCGAACTATCGAAGGTCTTACTTATATCCAGTACCCTCCATTCCCATGTCAATGACAACACACTGTTACCTCTTCTTTTTTCTCTATCACACACACACTCTGATACCTACTGACACCCACACACACCCTGACACCTAACGACACCCACATACACATCAGTTTTTGGTCCCATTTCGCTCTCATTTTTCTCATCACTGACAACTCTCATTCTACCCTCCAACTGGTGTCCTCTCTTCTTCCCATCACAAATGTATCAGTACATTCTCTTACCCCGTGCCTCTCCCTTCCTCATTAGCCATCACATAGAAATTACAGCTTTTATTCTACCTCATGCCTCTTCCTTCCACAACTCTTCACTTCTCGTGTCTTCACCTCGCTCTTGTGGCTTTTTTATATCCCTGCCTATTACTTTTGTCACTGTTTTCCTCTCTGTTATAATTCCCTTCTTGGCCTGCTTTATTATACGCCATTTCCCTTCTGTGGTCTTTCCCTCTCTCCCTTCCACCCCCTCCCTTTTCCACCCCTTTGGAATGTTCCTACAGTTGAGCCAGAGGCTGCCTTAGAATGTTGACAAGGCAGCCTGACTGGCAGAGTTGGTAGTCAATGGTCCCTGCAGCGCGACGTGTTAGAGGTTCCTTAGTGGAGGCCGTAATAAAGAGTGACTTGAACTTCACCTACCTGTTTCAGGCGTCTTTGTAACACTGGCGACGAGGGGGGATACATGTTCCTCAGAATGCTGTTTGGACTCGCTTCGGCAGCAGCAGTATTTTAAAAGATAATGCAGCACATACTTGAAGGGGTCCCCAAAACCATGTGCTTCCAAGACAATGTCTTGATCTACGGAGCACACCTGATGAACATGTTTCCTCTCTCAGGACTGTCTTCAAGAGATTCAAAGAGGGGGGTCTTACCCTTAAAGAAGAAAAATGCCAAATCGGGGTGGAAACCACCAACGCCAGCAACAAAGGCCCAGGAGCAACCCTCTCTCAAGTTATCGGTGAAAGAGAATGCATTGTTGCTTTAGCTTCCCGCGCCCTCAACAGCTCAGAAAGAAACTATTTTGTCGTAGAGAGGGAAGCCCTAGACTGCTTTTGGGCGATTAAACATTTCAAGTTCTACCTGTGGGGGATAAAGTTCACTGTTCGCACCGATAACAAGCCCCTCATCTACATGTTCAGTTCTAAAGTATCAGCTAACAGTACACCCAGAGTAGCTAGATGGGTACTAGGCCTAGAAAGCTTCATTTTTAAACTGGAATGTGTTGCAGGCGATCTCAACACCGCAGCTGACTTGCTTTCGAGGGCACTATTAGAACTATCTGAAAACTTTGAAACATCTGAATTTCCCATCTTACAGGCCCACTCCTCCACAATAATACAAGATGAATGGATCGAGAGCATGACCCAATATGCCACACTTTACTGTCTTAAAGAGTACACCCTTCAAGGATGGCCAGTTTCATGTAAAAGCCTAGGCCAAGACTTAGACAAATTCTGGGAAATAAGACACGAGATCAACTTGAACAATGATTACATATAGAGAAACAACAAAATCATCCCTCCAGAAGGTTTGAAAGACAAAATATTAGACTTGGTTCATGAGGGTCACATAGGGAGAAGCCTTACGAAAAATAGACTCAAAGAGCATTATTGGTTCCCCATAATGGACTCTATGGTCGAGACCACAGTCAAGAACTGCACCATATGCGCCAATAGTGACAAAACTAAACGCACCCATATGGCACCTCTTTCCCCTGTTTCCATTCCGGACAAACCATGGGAAAAATAAGCTCTGGATATCATAGGCCCAATAAATAAGAGAGGTGTCACCAAGAGATTTGCGTATGTCCTGATGAACTTTCACTCTCCCTGGGTAGTCACTAAAATGGTACACCAAATAACTACTGAATCCCTGATCAACTTCCTACGAGATACCTTCGTCACCGAAGGCATTCCGGCCAGCCTGGTCACAGACAATGTTGTCCAATTTACCTCGTCAGCCATGTCTAACTTCCTGATCAGCTTAGCCATAACCCACCAGAAAACTGCTCTGTACTGTCCTCGAGCCAACATCTTAGGTGAAAGAGTAAACAGAATGGTAAAAGAGAACATACAGCAGCCTTGCATCAACAACCTACCTGTCAAATGCTCTATTCAAGATGTGCTCTGGGCATATCACACCACCCCCAACCTGGTAACTGGCATATCCCCATTCTCATCGCCCAGGAGAAGAAAATCCAGTACAAAGTTCTTCCCTAACAAAATAGCTTCCCATCAAGCCAACTACAAAGGTCGATAAGATCAAAAGCATGGAACAAAGCATTGAGAATGGTCGGTAGGCGATTGGGTGGCTGTGAAAAACCCACATTCACGGGCGATCATGAATCTAAGTTCTTTGAACCCAGAAGAATAGTGGACATCAAAAACAACACTGTGGTCCTTGAGAATGGGCAAAACTGGAGCATGGACCGGGTGGCTAAATGCCCGAACATAGAGGACACCGTTCATGAAAACGCACTGTCACCGGGGGCCCTGGAGTCCCTGTCACGCCTCCCAGGAGCAGTACCAGGAGACCTACTGTTTCACCCAAATGGCATGAAGACTTTATTATGCAATACCATTGTACCTCTCTCTTACATTGTTTTATGGGGGAAGATGTGTTATAATTCCCTTACTTTTATCAGCCTGCTTTATTATACACCACTTCCCTTATATGGTCTCTCCTTCTCTCCCTTCCACCCCCTCCCTTTCCCACCCCTTTGGAATGTTCCTACAGTTGAGCCAAAGGCTGCCTTAGAATGTTGATAAGGCAGCCTGACTGGCAAAGTTGATAGTCACTGGCCCTGCAACGTGACTTGTGAGAGGTTACTTAGTGGAGGCCGTAATAAAGAGTGACTTGAACATCACCTCCCTGTTCCAGGCGTCTTTGTAACACTATCTTTTCCTCCTCCTTTTCTCTCCCTGTCCCACTTTTGTCACTCTTGCTGTGTTTCACAATCTGATGGTGAGAAATAAATCCCAGTTTCCCAAAAATTCGGTGCTATCCGAAAAAAACGATGCAAATTAAGCACTGTGTAAGTTGTTATTAGCACTGAGAAAAATATTTGAGAAATGACTGAAAACCTGTGGGAGCGTGAATGGAGGAGAACTGCTCTGCTTTAAGAACGGGCAGGACAAGGTGAAATGGCAGTCAGGGAATGCAACCCATAATGCCATGAAAATGGACACAGATGTTAGCAGGCTGGCCTGCCCTTTACCCTGCACCCAGTTGGGCCTACCCTAATAAGCCAGAGTGAATCCAGCTTATATTTAGAAGTTAAGAAAGCATAGCCTCGCGCCCTCTTTCTACCACAGTCTATGACATCAATCACGCTACATGCGCGGTTAGTTTTAAGTCTGAATGTGAGATGTATCTGTGAAGTTCAATATTGGTGCAGTTCAATGACTGCCTTCGCACAAGAGAGAAGCGCTATTGTATATTAACCGCATCGCTGCTGCGGCGATTTTTGCGCTGTGCGGCTTTTTTCATTTTACCGCGTTACATGACGAGCTCAGCTCGTCATCTGCACACGCCACCCGTGGCTGATGACGAGCTGAGCTCGTCATCAGCAGCGAAGGGGTTAAATGATATTAAATGCATTGCATGTGTGTAAAAGTATCTTGTAGGTATAATGTGAGCCTACTTTAAGAGGTGCAAGGATGGTCTACATACCCCAAAATAACATCAGGACTTTGAAGAGTACCAATAGGTACTGGTGTCATCAGGAGCATCCAATGACTGGTATTCTGCACAACTGATAGAACCGTGGGGAAGATCTGGTGTCAAGCTTTTAAACAAACAATGCTGCGTTTGATGACAATGGTGCTAAGTGAAACTCGTTTACCCAGAGGTGGGTTCCTAGCTCACTGTGCTATACGACACAAACTGCACCTCTCTGATGAGGCCAACAAGGCTTAAACCTTTGGGGTTCCTTGGGCACCCAAGCAGGCGGTATATGGTATAAGACTGAAACTGTATGAACATTTTATTTATTAAAATGACACATTCATCTCTCTTGCTTATTTCGCTCACTGCCTGTGTCTCCTCTACCTTCTGCTTGGTTTGTTGTTTGAAGGTGTCATGCCTTGTTTGAGGAGCCACAAGGTTGGCAAGGGCCTGAACAGCAGTGACTGAGTGCATGCCACTGATGGCCTGGCTCCACCCTACTATGGCTCTGCAAAATGGGCAGTGTGCATCCTTTTTACACTTGGCTCTCAGGGTAATATGCCACTGGTGTCCTGGCTCCTTCCTATGATGGCTCAACTCAGCACTAACCAAGATCCAAACCTGGTTCCACAGCAACTATCTTAAACTCAACCCTAACAAAACTGAGATTATCCTCTTCTCGCCCAAGAACAACCCTCTCCCCATTCGATCATGGATCGCGGATCTCAATGCCCTTAACTGCCCTCTCTCCTCGCAGAATCTGTCAAATCTCTTGGCATCACCATCAACAATAATCTTACTCAACTCCCACATTAAAAACACGGCAAAAAGTGCACTTTTCACACTCCGGCATCTCAAAAAAATCAAACCCTTTATTCCGGCTGAAGACCTCAAAGTTATTACCCAATCACTGGTCCTTTCCAAAATCGACTACGGAAATGCCCTTCTCTCTGGTACCCCCAAAATCCATCTTGCCCCCATCAAATCCATCCTCAACCTCGCAGCCAGACTCACCACAAACTGTAAGCGTTTCGACCACATCTCACCCGCCCTCAAGGCACTCAAATGGCTCCCCATTGAAGGTAGATCCTCCTACAAAATTGCCTGCATCACACACAAAGCCCTCTATCGGAAGACTCCAACCTACCTATCAACTAAACTGAAAAAAGCTGGCTGCACCCGAACTCTAAGAAGCACCAACTCTCTCCTCCTCATACCCCCTCTCCTCAAAAAAAGCTCCTCTCAATCCCGCTCCTTCTCTGGCAAGGCCCCAACCATCTGGAACAACCTCCCCAAAGACCTTCGCTGCAACCCCTCATATGCCAACTTTAAAAGAAACCTTAAAATACACTTCCTCACTAAATATTGGGGAATGCTCTACTTTCTGTATATTTGTTTCCTGCATCGCTTTGCTGCTTTTTTGAGTCCTCCTTGCACACTGTAAAATAGCTATATATTATGACATTTTTAGGTTTTGACTGGCCATGCGCTTTGCGCATGTGCCAAAAAACCTCTTGAGTTGTGTGTGTGGGTTTGGGTCGGCCCTCGTCATTCATTGGCTGGCTCCATAAATGGAGCCTAGCCATTGGACGAGGGGCCTGTCCGTCAATGCCGGACCAGACACGGGGGCGTTCCCGACATTCTTTGGCTTTTGCCGACGTCACGCGACGCCGGGAACGCCCCGATTCTGGTCCGGCATTGCCGGCACCTCTCTTGCTCCCCCTCCCGCTTGTTGTTTGATGTATTTCTAATTGGCATGTTGGTACTGCATTATATTGACCCGTGTTTATTTAACTGGCGGATCTGTAGATTGAGGGGCCTATGGTATAGTTAGTGCTCCTTTCTACCTCTGTTCGCGCGCTTGACACGGTATGCGGTAGAGCGTGTATTCACCCTACTCCACTTTTCAATAGTGTGCGTGTTTTTTCTTTCTTACTTCTTGCTGTATTTTCCGTGTTTTGTCTATCTCCGTTACTAACGGGTTCCTTTTCTATATTACAATGCTTGTTTTTTTTGTTGGGGGGGAGAACTTGGCATTACTTTTTAGCAATAACTGTAGCTTGGTGTCCAGCTCGCCATAAACACACGATGTGTTGTATAAGGACCCCCCCCCCCCCTCCCTCCCTTCAATGGTGATCTTCAGCGCTCTTCTCCGATGCATGAGCGCGGTTTCTTGTCTTCTAATTTCCCATTGGTGGCTTTTACAGGCCTCGCACTAGATGGGCTGCACCTGCTAGCTTATAATATATAACGATGTTGCCCTTGAGCACAAGAGCAGAGTCTCTATAGTCTTCCTCATGTGTATACACTACTTGGGTGAAAGTAGTAAAGGTGTTTGTGAGTCGTAACTTTTTTATTACTTCTATGGTTTCATTTGTTTTCCTCTGGAGGAGGGTATTAAGTGATTCCGGTTACCTAGGACTGCATCATAGTTTAGTGTTGGGGCAGTTAAGTACTTACAACACGTGCTAACGACTTGTAAGTGGAAATCCCAGTTCCTAATCTCTGACCTCCCCCTCCCAGTAACAAGGGGCCACATTCCCTGATCCCCACGCACCCCCTGCTGCAATAAATGGGGTTATGGGACCCGGAGGGGATGGACATCTACATACCTATAAACGAGACCCCCCGGGGTTCTTTAGGTCTTCTTACCCCCACAACAAAATGCATCTGTCCGAGAAGAGTGCAGCCTGCAGGAGGCCAAAAGTGACTATAGCTCTGCGCTTTCAGAACCCATCCCCGGCCAACACTAGGAAAGCTAATTTCTCCCTTGAGTGAAATGACGGCGTTTAAATTCAAAGCACAGAAAGTTAAGTGCTTATATTTGCCTCCCTCCAATAGCCTAATCTTCTGGCCGCTAGATGTCGCTGGCACCCGGCGTAGCAGCCTAAGTGGGAGGGACGCATATTTTGTTAGGGTTCTACGCGTTAGTATTATTATCCAGGTTTTTTTATCCTTCTTTAAATGTGGTTAGTCTGTTATGACACACACTTTAAATACACGAGAAGATATGGTGTGGCTTAATTAGTACCCCAGCTGCCGACTTTGGTACAGGGGAGCTCGAGTACCAACGCCTGCTCGCTTTCCTTTAATTCTGGGCTAATTAAGTAACTTCTCCCCTGTCTTCGATGAACACGGACTGTTTGTGATAGAATCTTTAGCTCATGTGAAGCTAATATTCCTTAGCGACATGCGCGCCATATACAACTGAAAAAATGAAGACACCCAAAGTAACTTAACATTAACTGGGGACAATTGAGAGTTCGGTAAAGCGAAAATGACGGTACGTTCTTTGCCTCAGATTTCGGGGGTGGGGGGCGGAGTAGTCAGCCTTTTGACATATATTCACTCACTGTACTCATCTGTGAGAAATCATTATCTGTATCATAAGTATATGAAATGTAAAGCGAACGAGTTAGTTTCTAGGTGCCCAGTGGGTTTCAGTTTGGCCTTCCTTTCAGGGGTTCTCCAAGTGACGAAGCCCATCCTGACCAGGTCCTTGCCTTGCCCATTAAATACTTGATCTGTTTAGTGTGACCAGATCTTTAGAACGAAAAACCGGGACATTTTGGAAAAATAGGACTACAATTTTTCATCCAAGGAATGGCACAGAAATTGCAGCTCTCGTCAACATAGGATCACAGAAGATGCATTAAGTAAACAAATAAAACGTAATTTCTACAACCAACGTTCTTCCTAATGAAACTGCTCTATGAAGAGCTATTAAACCACCTGCTGCACTATTGATAACTAGGACGCGCTGCTATGGACACCCCGCGCTGTTGGGCGTGTTCTGGTTGCGAGCTGTTCTGCTACGGCGCTTCTGGCCGACTCCGATTCACTGAAAAATCGGACACCATTGCACAGTGGCACGAGCCATTTCAATAGAAAGTGAAGATAGCGCATGCTCCTATCCATCAGAGCTGGGCGACACGGCGCCAAAATGAGTGTGTACAACAAGGCTCTTGTGTGGCACTTGAATCATAAAGGCTAACCTGGACGCTGACTATCCACCTATTGTCTCTCGAGTAAGGGTGAGGCCAGAAGTTTAGCAGTGTGAGACATGCAAGTGAATAGGCTTCACAAAACATTTTGGAATATATCAGGCGCGTGGCTTCGAGGACGAGGGGGGTCACATCCCCACTCCCCCACACTCCAATAAATGTATTCTATGCTCTAAATCTGTTCAATCGTGTATGGTGAGGTGTCTGTCGGATTTACCCCCGTTGCAGGTCTGAAAATGTTTGTAGATTTACAAAATATGTTTAAATACGTCTAACAATTCCCACTCGTCACACTTTTTCCACTGCTCCTTAAACGCCCCCTAAGCACTGCTTCTCAATTTGTTAACCTGATTTGTCAGCGTGATTGTTGTAAAATCTGGAGATCGCGTTCCACACACTTAACTGGCCAAGCTACGCTCCTTGATTACATACGTCTTGTCTATCTACACTGCCTTGGACCCTGACTACTTTCCAGAAGACATGGACCCATCCCATATCAGAGCTGGCTTGTCTTTCCACTTAGGAACAGTTCCAGCCCTCTTAAAGTTCACACTTTTGCACATGAACTTGAAATCTCTCCACCTACTTTACCATCTCATCCAACCTGCTTGAGGATCTCACAACCTAAATCAACCGTCTTCTCAGTTGCTACTAATAGCAGAAACTAACTTTTCTCTTCAAGACTGCTCAGACCGTTTTCAGAAGAATATAAATACCCCCTGAATTCCAGCAAATTGTGCTCACTACTTAGGAGTGCAAACTGAACCCCACAATGTTTAACTATAGTATACTGAAAATATATAAGTTCTGTTTCAGGCTGCACATTACTGATGGCACAAAACATCCGTGTCCTTTCTATAGCCTCTGGTAGGCACATGCTCTGTTCATACTTTGTGCGTTCCTGCCCACTGCTCTTTAACCCCCACCCTCTTATCTTTGAACAATGTCTTCTACCCTCGGCCCATCGGCCATTATGAATGACTTGATTGTTTCTGTAATGTCATTCCCCAAACTGGTTGTGCACCTCACTCTCAACGTATCATACGTGGTGTATCCCAGAGCTGTGACATGTTGGAGCTCCAGGCTTATACCAGCTATTATAAGCCCGGAGCACTCCATTGTTTTCAATGGAGCTCCCAACATTCCAATGTTCTAATTGTCAGTACAACCACAAGTGGCGAGGTCCACCCCATCAGGGTGAAGCTGCACAAACCACTTAAATTCACACAATTAAAATGCTTTAGATCTACCCTCCAGTTGCCTTCACCACAGCTATTGAGCATATACTATGGCATGGCAAAGTAATCATTGGCACATTATCCTACCTATTCATCCTACCCTCTCTGCCTGCTCAGGCAGGTTGAAAGAATAATCTGCCAGGCAACCTTGGAGGAATCTGCGAATGTCAACCCATCGACTTTTGCACATCAACGCTGATTTCTTGAGCTGAAATTTGAGCCCTCAACTGCAAATTCAATTTGCCCTCCAAAACCTGGCTTTGATCAGTTCCCATGCTGGCCAGAGTGCTAGTGGTGTGAGCTAATGGTGGATACTCTGGAGCACTAGAGTCTATGTGCTCGTTGCTTCAGGAGTAGGGGGGCGGGGTTTCATGGGAAGAGTGCTTGTTGATGGATGGAAAGTGTGGTTTGCAGACTTGGTAGCATCTCCTGCGGGTGAGGCAGGTGCAGTTGGATGTTAGGCAGTTAATTTTGGCTAGCAGAGTATTGTATGCTGTGGTCAGGACAAGTTGCAATGGAGCGCACGAAGGGTGTTCTCATAATGCAAATTATACCTCCTGTGGGTGGCTGTCCTGGGGCAACATATTATATTCCGTTTTGGTGTAGCTGGACTAAATAAAGAAGTTGTTTGGCAGAGTGAGGCTTCTCTTGAGGTGGTGCGGTCTGCTGGGGTTGGCCCTCAATGGCATTTCTTTTTAAGTGTTACCCAGGTTATGGTCCAGACTAGCTTGAATTATGGTGCCATTATTAAGGACTGGTTTCCTGAGGGCCGCTGTGTGGGTGATTGGGGGGGTGGAAGAAGGTGGGTCAGTGGTGGTGCAGTTGGCATCCCTAGCCACAGTAAAAGATTATGTCCTTCAGGGCTGAACAAGTACACAAGTTGATATCCGAAGATCGGGTCATGCTCTTGTTTTCACACAGGGTGCTGTGTAACTCGTGTTTCTAAGTTTGGTTAAACAATGATCACCTTGACAACCAAAATGCTTCAGTGGACAAACGTTTCAGAATGATAAGACTATTGTATCAGTCCAGAAAGTTGTATGTCCTGTGCGGAGGGTGGTTTGCGGTGTTCTCCTATTTTGAGGCTGGTTAGTCACTGACTAATATTTTCCCTGTGGCCGCCATGACTCCGTGTTTGATATTTAAGGTTAGGAGGGGATTAGGTATGGGGTACTGTTTGTTTAATGAAGTAAAACTTTATACTTTGAGATTCGCTGGTGGCCATAAAATCATATGAACAGCAGGCAGGGTATTGATCCGGAGAAGCTGATTAAGTGAGGGACAGCTGCAGCATGCATCAGCGGGATATCTCCGAGCATGCATTAGTAATATCACAGGGTTTCATTTGGTAGCATCTCTTCTTGAAGTGCAAAATCGGCATGAGGGTGGAAATCAAGATTTCGTATTTTGGCAAAAGCACATTAGGGTGGAAAATCGCCTTTTGCACAATATGCTGCAATGTCTTTTGTGTGCAAAAACACATTTGAGACCAGTCGGCAGATATGGGGAGATTTAGGTGAAAAATTGAGCAGTCCAAATGTGGAAGTCTCATTGAGTAGGAGATGTGTGCATCAGTATGACACCACAATTCTTTCTCAGGAGATCAAGGTGCCTTGTTTCCCATCCAGGTGCTACCATAGTTTTCTTTTTGTCCATTCACATCCCCACTCTGAAGGATTATTGGCTTGTTCCATGTTTGTAACCATGATTTAAAAGCAGCTTTTTTCTCCTTCGAATTCAACCAGTAGTAATGCTACAAGTCATTAGGTGTTTTTAGAAACCGAATCAGCCTGAATTAAGTGTATAATAGCGCAGCCGGTTGTTGATTAAATAAATAGCGTTCTACTATGCCGTGTATTTTGCAGGGGCTATGCTATCTAAAGGTGCCGGTCTAGGTGACAGTAATGCCTACTCGCATAAAAATACATTCCGGATTGCCTTAACGTCCACTCAGGTCACTGAGTAACTGGTCAATGTTTAGCACCTTGAGTTAGTCTCCGTGTGCCCCTGTTGCCTGCTTGTGCCTCCGTGTGCCCCTGTTGCCTGCTTGTACCTCCGTGTGCCCCTGTTGCCTGCTTGTACCTCCGTGTGCCCCTGTTGCCTGCTTGTGCCTCCGTGTGCCCCTGTTGCCTGCTTGTGCCTCAGTTTTCGTGCCCCTGTCGCCTGCTTGTGCCTCAGTTTTCGTGCCCCTGTCGCCTGCTTGTGCCTCAGTTTTCGTGCCCCTGTCGCCTGCTTGTGCCTCAGTTTTCGTGCCCCTGTCGCCTGCTTGTGCCTCAGTTTTCGTGCCCCTGTTGCCTGCTTGTACCTCCGTGTGCCCCTGTTGCCTGCTTGTGCCTCCGTGTGCCCCTGTTGCCTGCTTGTGCCTCCGTGTGCCCCTGTTGCCTGCTTGTGCCTCCGTGTGCCCCTGTTGCCTGCTTGTGCTTCCGTGTGCCCCTGTTGCCTGCTTGTGCCTCCCTGTGCCCCTGTTGCCTGCTTGTGCTGTGTGGGTGTGTGGGGGGCTTTGTGTGGCTGTGTGTGTGTGGGGGGGGGGGGGGTTCTTTGTGGCTGTGTGTGTGGGGGGCTGTGTGTGTGGGGGGCTCGGTGTGTGTGTGTGTGGGGGCTCTGTGTGTGTTTGTGTGTGTCATTTGCGAGAGATAAAGCTAGTGGCATTGTATATGACAATGCCATTTATTTATGTTAAAAAAAACATGAATAAAAATAATGTCAAGAGCTATGCCAATAGCTCTAACTTTAACAAAGGCAAAACCATTGCTTGTTGTTTCTTGTAATTGACGTTCTGCGTATATGATTTGTACTCCTCACACTATGTACTCTAAATGGTTCCTCTAACTTGTATCTAACCAAATATGGAACTTGTTTTGCTGCTTTCCTGTGTATTACCCCTGTTATGTAAATCCCGCTGATACCCTTGGGTGGAGCTAACGCTATATAAAACCTTCAAAATAAAATAAAAAATACATCCTTTCGCCAATCAATGCAGAGAGGTCAAGCGTTCCAGAGTGTCTCAGGGAAATTGTGTGGCAGGTAAAGATTCAGAACTAAAACAATAGCACAATATGTGCAATAATGTAATGTTGAGATCAGTGATTGTATTTTAAGAAAAGTGTTAAGTAGTTTAATCACAAGCGGATTTAATGAGGTACATACAGAATAAACAAGTATACAGGGATGCACTACAGGGTCTATGGGGTTCTCTAAAGAATATATAGAACATAGAACACACTAGCCCTGGTATGTAATCGGGGATGGGAACTAGAGGCACAGGACGACGGGGAGGCGGAGCAGACACAGCTAGGTTACGCAGCGGAAGGCGTACCCAGAGACAAATGTCAATAGAGTGGCCTTCTCCCACGCCTCCCATGAAGAAAGTAGGTTAGAGTTCTTGGGCTAGACTTGGAGTCCCATAACAGTGGGGAGAGCGATAATTCACACCCCACATAGTGGTTGATCTTTATTTAATTATAAAGACGGAGCCCATTAGAAAAAAGGTCCTGATGAATGCCACATACCCACTTGGGACATTGGGCAGACACATGTTGACCACAAACACCACAGTGAAGAGATAATCATTTCCCTAGTCACTGCACACTTCTTTTATCACCATACAGTTGCCCAGTTTATTACAATTAGTCTTTATGACAACTGAAATGGTTTATAGATCACTTGTACTACCCACGGACCCCCACTTAGTTTAGTTTAGAAGTGCATCCCTGTCGTCAGGTGTATGCCCGCCAGTGCTTAATTTGTGCTGGTGCTTTCCGGTGCGTAGCACCAGCACTTAAATGTCAGGGCTGGGGCTACGCTTCTCCTTTGATGATTTCTTTTTGTCCGTAAAAAATAAATCTTTTTACTGCTACAGACTGTGCAGCAGCAGCTGCAGCCACATGCCCGGCCGGCGGCTGCATCGTGTACTGTGTTCGTTCTCATCATGTCGAAGTGTGACTCATCAGCAGTCATCATGTGTAGTGTTTTTTATCCCGCCCGCAAGCCAAGTTCCAATTTAATTTGCGAGTGAGTGCCTGCCTGTCTGCCGGAGACTCACATTTCTGATTTCTATCTATCTCAATCATCACCGTCATCATGTGAGATAATAGGTAGCCAGACCCCGGCCCCGGCCCGCCCAGGCCAAGATAGAATATAAAATTGAGTGTATATATAAATATATATATTGTGCCAGCCAACTAGTTTCGTTTCACGTGGGACCGGACGCCGATGCAGAGAGTGAGAGTTTGAACTTGTTGACAGTTTCGGTTTGAGTGGGTGGGTGGGTGAGCCGAAGGTTCTGATGGGGGTAGTCAGGGGCTGTCCTGTGTGCGCGCGGTAGCGCGCGCAGCCGCTGATTGGTTTCAGTATGGCTCAGGCAGGCTGCCAGTTGCCGCCAGTTGCCACCAGTTGCCACGCCCCAGCATAACCTGCGCACAGTCACATCAACAGCAGGCGCCCCCACCACGCAACGGCCCATGACGACCACGAAGCCGAAGGGCAGAGCTGGGCTGTCCTCTCCTGTCCACACTGGCTGTCCTCCTCCTGAGTCCTGCTGAAACTGCAAGCAGGCAGCAGCAGCAAGCAGAACCGACTGAGCAGCAGCATCCAGTCAGTGTGCGTGTCCCTGCCGACCGGCCTACTACCACCAATAACGGTAAGCACCACGTTAAGCTACATAATTGAATCAATTGTGTAATTTCGCAAAACTGTATGGCAATTTATGCCGAATGCCATCACCGGGCGCCGGGCGGGATGGTGTCCGTCCAGACACCACCTGACCTTCCCGAGAAGAAAACGATCATTTTTTAATTACACAGTACACTAGTCTATTACACATGAATGAATGATCAAATACTCGGGCGGGGCGGGCCGCTGGCCATTATCACAGATCGTGGTGGCACTGAGGTGTTAACGCCACCGGAGAAGGCGGTGCTGCCGCGCTTGTGTGTGATGATGATGATTGATGAATGATATGATATGAGACATGAGGCAAGGGAGGGCGCTGGGCCGCTGGCGGATGCCACATTGCCACAGTCATTTAGGTTTAGCTGGGCTGGGCTCGGGCGTCGAGCCTAAATTCCCACAATAGTTAGTGGTGGCTAGGCCTCAGGCTCGTTTTCATGTGAGGGCGGCTCTCTTCTCTTGTAGGGCTTCGTGTGCAGTACTGTTCGTGTGTCGTGTCTCTGCTTCACACAGGCTTCGTGGCTGTGCACCCTAGTATAGCAATGCCAATCTGGATTTATAAAAGCGCACCAGTCTGGCGCAGATGCCTGTCTTTATTTGGCAAATGGCGTCAGTCACATGTCAGGTGAGACCGTGAGAGACGGGAGTGAGTGACTGACTTAGGTCACAGCCCTGCCCGCCTCTCAAAGAGACTGACCGTCTGAGAAATTTCCTGATATGGATATCGATATTTGTATCTGTGCCATTTTTCTTGGAGGAGAGGCCTATTTAGGCGTTGTACTGGTTTGTTTGTACCGATGTCACCCATGGATGTATGCACTGGCACTGGTCTTGAGTGTGTCTACCATTTAGCATCTGATACCGGGTCTCAGTCTGTCAGTGTTGATTTCTTGACCAGGCGGGCCCCACAGGCCACCCTTCACATTGCCGCATATATTCTCCTCCCAGAGGCCCCATATACAGTGCATAAATTAAATATTAATGTGATGTGCGACACTCTCCTGCAAAGGAATTATGCTCCAGTGTGTGTTGTTGTGCCACTGTGATCGTTGTGGAAGATTGCGAAGTTACATCACCTTAATGCACAATCCTGTCTCGGGCAGGCACATTTCTACAATTCAGTTTAGGGATACATAGTTGCGTATGTTCAAAGGTAACGATTCAGAAAAGGGGGTGGTGATGAACAGAGTGTCTGAATTAAGCAGACCACTCTTACCCAGTCCAAAGATCAGGGCTTGATCCATCACCGTTATTTATCTCACTGCACCATCCCAGCTCAGAACCTGGCTATATGCAAATCAGTCTGTCCCTGGCCCAGTGCATCATGGGAACAGGGCAGACTAAACTACCAAGCCAATTCTTCACCAGAAAGGAGACAAGCTACCGGGGACCGGTTTCTGGCATTTCAGCCGTCTTCGGCCCGGCTTGCTTGAATCCTGATGGTGCAGTGAGAAAGGGACTCATGTCTGAGTATACCCTGCCACACCTGTAGTGGCCAAAAACGATTCAGAAAAGGGGGTGGGTATTCTCAGATGTGAGACCCTTGCTCATTGCACCATCAGGATTCAAGCAAACCGGGCCGAAGACGGCTGTAATGCCAGAAACCGGTCCCCGGGAGCTTGTTTCCTTCCCAGTGTAAGAATTGGCTTTTGTAGTTTGGTTTGCCCTGTTCCCATCATGCACTGGGACAGGAACAGACTAATTTGCATACAGCCAGGTTCTGAAACTGGGATGGTGCAGTGAGCTAAAAAACGGTGTTGGATCTAGCCCTGATCTCTTGACTGGGTGAGAGCTTTCTGCTTAATTCAGAGACTCTGTCCCTCACCACCCCTTGTTGTAAATATTTTTGTCCACCCTAAGCGTGGAAGGGTATTCTCAGATGTGAGACCCTTGCTCATTGCACCATCAGGATTCAAGCAAACCGGGCCGAAGACGGCTGTAATGCCAGAAACCGGTCCCCGGGAGCTTGTTTCCTTCCCAGTGTAAGAATTGGCTTTTGTAGTTTGGTTTGCCCTGTTCCCATCATGCACTGGGACAGGAACAGACTAATTTGCATACAGCCAGGTTCTGAAACTGGGATGGTGCAGTGAGCTAAAAAACGGTGTTGGATCTAGCCCTGATCTCTTGACTGGGTGAGAGCTTTCTGCTTAATTCAGAGACTCTGTCCCTCACCACCCCTTGTTGTAAATATTTTTGTCCACCCTAAGCGTGGAAGGGTATTCTCAGATGTGAGACCCTTGCTCATTGCACCATCAGGATTCAAGCAAACCGGGCCGAAGACGGCTGTAATGCCAGAAACCGGTCCCCGGGAGCTTGTTTCCTTCCCAGTGTAAGAATTGGCTTTTATAGTTTGGTTTGCCCTGTTCCCATCATGCACTGGGACAGGAACAGACCAATTTGCATACAGGCAGGTTGTGAAACTGGGATGGTGCAGTGAGCTAAAAAACGGTGTTGGATCTAGCCCTGATCTCTTGACTGGGTGAGAGCTTTCTGCTTAATTCAGAGACTCTGTTCCTCACCACCCCTTGTTGTAAATATGTTCAAAGGTAGCCTACAGTGGATAGCGGTTGGCACTTAGAGGCGAGCACTTACTTTTGGGGACCAAGATTCTTTTTTTTTCACCTCCCAACAACATCTCTGCTTCCGGGAGAGGCCAGCTCCGGTGGTTAACGCGCCTGTGGCAGCGGCCTGACTAACCTGCAGGCTACAGGCGCGAACCCGGCGAGCTCTCTGAACCCGGCGAGCTCTCTCAACATTTCTTGCTATAAAATGCCCACAGTTGGGATGTAAATCCGGAGAATGTACCTCTAATAATGAACTCAGTTTGTGGCTGTGACTAGCGCAATTTAGACAGGGCTTTACAATTATGAGGCAGTGGAAGGCTAATTTAAGTATCAGAATTAACTCAATGACACACTATGTGGCGCCCCTTTATTTGAAAACAGCTCTACAGAAAAGAATAGTGATTCAACGTTAGCATTCAAGATATGGGGCTTTTATGAGTTGTGCAACGGACCAGTAATGTTTCCAAAATGCTAGAGCTTTGTCAAATGCCTGCAGCTGCGGCAGGGGGCGTGTGACCTGTCACCTGAGATTCAAGAGGCACGGGAAACAGGTAGCGCCCAGAAACGGGCCTGCAGCCGGCGTGCACCAGTTTCAATCAGCAGGGTCTAAAACCATTTTTGGTAATAGCTACAAATCTTGCAGCCGATGATTAAGGTGATTGCTGACGTCACCGCCGCACAATCCTCTGTCCCACTGGCTAGGGCCTTCAATATAGTTATAATAAAACAGTATGGGCTCAAAAGAGGAGGAATAGGGACTGGCAGGGAAATGAGGGGCTGATAGAGTCTCAAAAACTCCAGCTCAGTTACATGACGCATTGACGCCTTCAATAGTACTTTCAAATATAATTTATAGCTTGAAGGCGAAGGTGAACCAGAAAAATGACCTTGTCCTGTTCCTTCATGGGCTTGCGTCCTAGACTCAGCCCTTTTACAACCGCAGGCCTTCACACGGTTTACTACATTACTGTGCTGTCCACCAGATCTATGGACTGCTCTCTTCCACCCTCGGCACAGCTTATTTGTACAGTGCGTGCCTCTAGTACTGCTAAAAATCCATCTGACATGAGTGCAGACAATTCAGGACACTCCTAGGCCAGTCTGGTATCTTCAGCAGTATGGGCTGCACTCACACTCGTGCCAGCAACTAGAAAATTACTCGTTTGTTGTGAGCTGCATTCTGATTGGCTGAGCAGCCAGGGATCAGATCCCCAACTTACATGATGCTGGCGACAGTGCTAGAATCTCTCATGGCCCTTCTGAGACCCCAGAGTTACTGAGGTGCGGTCAGAATTAGTGTGCAGGCAGCAGTGTTGTGAGGGAAGTGCAGGGTTGACAAGTGGCAGCTGGAGGCAAAAGGTGAGACAGGAGCACGAGAACTTCAAGGGGGCAAGGGGAGAGTCCACCAATGACAGAATGCCAAGGACAAGGATACCATTGGCCTGAAGCAGGCTGGCAGATGAGGGTCATAATCCCATAGGCCCCTGTGTGATGAGGATAACACCCGCGCGCTGCTTGACACAAAGAACAGAATACACTATCAGTGCTGTCCGATGATGGCCTCAGCGAAACCACACACTACATTCAATAATAAAATAATGCAAATCGGGTTAAAGAAGCATGTCGCCTGACCTGAGCAGCTCTCCACGCCTGCTTCCGGAATACCTGCGAATATTACAGATTCACCTGTTGATTTGATCAACTTTCCCCAGTGTGAGCCCTGAGCAGAGATTACACACAGCACAAAGGGGTTGTTGAATGCACACTTCTGGATGTCGGAGGACCCTTACCCTCACTCCCTATACATTCCCCAGCCCCCAACATGGCAGAGCAGCTGTCTCCTATTACTTACCAATTGTGTTGAGTCTGTCACAGAGGTTTAAAATTTCAAGCGATTCGCAAATGCTTTGTCAATATCTAATTTACAATTAAATGCAACCGGCACACCTGGGGTCAAATATTTGTGTCTCTGCACTTCAGCTTTTGGTTACAAGAAGCAGAGAGAGGTGAAGTGACTTGCCAAGGATCACTGCACTGGCTGTTCGGAGGTAGGATTGATAGCAAGGTTTAAAGACGCACAGCCCCCATGTTGTCTTCAGCACTTCTCACGCACTCATGTAAGGCTCCCATTCTGAAATTCAGATCATTTATTATATTTGACTTTTAGCAGTGCCACTTGAAGATGTGGGTGGAGCTAATAGAGTAAGTGGGTGGGGCCAGTGGAGGGAGTGGGTGGAGCCAGAAAAAATGGGTGTGGCCTCCGACAAACATTTTAGCACCTGCACTTCATATTTTACAAATCAAGCACTGATGCCCGCCCTCTATAAAACCGAGTTTTTAGAGGGCGAGGGCGGCCTATGATGAAACATGGCACCAGGTGGTGTGTGAGGCCAGTCCTTCACATTTTGTAAGATGCCACCACCAATCACGCATCTTTAAGCAACTGTAGATCTCTTCACTAAGAGCAGCCCCACTTGTGTTCTCTAAAGAATGACAACAGAGAAGTAATCACAATTAAAGCTAAGGTGCAAGTTTACTATGTAGCAGTAAGGGAGATTTCTAGTGTTCTGTGACCTGTAGGTAAGTCCATAGTAAATGACTATTCAGAACTTGTGCTGGGAGAGCAATGGAGAGTAAAGTGTTCTACTAAACTATGTTAGCCAAACGTTCATAATGAAAGTCCTTCAAGCGTATTGAAATATCCATGCCCTGCACTCTCAGAATTACCAAGCACGGGTGTGCTGGTGGATGGGACATGATGAGAGCTGTTGCACTCACTAGGGCTTGTTTGGACACCCTTGCCTCCTTTTTCCATGGCAGTAGCACCATGAAGACACTTCCACTTGTCAGCTTCAGCAGTCGTAGTGGAATGATCTTTCTTCATCGTCCGGGGCACAGATGTGATCGCTAAAGTGCAAAGAAGGTAGATTCAGCACAGGACTTCAGCGTCTTCATCTGCAGCAGTCTCACAATTGGGCAGTCTTTACTTTGTGGTTGACACCGCAAGTCAGACATGACCACTCTTCAGCCAGACTTGACCTGGCAGTCAGGCAGGAAACCCTGGGGACTCTGAACACTTCAGATGTCTGCTCTTCATTTTCCCACATTTCCTCTACACCCCACAGGTTGCACTTCAGACTGAGCCCAGCAGCTGGGTTCTTGTCCATGAGAAGGCATACACCTGTGGCACAAGGCTCTCTCCAATCTCTCCTGGGGCAGGCTAGCACTTCCTAGGATCACTGGCATACCCCCAGCTTATTTTAGCAAGGCTTGCAGAAACCAGGTGATGTCCCCTCACAATTGAGAAACTGGCAATTAGTTATACGAGTTCTGGTTGACCATGACTCTTCTCTACCATGGCCGGTCCCAAGCCCAACTGAGAAAGTTGAAGGGTTGCGCATGGGGCTAGGTACCCCACTATGTAAAAAAGCCTAGCTACAGAAATGTTAACCAAAAGACATCCCGGCCTTGGGGAGAGAGAAATCTCCTTCACAGAGAGCCATGGCTCATGAGGTGAAAGCCAGAGATGCGGGGAAGCCACAGAGCGGATCCACCTGCTTATGACAAAGATCATTTCTATTGGGATTTGGAATGTGAGGACCATGTACGAGACAGGCAAGACAGCCCAAGTGGCGGCGGAGATGAAAAATACAAACCTTGCACTGCTTGGCATTAGCGAGACCAGATGGACACACTCCAGACAGAAAAGATTGACTTCAGGAGGCATGCTGCTGTATTCTAGACATGAGGAAGAGAACAATCCACATACTCAAGGAGTACCACTGATGCTAACATCAGCAGTGAACAGAGCTCTGATTGGATGGGAAGCCCATGATCCCAGAATTATAAAAGCAATCTTGTGCACAAAGAAAAAGAGGATCAACAGGAATGTTATCCAGTGCTATGCACCTACAAAAGACAGAAAATAAAAGGAAAAAGAACAGTTTTACTGCAGACTCCAGTCCATCCTGGAGAAATGTCTTAGGAAAGCCATCACCATACTGATGGGGAACCTCAATGCCAAGACTGGAGGCAACAACACTGGGTAAGAAGAGGTCATGGGCAACCATGGCCTTGTTGACATGAAAAAAAATGGTGAAAGGCTTGCAGATCTCTGTCCCCTGAACAGTCTGGTGATAGGCGGCAGTGTATTTCAGTACAAAAGAATAGGCAAGGTAACGCGGGTGCCACCAGACCATTCAACAGAAAATCAGATCAATTATGTCTGCATTATCAAGAAGTTCCAGAGGTCCTTGCAGGATGTGAGAGTGATGAGAGGAGCAGATGTGGCTTCACACTATTGCCTTGTCATGGCCAGGTTAAAGCTAAAGCTGAAGAAATCATAGATGGAACTGAAAAACCAACGCCACCGATATAACACCACCCTCCTCAAAGATGCACAGCATTAGAGTAAATACTCAGTCACCCTAAGTAACAAGTTTCAAACCTGCAAGAACTAGAGGATGACAGAGACCCAGTAGAAAGTCAGAGGTAGAAGATTAAAGAAAGAGTAACATCTACCTGCCAGGAGGTACTGGGTCCCAAGAAACACCAGCATAAAGAATGAATTTCCATCAAGACTCTCCGCAAAATCCAAGAGAGAAAGGAAAAGAAAGCTGCAGTCAACACAAGCCAAGTAAAAGCAGAAAAAGTGAGAGCTCAAGGTGAAAACATCAAAACCAACAAGGAAGCAAAGAGAAGCTTAATAGCAGATAAGTGAAGATTCATCAAGGGTCCTGCCACAGAACCCAGGAAGCAGCAAGACATGCAAACTTGAGAGAACTCTACGACATAACAAGGAAACTCTCGAGCAAGCCAGAAAGACCTGTAAAAGACAAAGTTTGGAAGACAATCATGGGTCACGAAGGCCAACAATGAAGATGGGTGGAGCACTTTGAAGAACAGCTGAATCAGCCTGTGCCACAGTCTCCACCAAACATACGGCCAGCTGACAAGGACTTGCCAATCGACTGCAGCAGACCAACTAAGGAAGAAATAAGGCAAGCCATCAAACATATGAGAAATGGGAAAACATAAGGATCTGACATAATTCCTGCAGAAACACTGAAGGTAGAAATTGAAATATCAGTAAACATACCCTGGCCCATGCTTGGAAGGATATGGGAAAAAGAACTTCACTGACTATGAGAAGGTATTTAATAACATGGCAGAGAGACCCTTAGAAAACATCCGTCACTATGGTGTGCCAGATAAACTTGTAAGAATCATCAGGAACTCTTGCGCGGGAACGACCTGGAAGATAGTCCATTGAGTATACCTCATGAAGCCTTCCAAGTGAGAACGTAGTCCGACAAGGTTGTTTGCTCTTGCCTTTTCTCTTGCTGCTGGCAAAAGACTTGATCACGAAGATATCCACAACAAGGAAAAGAAATGGGATTCTGTGGACATCTTGGACACAGCTCACCCGCGTGGACTTTGTAGACGACCTGGCCCTACTCTCCCAAATCAATCCACAGATGCAACAGAAGACCGACAAGGTGGCAGCCACATCAGCACAACTTGGCCTGAACATTCACAGGGGAATAACCAAGATTACGACAACTAACACTGCCAATACAACTGCAGTCACTCTTGCAGGTGATGCCCTGGAAGAGGTTCTGGCCCTCACCTAACTGGACAGTGTAATGGAAAAACAGGGCAGCACATACATCAAGGCAAGAATCAGCAAAGCAAGGGCTGCCTTCATTCAGTTAAAGAAGATCTGGATCTTCAAGGACCTAACGCTAATCGGTCCTTCTGTATGGAGCAGAAACTTGGAGGACAACAGAGACCACCACCAAAAAAGTGTGCACCTTCATCAACCTCAGTATGAGGAACATCCTCCAAATCTGTGGCCAAACACCATCAACAACAATGACCTAAGGCAGCAGACTTTCAAACTCCCTGCTTATGAAAAAATCATGAAAAGACGCTAGGCTGGCTCAGTGGGGGAAAGATGGCGGCTGCTTGAAATGCAGTGGCAGTCGCCAGCTCAGCCTTTACTCCCAACTGTTAGAATAAGTGGATAAGACAACCATGGTGGCCTTTTTAGGAAGGAATAATACAGTGAACAATATATATTGCACTAGAAAGATTGCAGCGCTACTTTAGATGCGGAGTTCGAGTAGATTGCAGCGGAGCCAGGGAGATGGCTTCGCTACTCCTTCGAGTTGCCGATGAGGAGCTCGGCTCATTTAACCGCCAATTGGGTGGTTGATGTGGCTCTGCAATGCCCCCGAAGCACAGTAAACCTATGAAGGACAGCACTGATGCTCCGACCCGATAGGGACGCAGGTCCTGTCTTAGGCTCAGAAAACACTAGCTGGGCAAAGGAAAGAGGATGTTGCCGCTCCTGTAGTGGAGAAACACGACGCAGGAGGTCCTACAAACAGGAAGCTGAAAGAGAAAGAGGAGCGATCTACTGCCAACTCGCTGAGGGAGAGCAGCCCCTGATCCCGGAAATATTTGCTGGGAGATCTGCAGGAGCTGGCAAGGAGAAACCCTGCCACGTAGGGGCTCTGGCTACAGAACTTGAGGAAGCAGAAAGGAGGGTAATTGACTCTGCTGTAGTGACCGTTGCTGACCTGTTGGTATTGTCACCCTCAGACATTGAAACAAATGTGAGGAAGGCTTAATCCTTAAAGGAGGGGGCAGTAGAGGACAGGCCTTTGGGAAAGGGGTCCTCATAGGGTCAGGCACTAGAGACTGAGAACACATTGGTTTCATCAATTGTGTTTGTGTCTCAGAAAGTTAATTTGGAGCCAAGCCTAGGGTGGCACGAGTTGATCGCTGGAGGCTCCACAGAAGGAGCAGAGAAGTTTTACTCGCTTACAGACAAGTCGGATATTTCAGGGGCTAGTGAAGCACTTATGGCCAAGGACTCGGCACCTGGCACTTCGGGGGACAGCCTTGGAAGCTCTTGGGTCAGGCCGGTTACACAAAAGCATGCCGTGTCACAAAAAAAAAACGCATTGAAAAAACTAGGGCTGGCGGACAGGGTATGAATCAGATCGGAGTATCACCCAACCATTGAAGTGGGATTACTCCGCCACAAGTCTAACACAGGAGAAAGGTGGCACAGTGGTAGAAGGTACCCAGCAGGCGGGGTCGGCAATAAATCCTGAACTAGAAGCTGCTCTCTCAATTGAACTTATTTACGCCACATTAAAATAAATGAAAGGGGAAGCCTGCATGGAGAATAAGAGAGCGCACCTCACCACCAAATTACTGCAAGGGGCAATGCGTAAGGTTAAAAAGATCTGTACTGAAAAGACCTAAATAACTGTGGCAATGGAGGAACATACCTCAATATTGGAAGCAGGGGCTGAAACATTGGAGAAACAGTTTTCTTCTCAAGAATCTCGTATGAAAGACATGATGTGGAAGCTGGAAGAGTGTGAAAACCACCAACACAGGAATAATCAAACATTTTTAGAAGTTGCAGAAAATGCAGAGGGGAGCGGTTTCAGGTCATACATGTTAGGGTTGTTAAATGGCGCTTTCCATGAGTTGGCTCACTGGGATTGTTTATCAGAGGTGCAAAGAGTGCACAATCTCCCTTTTACGCTAAAGAAAAACCAACAACCCCTGCACAGCGAGAGGTCCAAAGCAATTCTGGTGTTTTTTGGGCACTTCCGCCTGCGCTAGCAAATTTTAAGAAAGCAAAGACAGAGGCTAAACGTGCATTTAATGGAAATGTATTTTTTATTCGGCCGGACTTCTGCCATGTGACTGTTGAAAAAAGATGGCAGTTGCCGCTGTTATTTGTACCCTTTCAGGGGCTTGGGTGAGAAGTATATTTGATGAACCCTGCTCTCCTTAAGGTTATATTTAAGGGAAACCTCCGGGTATTCACGTCAGAAAAAAAAGCTTAGGAATTTCTGAAAGAGATCACGGATGGGGTTGGGCAAGGTCCAGTTTAGGAACGCAATAAAGGCAAGGGTATGATAAACTAGATGATATAGAAGTGTGGTGAAGGGAAGGATAATAAAGAAAAGTCACACTGGGAACTGCGATTTGAGGAGCTTAATTCGTATTGTTCAGGGCGCCGTATACCCTTTGCCGGGACACATATATTGTTTTGTTTATTCTGTCTGTTATTGTTTAATGGCATGGTCACCAGGACATTAAGTGGTAGGTTTTACTAGGGTTGGGGGGGCTGAGAGGCGTTATGGTAGCAGGAGGCATCACCAGGGTCATTTGTGACCTGTTTGTTCGAGGTAGGGGTGGGGGGATGCATGGGTTTTGGTGGGAGGGCGGAGGGTTATTCGAAAGATGGGGTAGGCATTCCAAGCAGTGGAAAAGGATATGGGTAGGTGGGTGAATACGTTCTGGATGGCTGTGCTCAATGTATAGATGAGTAAGCTACAAATTGCTACGATCAATTTATGTGGGCTAAATAACCCCCTTAAAAAACAAAGGGTTGATGTGCATATACAATATTTGAAAGCGGATATTTTATGTTTGCAGGAGACGCATATTGAGGTGAAGAGACGCGATGTGCTAGAGTTTGTGGGCTACCAACTTTATTTTTCCCGGTAACAGAGCAGATAAATACGGCCGAAGGGCCATTGTGGAATACTGTGTAGATAATAAATCTTTTAAACTCTGCTCGGTATACGGGTCAGTGGTTGACGACCCCACCGTGTTTGATTGGCTTTATAATGAATTGTCTGGGTGGCTACTTCTGGTTGTTGTCTGTGCTGATTTTAATATTAATTTCAAAGGGTGGGGTATTAAGACATGCAGTAAGCACTATCAAGGCCGTAAACCAAAGGTTTTTACATCATAGAGTCACTTGGGGTTGGCTCACAGATTATCTGATGTATGGGCTGAGAAGGAAATACATGATCCCAGATGTCAATCTTTTTCGTCCCCCTAACAGGTACGTCAGGTTGGATTATTTCTTTATCTTCAACGGGTTAGTACAGGGAAGCCGGATTTATAAATTCCTATGGGTAACGTCTGATCATAACTCATTGGTGCTAGAGGTTGACGTGGGAATGGTACCTCCTCCCGTCCGCAGCTTGTCATTTGAGAGGGCCCTATTGTATGATGAGGAATATGTCAGTCATATGACAAACTGGATCCTGGTGTTCATAGCGGAGAATGTATGGAGAGCCCGGACAAGTATACCCTGGGATGCTCTTAAAGCGGGGATCCGGTGGGAATACTCAAGATACAGCTGGACCAGCAGAAGAGGGAACAAAAAACACCTGCTAGATTTGTATGAGGTGTTAGCAGCTGCAGAAATGCAGCTCATAGAAGTAATTTCTAGTGGTCTAGAAACTGAAAAGGCCCATTTGAGGGTTGCAGTTGGTAAAGCTGACATAGTTGACATCTCTGCTAAGAAAGCAGCGGACCAACAGGCAGCCGGGAAAAACAAGTCTAAGGAATTCAAGTAAAGGGTGGGGCATTTGTTGGCAGTGCACTCAAGACAGAAGACAGCACAAGGAGAGATCAGGGAAATCCGAGACCCTCAAAGCGGAATGGTTTCCTACCCGGGTGGAATACGCTCTACCTTTCAAAGGTTTTATCAGCAACTGTATACTGAGAAGCGGGGCAAGGAGACTGAAGAGGTAAAGGGGTATCTGGATTTAATGACGCATGAGGAATTAAGTGTAGAAGATTGGGAGCTTTTAGATCAACTGATCACAAGTGGGGAGGTTATTATGGCAATCTCATCAGTACCGGCAGAGAAAGCTGTAGGGATGGAATTGATCCCTGGTGAATTTTATAAGGTTTTCGTATCCTGTATTCAAACCCTTATGTTGGAAGTAGTTTTACAGACACAAAAGGGGATTGATGCATCCGACTCATGGACGTCTGCAAACACAATAGTGTTTCCCAAAAAAGGTAAACCTGTGCAGGAATTACAGTCCTATCGGCCACTCACTTTGGTCAATAGTGATGCCAAAATATTGGCTATGAGATTAACGGTTGTAAGAGAAGATAGTCTCTCTGGTACAACACAGGTTTATCCCTGGTTGGGGCACAACCAATCATATTCAACTGGTTATTACACTATTTGACGTGGCCAAGATATCAGGAGACCCTATGGCACTAATACTATTGGATGCAGAGAAAGTATTTGATAGGGTCTCTTGGCCCTATCTGTGGGTGGTTATGGAAAAAAAGGGATTAGGGCTTGGATATATAACAGCAGTTAAAATGGTATATTGAAAGCCATTGGCTAGGATCTCATTGATGGGTGGTAAGTCTGAGGTTGGGTGACGATTAAACAGGGCACGAGATAAGGCGACCCCTGTTCTCCCCTATTGTTGGCCCTGTACATAGACCCCCTGATAAGGAGAATTAATAGCAATATAACAATTTTACTGTTATGTGTCGGGGATGGGAAACCAAAATACGCCAAGGATTTAGCAATTGTTACCCCTGATCCAGAAGGTGCAGTAAAGGAAATTGAAATGGAAGCAATGAAATTTGGTTGTCTGTCCGGATATCTATTAAATCAAAATAAAAACGCAAATCGTTACTAACAGTAAGGTACAATTGGACGATAGGCAGGTGGTGGCAAATGCGGTACATCTGGGTGTTGGTATTACTTCAGATATGGAGAAAATTATGGAGAATAATTTGAAACATTTGATCAGGAGAACAAAGCTTGACTTTGGGAGAATGAATAATCTTAGGCTTACCCTGATCTGGAGGAGCAACATTGTTAAAATGCTGCTTTTACCTAAAGTACTATAATATTTTAGGGCTATTCCCCTGGAGTTTGAGGGCTACCTGTTAAAGCTATTGCATCAGATGACTTCCAGGTTTCTATGGGTCAATTCTTGTCCCAGAAGGGCTTTGAAGTTTTTGTCACTCCCCAAGGAACCTGGTGGATGGGCAGTGCCAAACTTTGGACTGTATTACTAAGCCACTGCCCTTCAGCAGAAGGCATAATTGTTGTACAACAAAGAGGAAAGTGGATCAGTAGCAGGTGACCCCCCCATCAATTTAACAGCTATTGTTAGGGGACAAGACTAGGGGCTGTCTAATGCGGCAACTAGACTTTCGGTATTTCAAGGCAAGTTCAAAACGCTGATTTGTGCATATAGAATTTGGTCCATGGTCTGGAAGAAATTGGGAATTGGCCGCTTTCATTTTTATACCCCATTACAAAAAAATCCCCTTTTACCAGATCTTTTTAGGATTTACCATGTCTAGCGCTGGAAAAAGTATGACCTGTCCATTTTTGGAGATTTTGTGGGGGACGCGGGTATTTATGGCTTTGACGTTATAAAAAGAAAGTTTGATTTTGGAGCACAGAGAACTTTTTAAATATTTACAGATCAGGGATTTCTTAGGGGAAAAGGGGGGGTTAAGTGAGTTCTCTAGGGTTGATTTAGTGGATTTACTTATCGAACATAAACCCAGTTGGCTTACTATATAGAATGCTGAATTGCAGGATGGTTGATGATATAGATAAACACACCAGATGGTGGCATGAGTCTCTGCAAGTGGAAACTGAGAAAAATAAAGATTCATTAGGCTTTGCTCACTCAATATTAATGACTGCTAACCTGCAAGTTCAGCATTTTAAAACATGGTTTAATCTTAATATCACACTAGGGAAGATTGTTAAATGGGGAGAGGTAGTGGGCATGCACTGCCCTCGATGCCATGGCTATGGGGTGGATCTTATACATATGTTTACAACCTGCCCTAGTCTGGATGGCGTAAAAAGAGATATCAGAAGAATCCTAGAGACGAGGCTGAGTCTGCAGATCACAATAAGCCCCCAAATAATTGTGTTAGGGATTCAAAAGAGAGATACTCCTCCCCATGCACAAGTTTTATGTTTATTGCAATGACAATACTTAGGCTCTGCTTGGCTAAAGGCTAGCTAGATCCTGTCCGTCTTCAAGTCACCAATGAATGGTTCGAATTCTATTTACTATATAGAAAAGGCAGTATATGCTCAGAAAGGTAGAGCAGCTAAGAAAAAAGGTATCCATGTCTGGGCACCTCTGAAGAATTGGATTGTAGCAATATCAGAGGAGGGTCGGAATGATGGAAGGGGTAGTAGTGAGGACCGGGGGTAACTGAGGGGGCGTATTAGCTAGGCATGATTTAATGTATTGTGGTACTGTTCTGGGGTGAAGGTTATGAATTTGGTCTCTTTTTGGATTGGTATATTTTTATCCCATCTTCGATGTATGTACTGTATCTTGTACCTGTAACCAAATGAAGAATGTATTTGGATGAATTGTTCTGCTTGGAATGGGTGTGGGGGTTCTCAGGGTTATATTTATAACATTTGTCATTAAAGATTGTTTTTTTTTAAAAGACGCTGGGCTGGATAGGTCACACCCTCTGCAAACCCACATGAATTACTACCAGCCAAGCCCTAACCTGGAACCCTGAAGGGAAAAGAGGAAGGCCATGAAACAACTGGCACAAGGCCTCAAGGCTGACTGCAAGGAGATGGGCTACACCTGGAGTTATATTGATAGAAAAGCCCAGGACAGAGATGGCTGGAGAGTTCTGGTTAATAACCTCTACACCAAGAGGGGTAGTAGGCATGTAAGTAAGTGACTTTTCTCCTTGGGTAGTGAAGCAGCATGAAGTGGAAAAAAGGTGGGGAAGTTAAGATCCACTTTGATATGGTATTTTCAGACAGGAGATGTGAATAGACTGTCTGGGTTTAGAAACTGGTTTGGCCTGGTTTATTTTCATAGTTAATTTTTCCTCTGCAGAGCAGACAGCTCTGTGTGCAAGGTAACAGCTCCTTACAGCGGCAGAGATGATACTGGATCCAAGCAGGAGTGCCCCTAATATGAGCACAATAAGTGGGAAGCTCTGCACCTGGCTCTCATTAGACTTCCAGATGGGCCACTCAAAGGAAAACAAAGGGCCAAAGCTCTTCTCAGAAACTTCCCTTTCAGTAGCAACTTTCTCTGATCACTCATCCCGTTTCCATGCTGATGGTGGTACTCAGAAGGGACTAAACAACTTTCATTTGCTAAAAAGGTCACATAGAATTTCTAAGCGCAGTCCGTTCTCCATCTATTCATACTTCTGTGTCTCCCGTAGCGCCGCAGCACCACCAACTAAGGGCCGGGCTTTGCTCCGCCAGGTTCCCGGCCGGGCTTGGCTCCGCCGGGGCCCCTCCCACTACAGTGACGCCCTCACCTGCGCCAGGAGACGCATAAAGGCAGCGCCAGCAGCGAACACTGTTGGGGGACACAGACGCACCTGCAGCTTCACGGACGGGCTCAGCTCCCGTAGCGCCGCAGCACCACCAACTAAGGGTCGGGCTTTGCTCCGCCAGGTTCCCGGCCGGGCTTGGCTCCGCCAGGGCCCCTCCCACTACAGTGACGCCCTCACCAGCGCCAGGAGGCGCATAAAGGCAGCGCCAGCAGCGAACACTGTTGGGGACACAGACGCACCTGCAGCTTCACGGACGGGCTCAGCTCCCGTAGCGCCGCAGCACCACCAACTAAGGGCCGGGCTTTGCTCCACCAGGTTCCCGGCCGGGCTTGGCTCCGCCGGGGCCCCTCCCACTACAGTGACGCCCTCACCAGCGCCAGGAGGCGCATAAAGGCAGCGCCAGCAGCGAACACTGTTGGGGGACACAGACGCACCTGCAGCTTCACGGACGGGCTCAGCTCCCGTAGCGCCGCAGCACCACCAACTAAGGGCCGGGCTTTGCTCCGCCAGGTTCCCGGCTGGGCTTGGCTCCGCCGGGGCCCCTCCCACTACAGTGACGCTGTTAGAACCGGCTGTCTCTAGTTGGCAGAGGTATGCACTTCTGACAAATAGGGACACACCTTTTCTAGTCAGGGCAAGGGGATCACACCCTTTGATAACCCCCGCTCACCCCCTTGGTAGCTTGGCAGAGCAGACAGGCTTATCTCAGAGGCTGTGTGTTAAGCATTTATGACCACATACAGTAATAAAGTGAATACACTACAAATGGACACGACACAGTATTATTATAAAAATAAGGATTTTTATATAAGGCTTAGCACAAGACCAAATAACAACAAAAATATACCACAATCTTAATAAATACTCTTGGAAGGGAAAATAATAGTTCAAGCGTAGTTTCTTCTTAGCACAAAGTCTTTAGTATCAAAAGCAACCCTTCTTCTTTAGAACACAGTTCTTGGCAACAATGTAACCCACACGGGAGTCACACGACGTCGACGCAAGGTTAATCCAAAGGTTCAGCGTCGACCGCGAGGAGCGCTACGTCGAGCCCGGAGTCAAACGGACCCCCAACAACACAGTACCTTAGGAAAATGAAGCACACGATGATCAGCGGCGTCGAGCAATCCGGCGGCGCGTCTTCAGTGTCGATCAGGCCTCAGTAGTCGTCGATGCGATGATGCTGTTGCTAGAGTGAGCAGTGCTCACGGCGTCGAGAGGGCACGAAGTCGATGCGATCAGCAGCGGTGCAGACACGAGGTTCCTTGGAGCTGGAGCCGAACTCACTACTCACTGGCGTTGCTGCTGGCGTCGATCAGGCCCGGCGGCCGGCGTCGAGGAAGCGGGACACTGGAGCCGTTACTCACGATGTCGAGCTGGATTCGGCGACGTCCGTCGGCGTCGAGGTTGCTGGTTTCTTTCAGAGGTGCTGGATTCACAGGTTCCAGCAAATAGCACTTTTTAGCAGATGAAGTCCTTTAGCCCTGTGACTTCAACAGGAGACTGGCACTCTTCCAGTCCTTGGAGATTTTCTTAGCAAAGCTTGAGAGTACACACACAGTTCCTCTCTCCTGGTTCCTTGGCAAAAATAAAGAAGCACTGCAGGATTCCCCCCAGCAAACAGCACACTGGCAGAAGGGGTAGGCAAGTCCTTGGATCAGCAGGCTTCTTGTCCTTGGTTTCAGGGTTCCTTGTCAGAAGTGATCTAAATTCTTGGTTCAGGGGTCCTTCTCTTATACCCCTTTTTGGCTTTGATCCCTTTGTCCATGCCGGGGAATTTCCCAACATCCTGGGTCTGTTGTGGGTGGAGCCAGGCAGAGGCACCTGGCCTATTCACTGAGCAGGGCTGGGTCCTCAGACGCCCAGCAGGAGATGGAGCCAGCATTGTCACTGGCAGGAGCAGAGCTATCAGCTCCTGGTAGGAGGTGGGGCCAGGATCGTCCATGGCAGGTACAGAGCCATTAGTCGCTTGGCAGGAGGTGGAGCCAGCATTGTATCAGGCAGGGCAGGCTATCAGCAACTACTCTCCCCCTACTCTCAACACAAATGTCCCACTCATCCCACACTGACTCAGCAGATCTCTGGAGCCACCCAGCTCCTGTCACACACACACCAAACAAGCAGAAACCAGAATTAGTTAGACAAGAAAATAGCCACTTTCTAAAAGTGCTATTTTCAAACCCAGAGTCCAAAAACCATCCACCCAAACGGATGCGTTATTAAACCCCGAGTTCAGGGATACCAACTCGACATTGCACCATGCTCCCCGAGCCAGCTAGGATTATAGCATTATTAATCATGGCAGCCCATTCTAACTAATGGAGAGCAGGTTACCTTACAACAGTGAAAAACGAATATGGCGGTAATTCACTATTAGGACATGCCAACTTGGTCAGGCTTGTCCTACCTTATCCTTACAATGCACCCTGCCCGTGGGCCTACCATAGGGGTGACTAACATGAAGTTAAGGGAAGGTTTAGGGACTGGCAAGTAGGTGTACTTGCGCAGTCAGCGTGACAGTACTAGACTGCACGTAGGTCTAGCAATGGCAGACCTGTAGACATACCTTTACTAGGCCGCTCTTGTGGGTGGCACAAAACGTGCTGCAAGCCCACGAGCAGCATTTGTATTTACAAGCCCTGGCACTCCTGGTGCACTCGACTAGGGACTGACAGTAAACCAAATAAGCCAAATATGGAATTCAATCAATACATCAATTTTACATAGGGAGCACTTGCACTGTGGCACTGATCAGCAGTGGCACAGTGCCCAAAGCAGTATACCAGCAAAAACATTGTAAAACAGTGGAGGCAAACAGAAAAAATGGAGGAGAGACTCAAGCCAATGATGTCAGGTCTAACAGACGCCCTCACCAGCGCCAGGAGGCGCATAAAGGCAGCGCCAGCAGCGAACACTGTTGGGGGACACAGACGCACCTGCAGCTTCACGGACGGGCTCAGCTCCCGTAGCGCAGCAGCACTACCAACTAAGGGCCGGGCTTTGCTCCGCCAGGTTCCCGGCCGGGCTTGGCTCCGCCGGGGCCCCTCCCACTACAGTGATGCCCTCACCAGCGCCAGGAGGCGCATGAAGGCAGCACCAGCAGCGAACACTGTTGGGGGACACAGGCGCACCTGCAGCTTCACGGACGGACTCAGCTCCTGTAATGCCGCAGCACCACCAACTAAGGGCTGGGCTTTGCTCCACCAGGTTCCCGGCCGGGCTTGGCTCCGCCGGGGCCCCTCCCACTACAGTGACGCCCTCACCAGCGCCAGGAGGCGCATAAAGGCAGCGCCAGTACACCGCCCCGTGGGAGGCGCGCGCGCCGGGAGAAGCCCGGGACAAGGGCGGGCCGTCTGTGGCCGTCCGGGCCGACGGAGGCCGGGCTGGGCCACCCCACTGTCGTCTACAAGCAACAATGGGTAAGCGAAAGAAGGCTACAAATATGGAGGAGGGCGGGAAGAAGGCCAAGGTCCCAAGGCATTCCAAATCAATTATGACCTACCTAACATCAGTGGTGGGAGAACTATCTAAGGAAATTGCCAATGCTTAACTTGAGCTGGGGCTGACAGGCACCTCCCAGTAAACTACTGTTGTACCTTCCCCCCCAGAGGCTGGCAATCCACCTGTGACATGCACCCCCCCGCTGTCACTCTATCCCATTGTGACCATCGCCACCCTCCCACCGACATGCCCCACAGCTGAGGTTTCCAACAAATCCCCTCCACTAAACTTGCCTGAACTGAGTCAGCAGACCACTACACCCATAACCAAGGGTGAACGGGATAACAACGTGGCAAGTCCATGCTTACCAAACAAATGAACTATTGGGCAACAAACTGGAGGAGCTTTTTGTCTCCAGAATTGAACCTCTACTGGTTGGGATAGCAAAGGATATTGTGGACACTTTGAACACTTGTTTAGAAGGTCTGCTTAAGAAATGTACATTAATTGACAGACTTATAGCTAATACTATACCTAACAAGGCCCCCCATGTTAACTCAAAGTCCCACGAGGGTGAGGTTCAGAGGATGAAGGTGGGTACGGTGGAGACGGTGCAGGTACAGGCACCTTGCCCGGCCTTACATCCCCTGATGGGTGGAGGGGTCATTAACACAACACCCCCAGCTTTGGAGGTGTCGCCCTTGTCGTTAAAGGGGCAGCCACATACACAACCCCCACCATGTATGCCCAACCCTGCGAGGTCCTGCTACAGCAAATACAAGCTTAACTTACCACCTGAAGCGTCCCCTTTGGTCGCTGTATTTGTTGGGGTCCACCCTTTAAGGGAAGGGGAGGTAGAATCCTCCAGGGACCTTATGGTTAAATCTAAAAAATGGTGTACAGACAAATGTTGTGGCATGAATATCTCTGATGAAATCTTATTCTCAAGGAGGGTGGGTTGGATAGGCAAACAACGGAAATCTATCCAAGGTGACTGTGTGGTTGTCAACTTTAGTAGGGCTGACCTAGCGGATAGGCTCTTTTGGGATGGTTCTGATATATCTCTAACGGACAAATTAAGACCAGTTCCTTTGGGCTTTTTTTACCCACCGCCAGGGCGTATGTTGCATCCTAGTGGCCCCGGGGCTACCAGGGGGGGGGCGCATCTCTGAGTGAGGGCATACCGAATTTATATGTACCCCCGTGTCCCCCGAGGCTCCCAAATATTCCTTTGAGTAATCAACCCTGTGTTCACCAGAATGCTTTTGAGGGCCCCGCTTTGGCTATTGCTAACCGCTTTGCTCCCCTGTCAGGGTTGGAGGACATAGACTGACTATCGGGTGACCCCACTTGTGAGACAGAAGAGGTTGGGAGTAGAACAAGTGATGTATGTAAGATACTAAGTTGGAATGTGGCAGGGCTCAACTCTAAACGTGATGATAAGGGATAGATAAGTTTAGTCTCGGGGCATAACATTATCGCCCTCCAGGAAACCTAGGAACCATCTGCCAGTTTTTGGTTGGATGGGTTTACCAGCTTTGCTAAAGCAGCCATCCCTAGTTGTGTGGGTAGAGCTAAGGGGGGTCTGTTAACCTCATTTTCCCTAGATTTGAAGGGTTCTCTTAGACTGATTAACACTGTTTCGCCTAATATCCTGATCGTAGAAAGGGTAATAAGCCCCTCTAGGAGGACTCTATATATTAATTTTTATAATTCTTGTAACAGGGACAATAGCGACAACAATGTCGCCAGTTTAGATGCTGTTTTAACATTAGTCAGTCAGAATACACATTTCGATGCAGAGTATATATTGTTGGGCGATTTTAATATTCACCCCTGTAAGTTAATGTGTGGTACAAGTCATAAGGAAGGGGGTGAAGGAGCCGAAGGTCCACACTTTGAACACACCACACGAGGAGAAGAACTGGAAGACTTTCTTGCAAATTTTAATTTATATGAACCGGAGGGAGGCCCAAGAACAGCTACTTTCACAGGTACTAACCCCGGAACCATAATTGATTATATTTTTGTTACACCGGGTATCCTAAACAGGGTCATCTCTTATTCCACAGTTCCGTCTCATTATAGCGACCACAACCCTGTTTTACTTGAGGTAGCCTGGGGTGACTTTATGGGGCCAATCCCTGGACCAGCCAGGCCGAAGTGCACTTTGCGCACCTCTGATCAGGGCAGAAAACTCAAATGGGCCAAGGTGATCCCGGAGAACTTTTATGCGGAAGTTCTACCGAAAATTGAGGGACAGGTGGCAGTGTGTTTAGATATACATGCCCAGGACTGTGAAATCATCGGGCTTTTGAGTCAATATGTGGGCAGGTGTCACAGGCTCTTTTAGTTAAATCTAAGAAGGGAGCACCAATCAAGCATTGTTGGTTTGATGCTCCCTGCTCAAATGCACACAGGTCCCTGATGGCTGCCCTGAAGAAAACACCCAGGATTAGGGATGAAATAGCCAGACTGGGGAAAGACTACAAATCAGCTATAAAAACCAGACAGGAAAACATTAAACGGGAAGCCTGGGAGAGCCTCCTTTCCGTGGCTGTCCTGAAGGATAGCCGGAAATTCTGGGAAATCGTTAAACAACCTTTTTTCTCTGACCAAAAAAATGAGGCCATGGATTGTGTCATCCCAGAAAACAAATGGCTGGACCATTTTAAAAATGTGTATGGGGACAACGATGAGGCAGGCTCAGTAGTACCTTTGGTGACTCCGGACGCTACCCAAATCTTTTTTTATAGCTCAGAGGTGGAGAAGGCTATCCGTGCTACAACTAAACATAAGGCCCCGGGCCCAGATGGGGTGCCGGCAGATTTCTTCATACATTCCCCAAAGCTATGGGCGGGGGTTCTGGCCAATGTATTCTTTGCCGTTGATGGCAACCCCACACCCTCCTCTTGGGCCATCTCTAACATCGTCCCCATTTTCAAGAAGGGCCAGCGGGACGACCCTGGGTGTTATAGGCCCATATCCCTTCTGGACTCTACAGTAAAGATCTTGGGTAGAGTCATTTTGTCTAAATTAAGGGATAATGTAGAGAGCTGCGGTGGGTTGGCGGAGGTTCAGTATGGGTTCAGACAGAAAAAGGGAACGATTGAGCAGTGTTCTAACTTACACCTGTTGATCGCCAAATACACGGTGGCCAAGGAGGGGTCCTTATTTTTGGCATTTATGGACCTCTCCTCGGCCTTCGACCTGGTCAACAGGTCTAAGTTATGGCTGACCCTGCTAAAGATGGGGATAGATGAAGGTTTGGTCAAATTCATGGCGTCTTTGCACCAAGAGCTTTTTGCGGCGGTGCGGGTCACCAACGAAGGAAGGTGCACATCCCTCTTCAAGTCCATGCGGGGGGTTAGGCAGGGCTGTATATTAGCCCCCCTGCTTTTTACCATCTACATCAATGGACTGGGTGCTTACCTGGAGGAGGTTGAGGGAGACGTCCCGCATGCAGGAGCGGTCAAGATACCTGCGCTCCTGTACGCGGACGACGCCGTGCTGAATGCACGCACTGGCGTCTGCCTTCAACGTTTACTTAATGCTTTTGGGTCATTTATGGACCAGTTAGATTTAAAAATTAATACCAACAAATCACACACTATGGTCGTGGGCCGACAAAGTAGCAAGAGAAAATCCAACACATTTGAATGCAAGGGTGAGATTGTTTCTAGAGTCTCCACTTTTCCCTAATTGGGGGTTATTTTTGATCAGAAGGGTACCTGGGGACCCCAAGTGAGGGCAAAAAGGTTGGCAGTGACTAGGTCATCGGCAGCCCTTATGGGCTTTGCGGGCAGGTTAGGCGCTAGGCCCATGGAAGCGCTCCTGAAAATCTATAAAAGTAAACCAGTTGCCCTGGCCTCATATGGCTCACCCCTGTGGGGTTATGTAAATTTGGAGCCAATCCAGAAAGCAGAGAACAGATTTATACGGACACTATTATCTGTTCCTCAGTCCACACCGACTTATTCCATTCATATGGAGGTGGGTTTAGACTTCATCACCGATGGGCTGAACATGGCACCCCTGATCTTCTGATTGAAGACGTGGCTTAACGAAGATCTGCCACTCTACCACAAGATCATGGCCGACGTTCTGGCCCTTGACCACTTTAAAAGGATTCCATGGCTGGCCTATTTGATGAAGGCATTTGCAGATATAGGACGACCAGAGCTCTTCACCTCTCCTGAAGTTATTAGGACTCAAGACATCGATATTGTTAAAAAGCAATTTATGGGGAGGGCAAGAGCATGTCGTGAGGAAAGAGAACTAGCGAAGCCAGCAGTGAGGAGACACTACCTACTTGTTAATTCACCTGTATTAGCACCCTACCTTGGTTTCGTCACTATCCCTTTCCACAGGTTCCTTTTAACTAAGTTCAGGTTTAATTTGTTACACTTTTATTTGGGGAACTTTAAAACATGGGACACACCTGATCTAGCCCCTCCTTGTAATTGTGATCACTTTTCTACCCAAGACACCATGCACTTTGTTATGTTTTGTGGTTTTTATTTAGAGCCAAGAAAAAAATACCTGGTACCGGTATTGAAGGAGGCTGGTTTCACACAAGTGAGACCAGCCCTACTCTACTTACAATTATTGACCAACCCACGTACCACTTTCTGTATGGCCAATTTCTTGGTGGCTGCAACTAAAATTAAGAAACATAGTCATTAGATTGATGACCCTTGTAAAAAGTGTAAATTAAGATGTGAGACCCTGGTGTTTTACCAAATGAATTACGTTTTTATTAACCCAACACATACTCTGATTTGTCTGTTGTAAATGATTTGTAAATATTTGTATTGTACATATTTTATAATGTCTGAAATGCTTTTATCTCTTTGTATGATTTTTAACTAAATCGAATAAAGATATCTTGACTGACTGACAGTAGGCATAGCTACACGAAAGCAAAATGGAGTCCTAATACCATAAACCTTTTATTCACTGCCACTTGAATTCTCATCTGAGTGACAGCGCTGGGTCTGGTCATGACATGTGAGTGGAACGTTACGAGAACTGGCTAGTCGGCTGTTGTATCCTATACTACATCCTGAACTTTTCTGAAAACACAACGTTGTATTTGTTTTGCCTTTTATTTAATTATTGTTACCGTATTAACCTGATCTCTGTAGAACGTGCTCCAGCTGATGGTTGCACGTTTGTAGGCAGAATCTTGTGGGGGTTCATTATCTGGTGGTTAGTTGGAGACAGGTGGGTAAAGCATGAACGCTCCATCAGCGGAGGCTCCTGTTCGTGTCTAAACTTGGAACCTGCAAGTAGAATATTGAGTTCATAGCTTCATTGACACTTTTTGCCCACCTAACAATTGTGGCGACAAGTGTTTTTTTAGGAGCCCGATGGTTCCTCTAGTACATGTGATTTGGCATCGGCACATCCAGGAGACGATGTTGTGTTTCAGCAACTGCTTGCCCATTGCAAACACAAGGTATTCCTATGCCAGATAAACCATACTGTTCAACTTTGAGGCAGAGCTATGCAGCATCGACGGTGACATCAAAAAAGTCCTGATCTAGGTTGGGCATAGTCAAGCATTGATGTCATTGCACTAGTCGTCTTTTGACGTTTCAAGATTCCCTCTGCATGGCAGCCATTTTGTTTGGTATTTAACGCCATCCCTGCTGATGATATCCTTCTCCTGTGCTGGTCCATAATGAAAACGGGCGCGGTCATGACGAGCTCAGCTCGTCATGAGCACACGAGCAGTGTATCTCATGACGAGCTGAAGGGGTAAGCTGAACATTTCGTCTCAGACGAGAGCGCTAAGATGCACTTTCTCATAAACCGATACCAAAGGGGATGATGGACGGAGCGTTTGAGCAAATCAAACACTCACCCACAGTCAACTGATCTGGGTTTACTCCATCACATTTCTTTAGCTCACTCCACTCCACTACTCCAGTTCAGACATGGCCATATGCAAATCAGTCTGACCCTGTGCCTCATGGGAACAGTCTAGCCTGAACTGCCAAGCCATGTCTTCCCTGGACCGGAAACAAGCGTCCTGGGACCGGTTTCGGATTCATAATCCTCATCAGCCAGGCTATCTTGAATCCAGTGGTAGAGTGAGCAAGGGACCAACGTCTGGGCATACCCAGCCAACTTATGGCGAACAAACCGATATCAAAGGGGATGATGGACGGAGTGTTTGAGCAAATCAAACACTCACCCACAGTCAACTGATCTGGGTTTACTCCATCACCTTTCTTTAGCTTTCTCATAAACAGCACAAGAGCTTTATGCTAATAAATAAAGTTATTTCGTTTTTAAATGCACTTCATGCCCTTAACCCTTGCATTGCTGGTGTGGGGTGGATTTTCAAGGGAAACTCCCAGAATTGTTGAGAAGTTCTTTCTCAGTCGGATCACATGTTTATGAGGAGTCATATACTGAGATGCTTCTACTGCATGACCTTACCACAGTATGTAGTGCAACCACAGCCCCTTCTAGTCCTTGTAAACCACCAGCAGGATGGAAAACATGGTTCAGAAATTTTGAAAACTATTGGATTGCTATTGACACTAAAAGTGTGATCCGGAGAAGGAAGGCCCTACTTTTTAGCTATATGGGGATGCTGGCCATCCTCTTCCAGAAATAGAGGCTCCTCATAATAGCTTTGAGACATGGAACGAGTGCAAAGAAGAGGTTAGTCAAAGGCAAAAGCAGTTTGGAGGAAAGCGTAATGTTGACATAGAACATTTACATGTTTTCTAGAAAACAAAGTAGCCACAAAACAATAAATTATATTGCCATTCTCAGGATTTTAGCATCAGCTTGTGACTTTCAGAGTAATGTGAATACTTTTTAAGAGATCAGCTTGTGCTATATTAGAGGCCTTAAATTTTTTTAATACTGTGCCCCCCCCAGTGGAATTTTTTCTCACAATTATTTTATTAAATTGCTAATGTTTAAATATGCCTAGACTTACTGCAACATTACGGTTACGTTTTGATATCGTTTTAAAGATACAATCAAATACGATTGCCAAACATACTTTCTGTTCAGGCAGGCCTTACTAAAGCACACAAGTATCCACAGTGTGATTATTAGAAGTTGGGGGTGGGGATTTTTAAGAATCTTTGGAGTCCCTTCCCTTTTGACAAGCTAGGATACAAATAACAAAAGATGTTAGTGATGGCCTATTACAGATCAGCTTACTGCTGCTCATGTTTTTTCAGCTTAAACAAAGCACCTCTATCAGAATAAAGTATTTATGCCTCCCCCCCCCCCCCCCCCCCCTGGGATCACTTGGGCCCCCCTAGGGGGTTCCGTCCCCAGTTTGAAGAACTCTGCGCTAGATTGTTTTGGAAAAAAGGTACAGGATAAGCTTGTATCTCTAATATTTCCACACTGTCAATTAGCTGGCAAAAGAGCTATCTTTTTATAGTACGTGTTAGCAAGTGCTGAGCATGTGTGCAATATGGGCGTTAGTGTAGTGTAAGTAAATGGAAAAAAGGATAGCAAGGAGTGGAAGGACCCTACCAGCCATAAGGGGATTATATCTTATATATGTGGATCAAGATCACGCCTGGGTAATGTCCCTAAGAGCCCACCTGTAAATAGGAAAAGTGGGAATTTAGGGCACTTCTCTAAAGTTTGCAAATCAAGAGTTAACCGTGGTCTTAACACACTTAGGGAATCAAGTGTTTTTACGATCGTTGAAGAAGATAGATCTTAGCAAACTAATGTGCGTGAGAAGTTGAGAAGTGTGATGTTAACTGTGTCTGGTGGAATGCGAAAGAGGAACTTTCCTGTTGTGAGTATTGAATCTGTTGAGGTGGAGTTTACGGCTGTCTCTGGTTCCCCCATCCCAATTGTAGATGATCACACCTTCCATCACTTCTCACACAATAGGAATTTGAAGACATCATAAGTGATCCCCAAAGCATTTGGAGATGAGGGTGTTTCAGTAATTAGGGATCATACCATTAGAAGAAACATACATGTGGAAGTTAATGGCAGGGACATATTTGGCTGGCAAAATAAGGCCAGATTGGTTCTTTAATACTAGGCCTCAAAACTATTCCCAATCTCACTGCATCCTGAAAGTAGTATTGTTATGGGAGTCTGGTAGGAATGAGCAATATGAGAGCGTGGATACTTTATTGAGTGAGTTTCAAGAAGCATTAGCTGATTAGTTTGAATGCATAAAAAAGTTCAAATGTACAATTATCTTAAAAGAAAGTGTAGTGGTGGCCCTCAGGGGTGTTACTCAAGTCTGCATGATGATTTAAAAAATGTTTAGATAACCTATGCAAAGTTGGCATTAGATCATTAAATCTTTTGAGATAAATGTGCAGATTTGAGATCTTCAATAAGAAAACTGTTGCAAATTGCCATCTCAAGCCTAAAATATCTAAGAGATGTGTGGGTGCAACTAGGTAATTCCAAAATATTCTGCACCATCAATCTTCAAGGCTGCCTGTCATCAGGAACAATTAATCGAAAAACCAAAGAACTTACCTACCTTCATAAACCTATTTGGGACATTCAAAGATTTAAGATTACCATTTGGGCTTGCATCAGCCACTAGTATGTTTCAAAAACACATACATTTTCTTATCAAAGATCTGCTATGTGCGCAGTAATTTCAAGATGACATTTTGATATCTGCTGATAATACACAGCATGATGCCATAGTGTATAAAGTCTTAAGGATTTTAAGTGAGAGAGGTATGACTGTTCAAAAGCACAAATGCCAGTTTGATGTGTGAGCTTCACTACTTGGGGCATCGGATAACTTGTAATGGCACTGAAACTAAGGAGTATTCAATTTAGGCAAGTCAATTGAAGACTCAACCCCCTCTTTCATAGGTCTCAGCAAGTATTATGCCAGCTTCATGTGTGGGCTTGCAATGATTAAAAAAACACTTATAATAACTTTGGCGTATGAATGCGAAATTTGTATGGAGTAATGAACAAGAGAGAGCTTTTGCCAAAGTCCTTGAAACGTTAAACCTCTGCTATAAGTGAGGTTGTCATGGAGCACGGATGCAAAAGCAGTTGGGTTAGGTGCTGTGTGGTGCCAAATAATTGAATGTGCAGAAAGAACATTTGCTTTTCTTTCTTGTACCTTAAAAGACTCTGAGATCAACTATAGTACCTTTGAGAGAGTGGCGGGAATGTAGATTATTCACCCATAAACTTTCAAGATTATGTCAGAATAAAACAAATGCTTTCATCTGGGCCAAGTATGTGTTTGGTTTTTTTTGTATCCTACATTACATACTTAACTACCCTAACAAATAATTTTGTATCTTGCATATTTGGCTTGACTTTTTTTCCATTATTGATATCGCGCTCAACTGCTCTGTGGGGTGCGTCCCAGTTGATTGCTGTACGTTCGTGGACAGGATCTAGCGAGGGTTCATTAACTGATTCTCAGTTGGTGATGGATGAATGAAATATGAAGACACCATCAGCGTGGGCTTCTGTTTGTGATTAAACTTGGACCCTATAAAGTCAATACTGTGTTTGGTCCTTCATTTACACTTCATGCCTTCCTAGCAGAAGCATCACACTCAGGGGAACATGTACAATAGAAGTGGAGGAGAGCAGCGTTAGGCTCCTTGGCTTAAGTCTACGCTCCACCGCTTCTGAAACGCAGTGCTGCACCATATTTACAAAAATAAGGCGAGGTTGCGATTGCCACCGCAATGCCGTAAAAAGTGACGGTGTTGAAGCGATAGGGGCTTGTAAATATGCCCTTCACATCCTTGACAGGTAAAAAGGACTATTTATCTATCAGTCACTAAAAACACAGTATGCTGCCACCACCACTCACTGTACCTTGCCAGGGACATAGAGGGTATTGTCTTGCCCAGCCAAGGGGATACCTTTGGCACCTCCATGACATTATAGCCGACTCTGGGCATCAATGTCACTTTTGGACCTAGGCCTGCAGCACCCATGAAGGATGTTGTGCATGCTGAGACCAAAAATAAACTTGAAAAAACAGATTCACTTAAATCTGGGTGACTCAGGGCAGAGGTACACGCCTTTACCCATCCCAACAGGATGGGTAAAGGCAAAACAGTTTAGAGTAAAGGTTTCCCATGTTCAGGAATCTATTTACCTTCAAAATGAATGTTCAATCATTACAAATGAATGAGAACATTAAGGGACCGATTCCGATTCGGGAAAAAGCCCTCCGAATAGCCGAGAGGAGTCTTTTGCCCGTACAAAACGTACCCTGCAACGTCCCCGTACGTACGACGTAGTACGATTCTCACCCAATGCAGCTCCCCGTACGAATCGTACCAGGAACCGTACGACTCAAATTCCAGGACGAATCACCGCCGGAACACGCAGCAAGCGACGTTTGCACGGTTTGAAGCAGGTTTTCCCGACCCAGCAAGTACGATTCGTCCCGTCGACCCTCTGTACGACTCTTTTCCTACGGGAGCTGAAAACGTCCGGAAAAGCAGAGTACGCCTCGAAGAAGGGAACGGAACGGACCCCCCCCGTGTACAATGAGTACACCCCATGATCGCAGGAGTACGGTGCGTACCTCTGCGATCATGGGGTGTACGCACTGTACCGCATGATCGCAGGGTGTACGGTGCGTACCCCATGATCGCAAGGTGTACGGTGCGTACACCCCGCGATCTAGGGGTAAGGTGCGTACACCCCATTATCGCAGGGGTACGGTGCATACCCCTGCGATCATGAGGTGTACGCACCGTACGGTGTGTATGTAAATGTGTGACCCTCTGTACGAATCGCACATACCTGACGTGTACCGTACGAATCGCGTCTCCATTCCACGGTCCTGATCGCACTCTTCGGATCGTACAGCATGTGTACGAATCGTACGCTCCACTGTGAGGGTCCGAGTCGTACGGAATCTCCGGTGCAATTCGTATAGGTCGCGACGATTAGGACGGAAACTGTCCGTACGAATCGAAGTACGCGATTCGGACGGACTAGTACGATTCGTACGGAGTGGGCTCCGGATACGATTCGGACGGACGATTCGTTTCCCGAATCGGAATCGACCCCTAAATAAAGATTTTTTTTAACTGGAACATAAACAACTTAGTTGAGTTTTTTTCGCTAAGTGGAATTTTAGTAAATAAAAGTCCAGATGGAAAACAGTAGTAATGTAGTTGCGGATGCGTTGAAATTGACCATAGCGCTTAATGATAACAAAAAAAAGATGGTCTGGATTGTGGCAATGACCAATTACGAATGGATGCGTTTAATTCAAATATTCCATCAATCACCTTCATTTCCTCCATGGTAATGTGATCCTCATTATTTTCTATGGAGTTGGTTGCCTCACTGCCACTATTTATTTGGGCTCATGTCTTGAGAAAGACTGGGCCTCTTTCAACATTGTGTGTGCTATTTTGTAGTGATTAAAGAGCAATCGTTTTAAGAAACACAGGGCAATGTTGATCTGTTGGCTGTTATATAGCTGTAGTATACTGTATCTTAGTGCGCCCGAACCCACTCTTATAATTTGTAGCCTTGAGGTTTTCAACCACAATTGTAGGCAGCTGCTTGGACAAGCAGCATTGTTGAAGCTTGCTAGTTCTCCCCAGTCACAACGAGCATTGATGTCCCAACAGACCTTTATTAATGAAGACTCTTGTCCAAATATATAGAAGTATTTCCTCTACCTAATAGCAGTAAATTCCTGATTGTGTGGCAGTGTAGAATCGTATTTATTTAGAAGTGGAAAGATCTTGTCAAGATTGCCATGGTGAATCATGTCTGGCTTGTGCTGGTGAATTTAACCTGGCCTGGAACAGTTAATCGTGTCTGGCTTGTGCTGCTGAATTTGGCCTTGAAGAGTGAATCGTGTCTGGCCTGAGATTGTGAATGTTGTCTGCCTTTTCATGTCTAGTTTGTCTAGTGAATATTGTCTGTCTTGGAATGGGGAATCATGTCTGGCTTGATGTTATGAATCTTGTTGGCCTGGAGTGGGGATTTGTGTCTAGCTTGTGGTGGCAAATCATGTTTTCCTTGAAGTTGGCAATTGTGTCTGGCTTGTGGTGAATTATGCCTGGCTTTCGAACTTATAGAGGTGAATCTTGTCTGGCTTAGAGTGGATAATTGTGTCTGGATTGTAGTTGTTAATCTTTTTTTGCATGAAGTGGTGAATCATGTCTGGCTTGGGAATCTTGTCTGGCTGTAGTGATTCATGGGAGCAGTGACATACGGTAGAGAGGACTAATGCATGCCTGCAAACTATCGGGGGCATTGTTTGGTCAATAACATGGGGGGGGGCAGACTTCAGCTTTCCCAACAGTCATGGTGGCATGTCTTGATAAAGCACATTATAGGATAAGCAGGACATGAGGAGGCTTTAGGGACAGTGGAAAGAGACAATAGGAAGGATTGTTAGGGGCCCTTTAAAACAACTTTTTTTCAAAATAATCAACATTTAAGCCCTTCAAAACAAAGAAAGAGTATGCATGTATGTGTGTGTGTAAAAATTCCAGGTGAAATCCGACAGCCACTTCATCATACCCACTGAAAGCCATTGTACACAACTAATTACTACAGAGTACAATTTTAGGTGGGATAACACCCCAAACAGTCCAGCTGAAGCTACGCCTCTGCCAACTAGCTACATACCATAAAGGGGACTTTTAGCCAGTCCAAAGTGTTCCGACAACAGCACCAAGAATGATTTGACATGTTTCACTTTTATTTATTATAAGTACAAGTGTGTGAAGCTGTGAAGGGTTTTCCTCTTCATCTCTGTACAGTTATTTGTAATTTGGAAACCTACCAATGTTCCTTAGCATAAAATTGCAATTTAAAAAAATATATATGGCAGACAAATTAGGCTGCAATATTAAATAGCAGAGTGTGGTAACACCGACAAGGTATTTTATGAGCATGGAATGGTATGCAGACAGAATATCGAGTTGGAAATGTCGACTTACACAAATATCGAGTTGGAAATATCGTCAGCCAAAATATCGTGGTCAAGAATATGTACTTTAAGGTAAGAAATATCGTTTTTAAAAATATCGAACTCATTAATATCATTTGCAAAAATATAGTCGTTTAAAATATCGATTTTAACTAGTGTTATCAATTTCATTTTAAATAAATGTACAATTTTTTACTTCCGTAGCGGGTTGTGGGTTGATAGGGAAATAGGGTGGGAAGAAATTTCATTATAATAAATGGATGATTACTTTTTATTTTATTTTTAGTAATATTTATTTAATTTAGATTTTTTAGTGTTAATTGTGGGAAGTAATTAATTAATAATTAATTATTAATTGGTTGTTAATTAATATTAATTCATTGGTAATTAATTATGGTAATCGTGTTATTTTTTTTTAGGAGCGGGTTGTGGGGATTATACTGGTAAAGGGTGGGAAGTCATTTATTTATCATAAATTAATGATTTTTTTAAATGTATTAATATTTATTTAATTTATATTTTATAGTGCTAATTGTAGGAAGTGATTTATTATTAAGTAATTAATAACAGGTTGTTAACTATTATTAATTAATTAATTAATTGGTAATTAATTATTTTAATTGTGTCGTTTATTTAGGAACAGGTTGTGGGGTTTATAGGGGAAAAGGGTGGGAAGTAACTTATTTTTAATTAATGAATAATTATTTGTTAATTAATGCAAATGAATGAATTAACATTTAAATATGGCAATTGTGTAATTAATTTTAGATGTGAGTTGTGGGGTTTATAGTGACAAAGGGTGGGATGTCATTTATTTTTAATTAATTATTAAGTAGTTGTTAATTGCCATTAATTTATTATTTTAAAATTAATTATGGGAATTGTGTAATGATTTTTAGGTGTGGGTTGTGGGGTTTATAGGGGTAGAGGGTGGGAAGTAACGTATGTTTAGTTAATTAATAATTAGTTGATCATTAATATTATTTCATCAATTGATAATTAATTAGAGTAATTATTTTTTTTTTTAGTGTGTGAGTTTTGGTTTTATAGGGGAAACATTTGGAAAGTAAATACATTTTTATCTGTTTTAATTTGTCTTTTAATTAATAATATTACTTTAATTGACAGTTAATTATGTTAATGATGGTGGTTCTTTTATGAAAAATGGAGATGTGTGTTGTGAATTGTGCAGGAAATAGAAAAGATTACGTTTATGTAATAGTTAATATATTTGTTTATAAATAATTTCTCATTAAAATAGTAATTTGTTTGTAAATAATTTTTACATTTATTTAATATAATATTTCTAGGTATTTGTCATATCTATTTAACATTGTAATAAGTTTCTATTTTGTATGATTTTTTAAATATATTTATGTATTTTTCATTTTCTTTTATTTAAATATTTTGTGTTGGTGAGATTTTGTTTGTTTTTCATTTTGAACTGACTGGAATGGGAATATTAATATTTAACCCTCCGCTATCCAACACTTTCCCAATTGTTGCACTAACTGGATTTGGAATAGTATTTTTTACCCCTCCACTATCCAACACTTTCCCTACTGTTGCACTCGCTGGTGTGGGAATAGCAGTTTTTATTCCTCCACTATCCAACGCTTTCCCTACTGTTGCACTAACTGGAGTGGGAATAGTGATTGTTACCCCTCCGCTACTAAACACTTTCCCTCATGTTGCACCCACTGGAGTAAGAATAGTAACTTTTACCCCTCCGCTATCCAACACTTTCCCTACTTTTGCACTCACTGGAGTGGGAAAAGTTATTTTTGCCCCTCTGCTATCCAACACTTTCCCTACTGTTGCACACACGTAAGTGAGAATATTCATTTTTATTCCTCCGCTATGCAACGCTTTCCCTACTGTTGCACTAACTGGAGTGGGAATAGTCATTTTTACCCCTCCGCTATCCAACACTTTCCCTACTGTTGCACTCACTGGAGTGGGAATAGTAATTTTTATCCCTCCGCTATCCAACACTTTACCTACTGTGGCACTCACTGGAGTCGGAATAGTAATTTTTACCCCTCTGCTATCCAACACTTTCCCTACTGTTGCACTCACTGGAACGGGAATAGTTTTTTTTACCCCTCCGCTATCCACCACTTTCCACACATTCCCTACTGTTGACCTCACTGGAATGGGAATAGTCTTTTACCCCTCCGCTATCCAACACTTTCCCTACTGTTGCACTCACTGGAGTAAGAATAGGGACTTTTATCTCTCCTCTATCCAACACTTCACCTACTTTTGCACTCCCTGGAGTGGGAATAGTAATTTTTACCCCTCCGCTATCCAACACTTTCCCTAGAGTTGCACTCACAGGAGTGGGAATAGTATTTTTTACCCCTCCGCTATCCAACACTTTCCCTACTGTTGCACTCCCTGGAGTGGGAATAGTAATATTTACCCCTCCGCTATCCAACACTTTCCCTAGAGTTGCACTCACAGGAGTGGGAATAGTATTTTTTACCCCTCCGCTAGCCAACACTTTCCCTACTGTTGCACTCAGTGGAGCGAGAATAGTAATTTTTATCCCTCCGCTATCCAACACTTTTACTACTGGTGCACTCACTGGAGTGGGAGTAGTAATTTTTACACCTCAGCTATCCAACACTTTACCTACTGTTGCCTGTTGCACTCACATAAGTGGAACATTTAAGTTTAAAGATTTTTAAAATAGTTTAATGCTTTAATTTATAATATAATGTTTTTTATTACATTTTATGTTATTGGTCTATATATATATATAATACATTTTATATATGTATGTTTAAATATTTTTCATTACATTTATTTGTTATATTTGTTAAAATGTATATTAAATCTAATTATTTTTTTAAAAGTCAAGTTTATTTAATATATTTAATATACTTTTGTATACATGTATTAAAATCGATATTTTGTACAACTATATATTTTACCTCAATATTTTTTTGGTCTATGTTTTTGTACTTACCAATATAAATATAGGATGTCGATATTTTTGATATCGATATTCATAACTCAATATTTGTGTATGAGGATGTTTTGGGGGTCGATATTCTATCAGTGAACCACATGGAATTCCTCTCAAGAAGTTTGCTGGAGCTGGTATGTTTTCATGAACCTGGCTCTGGAAACGAAATACAGCTCTGGATTCAGTACTTTATTGTTAACAGGCACCTAGGAGCCCAGATAGACCCCATACCAGGTTCAGTGGGCCCACTTACATTAAAGGAGTCTCACTTCTGCCGTATTCCTATGGCCCAGAGGTCTTCACTGAAGCTTCACTACTGACCAGCCTCAACAGCCCCTTACACTTTAATAGAGTCTCACTCTTGTCCAGCTGCAATATGCTCATTGACTTTAATGAAGTTTCCCACATGGTGGGTGTTAACTGCCCACTAGACCGATTACTAAAGCTTATACTTCTCAATCATAATTCTTTCAATTCCAGATATTCGTCGTAAAACAAAAATGTTCAATACCTCATGTACGGAATTTTACTGCTTTGATTTCCTCTTGCAGTATTCACAGGGTCAAGAATCCCAGCTTAGCTCCTGTACATTACTGGTCAGACCAACATTTTGTCTTGAAGGGCCTCTACCCTGATGCTTCCACTTAGTAGATCAGCTTTCCACATTTCTACTCACCCCTTCTCATTGTGCGGGAGCGATGCACGTTGGTCTCTTCGATCTCCACTCACCTCTGTGAACTTGCTTGTCCGGCATAGTCCATATACTTTGTACGACTCCATCTTGGGAGGAATAAAAAGCATGCTATCTGGAAATGGCCCCACGCTCAGTGTTCCCAAATCATGCATCCTAACTTCTGGGGTGTAGTAGAGTCGAATCCCCGAGCTGTCAATCATTCCTGGAAGACAGGGACATACACACATAATTACAGGGGTAAAGAAACCTGATGTTCCCTCCCAAATTCAGAGAGCATATTTAACTCACTGTTGCATATCAAGGGGCGTGATCAGGGTTTGAGTCGAGGGTAGATGCCTTCTACCCACTATTCTCAGAGGATAGACGCCATCTACTGACTATTTTCAGAGGGTAGACACCATCTACCATGCTGCAAGGCTGGCTACTTTCAGAGGAGTGTTAAATTCCTTACTTACTTCTCACTGAATTCACAGAAATATGCTGAGCTTGTCCCAATGTCATTTTCTGACACCGGGACACTTTCAGCAGCGCCTACACTTGTCTGCTTTTGTTCCGAGTCGCAACCTGCAGGCAGGAAAGAGGCTTATTAGATTCCAGCTTCATCCATAACAAAAGCCGGAGTTAAGGGGCCATTAACGTCACTTTTTGTTGGAGTATCCTGGCTGGGAGCTATGGGGAGCCTCACACCTAGACGCAATGGAGGGGAAACAAAGGCTCACATCTTATCACTTAACAGGTACTTAAGAGAGGAATGCTTTTGACTTTGTCCAGTCCCTGTTTATAAGAGATGCATACACTGTAAGATGTCAGATGTGTTGGTCACCATAGTATGTACACAAATAACAATTTAAGTGCCACTATTTTGTTTTATTTGTTTTGTAGCGCTTTAGCACTACTCATCTCAATTTTGGTGCCAGAGTGCTTTACATCATACGTACAGATTATACATTGACAATAGATCATATGTGTGTATATCAATATAAAGGATGTGTTACATAAGACAGAGTGGGTTACATGGTGTAGGAGCCACATTTCCTTCATGCCTCACTGTGCTATATTAGAAGTATTACAATGCAAGTAACAAAAGGATCTGTCTTAAAAGCAGTAACTTACTTACTCATTTGCATATAATAAGCTAGGCCTAGGCAAAACAGATCTCTCAAGCACATGCATTGTCCTCCATAGTTATCTTACCCTTATTAATATTCCCTGAGATTGAGCTGGCACATAAAGATCTCTGCAGCAGCTGCCTTAACCCCAAGATATTTTAAAATACAGACATTGCAACCAATTCATCAGAACAGATTTATTGCCACATTTCTCTTTGTTGCTAATTTGTTTGTGGTAGGGTTTAAAAAAAATAAAGGTATAAATTGAGGCCCAGATTATGTGTTGGGGTTGTGTCAATATTTTGGAACAACTCCAATGCAAAATCTAATTTGTTAAATATTGTAATACACTCAAATGTACTCATGATAGACCTGCTATACTTATGTGAGGTCTTAAGATCCAATGACACTTTCGGAGAGGTCATGGGTTGTGATGCCACATGCGATGTCACAAGCCATGATGTCATTTCCTGTGATGTCACAGGCGGTGATGTCATGCCCTGTGATGTCACACCCATTCTGCATAACTTAGTAAGTACCCTACTTCAGTTTTTAAGGACTTGAGCCCTGGGCGTGATTACAAATTGACTGGCTTTAAACAGCCCTTACAGATTGTGCAGATTGTGGTGCTGAAACAACAGAGTGCTAAGGAACCCTCCAGAGATTCTGATTTGAGCAGCAAGGAAGGAATTCACCACCCAACTTAACAATCATCTACAAAAAGCCATGGCAAAGCCAACAGGTCAGGATTTGATGTACTAACGCATTTAGTGTTCGTACAATAGAGCAAAAAACTCGTATGAGAGCAAGGTGAGCCAACGGGGGAGGGTGTGGGGGCTTTGGCTGTAAAGTAGTCCCTAAAGCAGATGACTATAAGCAATTGAGTGGAGGCAGAAAATAGCGCCCCAAAACAACGAATAGCATTAGGTGAAGAATAAATAATCCACTGGCTGAACTAAGACACGGTTGACAAAGTCTCAAACCAATCGCTGAGAAAGATTTGCCCAAGATCGCTACTGGTTTGAGGAGTTGGATAAAAAGGTCATCTGATGTATATTGTTAGCAGTAGGTCTGTTTGACAGCTGTACTGTCAAAACTCAGACCTGGAAAGGCATGGCTGTAAGGGTTCAGGATGAATGGAGTCAGGAAGGAGGGGCTAAATTATTCACTAGCATTTTATTGCATATCTTATGCATTTTCAAATCTTTCTCTATCAGTCTCAATGCTTTTGGCTATAAAGAACTTGGATTATACAATGCAGTGATGCTTTCATTTTAAACACCTTTACATTTCCTGTATGCCTGTTAGTGGACCTTAATGTTGACTTTGTGAATGGCTTCAAGGTGTTTTGAGTCAATACAACACTGCAGCGGTAATCAGCTTATTCACCTACAGTACCTGGCAGGGCGTGGAAGTTGTTGTAGTGAATTTCGAGCATGACGTAGGAAGGATCTCCAACAGCCCCCATAGATACCCCAACATTGCCAGGGAATTGAAAGGCCTGAACATCAAAAGAGAGGTAGAGAAAAAAGTCAAACCTTAGTGAGACATCTTAGATACTTTTCATAGAGCTAACTTTCAAGAGGTTCCCCCGCCCAGCCTCCAGCAGAAATGTTCCCTCTTACAAAGGATTTTGAGATTTAAAATAGTGAATCAGTTAGCCCAAGGCTCTTTTCGAGGTAAAGGTGGTTCTCCCCGCAAGAATAATTTTCAACAAACATCGGCAAAGACAATAGGTATGAGTTTAATGTGGCAGTGGTGGTGGTAACTGAGTGAATGGATGAGAGGTGCAGGTGCAGGTGGGGGAGTGGTGTCAGGAGAATGGCAGAAGATGCAGGTGCAGCTCAATATTGCGTGGTGAAGCAGAAATAAAAAGAGGAGCACAATGAGGTCCAGCATTTGAAATGATTTCAACACTAGTACTTTGCAGCAGGGATGTGTAGAGAAAGAGGCTAGATACACTGTCTCTATGGAATGCATCAACACACTGCAGAATAGTTCATTTTTTGAATTTATTTATTTAATGCATTTTTATATAGCGGAAACTTTACCCAAAGTTGTTAGAGCGCTTTACAAAAGAACCAGGTAAGTTACAAAAGGTACACAAGATGGACTTAATATGCTAACAAGTTACATATATACAGTTACAATGTAATTCACTGCGAGCTAGGACCATTCCTGCTCTCTGAACAGGGCACTGTCTGTGCAGTTGCCAGTGGCTGTTGAACTGTACCAAAGCCTGTCACCTTTAGAAAAACAGACAGGTTGGTGGACAATGGCAGTGGTGAAGATGTGTTTTCACAATGCTTAACTATGCTACTTATCCGTTCTTTCCACCAACATGGAAGCTAACCTCCCTCAAATTCTGTGCACCATACACCTATTGTGCAAAACATACCTTAACAAGAGGGGCGACTGTCAGTTCTAATCGCTTCGGACATACTACAGTACTGGTTGTTAGCCTTGTATTTTATTATTGTATTTGCTGTAAATCTTGTATTTTATTATTGTATTTGCTCCCCTTATGTCTTTATGTCATTATGTTTCATCGACCAGCCCATTCTTCACTTACGCCAGGTTTATAAATGGTCTTTTATGTGAGCCCTATTTGATTCAATGCCTCTGTAGATTCCCCATTTGACTCATGTACTGATCGGTTACCTTCGCTTCCCTCAAATTGTAAAGCGCTCTGATATCCTTCGGGATCAAATTCGCACTATATAAAACTTTATAAATAAATAAATGAATACAGACTGATTTAAAGAGATAATGTTGGTCAATCAATTTAGGATATGAAAAAAAGTGCAGTGATTAGGCGAACTTCATTAAAATGGCTTGAAATCATTACTGGTTGTGTCTGTTCTCTTCCAATCATCTTAAAATCCCAAAGACTCAGGATATCTATCAGGTTATGCTGCAGCACCGCAAGGATACTAAATTGGAGAACTTAAGAACTCAAGGAGCAGTGCGGAGACTCCAAAGCACGGTTCGTAGAGTTGCTAAGACTTGTAGTGAACTTGCATCCAGAGTAGTGGAGGCTGAAGAAAGAATTTCATCGATGGAAGATGCAATGACCCAACAGAAGACGCAGATTACCGGTTTATTATCCTTGCGTGATGACAGTGACTGGAAACTTGTTGACTTAGAGAACAGGTCAAGACGGAACAACCTACGGGTCCTGGGTATACCAGAGGGAAGCGAGGGGAAAAATATACGTCAGTTTACTATAGATCTGTTTACTGAAGCCTTTCCCGAGCTAACCCAATGGCAATGGGAAATAGAAATCCAAAGGGCACATTGTTTACGTTTCAATATCAAAGAATCCAGAGGGACTGCAAATATAAAACCAAGGGCAATCCTGATATGCCTGAACAACTTTCTCGAAAGAGAGGCACTTTACGACCTAGCTAGACCTGCCCTGAAACGGAAGGGGAAAGGTACAGAATTCTTTGTAAGGCCTGACTTTTGTCAAGTGACAGTTCAGCAGAGATGGCAGATGCAGCAGCTTATACCCCTCTTCCAGAAAAAAAGGAGCGCAGGCGTTTTTGCTCAATCCAGCCAAGCTTAAGATTATATATAAGGAGAAAACCCAGTTTTTTGCAGCAGAGAACAGGGCTAAGGAATTCCTGGACTCATTATAACAATATTACAACTGAGTGAAATTAATTGATTTAAGTGATAATGATGTCGATATCTGCTGTCTATTTTTAAGGAAGAAGTGAAGTCTTTGCTATCTGTGCTCTCCTTCTTATCTGATCAACTCCTGTGATCGATTCTTTATTGTCTAGTGTTTTTCTCTCTGATATGATACGGGAGAGGGGGGATTGGTAATGGGCAGAACGGGTAGAATGATAGTGAATGACAGTGAGGAGTTGTTATGGCTGAGATACCCGCCACCCCCTCTCAACACAATCCCCAAAAGGAAGGGAAACCGGAAACTGTTCTTAAAGTTTTTGGATGTGGGATGGAGTGACCATCCCGGCCGTATTTATTAAAACAAAAAATTTAAAACATTAAACGTTTCATGTTATGTACAATTTCATTATCACATTACGATGTTTGGCTAACCTTAACATAATCTCTAATACAGAGGTTCTCCTAGCCGAACTAGCATCCTACAAAACATTCTCTAAGAACACTGAAATTGTACATCCTAACGTTTAAGGGCCAACGGCAAGGTCATAACCGGTGTCAAGATCCCTAACCAGACTTACCCCTCCCACTTAGGAGGGGCGATGGCACAGGGGCTTACCACAAGTGCAACTACTAACAATTTCCCTTGACTTGACGGGGGCACTTAAGACTCGACGCCATTTAAAGGTCGTTCGAACACTTGTGTGTGGTATCTAGAAGGTATCGTTGACCTCTCCCCACCCCACACAACTTACCGCATCTGCCGTCGCAGATGACACTAGCCCCGGGAAATTCCCCAGGAGGGGGCTGTAACCCCTCCTACAAAGGAAGGGGCCTTGACCGCCTTTCCTTTACTTCCGGCGACCCGCCCTTAGACGGGACCGCCTCCCCACTGAGGGGCCAATGGCCACCTCTCCCGAGCGCTCCCATCCGTGTTGGGTGACGCCCACTCATAGGGATCTACCAATTAGTGCTCACCGATCATGACCTTACCGCCTACCAAAAATAAATACGACAGTTCTTCAACCTATGAAAACATTGGTCGCTACGACCGAAGGAACATGCTAAAAAATGCAACCTCACATCAAATCACTTTAATCGTAACAACCTAAACGATATTCACCCTCTTTATTAACCACAAACTGATACTGTTATAGCCTGTAAACGAAACGGAAAAAACACACTTATCAATTCACTTTATTGCACAACAACTTTGCTGTCCTCAGGGGCTGGTGGGTGGGTCAAAATTGGCTCTTCGTTCCGTCCCGAGCTCACGTGTAGCGAGGAGGTGCAGCTTCGGAGCACAAGAACAAGAGGACGTCTTCTGGTCTTGCGCCTTCTTTTATCCGTCTTCAGGGCGGGCGAAAACCCGCCCCTGCCCGCCCCGGGGGCGTGGCTGGCTGCGTCGGTGTCTAGGCCAGCCCACTCTAGGGCGGGAAAAGGCGCGCCCCGGCTACGCCGCTTCGGGCATACCAGCCGAGACGCGCCTCCCGCCCAAAAATGGCTTCCCGGGGGGATCGAGGCACTCATCCATACGTTCGGGGGGACCGAGTGGTCGCCCCTTTCCATATGGCTGAGATACCCGCCACCCCCTCTCAACACAATCCCCAAAAGGAAGGGAAACCGGAAACTGTTCTTAAAGTTTTTGGATGTGGGATGGAGTGACCATCCCGGCCGTATTTATTAAAACAAAAAATTTAAAACATTAAACGTTTCATGTTATGTACAATTTCATTATCACATTACGATGTTTGGCTAACCTTAACATAATCTCTAATACAGAGGTTCTCCTAGCCGAACTAGCATCCTACAAAACATTCTCTAAGAACACTGAAATTGTACATCCTAACGTTTAAGGGCCAACGGCAAGGTCATAACCGGTGTCAAGATCCCTAACCAGACTTACCCCTCCCACTTAGGAGGGGCGATGGCACAGGGGCTTACCACAAGTGCAACTACTAACAATTTCCCTTGACTTGACGGGGGCACTTAAGACTCGACGCCATTTAAAGGTCGTTCGAACACTTGTGTGTGGTATCTAGAAGGTATCGTTGACCTCTCCCCACCCCACACAACTTACCGCATCTGCCGTCGCAGATGACACTAGCCCCGGGAAATTCCCCAGGAGGGGGCTGTAACCCCTCCTACAAAGGAAGGGGCCTTGACCGCCTTTCCTTTACTTCCGGCGACCCGCCCTTAGACGGGACCGCCTCCCCACTGAGGGGCCAATGGCCACCTCTCCCGAGCGCTCCCATCCGTGTTGGGTGACGCCCACTCATAGGGATCTACCAATTAGTGCTCACCGATCATGACCTTACCGCCACAGGTCCGGATAGTTGACCGGCTATCCGGACCCCCCACAAAACTCCTACCTATAGGTCATGCTTTAAAGATTTTAACCAGGCTAGGAAGTCTCCTATGAGTAACTCGTTCCCCGCCCTCGACAGATGCACACCATCCCCCAGATACATACTATCATCATTAATACAATTATGCGAGATTGAATGCAATGTCTTGGACCGGAACAACCTACTTACTTTGTTATTCAACTTTTTAACAGAATGATTCAAAGCAGGGATCGAGATAGCCCCCCGCCACACTTTTCGTGGAATCATATGAGACCACGCAATTAGGCACCCCGGAACTCTCCTCGCTAACCAACTTACCGTGGAAAGCATAGCCTCCAGGAGCAGTCGTCTACCGGTGGTGACCAAATCATTGCCCCCCAAATGTACTATGACTATGGACGGCGGTGACCTCATCCGCCCTAACAGGCCCTCAAAAAATTCCTGAAACTGGTCAATACAGAGACCGCCCCTTCCGTAGAAGGACACTCTGTACCCGTATTCCCCAGCTATGTGAATCATGTCACCTGCTTTGAATACGTCTGCGGCCCGTCTCACGTATGAGTGGCCCACGACCCACACCTCCTTCTTCACAGCCGGTGACGTGCGACCGCTGGCCTGGTGTTGGGTCGACTGCTCAGTTTGCCCTGCCGCGTAAGCTTGCACAACTGAAAATAAACAAAAGACAAGAGGCGTGAGTACATGAATACAGCTTCACAACATGTGCAATCGCACGTACCTCTTATAACAATTGGAGGACCAACGCCCCACACGTTTCACTTGTTCTACATTAAGACCCCTGGCTGTAGCTTCAGTGGCAGCCCCTATGCGAAAGGAGTGGGTCCCAAATTCGCCCGGGTCCAAGCCCGCTGCGGCAATGGCCATTGCAAGCACCCGTTGAAACTGAAACCTCGTCAGCGGGGTGGCGTCTGCATGCCTCAACAATGTCCCCCCCCATGCTGCCACTCTCTGTGCTAGGTAATCTTCTAAGCACTGTACCGGACACATGGATGACTCGGGGTTCCTGCGAATGATCGTACAGTCCCCTCTCCCATCTTGGTCAGTCTTAGACCGGGGAAAGGAGACAATCATCGCGTCCCCCCTGATCTGAACATGCTCCCTGCACAAGCCCCCCGTCACATCCTGTTTGTTCCTTGCAACCAGCTCACTAACTCTCATAGCCCCGTGAAACGCCAGCGTAAATGCAGTCCGGAACAAACAGGTCTCAAAAGGGGACGAGCATGTATTCGGGAGTGTGGCCAGTAACAGGGACAACCTGTCTAGACCTATCGGTCGCCTCACATCTACTCTGCGACCCTCTAGGCGTTGCCACCCACGCAGCGCTTTCTGTACTGTGAAAGACGCTGTTGGGTCCAGGATGCCATGGGCCCTGGCAACAAAGGAAATGGCGGCACGATGCCTTTGGGCCGTAGCCACCGATTTCCCAGCCCTGTGTAAAGACATAAGAAAGAGTACTACCCACTCTTCCTGACCCCAAAGACCCCCTCTCTCTGCCCCCAAAAAGGCTAAATAGGCCTGGAACGCCCCTTCATATGCCTTCCTTGTCCTGGGTGCTAGACTCTCTCCCACGAGGTGACGAAGTTCGGGGCACCGAGAGACCAGAGAGCTTCGGGGAAGGGTGCCGGCTCCGGGTCCGCTGAAGGAAGGAAACCCGAGAAAGCCTGCATGTGAAAACGAGACAGTGCATCAGCAGCCTGATTCATCACTCCTGGGACATGTTTTGCTCTGAAAACCACGTTCAGTTGCATACATAGTAAGACAATTTCTTTGAGCAGCCTCAAAATCAATTTACAATGGGCTGACTGACTGTTGATGCACTCTACTACGGTCATATTGTCGGACCAAAAGACTACAGAATGATCCCTGAAACCTTCTGGCCAGGTTCTCAGGGCAACGAGAATGGGAAATAATTCAAGGAAAGCGATATTACTCGTTAGCCCCTTCTCGTGCCACCATAGGGGCCATCTTTGAGCAGACCAGCTCGTGCCGAAGATGGCGCCAAACCCTATGCTTCCTGCTGAATCCGTCCATAGCCCTAGCTCTTCCGAGGACACGGCTGGCTTGTTCCAGACGACTCGGCCATTGAAGTCCGCAAGGAATGCTAACCATATCCGCATGTCCTGGCGGACCTCAGCCGATAACCTCGTGCGATGATGACCCTCCTTCAGGCCGATCATCGCTTGGGCAATGGAGCGGGAAAAAGGGCGAGCCATTGGGATTACTCTCAAGGCAAAATTCAACTTCCCCACTAATTGTTGCAACTGATGCAGTGTAACCTTGGGTGTGTTCAAACATACTCGGAGGGCTGACCCGAATTGTAACACTTTGCTAGCCGGTAAACGGAAACACCCCTCCCTTGAGTCCAACTCGATCCCCAAAAACTCGAGGCAAGTCGTGGGACCCATAGTTTTACCCGGTGCCAACGGCACACCAAAATGACCCATCAACCCACAGAATTCGTTTAAGGCCTGGGCACATTCGGGATTTCCGGCGGGGCCAAGGAACAAAAAGTCGTCAAGGTAGTGCATCACATTTCGAAAACCCGTCTTTTTAGTAAACACCCATTGCAGGAAAGTACTGAATTGCTCAAAATAGGCACATGATATAGAGCACCCCATTGGCATACACTTATCCATGTAAAATGATCCCTGGAACCCGAATCCCAAAAGACGCTGGTCGTCTGGGTGTACCGGGAGCAACCGGAACGCTGACTCGATATCGGATTTCGCCATCAACGTCCCGGGCCCCAGGCGATTCAAGATGGCCACTGCCTCATCAAACGATGCGTATCGCACCGAACAAACTTCAGGATCAATTGCGTCGTTCACCGAAAGGCCGTGTGGCGCAGACAGATTATGGATCAGACGAAACTCACCTGGGTCCTTCTTGGGGACCACCCCTAACGGAGAACAAACAAAATCCGGTACCGGGGGTACACTAAACGGGCCAGCGACCCGTCCCCGGCTAACCTCTTTCTGAATTTTTTCCTGCACCACAGATGAATGTTGTAAAACAGAAAGCTGATTCTTGCAAATCCCTACACCCTGAAAGTCCCCTACCGGGATGCGGAAACCATGTGTAAAACCGTTCCGCAGCACCCCGGCAGACGCACGATCGGGGTAATCACTGAGCCAGGGGATCATTGCCAAGGTATCAATCGGGGTCGGTAGAGGCGCCCCTCGGACTAAATTAGACCTGTTTGGCGCCTCCCTTGCCCCCATTCTCACCCGTTCTGGCTCTGCACGCTGACTCAGGATGGGATGACCCACACGTACTACATTCGTGTTTAAATTTACAGGACCCCGGAGGCCTGGTACATTTCCCTTTGTTGAAGTTATAACAGAAACCCTTTCTCCCGTTATTACCTGCGGGCCTCGACTGGTCGTCGGTGCTCGTACTTGGTCGAAAGGGCGACCCCACATTTTGGCGGGAGTAGTCAACAACATTACTCCCGACCAATGGCATTCGTAACATTCCCGATTCTTTCATTTTATCCCACGTTAAAGAATCGTAACAATCCCAGGTCAAACTCTTGTTATGTTCTTTTTCCTTCCTGAACAGGTTATCATAACAAAACCAATGGTTACCTTGATACGCCGTCGAGTAACCCATAATTCGTGATTGGTAAACGGGAAACTCAGGAAGCAACTCAGGCCTACGTTCCCCCAAAATCGACGTAAAAATACCCCAGGCATTGCCCCAGTTCCCAATGTTCTCATTTACCTTAAAGGCGGCCATTTTTGCGCGCCAAACACTCGGATGCATTAGGTCCTTCTGACTTTTTACATGCTCCACATCGTAATGATCAACAAGCAAGGAAAAAATATTCACGTATTCCCCTGCCCAGATCTTTTCCTTTATGGCTAAAGGCACATGCTGTCCCAATCTCTCTCTACGAGAGGGTGCTGACTCGTCCCGTGCAATCGGCAATGGCCGCTTACCTGAACCGGACGCAGCTTCTGCCGCTTGCGGCTTGTCTATCCCTGCCAACGGTGCGGACACTCTAGCTGCCACCTTCTTCTCGCGAAGTTTTTTGATCAGCGCCTGTGCCTCAGCAGCCGTGGCGCCATCACTGCTATCCCCCAACCATGCCGCTAGCTGTGCTGCCAGCTCGGGGGGCATGTCTTCCTTAGGTGTCGGGGTGACGACAACGGGGATTGGATTCCCCTCGATCGGTACTGGGGTCGGCGCCTCGAGCGGGGCAGAGGGAGCCGGGGCGTCCCCCCCAGCTGGAACCCTTTTCGATCTCTTAGGTCTCCCTCCAGCCGGTGGTTGGCCCGATCCCTCCTCCCCATCTCGCTCCGCCAGCCGCTTCTTTATGTCGGACATATCCTTAAAAAGGGCCCGAACCATCTGCTCGGTCGTCATTCTCTTTGGGCCTTTCTTGGGCATCTCTCCGACGAAGTCTCTGAAAGACAAAGAAAAAGATCAAAACGCTCAAAATTGGCTCTTCGTTCCGTCCCGAGCTCACGTGTAGCGAGGAGGTGCAGCTTCGGAGCACAAGAACAAGAGGACGTCTTCTGGTCTTGCGCCTTCTTTTATCCGTCTTCAGGGCGGGCGAAAACCCGCCCCTGCCCGCCCCGGGGGCGTGGCTGGCTGCGTCGGTGTCTAGGCCAGCCCACTCTAGGGCGGGAAAAGGCGCGCCCCGGCTACGCCGCTTCGGGCATACCAGCCGAGACGCGCCTCCCGCCCAAAAATGGCTTCCCGGGGGGATCGAGGCACTCATCCATACGTTCGGGGGGACCGAGTGGTCGCCCCTTTCCAAATGTCCTTAGATATGTATTTCCAGGGGAGGTAGTAACATGAGCACTAAGATTATCACGAGCATTGTTCTTTATTTTAGGTCTTGGCTTATTTAAGTTACTCGCTGTTGGGGGATGGGTTATGATTGGAGGTATGCACACCTCACTTCTCTTTCCATCACATATGAGGACCCAGTTCTTCCTTTGCCTTTTGTGGGAGGGGTCTTGGGAAGGAGTGGGTGGGCGTGGGGGGGTGGGTGTGGGTGGAGGGGGACAGGCAAGTACAAGTACAAGTACAGAGCAGAATCTTTGTTCGTATTGCGATATTACAAGTTATGTATCAAGTTAGTGGTGATTAAAAATGGACACATGGTAGATACTCTCAGGGTGGAAGTCAGTAGAAATGTATTATACTATGGACTTATTCAGACACGATATATGATTTTTTCGTTATGATTATGGCTAGGCTTAGAATATGCTCATGGAATGTGTGCAGGCTTAATGACAGGAAAAAGAGAGGAATTGCGGCGCAAATTATTCAGACTCCAAGATGTGACTTGCTTTGTTTACAAGAAACTCACCTGGAATGGAATAACAAACATTTGCTTTCGGATTTGGGTATGGAGACTGTAGGAGTCTCTAGACAAGGTTCAACAACTAGAGGAGTGGCAATTTAAAAAAAAGGGAAGTGGTATCTGTAAAGGCGTTAAAACTGATGCTTGAGGGAGGTGGGTGATTACGGATTTCTGGCTAGGGGATAAATCCTGGACAATATGTGCCATATATGGCTCAAATCTCGACGAACCCGAATTGTTAAATTTTCTCCGCTTGGAACTCGCAGAATGGCCTGCTCCGCTTATAATGTGCGGGGATTTTAACATTAATCTTGAGGCACAATTTGATGTTATCCATGATGAAGGGTATCCTGGTAGAAAAGTTAAAGTTTATAAGACCTTAAGAGGTTTAGTGAACGAATTCGGTCTGGGTGATGTAGGATTTGAAAAAAATTTGGGTGCTCCGGGATATACTTTTCTTTCATTCCCTCACCAGAAGTTTTGACTATTTTTTTGTAACATCTAGATTAATTAATGATCTTGATTATGTTATCTTCCCTAAAATATTCTCTGACCATAACCCCATCTTGATAGAAGTCCCTACAGTAGAAAAAATAGCAAGGCCCTCACGCAATCAGTGGACATTTGAACAAAAATTACTAGCAGACACTTCCTACATAGAGCACATGGGGAAATGGATAAATGATTTTATGGGATTTAATCGTGGCTCTACCTCTTTACAGTGGAGAAGTGTGGCTCAATGATTAGAGCAGCAGACCCTGATGCAGAGGTCTAGCCCGGGACCAGGGTTCAATTTCCCAACTCGGCGGGTCTTGGGCTCAAAATTCCAGGGACCTGATAATTCTCGCCTCGGGGCCTATTCCAATCATGGAGTCCCACTCTGCAACTCTAGGCAATAGCTTGCTTAATCTCCACAACGGCCCCCACAACGCTAAGGATGCCTGGCCTCCACTTTGGGGGTGCCCAGGAGTGGACGCCTCACAGGGAAAGCCAGGATGGGTTCCACAGCGGTATTTGTACAAGCGCCTTGAGACCCTTGCGGGTGAGTAGTGCGCTATACAAGTATCAATTTATTATTTATTTACAAATGGTTTGGGATGCACTGAAATCGGTGATACGGGGTGAAACACTATCATATTCCATAAATAAACAAAAACAATTTCGAGTTAACATGGCTTCGCAATTTAAAAAGTTACAAAACTGCGAATCTAAGCTTATAACAGCAATGAGGTTATCATTAGATACTGAAGATATAAAATCTGAATTAGCAATCCAAAAGTCAAGGGTGTACGAGAATTTTGCTCAGAAACTAGCTGAACAAATAGCTCTTAACCAGGCTAAAATGTATGAAGTAGGAGAAAATACTGGACGAATCTTAGCTAAGAAAATCCACCAAAACGAAGCTAATAATTCAATAAAAAGTATTCAGGATCACTCTGGTCAAAGCGTGGAAAAATAGAAGAGATTCTTGAAGTGTTTAGACAATACTATTCTGATCTTTATATGGAGGAAAATCTCATGTACACAGTAGAAAGCTTTTTGGATTATAATAAAGCAGGATCTATGACTAGATTAACAACAGAGCAGTCTTTAATCCTAGAAAGAGATTACTTGGGAGGAAACGGAAGCGGCTATTCTTTCTTTGGCATCTGGTAAGGCCACAGGGCCTGATGGAATTCCCTTAGAATTTTATAGAATGTTCCGACATATATTAAAAGAAGATTTAATTTTGACTTTTAAAGAGGCACAGAATGGCAGACCACCAGAGTCATGGAGACACTCAATTATATTGGCCTGTTTGAAACAAGATAAACCATCCATCTTACCGTCTTCCTATAGGCCGATCTCTTTAATAAATGCCGATAGTAAGATCTATTCGAAGATTCTGGCCACCAGAATTTCCAAGATAATATCCCCTATAGTTTCAAACTTCCAACATGGTTTTATTTCTAATAGGGATACCACATACCATATTCGGTGTCTTATTGCTGTTATGGACTGGGCTCAGGCGACAAAGACGCCTATAGGAATTACCCTGTTGGATGCCGAAAAGGCATTCGACAGGGTAACATGGTCGTATTTGTGGGATGTGGTGAGCCAGAAAGACTTTGGACCTAGAATGTTGCAGGCTTTGAAAGCTTTATATGCTATGCCAACTGCCTCCATTAAAATAGCAGGAAATGAATCCGCTCCTCTACTGATATCTAGAGGAACCCGACAAGGATGCTCATGTTCCCCACTTTTATTTGACCTATATATTGATTTTTTTTAAATAAACTGAATTATGCTAAAGATATAGAGCCTGTCAAAATTTCTAGGATGAATTATAGAGCATTAGCTTATGCAGACGACATCGTAGTAATTACAACAAACATTCAAAAAACAATTCCAGTTATAGAAAATTTGGCATGTCAATCCGGCTCCTTTTCTGGCTATAAATTAAACACTTCCAAAACCCAAATATTATATTTTGCAGAAGATCCTTTGCCTCTTACGCATTTCAAAACGGTCTCAGAGGCTACCTACTTAGGCATTAAAATTGGCACCCCACTGTCTGATATCCCGCGTACAAACTTTGAGGCATCTTAAAAAAAACAATTCAATGTTGGAAAGAATAAATCACCTTCATTTTTCACTAACTGGCCGGGCCAATATCTTAAAAATGGTGGTCCTTCCAAAGTTTTTATACATGTTTCGTGCGATTCCTTTAGAATTCCCTCCTATCTGTTTTACAGAGCTAGAGTGAATGTCGACCAGAATCCTATGGAGTTATAAATGACATAGGCGAGCATATAAAAAATTCTTCTACAAAAAGAAAGAGGAGGGTGGGGTATTCCTTACTTTCTGTATTATTATTTGGCTGCTGTTTTACAGTATATAGGTCCATTGGTGACTGGCGATAAAGCTAGACTAGCTCCGTGTCATTCCCCATCCATTTATGAATTTGCTTTAGGGAAGGAGTATAAAGCAGCCCTAACAAAAATAATTGAAACTAGCTATTTTAAAAAGACACGATTCAAGGTTCTGAGAACTGCACACAAGGTATGGATATTAATCAAATGTCAAAGCGGAATATCGAATATAACACTATATACTCCTCTTGATGCTTCGCACATATTGCCATCGATTTGGCAAGATAATGTGAGGTCTAGATGGAACTTGAAGGGCATTGGCTGGCTTGATGACATAATTTCTAATGGCTCTCTTTTATCTTTCATGGCCCTACAGGATAAATTTAACCTATCTGGCTCTGATTACTTTAAATACTTTCAAATTCACAGCTATATTACTAAACTAAATACACCTTTAGATAGAATACCTATTATGGACAGCTTACACAAGAAAACGCCAATCGGTATGTGTTATAAATTATTGTTAGAAACCTGCCTTGATGATTTGGAATCAACTCAAGGAAAATGGGCAGTAAAACTGGAAGTGGAATTAGTCCATTTAGAGTAATCAATCAAATTAGCTAAAGAAGTCTTAATTACAGGACGCTCCAGAGCACAACATTACATGGCAATTTTTGATCTCTACTTTACTCCCAATAAGATATCGAAATGGCAGACTTCGGTGGGAACAGTGTGTAGAAGATGGGGGGAGGCTCCTGCAGATGCAACACACATGTTTTTTCATGCTTAAAATGAAGGGACTGCTATCTTCCATTGAAAAATTCTTGACTATGGGCCATATGTATCAAGATACCCATTTGCGATTCTCAAATAGCGATTTTTAAGGAATCACTATTTGAGAATCGCAAATGGGTATGTATGTACAAAATCGTATTTTGTTTGTTATTCCGTAATTGCGATAAGCAAATTGCGAATCGCAATTAAGGAATACTTTCCCATTCATTTCTATGGGCCAGGAGGCCCATAGGAATGAATGGGAAATAATTCACAATTTGCGATTCGCAATTTGCTAATCGCAAATTGAGAATAATTTCAAGGGTGCAGGGGTGTCCAAAGGACACCCTGTTGCACCCCTGAAATATGCATGGGTGCACATGTGGTGCACATACATGCCCTAAGGGCATGTATGTGCGTCACATGGCACTTTGAAAAATGCAAAAATATGCATTTTTAAAGGAATTCGCAACTTACCACCAACTAGTAGTTGGTGGTAATTTGCGATTCCTTAAGGCAAATTTGCGAATTTTTTGGGCTTTTTACATTGTATTTAAGGAATCGCAAAATTTGCGATTCCTTAAATGCAAACACAATATAAGGAATCGCAAATTTTGCGACTCCTTATTTTTAACGCAGATTTCCTTGATACATACCAATTGTCCAAATTGCATTCGCAAACGCCGAAATTCTGCGAATTTCGGCGTTTGCGAAGTCAATTTGGCTTGAAACATATGGCCCTTTAGTTCTTCACTCGGGAGTATCCATTACGTGGGAATTACTTTTGTTTGGAGTGACATCCGAAGTAATACCATTAGAAAGAAAACACTTTTTAATTATATGCTTGACAGTCACTCGGTCCTGTATCACCCGAGAATGGACTAGCACTGCCCCTCCTGCCTTTGAAACTTGGCGAGCGGGTGTACTTGCTAAATTTAATCTTGAGTTGGCGATATATAGAACTAAGGGGCGGAGGAAAAGGAGTATGGGGCTGAAAATATGGACACCTCTGATGAAGAGTGCTATCTTATTGGGTGAGGCTCAATGTCCTACTAAAGAAGATACCAGTGATCACAACCACAGGACTCTCAGTAAGCTTACAGAAATATACTTGTAGGACAAAAGGCCTGAGTTAGAGTTTGACAGACAGGAAACTCAATTGTGTTGCGATGGAGAACCCTCTCCACCATACTCTGGGATTACCCGCCTCATTAAGATATGGGCAAACTATAAATTTGTTGTTGATGGAGACCCTGTTAACTCCAAACTGGCCCAAAGAAGTAGGAGTCAACATAGGAAAAACATTATACCACCTGCCCTATTTAGGGGGGACTTTGTTATTTTCTTTTTTCTGTCCATCACCACTGAGTAAAACATGGTTGCTAGAGAGAGAAAAATACAATAATGACACTCTCCATCCCTGGGGGAAAAGTCCCAGGGTGTAAGAGTCATTAGTTTTTTGTTTTTTAAAAACAAACTACTGCCTTTGAAGTTGTGTTTTTGAGAAAGAAAAGATGTCAAATGTTTGGTGGACTGTCGTCAGAACCAATGGTGGATGCTCATGGACTTTTTTGTACCCCGAAGGGAACCACTGTGATGGCAGTTCCTTTCAATATGAATACAAGCGTTATCCCAGGCTAGGTAAACATCTCCCAAATGCACTCAAATGTAAAATGGTCAATGAGTTCATACGTATTGGAACTTTAATTCAATAAATTATTTATTTGTATATTCTTTTTTATTGCTCAGTTTATTAGTTCATTGGATTTTACTTTTCCTCAGTAGCATCCATTCAAAACATGAATTTCGGCCCAATGCATTTCGGGCATTACTCTTCGTCAGGGAACTTATTCTGCAAACATAGAATTGACAGCGACTCAGTAAATTTTTACTTCTCTGAGTCTATAAATGATAATATACATGTCATATTCATCGATTGATTAGGGCCAGTGAAATTGCTCGAAGCTCAAAAAAATTGATGAGCATTTTTGCCATTGCTGAAGAACATTTTCCTTTTATGCTGTGGTCTTGAAGATGGGCACCCCAACCTTCCAGGGAAGCATCTGTAGTGATGATAAAATCCGGAATTGGAGGCTGAAAACTGAGCCCTACGGAGATATTCTTGGTGAACCTCCACCAAGAAAGCATTTCTTTCATAACTGAAGTTACTTGAACTATGTTGTCGAACGAACCTGAGATTTGGAGCCATTGATTGTCCAGCTCCTCTTGAATTGGCCTCATTTTTAGCCGTGCCTGAGGCACTAGCAGAATTGCTGACGATAAAATCCTCAGAAAAGATTTGATCATTCTCACTGAAGCGAACGTTCTTTTTAGAAGATCTGATGCAAGAGAGATGAGGCGAGATATTCTGTCTGTGGACAAGAATGCTTTGTCTTGAATAGAGTCTAGTTTTGCTCCCAGGAATTGAATTACTTGGGAAGGACAGAGGCTTGACTTTTGGGCGTTCAGTGATAGGCCCAGAGAGTGAAACATTTGCAGGCATTTCGTTGTTGCGAGAGACGCGTGACGAAAGGATGGAGCCTTTATCAGCCAGTCGTCCAGATATAGGAATAGTTGGATGCCTTGCAGCCTGAGATGAGCTGCTACCGGAGCTAGAAATTTGGTGAAGACTCTTGGAGCCGAGCGCAGGCCAAATAGGAGGACTTTGAATTGGAACTGTGCACCTGCCACAATGAATCTCAGGAACTTTCGATGCTTGGGATGAATTGGGATGTGGAAATACGCATCTTGGAGATCTAAAGTTGCCATAAAATCCGCATGACCTAGAAGCTGAAGAATTTCCTGGAGTGTTACCATGCGAAAGGATTTCTTCTGAAGGTACTTGCTTAGCATTCTCAAGACCAAGATTGGTCTACAATTCTCAGACTTTTTCTTTATCAGAAAAAAAGTGAGAATAAAATCCCTTTCCTGTTTGAGAGAGAGGAACTTTTTCTATCGGCCCTTTTGACAACATAGATTTCACCTCTTTTCTGAGTAGAGAAGGATGCGGTGGGTTTTTCTTTAAAGGTAGATGAGGAGGGGGAAATTTGGTGAGCTCCAGGGTGTGTCTGAATTTTATTATATCCAATACCCACTTGTCTTTGGTTATTTTCGTCAAATTTTTGAGATGTTGGGAAATTTGAATGCTTGAGGCATATCTGGTGCAGGTGCAATAGGAGTGTCACTGTTTTCTGGCAGAATCTCTGCCCTGAGGTTGACGTTTCCTGCCTTGTTGCCTGTAAGCGGCCGCCGGAGGATTCCTATAGGTTTGCTGTTGTTGTTGGTAATTATATCCGTATCGACCCTGGCTCCCTTGTTGTTGGTACTTCTGGTAACCTCCAAGAAAGGAGTAAGAACCTCTACCCCTTGCTCCTCGAAAAGGTGTCTTTCTGTAGTGCAAGGTACCTAATGATTTGGCAGTATCTGTGTCCTTCTTTATTTCTTGCAGTGCCTCATCGATATGTTTGCCAAACAAGAGGTCGCCATCAAAAGGCATGTCCAGGATTTTTGTTTGGACTTCAGGGTGAAAATTAGTGGATTTCAGCCAGCCTGGACGTCTAAGGGTAGCTGCTCCAGCAAGCGGACGAAATCCAAGAGAAGCTATATCCATAGAGATATCTATGACTTCAGAAGCGGCTCTTTCACCCTCCATGAGAATTTTCTTTGCCTCTATTTTCTTGTCATCAGGCAGATATTCTATATAAGGCGAAATGTCCAACCACAATTGTCGATCATATCTGCCTAAAATAGCTAAACAATTCGTAGCCCGAACTGTAGCGCCTGCCATGGTGGTAAAGCGTTTGCCTATGTTGCAAAGGTGCCTATCATATTTGTCAGGTGGAACTGTTATTGGAGTGGAAGGATTCCTAGATTTTCTCTGCGCTGCTTGAGAGATAACGGAGTCTGGTTTAGGTTGACCCAAAAGGCAGGCAGGTGCATCACCTGGCGCTTTGTATTTTTTGTCAATCCTAGGGAGGATCGCAGGAATGGAAAATTGAGTTTTCATGATCTTTACTCCCTCCTCCCATTTATGATCAATTATAGGGATTGAACGGGTGGATTTCCTGTTCAAATCTTTAAAATCATACAAAAAACAGTCTGTTTTCTGTACAGGCATGGAAAGATGAAATCTAGAAGTTGCCCTTTCTATAATCGTATGGAAACCTCCTATGTCTTCAGGAGGGGAGTCCACATCTAGAGGTACCGGTGAAGCCGGTGTTGGGATCAGGTATTAGTCCCATTCATCTACGGTAGTGGGTGAATTAGGAATTTCTCCATCTTCTGCTACCATATCTCCGTCATCATCTTGCAGCAACTGTGAAGGCAACGTCACTTGGGGCTCAGAAACTGGTGTTGCAGGGGTCAAAGGTTGCATCTCTGTAGGTGCAGAAGCTTTTTGTGGAGCTGTGACTGGAGGAAAACGGTCTTGAAGCAAAGTTGCAGGCATTTGAACCATTGGCTCTTGATGGAACAATTCTTGAGGTCCTCTTACAGACTCACATGGTTCAAAAAATTCCTCCTCTTCGTCATCCTCTTGATATTTTATTCTGAGTTGAGAAGGATCATGCGCCTGTCCAAAGGGACCTCATCATCTTCAGATTCCTCCAAATTATGACTAGGAGGTAAAGGTGAAATGTGAGACACATCATGGTAAAATTGCCTGGTAGATGATAATTTGGAGCTCAAAATTGGCGTAATTTGTAAAGGCGCAGGTTTTTTACGCTTCAATGTAGCTGAAATATAAGTGGATGGCGATTCATATTCTGCCGAGATGGCTGTAATAGACGGCATCGTCGACGTTGTAATCATGGATGTAGTCGACGGAAAAGACATTGTCAACGATGTGGTCGTCGACGTCATGGTTGAAGTGGTCGTCGACGGTGGACTCGTCGTCGAGAGTGCAATCATCGTCAATGGTGGGCTCGTCGAAGATAGTGTCGTCGACAGTGGGCTCGTCGATGGAAGCATCGTCGACGGCGGGCCCGTCGACCGAACTTGTAGCATCGTCGATGGGATACTCGTCGATCGAAGGGTGAATCGTCGTCGACGGCGGAGGCATCGTCAATGGGATCGTCGACAACGAAGCAGGCGTCGACGTGATGAGAATCGTCGACTGTGTTGGGGCACTCGTCGACGCTGAAGATCCACTCACCTTCTGTGGAGATTTTCTCATCGGTGAAGATGTTTTACCTGTCGACGGAGGCTCATGAAGAGATTCTGAGGTAGTTTTCAATGAAACCTTCACCTTTTCTCCAGATTTTATCTCAGAAGAGAATGAGGATTTCTCTTTTTTTGAGGAAGAGTGACCCACATCAGAATGAGATTTCTTCAGGGTCTTAGTCAGCTTCTCAGGAGGATCCCCAGATCTATCCTTCGTCTTGGATAGGGGATGGAGGCTTGAGGACTTCTACTGACTTCTCCTTCAGATACCACCTCAGATGATGCCTTCAACTTCTCCAACCAAACCAGCAGACGACCTTCTCGATCCTTCAAGGTGTTGGCAGGAAAGGTTCTACAGATCCTGCAGTCCTTGACCTTGTGAGGTGGGTAGAGGCAATAGGTACTTTCTTTATGTGGATCCTCAAAGTATAATCTCTTCTTCCCACATGAAGAACAGTCCAAAAACAAACTTTTCTTGGAATCAGACATTCTTTTTCTCAAGAAGAAAGGTTTAAGGAAAAAAACTGAGCAGAGCTCAGGGAGACTCCCTAACACACGAGGTGCAGTAGAAAATCTGAGGGTTTGCCTCTCTGTGGGGAAGATTCTAAGAGGGGGCTGCTGCCTGATTGGCTGGTTTCCAAGTTTGGTTCTTTTTGCAAAAGGACTAAGATAGGCTACTGTAGTGACTTTGCTATCTACTATAGCCTATGGTGTGATGTTATTATGACTATAATGTATATGTTTTATTGTTCCGCGAGACTCCCACCTCGTCGGCGGGGATGATTCTAAGCATGTGAATCTATGAAAGATACCGCAATACTGGATAACTAGATGCTTTGCACACATGCCCCAGTGAGATAGGAAGCAAAGCATGCAGATATGGTAGCCGTCTCATAAACTTTAATTAGCCATTTGAGAAGCTGCATGTATGAGACCAGAATTAAGCCTGTAATAAGTAACACAAGCTTAAAATATCTAGGTTCAGGGCCATTCAACAGGCTGTCTGGTGACGCACTTTGGCCAATTCTGCATCCCTAATAAAGAGATCAGACTGGCTCTCTGCCCGGGTAGATGGATTGAGGCCAGTTTGTAGGGTGAACTGTTGTTGTCTTGTGCCTAGGGGGCTCAAAATACATTTGCTTTCTCAGGAAGCCTGAGAAAGCTTGCAGAGAAAGTACAATTCTTGGTACAATAACCAATTTAAGTGCTGTAATGTACAACTGTATGTTTGTACTAGAAGGAGATGTACCAATGAAAAAGAACTCCAAAAAAGGAACATTTAATGCATCTTCTGGATTAAATGCCTTTGTTCTCACATCGATCCTGTTGCAGTTTTTCTCATAGGCACTTGCGTTAAAGAGAGCGTCAGATGCAGCACTAACACCATTCACCATAAATATATTGACATAAACACCATAAATCTATTGCCTCCCATTAAGGGTGGGGCCGATAACAGAAGTTACTGACCCCACCAGAGTTACGAGATCCACGGGAACACCAGAGATCTGGATGAACATAAATCAACTAAAATTAAATCCAGACAAGACGGAGCTGGTACTCACTAGGCCCTCAATTCTTGCAACAATAACTTTTGGCCAGCTGTCCTGGGCCCTCCACCCGTCCCAGGCAGTGCGGTCAAAAGTCTCGGGGTCACAATCAGTAGCGATCTCTCCCTAAAGACCCAGGTTAACTCTGTGGTCTCTTCCTGCTTATCCACTTACGCAGGATTACAAAAATCAGCAGATTTCTCTCCTTTGAGGCCCTTGTCCAGGTCATTCTGGCCTTAGTCATGTCACGAATAGACTATTCCAACTCCCTATATGCCGGGAACCTGTCTATCAGCTACAGCGGCTTCAACTGGTGCAGAACCAAGCGGCCAGACTCGTACACGGCCAATTTAGGTCACACCACGTAAAACCCCTTCTGAAAAGTCTTCACTGGCTTCCAGTTGCCCAACGCTGCCTCTTTAAACTAGGCTGTCTGATCCACAGAGCTCTCTCTTCCCATGGGCCAGTCTTTATAGCTAACAGAATTCAGCGCTACATCCCCCGTCGCACCCTTTGCTCCGCCAGCTCCAATCTCCTGATTCCCCAGTCTTTCAAGCGTAAGAAACACAGTGGACTTCGATTCACTTCCTGCCACCCCAGTTCTGGAACACACTACCACCTGCACTACGTCAAATAGAGTCTTACCCTATGTTCAGGAAAGCTCTCAAAACATGGCTGCTCTCCCAGGCCTACGGCCAATAACTTACACGCTCTGTCTGTCCACGCCTCCACATACTTAGAGCCAAGAAATCGTTGGTGAACGAGCGCTCTATAAAATCCTATTATCATATTATATCATATCATCTTTCCCTTCGAGCAGAGACTTCAGCTCCGGAAATCTGCTGAAATCTCCATGGGAAAGTGCGTAAGAAAAAATGTGGAATTAATAGGTGCCGGCTACCTCTTTGCACCTTTCATTCGGCTGGAAAGTGGATGGGCCTCAAAGTACAGCCTCCTGAACCAATCCAGACACTACTATCATGATATACCTAGCATGGGAGCAGCACCAGTATTGGTCTAAGCAACCTCATGTCTCACTCAGACAGTGCCTGGGAGCCTGTGGCTTTTCTCCAACCTGGCTGTGCAACACAGGTGGGTTGGAGAAACATAAGTGCGCATGTCTGTTTGTCCAGCTTAAGGCAGCCGGCCAAACTGACATGCTCACTTATAAGTGCACACTACTACTCCTCCCTGCCATGCCTGGCCCACCTTATACTCATTGCTTGGACTCCATCGCGACTCAGACAGCGATAATTAAAACAATATTACCATTGTGTTATTTTCATTTTATTTATCATCTGCTGGCTCTGGGCAGTGGGGTGATGCTCCTCCGCCATTACGGAGGAGCTGTCCCCAAGCAGACACTCAGGGTTAAACTTGTTATGTACTGGATTATCCCTTCCCACAGAGATACCAGTATCTGGTAACCTTGGGGAGTATGGAAATCCAACCCATTTACTGGGGCACTTAAATTGAGAGCCATTGTTGTAAGTTGTCAGTGTGGGTGGAAAAGGGTGAAGTGGAGGTGCACACTGTCTAAATATGTCCTACGCTAGAGCAGACTGCGTGGCAAAAGAAGGCCTCTGCACCAGGTGCTCATGTAAATGGTCATTGTACATGCAGGCTAACAATTGGAAACACTAAAGAGAGATATTTTGAACAAATGTATTTGTACTAAAATAGGTTTTAGATGGGAGATCGCTAAATTAAAGTCATTTTTATGTCTCCCTTCTAAAAAGGATCTGTTGGCATGCATGAGTGATCGGAGTCGACTGTATTTTTTCAGATGTAAAATACTCCTTCATGCATTGTAAAAAATGCCATCCTTTGAGGGGGAAAGATGCATGTGAAGAGCCAATTACATCAAGAAAGAATACTAGACAGGGCTGAGACAAGATGCGATTGACAACGTTAAACCATAGGGAGGAAAGAAGCTGGTCCAAAAAAGCCAGTGGTTGAAGAGGTGAACCCAAAGAGCGCTTTATTTATTGTAAGCAACAGATCTGGTTAAATGTTGCGCTCTCAAACCGACACCTAAAATATGGTCAAATAACTTTAAGGCCCACTTCCTCAGAATTTGGTCATATGTTTACAGGCATTTTAAAAAAGAAACAAGAGAAAATTAAGCGACTTCAACTTAGGACACTGCAGCCTTATTTCTCCTCTGCAGTAAATCCTGTGTTTGCTTACTAGAGAAATGTGTGTATATTCCTCATTGTTACTGTTTTTTTGTGCTGTTTTATATAGCACAAACTCGACCCTAAGGTATTGGAGTGCTTTACATGAGCACCAGTTGCGTTACATGAGGACACATTCATTTTTGTAGTCACAGGGAGAGTAAGTGATTTGCCCAGAATCACAGGATATTGAGCCGACGCCCAGATTTGAACCTGGTTCCCCAGTTCCAAAATCAGCAGCTCTGGAAGTTGCGCATATCCTCACCCTCTCCCATCCTCTCTACTTTCTGAGTGAGAGTTTCTGAAAACACTTCAGCCCTTTCAGCCATAAAACAGACCACTATCCTTCAGCAGCTCGCTGCTTTACTTGTGTATTACTATCAAAAATGTCATTTTGAAGGAATGCCCACTCATGGAAAATCAACTAAAACGCTTTGTCGAAATTTGCAACAAACTGAATTTATCTGGCAATATATTTTAGTTAATGTTAAGGCGATTTAATAAACTTGCCAATCAATTGCTGTTCAACCTTTATGCTTGATGCACAAGTATAAGTGATCCCTATGGGGGAAGTGTAGCCTTTGACTTCCACGGTAATCAATACAAAACCTTCATTCAATAGGTTTGGACTGTGATTTACAAACACATTGTGATCAATACTTCTTAAAGAAGTTACCATATTTGGAACAATAACCAAGGTGCTTACTACCAGGAGAAATAAAGGGAAGCCAGACCAGACGTCAACAGTACTCCTGGTATACAACAGCATCCCTAATACCATGCCAGCCAACACTCCAGTCCTCCAAAACATGACTCCCATTTTTAACTTATCAAAACATACACTTTCGCCTGAGGATATCTTTGTATTCAGCCTTAGGTTAATGATAGCTAAAACCACCCAGAAAGGTTTGGAACCTTGTTTCCTAAGTAAGAATGAACACAAATTTCTGAACCCAGAACAGTAGAGAATACCACTCATTTATACTCTACCAAAGATCCATTAGAGACTAATCAATCCCCCTGGGAGGCCCATCGTATCATGATGTGGCTCAATCATCGAAACGCTTTGCCAATACATAGATTTGTTTCTGAAATCCTAGGTACCCATGACAAACTCAAACATGAGGGATACCATGCACTTTATTACCACGATCGAAGGCACTGTGTTCAATACAAGTCCGGATCTGTTGGTGACCATGGTTATTCAATAGTTGTACACAAATATACCCCAAGCCGAAGCACTCAGGGGATTTCTGATGTAATGGACACAAGGCAACACCCCCTGCATGTGCCAAGCTGGTTCATTGTGGAACTCATGGAACTTGCCATGTTAAAAAACTATTTTCAATTTGATAATTTCTTTTATTTTCAAACAAAGAAAATAGCGATGGGCGCATTGTTTGTGCCGGATTTGGGAAACATCTACATGGCTAACTACAAAACACAAAAAAACCTTGACACACAACAACCTATTTAGTAACAACATACTAAAATGGGTAAGGTATATAGATAATGTCTTTCTAATCTGCAGAGGTTCCCTACCTGACCTACACTCAATCCATTTGTGGCTCAACCCTCTATCCGCATACATACAGTTTACATACATACAGTTTACCATGCAACAGAGTCCAAATAGTATCCCCTATCTTTCTTTATTCATGGGTGGGAGTAGAGCAAGGAACAATGTTTGTCTCACTTTACAGGAAACCCACAGACAGAAACTCCCGGCTTCATCATACCAGTAGCCACCCCAGACGTCTGAGGGACAATATGCCCTTTGGCAATTCTTGCACATTTGTAGGAACTGAACCAAAAGATCTGTTTTTTCAGCGAGTCCAAATCATCATAAAAAACTTATTGAGAGGAGCCACCCACAATAACTAGTAAGACAGGTAAGAAAAAGAGCATGGTATAACCATAGGGAGGAATTGTTGAAACCGCAGTTGAGGGAAAACACCATGGAATGAATAGCTTGAGTAACTACCTTCAACCCTGCAAGCAATGAGGTTAAGATCGTGAAAAGACATTGGGGGTTAGTGTGAGATCACCTTACTACTAAAGAAGAACCCTTATTTTCCTTCAATGAAGCAAGAAGTTAAAGGATGCCCTAGTAAAGGCAAATTTGCCACAACTGCCCCAAATCACCCTTGATACACTATGTGGCTTACTTACAGTAATAGGCCACTTTAAATGCGGCCAGTATGTTGCTTGCACATACAGTATGAATACAAATGTTTTGTTCTCAGAAGAATATTAATGTTACATTGACTGGTTTTTCCAACTTCAATACCCAGGACATTGTCTATGCTTTATGGTGCCCATGTTATCAAATGTACATAGGACAAACACCGCAGAAGGTCAAATGCAGGATCCTACAGCACAGAAGTACAGTCAAATGTGGCAAGGCAGGAGCACTGCTTGTTGAACATTTCCAGATGCACCACCACCCCAGTGAGGACATACAGTGGTTGAACAGATTTCACTTGGCCCACGGGCGGGAATAAAGCAAACCTTCGGTCTCAAAAAGAACTATTATGGATAGATTAACTTGGTTCAATTGCACATGGCCTGAACACAATTGAGGACTGGAGACAAGCAGCCTTCATCTAAAACTCCAGCTGATGGACATATCAACGGTACAAAAGGGGGTGGTGATGGACGGAGCATCTGAATCAATCAAACACTCACACCCAGTCAAAAGATCTGGGTTTAATCCATCACCGTTCTTGAGCCCACTCTGCCACCCCAGTTCAGACATGGCTATATGCAAATCAGTCTGACCCTGTGGACATATCAAGCCAGACATTTAAAATCCTTTCTTTGTATGTGTTACTTTGCATATGCTGACTGAAGTGTTGATAAGTATTTGGCGTATACAATACAATTCATATATAACTACACACACTGGTTCAAACCAGGATATTGGACAACACAATTTTTTCAGTTATGACACACACTGAATTTGAACCTAGACTATTCTTTAAATTAGTTTATTCTTTTTTCATGAACCATTCTAACCTAATACCTACCAGCACAAGATATGTAACTTACATTTCCATTAACAGATTTTTTTAGTCACTGCCAAACCCATAGGGTAGATTTTTTCAGAATGACATTCCTTGCGACTTGGTGGTTTGCATTCATTCATGACTTACACAAGTCTGTTTTTATCATTTACACCATATTAAATAATTCTAACATGGGGCCATTTACATTACGGGAGGCACGGTCTACATCACCCCTACCGCATGCACGTTCTTACATGTACGCATCACATTAAAAGGACCCAACGCATCCCTACGCTTATGGGTCAGGATCGACTCCGGCCTAGCGCAGCGGCTATATTCATTGTTTCAGCTACTTACCGGATAACTTACTATCATTAAGGTTATGATTTGCTCTATTCCTTTGTAGTTACACAGTTCATTTTGACAGTTAAAATGGGGACTGGTGAGTCCATAGGGCCTTGATTCCTCTTTTACTATTTCTCTTGTATTAATTACTAAACAGTTGACACATTGCTTTTGCTTCTGCATGCAATTCACTCGTATAGTTTGGTTTCAGTTATCCCTGAGGTGGGGCAACACCGTTTATAGAAGGTACGAGGGTTGTTCTCTTTGCAGTAATATCTACAGGTGAGCTGTCACACACTGGCTAGATAACTTTCTCGAGTGATACAATGTTTTATGACCCATTTTTTCAATAAGGAGCCCATCGCAATAAATTAGGTTTCCAACATAGGTGAAGGTTATTGAATTTAATACAGAGTTCCATTTACGACTGTTGTTTTTCTACATATGCACTGCCCAGCGATTGTTCGCCACATCATGGATGATCCCCTTTTTTTATCGCACTGATCCTTCTGAAATTTTGGTCACATGCTTCATCTGGTGAGTTCCTTCAAAACACAGCGGACCACACATGATGTCCATATTTTCTAGGATAACTTATGTAATTTTTCCACAGAATCTTCCAGAGTGGATGCATCAGATGTGACAGATCACCACTAAGAAGTTTCATTTTAACCTCCCCTGTCTCCTGAATAAGGGTCTGATTTAGATCCTGGGGGAAGGGTTACTCCTTCGTAACAGTGACGGATAGCCCATCTACCGACATATAAAAATCCCACTATATCCTGTGGGATTTATATTTCAGCAAACGGGATATCCTTCACCATTGTGATGGAGTAACCTTTCCGCCAAGATCAAAATCAGGCCCAGTGTTTGTTACTTACTCCAACGGGTGGTTCCTTGTAAGTTGTAAACAGACCACTTATAATGCTTACATTGCAGGGAGTATTGATTGAAACGTGCTTCCTTACAGCTTGCCAGTCCAAACACAAGCAATGAAGATGTTTCATTAAGACCATCACATATATCTCTCTGTGAAAGGGACGAGGAAGCCGCCAGCCAGAAGTGCACTAAAACGGGCAAGAACACCCAAAACAGACCGGAAACCACCAGCGGTGTAGTTGTGCGAGGTGACGTCGAAGCATTGAAACAGAGGAAGGACGATAAAAACAGAGGAACACTGAAGGAAGGGCGGCACTGTCTGGAGACGGAGAGTCGGAGAGTGGCGGAGGACGAGGAGGCCAGGTGTCGAGGAAGAGAAGGCGAGGTACCGGAGGAGCAGTACATCGGAGGCGAACTGCAGGAAGAGCGGAGGACCGGAGGCGAGCTACAGGAGGAGCAGAGGACCAGCTGCAGGAGTAGCGGAGGACCGGAGGCGAGCTGCAGGAGGAGCGGAGGACCGGAGACCAGCTGCGGGAGGAGCGGAGCAGCGAAGGCGAGCTACAGGAGGAGCAGAGCTGCGAGAGAAGCTTATGTGTTGAAAAGAAGGGGTCCCAGTAGGAAGGACGTATGAATAGAGAGAATTTAAGACAAAGTAAATAGAAATAAATGCATCTATAATGTTTTATTCACATTATAGGGAAAAGTTGTCAAAACCAAATGTACAATACAAAATTGTATTAGTGCCCCTGGGGGTAAGGGGGACGTGCAGTCGTGAGGGTAGTGTAGGGGGGGAATTAGTGACAGTAAAAACACGTATTATTCAGACATTATCATAGGTTCAATGTCAAATAGACAGCATATAGATATTGAATCAGCTTGAAAGTTCAGAGTACACATGCCCCAAAGTCCATACTGTACAAAGTTTGGGGTAGGAGGAGGCTGTGTAGGAGCTGAGAAAGTCGACGTTTCGACCCAAGGGAGGCAGGAAACATTAAAATCCTTGCAGGTGGGTCTTCATCAGGACGGGAAGAGGGTAGCGGGGCAGGCAACCTAAATTTGGGTAAATATTGAGGATCAGTAAATTATTTAGAGAACTGGGTACTTGTTAAGTTACATAAGGGTATACACGTTTAGCCAGACTAACCTGTTTTAATCAGTGTTGCTGGGTTAAATTAATTTGCTGAGGTCGATATAAGCATTCAATCCTAAGTAAGGAAATTTAAAAATGCCCATTAACATTAGAAAAAAAAAAGAAAAAAAAAGGAGGTGCTCATGTCGAGAGCTAGAGGGGAGAGAATATCTCAGAACTTACTTGGAAAGGTAAATTACATATCCCACAAGGGTAATGAGGAACGAAACGATCCGGGTGCTGGGCTGGGGACCACTCCAAATATCTGAATAAAGGAGGACATACTTCAGATTGGAAAGGGGGGCCGTTAGTCACTCAAAGTCAAATATACACGATGGTAGTGATCGGTAATGCTTACCGATATGAGGGAAAGTCACTTTCGTGTCCCCGTTGACGGAAAGGATTAGTCCGAGTCCGTAACCTAATACACAGGAAACACGGGGAGAGCGTCAATTTGGAACTCTTGACGAGGCAGGCAAACATAGATCAGGAATAATATCCGGAGCTGTGTGGGAGGAAAGACTTACCGGTTTAATCAGAGCGCAGCAGATAAGGCGCACACACCGGCAGCCCAAGGAAGGGAGAGGACGCCCCGGGTCCGGACGCCAAAGCCCTGTTCACAGGCCGTGGCCCAAGGCAAGTGCCTCTGAGGGGTATATTCTGGTGGGGTTGGTGGGGGGAATAAGAGGACACAAAAAGTCAATGATTCTGTCGGCATCCCTCCCTGCACACCCAGTCCTTTTTCCTTTTATTTCTTGAACCTCTCCCAAAATACGCCTGGTGATGGTAGCACACAAGGAGTTATAGAATAACAGGTGTGATTAATTCCAGCCCTTTCTTTTCCTTTCTTCCCTTCTGAGGAGGCTCATGGGGAGAAGTCCGGAAAGCGGCAAGACGAGCCCAGAAGCCAGGACTAAGAAGTGGACGGTCCACCCTGAACCCAATCCAAGATTTTTCTTCAATTCTTTTTTTGTTTGTTTTGTTTTGTTGTTTTCTAAAAAAAACTTGCATCAGTGAAATAAACTGCCCATTCAGTTATAACAGACTAAAGTCCTGAAAATAAAGGAGCTTGGTTGAAGTCTAAAAGTGACCCCGTTCTTGTGTCAGCCACTTGGACATCCTACACTCTCATTGTGAGATTCTTTACCACAATTCTCGGGTATGTCAGTAGATTATGCATAGTAGATTATGCATACAACAAATTTAAAAACCATTCAACGTTTGCACATTTTATTGAAACATAACTCTTTCATTCTCAGGTGTCTCCTATATATATATTTCCTTCCTGAGGATGACCCTTGTCTAAATAATCTGTATTTTGGGTCAAAACATCGACAGCTATTACCGTGGACTGTTTTTTAATTTGATTTAGGATTACAACACTCTCCCATGGATTGTTGTTTAAAATATCCATCTCTCCTTGTCAGTCACATGTATATACTTGCATTGTGTATAGCACCAGCACACTTTTATTCACTTTGTCACTTGCACTGCACCATCACACCCTCAGGAGCACCTTGTTTTGGAAAAGAATGCTCTGAAACATGAATTGGTTATTGTCTCAAATAAGATAATTTCTTTAAGAAATATTGAATAAAATGTGTTTGTAAATAACAGTCCAAACCTATTGAATGAAAGTTTTGTATTGAACAACGTGGAAGTCAAAGGCTACACTTCCTCCATAGGGACCGCTTGTGTCGTTACTAGTTGACTTACCCAGGTGTAAGGGTTACTGGGTTGCCCCGTATTCTTTAAACTGATGCACAGGTATGCCTAGTGTGATGCTCTTTTGGTAAAGGAATACAATACTCTGAAATGCGTTGCTGTTGAATTGTTATAAATTGAAAGAAAAACAGTTTGAAAGTTTATTCCATAAATGTGCATCCCTTAATCATGAAAGGAATCCTAAACTAGATGTGTTCTTTACCCGTCGCGACTCACAGTTCTGGAAGTTCAACAAGAATACGGTGAATTGTCACCTAATGGGAGTTTACCAATAAATTATAATAGAACTTTGGCTTCTCTGTGTCCCATATGACCAGTCCACCACTGTAAGTGGGACTAGTGTTAATCTCTTTAAAGCATTAAGCCACTCCATCAAAAGGTAGTGACTTTTAGAACCTTGTAAAATATGTCCCAATTAAGACTACACTTCACACAGGCTAATAGCTCACTCCTGAACTTCCCACAAAAAAGTGACAGTGGAGAAAATATGCTCTCCAGGTCTATATCCAGGTTACACAATATTGTGACAAGAATATCAAGGACTAAAATATTGAGAAGTAAGTATGTATTTTTTAATCCTAACTCTATATTTACATACTTTGATGATATACATATCTTCAACGTATGTAGATATGGAGTTAAGAATAGAAAATCCATACCACCATTTACCTTCTTGATATTTTGGTTGTTGATATTTTTGTTCCCGAAATGTTGGTTGCGGTATTGTGTGACCTTTATAGCCCCTCCTCAATATGTCATAGTATAATCAACTCTCCAGAACCGTTCTTGTTAATACGCTTCATCTCAAAACATATTGAAACCATATTCAATATACCACAAAAATAGCATCACTGGTAGCACCTTTCTGCCAGCAATACTTCCCAGTTGATACTCCTCAGGTCTCAACAAACTACTCAAAGACACCAGTAAACTCACTGACCTATAGAACTCATTAGCCACAATACTTAATTCTGTCTGTTCCCAGTCCCCTTCTACAGACAATTGACCCTTCTTGGACATCTTTGTCATGCATCTCCTTGGACCCTTGCCCTAGAACACTCATAAAAGATCACAGGAAGCCACAGAGTGGTTTCTTTCTTTAGTTTCTTGTAATGGAAATGTTTATGCACCTAAACACAATATAACAAAAGAGCATTAGAAAACCAAATAAAGCTAAGAAGAAAGTTAACTTTTATCTATTTTATTGAGCACAAGAATGTCAGAAACCCCAAGATCTAGGTGCAAAGTAACACACCAAACACACACACCAAATAAATAACAAATAGTAAAAGAGACGAAAAGTATTCTAGTAAATTAAGGTCAGGGCAAAATACAAGAGTTTGCAAAACTCTATAAAAGAAATTGGCAACATACTTTTCTCATAGTTTACCTATAGACGCCCACTGCAATATCCTCCAAACCTCCAAACTTACCCAAACCACAGACAAAGCAAAATTATTCAAATCGTGAGATGTCTATTTGCTCCTTACTGCACTACAGACGGCTGTTGCAATTCCTTTACTGCAAATAACATATTTGGACCCACAGACTTGACAATTGCGACCAATCACAGACTTTCCGTGTCCAATAAACCAGCATCGAGCCCCTGAAGATTTCCAGGGTCACACTGAATCTATGTGCTTTGCTGACCTGTTCCAAGCCCAATTCAGATCTTGTCACAGCACAGACATAGTTATGTTGCTAGCATAGTGATCATCTTAGGAAGATCCAGTCATCGGCACTATGATTATGTTAGTTTTATGAGCGACAGTTTATACTATTTATCCTGCCTGCCTACTGCCTAATTTCGCTAATGTCACTATATAAAGCTGTATCTTGCAATAGTTGGGTTCACTCTAGTCTACACAAGGGACAGGGTCAAAAAACAGGCATGCTCAGCACACAGCTATCATCAAGAGCAATTTTGAGAATATACAGTGATACATAAAAGTCAATGATTGAACATCAACACAGCGTCTCCCAAATGAATCAAATAGGACTTTGGTTTACAAGAAACATATAATTCCTTTATTCTTTTGTATATAATTATTTTTGCTAAAAACACAACACAGATTCGATAGCCGATGCGGCGCGTTTCGTCCCAACGGGACTTCTTCAAGGCTGTTACGTTTTTAACTAGTTTGCACAAATAGTACACAGCAAAACTTTGTTGTCAAAAGGAATAACCTTAGCGGAGAAAATCTTGGTATTAGAAGAGAAGAAAGAACACACAACTATTATGGGTACTGGATACTGAAGTATATAAGGGTATTGAGTAACACAGAATGCATAAGATGTCACTCAGCGACGTGGACTGAAGTCAGGATGCAGAACAGTTCGTCAGACAAGGCACAGGATCAAGACTGATTTGCATATAGCTGGGTCTGAACTGAGGTGGTGAAGTGAGCTAAAGAACGATGATGGATACAACCCAGATATGTGACTGGGGCGAGTGTCTGGAAAGTTTCAGCTCTCCGTCCATCATCTCCTTGTATTTTGCTTTGTTTGCCCTAAGTTGGCAGGGTATGCCCAGATGTGGGTCTCTTGCTCACTTTGCCACTGGATTCAAGCTAACCTGGCTGATGAGGGGTGTTACCCCGAAACGGTTCCCAGGATGCTTGTTTCCGGTTCAGGGAAGCCTTGGCTTGGCAGTTCGGGTTGGACTGTTCCCATGAGGCACAGGGTCAAGACTGATTTGCATATAGCTGGGTCTGAACTGAGGTGGCGAAGTGAGCTAAAGAACGATGATGGATTCGACCCAGATCTGTGATTGGGGGTGAGTGTCTGAAAATATTAAGCGCTCCGTCCATCATCTCCTATTGTTTGCTTCACTCTAGGCTAGCCATTTACAAATGTTCCCTCTCCCTCTGTAGGCCTCATTGTTGAGTAATGTGCTGTGAAGAATGTTGTAATGTGTGAGCTAGTAGGAGATGCACAGCTGCTAACTTATGTTTGGTGTGTTTTCATTGCAATAAAGTGTGATTCCTTTAGCTTCAAGTAGGAGTTAATTTTTACAGGAAGTGGAACTGAGGATGGAACATTTTGAGAATCAGAGATATATGGGAGTGGGTGTCATCTATATGTGGTGACAGATGGTTGCCAGTTGAAGGGGATGGAGAAGTGAGTACTGTTGAGGAGCTTGCTGAGTGCAAAACATTTATTGAGGAATGGTAAGTCCAAAGACATGCAGATTTTGCCACTGTAGTGTTTTAGTATAATCAGCTTGTTTAATATCGATCTGCATCTACTGCCGACTCCACAATACTGAATACTAACATATTGTCAAGTAAGTAGATATGCAATTAAGAATAGAAAATCTAAACTTCCCTATGTATGCTTACCTTGACGATAGGTTGGTAGCAGTATTCTGGAGTCGATATAAATGCAGATCAGTTTTATTAACCTCAGTATTGTCACATACTACCACTACTGCATGACATCAATTGGTTTTCCAGTAGGACCATCAGATCTACTTTCGTTTAGTAGACGTAGGTAAGCTGGTTATGAATGAACACAATCAAGACCACAGTGCACGACTCCTATATCGCCATTTGCCACCCTGCCTTAGATGTATTCTATTGGTTTCTCAAGAGAGGTCCAAGTGATACTCAGAAGGTCGACTCCTCCTTGGAATGCTTCAATAGCAGCAGAGTCACTGCATGCTTGCTGGGCAGGCCTACCTAGCAGTGCAATCCCACCAGAAGTGACACATGTTTCACGGATACCCTAGGGCACAACATCCTCATCAGCATCACCTCCGCAGTCTGTCTAACACCCCAACAAAGGTTTAACTCCTTTCATGGCAGTGTGGATCTTCTGCAGCAGCTCCAATTCCCACCATCTACAGCTGGCTCTGCAGCCTGAAAACCTCTTTAAATCTCCATTCTACCACACCAACTTTTTTTAAAGGGGAGGGGCTCCTTTTCTCCACCAATTGGAAGCCAATCCCAAGGGAACATTTGTTAATCCAGCTAATCGACAAGGGCTTTGCCATACCTTCTATTCTTTCCCTCTAGAATGCCCTCTATTCACCACAGATGACTTTCTGGGAAACTTTCAAGGAACTTTTGAAAGCCCCGGTCCCGCCAGTCGTGTATGATAACCCTAAAGAAAAATGTGAAGAACTGGCTAGCTTCTTCCATTCAAAAATAGAGAAGATATTATCCTCCCTGCCTACGATCCCTCAAATCCCTGAGCTGCCTGTTAGCCCAATAAGATGCCCGACTGAGCTAGCCTCCTTTGGCCCTTTCTCGGAAGAGGAGGTTATAAAAGTACTGACAGAGATGAAGAGTGGATCTCCAAGTGACCCAGTGCCAATGAAATACCTCAAGCTTGTGTCAAACACTCTATCAACCCCGCTGACTGACCTTATTCATCTTTCGCTCTCTCATGGTACAGTGCCCCAGAGATGGAAGAAGGCTGTGGTAAAAGCTTTATTGAAAAAACCAGGCCTGGACCCATCCAACCTGTCCAACTTTAGGCCAATATCACTTCTGCCTGGGTTCTCCAAAGTTGCAGAGAAGCTGGTCAATCGTCAGCTTTCTTACCATCTAGAGTCCAACCACCTGTTGGGAGACTCCCAGACTGGTTTCCGCCCCGGTCAGGGAATGGACACAGCCTTACTGGCAGTAGTGGAGGAAGCAAGGAGCACTCTTGATACAGGAGGGTCAGTGGCAGTGATCCTCCTGGACTTGAGTGCTGCCTTTGACACCGTGAGTCATCAGGTGCTCCTCCAACGTCTGTCAGAGGTAGGTGTCTCAGGGACGGCCCTGAAATGGTTGGGATCTTTTCTCTCTAATCGTTTCTACCAAGTCTGAGAAGGGGCAGAGCAGTCGACCCTATTCCCTCTTCAATGTGGAGTCCCGCAGGGCTCATCGCTGAGCCCTACCTTATTTAATATATACATGGCTCCACTTGAAAGAGTGGTCGCCCCCTCAGGGGTGAAGATCATCAGCTATGCTGATGATACTCAGCTGGTGGTGGGCCTCACCCAGGTGGCAGAACAACCTGAGGTTTTACACGACTGCCTGGCCAATGTCTATCGCTGGATGTCTCACTCTGCCTTAAAGCTTAATGGAGGAAAAACCGAGCTGATGCTTTTGGGTAATTCCAGCCCCTCCATTATTGCTAGCTGCTGGCCCCGGTCTCTTGGTGACCCACCATCTCCCAAGAAGGAGATCAAATCCTTGGGAGTATGGTTGGAGGAAGATCTGTCCTTTAGGACCCACGCCAGGAAGACCGCGGGGGTTTGTTTTGGTCTGCTGCGGTCTGCCCGTAAGGTGCTACCACTGCTTCCTGATTCAGCTAGGAAGCTTCTGATACGTGGTTTAATCCTATCGAGGCTCGACTATGGGAACGCGTTGTTTCTCGGTGCTCCCGAAGCGACCTTTAAAACCCTCCAACAGGTGCAAAATGCAGCTGCGAGAGTCCTGATGGATGTTCCCAGAAGGCAGTCTGCTGCCCCGGCCCTTAAAATGCTTCACTGGCTCCCCGTGAAGGAGCGGGTGAAATTTAAAGCGCTTTGTACAGCCCATAAAATTCTGCATGGCAAGGGCCACCCCATCCTGTTTAACATGGCCCGTCCCTATAAGCCCCCACGTCTTTTGCGCTCAGACCAGAAACATCTTCTGCAGTCAGCGAGAGTAAGGAGAGCTCGCTCTGGGGGCAGGCGTTTCTCTGTGCAGGTGGCGACTCTGTGGAACTCGTTGCCCCTTAAGATTCGCTCAGAGCCCAAGATCCTACTGTTTAGGAAACTTCTCAAGACCTATTTGTTCCCACAGTAGTGATTAGACTGAGCTCCTCCTTTGGTCTGTTCGCGCCGGGATGCCCCCAGGTAAGCTGTGCGCGCTATAAATTTCATATAATAATAATAATAATACAGAACAAATGTGGTGCTCTTGGAAGAGGCAAGGGATTTTACTCTCTTTATCTCTTCATCCCCAAGAAGAACGGAAGCTTGAGAGCCATCCTGGACAACTGGTTCTTGAATATAATCATTAGGTAAGACAAGTTCAAAATACTGTTGCTGAGAAAGCTTCTGTTGACCCTCGACAAAGGGTTCCAGGACTTCCAGTTTGCATACTTTCATCTGACAATCATACCTGCTCTGGGGCACTACCTGAGGCTCATAATGGGAAATCAGCACTATCAGTTTACAGTTCTGCCATTTGAGTGGACAACAACACTGCTAATTTTCAATATGGTGATGGTTTTGACTTCCCTGCAGAGGTCAGGGGTCCATGTGTTCCTATACTTGGACAACTGGCTAGGAAAGGTGGGTCCTCTGTAATGGGCATCTTTTGTGCACAATGGATGAGTAGCCTGTAGGAAGGCTTTTCCTTTTCCTTAAAGGACTGCAAATATTCAGGACATGACTCAAATGTTTATATTGTAGATATTCAAGATAAGATTTGATGTTTTTCCCATTTCCCAGTCTGTATGTCCTATGCATGCTGGGCTGGATGGCTTAATTCATTCTGTTGGTGTTGCACACCTGATGGTGAATGACAGACTTTCAGTAGTGCCTGAGGAATCAATAGCTCCGCATCAAGGAAGCCTCCTATCTCAGATGCAGAGCTATGCTTCTGTACTCCCGGATTGATAGATGTGTTCCTTAACCAGTTGGTAGACCATCCATTCAGTCCTGAATAGTTGCAGTCTATTGCAGTTACAGACACCTTCTGTTTGCCCTGTTTGCATCCAATTAATGTCAGAGCAGCACCCGCACATTAATGTATTAGAGGGAACAGCTGACAGTCTGCCTTTCTATGAAGGCTTTCCTCCCTTCCCTCTTAGAGAATGCCATTTATATTCTGAAAGACAACATCATGATTTGTCCCCTGCATTGTGAGGGATTTGACTATTGTGAGCCCCACAATGGGGAATTTTCTCAGTAGCAAGGCATCTTATGGACCCAGTCAGTGTGAAGGTGTATTTTAGGATGCCTCTCCTTAGAGGACCACGAGTGAGAACTTCATCCTGAAATGACAGAAATGGTCATCTCCACATTGGGGTGTTTAGGAATGGACTTATTTGCAACCGTCAAGAAAGGAAACAAGGTGACGCAGTTCCAAAGGATGCCGCAGCTCACAAGGACGGTACCTAAAAACAAAATGATAAGATATGCTCTGGAATATCCCACCCTCCTATGCCCGGAACATAATTGACTGAAGCTCAACTTAGACAACACTGAAGTAACAATTGAAGGATTCTATAGCATTCTGAAATAAATCCAGGAGGAGTGTGTGCTGCAAGTGATTAATAGCATGTACCTGATCCCAATGACACTGGTTTACAAAATCAGTGTCCCCTTGAACAGCAGCATAAGGGATAAGGGTCTCCTTTTTTAAGCCTTTGTTTGGGGTTTTTTAAGGCCATTGAGGCCCTCCTTAAGAGCCCTCAAGTAGAACGAAGAAAGACCCTGTACTATCACACCTGGTAGTAGCTTGAGCAAGGTCAGGGGATGAAGGCACAATCCAATTCTCTGTAAGTCCCTAAGCAATGGATAATAACTGTAGACAATGGTGATACTGTACAGATTTGAGGATGTAATCCCATTGCTTTTAGCAGGGACATGACTTGCTCTGGTAAACATGCAGTATTGCTTCACCCAGGAATAATGGGTGGATTAATGCTGCATCGCACGTAATTAATGATGAGGTGAGTTACTCTCATTATGGACCCATTTTGAAACTAGATGCTCTCTTTAATGCAGGCCCTTAGAATTCTACGACCTCTTTTTTGGAACTATGCATGCTTTCTTTAATCCATGCCCCTCTTTCAAAGCATCATTGCAAAGGAAATGCCCTCTATGCAATCTTCCCATTGTGCCTGAATTGTACACTTCAACCAGCACAGATCACAACATCCTGGAATGCGGAGGAGTATCTTGCTTCAGTCACATTTCCCTTACTCTGCATAATTATAAAAGATTTCTTGTGATGTTCCAAATAGTATTCAGGTTGTCTTCTACACTCTTTAAATCAAACTCTACTAGATCTTGGATCCCTTTATCTACTCCATACTTAAAATAGGTTTGGTTATCAGAAGAATTTTGTCTGCTTAAGCTCTGGGCATTTACTCCTTTAGACCTCATGTTCAAACTACAGTTCTCACTGTTCTGAACACAATGAAAGACCTATTTTTTCCTTTAGTCTTCTGTCATTATTCAATATGGTTACATTTTGGTTTAATCTGCAATCCATTTGGTTTATTTTTGAAAAGTACATTGATGCTCCTTTGATTGGGTACTTCAGGAAAAATATTAAAACAAAAGAGCAACCATAATCATGTATATCAATCACAAGAGGAATTTTTATATGTGTGGGTATCCTTGAAATTTGCATCTTTACAAGTACAGGTATACCTCAGAATGTGGGCCCATCTTGGCATACATTTGTGGATAGGTAGGGGGATGAAGGAGATAATGCAAACAATATGTGATTTTACTTAAGGGCATCATGAGATTTTGAGTTTATGGTCCTAGCTTATTTTCCAAGTAAGCATATGGCGGTGTGTCAGCATATTGCCAGCAGCATTGAAATTGATCTTGTGTTAAGTTTCAGCTAGATTCAATTAGAATGCCCTTCTTCAGGTCTATAATTAATAATCATATCTTTAAACATAAGGATAATTCCTCCCAAAGTACCCCTCTCAATACCTGGCCTTGGTATTAGGGGCCTGATTAGAATGGCGGTCAGACTTACGTCTAACCGCCATCCCTTTGGAAATGGGACCACCTGCCTAGCTGCCAGGAGTCCTGCACCCAAAATCATGATGCAACCTCCTTCAAGGAGGCTGCAATGTGTATCCTTTGTATTGTGTTGTGTGCTGCGGCCTGCCACATGGTGGGGGATATGTAGGGGGGTACCATATTTATTTATTTTTATAGTGCTGGCTAGACCTGGAGGTATCAGAGCGCTTTACATAAGGAAACAGCGTGTTACACGTTACAAAAACAATTACATTAAATACAGAAAAGTTACAAATTCAATGCAGGAGTTATTAGCAACCATGAAAAACATGATCCACAAAAAAAAAGAAAAAAGAAAAAGCCCAAGGAGTGAAGGGAGTTCACGGGGGAGACAGCAGCGGAGAAAGAGACAAGACATAAGTCTGAGTTCTTTCTGGGTAGGTGACGGCCATAGCAGGGTGCCAGAGCCTGTCTCCCTTATAGCTGTCGGAGCAGCTCCACCGGGAATCGGACATACATTTCGGACTCCCCTGGATAAAATTAGGATCAGGAAGGGCCCAAAAGTCTAGAGACCAGAGACGGGTTGGTAGAGCTAGCAAGGATGGCAGGTTAGGAAGGGGTGTGTAGCTTGGCAGCCATCTTAAGGTCAGGCAAATCGAGTCTGTTGATCTCCAAGACTCTGTAGGTGGTGTTGTCTCTAGATCTTAGGATTGTTTCCTCAGCTAAGCCCATTGTTCTAGTGGAACATCGGGACCCCCTTGTCCGATGGGACATCTTCACATACCGGTGAAAATACATTGGTGGGTGCCAATAAAGAGTCAGGCTCAGTGAGCACTGCTTAGAAAGTAAGTGTTGAGTTACATAAGAATATAGAGGGTCAGCTCCGTGATCCCCGTGGGCCCGCTTCATTATCCAGGCACAGGTCGCTGTTTTCAACTGAGGTCCTATACGAAGCTGCCACCTGTCTCGTGGTTGCTACAGGGGTTAACCCGCTAGGGAGGCCCGTGCCAGCCACAGGATGTTGGGCAGAATGGAACAGTCCTCCCCTCCGTGGCTCCTCCCTCTGTTACACCCTACTAGCGCTGATATTCGATCGGCGGGCAGCTCATTCACAACCCCCATTCGGGGATGCATCCAGTGGCAAAGTCGGATCGGCGCAGCGTCCCGGGCTCCACAAGATGGCAGCAGCTTCTTCAGCGGTCGGAATCCCCACGTCCCGATCAGCTCACTGCCCTCAAGCACCAGCCACCCCGCAGACAGGGCAACCACGACCCTACAGCTTGCCATAGCCTACGCCGGATTTCCGCTGATGTTGGTGCACACTTGTGCCAGCGCACAAAACACACATTATCCCGGCCGTTTTATACAGAGCCGGGCCGAGTGCGGCATGCAGTTGCAGGCAGAGCTCGTTTCACCCCAGGAGCGATACCCATCTGCTCCACGTCTCAACGGGTGGTCCAATATCGGCAAGAGTAATACCACAGGTGCAGCTGAAGGATGGATTAATGCAGGATCTTGGCTCGGCCGGCGGAGCTCAATCAGGCAGCGGCCATTCCTGCTGCAGGCCCCCAAAGTCCCTTTCTGCCAGTTTTTTCATGGCGGATTATTGGCCATGAAAAAGAGGGCGGAAAGGGGCACGTAATCCCTACAGTGGTCCCTGAGCAGGCACCGCCTATGTTGTAGGATACAAGTCCCTCCGACACACAGACGGGCTCATTTAACCCGTCAGATGTGTGACAGTTGGTCTCTCCGAGTGCCAGACATCCGCTCGCCATCCTAATGTGGCCAGCGGTAAACAGCATCACGATGGCAGTGGGACCGCCACCGATGGGCTGTCAGTGGCGGTCCCACCGTCATCGTAATCAGGAACATAGTTAGCACATTGCCTGCAGCATTGGAATGGATCTTGCTTTACAATTTAACAAGTCCACTTTTTAGTAAAACAAATGTGACATAAACTACATAGCACCATTTGCTCTATTTTTTCTTGATTGATCCACGCTCTTGAAGGATGTAAGTATATTGGCCATGGAATTGCAAGAGATCTCGCATTATCATTCAACAAGTCTACTACGCAATAAAGTAGCTGTGCTATGAAAATGTAGAGTAACAAAACACACAAACAAACCACCAATTATCAAACATGGATGCAGCCACAAACTAAAGGAATGATTAAAATGTGTCTAGTGTTGAATATGAAACTATTGAAAGTTCATTTTAGCAATTATCTCCTCAAAGTGACTAAAACATGGTCTGCGGGCTCTCAAAAAATCTCACACATTTAATCATAATAATATAATTACTGATCCTTAGCCTGCTTTATAAAATAGTGCCATTTTACCTGTAATACCAGACTCTATCCTGGCCCTGGAATGATATGTGTGCACTAGCAAGGGTATTAATAAAGATCTTTCATATTCATGCAACATGACAACTTGCAATAAAGCAATTGTGAGATGAACAACATTAAACTATGTCCTCTTTATTTTTTGTCGATGGATCTGAGTCCTGGCACTAAACATGCTAGCAGTGGCATTACCGCACACCTTGCATCATAATCCAACAAACCTCTTATCGATGTATGACAGTCTATCAAGGATGATGTAATCGACCTAGCATTTTATTAAAGCCTTTCCCTCACATCACACCCAGCACCATTAGCTATTGTATCACTTACCTATAATATCTATGTGATGTAGAGGTTAGATAGATATAATAGATGCAATATTACTGCCATGCAAGTTAATGCATGCAATATAGTGTATATATCAATCGATGCCAAAAATACAAAAAACTGACATCAGTAGCCTACAGATGCAACTGAAAACAGAATACGGTAGGAGTAGAATACAAAACAAATTACACACACACACATACATAAATTAGATTGTGATTGTGACTAAACACTGTCTATTAACTCTTTTAAAATGCTGACTTGTTTCAGCTATGAATAATTAGAGTGATCATGTCCAGGGCTTCAATTGATTACCATAACTTTAAAAAAAACTGTAGTCCATTCTTTGATACTAAGCTCACCTCAAATCCCAATGACATTTTTCCCACAATAGCAGACTGTGTTAACTAAGCAAAAGTCATCTCAGCAGCCTTTGCATTTTATACAGATGTTGAGCTCAAGGGTATTGTGTAACTCACCTCTCCACCAACAGCCCAGGCAACAAGAACTTGCACACATTGGTAATATAGACTACTGTTCATCTCGCAGTCCTCTGTATGTTGGGGGATGCTGGTCAACGTGGGGCAGGCATGGAGGACCATGTGGTGGACAAACGCTTCATTTCCAGCCTGTATGGCTGGCTCAAACTGCAAAAATATAGAATACAAAGCATATATATAGAACACATTACCTGAAATGAATAGTTTCCTGGTACTTGAATAATAGGTGTCAAATCACTGGCAGCCTCAGTGTAAAGAAAGATTGAGATGGTCTTACCAGGCTTCAAACCTGTGCCCTGCAAAATACATACCAATCTCTGCCGTTGGAACTCGCAGAGCTATAACACATGCTAAGAAGGAAAGAGTGCCAAAACAATAACCAAATGCATTTTTTAAATATACTGCTTAAAAAACTCAGGGTAGAGGACTGGATTCTCTTTGGTCACCATACAAAACTGACAAGCGCATATGCCCTTTTAAATTATAAGTAGGCTGTGGGGTTTTAGGTTTAAACCTATAATAACTGATAAAACCCCACTGAAAGAAAAATAGCCCTCACCGGTGAAAACATATAAACACTGAAAAAACACCTGCACAACCACAAACTAAATGCCATTCAAAGAAAGGAAAAAGAAAGTGAAAGAGTCATTTTGTTCTTACTGAAGGGGTCAATAAAATTTAACTTTGTATTACAAGCTAGCAGTAGGCAGTAAGAAAGACTGGCTAACATTATTCTGCTTGAGTTTTGTTCTTTAGGGATGCCACTAAAATATTGTTTCTTCTTCCTTTTACTTTTTTCAGTATTATGGCCTTTGGTCTAAAGATGCAGGGTTTAGTTTCATGTTTTAGGTTTAGTTTAATTATTTTATAAACTGTAGAGAATCAGGACATATCAAACTCACATTTGATATTTTGGCTGCATTTGATTCTTTCACTAATAGGTAAAATGGCTAGTTTCATAAAAATCTTTCCTAATATGTGTCATCACATTTACCCACAGAGAATGGGTAAAAACCCTTAATACATCAGACCATAGTTTCTAGTGGGTCAGTATTGATAGTAGGTGAATTCCCAACACCTCATGCTTTAAACATTAAAGGCAAGGTATAGTGACAAGTATATATTACCAAGCATCTGGGATAGTGGTGAAAACATGACACTAGACTTTTGGAAAGCATGGAACGCAGAGTCACTTGTTATGCACTGCAAAAAAGGTTCTTTCCAAGTTCAACAAAGATTGGAGTGATATTGTTTGTATTTGTAGTGATTCAGCTACGTATATAAAAAATGTGTGTGATTACCTGTCAAAATTGATACTCGAGCTGAAATGATTCCCTGTAGAAGATCCTTGCCACTTGTTAGATGGTATGCTGAAAGCATCTTTACAATCTTCAGAGTTAATGAGGGATGCTATTGACTTTTTAGTCCATTCTGGTGCACTGTTTTCTTATGCCCAGGAACTAAAACACAGATATTTATCATTTTGTGCTTTATGTGGCATCAAAGAAAGAGTCATCCCAACTGTGTCCCTTAGCTGACGGTTCTCAGCCCAAGGGGCTATGAATGCTGAGAGGGCCTTTTCACAGAAGTTTACATCGGAAGGAAAGCACGAGCGCACATGACCAAAGACTGACTGAAGAAGTATTGTATGGTGTACTGTAATAAGATTAATTTGCAAAAATCTCTTTGGACGTCATATACACTATACGTACACTGTCTATATACCATGTTTTTTCAGTGCAGAAAGCAAGCGATGATAAAAGCAAAACGTTCCATAAACACCGGAAAAACACTTTTTCTGTTGTTTTTAGTGGCGTGAAAGTGTGTAACCACTGATAACAACTGTTTTTTAAGATATTGAAAACAGAAAAAACCCCACCAGAATTTACCAAAAATAGAAACTGAAAACAGGACAGCCTAATTATAAGCCACCCCTAACCTTCAGGCTTTTGGTGATGAACTTTGCTGCTAAAAATATTCTTTTTCAATCCATTCCATGTCCTTAACCATGACCGTTGCTGGTTAAAAGGCAGTCCAGCAACATCATTGGGTACAACCTATCTCCTGATTCTTTCCTAAGAAAGAGTTTTTTCCTCCACCTGTCAAGTGTTGGATGCTACGATGGCCTGTTGGGTTGCTCTCTTGATTGTCCGAGGTAAGGGGGACTCCTTGCAGTAGCCACTGTACCACCCTACACAGAGTAGTATACATGAAAAATGTCAAGTGCCCCCTTAAAGGGATCCGAAACAAAAGGAAACCCCCTTAAAAGGGGAAAGAAAACCCTTTTGGAAATCCTGTAGCTCTTGATTGAAGATGATTATAATTAAAGAAATCAGCAAAGAACTGAATTCAACACCTTAAGAAGTAAACAATGGGTCTCATCATGATTCTCGATTAAATCTGCCATGTACAGGTTTAGCAAAAAGAGGGCAATGACACAACCAAATTGCACCTCACAAATGATGTCCAAATAGGCTAAAACTGGTCTTGGGCTGGGTGTGTTCCCGTTCAGAAGGGGCAAGACTAGGCAGTTCGAGCCGATAGGCCAGCACTGGAGCAAGACCAAGCCCCATTTGCCTAAGGTGATCCCTATCTGAAGGGACACAGTGGGCAAAATATGTAGATTCCAAGGGGCATATGTATGGAACACATTTTTAGTCGCAAACGCTGCGAATCGCGATTCGCAGCTTTTGCGACTAAAAATTCAAAAAAGGCAATGTATATGCAAAATCGCATCACAATATTAAGGAATCGCAAAATTTGAAATTCCTTAATTTTGTGTAAGCATTTAAGGAATCGCAAATTGCGATTCCTTAAATGCTATGCAACAAGCACCCAAGTTGTGCGGTTTCTCCTTAAGAAATCGCAAATTACCACCAACTTGACTTGCGATTTCTTTCAAAAATGCACTTTTTGGCATTTTTCAAGGTTCCATGGTGCGCACATACATACCCTTAGGGCATGTATGTGCGCCATATGCGCACACATGTTCATTTCAGGGGTGCATCAGGGTGTCCTTATGACACCCTTGCACCCTTGAAATTATTCTCAATTTGCGATTCTCAAATTGCGAATAACAAATTGAGAATGACTTCCCATTCATATTTATGGGCCTCCTGGCCTATAGGAATGAATGGGAAGGTATTCCTTAATTGCCATTTTGCAATTTGCTAATCGCAATTAGGGAATACTAAAAAATCGCAAAAGAATTGCGAATTTTTTAATACATCCCGTTTTGCAATTCTGAAATAGCAATTCTCAAAAGTCGCTATTTGAGAATCGCAAAAACTGATTTTCATACATATGCCCCCAAGCAGGCGTGCAACACCTTGACTCAAAGGGCTTCAGCCCCCTCCCCCCCGTCGTGTGTGGCAGCCCGGGATGAGACAGCTTCCCGGGCACACAAACAGTCGCACCTGAGCACTTCACAGGTCTTTATGAGACCATTTGCATGTTAATGAGGCCTTGCTGTTGTTTCACCCGTTCTAAGAGCCCCGGCAGCTCCACTCTGCCTACTGAGTAAAGATTCAGCCCCCCCCCCCCCGAATTTTATTCTAAGCCCCCCCCCCCCCGAAATGAAAAATATGGACCCATGTGTCTGAATAGTGTCCCTAACTAAAGTTTCCACTGTATGGCTTAAAGTAGTCAAATACAGTATTATAATCAATCAAGTAACAGTACTAATGTTCTCTATTCATTCTCATTGTTTCTTTTCCAATATGTTAGCTATTGTTGAAGATTTGCATCTTAAACTTCTTTTGTTAGGCAATTAGTTGTTGGAGACTATCCATTTTTAGGTGAATTTTCAGCAATGTTACCCTCAATATCCAATAACACAATAAGTGTAGATTTTCAAGGAAGATTTCTCTCATCGAATTCATATGTTGACAGTTATTCTCATTATGCATACGTCATTTAGGAGTTGCCTAATAAATGGTTCAGAGTATTTCAGAGTAATCTTTATTAGATTGTTCTATGTGTCACTTTGAGCTCGGGAAGAAGACACCTTTTCGTCTTTTCTGATTAGCTGCTCTGACTGTGAATTAATTGTTTAAACTTTCTTCAATTATTGAGCTCATTTTTATTTACTGATATTTGAATCATAGATGAACATTCAAGGGTTTTTCCTTTTGGCAACTAAAAGTCAGAACAGCAAATTTGTATTTTCTTATATACTATGGCAAACCGTGTAGGCCACTTCTGTGCAAGTTGCCACTGCTTATTTCATTTTATGCAGTTCAATTGATGTCTGCTGTCTTTCTGTTAGCAATACAGTTTGCATTTCTTTGATATTTTCAGTCTTTTACATTTATATTATCAATGGCCGAAGCCTAAAGATCCGATTGTTGTGCTTTGCTTGTGCTCTCACCTCACAGTTTGCATTTCATAATACTTTCAGGGACAGAAGTACGACCATTCCATTTTGCGAGTAGCAAATTGAGATTTTTTGCGACTCGCAAAACAGAATGTGCAAATGACCTGCCTCATCAATATTCATGAAGCAGTTCGCAATAAGCAAGTCATTGGGATTGGGCTACAATCACAGAGATGGTGACCTGCTTGGGACAGCAGATCACCATGTCTGTGCTTGCTTTTTAACTGGGGGTGAATGTTTTGCCATTGTGCAACATTCCGTCCATCATCTTGTGTGTTTTGCTGTTCACCCTATGTGGTAAGGGTATGCCCAGACGTGGGTCCCATGCTCACTAAGCCACTGGAGTCAAGCTATCCTGGTTGAAGACGGCTGATAGCCAGAAACCGGTCCTAGGATGCTTGATTCCGGTCCAGGGAAGACATGGCTTGACAGTTCGGGCTGGACTGTTCCCATGAGGCACAGGGTCAAGACTGATTTGCATATGGCCATGTCTGAACTGGGGTGGCTTGGTGAGCAAAATAACGATGGATTAAACCCAGATCTGTGACTGGGGGATGGTCCATGAGACCACTGCCTGCCTTTAAAAAATATTTTTGCATACATTCACAAAGGTTTGCGACTCGCTTACCACCTACTTCAAGTAGGTGGTAACTGTGATTTATAAGCAACCGCAATATTCGCACATACAAGTGTGACTCTCTATATGGAAGGGATGCCCTTGGCACGGCCCTTCCTAATAGTGACTAGCAAACCCTATTTTGCGAGTCGGTAATAGGTTACCGACTCGCAAAATGGGGTTTGTACATACCACAACCCATTTTAGCTAAAAGGGTTCCTACATCTGGCCCAAAAAGCTTTCTTTCCAATTTTTTAATGGCAGGCTGTGGTCCGTTGGACCACTGCCTGCTTGTAAAAAATATTTTCGCTGCCAAACTAAGGGGGAGGGGTTCCCTGTGGACCCCTTCTCGTTGGAGACTTGCTTACCACCAATTTAAAATTGGTGGTAACTGTCATTGTTTTGCGACCAAATTTGTGGTCTCAATACAATCGTACAACCCCCTGCGACTCACTATTAGGAAGGGACGGCCTTAGCACGCCCCTTACAAATAGTGACTCACAAACCCTAGTTTGCAAGTCGGTAATAGGTTACAGTCTAGCAAAATAGGGTTTGTACATGCTACAATCCTTTTTAGTGGGTGTAAATGGCCCAATTTTCTGTTTTCCAACCGCTAAAATGGTCGTACATTTGGCCCTCAGTCTTTTACACTTTATATTATCAGTGGCCGAAGCCTACAGATCTAGTTGCTGTGCTGTGCTTGTGCCCTCACCGTACACTGCTACAGTGCACGCCAAAATACCATAATGCCATAAAGCTGTAGCACCTCTCGTTAATTATCAAATGTTGGACAAGGCTAAGACGGAGGCTACAGTGTCAAACCAGGTTGTATGACCCAAAGAAATGGATGCTGTTACTGAGAAGCTGAGACAGACAGCAGAAGCCCATTGGTGCACGAGTGAGGAAACCTAAATAAGCCCCTTTACTACAAAGGTAACACAGAGAGCTAATTGCACTAAGTAACAGGTTCCTTGATCAACAAAGCAGGTGGGTTAGCCTGCTCGCCACAGTGGTTGCACTGAGTCCCAGTCTGCAGCAGGAGACTGTGGAATTTTGGGGCATGCGTCAGGCAGTTGCTCAGGTGTGTCCCCCCAACCCCCTCCCCCAGGCCTCCTTACCAATTTTAAAATAAGTTGTGATATAGTGGTATTTGTCTATTCCTCCTTAAGGGGAAAAATTATCCACAAAACGTACAAAAGCATAAGGCACCATAGATACTGCATTGTACTGTACTGAACGTGAGGATTTGGGTGGGCAGGTGAGGCAGTAGCACAGCAGGGTGGATGCCTTCAAGAGGTGATGGTGTCACACACAAATACAGAGCCCAATTAAAGATCCAGTCAATGCATAAACTTATAAAGAAATTTAAAAAGAATAGTTAGGCTTAGCACAACTTTATTTAGTCATACGTATTCCTAATCACTAACTCGCTTTCAAACATTAATCTCTCTACAGTGTGACCTTCACAGGGTGATTGGCAGTGTTGTGCTAATACCCACTTTTGCAACATCACACATTTTATCAAGGAGACAATGGGATCGGAGAAACTCAGAGTCCAATATAATGTTCTTGGAAAACTGGAAGCTATTGCACAGAGTCGTCAAAAAGAGGTGTAACAATCCAATGCAGAGAAAGCAAGGAAAACAAACCAAAAGTTCAATATCAAACTAACCCCCCCCCTCCCCCCCATAAATGACAAGAGAAAAGAAACACATCAAGGAGCAATCAATACTAGTTGGTGCAGAGGGTAAACACTCACAAAAGAACAAGTAAAAGAAAGATGATATTTCAATAACTAAATATTACTTCAAGGGCACTGCAATAACACTAGTCCTCCCTTAACCAGCTCAGAAGTACTAGAGGCCAACACATTGATACATTTTGTTCACCAAAGCCAAAGTTGAATAACAGAATACTGAAGATCACAACAAGAGCAATAGAAGGAGGTTAAAGAGCTAGCGGACATATTCATTTTAAAGGTATCTTAATCTACTACTCTAACGGGGCCTCTTCTACCTGCTTCACAAGAATCAAAGGCAGTCACATTATTACCAACGGCCAAAAAATACATCAGGGTCCAAAACAATAGCACAAGTGCATTACAGTCTCATGGAGGTAGAAGAATTAGTGGACATGCCAATCAATGAGCTATCCTAACGACCTCCCCCTTTCATCTTTAGTTAAAGACAGAGGAAATAATGGTGTGTGGCCGAGAACACCAACATTGTGGTCGCATAAGTGCGAACCCCCGTCCCGGTATAAGAAAAACATCTATCATTTCTCCACGTTTGGGCGAGGAGGCAACCCCCTCAAAGTGATAAAATACGGCAATTGCGGAGTGGCAACAGAAAGAGCGTAAAAGATAATTCCTGAGGTTGCGAAGGCATAGTGAGGCGACCAAAGGGCCAGCCGCAGGCTACGGGTCCGAGACGCCGGAGGCCAGGCATGCAAGAGAAATCTACTGGAAGTCCCCATTCAGCATGACATTGATGCAGGCTATATGGTCGTGGATAAGAAGTGGGGGGCTACCGAGAAACACAGAAGTGCTGAGAAGGTGGAGTCCTGGTAGGGATAGAGCAACCGAGTGAAGAAGAATACAGGAGGCGCATACCCCAGGCCCGAAACCCAGATGTGCTGAGAACGTGGAGCCCTGGTAGGGATTCTGCGACCGAGTGCAGAAGACTACAGGAGGAGCATACCCCAGCCCCGATACATAGCATCGGAGTTGGCACGGGCTCAGCACTTAGGTATTCGGCAGAGAAAACCTTGACTCATCAAGACAGGAGAGATCAGATGATTGCGGCGACAGCAGGGAGCGGATGAGAGGCACGGGGCAGATCGGATTCTCACATTTTTATGAGGCCTCCATCCGGGTGAGTCTGCACTAAGCGCAACACCGGAACCGACACGGAGTGAAGAGCGTAACCCCAAAGCACTCGACAGTCCGAAGCATGACCCTGCGAGGCCGGAGAGACCGGGCGGCTCCAGCAAAGAGGCAAAGGTCATGCCCTGAGTCCTAGGAGGCCCCCACCTGGGTGAGTCTAGCAGCTGCAAACTAGGCAACTGACCCAGGAGAAGACAGCAGCCTGGTAAATGGGACAGTGACCTCCCAGGAAACAGTGGGAGAGACCCATAGAGAGCAATAGAGTCAAAGGAAAAACAGACACTGCAGGGGGAAAAACAAAACAGAACTCAGGAACCCTGCAGGCTTCCAGTGGCACAAAGGAGCACGTTGGAAGGCCAAGGTGCGTAGTAGAGGCCTAAAAGCACAGTGAAATAAGGCCTGACTGACAATTACCTGGACAGATAGAGGGAAGGCCTAGGCAAAAACAGTCCCCAGATTCCAGAGCACTGATGAAGAAAAGTCCAGTATAGAGGAAGGGGATGAGGCGCGGAAGCACATGAGAAGGGAGTGGGCCTCATTGTAGACAGCACTAGCGGCGTGGGAGGAGAAGCCAAGTCTAGGAGGGGAATACGAGGCCTGCACTAGCACGAAGGTGAAGTAGGAGATACGCACAAGATAACGTGGATCACTGCCATTGGACGCTTCAATCTCTGAGGACTACCGAACCTCAGGAGACATCTGCGATATAAGCCCCTCTGGCAGGCAGGGCCATAGAAAGGAGAGACATGTGAGAAGCTGGATTTTCCTCTTACACCTTACCCTCAATAACCGAAACTGAAGAGTAAGTCAGGGAACACCCAGCCTACCACGCAAAAACCCTCACAACTACCCACCGACAAAGATGAGGGGTACCTGCTGGCACAGAAACCTCACTGCACTTCCCCTAGAAAAAGTACCGGTGGCAATAGCAGACAGTAAGGTGGCGCTTCATCAAGATATAGTGGCAGTGTCAGTGGGGCTGTGATTACTGCAGGCTCAACACCGTAAGTCCTACAGGGTCAATTGAGTTGAATCCACAGTCACCGAACTTCTCCCGGAACACAAACAAGGGGTCTCGCGCCTAGATGACCTCACCACAAGAGTGACAGAGCTTCAACGACGGGCTGAGGACGACGAAGGGCGGAACAGAAGAAATAACATCAGGATAGTGGGCATTCCTGAGTGCACAGAGAGCTCAGACATGTTAAGGTTTCTAGGAAATGGCTGAGAGAAGAAATGCCCTCAGACTCCCTTTCTAAGTTATTTGCCCTAGAAAGGGAGCATTGAGTACCTGGGAGTGCGCCTGCCCTGGGAAGATGTCGGAGACCGTTAGTGGGCATCCTGCTACATTATAAGGACAGGGATTTGATTCCACAACAAGTACGCGCCCACGGGCCCTATATCATGGGAAACAGCAAAGTGTTGATGATCCCCGATTTCACAGCCCGAGTGCAGGCACAGCAAGCATCCTTTATTAAGGCCTAGAGGCAGTACTCTGATAATCCTGGCAAAACTCAGGATTATCCAGAGAGGGTGACGTTATGCACACCAAGTCTTCATTTTTTTCTTCCTTATTTAAAGTTTCAAATTGTTGGTTTTTTTTGGAAATTCTTTTTATTGTTGCATCAGAAGGATCACAGATGTAAATAAGTTTCACACAGTAGAGCGTCAACATTCCGCTCTTGCCGCCAATCATGCAACTTTTCTATTGTTATTGGATGTCGTACCCTTCATATGAACTCTTTGCTCTTGAACTAGCAACATAAATAAAATACATAAACCGAAAAAAAATCCCCCAAATCAGCAGCCCACCAACCCCGGCTTTCCTTCCTCCCTCACTCCCGTCCCCCCCACCTATCTGCTGTGGTGCACCTGGGAAATCCAGAGTCCGGAACAGGGCATCAAAGTACACATACATCGTTCGTTGATCTCCATCTTACATATTACCTCGTCTAGGGTCCCACTGACCTCATGTGCCCAGTCCGCAGTGACTCATTCTAGTCCATGGTAGTGTCTCCATTTAGCCCATATTTTCCGAATTTTTTTGGGGCAGCCTCTGGCTTTATAAGTCACTCTCTCTGCCGCCATGTACAGATCTAGCCCTCTCCTCCATTCCTCCAGATCTGGTTTTTCGGGCACCCCCAAACGTCGTGCTATGTCCCTTTTTGCCACCACTAAAGCCAACAGCAGAAAGATTATCAAGGGGCGGGTGAGATCTACTTCTGTAGTCATGCCCAGCAGCGCCAATCTAGAATCCCGTGGGATGTCCACCCCCAGTACCTCGTCCAGTTCCATGAACCCACCTTCCCAGTATTCTTGAATAACTGCACATCCCCAGATTGTATGGAAGAAATCGCCAGTGTGCTGGTGGCATCTAAGGCATACAGTGTCGGCAATCCTACCCATTTTAAAGAGTCTAACCCTGTTGAAGTAAGATCGATGGAGCACCTTAAATTGTATGATGCGGAGTCTCAACTTTATCGCCACCTCACGAGGGTGCATGAGAGCGAGCTCCCAGTCCAGATCCTCCATGTTTCCCACGTCTGCCTCCCACTTGTCTCGCAGGGCCTGTAGGTCACCCAGCATATTATTAGTCAGGGTTTTATACGTTAGGGATATTGCCCCCCCTGTATCTGTTCCTGTAGCAATCTGCCCTCCAGTGGCGTGTATTCTGTGATGTCTGTAAGTGTAATGTTTTGTGCCCTCCATGCATGCTGCAGTTGAACGTATTTGTAATACTGGGTGTTGAGTAGGCCAAATTCATCTTTAAGCGCCTGAAAAGTTTTCAATTCCCCCCTTGCTATCACGTCTCCCACAGTGGAAATGCCAATGTCATCCCATCTTCTGAAGCCTTTCAGCTTGTTAAGCTCCCCTAGCCACTTGCAGCACCATAGTGGCGTCTGGCGAGTGGGCCTCTTGTCCCAACCCATTCTTATTGTCGCTCTACGCCACACCGTCAACGTAATTCTGGTGGCAGGGAGGAGCTGTTGACCCCCCGTCTCTCTATAGAGGTAGTGTAGTATAGTCTTGCTCGACCACTTAGATCTCTCCAGTGCATAGGTAGGGTGGTCGGCTGCCGCGTGCAGCCACTCATTAATTGGGGCGAGGTGTTCCGCCCAGTAGTAGGCCTCTAGGTTAGGAAGCGAAATCCCCCCACTATATTGGTGTCGTTGCATTGTGGAGAGAGCCACTCTTGGCTGTTTCCCCAGCCACAGGAAGGTGCGCAGATCCGCATGTATTTTATTCATGGTCGTATTCGGCAGAGGATAATACTCGTTTTGGAGCGCATAGAGAAACTTAGGCAATAGGACCATTTTATATAGGGCGGCGCGACCCAATATGGTGAGTGGGAGCTGTCTCCATCTGTCCATCTCTGTCTTCGCTCCCACCATTATTCGGGTTATATTGTCAGTGAAAGAGCGTTCCCTATCTAGGGTTATGAATATCCCGAGGTACTGAAAGCCTTCCTTAGTGTGTATAAGTAACTCTGGTAAACACTCCCTCCTCTCATTGCCTTGTGGATCATAGAGGACCGATTTGTGCCAATTTATCGTGTGTCCCGCCCTCGCCCCGAAGTCACCTAGCTCTCTGAACAGTGCCGGGATTGTCCTATCTGGGTCTGTCACGAACAATAATACGTCATCGGCATACAGGGATAGTTTTTCCTGTGTCGCGTCTGAGCCTCCCCAAGTGAAGCCTCTAATTTCTTGATTAATCCGGATCCGTATCGCTAAAATTTCAATTGTAAGGGTAAATAGAAGAGGGGACAATGGGCAGCCCTGGCGAGTTCCCCTCCCAATCGGAAATTCGCGGGACAGTCGCCCATTGATCCGTACCCGTGCTCTCGGGTCTGAGTACAGGAGCCGAACCCATTTCAAGTACTTGGATCCAAATCCAAACCGTCGGAGCGTCTCCATTAGGAAAGGCCAGTGGACTGCGTCAAATGCCTTCTCCGCATCCAGGGAGAGGAACCAGTGGGGTTCACTCCTCTCACGGACCTCTTGAAGCCAATTGTGGGTGCGGCAGAGATTGAGTTTGGTTGCCCTGTCCGGCAGGAAGCAGGATTGGTCCATATGTACCAGCTCTGTGATGACCTGTCTTAGACGCCTAGCTAGGACAGTGGCCAGAATTTTCGTTTCTATGTTTAGGAGGGAAATTGGGCGGTAGGAGGAACAGTCATCCCTAGGCTTACCCTCTTTGTATATCGGGACAATAGTGGCTAAGGCTAAATCTGGGGGGAGGCTCCCTGTCTGGTACGAGTCTGTGAATAGGGTCTTCATATGTCGTTGCAACAAATCCGCCGTCCGTTTGAAGAATTCCGCCGGGAAACCGTTGGGTCCCGGCGTTTTCCCGGGTTTCAGCGCTGTTATGGCTTCCGATATTCCCTCTAGCGTCAAGTCTGCCTCGAGGGCTACACTGGCCTCTGTGGACAAGATCGGCACCTCCATGTCACATAAGTATCGTTGTGCGTCCTCACAGTCCCCCAAATCCCTGGCCCTTTAGAAGTCCTCATAGTAGGTCGCAAAAGCGTCCGCTATGGCCACATCCGAGTTCACCCGCCTTTTCCCTACTATCGTGATCTGATCCACCCACCGAGTCGCTCGTTCCCTCCTGCTCAACCAGGCTAAAAGTTTTCCGGACTTGTCACCTACATCATATAGCCGGTGCAGTGTTGCCAGTGCCTGAGTACGTGCCTCATCCGTGACTAGCTCCCTGTAGTGTCTCTGTGTGTCTAGCAGCTTCCTGAGGCGCGCCTCCCCCTTCTGCTGATGATATTCTGCTTCTAGAGTCAGGATGTTCACCTCCTCATTCGCTATCGTCTCCTGACGTTTCCGCCTGACCTCCCCCAACCTACTCTGAATGCGGTCTCTCAGGACTGGTTTCATAGCTTCCCATAGGGTATCTCCGGAGTCAACAGATCCCTCATTTTCGGCTATGTAGACCCGTATATATCTGCTCGCAAGCCCCACAAAATTTCCGGTGTTTGAATGTCCCATGGCGCTAGTCGCCATTGCGCCTGACTCCCCCCTCTCTCGCACCCCAGGTGTATATATAGCGGGGAGTGATCAGAGATCCCTCTCGCCTTGTATTCTGCTAGATCTCCCGTCGAGATCTCCTGCCTGGATGTGAAGATATAATCTAATCTGGAAAAGACTTTGTGGGCCCCCGAGTAGAATGAATATGTTTCCTGCGTTGGGTGGAGCCATCTCCATACATCAGTGAGGCCGATGGTGGTCATTTGCCGCGCTAGGGGTGTTGTGGATCCTGCAGTGTGAGGTGACCCGATCTATCCTGTGAGGTGCACATTACATCGTTAAAGTCTCCCCCCACTATCTGTGTTGAGTCGGCCGTGTCTAATAGGATATTCATGACTGCCTTCAGTGTGCGTGCCTGCAACTTGGGTGGGGCGTATACTGATATTATCGTGTATTTACGTCTCTTCCACAGCCCCTGGACTCCCGCATATGTACCCTGTGGGTCCAGCCAAGTGTGTGTAACCGTGAATGGCGTCGCTTTTTTTATGAGAATCGCGGCTCCCCTGGAATCCATTGTGTAGCCTGCATGTGCTAAGACAACATACCGACCTTGCGCTATAAATGTGCATTGGTTTCCACTGAGGTGTGTCTCCTGGAGGAGAATGATGTCAGGTGCCAATCGTTTGAGGTAAGCGTTGACCAAACTTCTCTTAATTTTACATCCCAGGCCATTTACGTTCCATGTTAGCACTGTGACCCCCGCGTCACCCATGCGTGGATTATCTAGTGTACCTGCCATTGCATGTCACAGTGTCTACCCGGTGGGGGACCTCGAGGTAAGGATGTCACCAAGTGTGGGATGGCATTTCTCTGCTGCTTCTCAACTAACTCCCCCCTCCCCCCCACAACCCCCCAAAACCCCAACATGAGGTAATACCGGAACCAACTCCCCCCTGCACCCCCCTCCCCACCTCCCTCCCCTTCCAGCTGCGTCCCAACCTGGGACCAAACTATCCACGGGAGTAGGTCTGTCGCCCTCCCACACATCCCTCCCCACACTAGACAATAACCAGTTCTAAGAAACTCAAAAAGAAAAGAACAGTAGGGGGTGTGTCAACTTGCTTGCTCCGTAGCGCCGAGCCGCTATCTTCCCCGATCTTTGTGCACCAATAGTCACGAATGTGAGTCTTGTGTATCCATGGTCGGGCCTCGACCCGAGGAGTCTTGTTCCAACTGGTGAATTTCTTTGACCAGCGGGTGCATCGAGTCACCCAAGAGTTCTTCCTCCTCTCCCCCGGATGTGCGGCCCTCCGATTCCTCCATATCTTCTCCTTCAGAGCGGATTCCCTTCCTCAGGCAACTGAACCGCGAGCCCGCAACAGAATCATTGCCTGGGGACGCCGATCTGCCTCCTCTCTTGTCCGCCGTGCCTCGAGTTCTGTACAGTGTTGCTGTTGTCTTCTGTTGCGTCCTCCGTGCTTTCCGCCGCTGCGGTTTCGGTAGCTCCCATCGTGGCCTTTCCCTTATCAACCTGTCCAGTGCATCTCGGCCAATTCAAGATGGGACGCTCTTCGAGCCATTGCCATGCGTCGTCCGGGTGTGCAAAGAAGATGGATTTATCCTTGTAGATTACCTTGAGTTTGGCAGGAAAGAGGAACATGTATTTGATATTCAGAGACCTCAGCTTTGCCTTTACAGAGTCAAACGAGCGGCGCTGTTTTGAGACTTCCTGACTGTAGTCTGGAAAGATCATAATAGTAGCGTTCTCCAAGCGGATCTCCCCTAAGGTTCTGGCTTCCCGGGGAAAGCAGCTGTGCACCGTCTCTGCGGCACTTCTTCCAGGTGCCACGAGGTTGTGTCTTCCTTCTGGTGTCTTTTCGGGCTCGTGCGGGATGTTGTAAGACGGATAACTGGGCAGCTCGGCCGGAGCTCCGGCAAGGCACGTCTAGTCGGCCATGCTGCTGGCCAAGCCCCTCAAAGTTTCAAATTGTTATTCCATTTGCGTGCTATTTGGGTTTTATAATGGTTTGTCCTGTGCCAAGAAATGTAAGTAGATTTCCAAAGGAGCGACATCTCACTCCTGCACCAAATGCACAGCATGCGTTGCTCGAAAAGCAATACCAATACTTTGTTACATTCATCATAGTTTTTTGATTTTATTCCTTGTATTCCTCAATTTACATGTTGTTTTACATCTTTTGTCACAAGTCCAACGTTTCATGCATAGTAAATTTCTAATTATGACGGCTATGCCAATCCAGGCTTATTTTGCTGCCACACGAAAATATACACGAACTTCCTCCATAGAAACAATGAATCATATATCCAATGCATTTCGGGCTCCCTTTTTCGCCCTTCATCAGGGATTTCACTGTGAATATTTAAAAAGGACAATATTAGACCCTATGCGACCCCACATTCACATTTCAAATATACGTACATTCCACCTTGTGTGGTAACTTTGTAACGTGCACTTTCCCGCCAAATATGCATTTAACCTTCATTATCCTGGAGGGCACTACACATTTCTTCAATACGCCTGAGGAGACATGGTCTTGGCTGGAGGCGTATGAAAAAGGCATTCCTCTGCACGAACCACGGCAGGACCCCTGAGGGATGCAGCACGTATCAAGGAGCAGGCAGCTTTGCCACAAGAAAGCAAATGCACTCCAGAAGCCCACAACCTCTCAGACACAACAAGACAGGAAAGCTGCACTGCAAGCATTGGCATCACTGTTATCGCCTAAAAAGTCTGACAAGCTGAAAGGTTCATCCTACGATCAATTAGCTCAATCGACTGACTCTGAAGACAACACATGATTATCCTGACCTGATGGGCCTTGAATTATCTTTCGAAGACAACATCAAACTGGCCCTAGTTAATATGTATAGCAGGAGCATCTCCAAGACTTTTGGTCTTCATCTTCTAAACAACTTTCTTACTACTAAGCTCAAAGCAGACACAACTGTGATTGTAGGCGGGGATTTTTTTTTTTTAGAAATCTTTTTATTAACAAAGTCACAAAGAAAAGAAAAACATCAGGTGAAGTTACAATTTTCTCACTAGTCAAAAGGTACAGTCTCACTTGTACAGAATAATAAAAACAATGTAAAAGTATTGGGTCACGGGGATTCTTATGCTTCCACCTCCAGTTGACGTGCCGGGGGCGTACAAATCTCTCCACTGTAACTATTCCAGGCCCCCTAAACCTTTTCCCATTTCTCAGGACAACCCCTGGCCACATATACCGACTTCTCCCTGAACATACACCAGTCTAGGTCTTCCGCCCATTTGGAAACCCGGGGCGGCTGGCTGGCTCCCCATAACTGAGTGATATTTCGTTTCGCTATCATACACGCCAGGGTTATCCATTGTTTCCCATATGTATTCAAGTCCGTGGGTTCCCACACATTCAGTATACATCTACGGGCCTCCGGCCGTATCTCCAAACCCAAAGCGCCTCGCATCTCGTCGTGAATTTTTGTCCAATACTCCTGCACTTCCACTCAGTGCCACAGAATATGCATAAAGGTGCTGAGCTCTCCAGACCCCCTTCGGCACTCCGCACCTTCCATTTGCCCCATTCGTATCAGGCGAGGCCCCGTAACATACGACCTATGTAAAATCTTTTGTTGCACCAGTCTAAGTCTCATCTGAATCACAACCACCCTCTGGGAGGAGATCGCCTCCGTCCAGTCTTCATCATCTAGCTCCACCCCATCAGCACTCCATTGCATTCTAATGCGTCCCAGCGGGTCCCCCATATTATTGACAAGCTTTTTGTATATTAAAGAGATAGTCTTCTCAGGGAGGTGTCCGTCTAACACTCTATCTTCAAGAGGAGAGGCCTCTGGGAGTGTGGAGTCTCTAGGTATGTGCGTGAGGAGAGCGTGTCTGACCAGGAGGTAACGGTAGCACTCACTGTCATAAAGGCTGTATTTCTGCTTGAGAGAGTCAAATCTATACATTGTGTCCCCTCCCCACATGTCCTTAATTTGTGCGATCCCGATGTGATCCCACTTGTCGAATCCCTTAGACGTCCACAAACTCCCAAGTCTCTCCGAATTCCATAAGGGGGTGTCCAAGGTAAGTTTCCTCTCCCAGTTAAGATATCTATTGGCCGCGTGCCACCCGTGGACGGCATGTGCCGTTGGACCTGTCAGGGAAAACCGCCAAGGCCTGACATAAAGCGCCTGATGAAATCACCACCTGGTGCCTGTCAATCGTCCATGGCATATCCTGGATCCCCCGGAGGTCCATATACAACATGGTTCACTGCCGCTAGCTGAGAAGCCCAATAGTATTTCCGCAGATCTGGCAGTCCAATCCCTCCACCGTATCAAGGAAGAGTGAGTTTAGAGAATGCTATGCGGGGTCTTCCGTCCCACAGAAGTCTCCTCTGGAGGGCTTCTATATCTTTAAAATAGGATGCCGGTACCGCGTCCATTGTATTCTGGAGTATGTATAATCGGGGAAGGGCCATCATCTTAATTAGGACTGCTCTACCCAACAAGGAGAGTGGAAGAGCCTTCCAGCGCTCCACATCCCTTTTAAACCGGTCTAGGGGGGACCCAAATTATTGGCATACCATAACTTCGGGTCAAGTGTAACATATATACCTAGGTATTTAAACCCTACCGGCTCAATTTGTATGGGGCATGACTGCGGTATTACTGGCGGCTCACCCTTGAGGACGAAGAGCACTGATTTTGTCCAATTGATTGCAAATCCGGAAAACCATCCGAATATGGCGAGCACATCCAGAAAACAGATCATAGATCCCCTGGGGTTGGTAAGGTAAAGCAGCATATCATCGGCATACAGTGAAATTTTGTCCTCCCATTCCAACGTCCACCACCGGCCTCGTATCGACCAATCCCATCTAACCCACACCGCCAGTGGCTCCAGGGCCAGGGCAAAGAGAAGCGGGGACAAAGGGCATCCCTGCCTTGTGCATCTTCCAAGGGGAAAGTTGGCCGACTTGCAATAATTTACTACTACTCTAGCCAAGGGATTAGCATATAATAGACGTACCCAACCTATGAATATCCGGCCCAAAGCCCATCTTCACCAATACTGCGAACAGGTAGGACCACTCAACCCTATCAAATGCCATAGTAGTGTCCAAGGACACCAGCACCGCCGGCTCCTGAATCGTCGGGGATCTACCCAGTATCCCATGCAACCTGAGCAAGGTAAGAGCTGTGTCTTGGCGGGGCATGAAACCCGACTGATCCGGGTGCATCAAGGTGATGATTACCTTAATCAATCTAGTGGCAAGTAGCTTCGTCAGGATTTTGGGCTCAGCATTGAGCAGTGAGATTGGTCTGTACGAGGAACAGGGCGTCTTGGGCTTGCCTGTCTTATGGATAACCACAATATTTGCCACCTGCTGGTCATACAGGAGCTGACCTGTCTCTCTACTCTCTGCGAACATGGATCGGATAAACGGGGCGTATTTATGAGAATTTAATTTATACAATTCTATAGGGATTCCGTTCGGGTCCGTCGCTTTCCCGGATCTTACCCCTCTAATTGCCTGTGCCACTTCATCATCAGTGAAAGGGGAATCCAGGTACCCCCTATCGTCCTCTGACAGTGTAGGCATACGGATGTCCCTAATCATAGCACTATTCTCAGCCTCTGTATGTCCACTGACCGAGGTGTATACTCTTCTATAATTTTCGGAGAACTCATCTGCCACTGCCTGTGGGTCCGTGACTATGATAGAATCAATTCCCTGTAGCTCAGATACCAGCCGCGATGCCCATTCCTCCCGCTCAAGCCACGCAATCAGTTTCCCAGCTTTGTCTCCACGTTCATATATTCAGCTTTGCGTGACCTTATTTTGAGCTACCGCCTTATCTCTGGCAAGGCTTTTGTACTCATATTGTCGCAATTGTAAAAGGTGTAGGTCCACCGCTGCGGCCGTCCTATCCACCTGTTCTTCCAACCTCGTCACGTCTGTTTCCACCCTCTCAACCTCTGCCTGATGCTTTTTCTCTTCCTGCCACCAGGGACAGGACCTCCCCCTGCACTACTGTCTTATATGCTTCCCACAAGGACTGCGCCGAGTCGACAGTACCTGCGTTTTCTTGGAAGTATCGATCTGCAATCTTAGCGATCTCTCTCTTAGAGGCAGGGTCTTTTAAGTGACACGCACTGATAGGAGCCACTCTACCTGCTGCAGGCTGACCGGTTTCCACATGTAACCACATGGGTGAGTGGTCAGATATCCCCCTGTCAAGGTATTGTGTGTCTCTGACTGCAGCTGCCTGGGCCGCCGGTATCAATAATTAATCTAGCCTGGACATGCTGTGGTGTGCTGCGGACATATGTGTGAAGTGTGCCTGTGTCGGATTACGTATTCACCAGCTATCCACAAGCCCTATTGTTTCAAGGAAGTCCGAGAGCCATCTATGGGCTGGTCGAAGTATTCTTGCCGGGTGTCTGTCAATCTCCCATCTAGTACTGCATTAAAGTCGCCCCTAACACCAGGAGGCCCAGGGGCAGGGTGAGAAAGATTGTCCCCAGGTCGCCGAAAGTGTCAGTTGAAGGCCAGGCGGGACGTAGATCGACAAGAAGGTAACCGTCCTCCCCCCCACATAGCCAGGGATTTTAATGTGTGTTTCAAACCTTCTGCACTTCAAAGAGTATTATCTGGGGATGAAGACCTCTATTGGGGCATTCCACTAATCTCAAGCCCGTGCTTATCGACTCTCCCAAAGGTGGCACTACAATTGTTGGACCTTTGCTTATTTTCCCATCTGAGAGCATGTAATGGCAGAACTATATCTGACGTAGCGAAGCACCCTACCTTCAAGAGAAATTCCTATTTGAATTGAATGGATGACTTCCTAGTGGACCTTCAGTCCTGAGAAAATGTTGCTAATATGAAGTTAATTCCAAGGTATGAGAGCAATCACTTTCCCCTCCTCACCTTTTGTGGAAACCTTGTACGGGCACACTGGGGCCAATGTTTTCCCCATGGTGAGCTGCTGATCAGTAACAACCAGAGGAAGGTTAAATTATTATTATTATTATTATTTATTTTTATAGAGCGCGTAGTCACCCGGAGGTATCCCAGCGCTAAAAGATCCTATCTCTTCAGGTCAGTGGGACAAGGGGGAAAGGGGAGGAGGAACAGAAGATCGGAGTTACGGACAAGCATGATTCATTGGGGAAAAAGGTGGGTTTTGAGCCGGTTTCTGAAGCGAAGATAATGTGGTTCGAGTCTCAGGTCGCGGGGGAGTGAGTTCCAGAGGCGTGCGGTGTGGACTGAGAAACGTCTTCCTCCTGCACGAGCTTTCTTAAATCTGGGGATAATGATGAAGTTTTCCGTGTCCGAGCGTAAGGGTCTTGAGGATTTGTAGGGTTTGATGAGTTTCCTGAGAACAGGGGGGCCTTGGTTTTGTAGCAGTTTGTGGGCTAGGCATAGGGCCTTGAATTTGACCCGCTCCCTTATTGGAAGCCAGTGGAGGAGTTTTAGTGCAGGTTTGTCCGAATCTCTGGCAGGGGTCTTTGTGAGAATCCGGGCCGCAATGTTCTGAATTCTCTGAAGCTTGTTCAGCGTCGCTTCGGGGGCGCCCAGGTAGATTACATTGCTGTAGTCAAGCCTTGAGAGTATTAGGCCTTGAATTAGCAATTTTTGGGAGTTGGGGGGCAAGAGGGGTAGGATTTTCCTCAACGATTTCAGGAGCCCGAAGCAAGTCCCGGCTACTTTCTTTGCTTGCACGGTGAACGAAAGATTGGTGTCGAGCCACACACCCAAGCTTTTTACTTCTTCTTTTGGCTCCGGGGGGGGACCCACACAAGCTGGCCAGATGTCCGGGGAGAGTGTGAGTCCTTTCTGGCCGAGGAGCAGAACCTCAGTTTTCGTCCCGTTCAGTTTTAAGGCTGAGTTGTTCATCCAGCGCTGGACCTGCGTAAGGCAGTTAAATAGATCTGCTGGTTGTTGTCTGGGGTGGGATAGTGACACAACTAGTTGTGTGTCGTCAGCGTAGCTGACGACGCTCACTCCGAACGGGGTGATGACCTCCTCCAATGGGGACATATAGATATTAAATAATGTGGGGCTCAGGGAGGAGCCCTGAGGCACGCCACATTGGAGGGGAGTTTCGGAGGAGCAGGTGTTATTTTCCCAGATCTGATAGGTCCGTTGGGCCAGAAAGGATGAGAGCCAGGTTAGGGCGGAGCCTTCCACACCGACTCTCTTGAGCCTTTTGATGAGGAGATGGTGGTTGACGGTATCGAAGGCCGCACTCAGGTCGAGGAGGATCACTGCCACTGATCCCCCATCGTCTAAGAGTGCTCTGGCCTCCTCTACCGCAGCCAGGAGGGCGATGTCCGTGCCCTGCCCCGGTCGAAAGCCCGTCTGGGAGCTTTTTAGCCTGTTGTTGTCCTCCAGGAACTGGGAGAGTTTTTTATTAACCAGTTTTTCAGCAATCTTGCTGATTCCTGGGAGTAGGGAAATAGGCCTATAGTTAGCCAGATTTTCGGGATCGAGGGAAGGTTTCTTTAGTAAGGCTTTAACGACTGCGGCCTTCCAGCTCGGGGGTACGGCTCCCTGTTGGAAAGAGGCGTTGATCAGGTGGGTAAGGGGGGGAACAATCGTGGGAGCTACCTCCTTGAGGATCCGAAGCGGGGCGGAGTCCATGGGAGATCCGCTTTTTATGGAGTTTAGCGTGTTTCCCACTTCTTCGATCGTAACTTGACCCCAAGAGGAGAGACAGGTGGGTGTCAAGGTTTGCGGGGGGTCGTTTTCCTCGCACGGACTCGCAGGGGGATTGAGTCAAGGATTTTTTGTATTTTTTCATGAAAGAAATTAGCCAGCTGTTGGCATTTTTCCTGATCGGCCTTAGGGTCTGGGGGGTGTCTCGGTCCAGGTTCTGGGGTCTTCAAGAGCTCTTTTAAGATGACGTAGGATTCTTTGCTGGAGCATACCGCTTTTTCTATTCTATCCTGGAAGAATGCGCTTTTGGTTTTACGAATAGTAGTTTTGTAAATTAAGAGCGCGGTGGAGTAGGCGTCTTTATTTGCTTTCGACTTATCCTTCCTCCAGTAGCGTTCCGTTCTCTTGCAATCTTGGCGCAGGGCTTTCAGTTCTGGGGTGTACCACAGAGCAGGGGATATTCTTTTTTTTTTTTTTTGAAAATCTTTTTATTAGCAAAGTTGTAGAGCAACAACAGAATATAGATATGTTTACACAATACCAATGTTAAACTCCGTTGCACATGTATGCGGTTGCTCATAGCAAATATACAAGCTTGGTAAATTCGATTTTTCATTTTGTCGATGAATCATTACAACTAACAAACCCCATTCATTCCCGATCCCACCCTCCACCCTGCAAGTTCCCACCCTTCACTCTCTAAATAGGCATATGATCTAAATATCGCTATGTGGGTCGCACTCTAGTCATTTACACATAGTTAAGGTCAATACACAGTCTGGTTAGGTAGCGGAATGCTACAGACGGGTTCGACCTACCCGTGTTGCCTCATAGTGCACCGCAGGTATTGTTCGTGGCAGTGCATATGAGAATAAGCATTGGCGTAACCGCACCCCAAGTGGCTATTCACCAATATCCTCTTCATCACTGTCACTGCCAGCCTCAAACACCCCCAAAGTGTCAAACCATTCCAGTGAGATAGGTGTCTTGCGGAGGCCCCTACTCTCTTCCCTTTGTAGTGCCTCGCCCTCAGCCTTACCCCAACGTACAACTTCCGCCCTCCACAGGTCAGGGTTGGGCGGTTTCGATGACTTCCACCGTATTGTGATGGCACGCTTAGCCAACAACAGGGCCAGATCCGAGAAGCGCGCCGCCACGGTCCTGGTGCGGGTCGATGGACCTAGCCCTAGGAGCATGTGTTCAAGTGTAGGTGATCGGGTCAAGGTACCAGCCTTCTCAAGTGAGTCATGGAGCAGGGGATATTCTTTTAGGATGTTTAAAAGTGGCGGTTTTAGGGAGGAGTTTGTCTAGTGAAGAGGTAATCCACTCATTAAACTGTTTATCGGCCGTGGCCGGATCGGTGGAGAGCTCAGGGGTGGAGTTTGAAAGGGCGGTGGCCCATTCCCCAGGTGCAAGTTTGTGCCACCGTCTATCGGTGACCTGGATTTTCAAAGTTTGAGGGTTCGTAGTGGGTACTTCCCAGGAGATAGGGACAAGAAAATGATCCGTCCAAGGAAGGGTCAGGGGTGGCCTGGTGATGATGGTAGCCACATTAGTGAGGATGGGATCCAGTAAGTGTCCCTTCTCATGGGTAGGCTCATTGTTGACCAGTCGGATATTAAGTGACGATAGGTCCTGAAGAAGATCGGAAGCTATCCGGTCCGTCGGGTCCATGAAATGCAGGTTCAGGTCGCCAAGGTTAAGAAAGTTAGTGGCAGAAGATGCTAATTGTGAAACCGATTCGATGACGGCATTGAGGAATTTCTCAGGAGCACCTGGGGGGCGGTAAATCAGTAGTCCTGACAAGGAATGAGCAGGGGAGGTTTGAATGGAAAAATGGCAACTTTCACAGTCCTCGATGTGGGCGTTGGAGGTTCTACAGATAAGCTGTTCCCTGTAGATAATGGCTACCCCCCCTCCCCTCCCTTTGGGCCTGTGTAAGGCTTGAAAAAGATAGCCTGGGGGGAGGGCCGTGACGATGCCCGAGTCTGAGCTGTCCGATAGCCATGTTTCCGTGAGAAACAGCAGATCGAAATCATGGTCTAGAATTAGCAAGTTTGTTTCGAGCGCATGTTTAGGAAGGGAGCGGCAGTTAAGGAGTCCTATCTTGAGTCCGGGTTTAGCTGGGCTCTGGGGAGTAGGATTGCAGCGCATACAGTTAGAGAAGGGTTTGCCTTCAGTGTGCGTGTGATAACAGGCCAGGGTTTTTTCCGGTTAGAGTGCGCGGAGCATGTCTCCTGAGTACACCAAGCGGTCAGGAGGGACATCCGACAGAGTTCCTGGGTGAAGGACTGGGTTATTTAAGACCCAGCGGTGCCAGGGAACAACACCTGAAACCTTCGTGGGTAACCTGCTCCGGCGTACAAGTGACAGAGACACGGGACACTTCCTCCGGCGTCAAAGATTCGAGCTTTATTTACTGCAGGGAACACAGAAATCACGGCAAGTACAACGCGTGCTACTTGTGGAGACTGCTTCAAATTGGTTCTGTGGATCGCTCCTTTTATACATAATTCACCCATAGGTTTACATGGTACACAAAGGTTTATGGCTCAGTTCTCATAGCTATCCCCTAGAGGGGTCGCTTTGGTCTCTTTGATACATTCAAGGTCCGGAACATAAGTGCGGAAACATTTGGGTTGTTCCCAACTGTAAAAACCCATCTTCCCTCCATTAGTGCATTCCAATCAGCAGTAAAACAGATCGAAGAAGGAACAAGAACAGGTGCGGAGGAAGATGGAGACAGTGGGGATTTGGAAAGGGTGTAAAAGGGGGGGTATCGAGAAACACGAGCTCCTGGCATCAAAGGGACGTGCCTAATGAGATGCACGGCTGAGACAATAGACCGGCACGGCAAGATGAGCCTCGAGCGGGGCCATTTGCCTTACAGTATCATCCCCCTCGTCATAAAGACACTTTCTAAAGGACATGTGTCTTCCGTACATATCTTGGGAATCCCAGGGTCGCGAAGCGGACAGCGTCCGTTCGCTGACTACTTGAGGGCAAGAGACAAAATGGATGCCATATCTAAAATGGAACCCGTGGGTACAGATAGAATAACCCACATAACAGACGAACGGTTTAGGTTAGCACAGCAAAACTGCATACACCCACTAAACTCGTCATTTGCGGTTCATAGATACCGGACTCGACCATATTCGTGCGAGTCAAAAACATCACTTACAATTGCCACGGAACCTCAGACGCTCCTTTTGCCCTCATGTAGGCAAGCACTAGTCGGAATCATACTCGATATTCATCAGACCATCTAGATGTTGCTGTAACATAGCTCTGTCCAATCGAGCTTCTTTGGTAACAGGCGGCTGTCTTATACACGCTGTAGCACAGAGGCCACATAAGGCAGGACCACACTGCACGCAAAGGCAGCACGTGAACAGGAACGCCACAACAACTCTGACAATCATCAGAATCTTCCAACCCCAAGTCGACATCAGGCCCCAAAACCACCCAAGTAGCGTCCAATCCCCTACGTCCACGTGTATGGACTCAGAGATCTTATGCAACTTTGAGATGGCTTGATAAACAGTCGGAGCGTTATCAGGAATGAAAATACAGCAGCTCGAATGGATCACCTTGCATACCCCACCTCGATCTGCTAAGATCACGTCTAAAACCATACGGATTTGTAACGTCATAAGTCTATCCGCCTGAAGTTCTGTGGTGATATTACCAAGGGCACTGGCAGTAATATTAGCTGTCGATTCCACCACTCGAGTCAACTGTCTCAGGTTCCTACTATTAATCATAGGCCCCCAAAACGGGAGGAAACCCTTGAAAAAGTCTCCTGCCTCTTGACCGGCAGTGTCCTCTTCGCTAATTACGCCCCTCACAACTCTAGTCTTGTGATAGTCTGCATCTACAGTGAACGTCGGAGGCAACAAATTTGCGATAAAACATGAGCCCACAAAGTCGAAGGGCAACCATGCATACGCACGATCATGGCAGATAAAATATGTACCCTTGGCAGTCAGGAACACAGGGGACGAGACCATCGGCAATATGTAATTTTCAGTGCAAGCACTCTCTCCAAGTCGGGCTTTCGATCTTCGGCCACGACCTATTAGACAAAAATTACCAATGTGGGGTACGACCCATATCGGGGGCGAGCTTTTAAGCTGTTTTTCACTAGTGAACACACTATACTCGCCTCTACTCAGGACCCTATAGGCTTGTACCTCTTCTTCTGGAATAAGCGATGGTTCATAGATATCTCTATCTAGATCCTCTATCGCTATAGACAAAGGCTTTTGATACGAGCCAGGGCCAGAGTAGGGGGATCGTGGCTCTCGATTGGGGTGGGAACCTAGTGCGCTTCGAAACATTGTTTGAAATGCTCGAGCGGAACCCTGGGAACTGTACGGCAAAACCAAATATGGAATTCCCTTATCTGTGGTATGTGGCATCAACCCACACACCCAACAATTTGTAGTGTTAATCACTAACTGGTGTTGGTGAAGAAGCTGAATAAAGGAATTAATGCGAAATTCTGCACGTCTAGCCTGCTCGTGTTCGGGTAAGATATGGAAAGAATGAGGAGATGCAGTAGAGGTGAATTTAGAGTCAGAAGTAGGAATAGGTGTAGGTATGGCAGAAGGTAAGAAGTACGACATCATATAGTACACCCCACCCGCCAGTAATGCAGAAACAATCAAAAGCAATACAAATATCTGAAACATAAAGCATTTCGTACGACTAAGTTGCTGTAGCTCGAATCTTTGTGCCTGTACTCTTTCCACATCCATCAGCTTTGAAAACGCCATCCCCTATGACCGTCCGCAACGTTTCTTGACGCACTTCGTTCTGTGTAGCAGTAGTCAATTCCTAGGAGTTCCCAGGAACCGACGGTCTTTAACCTAGCGTCAAGACCTACTAACCAGAAAGAAGTACGCGCGCGGCCCTACGGCCTTTATTTACAATATATATATATGCAATGTCTCTCAGCTGTGGAAGCAAAAATACATAGGAAAAAGAACCCTTCAATATGTACAAGAATATTTGCAATGATACAGGTGTTCAGACTGATCGTGGAAAACGGGATAATGCAATTGCCAAGGGGCAAAACAACACTTTATTTGTCCTTAGTACTGGATCGCAAAAAGTATCGAGTTTTCCCAGGACGTGTCTGTTCGTCAAACAAAGGATCCGTTGAAGAGACAGCGTTCTGTTGATCAGTTGAATGTTCTGGTCTTGAGTCTTTTGATGACAAATGTTCAACAGTGTCTTTCTGCTGCACTGTGGATTCTCCGACAGGTTGTGCGTCGCTGAAAGGAACAAACGCCGGCGATCCTTCGGTTTCAGTTGATGCAATGCCTCTCCTCACCCACGAGTCTGCCGGCAACGGAATAGGGACTTTCTTCGTATGGGTGGCGTGCACCCAGTTTTTCCGACCCTCTAGACGAACAGCAGTTCTCGTGGCAAGGAGGACCTGGTAGGGTCCGGTGAACCTGGGCTCCAAGTTCTTCTTCTGAGAAAAGTTTCTGGTAACCACCCAGTCTCCAGGCTGGAGCTGGTGGCCTGGACCCTCCGTCTGCGTCGGCAATGCTTCGTAAACCTGTTGGTGAATTAACCTCAGTTTAGCAGTCAGATCATGAAGATAGTCAATCAACATTGGGTACTCAAGATCACGGAACACACCGGGTCTAGGGACCCCCCACACATTTGCAGGACGACCGAACACTATTTCATAGGGACTAAGCCCTACTCGGGAGTGTACGGTTGCCCTTGTTGATAGTAAGGCTAAGGGTAAAGCGTCAGGCCACGAAAGACCAGTCGTAGCCTGGATCTTCGCTAGTTTTAGTTTAAGGGTGCCATTATACCCTTCAACCAAACCAGCTGACTGGGGATGATTGGCGCTATGGAATTTTTGATTAATTCCAAGGCCTTTGCACACACTCTTTATTACACTCCCCACAAACTCACTTCCGTTATCAGACCACACAACCCGAGGCATTCCGTACCGAGGAAAGTATTCCTTCAGTAGGATTTTTGCCGTTGACAAAGCAGTGTTGTCCTTGAGAGGATAGGCTTCGATCCATCGGGAGAACGCGCAAACCACAACCAAAACGTATTTCAGGTTATTGCATCGCTCCATATGGATGAAGTCTAATTGAATCACCTCAAAGGGACACGAAGGGGGAGCAAAACTACCAGGAGGAGTTGGGGTTCCCTTACCAGGATTGTACAACATACATACCATACAGTTCTTAACCAATCGTTCAGCACATTTCGTGATACCATCATTCTTCCACACAGGAGACAGCAACTTACAAATACCTTTCACGCTAATATGTGCTAACCCATGTGCCATTGTCACAATAGCCAGCACATACGCATCTGGCAACATCCATCTCTTATGTTCCGACAAGTCCACCCAACAACCACTCGCATCCAACTTTCCCGTACTTTCATTCCACTTCTTCTTTTCAGTCTCGGTGGCCTCATTTTGTATCGCCTTCACACTCTCGATAGTGTACTCACACATACTAGTCTCCGCAGGCCACCTAACCGAACTTGCCACATACATCCGAGTGCTAAGGTTCCGGGCAGTCTCCTTAGCAGTCTCATCCGCAAACGCATTACCACGTCCAACATCATCCGTCACCTTACGATGTGCACTACATTTAACAATCGCTACCTGTTTAGGCAACGTAAGTGCATCCAAAAGATCGTTCACAAGTTGGCCATGCTGAATCTTCGTACCATGCGATGTCATAAAACCTCTCTCTCTCCACAACCGTCCAAAACTATGCGCGACACCAAATGCATACTGACTGTCAGTATACACATTCACACGTTTATCTTTTGCCAACACACACGCTCTAGTTAGGGCAATCAGCTCCGCAGCCTGGGCAGAATTCTGATTCAATCTCGCAGCTTCCACAACAGTACTCAAAGTTACAACAGCATACGCAGTGGTCACATCACCATTCGACAATTTAAAACACGAGCCATCTACATACAATGTTCCATCTGGATCTTCTAAAGGAGTGTTTTTAAGGTCCACTCGACCTTTTGTTTCCTCCTCTGTTCGCGAATAGCAGTCATGGGCTGCTATTTCATCTGACTCTGTACTAATGGGTAAGTTGCCGGATTCAGAACATTGCAACGTTTTATCTGAATATGACTTGCCAGCAACGTCAACTCGTATCCAGACAACCTCGCACTTGTCAAGTGCTGAGTTTTCGTACGATTCAAAAGAGTGTCGACTGCGTGCGGAACCATCACCGTAAGCATATTATCCATGACCAATCCTGCTGATTGTCGGATGGACACCGCAGCTGCCGCTGTTGCTCTCAAACAACTCGGCAATGCTCTAGCTACCGGGTCCAAGGTCGAGGAAAAATATGCACATGGACGTTGCTTACCACCAAAAGGTTGCGTTAAGACACTCAAAGCACAACCTTCCCTCTCGTGAACATATAATGTGAACGGCTTACTGTAGTCAGGGGCACCTAACACAGGAGCAGAACACAATGAATCACGTAATTCAGAAAAACTTTTCTGACATTCTTCCGTCCATGGTAAAGGAGTTGGAACATCCTTGCACGTAAGAGCCACCAATGGTTTCGCTAGCAATGAAAAATTCGGGATCCATTGCCTGCAATACGACGTAATACCTAAAAAGGCACGCACATCTCTTTGTGTTGTTGGCACAGTCATTCGCGCAATTGCTGCAATTCTCTCTGGGGTCAACCGCCTTCCCTCCTTTGACAATAAGTGACCTAGATAGGTTACTTCTTGACAACAATATTGGAGTTTAGAAGGTGACACCTTGTGATGTAGGTCACAGAGATGTTGCAGCAACGACACCGTAGCAATTTTGCAAATGTCCTGAGTATCCGCAGCTACCAATAAGTCATCGACATATTGGATTAAGGCCGCACCAGCCGGCAACGTAAATGCATCCAGTTGACCCTTCAAGGCTTGACTGTAAATCGATGGACTCTCACAGTAGCCTTGAGGAGCGCGTTTAAACCGGAAGCTGCGCCCACCAAGAGAGAAACCGAAAAGGTCTCTGCTCTCTTCAGCAATCGGAATACTGAAGAACGCATTCTTCAGATCAATCACCGAAAACCAAGACGCAGAGGCTGGAATCAGAGTCAGTAGCGCCGTGATGTCAGGCACAACAGGGAACTGAGGAATCACAATTTTATTTACCTCCCGTAAATCGATAACAAAACGATAAACAGGTGGTTTCGAAGGATCAGTTCGTTTTAAAATAGGCAGTACAGGGCTGTTGCACACGTTTCCCCGAGTCTCTTCAATAACGTCTTTGTCGATCAAATCATAGATGATCGCTAACAGTGCTCGTTCACCATCAAGAGAGATACGATACTGGGGAATACGTGGCAATCGCACATTAGATTTCAACTGAACAACATAAGGGGAGATGTCAAGCAGGCCCACATCATTGGGACCTGTTGCCCATAGAGATGCAGGAAGAGAACTCAATTCCGGTGGAAGCTTATCGAGAGACAAGTACATAGGAGAGACAACCCTCTCTCCCAACGTAAGCTTTACACCCGCAGGAGAACAATATAGAGTTGCATACAAACGTTTTAGCAAATCCAGACCCAAGAGATTTTCGCCACAACCAGTAGTCAAAATCAACGGAGCTTCAAGCTCACGTGGCCCAATTGTAAGAGGCAAAGGGCGTGAAACTGGATTGCTAACGGGGGCACCAGAGAATCCAACGGAAACATTTGTTAAGCCAGACAAAGGTGCGCCAGGGAGTTTCGAATGCATAATGGAACTTTTCGCTGCACCAGTGTCCAACAGAAAAGGCTCAACGACGCCCGATGTAGCAACTGCGACGTAAGGCCCTCTCTGATCAACCGGAACTGATACCACTCCCTCTCCTTGTCTATGGCTGTCCTAGTAATTACTGTCGTCAGTTCCCTGATCGACGTAATAATCGTCTACGTTGTACTGCGCAGATCGTCCTTGCGATGATCCACGTTGATCAAAACAATTATTAGAGTTTGATGGGTTATCTGATCGATCGTTTTGAGCACCACGACCTCTACCACGTGATGCCTGCTGCGAGCCACCACGACCTCCTCTAGATGAATTACCACTATTACGATAGTTCAAAACAGGACAGTTGAATTTTATATGACCCTCCTGTCTACAATAGGCACATTGATTGTACCCTAACGAAGATCTTTGGGAAGAGGAGTCATTTCTAGATTGTGGTCGATTAGATTGCGACTGCAATCTATTTTGCTGTGAAGCATTCTGATTCGAACGCGGAGGATATGCTTGCTGTAACAACACTTTAGTTTTAAGTTCTTTCGTCTTTTTATCAGCTCGGTCGTTCTCCTCTTTCTCTCTGTTCTCATAATACTGTGCTGTAGCCAATATTTGAGCCGAGGTAGAAACGGCCCACGCACTTTCAGAGTTTTTCAGCTTACTGCCCAAGTCAGGCAATAAGTTAGAGACAAATTTATCCACGAACAACCGTTGACCACCCTCAGTGCCCATATCCTGCCCACTATGATCGATGAATGCCTCCTCAAATCTCGTAAAGAAGTCGGAGACACTCTCGTCCTTTTTCTGCTTACAAGCTGACAATTTGTCCCAATTCACCCTCATAGCTGGCATAAGAGTTTTCATTAATGTAATTATTCTCTGAGGGAGAGCAGCAATCAACTGCTCGGGTTTAGCACCACCAGTTTGCAACCCATCCGCCGCTATAATGGCAGCCCAATCACCGCCCAATTCGTTAGGATGGTTTTCCTGACGAATCTTAGCCCAGACCGGTTGCGGTACTACATTGCCAAACAGCATATCAATATCGGCAAGATTCATTATCGTAGCGTCTACAAGCTGCGATAACTCTTTATAATACCCTGCAGGATTCTTGCGAGGGTCAGGCAAAGATTGCTTCACCTGCAACACTTCTGATCGTTTCCACGGGAGATGAATCCACACTCTCTGGAAGTAGGGTGGAACAATGGGGTTAGCATTAGGATCGCCTGGCATCCACACAGGTGGAACTTCCCGCATGGGAAACTGACCAGACGCATCTAACTGCCTCTCAACGTCCTCAACAAACAAGGCTTGAGGTATAGGAGTGGGACGGAAAGATAACAACCGCTCAACAGCACGTCGAACGTTGGTATCCACTATCAGTCCATTCGAGAACTGTAGTTGTAGATCAGACAGAGTGGTCAACACCTCGTCAGGTGCATCGGCCGATATCTGATCGCGCAAAACTTTACACATTTCTTCGAAAACAAATCTTTGTGTTGGTACATTGAATTGACAGAACGTATCAAGTACAATACGTGGAGGATTTCTAAGAGGATGCGTCATCCAACCCATCGCCATGTTATATAGCGAAGCGCGTTCCCTACCGCCGGGAAGCTGACTACGTCTCTGAGGACCATCTGAACCAGCGGACCCAAGGACGGGTCCAAGGGAATGAAAGAAGTTAGCCGCAACAGGAGAAGTACGACTACGAGTAGCTGAAGAAGTATAGCACAAGGGACTGACAAGAGAAGGAGTAGAGACAGGAACAACAGCAGGAGTTAGTAGAGCAGGAACAGTAGCGGGAGCAGGAGTATGCGGAAGTGGAGGAGCAGTGGGAATAGCAGCGGGTAAGGGAGCGGGAACAGTCGGAAGAACAGGTGCAGGTTGAGGAACAGGCTGAAGAACAGGTGGAGGAACAGGTACAGGGGGGACCACTGGAGCAGCGGTACCCTGTACATACGGAGGTGGCGACTTCATAAGATAGGACATTAAAGGATCCTCAACTGGTTCTTCCTTCTTATCCGACTCCGTAGGCAAAGCAGGATAACATTTATCTATGGACATACGCTGTAGCCTATCGAACACTTCCTTTTCCTTATCCTCCTTATCATGCTGAAACTGCTCTGCTTTCTTTACAATGGTAGCAACACCATCTCTCTGATTTCGTTTAGTCTGTCTGATCTCTTTCTGTCGGGCTTCTTTACGCCATAACCGAAAGGCATCAAACATGGCCGGTCTTGACTTTTTCGCAAATAATTTAGCTTCTAAATTGTCTAAGATTGGAGTCTCGAAGCTACCATGAGGTGGCCAACTAAGGACACCATCCTTCTTAGTATACCGAATCCAGTAATCATTAAAAGTAATCGGGCCTAGCCCGTGCTTACTGTAGAGCTCATAAGTGGGAGTTCCAACCGGAGGTATCGGACACGAGTCCTCCAGTCGGGAATCCATACCACAACGTCTGAAACAACTAAACAAAGTACAGCGACCAGGCATCTTGCACACTAGCCGTGTTTCACAAACTTCAAGGGTTACGGGATTTACCAAGTCCCAGCAAAGAGCAAAAACCCTCGGTTTTTGGCGTCTGCAGTCGTCAAATATCACAACAAAGTACCAAGAACCACAAATGCAATGGAACCATGCAACAACTAAGTAACCACAACCAAGAACTCTGGGAGCGACCCACAAATACTTAACTCAAAGATCGATGGCGTCACCAGGAAGGCCCGTCAATCGTCTCGCTATACCAAGGTCTACGCCAGGCGCCAAAACAGGTCTACAGTCAGGGCAGCAGTCCGTCGCAGCCGTCAGGAGGCGGGAATCTTCGCGGGAAAAGTCTTCGGGCCACTTATTTCGACAACAGGATCGATGAAGCGGAGTGCACCTTCCCTCGGAGATTTCACACGAAGTTCCTCACGATCGTCGGGCTTGGACCGGTACCACTGATGCAGCCCCACATTGGGCGCCAACTGAAGGACTGGGTTATTTAAGACCCAGCGGTGCCAGGGAACAACACCTGAAACCTTCGTGGGTAACCTGCTCCGGCGTACAAGTGACAGAGACACGGGACACTTCCTCCGGCGTCAAAGATTCGAGCTTTATTTACTGCAGGGAACACAGAAATCACGGCAAGTACAACGCGTGCTACTTGTGGAGACTGCTTCAAATTGGTTCTGTGGATCGCTCCTTTTATACATAATTCACCCATAGGTTTACATGGTACACAAAGGTTTATGGCTCAGTTCTCATAGTTATCCCCTAGAGGGGTCGCTTTGGTCTCTTTGATACATTCAAGGTCCGGAACATAAGTGCGGAAACATTTGGTGGTTCCCAACTGTAAAAACCCATCTTCCCTCCATTAGTGCATTCCAATCAGCAGTAAAACAGATCGAAGAAGGAACAAGAACAGGTGCGGAGGAAGATGGAGACAGTGGGGATTTGGAAAGGGTGTAAAAGGGGGGGTATCGAGAAACACGAGCTCCTGGCATCAAAGGGACGTGCCTAATGAGATGCACGGCTGAGACAATAGACCGGCACGGCAAGATGAGCCTCGAGCGGGGCCATTTGCCTTACAGTATCATCCCCCTCGTCATAAAGACACTTTCTAAAGGACATGTGTCTTCCGTACATATCTTGGGAATCCCAGGGTCGCGAAGCGGACAGCGTCCGTTCGCTGACTACTTGAGGGCAAGAGACAAAATGGATGCCATATCTAAAATGGAACCCGTGGGTACAGATAGAATAACCCACATAACAGACGAACGGTTTAGGTTAGCACAGCAAAACTGCATATACCCACTAAACTCGTCATTTGCGGTTCATAGATACCAGACTCGACCATATTCGTGCGAGTCAAAAACATCACTTACAATTGCCACGGAACCTCATGGGCCTGGGTCCGTCTGGGCCCGGACGGGCCCAGACGGGCTTGCCTTTGGCACGCCCGCTGCGCCCGTCCGCTGCGTGTCCGTGGGAGACACATGCTTATGAAGGCAAAGGGGGCGTGGCCTGGAGCGAGTGGGCCTGGCCAAAGACCGGCTCACTGGCTGCTGGCGATGGTGAACAGGGCGTTCCCTCTGCAGCGATTAGCTCTGCTGCGTGGGGCAAAGGAGAAGCGAGCGTGGTCTCCCTGAGGATCGATCAGGTGAGAGAAGGGTGATCGTGACACAAGATAATAATACACAAGTTTTAAAATCACAAGTATACAAAAGTTTTAAAAATAGCGCTCCCGGCTGTGCCTCAGGAGTAGGGTCTGATGAGAGCTCAGAATTCGCTCTGCTTATGAAGGCAAAGGGGGCGTGGCCTGGAGCGAGTGGGCGTGGCCAAAGACCGGCTCACTGGCTGCTGGCGATGGTGAACAGGGCTTTCCCTCTGCAGCGATTAGCTCTGCTGCGTGGGGCAAAGGAGAAGCGAGCGTGGTCTCCCTGAGGATCGATCAGGTGAGAGAAGGGTGATCGTGACACAAGATAATAATACACAAGTTTTAAAATCACAAGTATACAAAAGTTTTAAAAATAGCGCTCCCGGCTGTGCCTCAGGAGTAGGGTCTGATGAGAGCTCAGAATTCGCTCTGCTTATGAAGGCAAAGGGGGCGTGGCCTGGAGCGAGTGGGCGTGGCCAAAGACCGGCTCACTGGCTGCTGGCGATGGTGAACAGGGCGTTCCCTCTGCAGCGATTAGCTCTGCTGCGTGGGGCAAAGGAGAAGCGAGCGTGGTCTCCCTGAGGATCGATCAGGTGAGAGAAGGGTGATCGTGACACAAGATAATAATACACAAGTTTTAAAATCACAAGTATACAAAAGTTTTAAAAATAGCGCTCCCGGCTGTGCCTCAGGAGTAGGGTCTGATGAGAGCTCAGAATTCGCTCTGCTTATGAAGGCAAAGGGGGCGTGGCCTGGAGCGAGTGGGCGTGGCCAAAGACCGGCTCACTGGCTGCTGGCGATGGTGAACAGGGCTTTCCCTCTGCAGCGATTAGCTCTGCTGCGTGGGGCAAAGGAGAAGCGAGCGTGGTCTCCCTGAGGATCGATCAGGTGAGAGAAGGGTGATCGTGACACAAGATAATAATACACAAGTTTTAAAAGCACAAGTATACAAAAGTTTTAAAAATAGCGCTCCCGGCTGTGCCTCAGGAGTAGGGTCTGATGAGAGCTCAGAATTCGCTCTGCTTATGAAGGCAAAGGGGGCGTGGCCTGGAGCGAGTGGGCGTGGCCAAAGACCGGCTCACTGGCTGCTGGCGATGGTGAACAGGGCGTTCCCTCTCCAGCGATTAGCTCTGCTGCGTGGGGCAAAGGAGAAGCGAGCGTGGTCTCCCTGAGGATCGATCAGGTGAGAGAAGGGTGATCGTGACACAAGATAATAATACACAAGTTTTAAAATCACAAGTATACAAAAGTTTTAAAAATAGCGCTCCCGGCTGTGCCTCAGGAGTAGGGTCTGATGAGAGCTCAGAATTCGCTCTGCTTATGAAGGCAAAGGGGGCGTGGCCTGGAGCGAGTGGGCGTGACCAAAGACCGGCTCACTGGCTGCTGGCGATGGTGAACAGGGCGTTCCCTCTGCAGCGATTAGCTCTGCTGCGTGGGGCAAAGGAGAAGCGAGCGTGGTCTCCCTGAGGATCGATCAGGTGAGAGAAGGGTGATCGTGACACAAGATAATAATACACAAGTTTTAAAATCACAAGTATACAAAAGTTTTAAAAATAGCGCTCCCGGCTGTGCCTCAGGAGTAGGGTCTGATGAGAGCTCAGAATTCGCTCTGCTTATGAAGGCAAAGGGACGTGGCCTGGAGCGAGTGGGCATGGCCAAAGACCGGCTCACTGGCTGCTGGCGATGGTGAACAGGGCGTTCCCTCTGCAGCGATTAGCTCTGCTGCGTGGGGCAAAGGAGAAGCGAGCGTGGTCTCCCTGAGGATCGATCAGGTGAGAGAAGGGTGATCGTGACACAAGATAATAATACACAAGTTTTAAAATCACAAGTATACAAAAGTTTTAAAAATAGCGCTCCCGGCTGTACCTCAGGAGTAGGGTCTGATGAGAGCTCAGAATTCGCTCTGCTTATGAAGGCAAAGGGGGCGTGGCCTGGAGCGAGTGGGCGTAGCCAAAGACCGGCTCACTGGCTGCTGGCGATGGTGAAACAGGGCGTTCCCTCTGCAGCGATTAGCTCTGCTGCGTGGGGCAAAGGAGAAGCGAGCGTGGTCTCCCTGAGGATCGATCAGGTGAGAGAAGGGTGATCGTGACACAAGATAATAATACACAAGTTTTAAAATCACAAGTATACAAAAGTTTTAAAAATAGCGCTCCCGGCTGGTAGAATGCTATAGCAATAAAGACATGAGTATACTAAATTTCACAAGGGCTTGGTTACTACTTTGTTTACTTGCACAGTTTGAATCAACACCTGATAGGATTATCCGATTCATAACAAATGTTTCAAGGAAATTAAAACCCCCCTTCTAGAAAGACCACCCCTCAAAAGGTAGAAGCGACGCGGTATAATGGAGACTGCAGGATAGCTAACAGCAGACTGCTTGGTGCTTTTAAAGAAGAGTGTCCAGAAGATATCCAGCTTGCTAGAGCCAACCACAAAAAAGCAGTAAAACATGCAACATCTGTCTGGGATACTACTATTTGGGATAATATCCTAACTGCAGTTCACAGGGGACCCAGTCAAGTTTCTGAAACATATTTTCTCATGGTGCCAGAACTACTAGTTAGTAGCTCTCAAACCTCCCACCCTCCAATGGTTCCCGATAGATCGGGCTAAGCTGAACCTAATAAACCCTATCCCTATTTTCAATTTCCAAAAATCTCCAAGTAGCCTGGAAAAGCGCCTTGGCTAAAAAGAACCCAGCTGACCTATTTATCTCAGAACCAGTCATCTGGGCCCCCTACCTTACACGCGTTGCTAGCGCTTTGATGGCAGGAGCAGATATACCCACATCCTGGAAAGAAGCAGAAATGATCTCTATACATATTATCAGCCAATCAGTTTAATCTATTCTAGTCAAAAAATATTTTGTAAACTTAATCTCAATCGATTACTCTGATGGCTAGACAAAAACAAGATCCTAACGCAGTTTCAGGCTGAATTCCACTCCAAAACCAGCACGGAAGACCAAGTCTTTAGGTTTCAGCTAATCAGATGGAAAGAGGTTGACATAAAAAGGGGCAGTCTCTATGTCACTTTTGTTGACCTCAAGGCAGCCTTTGACATGGTCCCAAGGGATAAGCTTGGTAAATACTTGATGGTTTAGGACTCCCAGTCCCCCTTCTTGATATTATCATTTGGCTTCACTGCGATAAGTGTGCCCAAGTTTGCTGGAGTGCCAATGGAGAATCCACTGATCCCTTTAAGATCAAAAAGGGAGCTTAGCAAGGCTGCGTGCTTGCCTCTATGTTTTACGTGCAATTTATAAACTAGTGCATTGATTGCCTATTGGATTGTAACAATGACTCCCCGGTACTCAGGGGAAGTAAAGTACTGGCTCTAATATTTGCCAACAATACTCTTTTAGTATCCAAAACCCCCAAACTCCTAGAGACCCTTTTGGAAAAGTTCAATCTATTCTGTTTGGATCATGGCCTATTAATCAATGCGAGCAAATCAAAATGTATGGGCATTTATCCCCACAGAAAATTTTGGGGCTACTCATATTGGATGGGGAAAAGTTGGAACGCACGTTCAGTTTTGATGACCTTGGCATTCGTCTATCTAGTGCCAATTTCTGGACAAGCCAGGTCACTCAAAGCATGCTAATCCTTAATTATTAAGCGGTCACTATACTAAAACTAGCAAACAAAACTTTCCCATCCAATTTCCCCCCTCCTGGAAGTCTGGAGGGCTCAAGCTGTTGCTACAGCAGCCTATGGGCCAGAGATGTGGTGTACAGCAACTCTAACACCTTAAAGTAGCTGTCCCAAAGCACTTCCTTGGTGTTCAAGCAAAACTTAGGTATTCGGCCCATAGCCCCCCTAGTCACTTTGAAACTGATCCTATATTGGCTGCAAGTCTGGTCAACTCCCAAGCTGAAACACTACAGGTTGGGCATAAGAGATGCTTTGGACAGGTCACAAGGAAAGGTGCTATTGAACAAGTTACTTACCTTCGGGAACAATGTATCTGGTAGAGACATAGTCTAGCCGCAGATTCCTTAACTTAAACTATCCCCATGCGTCAGACTGGATCCGGAAAATTTTGGGCAGCAGCACCTCCGCGCGCCAGGGGGGCGGCGCCGTACGGCTCCGCCCTGACGTCGTCCATGATCGTGACGTCAGCGGTGCCATATATGCCCTGCCTGGAGCGCCAACATCAGTTTTCGTCAGAAGACTTTTCCGCATCAGAACGCGAAGCCACCACCAAAAACTGTGAAAATATGGGAACAGTGTGCAGAAAAAGAAAAAACAAGGTATGGTGAACAATATCACCATAGAAGCGCAGTGCCAGGAACCGTCTATTGTAAACTGGGGGAGGAAAAAGAACCGAGCACCACTCTGGGAGGGACCCCACAATTGTTAAGTCCAAAACCTACCCTGGGGGCAGAAGAAGATGCAGAGCATAGGCATGATTCAAACCCTTGGCCTGTGTGAGCCTGTGCCACCAGAGGTACAAGATTTACCCTTGAGCCATAGCTCCTAGGTGAACCATCACAGCAGCCGGCATAAAGGCTGCAACCACAATATATGACAGTGACGGACAACCAGTCCAGAACCCAGGAGTACGGACTAACTACCATAAGTCGTCGCTCAAAAGGAGAGCTCAGATCCGAATAAGAGACCTACCGAATGCAGCATTGTCAGAGACTGAAACCGCTAGAGTGCAGGAGAGGCAAGAGACCTCAAGCGTTGAAGAAGGGGAGGATGGCGGGTAGAAGAAGTAGACCCACATCGGACAAACCAGCGTAAGGATTGTAAAGGACACATGGCATATGAGCATACCGTCCAATCACAAGAATGGGTAGAGCAGAGCCATCAAACAGAATGTAGCCTAGTGAGTCGTAGTGAAGAGAAGACGTCACCCGGTAGAGGAATACAGCCACCTAAGGGGAGGCAAAGGCAAGAAGCCCTCAATGAAAATGTTGTCACAGGACGGGGAGGATGGGCAGGCATTAAGGAATCTGCAGCTAGTCTATCTCTACGAGATACATCGTTACCAAAAGTAAGTAACTTTTTCATCTGATAGAGACGTCTAGCCACAGATTCCTTAACTTAGAATAGATACCAAAGCCATACCCATAGATGGTGCGGGACTGCGACTGAACCCCACTATGGTCCAGAGAGAACCTATCCATCAATAACATGAGCAAAAGAGTGTTGTAAACCAAAGGACGGAACACAGTTGGGACAGAAATGACAGCGCAGCCAACCACTAGACCCTTACGCCCTGAAGAGAGCGGGAATCAAGGGGAGGCTAGGGCACCACAGCCCATTAAGAATAGCAGGAAAACCCCCATATGTAGAGGGGATTAGAGAAGGAAAACACTAAGCCAGAACGCTTGTGCCTGATTGAAAAATGTTGAACTTTGAAAGAGTACGAGCAAAGAGGCATGAAGGATCCACAGGATCCAAGGTGTCGATAAGAGGTCAGAGCTAGCCCCATCTAAACAACTTGAACAGCGTAAAACACTGTTGAACCTGCTCCTGTAAAGATACGAAGGCAGCAGAATATTGACCCCTGCCCAATACGGGCCGACATAAAACAAAAACACACCTAGTAAAGAAACTGGCGTGAAAAGGGAGTTCAGCACCTCGCAGAAAGTAGAACTGAACCTATGGCATGAAAGAACCACAGGTTGCGGCAGTCGACAAAGCCAACCAAAAAGATTGGTAAGAGTTATGGTGAAAACAACGCGGACCGCCTCCACATGTACCACAGAGGAAGAGTACTGCGGAGACCCTCGCCAGCCAGACATGTGTAAGAGCGTTGAAAGGATGCCCACACTTAGCCAGAAGGACGCTCATACGCGTCCAGAAGGAACACCAGGAAGCAAGACAGCCGGAACAGCTGAGATGCGCACAAAAGCAAGAAGGCAATAGGGCACAAACATCAGAGAAGATCTGGTGATGTAAGAGGACAGGGCCAATACCAAGGCAGGAAAGTCCGCACAAGCCATTAGGAAGAACATGGCGCAAAAACAGCCTCAAGAGGATGTCGAAACCCGGCCAAACCCAGGGACTAGGGTACTCTCAAAAGTACCCACATTTATACAGAAAGTGGAACTAGTCCAGGCTATAAGCAGCATCTGCCTCTGGTCTGGAAGAGAGAACATCCCCTCGCAGGACAATTAGAAGAAAAGACAAGCCTAACAAGGGAGTACCCAGGACCAACTCACGGGTCCTAGACGCCATGAGGAGCGGAGTTCAAGGAGAGCCAGCTCCACAAATCCGCCACTTTAAGAATGCCAGCAGAACATAGAAATCCCTGCGCGGAAGCAGTGGAATGTTGAGAAAACTGCTGGGGGATAAGTCAAAAGGCCATAATAACGCACAACAGAGATGCCCACGGCAACTCCCTATTGGCGAGAACAACCCAGAAGGGGCTGGGGCCAAAAGACGGACCATAGGACCATAGGACAAAAATCAGGATGCCAGGCTATGTGAGGTAGATACCACAAAGCATAGACCTAGACCAGGAGTCGAAGAACCACAGACAATAGAGTGATGCGACCCTGCCGAACACAGTAAAGGGAGGCACATGAGTCCCAGGGAGATACCCACACTGAAAACTCCACAGGAGCGTACGAAGGCAAATGCAGACACCTGCCACCAGCCAATACCCCACATAGGGGCAAGGGGCAATCCCTGGCGAAAAGGGGGGGTCCTCTTGGCAAAACAGACAGTTAGAGGACTGAAAACAAAAATAACCCAGCCATACGGCCATACAGACAATACAGAGACACTAACCTGCCCCTGGGCTGGGCCGTAAAGGAAGACCCGCAACAAGAAAGAAAAGTCAGTCAGTGGAACAGCAGAATTACGGTAGCCCTAACAGAAGCCTGGAGATCGCTCAGTCTGCCTGGGACCCAAAAAGGTCTATTCCGTTAAATGTTATGATGATTTTCGAAGTTACCTTGGATCTGTATGAATATTTGTTTTAAATTGATTGTGTTTTTATGGCTATAATTAGCCGCAATAAAGTTTTTTGAATTGAATTAAATGGCATGTCCTGGAGGCTCTCCCAAATATTATCAGGGAACCACTGTCACGCATCCAGGCATGGCGGAGCGAAGCCACCGACCGTGCAAGAGCACAGCCCACAGAGCCTGTGGTATCCAGGGAGGAGCGTATTGAGAAATGTGCCAACTCCTTGCCGTGAAGCACAAAACAGAGAAACTCCGGGCGCAATTCCTCCGGAACGGAAGGAAGAAGGTTAGCCATGGCGTCCCAGAGTGCGGAGGACGCACGTGCAAACACGCATGTAGTGTTGAAAGCGCGGACAGCCGCGCTAATAGAATCAAAAAGCTGTCTTCCACATGCATCCAGCCACTGGGATTCCCGGGTGGGAGGAAACAAAACGCAAAATGAAGGAGTCTTGTAACCCAAAAGCCGCCTGAATTACCAGGCCCTGAGCAATAGGGTAGAGGGACAAGCAAAGTGGATCCCCTGGGGCAGGACGGTGCCTACCAGCAATGGCCCGATCAACCTGGGCTCCGGAATAGGGCCGTGCCCATGTGCCACGCAGGACTTCTAATTATGCACCCCCAAGGGGTAGCAAGGGCAACACTGTAATGGGGTCGAGATGAAGCACATCCATCAAGGGATCGGGATTGAGGGGTACCACAGGAGGCTGAAAGCAGAGGATAGTAGCTGCCCTGTTGATAGTCCGCGCATAGGCAGCCCCTAACTCAGTAGTCACCCAAGGAGGGACAAGAGGCCGTCTGTAGGGCACGGTTGAAGACTAATCCTCCCAGTTGCCATAAAGAGCGGGGCTGTGGAATGACCCGATGGCCATGCCACACTAGGAACCTGCACCAGTGGCCCCCGACCAAGGGGAAGCAGCAGCTACCGTAAGGGCTGCAGCGGATACGGGTGTCGCCGGACACCATTGAGGAGTCCAAATCAAGGAATCCGGAGGAAGATCAACCTCAGGCATGGACGCCGGTGTCGATGAACGTATGGACACCCGTGGCGATGGATGAGTCAACAGCGGCATCGGTGGGCGCTGTGTCGAGTCGACTGGACGTCGACGACTTCCACTGGGGACTCTGCCTCGACTTCGACTGGTGTTGGATCATGCGTTGCCCCAGACGTGGGATCAGGCTTAGAGCCGGGTGTTGGTTTGGACATCGAGCCCGGCTTCGGGTCGACGTGGTGCCCAGCTGCGAGCCTGGCATCGAGCCCGGCGTTGTCGACGCCGCTTCCGCAGCCACGGAAGAAGCCGCACACATGCTATGCGTTGACTAGCGGTGTCTACTAGAGTGACCAGGACGGTCTGGGCCTCGGCTCAACATTGTCGCCCCTTAGCTGACCCCTTATGAAAGGAATGGGCACCGAAGGCGTGCCTACGGGAGGTGGACCTCAGTGGACGCTTGTGGCTCCGCTTACCTTTTTTAGGGCACAGGTCACGGGAGCAGCCTCTGGAACGAGTCACCTCTGGAGAGGGAGAGCGGCAACTAGAAGAGGCTGGGCTGGACAGCCGTGCGGCCAACAGCTTCATACGGCGTTTCCGTAGGGACTTTGGCTTCATATGTTGACAGTCGCCGCATTCTTTGGAATCGTGGTGCACAGCAAGGCACCACATGCAAATATGGTGAGGGTCAGTGCGCCTCATAGGCTTTGAACCTGGAGGGCTTTGCATACTGTTCAGGTACAACACCAACGGTGCCGAGAATGCCCAAAACTAAGCCAGGACCCGCTGGTTTCCTGGATCCACGTTGTCATGCAGAAAAGAAGAAAACTGATGTTGGCGCACCAGGGTGTGGCATATATGGCTCCGCTGATGTCATGTCCATAGACCATGTCAGGGCTGAGCCATACGGCGCTGCCCCCCAGCGCGCAGAGGTGCTGCTGCGCAAAATTTTCCGGATCCAGGCTGACGCCTGGCGATATTCTAAGTTAAGGAATCTGCGGCTAGACGTCTCAATCAGATTCTATGGTTCGATTATGTCAAGCAGTCCCTTTTTACATTGGGTCTACAAGAGCATTGGGAAGATTCAAGCACAATTTTACCATCAGCGGTAAGAAAACTGAAACTCATAAACTGGGAACATGAAGAGGTTAGACTCTCTAAATATCAAGGACTTGTACCTTTGATTGAACAATTCTTAGAGTACAAGCGACTTGCGCAGTTTGATGATATTGCTACCCGTTTACTAAAGCACTTCATATAAGGTTCAGGCTGGGCACCCTTCCACTTGCCATGTTTAACACCAAATGGAATGGTGAATGTAAAATGTTCCCGCCTGCAAGGGGAACGATGAAACAGATGATCATCTACTGTTCTTCTGTCCAATTTACCGCAAAAAGAGGAGGAGTTGGATTGCCCCTCTATGCCGCTTTTAGGTGTTACACAGTATAAGGTAGCCCTGAGAATATGCAGAGCAGACACGTCCCCAGTTATTGTTTTTTCTATTGCCAAGCACCTAGAGAATATCTGGCTAATACAGAGAAAGAAATTCTCCTCACACCACCCTAGTTATAAGCTAGCCTTGAATAGTTATTCTCCTGATCCTGAGCATTTTTAGAAAAACGCTCCTTTATTCCGTTAGTGCACTGAATTGTTCTATTTTATTGCTTCTACTCTTCTCTTTTTTATGCCATTCGTATATAAGCTGTAATGCTTTAATGAATATTTATAAACAATTGGTATATAATGATGCACTTTACTTATGACCTTTTAATAGTGTTCTTTTAAAGAAAGATTGGCTAGACTTTAAGCATTACCTAACAATACACTAGTCAAGAGGGCAGATAGAAATATGTTTTGTATTGTTTATTCAGTCACGTAAGATCCACTAACAGACTAGCTTCACTGTGGTGTACAGTTAATATTTACTTCAGGTTGTATCTTGTGTCTTGCCCTCCATACTTGTTTTTATTTCTTGACAACTGGAAATTAGTGCAAGACTTAACAATGGTAAAGGGATCCAATAAAGATCCATATATATACTGTGTATAACCTAATAATAATTAAATGTGTTTTATATGTCCGTTTCTTTTCGTGTACTTTTATGGCCTTTGGCTGAAATAAAGTGAACTGAACTGAAGTGAAGTTCCATTGGACAGAACGGAACTGTAATTTAGCCAGGTCTGGTGGCTTAGTGTACTAATCCGTCCACTGTAAGGACCTGTGTTGGACCTCATGGTCACAGGGTCAAATCCTTGTGGGTCCACTCAGCCTATCATCCTTCAGAGGGTGATAAAATGAGTACCATTGAGTTAGGTAACAACAAACATCTGTTATACAGCGCCAAGATACCCTTGAGTGAAAGTACACTTTACAAATACACATGTTATGTTATGTTCATTTGTTGGACCGGATATCAATCAAGTTTGTGACTAAGTAACCCTGTCCGCCAAACTTGCAATCAGGCCCAATATCTTGAAACCAGCCTGACTAAGGGCCTAATTCTGAGGTTGGCAATCCACAGAAACGCCAAACCCGCGGTGGAAGTGAGGAGGAGGTCAGTGACCTCTGCACCTGTGGTCCGACTACTGTATTACAACTAAGACGGTCGGATCACCATAGGACTGCTGCAACCCCCAGAGATCCATGATCCCTGGCGGAGGCGCGGCAATCTGAGGACCGCAATATGATGGTGATGCTACAGCACTGCCAAGCATATTACAAGGTTCTTCACCACCACGGATTTCATGGCAGTGAGCCTGCCATGAAACCTGAGGCAATGAGGGAACTTAGGGGGCTCTAAAAGGCCCCTCTTCCCTCATGGCCTGAGGATGCATGCAACAGGCCACATGGTGTGCCCCCCTGTCTGCATGCACCCCCTTTCCTGTACAGCGTGGGCTGCATAGTCAATGCAGTGCAGGAACGGGCTTTGGCGTTCCCATTGCGGTGCCTTTTTAATAGGCACTGCCATGTGAACGCCAAACAACCGCCCTCCAGACCACAAGAAAACTTGTATTCTGGTGGGTGGCCAGCGGTGAGGTGTGGCAGTGTGAGAGCGGGCGGTGGCATGCCGCCCCACTCCCACACTGCCAGACTCTTAATCAGACCATAAGACTTTTGTTATAGCATGTAGACTAAAGAACCTTGAGTGCCACAGCCTGGCTATACAGAAATAATCTTATAGAAATAGCACATGAGTTTGCGTACTTGGGTGCTACCTTTGATTAACAAGCATTTACAATGCAATGGTCTCGGCATCATTAAAGGTGGAGCTATTGGCATTGCTCATGACATTTCTTTTTTTTCTTTAAATCATAAATAAATGGCATTGTCATTTACATTGCCAATACACAGCACTCTGCACTCAACAGCACACACCACTCTGCACTCAACAGCACACACCACTCTGCACTCAACAGCACACACCACTCTGCACCTGCACTCACTACTCTGCACACTCACTCTGCACTCACTAGTCTGCACTCACTAGTCTGCGCACTCACTACTCTGCACTCACTACTCTGCACTAACTACTCTGCACTCTGCACTCACTACTCTGCACTCTGTACTCACTACTCTGCACTCTGCACTCACTACTCTGCACTCTGCACTCACTACTCTGCACTCTGCACTCACTACTCTGCACTCACTACTCTGCACTCTGCACTCACTACTCTGCACTCACTACTCTGCACTCACTACTCTGCATTCCGCACTCACTACTCTGCACTCACTACTCTGCACTCACCACTCTGCACTCACCACTCGCCCTCACTACTCTGCACTCACTACTCTGCACTCACTACTCTGCACTCACTACTCTGCACTCACTACTCTGCACTCACTACCCTGCACTCACTACTCTACGCACTCACTACTCTGCACTCTGCACTCACTACTCTGCAATCACACTCTGCACTCACTACTCTGCACTCACTACTCTGCACTCTGCACTCACTACTCACACTCTGCACTCACAACTCTGCACTCACTACTCTGCACTCACTACTCTGCACTCTGCACTCACTACTATGCACTCACTACTCTGCACTCACTACTCTGCACTCACTACTCTGCACTCTGCACTCACTACTCTACGCACTCACTACTCTACGCACTCACTACTCTACGCACTCACTACTCTACGCACTCTGCACTCACTACTCTGCACTCACACTCTGCACTCACTACTCTGCACTCACTACTCTGCACTCACTACTCTGCACTCACTACTCTGCACTCTGCACTCACTACTCTGCACTCACTACTCTGCACTCACTACTCTACGCACTCACTACTCTACGCACTCACTACTCTGCACTCTGCACTCACTACTCTGCACTCACAACTCTGCACTCACTACTCTGCACTCACTGCTCTGCACTCTGCACTCATTACTCTGCACTCACTACTCTGCGCTCACTACTCTGCACTCACTACTCTATGCACTCACTACTCTACGCACTCTGCACTCATTACTCTGCAATCACACTCTGCACTCACTACTCTGCACTCACTACTCTGCACTCTGCACTCACTACTCACACTCTGCACTCACTACTCACAACTCTGCACTCACTACTCACATTCTGCACTCACTACTCACACTCTGCACTCACTACTCTGCACACACTACTCTGCACTCACTACTCACAACTCTGCACTCACTACTCTGCACTCACTACTCTGCACTCACTACTCTGCACTCTGCACTCACTACTCACACTCTGCGCTCACTACTCAAACTCTGCACTCACTACTCTGCACTCACTACTCTGCACTCACTACTCTGCACTCTGCACTCACTACTCTGCACTCTGCACTCACTACTCTGCACTCACTACTCTGCACTCACTACTCTGCACTCACTACTCTACGCACTCACTACTCTACGCACTCACTACTCTACGCACTCACACTCTGCACTCACACTCTGCACTCACTACTCTGCACTCACTACTCACACTCTGCACTCACTACTCTGCACTCACTACTCTGCACTCTGCACTCACTACTCTGCACTCACTACTCTGCACTCACTACTCTGCACTCACTACTCTGCACTCTGCACTCACTACTCACACTCTGCACTCACTACTCACACTCTGCACTCACTACTCTGCACTCACTACTCTGCACTCTGCACTCACTACTCTGCACTCACTACTCTGCACTCACTACTCTGCACTCACTACTCACACTCTGCACTCACTACTCACACTCTGCACTCACTACTCACACTCTGCACTCACTACTCACACTCTGCACTCACTACTCTGCACTCGCTACTCTGCACTCACTACTCACACTCTGCACTCACTACTCACACTCTGCACTCACTGCTCACACTCTGCACTCACTACTCACACTCTGCACTCGCTACTCTGCACTCACTACTCTGCACTCACTACTCTGCACTCTGCACTCACTACTCTGCACTCACTACTCTGCACTCACTACTCTGCACTCTGCACTCACTACTCACACTCTGCACTCACTACTCACACTCTGCACTCACTACTCACACTCTGCACTCACTACTCACACTCTGCACTCGCTACTCTGCACTCACTACTCTGCACTCACTACTCTGCACTCACTACTCTACGCACTCACTACTCTACGCACTCACTACTCTACGCACTCACTACTCTACGCACTCACACTCTGCACTCACACTCTGCACTCACTACTCTGCACTCACTACTCACACTCTGCACTCACTACTCACACTCTGCACTCATACTCTGCACTCACTACTCTGCACTCTGCACTTACTACTCTGCACTCTGCACTCACTACTCTGCACTCACTACTCTGCACTCACTACTCTGCACTCACTACTCTGCACTCTGCACTCACTACTCACACTCTGCACTCACTACTCACACTCTGCACTCACTACTCTGCACTCACTACTCTGCACTCACTACTCTGCACTCTGCACTCACTACTCTGCACTCACTACTCTGCACTCACTACTCTGCACTCACTACTCTGCACTCACTACTCACACTCTGCACTCACTACTCACACTCTGCACTCACTACTCACACTCTGCACTCACTACTCTGCACTCGCTACTCTGCACTCACTACTCACACTCTGCACTCACTACTCACACTCTGCACTGTCATGAATCACGTTCTCCACAAGCCTTACACTCATCTACACACGCATTCACATGCAGGCGTAGTTTTTCCCACTCAGGAAACCCACCCCTGTCCCGTGCAGCCAGCACGCCAGTAGTATGTTAGTGTGTGGTAATATAATGCTTTTTGTGTATGTAGATACTGTGCTTCTGATGTTATACTTATTTGCACAATGATATTTGCATTGACCAAGTGCTTCTGATGTCATACTTATTTGCACGAAGATATTTGCATTGACCAAGTGTTGTTTTTAGAACTGTTGCCGAGTTATTTAGAATCATTGCCGAGTAGAGCTAAGCTCAGAATAGATCACTTATTGTAGAACTGGACGGGAGAGAGAACGGCTCTGAGCAAGGATTGAAGGTGCCGGGTCAGCGCGCTCGCTGAAAACGACACGCAGGTGTTTGGCGCATGATGCGTCATCAGGGGAAATCGAAGGTGCCGGTTCAGCGCGCACGCTGAAAGACGGCACGCAGGTGTTTGGCGCATGATGCGTCAACGCTCCCTGGGTGTGGCTGGGTGTGGCGCTTCTATAAATAGCCACACCCAACGTAGAACAGCGCTTTGCCTTCCTCATCGCCCTTCGAAGGTTTCCCGGAGTCTCCTGAGATCTGAAGACAACGCCCAGCGCTCGGAGTTAGAAGGTCATCATTCTTTCAAGCACGTCCTGGAACGAAGGAGAAAGACCTTGAAAGCTAAGTTACTGGTTTCCTTCTTATTTACATTATCAGGCGCCCATCGCAAGCAAGCTACAGCCAATTTGTGAAGTAAAGACTTACCTGGACAGTTTTCAAGAAAATTAAGACTGTAGAGAATCTTTGAGAAAGGAGCATATTTACAAGAACTTTTTTTGAAAAGAATTCAAAGACTTTGAGAAGTATCAAAGTAAAACAAATGTTATTGTTGTTTGCAATATTTTGTCTTTGTTTAAATATTATTCATATTAGGGAAATGAAGGAGAAGAACAGCATGGTGAGAATTCTGAGTAAGTGAAAGGTGATTTTAGTAAAAGGCACTGTGTAATGCAATTAAAATAGAAAGACAGTAACTCATAATCCTTATCTACATATTGCCTTTCAGAGGATTATCACTGATAAAACAACCTTCTGCACCGTCATAAAACCTCGCCCAGACTTCCTCCTTCACGACGACAACACGGACGCGACGCTACGTTATTATCAGTCGCAGGTAGGCTTATGCTTGAGAACAGGAGCAAATCTTTAGAGACATGTTAGGAGAATATCATTAGAAATACAAGAAACAGTCTTTACAAAGATTTTCCTTATTGCTTCGCAGGTCGACAATCAAGGAAGCAGGTAGCGTCCACGATCCGGCCTACCTCCCTGTTTTCTATTTAATTGCCTCAGTGTAATTTAACAATCACTAGGTGTTGCCTAGAATTTGGGGAAGTTGGCCCATAACGTCTCTGCGAAAACCCACATCAAGCAACCTACAGGTAAGGGTGCTTGTAACCTTGACATGCACTCACTGCTCACACTCTGCACTCACTACTCACACTCTGCACTCGCTACTCTGCACTCACTACTCTGCACTCACTACTCTGCACTCACTACTTTGCACTCTGCACTCACTACTCTGCACTCACTACTCTGCACTCACTACTCTGCACTCTGCACTCACTACTCACACTCTGCACTCACTACTCACACTCTGCACTCACTACTCACACTCTGCACTCACTACTCACACTCTGCACTCGCTACTCTGCACTCACTACTCTGCACTCACTACTCTGCACTCACTACTCTGCACTCTGCACTCACTACTCTGCACTCTGCACTCACTACTCTGCACTCTGCACTCACTACTCACACTCTGCACACCACTACTCTGCACTCTGCACTCACTACTCTGCACTCACTACTCTGCACTCACTACTCTGCACTCTGCACTCACTACTCACAACTCTGCACTCACTACTCACACTCTGCACTCACTACTCACACTCTGCACTCACTACTTTGCACTCACTACTCACACTCTGCACTCACTACTCTGCACTCACTACTCACAACTCTGCACTCACTACTCTGCACTCACTACTCTGCACTCTGCACTCACTACTCACACTCTGCACTCACTACTCACACTCTGCACTCACTACTCTGCACTCACTACTCTGCACGCACTACTCTGCACTCACTACTCTGCACTCACTACTCTGCACTCTGCACTCACTACTCTGCACTCACTACTCTGCACTCACTACTCTGCACTCACTACTCTGCACTCACTACTCTACGCACTCACTTTTTTACGCACTCACTACTCTACGCACTCACTACTCTACGCACTCACTACTCTACGCACTCACACTCTGCACTCACACTCTGCACTCACTACTCTGCACTCACTACTCACACTCTGCACTCACTACTCACACTCTGCACTCACTACTCTGCACTCACTACTCTGCACTCACTACTCTGCACTCTGCACTCACTACTCACACTCTGCACTCACTACTCACACTCTGCACTCACTACTCACACTCTGCACTCGCTACTCTGCACTCACTACTCTGCACTCACTACTCTGCACTCACTACTCTGCACTCTGCACTCACTACTCTGCACTCACTACTCTGCACTCACTACTCTGCACACACTACTCTGCACTCTGCACTCACTACTCACACTCTGCACTCACTACTCACACTCTGCACTCACTACTCACACTCTGCACTCACTACTCACATTCTGCACTCACTACTCTGCACTCACTACTCTGCACTCACTACTCTGCACTCACTACTCTGCACTCTGCACTCACTACTCTGCACTCACTACTCTGCACTCTGCACTCACTACTCTGCACTCACTACTCTGCACTCACTACTCTGCACTCACTACTCTACGCACTCACTACTCTACGCACTCACTACTCTACGCACTCACACTCTGCACTCACACTCTGCACTCACTACTCTGCACTCACTACTCACACTCTGCACTCACTACTCACACTCTGCACTCACTACTCTGCACTCACTACTCTGCACTCTGCACTCACTACTCTGCACTCTGCACTCACTACTCTGCACTCACTACTCTGCACTCACTACTCTGCACTCTGCACTCACTACCCACACTCTGCACTCACTACTCACACTCTGCACTCACTACTCTGCACTCACTACTCTGCACTCACTACTCTGCACTCTGCACTCACTACTCTGCACTCACTACTCTGCACTCACTACTCTGCACTCACTACTCACACTCTGCACTCACTACTCACACTCTGCACTCACTACTCACACTTTGCACTCACTACTCTGCACTCGCTACTCTGCACTCACTACTCACACTCTGCACTCACTACTCACACTCTGCACTCACTGCTCACACTCTGCACTCACTACTCACACTCTGCACTCGCTACTCTGCACTCACTACTCTGCACTCACTACTCTGCACTCACTACTCTGCACTCTGCACTCACTACTCTGCACTCACTACTCTGCACTCACTACTCTGCACTCTGCACTCACTACTCACACTCTGCACTCACTACTCACACTCTGCACTCACTACTCACACTCTGCACTCACTACTCACACTCTGCACTCGCTACTCTGCACTCACTACTCTGCACTCACTACTCTGCACTCACTACTCTGCACTCTGCACTCACTACTCTGCACTCTGCACTCACTACTCTGCACTCTGCACTCACTACTCACACTCTGCACACCACTACTCTGCACTCTGCACTCGCTACTCGGCACTCACTACTCTGCACTCACTACTCTGCACTCACTACTCTGCACTCTGCACTCACTACTCTGCACTCTGCACTCACTACTCACACTCTGCACTCATACTCACACTCTGCACTCACTACTCTGCACTCACTACTCACACTCTGCACTCACTACTCTGCACTCACTACTCACTACTCTGCACTCACTACTCTGCACTCACTACTCTGCACTCACTACTCTGCACTCACTACTCTGCACTCTGTACTCACTACTCACACTCTGCACTCACTACTCACACTCTGCACTCACTACTCTGCACTCACTACTCTGCACCCACTACTCTGCACTCACTACTCTGCACTCTGCACTCACTACTCTGCACTCACTACTCTGCACTCACTACTCTGCACTCTGCACTCAATACTCTGCACTCACTACTCTGCACTCACTACTCTGCACGCACTACTCTGCACTCACTACTCTGCACTCACTACTCTGTACTCTGCACTCACTACTCTGCACTCTGCACTCACTACTCTGCACTCACTACTCTGCACTCACTACTCTGCACTCACTACTCTGCACTCACTACTCTACGCACTCACTTTTTTACGCACTCACTACTCTACGCACTCACTACTCTACGCACTCACTACTCTACGCACTCACACTCTGCACTCACACTCTGCACTCACTACTCTGCACTCACTACTCACACTCTGCACTCACTACTCACACTCTGCACTCACTACTCTGCACTCACTACTCTGTACTCTGCACTCACTACTCTGCACTCACTACTCTGCACTCACTACTCTGCACTCACTACTCTGTACTCTGCACTCACTACTCACACTCTGCACTCACTACTCACACTCTGCACTCACTACTCACACTCTGCACTCGCTACTCTGCACTCACTACTCTGCACTCACTACTCTGCACTCACTACTCTGCACTCACGACTCTGCACTCTGCACTCACTACTCTGCACTCACTACTCTGCACTCACTACTCTGCACTCACTACTCTGCACTCTGCACTCACTACTCACACTCTGCACTCACTACTCACACTCTGCACTCACTACTCACACTCTGCACTCACTACTCTGCACTCACTACTCTGCACTCACTACTCTGCATTCACTACTCTACACTCTGCACTCACTACTCTGCACTCTGCACTCACTACTCTACGCACTCACTACTCTACGCACTCACTACTCTACGCACTCACCACTCTGCACTCTGCCCTCACTACTCTGCACTCAGTAGTCTGCACACTCACCACTCTGCACTCACCACTCTGCACTCACTACTCTGCACTCACTACTCACACTCTGCACTCACTACTCACACTCTGCACTCTGCACTCACTACTCTGCACTCTGCACTCACTACTCACACGCTGCACTCACTACTCACTACTCTGCACTCACTACTCTGCACTCACTACTCTGCACTCACTACTCTGCACTCTGCACTCACTACTCACACTCTGCACTCACTACTCACACTCTGCACTCACTACTCACATTCTGCACTCACTACTCTGCACTCACTACTCTGCACTCACTACTCTGCACTCACTACTCTATACTCTGCACTCACTACTCTGCACTCTGCACTCACTACTCTACGCACTCACTACTCTACGCACTCACTACTCTACGCACTCACTACTCTGCACTCTGCACTCACTACTCTGCACTCAGTAGTCTGCACACTCACCACTCTGCACTCACCACTCTGCACTCACTACTCTGCACTCACTACTCACACTCTGCACTCACTACTCTGCACTCTGCACTCACTACTCTGCACTCACTACACTGCACTCTGCACTCACTACTCACACGCTGCACTCACTACTCACACTCTGCACTCACTACTCTGCACTCACTACTCTGCACTCACTACTCTGCACTCTGCACTCACTACTCACACTCTGCACTCACTACTCACACTCTGCACTCACTACTCACACTCTGCACTCACTACTCACATTCTGCACTCACTACTCTGCACTCACTACTCTGCAATCACTACTCTACACTCTGCACTCACTACTCTGCACTCTGCACTCACTACTCTACGCACTCACTACTCTACGCACTCACTACTCTACGCACTCACTACTCTGCACTCTGCACTCACTACTCTGCACTCAGTAGTCTGCACACTCACCACTCTGCACTCACCACTCTGCACTCACTACTCTGCACTCACTACTCACACTCTGCACTCACTACTCACACTCTGCACTCACCACTCTGCACTCACCACTCTGCACTCACTACTCTGCACTCACTACTCTGCACTCTGCACTCACATTCTGCACTCTGCACTCTGCATTCACACTGCACACTCACTCTGCACTCACTACTTCACACTCTGCACTCTGGGCACTCTGAACTGTGCGCACTCTGCACTCACACTATAATAATCCTTATGCAGAATTCCTCTAAAGTATAAGCAGCTTGGGTTTTTCCTATAAGCGCCAAAGAGTCAATGATAGGAAAAGAGGGCAGAGAGTGCTAACCCCATCTCCCCACCCACAGACAACCAAAAATTATCTTCTGCGTTGCTTTGTTCTAATAAATCATGAATAAGGAATTTAAAGTATATGTATGGGCGAGTGGAAGGTGATCTATCGTATTCAATATATTTTAACACAATTGGTGTTCATGGTTACCTTTACAAACGTGAGATGAAGATGATGCTCAGTTTTTAGTTATATAAGGATATTTTGTCGAGTACATTCAAGTTCAACCCACTGGCTGTAAGCAACAAGCTGAGGATCAACGGGCGCGAAACAGCGTGGTGGGCGCGCACGAGACGCAGCGTGGGCGTGCACATCAGCTGAAGATCGCCGGAGAAGACACCGAGTCTGCCTGCTGCCATGACTGACCCGCTGCGAGGGAAAGAGCCCGGTGAGTGGGGGTAGAGGGGGGCGGCAGAGAGGGAGTGGGCAGAGAGGGAGGGTGTGTGTGTGTGTGTGTGTGTGTGTGCGTGCGTGCGTGTGTCTGTCTCTGAGTGTGTGTCTGTGTGTTCGCGGCTCGTGACTGCCTGCCTGCCTGCCTGTGTGTGTGCGCGTCCACAGACCCTGGTCGGCTCGTGCACCGCTCTATCTCCCTTGAGGAGCTTCTCAGCTGCAATAGGTCTCGAAGCCGAGACCTAAAAAGGAAGTTGGAAACCGGGCCTGTCAAAATGGGCATTGAGATATCAAAAGCTGTTAGGTTTTTATTGAACCTGGCTTCCTCTATTGGTAAACAACCCATAGGCTGGCTCCTAGAGGTCTAAAAAAGAAAGTGCTTACCTGTCTTATCTTATGGCTCTGGCGTGTGGGGCTGTAGAAATGCGAGAGTACTGCAGATGGAGGGAAATAGGGTTAACAGACACATTTTGGGTCTACCAACTAGATTCCCTACCTTTGCCATCCATGAGGAGTTAGGGCTTGCATACACGGAGTACTTGATCAAACCTGCCTGCTACTGTTATGGTGCTTAATTTGATGTACTCCGCAAATGGCATTCGACAGGGAAATCATTGAAGACAGCCTGTCCCGCGAACAAGAGTCACGAATACCATAGTTCTTCCATATTCAACAAATTGAGCAGTTCCTCAATCTTTTCAAATCCTTGGAGCCTAAACTCAAAAGACAAAGGTTGGCTAAAAGCAAACTACCTTGCTTCAAGGAGGGAAGCTGTTGACTAAGCCAAGAGCTTTAACTATGAGCATCTCATGATCTGTATAACTGCGGTGGCTGAACCATATCTGGATATGGTAAGCAACACTTGGGATCATATCCTACTCGCTAAATTTAGATTTGGTATCCTCTGATGTAACTCATGCTTTGCCTTGGGGCAGTTTGAGTGGTGTGATTGCCCCTGCGATGAGTACTCTACTCAAACTTTACTGCATCTTACCTATTTTGTACATTTTATGTTGTATGTACCAAAAGATTTGTAATTCTCTTACTGAGAAGATCAAGTTTCATCACATGTAAGCTGCTCTGCAATTTCTTTAGTATTTCAGTTCACCTATTTTAACTTTGTTCTATGGCCTCTTTTTCCTCTTCTCTTCTCTAGCCTTTTCTTTCTTTTTCTTTTTCCGGGTTAGTGTAGTGGGTTCGGCTTTCTCTACATCCTATTTCTATACTTGTGCCTTGACCTCTCTGGGGCTTTGGTGCCGTGGGGCGGACAACAACGATGGTGTTAATATTAATAATGTGCTGGTTTATCCTGATGTCGCATGTCTTAATGCCGTTGATCTACCCGGTAGCCAACTTGGTGTGGACACATCGTTTTTCTGCTCGCCCCCTTTTTGTGATCCGAGACACTGTACGACACCTGATCCTTCCTATTTTATATTATAAAATGAAAACCTCCTATCCTGTTTCTGCATCGAACTGCATTTACAACCGCTGCGCTTAGTAATTTGAGTTACTATGCTCCCCAGGGACAATGATTTTGAAGTTGGATTGTGATACTGTACTGAACTGCTTAGCGGCCAGCCCTGGGGATTGTGGGCCCGGGTCTGTATTTGAGTGCAAATGTTAAATAAAGGTTTAAAAAAAAAAAATATGATGATGACTGATTAATAAATAAAGGCTATATCCGTCCCCCACTTTACAAATGCATTATATCTTACGGTACTTGTTATGCGGCGGAAGGGATATCCGTCATGATTGTGATTTATTATCACATCTGCCAAACTCTAAATCAGGCCCTAATTCACGCATAATATTTATAATGTATTAATAAAAAATTTTAATAGGTCAATTATTTATATTTGGAACTTTTGTTTTAATAGTCAAGCCTATTGAAAATGAGAAGGAGTATAATATGTTTATGAATAACACGTGGTCTAGCGAATCTTCTATTCATTCTAATGTATTTTGTGAGTTTTCTTCAGTAGCCACTACTGTCCAGCATATAGGTGAAATGGATCACTGACATAATATCGAGGGACAGAATATCGACTATCACAGATATCGTGTAAAAAATATCGACAGACAGAATATCGAGTTTGTATCTACAAACAGGTAAGTACAAAAATATCGAGTATAAAATATCGTTTACTAAAATATAGTTTATAAAAATATCGGCTTTATTAAAAACAATGTTAAATTAAATTAATATTAAAAATTAACTACTAAAATATACTTAAAAATACTTAAATTAACTTATAATAATTAAATAATTAATAAAAGTTATAAAAAAAAATCACATTTGTTAAAACATATATATATATAGTAACCTAAAATAATTAAATAATATCCAATATTATTACCGTACAATAGCAGAAGTGTTAAAATTACTATTCCCACTCCAAAAAGTGCAATCGTAGGGAAAGCATTGGATAGCTTAGGGGTTAAAATTACTATTCCCACTCCAGGGAGTGCAACAGTAGGGAAAGCGTTGGATAGCGTAGGGGTAAAAATTACTATTCCAACTCCAAGGAGTGCAACAGTAGGGAAAGCGTTGGATAGCGTAGGGGTAAAAATTACTATTCCCACTCCAAAGAGTGCAACAGTAGGGAAAGCATTGGATAGCGTAGGGGTTAAAATTACTATTCCCACTCCAAAGAGTGCACCAGTAGAGAAAGCGTTGGATAGCGTAGGGGTAAAAATTACTATTCCCACTCCACAGAGTGCAACAGTAGGGAAAGCATTGGATAGCGTAGAAGTAAAATTTACTATTGCCACTCCAGTGGGTGCAACCGTAGGAAAAGCGCTGGATAGCGTAGGGTTAAAATTACTATTCCCACTCTAGTGGGTGCAACAGTAGGGAAAGCGTTGGATAGCGTAGAAGTAAAATGTACTATTCCCACTCCAGTGGGTGCAACAGTAGGGAAAGCGTTGGATAGCGTAGAGGTAAAATTTACTATTTCCACTCCAGTGGGTGCAACAGTAGGGAAAGCATTGGATAGCGTAGGGGTTAAAATTACTATTCCCACTCCAGTGGGTGCAACAGTAGGGAAAGCGTTGGATAGCGTAGGGGTTAAAATTACTAATCCCACTCCAGTGAATGCAACAGTAGGGAAAGCGTTGGATAGCGTAAGGGTAAAAATTACTATTCCCACTCCAAAGAGTGCAACAGTAGGGAAAGCGTTGGATAGCGTAGAGGTAAAAATTACTATTCCCACTCCAAAGAGTGCAACAGTAGGGAAAGCGTTGGATAGCGTAGGGGTCAAAATTACTATTCTCACTCCAAAGAGTGCAACAGTAGGGAAAGCGTTGGATAGTGTAGGGGTAAAAATTACTATTCCAACTCCAAGGAGTGCAACAGTAGGGAAAGCGTTGGATAGCGTAGGGGTTAAAATTACTATTCCCACTCCAAAGAGTGCAACAGTAGGGAAAGCGTTGGATAGCGTAGGGGTTAAAATTACTATTCCCACTCCAGTGGGTGCAACAGTAGGGAAAGCGTTGGATAGCGTAGGGGTAAAAATTACTATTCCCACTCCACAGAGTGCAACAGTAGGGAAAGCATTGGATAGCGTAGAAGTAAAATTTACTATTCCCACTCCAGTGGGTGCAACAGTAGGGAAAGCGTTGGATAGCGTAGGGTTAAAATTACTATTCCAACTCCAGTGGGTGCAACAGTAGGGAAAGCGTTGGATAGCGTAGAGGTAAAATTTACTATTCCCACTCCAGTGGGTGCAACAGTAGGGAAAGCGTTGGATAGCGTAGAGGTAAAATTGACTATTTCCACTCCAGTGGCTGCAACAGTAGGGAAAGCATTGGATAGCGTAGGCGTTAAAATTACTATTCCCACTCCAAAGAGTGCAACAGTAGGGAATGCGTTGGATAGCGTAGAGGTAAAAATGACTATTCCCACTCCAAAGAGTGCAACAGTAGGAAAAGCGTTGGATAGCATAGGGGTCAAAATTACTATTCTCACTCCAAAGAGTGCAACAGTAGGGAAAGCGTTGGATAGTGTAGGGGTAAAAATGACTATTCCCACTCTAGTTAGTGCAACAGTAGGGAAAGCATTGGATAGCGTAGGGGTTAAAATTACTATTCCCACTCCAGAGAATGCAACATTAGAGAAAGTAAATACTTCATATATTATTATAAAAAAATTAAATTAATATGTATAAAAAATTATTTAAAATTAATTACCAATTTAATATAATATTATAATTAATCAATTAAAATTACTAATTAACATTAATTATTACAATTAGTTACCTATTAATACAAATTAATTACTAATTAACTATTAATTATTTAATAATCAAAAATTAATTACCAATCAATTAGAATTAAATACAATTAAATTAATTTATTTATTTAATTAATTATAAAAAAATTACTTCCCACCCTATTCCCCTATAAACTAACAACCCGCTACAGAAAATAAATTACTAAAATTAACATAATTAGCAATTAATCAATTAATTAAAATTAATTACCAAATAAAATATAATTTATTACCAATAATTAATTATAAATTAATACCAATAAATACATTTACATATTTAATTAATTATAATTAAATTACTTCCCAACCAATTCCCCTATAAACCCACAACCCGCTACACAAAACAAATAGTAAAATTAACATAATTAGCAATTAATCAATTAATTACCAATAAAAATGTAATTATTTACCAAATATAAATTAATTAACAATTAATTAAAAATAATACCACTAAATAAATTTACTTATTTAATTAATTATAATTAAATTACTTCCCACCCTATTCCCCTATAAACCCACAACCCGCTACAGAATTAAATTACGCAAAAAAGAAAAATACTAAATTCATTAATACAAACTCTTCACACATATTATAACATAAAAAAACACTATAAAAAATGAGATATTAATAAAAAATCGATATTTTTAACAATCTATATTATATACTTCGATATTTTAACTTTCTATATTTTTAACATTTGATATTACATTACTTACCTTAAAAACGATATTTTTGATATCTATATTCTGTCCATTCGATATTTTGTCCAATCGATATTTAAAACTCGAAATTATGTCCAATCGATATTTTGGAGTCGATATTTTGACTGTACACCAGGTGAAATATGTCTCCATGTTTTTCAGATTTAACAGTAAACACTACAAACATGCTTTTTTAGGTCTCGCTGGTGTCCAGCGAAAGACCTATTGTTGCAGAGTTGCCGGGAATGTGAGACAGGGGATGTGCACGCGCAAGCCCTCAGCGATTTCACCTCGTGGGTGCGCACGCCCAGCTGGCGCCGTGCACATCTCCTGTCTCACAGTCACAGTAAATCAGCCTCTCTCAATCACAGCCACACTCACGCATGCGCACACACACCTACACCCACCTATACACACGCAGACACACACACGCACACACACACTGCATACACACACACACACACACAGCCACCCCCCGCTCACCTGGCTCTTTTGTCACGACTTCCCTGGTATCTCCGCCGCATCACCTGGTTTTCGTCGCAGGTGGCGCTCTCTGGCGTGTCACTATCTAGAACTTCCGAGTTAGCTCTCCGTAGGCGCCTTTTATCATAGACGACTGCGTGCAGGTCGTGAACGCACATGTGCGGCTGGGTCTTCATGCCAGTGCAGCAGCAGCAGGGCCGTCCTTCTCTGGCGCAAGGTAAAGAATGGTTTCTTTCTGAGCGTAGTTTTATGGCGGGTCATGTCTTTCTAGCCAATCACAGAGCTTACTGGGAAGTGCAGACCTGCGAGACCCATGCTGCCAGTTGATTTGCTGGGGTTGGAGTGTGGGCGTGTCGCCGCCGCTCCAGCTGAACAGTGCCTCCTAGGCTTACTCTTCGCTCACAATACCTGCACTGCTCTCACGTGTGCCCCGCTGAAGACAAGCGCCGTCCCCTAGCTTCCTCTGAATGCTCCTGAGCCGCCGGTTGTCTGAGATAATTACACACCACTTAATTCCACTGCACTCAATGCAACACAGTCTCCAAATACCACTCAGTGCAACATAATTACATGCCACACAATTACACTCTACTGAATCCAACATACACTCCTCACAATACCACTCTGCCACATAATTATATGCTAATTACACTGCGCTCAACGCAACATACACTTCAAATACCACTCAGTGCCACCTAATTACACGCCACATAATTACACTGCACTCAACGCAACATATACTCCAAATACCACTCAGTGCCACATAATTACACGCCACATAATTACACTGCACTCAATGTAACATACACTCCAAATACCGCTCAGTGCCACATAATTACACGCCACATAATTAAACTGCACTCAATGCGACACACTCCAAATACCACTCGGTGCCACATAATTATATGCCACACAATTACACTTTACTGAATACAAGATACACTCTACACAATACCACTCAGTGCCACATAATTATATGCTACATAATTACACTGTGCTCAATGCAACATACACTCCAAATACCACTCAGTGCCACCTAATTACACACCACATAATTACACTGCTCTCAATGCAACATACACTCCAAATACCACTCAGTGACACATAATTACACACCAAATAATTACACTGCACTCAATGCAACGTACACTCCAAATACTACTCAGTGCCACATAAGGAATTAGTTACTTACCTGTACACTATAGTTTTCCAGTATTATCTTTCATAGATTCACATGCTTGTATCTTTCCCGTCGTCATGGTGGGAGTCTCATGGTGCATCATCGTCATGGTGGCCTGTACTGGGTGTTTGAGTTGTATTTTCGATATCCCTGTTGGTTATAAGGCTGATATCTGTTGGTCTGATATGAGGATCTCTGATTGAATTGACCTCTTGCACCCCTTTTACGAAAGGACTGAAACCGTCCTTGCTGAAGAGACCCCAGCGCTCTAGCAGTATCCATGTCAGATTTGATGCCTTGTAGCAATTCGTCTATATGTTTCCCAAATAAATTTTCGCCATCAAATGGCATATCCACAATTTTCGCCTGCACCTCTGGACAAAACAATGTTGCTTTAAGCCAACCTTGTCTGCGAAGTGAAACTGCCCCAGCCATCTGTCTGAAAGCCATAGATGAAACGTCCATGGCGATGTCAATTGATTCAGCAGCAGACTTCGCTCCGTCTTTGAGGATAGCCGCTGCTTCCTCCTTTCTATCGTCTGGTAGCGCAGACAGTATGGGTGCCAGATCTGACCACATTTGCCTGTTGAAACGGCTAATAAGGGCCATAGCATTGGCTGCTTTAATAGTAGAGGCTGCCATGACCGCAAACCTCTTACCTGCACCGTCCATTCTCCGTCCTTCTTTGTCTGGTGGCACCAAGGAAGTAGCCACCGGGTTCTTAGAATTCCTCTGCGCCGCCTGCGTCACAACTGACTCCGGTCTGGGGTGTCCTATTAGACAGGCTGCAGCAGACTCTGGCGCTCTATACTTTTTTTCCGATTCTTGGAACGGAAACCGCTATGGAAGCCGGTGTCTTTAAAATTTTTAGGCCCTCTTCCCAAACGTGAGGGATAATCGGTATTGATCGAGTTGATTTCCTGGCATCATCCTTGAAATCATACAAGAAACATTCCGTTTCTTTAACTTCCATATCCAAATTAAATCTCTTCGCCGCCTTCTCCATGATGTCATGGAACCCTCCGATGTCTTGAGAAGGAGAGGTGGATGGCAGCGGGGTAGGTGACGGGGCCGATGGCAAGATGTATTCATTCCATTCCTGCCCCGAAGCATCATGAACAAGCTCCCCTTCTTCAGGTTGGTCATCCTCGTCGGATTCCGTAAGGTCATCCCTTATTGTTATCACTGGCGGTGATCTCACCCCCTGCTCTTGAGAGGTAGATTGTGTCCTTGGAGGTTGTGAGGAAGCCACCGGAGTAGATGATTGAGGGGCGTTTGCCTCAGGAAAACGACGGTAGTAGTCATTTATCATGAACCTGAGGTCAGATACAAGAGACACAGGTATGGAAACTGTCTCCTGTCGCTCTTCCTCTCGTGATTCCTCCTGTTGCTCTTCCTCCTCATTATAATCACATGTTTCCTGGAAAGACTCATATCTAGAGGACTGAGCCCTGTCCTTGAAGGAAAATACCTCCTCTTCGTCTGTGTCCTGGCTCTTTATTCTGAGCTGTGAAGGGCTGTAGGCAGCACCTGAGGACTCCTCTCCATCTGAGTCTTGTTCCAATAAAGAAGATGGGGGTTGAGGTGAAATCTGCATCCAAGATGTGAATTCCGCAGATTTGCTGATAGTCGCCGATCCCCTGGACGACTGAAATGACCGGATAGAAATCATAGTCTTCGACTGTGGCGATTTAAAAGCCTTTGCCGTTGAAAGTATGATTTTCGTCGACGGTGTCGTCGACGACGCGGTCACCGTCGACGGAGCCGTCGTCACCACAGCCGTCGTCAACGGGACCACCGTCGACGAGGCCCCCGTCGACATCCTCGTCGTCGAGTCTTTCGTCGACGATGTCGTCGTCGTCGCCGTCGACGGTCTCTTCGTCGACGGGATAATCTTACTCGTCGACGTTGTTGTCGTCGACGTTGTCGACGTCGACGCTGCTTTAGATCCTATCGTCAACGAAGCCGTCGTCGTCGAAACAGTCGTCGGCGACGGTGAAGTCGTCGACGGAGCTGAAGATTTTTCCACAGATTTTGAAGTAGAAGCTAGGGAACTGGTCGACGGAGCAAACCCTGTCCCTTTCAGACCTGAAAGCTTCTTCAGAGGAGTAATAGGGAGAGAGGACGCTGCTTTCTCTTTAGATTTAGATTTCTTAGGCTCCACTTTCTCCTCAGGAAAAGAGGCCTTTCTCTTTTTAGGTGTCATTTTTGAAGATTCCTCCCCAGAATCTGTGTCTGATGTGGCCTTCTTCTTCTGAAGCCATAACAGCAATCGAGCCTCTCTGTCCCTAAGAGTTTTGACAGAAAAGGTTCTACAATATTTACAATCCTTAGCAACATGCTTAGGGTGGAGACAGTATAGGCAGTCCTTGTGTGGATCTTCAGAGTAAAGCCTGGCCTTCCCACAGGATCTTCAAGGCCTGAACAGCCTCTTTTTAGAGCTTTCAGCCATAATGAAGAAAATAGGTATACACAATACCTTAATCCAGTAGACAAGACAGCAGAAGTAAAAGGTCAATAGTTCACTCAGGAACAGTAAACTGAGCAGAGCTCAGGGAGACTCCTTTCTCACACGAAGGCGGTTGGAAATCTGAGGCAGGAAGCTTCTGCTGGGGAGTGTGAGGGCAGGGCAGCAATGCTGATAGGCTGACTTGGTCTGGTAACCAAATACTACAGTCCCTATGGGGTTTTTCTATGCAGTTTTCTTCTCTATGATACTGCTTTGGTCATTCTGTTACCGTGAGACTCCCACCATGACGACGGGGAAGATACAAGCATGTGAATCTATGAAAGATGTAATACTGGAGAATTACACGCCACATAATTACACTGCACTCAATGCAACATACACTCCAAATACCACTCAGTGCCACATAGTTATATGCAACATAATTACACTGCACTCAATTCAACATACACTCCAAATACCACTCAGTGCCAGATAATTACACGCAACACAATTACACTCTACTGAATGCAACACAAACTCCACACAATGCCACTCAGTGCCACATAATTATATGCTACATAATTACACTGCACTCAATGCAACATAAACTCCAAACAATACCACTCAGTGCCATATAAATAAATGCTACATAATTACACAGCACTCAATGCAACATACACTCCAAATACCACTCAGTGCCACATAATTACACGCCACATAATTACACTCTACTGAATACAACATACACTACCCATATTACCACTCAGTGCCACATAATTACACACCACATAATTATACTCTTCTCAATGCAACGTAAATACACTCCACATAATACCACTCAGTGCCATATAATTACACACCTCATAATTACACTCAACTCAATGCAACATAAATACACTCTATCTGTCTATCTATCGCGCTCACTCTATCACCATTACTCTGTCTATCGATCACCCTCACTCTATCTATATGTCTATCTATCGCCCTCACTCTATCTATCGCCCTCCCTCTACCTATCTATCGCGATCCCTCCATCCATCTAACGCCCTCCCTCTATCTATCGACCTCCCTCTATCTATCGCACTCACTCTATCTATCGCATCACCACAGTATCACTCAGCACCACCACCGCATCACTCAGGGGCACCACAACATCACTATGCGCTACCACAGCATCACTGAACTCCACAGCATCACTCGTCACCACCAAAACATCCCTCAGCACCACCGCAGCATCAATCTGTGCAACCGTTCAACAATAACTGGTTCAAATATGTTCTCTCAATGTTTCAAGATTTATTACAAATGTCACAAAAAGATGTTAATATTTCACTTCTGTTCCTGGATTTTTGTCACAATGAAATACAATGAACAGATTCTTCACAAAAGTTATTTACAAAAGTTTAAGCTATTGTCATTATAAATTACAATAAGTTTTATTTAAGTATTAATTATTTAAAAAAATGTAAAGCTATTGCTATTTGTAATATCAATACATCTAAGTCACGTAAATACACCACATATTGCATTACAAATGCTATAGGTGTCACATTTGCAAAAGTTAAAACTATTGGCATTGTAAATGACAAAGTTATTAAATTCGCTATTTCCAAAACCAACACATAAGTAAAAAATGTGTTATTTACAAGACCAATAGCTCAAACGTTCCTAATGCGAGACCTATTGCATTGCAAATGCTTGTTATTAAAACTTTGCACATTTAATAATTGTTGCAAATTTAATATGTGGCCAACTCTGTTCCAGGGTAGTATTATCATTTTCGCAGCGCTTACTCCACAGAAGTGTTTGATACTTTTCTGGAATAGGAAAGTCTGTTTGCAAAGATACTTGCGAGCTAAGTCCATGCTTTTTAAAACATATCTGCAATTCAAAAAGCGAAAAGAATAAATACTTTAATTACATCTGTGGTTTTTTTTAAATCTAATTTTTTAGAGTTTTATATAGCGTGAACTAGACCCGAGACATCGGGTATCACAGCGCTTTACATGAGCACCAGTTTTGTTACAGAAGAACACATTATTTTTTGTTAGGCATGGGGAGATTAAATGGTTTGCCCAGAATCACAGGATGTTGAGCTTCGTTGCCGAGACTCGAACCCGGTTCCCCAGTTCGAGGTCGACCGCTCTAGCTGTAAGGCTACATCCTCTCCCCTCAATGTGTACATACAATGCTTGCATACCTTATGAGTAAATGGTGGGGAAAAATCCGATAAACATATTAACATAGGCTTCTAAACATGTGAGGACCTAAGATTTGAAGACAAGGCCCTGCAAGGTATTGCAAGGTATTGGCAGGTATTGGGCAGGTCATCCCACAAAACGGTCAAATGTGACTCAAATTCACAGACTGAATACAGTGCATTGGGTCCAAGACTGTTTTTCTAAATCAAGTGCTTGACATCACTGTGCTGCCAAGGAGAAACGCTATGTTCACACCATCCTTGTGATGCTTACTTTATACTGCACAAACCATGCTGTAAGGTCCTCCTACTACAGGACTTTATCAAAACAGGTATTAGTGTCTAAAAATGGTTGCCTTAGTACAACATAGTATATAGATCCACCCCTACCTTGTAGATATGATGCTTGCCTGTAACCGAGGGAAGCTGGGTGAAAGTGCAGGCGTAGGTAGTCTCTGATGCGGGAATTGTGTACTGTAAAAGAGAATTGATAATCTGTGAATGAGCAATCAGTAAACATGCAAAAGACTCAGCTGCAAAAAAATGCTTCTGTTAAACAAACAACGCCAATCTGTAAAGCAGAGTTACACTGTGGTACTCTCCTGGAAAAGTGTGATACTATAATTGACTAAAATACAATACTTTGTGGAATTGTAAGGGACTATGATGTGCTATTCCCCTGTAATACATAGGTGAGGTAATGTACTACCCTATATTATGTAATACTATTACAGTCTTCAGCCCGGCTTGCTTGAATCCAGTGGTGTGGAGTGCATGGGACTCACTTCTGAGCACACCCATCCCACTCGGGGTGACAAATGCAAAAACTACAGGTGATGGACAGAATGCAGAACGGCTGAAGATTCAAACAAGCCGGGCTGAAGACGGCAGGAATGCTAGAAACCGGTCCTCGGAAGCCTGTTTCTGGTCCAGGGAAGACATGGCTTGGCAGTTCGGGCTGGACTGTTCCCATGAGGCACAGGGTCAGACTGATTTGCATATAGCCATGTCTGAACTGGGGTGGCAGAGTGGGCTAAAGAACGGTGATGGATTAAACCCAGATCTTTTGACTGGGTGTGAGTGTTTGATTGATTCATATGCTCCGTCCATCACCACCCCTTTTTGTACCGCTTTTGGCCGCCATAAGTGTGTCAGGGTATGCTCAGACGTGAGTCCCTTGCTCACTTGGCCACTGGATTCAAGCAAGCCGGGCTGAAGACGGCTGGAATGCCAGAAACCGGTCCTCGGAAGCTTGTTTCCGGTCCAGGGAAGACATGGCTTGGCAGTTCGGGCTGGACTGTTCCATGAGGCACAGGGTCAGACTGATTTGCATATGGCCATGTCTGAAATGGGGTGATGTGGAGTGCAAAAAAACGATGGATTTGGGCCCAGATCTCTGTACTGGGGTGAATGTAAGACATTGTTCTGCATTCTGTCTATCACCTGTAGTTTTTGCATTTGTCACCCCGAGTGGGATGGGTATGCTCAGACGTGAGTCCCATGCACTCCACACCACTGGATTCAAGCAAGCCGGGCTGAAGATGGCTGGAATGCCAGAAACCGGTCCTCGGAAGCTTGTTTCCGGTCCAGGGAAGGCATGGCTTGGCAGTTCGGGCTGGACTGTTCCATGAGGCACAGGGTCAGACTGATTTGCATATGGCCATGTCTGAAATGGGGTGATGTGGAGTGCAAAAAAATGATGGATTTGGTCCCAGATCTCTGTATTGGGGTGAATGTATGACATTGTTCTGCATTCTGTCCATCACCTGTAGTTTTTGCATTTGTCACCCCGAGTGGGATGGGTATGCTCAGACGTGAGTCCCATGCACTCCACACCACTGGATTCAAGCAAGCCGGGCTGAAGATGGCTGGAATGCCAGAAACCGGTCCTCGGAAGCTTGTTTCCGGTCCAGGGAAGGCATGGCTTGGCAGTTCGGGCTGGACTGTTCCCATGAGGCACAGGGTCAGACTGATTTGCATATGGCCATGTCTGAACTGGGGTGATGTGGAGTGCAAAAAAACGATGGATTTGGGCCCAGATCTCTGTACTGGGGTGAATGTAAGACATTGTTCTGCATTCTGTCTATCACCTGTAGTTTTTGCATTTGTCACCCCGAGTGGGATGGGTATGCTCAGACGTGAGTCCCATGCACTCCACACCACTGGATTCAAGCAAGCCGGGCTGAAGATGGCTGGAATGCCAGAAACCGGTCCTCGGAAGCTTGTTTCCGGTCCAGGGAAGGCATGGCTTGGCAGTTTGGGCTGGACTGTTCCCATGAGGTACATGGTCAGACTGATTTGCATAAGGCCATGTCTGAACTGGGGTGGCGTGGAGTGCAAAAAAACAATGGATTTGGGCCAGATCTCTGCACTGGGGTGAATGTATGACATTGTTCTGCATTCTGTCCATCACCTGCAGTTTTTGCATTGATTACGAGTTTGGCAGTCTGACCACCCAAACGCTGTGTCAGCATCTGGCAGTAGACAACAGCGCTGGTGGTCTTCAGACCACTGTATCAAGAGTTTAATATGATGCCGGCGGTGTGGCTGCAGAGATCTTGTGGCGATTATTTTTTCATACGTATCAATGCCTTTGTAAACATTTCGACTGTATATGTGTCAAATGCACACATATGCATGATACATGTGGAAAAATACCATCTACCCATTGACCCATATGTGGACAGTCCAAGCAATGCGTATATGGCATAAAAGGACTCACCTGTATATTGCCGCAACCAGGATAGCAATCCTCAGGGTGAAGATGACGGTATGAAGGGGGGACCTGAAGAAAGGAATCCACGTCGAGCTCTAATGAGAAGAACACGAAAGGGGTGAGTGCACACCCCAAATGCTTCATTTCCGCCAACTTGAAGCTGGCGGACCAAGCCAACTCGTTATGGGGGCATCGGCTAAGCTCCTCTGTACCTCCATATGATCCCTGACCGCGACCCCGGTGGTCTGCGTTATGCTGGCTGTGTCAGCGGTTTAGGTGGGGTCTTTGCAATAGCAATCCACCCAACTCGTAATACAGCGGTTGGACTGCCGAGCTCACGGCAGTCGGATAGCGGCCGCATGTAATGCAGTCCACACACCGCCAAACTCATAATAAGGCCCTTAATGTTTAGACTGATGTAGTACAATATTATGTGTATTAGTTATATGAAAATTATTTCTGATGTTGGTTTAGATCTTGCAACAGTTTTTGGGGACTTTTGTAGTTTATTGTTTATTTTATAATATGCTTTTGGTTATTATTTCTAAGTAATCTACTTCTTTGTTGTTTATGAAGAGTTTGACTTTATATTTATAGTGTAGGTTGGGTTCTACCCAGTGTGGATTGGAAGACATTGTGCTATCCCTCCACTGCGTTGTTTGTTTTCGCTTCCTGTGCCAAGGTGCTGTCATAAGCTTTCAACCATGGTATTTGCAATTTGGATTGGAGACTGTGTCCAGAGCAATGTAGTATGCCAACCCTAGGTGTCTTCGAAATAATCCATTAAGGGGCTTAGTTTGTCTTCATTTTGTTGGTAGAAAGGGCTTTCTATTTGTACACAGCAGTGGTTAGCTATCTTTATGACGGGGACAGAGACTATTGCTATTATTTCTTTATTTCAATGTCAAATTGGCTGTTTGCAGAATATTTAATTCTTTGGGCCCGATTACGAGTTTCGCGGTGCGGCACCACCAAACTTGTGGTGAAGCTGCATGCCAGATTAGGAGTTTCCTACTGTCTGCCGGGCTTTTTTTTGGCGTTCCCAAGGCAGTGCTTTTAAAAACAGGCAACACAATGGGAGCCCCAAAAATAGTTCCTGCATGGCATGGTCTAAAAAGTCCATGCTGTACAGGAACTGGTGTGCATGCACACAGGGGGGCTGCGGTGCCCTAGGCGGGATGTGATGCAGAAAGGGGACGGGCCTCTGGCAAGATCTCAGCAATCCCACTATGTGGGACTTTTTAGAGGTAACACGAGGGGTTCTTTGCCCCCAAGGACCCTCAGCATCCATGGGGACTTCATCCCCCCAAACCAGTAGTGAACCACAAAGGGCAGTTGCAGAGTGATGGAGAAAGGGGACAGGGCTACAACGAGCTTTCTGCAATCCCAGTACCAAATTGGGGTAGAATGAGTTGAACGCTGCGTTCAACTGATTCTACCGGCCGCAAGTGTGATCGGCACCTAGCCGGGAATTAATTTATCGGACGCCAACTAGCCTACTTCTATTAAATGTTTCTGGTTACTGCAAACGCATCATTAAGGAACGCATTGACACGTGGCGTATAAAGTAATTGTTACTATTCCCGCTCCTCGCTATTCTCCATTCGCACCGCCTACCCAGGCAAAGCACTACTTCAGGCTCGCAAATCTCCTTGTCCTGATGATGATCCAAGTATCAAGTCACGGATCGAAATGTCGTCCACTTTTGTAACAGCTTACACGTTAATCTGATTTGTTAAAACTAGTGCAACAGCGGTTTTCTCAAAAAGCTTGCCGTGATCAAATGTATTGGCTAAAAGCTTTTTCCTGTTTTGCCTGAAAAATGTATGTTTATTTGTGAATGTTTGTTTGTTTCTTTGGTTGTTTTTTGAAGGATACAGGATTGTGTCCCACTCGATCACTCCTTGTTTGATTACCACTGAATTACCTTGATTCATTAAATAAGTTTCCGGCTGGACATCGTGTTTGTAGTATAGTACTGATTCCGGTCTATATTTATCGTCAACTAAATTGTAACATTTGAAGGACCAACTGTTTTTCATAATAATTAAGAGTCAGAGGGGCACAAAAAGATTGCACTCAGCGCTCCACTTTCAAGATGTTTATTTTCAGCAACACATTTCAACCTAAACAGGTCTTCGTCAAGGCCTTGTTTCCATAGTGTGCCCCATCAACCATTGAAATAACCAACAGGGTGAAAAACATAGAAGAAATACTAATGCTAGTTCTCATAGAGATCAAGGGGATACAACAACAGAATATTAAAGCTGATAAATCAATATGTGCATAATTGAAGCATGAGAAAAATATTTACAAATTATAAATATAAACTGCAGACATGAGGATATCTTTGCAATAATAAAAGCCAAGTGAACAAATTCAACATAAGATTTTTTAAGATTGGCAGCAAAAAAACTTTACACACTTGTATGTGACACAGATCTCACTTTTCACAGTATTAGTCACTAGGATTGGCACAAATTGTGACCAAGTGTCCTCTCCACATTAATCAGTTTGAAAAGCATTCAAAATGACACATAACCAAATACAAGCCAAATGGACTGATTAAAGAATTATCCGATCATATGTGACTGAAATCCCTTGTCACAAGTTAAATAAAGTAAAGAGGCATAAATCATGGCCAAGTGGCCTTTACAATTCAATTTGCAAGCATTCAACATAATGCAAATTCGATTTCAATCATCCTCAGGTACCTTCTTATTACATGACCTTTTCACATATTTCTCGCATTTGTGCCGGTATATGAGCCTAATGCCTTGTATTTTCTTCATTAGATGTCCCTTCATCGCTAGTCCTGAAGAGACCCTACACTGACTATAGGGTCAAAACGCCGTCGACACAAATAAGAAGCGAACCATTACACAGCGCATGTTATTTCATATTGCTGCTGTCTACATAGAGATTATTTCTTGTTAATGGTCGACTTAAAAAATTGTATAAACCTTGTATATAGAAATTCACACTGTCACTTAACTTTGGGTTCCCGTTCTCACTTGGGACACAATGCACTAATGTTTTTTGATTTTCAAATTATGTTTATATTGCTTTTAGTCTAAAAAATGTATAAAAATGTTACATGGATTCTCCTGTGTTAGTGTTTCTTTCGCCCTCTGTCATTGAGGTACCCTCTAAAATATTGCAATTTTGCCTCCTTTATTTCAAAGGTATCTTATCAACCCACAGGAACTGTTGTTTTTCCTTATATAACTATTACCCTGGTTCCATAGTGAGTAGGGTTCCCCTGTTTTCCTTCCTGTACTTTAATGTAGGGCCTTTAACCTAGCTCTTTAGCCTTGGGGATTGGGGATGGATCAGGAGAACACTTTACAGGCAAATAAACATTGACACCAAATCATAATGCTAGCATCAAGGAGTGGGCACAATAAACTTCTTTGGAAAGTGCAACTTCTCCCAGTAGCCGCAATGCCACCCTGTGATACGCAAACAAATGATGGACGGAATGCTGAATAAATCACACATTCAGCCCCAGTCAAAAGATCTGGGTTAAATCCATCGTTCTTCTGCTCACTATGCCACCCCAGATTGGACCCAGCTGTATGCAAATCAGTCTTGACTCTGTGCCTCATGGGAACAGTCCAGCCTGAACTGCCAAGCCAGGTCCTCCCTGGACCTGAAACAAGCATATTGTGACCGGTTTCAGGGTATTACCCTTCATCAGGCAGGCTAGCTTGAATCCAGTGGCAAAGTGAGCACGGGACCCACGTCTGGGCCACAATGTCACCTTGTGATACGCAAACAAATAATGGACGTAATGCTGAATAAATCACACATATTCACCCCAGTAAAAAGATCTGGGTTAAATCCATCGTTCTTCTGCTCACTATGCCACCCCAGTTTACCACCATGTACAGCAATATCTAGGTGAAAGATGTCAAATGTTCCTTAAGAGGGCCTGGTAGATAGGTAGAAAAAGACACAAAAAACGTCTTTAGGGATTTGGGGATTTCTTTATTGCACTTAATAATGGAGGTTGAAAAGCACTGCATCAAAACCTCTCTGAATTCAGAGTTGAGAATGGGGACAGCATGAGATGTTTCAGAAAAGAGAATTCTAGAGGGAACCTGCTAAGAGAGCCTACAATCAAGGATAAAAAGGTAATGCATTAAAAAAATCAAGCAACAAATGTATTGTGAGACATCCTTCTCAAGCCTAAGCCTTCTTCTATATATGATATAGCTAGAACATTATATCACTTATATAATTGTTGAAGAAGAATTAAAGCATTGCTTCCCCTTGTACAATGCAGGGCCAGTGGAGGACGCCACTGCCAAGTGAAGCGGTTCTAAGATGTAACAGCCAGGCATAACCTCATGCACAAACACAGAGATGACGGGGACAACCAGTGTGCCTTACTAAACATGTCAAAACTGGAACCACATATCCAGAGTGAGATAAACTGATTGAAGTAATAGAGAAACAAACACCTAAACTGTGAACCCCAGATCCCTCTGATTCTTGTTTCAGTAACCTGTAGAGTCGTTAATTCGGCTTGCATGCATCCTTAAAACAAAGGGACTTAAAACCTAAGAAAATCTCTATGATAACCACATCCTCCCTACAATCACCCAAGTCCTCAATATATATCTGATTATATTTGACATAAAATGTTGGTTTTTGCAGATTGGACGAGTATGCATGGCATCTGGTCCACACATATTATGGCTTATGGTAGGCAGCAATGATAGGATTGCTGAAACATACACAACAACTGGTATCATTTAAAATTCTCGCATTAAGCACTTGGTCCTCCTGGTTCTCATGTTTCGTGACAATTGGTGCCCTCCAAGTTACTTACCCCATTACTTGTAACGGTGAAGGTGAGTGATATACTTGGGGAAGGTGAGTGCTCAGCTGGGCTCAGCAGGAAGACAGACGATGAACTTCGGTGCTTGTCATGAAATGCAATAGTGTCATCTGAGCCATACGCTGCAATCACGTACATAGCCCCTTCCTGGGAAGATAGAAGACTGTTAGCTCTCATTCTTTGATGGAAGTCCAGATAAACCAGTTTTTCTAGAGTATGCCAATATGCCATCATGACAGCCATATGCAATTGTCTCCATGGATGAAATGTTGACATTGGGTTGTTGTACAAGCGCCTACCATGCAGGTTCTTGATAGTGCAGAACATCTAAAACTAACTGTTCATTTGGAAGGAATGGTCTACCCTTATATCAATGGCTAGTTGGTGACATGGCCAAGTATCTCTTCTTGCAAATGGGATCACCGCAAGGTGAGTGGCAGGTTTTTATCCCACCAATTTTTGAACATCTTGAATGTGTGAGCAGAGTTTAGAATCCAGCCTCCATCAACCCCTGACCATCTGCAGAATGGCCGATTATGAGTTGCCCAGTAGAGAGGGCATGGTAATATGAGGTGTGTAGTGCTGTTGCTATAAAGTATTCCCACCCCTGTAATGGGCAGCTTACAGTTTGAGAGTAATAGCACATGGGTCTCAGAACTGCGTTTACTGCATATTTTTCCCAAATGTGTTAACGATTTCCATTTCCATTAAACTTTGTAGGCACGTTACCACTGCGTTCAATTCAGCACCTGGTAAAATTTGTAATTGAGTGGGGTGGTACTACTCTCCACAAGTCATAATCACCTCCAGACAGAGCTAATGAGAGTTATGTTCAGGAAATGCAAGGAAAGTTTTCTTGCAACTAAGTTGGCTGTGGGTACACAACAACTAAAAGACCTATTAGCCTTACGATTTATGCATCCCAGAAGGCAAATGTCAGGGTACGTCTGCCTACACCAACTTGATGACAGAATAGGATGCCAAGTCTTAAAAACATTTTAAGGGACGTTTTGGGCAAATTGGTCATTTCAAAGGATGGGTCGGAGAAATCAGTTTACTTTAGGATCAGGAGTGTGGTGAAGACAACATGGTCACAATCCTCCACAAAGAAATGCCTGGTACTCTAATATCACTACAGGAGCTATCCCAAAGTTAATGAGAAATATAAAATGAACCTAGGGCTGGATATGTCTGCGCTAAAATGAAGTAACAATTTGCAGGATAGAGAGGATACACGCAAAATACTGGTTGTTCAATACAGTGAAAGGTCAATGGTTAAACCAATGCCATTTTGCTTGTCATGTATACCTAAGTTTACATTACATGACTTTAAAGAGATGGCATTAGCCAACACATTTTTATCAACTGTGTGATGGGGACCTATGCGACACCTTCCTGCACATAAACATCATTACCTGCAATGCAGGCCCCCTTGTGATATGGCGCAAGGGTGTCGGCATTGGCGCTAGGCAGCTATTTTTAGCGCTAGCCCTAGGGAAAGTATAAGGGTGCGCCATATTGTAAATATGGCGCATCCATGCGTTTTGGAAATGGCGGAGAATGGCGCTGCAAATTTGCCACAGTTCCGCGCTCTGTCATTTCCTTGTAAATATGCCCCATTTTCATTTCGGTCTTTTTATCATGAAATGTGGTAGCATAAAAGTTTTGAAGTACGGTGACAAAACACATTTATTTTATCACTCACAATTACCTGGTATTTAGGAAAAAACTGAAAACACATTTGTTATCCTAGGCCACACCTATTACCCAAGGACCCCCGCCCCTCCTTGAACTCCTCACTTAGGATGTGCTCTCCTTAGTGCTGTGATATCCTTACGGATGAATGTTTGCTCTCTATAAATAAAATGAATTAACCATTGAATGCACACATAGCTAAAACCACTCTGATTTATTAATAGTCTCTTTTAATTAGGACATTTTTTGAGTAAAAACTTGACACAATGTATTCATAGATTTAAGAATATAGCTTTACAAAGCATCACTGAATCACATTTTTGCAAAAAAACTGACTTCCTTCTCAATTTATTATAACTGTATTCTGTCTAAAAAAACCTAGGCCGTACAAGTACATGAAAATATTGCACATAGCTATAATCACACGTAAAATTTTTACAATGATTGTACATTAAAAACAGATTTAAAATGAGTTCATAAAGGACTTTTAGGATTCAACGACATATCTACCTCATCTACCCACCTACTTCAAAATATAAATATAGAAATATATTAATGTTAAAAATATAAAAATAGTACATGTTATTTAATTCTGACATAGGTCACCACTTATTTTGAATAAGTACATATATTATATATATATATATATATATATATATATATATATATATATATAAAGACCATAGGTTTCACACCAGTTAAAGTTAGGAATTAGCATTTAAAAAACCTATTAAATTCACTGAAAAAAACATAGGTTTGACACCAGTTATAGTTAGCTGGAAATTTTACTGACATAAAACCATTGAAATTCCCACGTTATAGTTAGTTGGACTCTCTATAACTTGCGCACCTGCAATGCACTGCTGATGACGTCACATATTACATCACTCATGACATGGTCAGTGACATCACTCATGACATCACTGATTTATATATGTATATGTAAAGGTCGATGGAAGAATAAATGTTTAAATAAGTGTCTAAATGGATGGGTTTTTTTTTAATGATTGGTTTACTGGCTTATTAAGTGTATCTTAGTGAATACATATATTACCGAGTAATGTTTAAATATTTAAATATATGTATCAGTGTTTCACTTTGTGTATACGTTGCTGCATGGGTTGGTGAGTAGCTACATGTGTGTGTATATGGGTTATTAGATGGTTTTTTTAGTATCAGTATGAGTGTCTGTATGGTTTGGTGGGGGTATTACTTAGCACATTGATGCATCAATGACTGACTCACTGTTTGTATGTGTTTTGAAGACAGCATATGTGCAGGACTGTATGGGTGGATGAGTGAGTATATGTGTGTGTTAGTGAGTGAATGACTGTCTCACTAGTGTCTTTATCAGTAACAACATATGTTTTAATCTAGTATATGTTGAGTATTGATGAATATAAGTGAGTATATGTGAGAGTGAGAGATTGTAAGAGTTACTGTTTAAATAAGTACCGTATTTTCCGGCGTATAAGACGACCTTTTAACCCCTTAAAATTTTCTGGGAAGTCGGGGGTCGTCTTATACGCCGGATACAAAAATTGGCGGTTTATTTCACATAGCGCGGACTTCACCCGAAGGTGTCAGACCGCTTCTCAGTTGAAAATGGTGGCGCTTAGGGAACTCCAGCACAACAACAAAGAACGTAGGCGATGGTGGCACTGTGCAACAACACAATATCAGCCCGTCGCCAGGCACTGAAAGCGGTCTTGAAAATAAATTACTTGTACAGTTACAGCCCGTCGCCAGCCAGAGGCAACTCAAACGCTGCGCAAGGTTTAAACTAAAACAAATGGCGCCGTGAGCCCTACCTAGACTGCAGCTGCACATCCCCCAGGCAGACGAGGCGCTCCTCCACGTGTGCTGATCTCTCTCTCCTTCCGTAATTCTTACGCTCATCGGAAGGAGAGGAGCGTCAGTACCACATGATCTCAGTCCATGGAGATAGAAAGGGGACTGTAGGACGTTAGGAAGTGGGGGTCGTCTTATACGGCGAATATAGCATGAAACCTACAGTTTGTCAATGAAAGTAGGGGGTCGTCTTATACGCCGGGTCGTCTTATACGCCGGAAAATACGGTATGTGTTTCTATAAGTGATTGTTTAAGAGAGTAAGTATGTGTAAGTTTCCTTAGAAGTAAGGTGGTAGTGTGTGTATAGCTGTATATGCAAATAAATGGATGTTCAATAGTTTGATTGCATGTATGAGTATGTGTGTGAGTAACTTTTGGATGACTGTTGGTGTGTAACAGGATGTATAGGTGTATCACTAAATATGATGAGTGAGTATATGTATGAGTGACTATATAGAACTGTTGGTGAATGAGTGGATGTGTATATAGATGGTGGAATTACTGAATTGGTTGTTGTAACTGGTATGGGTATCTCCATTTTTTAGAAAATTTTTGTTTCTATTTTTGAATATGTGTTTCAAGGGTTACATTACACTGAAAGAAGGTCTGTCACTCTGTCACAAGGATGGTGTCATCAGGGATGTCATGAGTGATGTCACTGACCATGTAATGAGTGATGCAATATGTGACGTCATCAGCAGTGCATTGCAGTATAACTGGTGTCAAACCTATGGTTTTTTCAGTGAATTTCATAGGTTTTGTAAATGCTAATTCCTAACTATATATAGGGCCTCAAACCTATGTTTTTTTCAGTGAATTTCAAAGGTTTTTTAATAGCAAATTTCTATTGCTATGAAATATAATATTTTTTATAATGAATCCTATATTGTATATTTATGTAATACTATTTTTTAGGTTTCGACCTTGGCCGTAGCACCGCAGGTGCTACGCCCAGGGCGAAAGCTTTTGTTTACACTAGGGGGAATTGAACACTCCCCTTCTTCCATTGGCTAGCTCCATAAATGGAGGCTAGCCATTGGAAGACATCAGCGTCAATCCCTTTCTCCCGGTCAGAATGCGAATCGTGGGCGTTTCTGACTATTTTTTTAAATCCCGCCTCTTGATGTCGTGTGTCCCGGGCCGCGCTGTGATTGGCTGTCGGCCCGGGACACCCCAGTGACGTCATTTCCCGGCCCGCGCTGTGATTGGCTGCCGCCCGGGACACCCCCGTGACGTCAGCCAATCACAGCACGGCCCGGGACCTGACTTGTTATGTATAGCTAGCTCATAGAAGTCGACATTGTTTTTTTGTTGATAAGACTGGCTTAGATGATCAAATGTGTGTACTTTCGAGAGCTCGGGCCTAGGCCGCGTCTGTTTTACGCCTTGGGCAAGGCAGACTTAAATAACATTTTGTTGTTTTTTGGAGACCTATACCGGGACTATTATTTCTTCTCTTTTATACTGTTTAAAAGCCAGGCCTTGCACCCGCGTCTTGGCGTTGCTATGGTTACAATCTTCAAACTAGAGCTGCGCGCCATCCGCACGTGCAGGAACACCGACTAATCTGACTTCACGTCCGGCTCCGCTGAGCTGGCCGGTTTGGTGCCGTTTGTGCTGTCTTCCCGCCCGCGCGGCACGCAGCCAATGGGGAAGGAGCGGAGGGCTCCGGCGCGCGGCCAATGAGGCGGCGGAGCTGATAAAGGGCGGGGCCCGCGGTCGCGCACCGGCTCTCGCGCTGGTTTTGGTCGCCGGGGGAACCGGGCCGGACCCGAAAAGAACCAAGGGATCGCGGAAGCGGGTGGAGCATGTGCGACGTGGAGACCCGCGGGCCCCCCGAGCCCACCCAAGCCGAGCCTGCGGCGCAGAAACCGGCCGCAGTCCGGGGGCAGGCGGACAAGAGGGTGCTGGGTAGGGGCCATGGGCCGCTGGGGGGCGGAAGGGCGCGAGGGGGGCCGGCGGAGGAGGCCTCGGTGCGAAGGCAGCAGCCATTGGCTGGGGGTTGGTCGCGGGGCAGCAATGCCCAAGTGTCTGATGGGAGTAGCCATGGGGTGTTTTGGGTGGGGCAACACGCAGGCGTCATGGCCAGTTTTACTAAGGGTTGGGATGTCATCCAGAGGGAGGCAACAACGTTTTGGTGGAGGGGGCAGCGGCGAGCGGAGTAAAGAAAAGGGAGCTTGGCAAGCAGGGCCTTGAAAGTGAGGTGTAAAGTAAACCGTGAGGGCTGTAGTTAAGTTGCAGACTGGGATATCGAGTAGGATGATGTGGAAAGAAGCAGGATAATGTAAAGTGCGAGGGACAGTTTGGGGTATGACCCTTGCCTGGATTTAATGTGCTTAGGCAGTGTCTGTACTAGTGAGTATCGAAACAGGGCATGCTGTTGATGGTTAAGAGGTTGTTCCTTGAGGTCTGGGTGTTGGTTAAGGTCTTACTCAGATTTCCATGTCTTAACATGCATGGTTTCGAGCCCTTCATTTTTAACCTACAAGTCTTAGGTAGTTGGGTGAGTTCGAACACCATGAAGGCACAATAAAACCACAATCCCCAGAATGCACCACGTTATTTCATGACAGCGCAGGATTCGGAATAGACTGTCATGGTGCAAACCATAGGCAGTGAAGAGTGGTAGAAGTGGTACGATAATGCAGGGTGTGTGAAAAGCATCTCCCGGGGGTGCTTATGAGATGTATGGTGAGGATAGAGGTATTCTAACAGTGTGTGTGGAGTAGAGGTGCCTAAAAATTTTTAAAAATTGGGTGAGTTCTAGGGTAGTTATGAAGTAGGAAGCGTGATGAGGGTGCACGTTTTGTATCTGAGAACACGGAGGCAGCAGTACATAGATGCAAAGTTACGTGGTGTATTAATGTCTGGCAATGGTTCGGAGGCAGACAAGGTACGAAAAAGCTCAGTGAAGGTGGTTGGAGGGTGCAGACTGTGATAATGCTGAACATATGAATGGTGTAAGCAGTTTATGGAAGATAAGTTAAAGTTTTAAACCATGTGCGTCCTCGTCGAATGGTAACAAGCCTTTAACTGACTAATTTCTGTTCTATTAGCAACACAGGTGCAAGGCAGGCACAGTGAAATGGTTCAATGTCCGCAATGGCTACGGATTCATAAACAGGTATTTAATATGTTGATGGGACGAAGTGAAATATTTACTCTGGTGAAATTTCTGGAAGCTAGTATGAGAATGTGGGTGTCGGAAGTTGGGATGGGAGGAGTTTGTAGTTGAAGTGATTGGTTAGTGGCTGTTCTGTGGCAACAACGCCTGTGGAATGTGAGCGCTGGCCACTTTTTCATGTGATAGAACCTAGTCACTTTTTTAAAGCCAATTAACACAACCAACTTTAAAAGGATTGTCTGTGAAACTTCGGCGAGAGCGATTATATTTAATTATATTTTATTGTTGAAGCAGAGGACATTGCTTATTGCTAGTTGGTAATGGAACTTGTTTGTGACAAGTTGCGCAGTCTACAGTGCCTGTATGTGGTTGCATGTGTCCATATTCTTTTATTTACATGGAGTTTTGCCACATGATTCTGTCTTTCATATCCACAGGAATGACACCAAAGAAGATGTCTTTGTGCACCAGGTGAGCATCTTCACTTTTATTCTCATTCTGTTGTCTCAACAGCAGTTCTATTTTGCGGGCTACTTATCATGCTTTGAAGGGTGACGGGCCTCTTAGAATAAGTACACCTTTGTTCTGCGATGTCTCTCATAGGGTATGGCCTTTTGTCGATGCAATTGACTGCAAGAGAATTAACTTGGTATAGGTTTGTTGGCTGATCTGCTCCTAGCTTATAAGTCTCACATACCAAGCTTTCTCATTGTAGCGTCTGCAGGTATTATTATTCGATACTACTTACTTTGGCTAGGGTTCTTATAACCACAATTTAATGAACCTTCCCCAACACAGGGTCATTGAGCAATAGTCGGGCTTGTGCGGTGTGGGGGGGAGATGGGGGTCTTTGCTGCCAGGTTAACATCGGAAAAATATTTTGTATTGTAAGTTTACTGACTCGAGGCAGGGAAAAAATAGGAAACTGTACAGCCGGGCTTAAAAGGGCCTGCAATAAATCGGGGCAGGTAGCCTTGTCTTAACTAGGAGTGCTAAACAGTATGTCGTCCTCTGTAGAAAGGCATCTTTTTGGATAAGAGCTGAATTTAAGCACCCCATGTGCTGAAATGTACTTGGTTTTTAGAATGGGGTGACATTTTGCACTGAGAATCAAATCTGGATAGATAAAATGTTTGCATGACTACCGGGGTGTTTAATCTGATACTTGACCTTTCTGAGTGGCCGGAGTTCGTCATTTGATTTAGTAAGTGTTACGTTTTTACTTTGTAAATCTCAGGCATTTGCCGCTTGGTAGCCAGTCTAGATAACGCAGTGGCTGTTCTAGGCTCACCGAAGTGTTACGGTGTAGAACATTGTAGCGCCGAATTGGCTTCCTTTGCCATTTTAAGCATCTGCGACGTGTTCCTGCAGCAGGATGTGTGCAGCAAGCAGCCAGCAGCACACAGGACCGATATGATACATTGTGTACTTTGGAAAGAATTGTAGTTTAGGCATGCAGTTCACCGTAGTCTGCCAGGCAGTGGTATCACGAAAATCGGGTTTCTCACCGAACGTCAATCTGATTGGCGCAGCTGGTACGTGTGTGTTGCAATATTTATATAAAATGGTCTCAACTCTTGGAATTAAATCTGTCATTTTCTGGAGTTCAAACATACTAGCCCTCATTTTTAAACCGTTTCTTTTACTTATTTTTAAGATGTATACTATCATTTTCAACACTGTAATAAACTATCATGCTCTGGTTTAGTGTAACCTGTACAGTTATAAAATGTGTATTAATCCCTCAAAGATTCGAAAACAGTACGGGGACACAAGAACCCTAATGCAGTAGTCACTGCTGCATACCACGACCACATTATTATTTGTAATGTCGAAGCAACCCTTACTACAATGCCCTCCTTTTTCCACTCTTTGTTTCTCTGGCTATTTAAACTACTTCATATGTACGGTGACCAGACTTTTAAAAACGATATCGGAAAATTCTGCAAGTATATAAATAGGGCTACACATTCACATAAACAGAAGAGCTTAAGCAACCATCTTCACTAACATTGTGAGGTACTATGGGGAATCATGTGCAACGTTTAGCCACTGTGCCATCTGTTAACTGAATCACCGTGTGTGGCGGCTCTGGGTGGGTGTGTGTGGCGGCTCTGGGTGGGTGTGTGTGGCGGCTCTGGGTGGGTGTGTGTGGCGGCTCGGGTGGGTGTGTGTGGCGGCTCTGGGTGGGTGTGTGTGGCGGCTCTGGGTGGGTGTGTGTGGTGGCTCTGGGTGGGTGTGTGGCGGCTCTGGGTGGGTGTGTGTGGCGGCTCTGGGTGGGGGTGTGTGGCGGCTCTGGGTGGGTGTGTGTGGCGGCTCTGGGGGGGGTGTGTGTGTGGCGGCTCTGGGGGGGTGTGTGTGGCGGCTCTGGGGGGGTGTGTGTGGCGGCTATGGGGGGGTGTGTGTGGCTGGCTCTGGGTGGGTGTGTGGTAGTAATTGCTGTCTGCTGAGCTTTTCCATAGGGTACAATAGGTCTCACATTTTCGAGAGATTAAGCTAATGGCAATGTAAATGACTATGCATTTATTTATCTGTTTTCAAAACCAACACATAAATACAAATTTTGTCATTTACAATGCCAATAGCTCTAACTTTTCCAAAGGAGAAACCATTGCATTGTAAATGCTTGTTAATGTATATTGTTCATGTTCATTTTTTATTTTTTTATTTTTTTGCTCTGGAGCGCTCCCGGTGCGCGTACCGGTGAGCGCACCGGTAAGCGCTATTGCCGCGAACGAAAACATCATCGTGAAGTACCGCGTAGCCGCGTGATGCGTCTTATGACGCACGGCGTAAGCGCACCCGAAAGCGCCCGAGCGCATACGATCGCGCTTACGCTACGCGCCCCGGTGCGCGCCCCGGGGCGCGTAGGGTCATGTGACCGGAAAATAACACTTTTCTTTGGTTCTGAACAGTTTTTTTTTCCAAATGATGAAAGCCCCCACCTTTTTTCCTCATTCTCACTTTGTACTTCGACTGAGGGAGACCTGTTTGCAGATCTGTTTTTTGTTAGTGAGAAATGGCTACAGTAGCAGCAGCAGCAGGAGCATGTCAACCACCACCACCACCACCACAAGGACAAGGACCACCACAACACCACAGTGGTGGTGAAGAAGGAGAGGAGGAGGAGGAGGAGAGGCAGTTCCTGCCTGAAGATAATACCCCCTATAAACCGAAGGAGCACTTTGTGTGGGAGTTTTTTAAAATCCCAAGGGGACTAAAGAAAGTAAATGCTCCTAAAGTGACATGTCTGATCTGTGGCACTGTACTTTCCAGGGGGAACCCTGCCAAAAAGTATTCATTTGGGAACCATACAATGCTTCGCCATATGCAACGCAAGCACCCTAACAACTATAGTGCGGCAGAGGTCAGAGAACTGACCAGAAACCCTCCCCAATCTTCTCCCAGCACCTCCCAAAGAAAACAACCCACTCCATCGGGTCCAGAGACAAGGGAGATGGTCCCAAATATCCAACCCCAGTTTGGAGATTTTAAAATAGTTTGTAAATTTTGCGGGACTACAATTTGCTATGGAGAGCAAAGTATTAAACTGATTAACCGTGCTGGAGACAACCACAACTGCAGAAATAAACCTTCATTTTTTCCTGATTTTTTTTGCTCCAGTTGAGCCGTTTACAATTCCCTGTTTTTTGTTTGTCCCCATAAAAATGACAAAAAAATATAAAATTGTTCATAAAAGCCAATTAAAGTAAAAAATGTTCCAAAAAACAATAAAAAAATATAAAACAACAAAAAGAATAAAAAAACTGTTCTTTTTAGAACTACCTCCAATTTATAAAAAAATGCTGCATTTTATAAAAACCCTTTCATTCTTTTTTCCCCATGGTACGCACCCCGGTACGCTCCGCGGTGCGCGTACCGGGCGCTCCCCCTGCGCAAATCGAAAAAAAAATTTAAAAAATGTTTGCCCCGTGGGGCCCTTTTATGGCCCCCACATCATACCTAGGGGGTCAGGGGGGGTCTACACTGCCCCCTTTTGGTCATTTCCCCCTTTGTTTTTGCCACCTCTTGTGTCTAGATCATACCGAGACACAAGATGGCCGCCGCTCCGGACTGTTTGGAATGTTGACAGACACCCATGAGCCAATCAGCTTTCCGCTCGCGAACTCGCGTAGCGCGCTGGAGCGCGCCCCGGTGCGCGCTTATAGATATATATTTTTTTTTTAACCTAAATTACTCAAAATCCACTGGAGCACATATCTTGAGACATAGCAAAGGCACATCGGGCTACCAGTCCCTACAATTTTGCCAAGTTTGGTGGAAATCCATTCAGCCGTTCGGGCAAAAAGTGAGTGCAACCGCCCTATGGAAATTAACATGGGGAAAGCACGTTTTGGGACCCCCCTTTTATCTCGGCCCCCGCTTCACAAATCCCCCCCAAACTTTCAGGGAAGGAGCGGAGCGGAGCTGGCCATTTTCTTAATATAATTTAACATTATTTTCAATGGGGTTTTATTTAAGTCTATACCTCCATTTTTCTATATAAGACGGTGTTGAGGTACCACTAGTTGGCTATGTGTAGTGTTGGGCATATTGCAAAACTGTAAGTTATTACAAAAGTGCCGTTTTTGAACTCCGAAAAAGTACACAGAAAAGTACATAAATTGATGTTGCCATGAACAAACGTATTTTTCATGAAACTTAAGCCTGATGATGAGTCTTTGAGTATGGCTGAGTCCAGTGGCCCAGGGGTTGACTGTCTTAGTCTATCAGAAGTATGAGCGATCCCTTCCAGTAGCCACATTGCTGCCGATATTAGGTAGTGCGTTAGCAGAAGGTGCGTCCTGGAAAAGGCCCAGAATGGAGGAAAAAGCCAGAAGGCAAAAATCATTCTGAGGACTTGGAAGTGCTGGACTAGAACGCTGACCAATGCTGACCAGACCAGGGCTTAAAGTCAGAGACAGCACTGTCCTTCCAGAAGAATTCTAAGAAGGTAACAGAAGAGGACTATAGGAGCAGGATAACCCAGAGGAAGATAGGATGAGAAATGGCAAAACGCCAGGAGAGAATTGCTATGCATACAGGAGAGCTGGAACAAGACGACATGTTTGCATGAAGTGTTGCATTATTATTATTATTATTATTATTATTATTATTATTATTGCATTTATTGAGCGCACAGCTACCCAGAGGTTTCCCGGCGCTTGCCTTGGGAACCCGTCCTGGCTTTTCCCTGTGAGATAGCCCCTACAGGGCATCCCCATGGTGAAAGCCAGGCATCCCGCCGCAGGGGGGCCGTTGTGAGATTAAGCAAGCTTAATGCCCAGAGTTGCAGAGTGAGAACCCATGATTAGAGCAGGCACCAAAGCGAGAATTATCAAGTCCGTGGACATTTGCGCTCAAGACCCTGCCGCGTCGGGAATTGAACCCTGGTCCCGGGTCTGACCTCAGCTTCCGGGTCTGCCTGCTCTACACCGTGAGCCACACTTCTCCACGAAGGAGATGAACCAAGTTCCCTCCTTTTATAGGCCAAAGGAACAGGAAGTACCTAAGAGACAAAATTGGATTGGGAAACAGACAAAAAAACTGTGAAGGCCATCATGAATTGGGTAAAAAATGATTCCTCAGAAATGTCCCCAATTGTTTCTGAGAGAAAATAAAGACTGGAAATATGCCCCTGGTGTTCCTGACAGAGACCCCCAGGAAGACGAAAAGTAGCATAAGGAACAACATCAGTGGACCCAGACACCTGAAAGTAAGTTAGATTGAGAGTGTGTCAGCCCACCAGCACTCTCACAGACCTTTCGGCTCTGCGGAACCCATGCATTACACCCATCCGAGATAGCCTCGGGCGCTGGCATTGGATGTGATCCTGGCAGCAGTGAAACAGTGTGCCCCCTTTGAAGCTCCAGGTTTGACTGGAAATTGCCTGAAAAAACATCCAACCAGAACCGTGGTGTGAACTGAAAAAGCATCTTTCTATGACCATTCAACAGGGGGATATCCCTTCCAGTGAATAAGAATTAGAAGTTCTTCCTAAAGTAATGTGAATCAAAAATCTCTTGAACTTCAAATGCTGGTTTGTTATTCACCAAAATAAGGGGGGCATTGGAAAAAGATGCTGATAGGGATCCACACTGTAACATTTTAATTGGGAGGAATGAAACACTGGATGAATCTTCCAACTCAATGGCAATTGAAATTTAAAGGCAACTGGAGTCACGATTTGGATGATCTCAAATAGACATAGAACCAAGCTTTAAATATTTGAGGGAAAGATGAGAAGGCAAAAACTTGGGGGTTAACCAATAGCCTGGTCAAAGGCGTGTGTCTCAGCAATAAATGTCTAAGTTGGATCTGGATGTCATAAGCCTGGGTCTTAAGGAAAGGCTTGTTTCAGTTTTCTGAAAGCTTTCTTGTCTACAGAATCTCACTGGAAACCGAGGCTCAGAATATCTTTCTTAAGTAAGCGGTTGATGTTATTAGTTAATTGAGCAAAAGTTCCCACAAATATCTGGTAGAAATTGGCAAACCCCAAAAACACTGCGCTTCTTTAATTCTAGTAGGGGCTGGTAAATCCAGAATGGCAGACACTTTACATGGGTCCATTGAGATTCCAGTGTTGTTTCATATGAAACCCAGATATTCAACTTCATATTGGTCAAACTCACACTTTTTAGGTTTGCAAAAAATGGGATTCTAATGGAGCCTGATCAACAAATGACAGACATGCTGGTGGAGTAACAAGGGATCACTGGCATAGACCAAGATACAATCAAGATGCAGTACAACAAATTAATTATGTCAGCAAAAATATTAAAAGTAAACTAACGGTGTTCTAAAGGCCATTTTCCCTTCATCCCATCCTTTATTCGGAGAAGATGGTATGCTTCACAAAGATCTAATTTGCTAAACAACATAGGGGCTCATTAGGATGGCAGGCGGTCTGGAGTCCGTCCACCATCCTGGTGTGAACCGGGACCGTCCGCCATACATGCCACGATCCCGCACCACGAATCAGGATGTGACCGCCACCATGGCGGTCGCATTTTGGTTTTTAACATTGCGGCGGATGCTGCTCAGAGCAGCACCTGACGCGAAGCTAAAAAGCCATGTTGTGCATTTCACTGCATTCCGTGGCAAGCACCACATGGTGCCTGCCACTTGGTGCAGTGAAATATATCCCCCAGTGCACAAACACCCCTCCCAACACAAGGGGGGCTCACAACGGGCCCCCAGAGGCATTCTCTGCCAGCCTTTTCTTGGCGACATTGCCGCCATGGAAATGCCGGTGTAAGCCTTCATCCTAATTTGGTGTATGGTGCCTGCTAGGCACCACCAACATTTTGGTCCCAATTGTCCGTCTGCCAGGCAATCACAATGATTGCCTGTGGCGGTTCCGTGGTGGACTGTCTTTGCATCCGTCGCGGACTGAACTGGATTCCCACCGCCATCCTAATTCGGTGGTGGGAAAATCAGAGTCCGATGGTGAAAGAACTGCCTCCGCATGGCTGGAGGTGGTGGTCCTACTGCCATGATAATGACCCCCTTAGTGTCTCTTATGGACTCTAACATATCTTTAGTCAAAGGAAGGGAATTATCTGTCTTTTATTGTGACCTTGTTTAACCCTCTAATTTCCATGCAGGGTGTTAACTCATTAGATTTCTTCAGAACAAAGAACATGGAATAACCAACTGGATAGGAAGATAGAATTATTAGGCCATTCAGTAAATGTTCTTAAAAGTATTGTTTTAAGACTTCTTTTCAGACTCTGTAAGGGAATTAACTCTTTCTTTTGGTTGCTCCAGATTCAATAGGGATGGCACAGCCAAACACCTGATAGGGAGGTAGTGTCAATTCTTTGTGTTTTTCATAAAGATCCACATCTTCTTGGCACTGAGCAGGTATATCTAGAAGTAGGTTTATCATATTGGAATGCAAAACCTGGTCTGGAGCTACTTCCTTGGGAATCCAATAATCTTCAGAAAAGTAACACAGCTTGTAGCAGAACTGAGAAGATAGAGAAATCGTTCTATTCTCTAAGTTAATAAAAGGCTTATGTGGAGCCAACCAAGGAATCCCTAAAATAGCAGTATGACTGGGAGAAGCAATGAGGTCAAAGGATACAGTCTCTTGATGTTTTACCAAAGGTCTTTCTGTCCCTTTCCCTTTCATAAAAGGACGGGATCTCGCATTATTGGGCAAGCATGGATCAAATGTTCAAGAGATCCTCAGGACATGTATAAGCCATTCTTACGAGGCTGTTATTTTTCAAAGTTGGAAAGGGAGCTGCGAGCCAACCCTATTTGCATTGGCTTATCACTACAAGTGGATGACTCTTCGGGAGAGACTTCAGTTTTTTGAGTAATAAATTGGAGACCCCCAGCCGCAGGAGAAAGCCAGACTCTTCGCATTTCTGTCCTGCTTTTTCGCAGGCAATTCTCTAATTTTAAAGCTTGATCTGTAAGTGCTGGAAAATATGGACCGAGTGAATCAACTCATCAAGAAATTCTTTTCTGAGCCCTCTGCGAAAAAGAGTCATCAGGTTGCATTCTCCCCATGTGGTCTCGGCTGCCAGCGGACTAAATTGGGTAACGTAAGTCGGAACATCTTGTCCACCTTGCTGAATTTCCCAAAGAGCTTCCTCAGCTGAGAATTCCAGATCTGGCCTTTCGAACATCCATTTGAAGGTGGGTAAAAAAGCCAAATAATTAGACAGTCTGGGGTCTTCTACTGCTGCTAAAGGGGTAATCCAAGCTAGACCTGGTCCAGACATGGCACTAATTAAACATTCCACCTTCACTCGATCTTGTGAGAAGTGAGCTGGACAAGAGGCCAAGAAGATGGTCAATGAATCCAGGAAATCTCACAATTTATTTGAGTCACAGAGAAATGGTGCATAGCTGAAGTAACTGTTAGAATGTTAGAGGCTCTGAAGTGAGGGATTGACATAAGACAAAGTTTTGAACTTGCATTTGCGGTAGCTCCTGCGTCTACTCCTGGATTGTCTGAACGAAGGCCTGAGCCTAATCCACTGGGTCTCCCTGGCTTTTGGCTTGGGATTGATCCACGTGGAATGCCTGAACTGATTCCATGTCTTTTGTTGTTAGGACTTGTTTTTGGGAATTGCAAACGTTCATAAAGTTGATGCCTGATAGTGTTCCCCAGGACCGTCATGCTCAAATAACATAAAAGTGATGAGGAACAACAGCTCTTGAGGTACCAGGACTGGTTTGGAACCACGTGCATGGCACATCACCTCTGGATCACCAAGACATGAAGTTCAATTAAGCTTTGCCAAGAGGGGCTAAGAGGAGGCCAAAGGGTCAACCTTGTAATATCACCAGGGTTCAAAGCATGTCCATTGCCACTTCTGCTACCCAAGACATTAAGAAGAATTAATATTCCAGGCTGGGACAACAGCACTGAAGTTATTTTCTTTCCCACCACATTACAGACTTTTTATCTGTCTGTTTGAGCTCCTGATGCTTTAGAACGGTTTGAGAGAGCCTGGCTTTCTTACATTTGGCTTTGGTCATGGCCAAGGTGCTAGGCTGTATTTGAAGACACAAATGGCCTAATTATGAGTTTGGTGGACAGGGTCACTCCGCACAAATGTGACAGATATCCATCCCGTCAGCCAAATTACAATTCCATTATATCCTATGGAACTTGAAATATGGCGGATGGGATATCCGTCACGTTCGTGACAGAGTATCTCATGTGCCAAATTTGTAATCAGGATCATAGTCTTCATTTCTACATGGAGTTGGAACTCTTTATTCTTAACATGCCCTCTCTGGCTCTTTTGGGTGATAGATAATTAATGCCATACCCATTATTTTATTGACATGTAAACTGATGGTCAAAGTCCACTGAAAAAGGCAGAACCAGCCCTATGAAAATTATATAGAACAGTGGTGGCTCAGGAACAGGAGATCTGGGGATAAAGTCTAATGAACTATTGGAGATGTCATGATCTTCTGGTCTCTTAGTGCAACGCATTGTAGAACAAAACGTTTGATGCATTTGGTTGTCTAGGGGGACTTGAACATTTCATTTAGATCTGGGTCAGCTTATCCTTTGAAGTCCTGTCTTAGAACATTTGCCTATAGAGAATCCTCCACCACAGTAAACAAAAGCCCTTGGTGTCACTGCAGGATGGACTGCTGCAGCATCAGTATCTATGTGAGGCGGAAACTGGTAAATGCCTCCTTTTATGGTAGCATCTAATGGGAGTAGGCTCAATAAAAGACTTCCTATGTTGTAATTGAATCTAGGACCCTAGTGTAATTTTCCTGATTCATGCCCTTATATAGGTATACATTATCCAATCCTTATATAGGCATAGAAATCAATACCATATTTAGACTGAGCCTATGCAGCCCAAATACGGCATGGCTAATTCCACTAAGTTCCGAGAATCAACAACGATTTCTTAGAAAAACCTGCCTTCGGTAGCTAGGGACTTCCCCTCGCCTGAATACTAATTTATCTAGGGAATCATGGAGTTTTCAAATAACTGAGTCTTTGAGTGAGGTTATTAAGTCCAATCATACGTCAAACTCGGCACCTTCAAAGTATAAATATGCCTAGATTTGCCCAGACAAACACACAGTGGTTTGGAGCAGATCGACTAACTACTTGCCCAACGCCTGCAGCAGCAAGTGCCGAAGGAAGCCGACCCTCCAGCTGACGCACTGAGAGACGCTGTCTTTTCTCTTGCCGAGAAATCCAGCTCCTGTGTTTCCAGGCTACCCTTGCGGGTTGCTGGGAAATCGATTCCTGAGAGAGAGATACAAGACCTCCTTCATTCTAAAACCAAGGTATGGAGCTGTTTAGACCCTTAGAGAATTCTTGGATAGATCCTTGACAGAGAAATACTAAACTTAAGCTACTCCTCACTTACTTCTTCCTTTGTACTAGACTTAGGTTAGGTACACCGGGGTAGGCGTATTTTAGAAGCCCAAGTTGAGTACTTTTAGTCATTATTTTATTACTGTATGTATTTTATATGTTTTAAGGCAATTTATGGCTTAGAAACCATATCATGCTTTTACAGTACTACTTTATAATACTTTTCGTATTATATGCCCAGTACTTTATAACCTGTATTACTATTGTAGCAGTACATTTCTTATGCTTGAGAAAGAAGACTGTTCAATAAATACCTTTTATTGAAAACGCCTGTCTCTCTATTTTCTCAGCACCTCTGGTGAAACGAAGCATGCACGATTGACTGAGTAAAATATTCATCTATTGTTTCCGCGACTCTAGGGATTGATTTCTTATTCTTGGGAAACAAAGTTGTCATGTTTATGCGGTTGTCAGAAACTAATCCCTTCTTGTTTATTCGAGAAAGTTTCTAGTGACCTCTGAGCTAGCTAGCACTCACAATTAAGTTTAATATATACGGTAGAGACCTAGTCGACCTCAGTCCTACGTCTAACCTATAGTATATGTTATTCGAATGCGCAGAGCCTATTGGGAATATAGGAACTACACTACATGGTGCCAAACGTGGGGCGTCATGTAGTATAGAGCCTATTGGGAATATAGGAACTACACTACACCTAAAGGTGCATGCAATGCAGTATGACTGGTTGACCGATAAAATAAAGGTAATAAAGGCAATACGGGACCGTGGATCCTTGTGATTGTGTTTCTCAATGAAAATGACGGCTTTATGGGATATTCACCCAATTTAATTTTGCTTATATCATCAGCCAGAGGGTTCCACTATCAGCCATCTTCCTGAACTGATCAAGTAATTGTTGAAGGTATTCTTAAATAGTAAACTACTTTTTGAAAGAGTATGGCACGTCCATGAATGTTTGACTTGGTTCAAATGTATTACTGAAATAGACCTCCTACAGGGTACTATTGACTAAAAACGCACCATTGGGGATTGGTGCCACAGGTGAAGGTGCCGGGCTAAGTTTCCATATACCCTAAGCATGGGACATGTAACCCTTTCTCATGATTCGGATATGGGAGTTTCGTCAGATGACGTGGAAGAAGGCACAAAGAAGCAATAGAGTTAAAGCAAATGCATGAATACATTTCTTGAAATTTTAGTTTAGTGCATACTCTTCTTATGCTTCCTCTGAGGTGCCCTCTGATCTTAAGCAGTTGCTACTCCAAGGAAAGGGGTCGATATCAGATAGGGATTAGTGTCCCCATTTTTATCAAAATCTATAATTTGTGTAGCAATAAAGTTTCAGAATTAAAGCCCAGCAGCTTCAAGGGATGCCTTATGAAGAGCCTCTGGTCCAGACAACGCTAAGACCTGGGAACATATTAATAGAAATGGGAACTCTTAAACTAATTAGAGCAAACCCTTTAGCTTGTCTTGGGATTATTTAGAAGAATCAATTTCATAATATTGTGGTTTTCATATACATTTACAAAAGAATGTAGCAACAATATTGACTACCAACATACTCTCAAGGTAAATATACATAGAGGAGTATAGATTTACTATACTAAACTCCACATCTTTTTACATTGATAATATGTTGGTAGATGATATCATGGATACAATATCTTTACAAGTTGATATTAAAACCACATTATAGAGCAGGGGTACTCATAGTACGGCCCGCGGGCCAGTGGCGGCCCGGCAAGCCTTCCCTGGCAGCCCGCGGACCTTGTACACATCATACCAGTGTTTAAATATATATATTTTTTTTAAAAAGAGTGTCTGCAAACTAAATTACAGCAGCGCGACTCCGAGACTCTGCTGCTCTGTGGGGGCTGGGCGATTCCTGCCATAGTTAGAGTGGAGCTGCAGGGGCGCTAAGAGGTGAACACAGCCTCATTAACATTCTAATGATCTTCATTCTAATGATCTTTTAAAGACCTGTTAATGGGCTCGGTGCAGCTATGTGTGTGTGTGTGTGTGTGTGCTCCGAAGCTGTCTCAGCCCGGGCTGACACAGAGGCAGGGTGAGATGACAGAGGGAGAGGGAAAAAAAGGAAGACAAAGTGAGCATAGTTTTTAACATTTAATTGAAACTTGAGCACGTTCAGGTCAGTGATTTAGTTCCTGTTTACATTGTATGTGTTAATATTGCATAGTTGCATTCCCTAAAAGTGTTAGCTATTTTAAGGATTCTGTTCATGCATTATTTTTCATGTCTCACATTACTCTTGTACAGTGCATACCTTGAACTGGAGCTTAGGCTGAGGGCACTGCGAGTTTCTCACAGTGCCTGTCAAATAGTGAAAAAGATGTTCAGAAATCTTGATGGACATCAAATCCTGGCCTCTCAGCAGAGCGCACAGGGCAGTGGTCATGCGTTCCAGTTGCAATGTGATTCTGTGCATATGGGTTTGATGGAGGTATACTTTTTTCAAAATAATGATGTTAAAGAACATTTAGTGAATGCTTGCTACTCGTAACAAGTCATCCTTAAATTTTACGCCCTACCACTTTCAAATGTCACCAGTCACCACTGTGATGGAGGGAAAGGGAGATCGGGTGAAGGAGTGAGAGAGAAAAAGGGTAGGAGGGAAAGGGAGGGAGGAAGGGAAAGGGAGGGGGAGGGAGGGAAAGGGAGTGACAGTGAGGGAGTGAGGGAGGGAAAGGGAGACCGGATGAGGGAGTGAGAAAGGGAAAGGGAGACAGAGTGAGGGAGTGAGAGAAGGAAAGGGAGGGAGAGAAAGGAAGGGGGGAAAAGGGAGTGACAGAGTGAGGGAGTGAGAGAGGGAAAGGGAGGGAGGGAAAGGGAGTGACAGAGTGAGGGAGTAAGGGAGGGAAAGGGAGACAGAGCGAGAGAGGGAAAGGGAGACAGAGTGAGGGAGTGAGAGGGAAATGGATTCAGGGAAAGGGAGGGGGAGGGTAAGGGATGGAGGGAAAGGGAGGGAGAGAAAGGAAGTGACAGAGTGAGGGAGAGAAAGGGAGATAGAGTGAGGGAGTGAGAGAGGGAAAGGGAGACAGGGTGAGGGAGTGAGAGAGGGAAAGGGAGGGAGAGAAAGGAAGGGAGGGAAAGGGAGTGACAGAGTGAGGGAGTGAGAGAGGGAAAAGGAGACAGAGGGAGGGGGGCAGAGTAAGGGAGAGTGAGAGAGAGAGGGAGGGAGAGGGAGGGAGGGAGACAGAGAGAGAAAGAGAGCGAGAGAGAGAGATGTGTGTATGCCGGGTCTGGTGGCTCAATGGACGAAGGTGTCCGCTGCAGGGACCAGTGATCAACCTCATGTTCAGTTTTTTTTTTGTTGCTCTGGCCCCGCCCCCTCCCCCACTGACCCCACCCCCACTGGATCGGCCCTCGGACACAAACCACAGTGTAAATTTGGCCCCCGAGAGAAAGTTTGTGAGTAGCCATGTTATAGAGGTACACCTCTCGGAATCCTCAAACACTGAATGGAGATGCAACTCAATTGAAAATTGCTGAAATTGAAGAATCTATAGGATTAAGTACTGCTTGCTGTTCATTATAAGGATATTAAAAGTCACCAAGACATTCCATGACCATATTGAGGAAAGAGGACGAAGACCTGCATCCTTTATAAGGGCATAGAACTCCAAGGTGACGTGCAATAACTTTTCAACGACATGAGTGTGTATTTTATTCCTTAAAATACATGGTGACACCATGACCTATCTCACAAAAGTTCTTAATGTCTTACTCATTCATGAGAAAGAGATAGCATATTTGCTGTCTTAAAGAATAATAGTAGACCTATGTGCGAAAATGAGGGCACCAGAAAGAAGCCACTATTTTGTTTCAAAAAGATATAAAAATTAGGGTCATGTAAATCAGATTCAGAAAATGGTCTAGCTCAGAATGTACAGCAATATTCAGAAATTCCTGTAAGCATAGATATGATAAACATATTTCATTTAATTTCTCTTTTCTGCTGTTTGCTTTACAAAAACAGATTTGCAGAATGAGAATCCAGCTCTCTTTATTTTTAAACTGCAGCTGTACTTATTCTCCGTGACCTTGCTTTCGCCTTAGCTGCTGGTTCTAGCTGAGGTACTCTGAGTCACAACTGAACTGTGAAAACGTATTACAGTTGAGCAGCTACGCCATTTCATAGTTACAGGCAACTAGGGATGTCACATGTCACTTGTCTTGAGGAACTTAGAGACAGGGTTTTAAACAGGGATTGCAAGCTTCCTTGCATTATATAACTAGATAACTGGTCGAACGCCAACTCCTCACAAAAGCACCAGACAAAACAGATGTAGGCAACAGATGTAGGCTCCAAGAGGTCAGACGCTGAGGCAGCCTCCTGGACATTGTACCTCCCGATCATGAGCCTTTTGTAGAGGTATAGTGCTATGAAAAGCTAAAATAGCGAATTCATCTCGCCAAACATTTTAGAAAGTAGGTTGCTAAGCAGCTCCACAAAGAAAACTAGACAGCACCAAATTGCTCAGGCTCAAGGAGAAGCTTTGGATATGGAGCCAGGAACACAGAGAGCGGACCATGAATGCTCTGTTGGTATTATAGGTAAGAAATAATTCTGAACTTGCAGCAGCTAGGTTGGTAGGGTCGGGCAGGGCTTTGTAGCCCAGAAACCTCAGTTGCTGAGGAGGAGGTGCCCTCGTGAAGTTGGCCTGAACGCACATATAGTGTGGCTACAATCTCCGGAGCACTGGACTTGTTGAAGCAGTTGGTGTAGTTAGCAGGACTTCGTAGCCCAAAAACCCCTGTGGCTGAGGAGTAAATGCCCTGGTGAAGGTGAGCTCAACGCACATATATAGCACAGATACAATCCCAGCAGCATGGGACGTACCCAACCTGTGTTCAGGCAAAGATCGGGCTGCTTTTAAAAAAAAAAGATTTATAAAACTTATCTTGCCGCCACCGCAGGCGGGTCCCGCGTCTTCTCTCCTGTTCGCCTGTGTCCGACTCCAAGTCGGAACAGGAAGCAGGCAGCCAGGCTTCCACCCCAAAGTCAATCACAATGCAGCATTGTGATTGGTCTGAGCGCTGTGACACGGCGCTCAGCCAGGGGCTGGAGTGGTGGGCATGTTCTTCATGCCGGTTGTAATGCAGCCTGCATGGAGAACAGGGAAGTGTGCACAGGAGTGTTCTACCACTCCTCCCCTGCAGCACCGCCCCACTCCTCAGGCGCTGACGCAGAAGGAGGAAAAAAAATGAGAATAACATTCAGTTACTATCATTTTATTTTTTATTTTCTTTGCTGCTTCGGGCAGTAGGCCAATGCTCCTAGCAGAGGAGCCGCCACTGTTGTCTTTCCAATCTTAGTGCTTCTTCCAAGACGGGCAAGGGCCTGAAGCAGACCAGGAGAATGGATTAAGCTATGACTCGACTGGAGAGACTAACCACTGACTCAGATCTGACCCCATGAACAAAACTCTCGATATCACACAAGATCATTGTCCACCCTGAATCCTCCACCTAAAGCATGCCCATGTGTTCTTATACTTGCTAATGTCCCTGTTTTAAATGTGGGGTCAGGGGACGATGACATACATGTAAGAAGTAAAGTTCTGCACTTGGTCTCAAGGCATTTAGGTTTCAATACAAGCAACTCTGAGCACATCCTCCTGGTGAAAAGAGTTCCCTGGATTGAGCCCACCAGGAAAACCTATCAAGCACACTGTGTAGTTATTCATTTTACCCAACCTACCAATGTGAGATCTTTGCTTGTCAGCCAATATCACGTTGATGAAAAACGCAGCAGTGGCTGGGTTTTGCCTCTGGGCTTTATCTATAGATCACCCATACCTCACCTCCCACCCTCTTCAGTGGCGGCTCCTCCGTTATGGTGGAAGAGCATCGCCCCCTGCTTATTACCAGCAGAGCAAAGGACAAATGAAAAGATAATAAAACGATTTTATTATTATTCAATTTTGCGTCTTTCCAGCCAATGGAGGGGCGAGGATAGCTACAGTGATGCTGAAGCGCCAGGGAATAGGAGGGGGTGGTGGGCACTGCTAAATGCGCATGATGGTTTGGCCGGCCCCAGAGGCACGTGTTGTAATCTGCTTATTTTCATGTTGTCATGTTATTTTCATGTAGCGATATATATTTATTTATATATTTACTTGCTTAGCCAAGCTCTGCCTATGATGTAGTTATGTTCTGTAATAGAACTGAGGGAGCAGAACTCAGTCTATGTTCTTATGGTAACATCTTGGGAGAGCTTTTGACAGTTGGCTGGGTGAGCTGTTGTATCCTGATTACTTTGATTGAATAAACCTAATATTCATCCTACATGAAGACTTACATCTCTTTCTCTGCATCAACCCACTTTTTAACTACAAGTAAAGCCACCCTGCGTGGCTTTTCGTGTCCTTGTAAATACAGCCCCTTTTCACGCAGCACTTTGCGTGAAAAGGGCGTGACATAGGTATTGCTGTGGGTGTTCCCACGCAACGCCCATAGATTCTGCCGCATATCCAGATTTACAACATTTCATAAACCTGGGAATGTGTCAGAATCCTACGCCTCCCCAGGGGATAAATAAGGAGGCACAACGAAGTGAAATGCTTTTTTATTCTTCTTGTTTTTCCTCTTTCTATGCGTGCTGCATTCTGCAGCACAAAGAAAGAGGAAAACACCTCTTGTGATTGTTTTTGTGCAGGAGGGTGTCCCTTCGGGCACAAAAACAATCATCCCCGCAACGCAGGCACCCTTGCACCATGGTTTACTGGCGAGACACTGGAAGTAAATTTGCAGAAAGAAAATGAGCCGAGGTGCACGAATATACTGAATAGAATGACACGTTAATCTAAAAGGCTGTGGCTGTTTGCACAGTAATTACATTGTATTGCCTTTTGTTGCTTATCGTAATGTATTTATTTGTTTAAGACATCGAAAATTCAAAAAAAATTACGCTTCAAAGAAAATCATGCTTGTGAATCACTTTTGCTGCGTGAATTCGAGGAAAATTCTTTTGATATCTTGGCGCGTGGTTTGGCACCTTGGGCCAGGCCAGACACCTGGCTCAGCTCTGTACTAATCTCCCTATCACTGTCTAACTCACACATCGCTAATTTCACACGGTTGTACCATTCAAGAGATCTGTACACACTGCTGGACAATTCAAAGGATTTTAATAGAATTCACCAATGCAGGTCCCAAAAATCTCTAGACTCTGACCACTTGTTTACATCTCACAAAGACACTCAGATGATCGCAATAACAAGGCCCATTTCAATAGATCTCTCCATCACCCACCACATGGCTACAAGCCGCGTCCCATTAACCAATAACGAAGCAGCTGCGAGTAAAATCAAAGCTAATGACTGAACATTGCACGGTGTCTAATCCCCTCTAGCGTTCACTTTTAGGTACTACTACTGACAGTTACCTGGTGCGTTTTAATGCGTTGCATGTTTGTTTGAGTGAATATTTCCTAATGGGAAGTGGAACAAATTCTCAGTATATTACGTTCCCATGAATTGATGAATCTCACCGTGATTTCCAGATCATGCACATCGCATGTTGAGAACTCACGACTGAATCTCATGGAAGTGAAACTTCCGTTCTCGGTCAAAGCCATCAGGCGGTAGTCCTGCTTCTCGTCCAACACCGGGGCTGCTTTCCCTACACCATGATAATCCTACACAAGAGGGGAAAGAAAGAAGTGTAAATAAGTGAATAAACAGAATGTGGCGGAGACGTCCCGCTAGTGCCCCCTCCACGCAACAGGTGCTTCCGAACAACAAATCACCCCAGCCCCATCACTACCATCACCACCTTAATGGGTTTGATGTATCTAGACAATTTTTCATGTCCCACATGTATCACATCTGTCTGAAAATGTAGCAATTCAGCACTCTCTGCTTCATGTAACACAGCGCAGTAACTTGCCTTGCTGCTATGCGTTGCGTTAAAGATGAGTACATCTGCCCCAAAGTCTCCTACTTGCACTTTAGTTATATGTACTGCTTTTCTTTCGTCAAATTCTCTTTTTTCTCAGGGCTTTCTTTTTCTCCCCTGATTCATGTACATTCTTTAGAGGTGTACTCTAACTATTTCCCTCCACTGACCCATGATGGCTAACTGGTGTGTTAGGTCTTCTGCCCCTAAGCAGCTTAAAAGGTATCCTCCCTATTGTGAAATGTCATGTGAATCTGTACATTTCCGCTTTTTGCTCCACCTAATCTTTCCAATCTATCCAATCTGTGTTCTTACTCATCAATAGTTGGATAGCTTCCTGTAGCAATGTATTCAGCTATTACACAACCCTGTGGCATTTGAGATGATATAACACCAACTTTTTGGGTTTTATTCTCCTCTTGCACAGAAAGCACTAAACTTCGTTTGACACTAGTTGAACCCCATTGTCTGTCACAATTAGTTTGGGAAAACCCCCTTTACTGAATACTTTACTTCGGTCCACATGTAGAAAAATGAGGAACTGCTATTTCCTAATTGCGATTCTTACCGAATCGCTTTAGAAATTTGCAATTTCTAATTTAAGAACACTTGCAAATACTCAATAGAACAGATGGCAAATCGACCTTTCTCACAAATGTTAATGAGGTAGGTCACAATTCACGACCATTTAGGAATCACAGCCATCACAGGGATGGTGGTCCACTGGGTTCAGCAGACCACCATGTCTGTGACTACTTTAAAATAAAGCAATCTTGTATGTAATGCAGTCTGTTTTCCTTAAAGGAAAACAGGAGGCGTTCAAAAAAGAAAATTAAACTTTTAAGTTTATTTTTTTAAGAGCAAGCAGGTGCTCCCTTGGACCACTGCCTGCTCCTAAAAAATATTTTTTTAACATTCTCAAAGAGGAAGTGGTCCCCTGGTAAGGCTTTGTCATGTATGGTAGGTGGGAGAATAGGCTGTAGTTGGAAGTATGGGTCAGTGGATGGTTTCTTGAGCAAGGGTATGATGGTGGCTTGTTTCCTGGTGGCTGGGAATGTGGCTGAGTCGATAGAGGCATTGAGGATGGGTGTTGGTGCGTCACTGATCAGTAGGAGTGCTTTGGTGAAGGTATGGTGGAGGCAAGGGTCAGAAGGAGGCCCCAAGTGAATGGTCCTCATGGTGCCAGTGATTTTTATTGTGGTGATGACAGGCCACGAGGTCAGGGTTCGTTAATCATCTGTGATGGGAAGTTGCGATGTGACAGTGCTGTGCTCTGGTTGAGCGTTGAAGTTGCTGTTTATGGAAGTGATTTTGTTACTGTAGAAATCCAAGAGCTAGTTGCAAAGGTATTGTAAGGAGGTGATGTTGGAGGCAGCAGGAGGTGTGGGGACATCTTTGAAATATTGCTTTGAAAGTATGATCTACAATTGGTTGGGATCCTTACTGATGGGCCTCTCTCAAGTGTTGAGGCTGGCTACCTTTTGGTTGCCATGTGTTGTGATTAACTGTGGTGTGCTGCAAGGCTCCTCCTTTTCCTTGATGCAATTTAATCTCTGCGTTTAACCTCTGCTACATCTCAGCTACTCATTTGGATGCCAAACATAGATGACACATTGATCATGGTTCAGCTGAACCAAAAGGCACCACATCTTTGACCCAACTTGAATGTTTTTTTTGGACACTGTCTAGCAATGGATGGACCACAACTTCCTAACCATTAACACCGACAAGTCAGAGCTCTTACTTTTCAGAAGAAAAACTTCCCCAGAGCAACTGTTTACTGACTTCTTCCATGCGTGAACCACCAATCCCTGTGGCAAAGGTCAAATCAATTAGAGTGATTCTTCATGAAAATCTGTTCCTTCACCCCTAACATTTCCCCTTTTGCCAATCCCTGCTTTGGATTACTGAAGGCACATAGGAAAATTCTACCATTCCTTGCAAGTGATTGTTGCGCTACAGTTATCTCATGCTTTCCAGCAAGGTTGGCTACTTTTATTTCCTGAATTAAAGCTTCCCTGGTAGGTCCCAGAATATCCCGAATTATGAGGTAAGACTGTTCTGTAAACTAACGAAAAATGATCATGTGATGTTTTGAAAGTGTGAGCTTCACTGGCTGTCCTTGGGCCAAAGAATCAGGTGTAAGACCCTCTGCCTCTCTCATGAAATCTGCTACAATAAAATGCCATCATGAATCCTCCTCGTCTTCTGGTTCCCAGATAAATAAACCTTGCCGTGAGGGGATAGTCATTCCGCTTTGATGACCCTACATTTTGGAATGAGCCTCAGTTCTCCTTCAGATGAAGCAAAAATTATCTGGTCTTCCGGAAATCAATCAAGTTTTTCCTGTTAAAATAACAGAGGCACTGGCCATTTACCATACTTTCATTAATGCTTGCTTTGGTACCAAAGGTTTAGGTTGTTTTAGTGTCAAATAATTCCATAATGGACATCTGTAGTGAGGTGTGAGAGTTTAGAACCTTATGATGACAGCAAGGTGTGGCAAGTACTGTTGTGCATAAGCTTAGGGTGTAGAGTGCAGTGGAGAGGGAAAAAAATAGACACCATTGTGTTTGCAGTTAAATATCAACTTTTACTTAAAAAAAGACCAAATGCATAGTCGCATAGCGTCCACCCATTGGAGATTAAGTTAAATCACCAAGGAAATATTGTGCAGAGGGACACTGCACTTTTGCCTTAGCAGCAATTTGTGGAGGAAGCTTATCTGTAAGTGAGACTCTGTTACGCGTTAATATAGACATGTCAGGCATTTTTTTAATTGTGCATGTTCACTCTTAGTACTTCTGTTAGTATTACTGACATACGGCAGATGCTAATTGTTTTGCAAGTCAATGGTACTCATTATGTCAACCTCTGAAGGATGAAAGGCTGAGTGGTACAAGGATTTTAACCTGCAGCTACGGCACTGGAGTAGATACATTATCCAGCTCAGCTATCATTACAGGTCTTTGTGTCATAAGCTTGTTTGATAAAAAATGTTTTATAAAACTATAAGTGGAGTTTTATGCAACAGTTGCTCTGGCAAATATTGACCTTTATAGTGCTAAATATATCTACTTTCTATGTATTGCATTATGAACCTCTTCACAGCAACAGAAAATAAACGTATCTTAACATTTTTCTTCTAATGTCAAATGTATTATTTACTTTCAAAGGCAAACTTGTTCTCCATTAGTGTCTGAGTTCTCACTGTATTATCTTTTCACAATCCTTTGTGAGCGTAAATGAGAGGTTTTATGCTGTACACAGAGGGTGCAGGGCATCCCTGATGTGTTTTTTGTCATTCATCCCCCTTGCATATGGTTATCATGCAGGAAGACTGATCAGGTCGAGAGTGGGGCGCAGGAGGCACACCAAAGCAATGCAAAATAAACAAAACTTCTGCAAGCTCTTAGGGACTGAAGAGGGGAGAAGCAATACTTCACGCAAGGCTGACCTCCAGCCTCGCAGTCCAGCACAGCCCATAGAGCCCCTTCAGCCAATGGTTGTTGAGCCCCTGACGTCCACCCCCTCTGCTTTTACTTTTAGCACACCTATTTCTACTTCTGTTGTCTCCCTCATCAGGTGTTCCCATCCATCTACCCCTCTTTATCATCCCTCCTGCCTATCGATCTTAACTATTATCCCATCTATTTTGCCCTCTGTATCTTTCTGTCAGTTCTCTTTACGCTCCAACTCTCGCACCTCACTGATCCCTCTACCTCATCGCTGTCTCTACCTCCCTTTTCTGTTTATGCTATTTCTCCTACTATTATATTCTCTTTCCCTCTATGTCCTTTTCGTGCCTCCTAACGTCTCTATTTCTCTTAACCATCCGAGCCAGAGGTCATAGGCTAGCCAGAGAAATTAACCCATGCAAGCAGAGAAATTAACCCATGCAGAAGCAGGGAGGGGAAGGGATTTAAGAAGAGCAGTGCTTTGATGTTCCCTGCTGCAGCAAGAATGCCAGTTGTAAAGAGGCATGTATTTGTGATTAAACGTGTCTTGCTATTAAAGCTATGATTTTGACTACTATGTGCATGTTTTATTTCAATATTTTGCACTATTTCACTAAACATCCACTAAGTTGCCCTCACCATGACTCTCCTACAAAGAGATGAACAGGGTGGTAGAACACTGAATCCTTTGAGAAAAAAAATATATTTCATAAACAGAAATTCCAGATCCACCTGCAATAAGAGACAACTTTATCAATGCTTGTTCACACTTTCTTTAGATACCATTTGGCTGGCGGACACCAAGCAGCTTGAGTTTTTAGCTGATATTGTGTGCCCACATTTCTGCGAATTTAAAGTACAATCCAACACCATTTGACATCAAGAGGATTTCGATTTGCCGAAAATGTAAAATAGATTTTAATTGTTCAAAACAGGGGACCTACAAATATTTCTTGACGGGGTCCAAAAATTATTTTAGTGGCTCTCCCCCTATTAGAGGCATATGATAACAGACAGCAATGCAGAAGGTGGGTAGTTAGTCTGGGAAAAGATCTTTAGAAAAAAATACCCTTTAGGCTCAATTTTTTCATGTTTTACTGCTGATAACAAAGGCAGCAGCGCTCCAATTCTTGAGTGTTTAGTGGGCTAGGAGTAATTTCTGAGTATAGTTAGAAATTCGATGTCGGTGCCTGGCCTCCCTCTTACACGACTAAGCATGTTTTCTAGACAATATCTGGAAAGATTTCTTATAGCTGTTCTTTTTCACCCCCCTCCAACCCCTCAAAAGGCGGGACGGTGAAGGGCTCAATGATGGAGAAGGACAAGAGGGAGTGAAAATCAAATAAAAGGAGACAACACTGTGGGACATCAAAAAAGACATACTTCTTGAAATAATATTAAAAAAATGAGAACAGCAACAGAGACGGAGAGAAAAAAGATACCTCTACTAATGTGTATATAATTCGAAAAATGCAGAGAGAACTCACAATGAAAAAGATTTCCAAGCAAAGACTTCATAGGGTTGCTGATAAGTAACTGGTTTTGTAAGAAATAGAGTGAGACGTCTGTATTAAAGGCTTGTAAGAATTTCGATTTCACCCTCCCCCAGTAAATTAGTAATATAGATTCCAAAGGAAGTACAAAAGAGAAGACAAAAGAGGTACTAAACGCTGCAATCTGATCCTGCCTGCTGCGCTCCATTTAGTAGACCATGACGGTATAAAGTCCGGGGTGCAGCAGTTGCAGTGCACCGGGCCCTAAGTCCTGAAGGGCCCCTCTGAAACCTGAATATGGTTCAATAAGGTCCCATTTCTTTCCTTGCACTAGGGCCCTTGACACACAGGCTGCGCCACTGGGTAACTCCAGTGCCTCCGTTCTATGATAAACAATCTATCCTCTTGTCCATCTCACCTACCGAGAAGTAGACCGTCTTGTTGGGGTACACCCCGCCCATGACGATGTCGGCTCCGTCCATCCCTCCGTTGGGGCTGAGGCCGAACCCCAGCCACCCCGTGGTCTGCGCGCGCAGCTCGAACACCGCCAGCCTCGCTGAGCGGTCCAGGCCCCAGAGGAGCTCCACTGTCCCGTCCTCGCGCAGGGCCTGGGAGAAACTAAGCTCCAACGGAAGCTGGGGGGTGACCAGGGGCAGGACGCCACAGAGCAGGGCCCAGCCGAGTGCCATCTCTGGGACCCCTTCAAGCGCCACGGACCGCTCTGGAGCAGGGTGAGAGCTTCGCGCGGCTGCACTCAACGTGTAAGTGACGGGAACGATAAACGACAGGAAATATTAGATTGTTATGTGAAATACATGCCGCGGTAAAATATTGTAAAGTAACCACCCCTAACTTCCTCGCCCAAAACAATGAAGGTCTTTCTTAAAGGACTATTATCTGCAAAGCTGGACCCACCCCACTCTCAGAGGTTTCAGTTGCACAAGTGCTGCTCAGCATCCCCTCCCCTGCCACCACACCTTACACATACTACCGCACTGGCATTGTTTCCGTTTCTAGGTTAAATACCTCCTAGCATGTAGTATTACATTCCCTTTTGTAGAAGGACCGATTGTCTAACTGAGGAGTCTTACACTTGTATCTGTTCCAACGTTACCCTATGAGATGTGGCATGTGGGAGCTTCCCAGAGTCAGCCAGTAATAGTGCAGGCTGCATTCTTGTCCACATATGAAGGACAGGGGTGTAGCAGTGCAGGTTTCATCTCACTGCCCCATGTCTGCAAGGTCCACCACCACTTTAAGGACTAATAGAGGCGTTCATTCAGTCCTTGAGTTTGTCCACAGCAGCAGCAAGGAGAACAAACAGCTCCCGATTTAGAGTGGTTCAGATTTACATGCAGGGATACCATTTCCGGCGGGTACCCTTACCCCCAAATCCAGCTATTCTTTTTGTCCGCAGAATGGGGAATAAAAGGAAAATCTGCAATTATTAGTTCCTATTCCACAAGTCGGAATCCCCAATCCTAGGACAAATCCACTTCCATTTATTACCTGCTTTTAGTAGGTGGTAAAAGAGAGCAGGGGGCTGTGAAGGGTGGGGTTCATGAGGTGGGAATGGGAGGGGGCAGGGGAGGTTGGTGCTAGCCAAGTGGGAAACAGTCCGAGCCCTCTTCATGCTGTAAGGGGGGGATGGGGTTCTCTTGCAGTTAATACTTATTTGATGTTGCTAGTTTAATGTTCTGGTTGGTGAAAGCAGGAAAAGTGTGTGAGAAGTTGGCCTGATATGCAGTGCTCACTATTCTAGTGATCACTATGTATCAGTCCAAACAACCCTTATTGATGATTGGTTGTAAGTCAACCTTATAGACCAGCTATCCTAGTAGCATGGACAAGAGCAGTCTTTAGGCTAAACTCTAGAGGGCGTGTTAAGCCAGCTGTTATACCATCACATATACCCCTTGAACACCAAGTGAAAGGACACCACACAAGTTGTTATGAAAATAAACAGATATTTATTTATAACAAACAGCACTGGACTCTTTATGAGGACAGGGCGCTAAGCACAATACAAAACTCTTGAAGAAATACCGAAAGTCGCACAATTTACACAAATGCCCGAGGTGCACGAAAAACCATATACTATGGAAGTGGAATGCGAAATTACTAGCAGGTAAGTACTACTCTCAGAGACTTTAGAAATGCTAGGCCTACAATGCTGAACCCTTAGATTAGAAGCAGGAGGCCTAGGGACGTCGTGTGCAGAGTGGGAACTCTCACGCGTAATGCGGGACAAAGTCTATGGATGCTAGTAAATGCAAAGTTAGTGTTCTCTGGCGAACCCGACTAGGTAGGTCAAAAACGAAAGTGGATCTAGACACTTAGAGAGTGGGTCTACGCTGGAGCACCGTGGTACTCGGTTTACCTAGCCCAGGGGCTGCGGCTGCATAGGGTTCAAGTGTCGTCGGGTTTCTTCGTTGACGAACCAGGAGCCTGAAAGAAGAAGTTGCTGGCAGGCGACCAGTGAAGATGGTTGATGTGATCCAAGCCTGGATCGGTGATGGAGACGACCTGTAAGCAGAGGGGACCAAGTTCTGAATCACTAGCCAGTGATTAGATGGGCACCAGGATGGAACCGGATGAAGTCACCTCGACCAGGTGAATGGGCGACGCTGGGCTCTGCAGTCTCTCGGACCAGGAGGCGTTGTCGGCGACCAGGATGGAGGTGCGAGCTGTCCCACGAAGGTATCTGCTGTCGGCGATGCTGGACCCAGGATTGGGGCAACAACTCTTGGCAAATGCAAGCCCACGCGGTGGACTCAAAATGGTGCTGGAGCTGCTCAGGGTTAGGGCTTCTCAAACCCTAAAGCACTCACTCGAGGATCCCACGGCGGTCGTGCTGGATAAGCGTAGTGCAGTTCTGAAGATGGCCGGTCCCTCGAGGTCTCGTCACACCCACGAATCTCAGCTGGGCTGATGATGCAGGTAGAGGTCAGAGGTGCCAGGGAAGCCGGGTCTCGTCGTGCTGGTCGGTCTGGTTCCGGAGGAAGGACATGCAGCAAACCGCAGGTTACTTAGTTGGTGCCCGCTGATGCAGGGTGACTGCTCCTTAGTCAGAAGGGAGAAATCTTGAGAAGAAGTCTTGAGTTCCTTTCGTAGAAAGTAGTTTCAGGATTCAAAGATGATCTAAGTTGGAAGGGTCCCCGCTCCTACCTTTATTCTAAAGAAAGGGGCTGGTACAGGACTAGGTCCTGCCCATGGGTGGGACCAGGAAGGGGGGTGGTTACACCCCTCTCCCTTGTCCGGACTTTCCCCAGCTCAGGGGCTGCTGTGCCCCTAGAACTGGTTCAAACCGGCAGATGCATAGTGAGCACCGGGGTGCCACTTGCAGTCACCTTCCATTCAGCCCTGCCTACCTGGGATACACAAAACCCTGTCTGGGATGGTGCTAGCACCGCCCCTGACAGGAAACCCTTTGTCCAAGCTCTCCTCGCTGGAAGGACTCCCAGCAGCAGGAGGTCAGACTTGTGTCTGTGGTGGCAGCATCCATTTTGTGATGCTGAGGCTCGAGTTAACTTTAACCGGGGTTCACAGTTACATACATGTCGTGTCCCTCTAGAAGGGTGGAATGCTAACCCCGTCACCAGAATTGGCGAGGGGTTAGTATTCCAATTCGCATGACACCTTACTCGACATGTTTTGATAAAGCGATACCAGAGTTGGCAAATAACCGCGAGGATTATAATGCACTTAAGTGTATATGGTATGCGTTATCATGGAACAGCTATTAGGACTTGGTTCCGCAAGCTGCAAACGGGCTCAGCTCATGTCAGAGCGCCATCTCACATGATTCCAAGCACTCTGCCTTCAGGATTGTTAAGGCCTGCCATAGGAGTGACTGATAGGAATACATGTGTCCATTTTAGGGTTAGATATAGGTATACTATATCTAAAGCAAAGGGTGATTACACCACCTTGCCCCAGCTGTCGTGCAGCCAGTTGTGTCAGATTTAGATGGCCAGCCAGGGGTGGCATAATACATGCTGCAGCCCCTGGTAGGCCCTGGGTACACCTATGCCCTGGGTACAGGGACTGATAAGGTGGCCCAGTACCAATTGGTATATGCACCTAAGGTACATGGAATCCATTTTACAGAGAGAGAGCAGTAGGCATGGGGCCCTGAATAGCAGGGTCCCAGGTCAACTAAGTCGGAAAACCAGCAAAACAACAGGCAAAAAGTTGGGGGTAACCATAGTCAGGTATCCACCTTCCTACATAACCCCCCGCCCCCCCAAACGAAAGGAGATAAGGCTATCCTTGGCCAGGTAAGCCTATATTGCCTGAGTGGCCATATGAGGTGGTACATGCACTGGCATGGTTAACCCCTGTATCATGGTCCACTAAGCAATCCCTCACCCTAAGGGTATCTGAGGGTCTCCACCATAGGGAATCTCTACCTGTGGTGTGTTTTGGCAAAGTAAAAGGCTGGTGGGGGAATGGAGTACTGTAGTGAGACTCCACTAATGTTGGGCTCAACTTCCTCCAATCACTATCCACCATATGTGCCTTTCTTTCCAGGACTGAGTTGCTGTGAGCTCTCAGGGTCAACCTCTGGCTACCTAAAGCTGGAGGCTGAGTCCCTCTGTTTGGCTTACTGGAGGGACAGGTCAGGTTTGGGGGTTTTAGGCCTCAGGTTTGGCTGTGCCCAACAGTGTCCAGCTGTGGGAGGTCCCTAGCTAATTTTAAGGGGGATCCCTCAGGAGTTTGTTTTATTTTCACTGGGCTAGGGTTACTAGCTTCAGTGCCCTTAATCTGCTGATTGGGGAGTTCTTTTGGACAGGGGGCCCTTTGGGGTCCACCACTGGCCTCCCTGACCTCTACAGCCCTGGGCTGACTGAGGCATGGTAGAGAGGGGCAGGTTACCTGCTCCAGACTGGGTCCCACCTTGGAAGGGTCCACTGACATCAGGGGCTCTGCCAGGCTAGGCCTGACTACCTCTGGGGCAGTTCCTTCACAAGGGGTCAGATCAGTTCCCTGAGGAGGCTTATCCTTTCCTAAAGTCTGGTGGGAGGGAGATTTCTCTTCCTCCTCAATGCTCTCTGTCTGAGTGGAGTGATCCCTAGTTTCAGGCTTCACAACACTATTATCTGTCTGAGTTTGAGCTGTGGCCATCACAACTCCACCAACCTTTTTCAGGAAGGGACTCAGTTTGGGTATGGGCTGTGACCATCACAGCCTTGCCAAACTGTTCAGGAAAGGCATCTTTCTGGGATAGGGCTGTGACTGGCACAGCCCTCCTGACCTGTTCAGGGAGGACATCTTGGACTGGGGCTGTGGCTATCACTGCCCCACTAACCTTACCATGGAGGTTTACCATTTTAAAATGGGTTTCTTGCTCTACCTCAGCCCAGGTTGAGATCTCTAAATCATTCCCTAGTAGGCAATCTACAGGCAAGTTTGGTGACACTGCCACTCTCTTGTGGCCAGTGACACCTCCCCAGCTGAGATTGGCCACTGCTATGGGATGATCTCTCTGTACTCCATCAATGTTGGTTACCTGGTATGTGGCTCCAGGTATAAGTTGCCTTGAGGGGACTAGGCTCTCAGTCACCATGGTGATGCTAGCCCCTGTGTCTCTGTAGGCCTCAACTTTTGTACCATTGATGAGGGGCTCCTGCCTGTACCTGCCCAAAGTGTTGGGACAAGTTGTGAAGTTGGCAAACCCCATGCCAGTCTCACAGACAAGAGTATCTAAGTTTGGGGACCTGGTTAGGCCAGAGTCCCCAGGAACTCCCAAAGTAAATGCACCCATATTCTTGGGGGCACTCCCACCACCTGGGGGATTACTACTAGTAGTAACAGGAGGCCGGGAAGTTTTATTTGGGGGTATGTTCTCCTTATTGTTGTTGGCCTTGCTGTTTGCAGGTATGACAATAAGGTTTCTTTTGGGTATTGGGAGAAGTCTGGGACCCACCCTTTTCAGAGGATTTTTGGGGCCCTGTGGTTTGATCAGACGATTTATTCCCACCCTTCTCTTGAGGCTTGGTTGATTCCTTCTTTTGGTCACGCCCCTGGTTCTTAGGCCTAACCCTGGTTCTGACCCATTTGTCTGCTCTCTTACCCAATTCTTGTGGAGAGGTCAGATCAGAGTCTACCAGGTGCTGGTGTAATAACTGGTTCTGACAATTATTTAAGACTTGCTCTCTCATAATAAGATTGTACAATCCTTTGAAATCAGTAACCTTACTTCCCAGTAGCCAGCCTTCAAAAGCCTTAGTGGCACAATCAACAAAGTCAGTCCAATCCTGAGACTGGGTTTTCTGGGTGTCTCTGAACATCAACCTGTACTGTTCAGTTGTTAAGCCAAACCCATCAATCAGTGTATTCTTCAGGACTTGGTAATTGTTAGCATCCTCAGCTCTAGTAGTGAGGAGCTTATCTCTACCTTTGCCTTCAAAGGAGAGCCACAAGATAGCTGCACACTGACTCTGGGGGACACACTGGACAGTGCAGGCCCTCTCCAAAGCAGTCATTCATTTGTGGATGTCATCCCCTTGCTTAAAGGGGGGGCACTATCTTACTCAGGTGTCTAGTGTCTAAACTCCTGTCCTTTTCTCTAGGTAAAATGCTGCCACCAGTGGGGTCTACCCCACTCAATATCTGCTCTCTAGCAAAGGCAAGTCTCTCTTTGGCCAGGGCAAGTTCTTCCCTTTCAATCCTCAGATTGACTTCCCTCATCTTAGCTTCATGCTCTCTTCTCTGAGGGGATGTCATCCCTCTGTGAGAAGAGGTCTGAGAGCCATTGGTTCGAATGGATCTGTTAGAGCCTCTGGATAGAGACCTAACTCGTCCACTCCCAATGTTAAGCCTGCCTGAGAGTGGCCCTGGGGGTCCCCCAAATCCATTCTCATGCCTGCTTAAGTTGGTCCTGGTGAGTCTACTGACTTCTACCTGACCCTTGTCTGCCTCATCCCCTGACAACTCTGGTTCCTCCTCCTCCTCATCACTACCTGTTCCATTGAGGTGGAGGTCAGGGTCCCCAAGGGTTCCCTCTAAGGGGGGCATGCTCCCATCTGGATTAGGAGGGCCTGTGTTAGAAGCCCTCCTGGCATCATAAGTCTCTAAGAGACCAATCAGGAATGGGATGGTAGGGTTAGAACCCTGTTTTAGCTTCCTGGAGGTACACACTTGTCTCATCTCCTGGAAGCTAAGAGCTGCATATCTTGATATGACCTGTGGAGGGTCAACTGTCACAAGGGGGGCCTCTGAGTTCCCTCCTTTGTCTGACATGCTTCTAGTGTGGTGTAAGTGATGCACCTACCTACAGTATTTGTTTGCCTACTGATCCCTTGCTAAGAGTTGTAGTCAGGGTGTGCTAAGCCCTGTTGAACTACAACAGCTGGTTCAGTAGAACTCAGAGTATTCTAAGCTAAGTTATATGTACCTTTGTACTTATGTGATCTTTCAAATGATATTCTTAGGATACGTGTGGTAAAACAACAGCAAGCTCAAATCCCAACCGCTGCTCACCAATGTGAGAAGTTGGCCTGATATGCAGTGCTCACTATTCTAGTGATCACTATGTATCAGTCCAAACAACCCTTATTGATGATTGGTTGTAAGTCAACCTTATAGACCAGCTATCCTAGTAGCATGGACAAGAGCAGTCTTTAGGCTAAACTCTAGAGGGCGTGTTAAGCCAGCTGTTATACCATCACATATACCCCTTGAACACCAAGTGAAAGGACACCACACAAGTTGTTATGAAAATAAACAGATATTTATTTATAACAAACAGCACTGGACTCTTTATGAGGACAGGGCGCTAAGCACAATACAAAACTCTTGAAGAAATACCGAAAGTCGCACAATTTACACAAATGCCCGAGGGGCACGAAAAACCATATACTATGGAAGTGGAATGCGAAATTACTAGCAGGTAAGTACTACTCTCAGAGACTTTAGAAACGCTAGGCCTACAATGCTGAACCCTTAGATTAGAAGCAGGAGGCCTAGGGACGTCTTGTGCAGAGTGGGAACTCTCACGCGTAATGCGGGACAAAGTCTATGGATGCTAGTAAATGCAAGGTTAGTGTTCTCGGGCGAACCCGACTAGGTAGGTCAAAAACGAAAGTGGATCTAGACACTTAGAGAGTGGGTCTACGCTGGAGCACCGTGGTACTCGGTTTACGTAGCCCAGGGGCTGCGGCTGCATAGGGTTCAAGTGTCGTCGGGTTTCTTCGTTGACGAACCAGGAGCCTGAAAGAAGAAGTTGCTGGTAGGCGACCAGTGAAGATGGTTGATGTGATCCAAGCCTGGATCGGTGATGGAGACGACCTGTAAGCAGAGGGGACCAAGTTTTGAATCACTAGCCAGTGATTAGATGGGCACCAGGATGGCACCGGATGAAGTCACCTCGACCAGGTGAGTGGACAACGCTGGGCTCTGCAGTCTCTCGGACCAGGAGGCGTTGTCGGCGACCAGGATGGAGGTGCGAGCTGTCCCGCGAAGGTATCTGCTGTCGGCGATGCTGGACCCAGGATTGGGGCAACAACTCTTGGCAAATGCAAGCCCACGCGGTGGACTCAAAATGGCGTCTGGAGTGGACCAGGAGGGTCCGGGTGCTCCTCTGTTGGAGGGGAGCCAGGGCCAGTCTGGAGCAACCAGACCAGCGATGGAAGTATCGTAGTTCGTCGTCAAGAGGGCTACAAGCCAGCAGGCAAGTGGCCGGACAACGCGGTGAGCAGCAAAGAGCAGAAGGGCCCCACGCAGATCTCGTGGATGCTGGGGGGCTGGACTTCGGTGCTGGAGCTGCTCAGGGTTAGGGCTTCTCAAACCCCAAAGCACTCACTCGAGGATCCCTCGGCGGTCGTGCTGGATAAGCGTAGTGCAGTTCTGAAGATGGCCGGTCCCTCGAGGTCTCGTCACACCCACGAATCTCAGCTGGGCTGATGATGCAGGTAGAGGTCAGAGGTGCCAGGGAAGCTGGGTCTCGTCGTGCTGGTCGGTCTGGTTCCGGAGGAAGGACGTGCAGCAAACCGCAGGTTACTTAGTTGGTGCCCGCTGATGCAGGGTGACTACTCCTTAGTCACAAGGGAGAAATCTTGAGAAGAAGTCTTGAGTTCCTTTCGTAGAAAGTAGTTTCAGGATTCAAAGATGATCTAAGTTGGAAGGGTCCCCGCTCCTACCTTTATTCTAAAGAAAGGGGCTGGTACGGGACTAGGTCCTGCCCATGGGTGGGACCAGGAAGGGGGGTGGTTACACCCCTCTCCCATGCCGGACTTTCCCCAGCTCAGAGGCTGGTGTGCCCCTGGAACTGGTTCAAGCCGGCCTATGCATAGTGAGCACCGGGGTGCCACTTGCAGTCACCTTCCTATTCAGCCCTGCCTACCTAGGATACACAAAACCCTGTCTGGGATGGTGCTAGCACCGCCCCTGACAGGAAACCCTTTGTCCAAGCTCTCCTCGCAGGAAGGACTCCCAGCAGCAGGAGGTCAGACTTGTGTCTGTGGTGGCAGCATCCATTTTGTGCTGCTGAGGCTCGAGTTAACTTTAACCGGGTTTCACAGTTACATACATGTCGTGTCCCTCTAGAAGGGTGGAATGCTAACCCCGTCGCCAGAATTGGCGAGGGGTTAGTATTCCAATTCGTATGACACCTTACTCGACATGTTTTGATAAAGCGATACCAGAGTTGGCAAATAACCGCGAGGATTATAATGCACTTAAGAGAATATGGTATGCGTTATCATGGAACAGCTGTTAGGACTTGGTTCCGCAAGCTGCAAACGGGCTCAGCTCCTGCCAGAGCACCATCTCACATGATTCCAAGCACTCTGCCTTCAGGATTGTTAAGGCCTGCCATAGGAGTGACTGATAGGAATACATGTGTCCATTTTAGGGTTAGATATAGGTATACTATATCTAAAGCAAAGGGTGATTACACCACCTTGCCCCAGCTGTCGTGCAGCCAGTTGTGTCAGATTTAGATGGCCAGTCAGGGGTGGCATAATACATGCTGCAGCCCCTGGTAGGCCCTGGGTACACCTATGCCCTGGGTACAGGGACTGATAAGGTGGCCCAGTACCAATTGGTATATGCACCTAAGGTACATGGAATCCATTTTACAGAGAGAGCAGTAGGCCTGGGGCCCTGAATAGCAGGGTCCCAGGTCAAGTAAGTCGGAAAACCAGCAAAACACCAGGCAAAAAGTTGGGGGTAACCATAGTCAGGTATCCACCTTCCTACAGGGTGTTCTCACACCAGAGAAATACATGTGCATTAAAAACAGGCCAGTTGTAACTGGGCCGAGTTTAATCCCACCTGGGATACCGCTCTGCCCTCCTGATAATGGGGGCCTATAGAGTTAATGATGATGGTGATTTGCAGTGATATGGCACCTACTCCTGATGTAATGATTTGAGGTCTTCCCCTTCATGACCCAACTATTCATACATGATTATCCTATTATCTAACCCTGTCAACAACCCCATATCCATCCTCATATTATATGCCATTTACCCATGGCCTAATAATCCATACTGGCCTGCCACATGGTAACCCAGTCGCCCGAAGCAGCTGTGCCCCAGGTTCATCTGCAAGGAAGCCACCTTCATCATCAACCACTTTAATTGCCACTCTTTGCCCCTCTAATTCATGGTCTTAAAGAAAGCTGAATAGATGTACAGGAAACAGACATTCCTCTAGCCCTTTACAACAAGCATGCATGCGTTGTTGACTCCCCCTTACCTCTTGCTAAGGAAAACCCTTGTGATAGGTCTACCCCAGTCTTGAACATCAATTGCTCCTCCTTTGACAGCCAGACTGTCTACCTCTTCCGTCCGTGCTAATAGTGCCATGCTATTCTGACCACTAGACCCTGCTGGAGCTACACTTAAGCAATTCACTACCCTCTCAACCTTGCCCTCAGCTCTTTCTCTACCCCTTCATCAGGTCCAAAACCTTGTCCAGGTCCTAAGATTTTCCACACCTTCCTCAGCCTCACCAGTAATCATTATCTTTCCAATATTCTATTGGTACGCCTTTGACCGTCATCTAAAATTCACCCCTGCGCACCATCACCCTCTTCTTCAAGTGATCCCCAGCATTCCCTCCATCTCAATAACTGATCCATTGTTTTTAGGTAGGTATGACCTAAAGCTAGCCAGAGCTATGTAAACGAAGAGGAAATAGAACCCAGAGAGGGATTATGGGTCATCTCTATTCAGCAAGTGTTTTGTTGGAGTATTAGGCTTGATTTGTTGGAGTGTCAGTCACATTTTGTGTCAATTCACAGGGGTCATCACTCTTCAGCCATTGATATGTTAGTAGTGTATTTCACATTTTTTATCAACCAAAAAGACAGCAATTTAGTGACTAAATTGTATAATGAGTGACAGTGTTTTTACAGTTTGCATCTGAGTCCACCACCTTGAGAAGGCGTGAGTATCAACAGTCTGCAGCCACAGCCATGTCACCTTGTGCACAGGCCCTCCAGGCACCTGTAATGTTTAGTACAGACAAAAGGACACAGCAGCGGTGCCACTCATTTGAAGGGACACTTTCAGCAGCATTTATGGTGCTCCACATTGGGATTGGCAATCCGAGGCACTCTCCAGTGCCGAGCACTACCTAGATTGTATTTGTTTAGTAAGGCGGCTCTACTAATACAAAGCTTTGTAGGATGAGGCCATTCAATGCTCCACTGGAAAAGCTTGGGTTTCGTTGAGCTCATATTCTGCATGTTGCCTCGGTGAAATAATTAGGCCACCCGTTTTTTAGTGCTTATTTTTTATGGACTGCAGTAGTGTTTTCTCTGTGGGATCCAATTTTTTTTTAAATCAGTGCTTATCGGTGTTTATTCAGCTGCCTAACCTTCAAAATAGACAAAACTGTATTTTCCAGTGTTTACAAAACATGTCATTTTTTTGCAGTGACTGTTATAAAGCACATAACTATAGGAGAAATAATGCAAGGTATGTAGTGTCCTCCTATAGGCAGAGTGTCCAATGGACTTTTGTTAGTGTTTTAAGCATAGAAAGTATGTGCATTGCACTCTCACTCACATCTCATTACCCTGTCTCACATCTCATTACCTATCACACTCACCCTGCCAGGAGGAATCTGGTATACAGGACGTTTAATGGATTAACAAACTAAGAATGCTACGTTCAACTGCTTTGATAAACACATTCCTGGACAAAGTTAGGGATCATTCACCTACTTGTTACTGATTATTATGACACTGTAGGGGCGGTCAGCCCTGCTAACAGCTTAATACTTTGTGAAACATTTAAAACTGTGAATTAGTCAAGATGAATATGTTTACACAGAGTGGTCTGTTTTCTCATTTACTATAGGTTTGAATCTAAAACAGGTTAGACTAGAAATAATCCAGAGGATAGGCAGCGTCTGTGTGACGCAACACGGAGGAAGCATATGCGCATAACCAAATTTAGTCTCATTAATTTTGAGTATTATGAAGTTGCAGCCATACCGCGCTGTAATCACCAGGAGAGAAGGAGCCTGCACGTACAGAGTAGGGGAACAAAAGGAAGCATGGAAATCATTGTGGCGAGCCACAGCCTCCATATATGGAGGGTAACAAGAAGCTATTATGCAGCTATCAAGGGCTGACAGCCATCCTGATTGTACTCCTGTCGCTCAAAGCAGTTTACATAGGCAGACGAGGGTTCCAACAAGATTCCCAGGTAGGTGGGCATCTCCTAGGAAACCCACAAGTATCAGCAGAAGCTGAACCAGTGAGAGTACTAGCACTGCCAAGCCCACTTCATATTGATGCAGGTCAATAAGCTAGAGCGCAGCTTCAACAAGACAAATCACTACAGCTTCATGCTGTAAAACTTGCTGCTATGAAATGGCCTCACTACCGCGACTATTGCTCAAAATCTGTGCACGATCTTCTCCCTCTATCATCAACTAGACCCGGAAGTGCCGGCGGCTGCGGCCCTGGTAGACGCCGCAAAGGCATTTGACTCCGTGGAGTGGAGGTGCATGTTCGTCACCTTGCGCAAAATGGGGTTCCCGGAACCCTTCCTGAAATGGATTTCCCTATTATACACAACATCAAAAGCACGAGTACGCATTAATGGCCTAACGCCCGATCCTATTTTAATTACTAGAGGCACAAGGCAGGGGTGCCCTCTATCACCCATGCTCTTTTCTCTGATACTTGAACCATTAGCCTACAAAATTCGACAGAAACACTCTGACACGACTCTGCAATTCACTCTCAGGCTAATCAGCATTCCACTATACGCTGATGACATGGTACTTTACACTACACTGAAAAAGGAGAAGTGGAAAAGGGGGTCTAAGGGGAATTAATTTACCGACCTTGACATCTCAATACCCCTATTCAATAATAGCAACAAAAGAAGGACAAATGTCCGGTCAAGGAAGAGTGTGTACTGTACTGGATACTAAAGAATTTATGTACAAAATGACAAGAGGGAACTTGATGCGCAAACAAAGTGTGATCAATATAATTGCAACTTGTATTGTCCTCTAGGTGTTGCTCCAAGGTCAAGATACAACTCTTGCCACCAGTTGTAGGGTAACCGGTCTAACAAGTAGACCAGTCCAAACGAATTCTAATTCACAACCTGAGCAACTCTAGGTATAGAGTATAAGCAATTGAGTCCAAAAAATCACTGATTTTCCAAAGTATTTTTTATAAATGTAGTCTCTTCTTTATTCTTCAAAAAGTTTTGGGCAGTCACAGCATACAATTCTTCTCATAGGTTCCTACATACATCAGTTGTTGCCAACACGTGTTTCGTCCAGCTCGTAAGCTAGAGGACTTCGTCAGGGCAATTAAGAAACTTATATCCAGAATTATTTGGGTCTCTAATGCGGTCTATGTATGGAAAAGCTTGTATATACGTAGTCTCTCTTTATACATAGAGCGCAAGAAATCTAAAACCAGCTTGAGTTCCTCAGATCTGTATTCTATGAGCTTGTACTGTCTCTAATTTCTTCCACAGTACATCCGGCGTTTATCCTCTCTATTTTATGATAAACCCGGTATGGTGAAAGTAATCGGGCATCGTATTTTGGCGCGGCGTCTACTGGGTACTAAAGAAAACTGGGAATCATACAGCAACCAGAAGAGGTAACACCAGGCTGAGAAACTCCCATCAGCCCACCCCAAAAAAGCTTGGAAACGGGCATCCAATAATAATTGAGAGGCCCTGCTGGAGAAGCGGCCTGAGAAGGCTCCTCTAGATAGGCTTACCTTTGTAAGCACATTCAGTGTCCTCTCAAATAAAATACAAAAGGCAGTGCGGAGACATTGGGGCATCCTTAATGTAGCAGATACAAACGTACCCCTTCCTCTGTTCTCTTTTAAGAGAGCACCTAGCTTACACGACAGCCTGGTCCATGCTAGGTGGCTGTCATGCCCGGAATGCCATCTAGGTGCATGGAAACAAAGGTGGAGGCCGTTGACTCTCCAGCAAAACATTAGGCGCCCTTTACTTAGTGGTTCTGAAAAATTGCCAAATTGTAATACAGAAAGGAATTGTTTGATAAACCACTTTGTTTTTAATCACTGTGTATAAAAAAATTTCACTACACACTTTGCGCCGTTCACGCTGCTTTCACTGTCACTTGCGTAGCCGTAGTGCCACCCTCGCTTTTTGCACTCGTGCACCTTGTACATCTTTGCGCTGTTACTTGTTATTTATTAATTACAGTGCTGATATTAACTGTAACTATAATTGTCCTATTCTACGTAAAAATGTTGATAAAATGATGCCTTGAGCACATATGAAATTCAAAATGAGTTTCCTTGTTCTTTGATGGATAATACTGTATAGATATCCTGTATACTTGTCCAAAAATAATACCAGTTGGGATATTGTTTGCTGTATATATTTCTCTACCCCAATCCCAACAAGGTTGACGGGGTTTTCACTCCTGTTCTTTATACAACATCATACTAATCATCCGCACCGCTAAGAGAATAGCAGATGCTATCTTGAGATTCAGACACTGGATGAATAGAGATTCAGACACTGGAAGGTCAAATTAAAGCTACCTGTAGCACCTTGTTTAAAAAACGCATGGATGAAACAAATAAAACAAACAAAGACTATAGAGATAACATTCTTATCAACAAGATTGAAAAGTTCAAGAAGGACTTAGCTCGTTTTTCGCTGGTCAAGATCTATCCTTATACTAGCGACAATTTTGTGGCACCCGAGTACAATAGCAAGGGAAGACGCTATGGGTCCAACTATTCCACTTCAGGGTCTGACTCTAGCGACTCGGATACCTCAAATACAGCTGGCATGCAGAATAGAGGGGGTGGCCAACAACGGAGATTCTATAAGAGAGGAGGGATGCAGAGAGGAGGGATGCAGGGTAACAACCAAAACCCAGGACCTTGGTGGCCCCCAGGACCCTGGGGTTTCCAACCACCACCCTATGCACAACAGATGCACCCCTTTCCACAACATCCTCAGTTCTTTTAAGACCCGTCTTTTTTAGGGAGAGGCCGAAGTCACAACCGCGGCAGAAAAAGAGGACAAGAGACCATCCATTGGGAGACGGACCCCACATTTCCCAACACACGGAGCAGTAGGGCGGCCCAACAAACTACCAACACAGAGGCGACCGAAACCTAACGGTTAATCTGAGTACACGCAGTTTGACACCTGACGAGCATGACATTCTGGAAAAAGGGCTAGGTTTTGTCCCGACTAACAGGGGCAACCCCTTTGAAACAAGATGTGAACTTGAAAAATTCTTTAGGAAAGTACGCTTGCACTTCTTTTTCAAAAATAAGAATGACAATGTAACGATAGAGGACGGTAGTCTGACCAACACAGGACTTCGTCCCCAATCGACATTCACTCCTCTTATCCATCAGGTCCCCTCACAGGTGATAACATTTGAACAGGCTGTGACACACAATATCATGGCCTTATATGATACTAATCAACACTGTTTCCAGAACCTCTCAACTAGAGAAAGGAACGCACTTACCAACCTGTCTAAAGATGCATCGATAATTATAAAACCAGCGGACAAAGGGGGTGCAACAGTGATTATGGATGCGGTTACATATCGAGAAGAATGTCTTAGACAATTGAATAATACCCAAGCTTATCGATTGCTGCCCAGTGATCCAACCCCACGACTTCTCACAGAGATTAAAACTCTAATAGATGAGGGCAGTGCTGAAGGATGGATCACACCCCAAGAAGCAAGATTTTTGGTAACATCGAATCCGGTCATGCCCGGGTTCTATTGCCTACCAAAAATACACAAGGCAACAAGACCTCCACCTGGACGCCCTATCATTTCCGGTATTGGTTCCCTACTGGAACCTTTGTCTACTTTTGTGGACGTCTTCCTCAGACCTCTTGTTTAAGAGATGTCTACCTTCTTGCAGGATACGGCGGATGTTCTTAGACTTCTTCCAGAGGTTGAATTCAACGCCGCGACTGACCTGCTGGTCAGTTTCGACGTAGAGTCCCTCTATACATGCATTCCGCAGGAAGAGACTCTCGAAACAATCAGACAACTCCTTACCTCATGAGATCTGGATAGCATCACACCTATAAATTTCATCATGGAGTGTGCTAGAATAGCAATGACGGAGAATTTCTTCAAATTTGAAGACCAGATTTTTCTCCAAACCTCTGGTACATCTATGGGGAGTATTTTTGCCCCTAGCCTCGCGAACCTGTATGTTCATCGGTTTGAACAGGACTGTGTTCTCAACCATAGCAACCCCTTCTTCCACCAGGTGGTGCTATGGAAGAGATACATAGATGATATCTTTCTGGTATGGCGAGGCACACCTTTAGAGATCAGATCATTTCATGAATGGCTCAATGAATAAAATCAGTTCTTGAAATTTACTGTTGAGTTCAGCCGTGATCATCTCCCCTTCCTCGACATCTTGATTTTTCCAGAAGGAGGTAGACTTGAATGCGAACTCTATACCAAACCAATGGCGAGGAACTCCCTACTCGTCTTCAATAGGCACCACCCACGGGCACTTCGTGAAAACCTCCCCGTGGGCCAATTCTTGCAGATTAGAAGAAATTGTTCCTCTAAAGCACTGTTTGACAAATATGCAGCAACCCTATCCATGCAACTACAAGAGCGGCAATATCCGAAACATCTTGTTAAAAAAGCTTGGAAACGGGCATCCAATAATAATCGAGAGGCCCTGCTGGAGAAGCGGCCTGAGAAGGCTCCTCTAGACAGGCTTACCTTTGTAAGCACATTCAGTGTCCTCTCAAATAAAATACAAAAGGCAGTGCAGAGACATTGGGGCATCCTTAATGTAGCAGATACGAACGTACCCCTTCCTTTATTCTCTTTTAAGAGAGCACCTAGCTTACGCGACAGCCTGATCCATTAGCACCACTTGAGACACACCTTGGCTAGAGTTAACCTACTGATATCCATTTCTGCACCATCAACTGATGGATTGGGCGAGGTTTGGATTCACCATCTAAATCCCACATGATGATGCTCCGCCATGAGGGTGGGCTGATGGGAGTTTCTCAGCCTGGTGTTACCTCTTCTGGTTGCTGTATGATTCCCAGTTTTCTTTAGTATCCAGTACAGTACACTCTCTTCCTTGACCGGACATTTCTCCTTCTTTTGTTACTTTACACTACACACCTGGATAGACATCTCAACCCGCTCATAAGAGAATATGTACAGTATGAACAGTATGCCGGTCTAATTGGGACAAATCGGTGATTATCCTACTGACTACCATTACTGAGGAACCAGAGTTAGAATAGCCTTTGAAGTAGAGCACTGACCCAGTCAAGTATTTGGGGATATGGATCCACAGAGACCCAGAGATAGTCATAAGGGAAAACTATGGGACGGCAATGACTAAACTGGAGGAGCAAGTGGAGAGATGGATAAAATTGCCTCTTTCCATGGCTGACAGAATAGCCCTCCAGAAGATGATCATATTACCCAGGTTTCTGTATTTGTTTTGGAATGTGCCCATATGGCTGACAAACGCTTTCTTTGACAAATTGCGCTCTGTGTTCCAGAGACTGACATTGGCAGGAAAGCAAGCCAGAGTGAGTTGGAAAGTCCTCACCCAGCCGTACTACCTGGGAGGATTTGAGGCGCCCGACCTACAATAGTACTATATTTGCGCACAAGCTCAGCACGCACACTATTGGACGTGACCACATGCATTTATACCACATGTAGCAGTGGAACATGACAGCATCTCCCCGAAGCCGCTGTTTGCACTACTGGCCGAACCCATATGCTACACACCAAAAGACACGATAAACACAGCAAAAAACACCTCGAGAGCATGGCATGCACTGGCGCACAGAGCGAATAAAATACCGGTATACGCGCGAGCCTTACCAACAGCTAAGCACCCCAGCCTCTCTGTGACACAGGAACCCAGAATGCAGAATTTGCTGGAGGAGATGGGTTTCGGCACTATGGGTCAAGCATTCACGCACACCACATTTCTTAGATGGTCAGACCCCGCCTTGTGTGCACATCAAACCCCTATGAAAAATGTTGCATACTTGCGCTTTTGTGCGGCCATGAAGACGCTGTACACTACGTTCCCTAACGAACCAAATCAGATGGCCCGACACGCACGCACTTGGTAACAAGACTCTACACTACAGCGCAACGCGAACAGGCCACGGAGATTACGACACCTAAATGTAGATGGGAGAGGTTGTTAGGTACACCACTTGACGAACAGGACTGGCAATATAGCTGCACCCAGCTCACACTCCTTACCTCTAACTGTAATCTACGAATAATCCATTTCAAATTTCTACATCAGGTGTTCTACACGCCCACAAAACTACACAGATTGGGACTCAGGGACAACGACTCCTGTTATCGATGCAATGCACCCGGTGCAGACTTTCTGCATGTGGCATGGTCCTGCCCGGGTCTGCAGGCCTACTGGCGCGCGGTCACGGGGGCATTACAAACCATGCTCGTGGAACATATTCCGAATACGCCGCAGACGTGCATTTTGGGAATCAAGAAACTCAAGCAAGCTAGACGAAGGAAATTTCTGGCAGCGGCACTGCTCCTTGCGAAACGTAGAGTAGCGATCAGATGGGGGTAATAAGAGACCGCCTAGGCTAAAGGACTGGATCACTGATATGACGTATTGTAAAACGACTCGAGAGGCCTATGCTGAAGAAATACCAATGGCGTCCAGACCCAGGGACTTCTGGGAGCCGCTGACACTATACTTGCAAGACACCTCCAATTAAACACAGTACACAACTGTTACTCAGGTCCCACACTGACGTGGAGGCCTATATGAAAAATCTACTTGTCTAAGAGGTGGCAGTCAGACATGTACGAATATGTGGGGGGGAGAGGTGGCGAAGTATGTAATGTTCTTGTTCATCGCGTGCTCTGCGCGTGATACCAGAATAGCGTCAGCCTCGCACCACCTGTGTGCGTGCGTCAAGCGACCAGTGACAGTTATGTTTGACTGTTATATTTCATCCCCTGTGAACTGTGCAGCCGCACTTTCCAGCAGCTCCTGTGGGACTCAATAAATATTAACTTAAATTCATTACGTTGTACTCGAGTTACTACAAAGTATTACGCAATCATTGATAAATGTCCCGCTATGTGTGTTTCGGAACGTTGAATTTTATGTACAATACGATACTCCTCTACAGATGTAAACTGTTAAATTGTACTATTGTTATACAACATTGCAAGATGTGTATCTGCTGGTCAGAATAAAAAAAATTATATGAAAAAAAAACTAGTAAAAGCACAAATTTCAAGAACACAAATACCGTTGTTAAAAATATAGTTTTTTACTTAAATTGAAAATAAAAATATTGCAATCAAAAATATCGTAACCTTTAAATAAACATATAATATGTAAAAAATATTGATTCACATAAAAGCCTGCAAGACAGGGAAACTGTTGTATTCTCTCAACAGACCATTAAAGAAAAAATATTTACCTCCAAACAACGAAGGGTCAGATTATGACCCTTGCAGTTCAGGGAACCACTGCTGCATATTTGTGGTCCAACCGCCCGCTTCCCCGGCGGTTACACTGCCAGATTATGAGCAGGGCGGGCAGAATGCTGCAAGACTGCTGCCAACATGTCTGCTACTGTGGTGGTGGTGGTGGCAGCGGAGTCAGAGAGGTGGTCCAGGAATCATCTCCGCCAGTCTGATCACAAACTGCCTTTCTGCCGACCTCTGCATGCCGGAAACACCACCATGCGAGGGTCGGCGGAAAAGCAGTTCAAGTGGCCAAATCTGAGCCGAAGATACATGTGCCCATGTGAATTGTCACTGGTGCACATGGGCTTGCTACAATATCTTCTTTAACATGGTCATGCACTGTCAAAGTTCAGGAGCATCTGAAAGGCACACAAACGCCTGATCACATCCCGTATGTGTCCAGCCGTCAACAGTGTGTGCAACGTCACCATCCTCAAGCATGTCTACAACATGAAGGGAATCGCCTTAATGACACTGCCACTGTTCACCCTTCTGCCCCACGGCAAAATTCCTAATTCAGCGAGTGTGAAGACCGGCTACTTGGCGGAGTGCTCTGTCCTGCCGCCGTAGTGGGACGGCTGTAAAACTGCTGTACTCATAATCGGCCCCTAAGTAACCAAGTAAGTAAAACTCATATTTAAACTAAAATGCAAGTATTACTAAACCTAATATTGTATAGTAGCAAATATATATTAAAACGCTCTCCAACTTCTCTTTCCAGAGACTTTCTAAAAGAACAAACTACGACTTGAAAAACGAATAAGCTGCCAGAAAATAACAACTATCACAAATCAGCAAAGCTATACCAATGTAAGTATACATAAATTAATTTAAAAACTATCAAATCACCCAAATAGTGAGCAAAAATAAACCTAATGTCCCAAACTCTACAAACAAATTAACATTTGAAAAGAAACTTGTTTTTTTTTTCCATCCAACAGAAAATAAATCACCTGCTCCACATTAGAACACCCCCAACGGAAAAGCTGCAAAATCCTGTGAAACGTTTTAACAGAGTAAGTGTACAAAATAGAAGCAGATGCATCCATTTACATGTAAATAACAAATGTACAAACTTTTGTCATGTGTCCCAGTTAGGCCTAGAAGTCAACGCTGCCATTTTCCATGAACACAGGTCTTTCCTAAAGTTGCCTTCACTTGTCACATCGATTTGTGACATACATTTGCATTCTTGATACTTTGGGTTAGTTTCCTAGAAACACTGAACTTGCTTACACAAGTCAAATTCGCAAGAACACCATCGTATTGCCTTGGCGCTATGTACAAGGCCTGCAAGTTGTGCAAATGTGTTTGTTATTTTCGTCCAAATTGCGGCACAGCTATCTGTAACAATGGCAGCATGGTCACAATCCCAGCCCAGGGCAAGGATGCCTTTTTCTATAAATAAACATCTGTTTCCAGATGTGATCAGATGAGACACCTCTGCTGACATCAAGAGGTTCTTGCATGCTGATACTGTTGCCCAGCAGGTGACTTACATCTCAGTGAGGGGTGTCCAACTCGAGACCAAGACAGGGTCCTACATTCTTAACCACCAGGTAATGGGGTTGAATAATCCAGTAAGGGGGCTGTTGGCAGAACATACACAAACACCCTAGACATGAAGTTTAGGGTCTGGACAGAAGGAGTACGCCATATTGTTATAGTATTTCATATGCTTGCTTAAATATTTGTTATTTCAGCATGACCATGGAACTTTATGTATTGTTCAGTGTCCTGTTACTTTTAATAACTTTGATAGCTTCTGCTTATTAATCATTGCAGCACATATTTTCTGTACAATGAGCACATTGGTTCAATAAACATTGAAAATGCCCCTCTGTATATTCTGTATATTTCTCTTAGTAAAAGAGAGCACAAGTGTATGAGGAAAAGGTTCTAAATCTGTCACCACGATTCCATGTTCAGTAGTTGTCAGAACCATTTGCTCCCTTTCTAGGTTAGGGGGGCATACAGTGGCACTGTGAGCTAGCTTGTCAAAAGGACAACATACCCTGGGGGGGTGCACAAAATCAGTCTGGCATCATCCCAAAGTTTGTCATCCACAAACGCGCATTTCGTACTGATTAGTGGAAACTACATGACGTGATGCCCAACGTTGGTTGGGTTCCTATTTTGTATGGATCAATTGAGTTGTTCAATCGTGCCTGCTTAGAGACCCCTACACACCTGTTAACCAGAGACGTCCATGATGGTGGGGAATATCCTCCTCAGTTGAGTAGGTATATCCTATGTATTGGCTGTTGGTAGTTCAGGCTTGAAAGGATCTAATTCCTACTGTGATAGGCTACTATGTACTTCATTTTTTTGCATAACTCAGCACAGAACATCTCTAAGAACTGCAGATATGCAGTTACACAGAAAGTACTACAAAATGGCCTTACATTAAATGGTTGGACATTACCTTTGTGGTAGAGGCACACGAAGCATATAGAACAGAGGTGTTTTATTCTTGGGTTACATTCTCAGCTGTAGATGCTGTAACACAAGTATTTCACATATATACTGAGGGTGAAACATTAGATGAATGCACTCCATATGAGGCAATAGAAGTTCCTCTCACTTACCAAGAACATATTCATTGGTGTAAAGCGCCCTTCCACACACTATATAAAATGTGAGAATGAGCCCACTCAGCAATTAGGAGGCGACATGGGCAGTCCTAACCAGATACACACCGCATCCCGGAATCAATAAAATATTCACCACTCAGATGCTGGGAGCGAATAGGCTATTATGCCACTCTGGCATTTTTCCAGTAGGTTTCAGGCTAATGGGCTGCTTTCGGAGCTAGAAGGGCTGCCATGACCAAATCATGCCCCTGTGACCCAATTCCAATAAAGGACTTAATTTAAACTTTATGGCAGGGCTGATTTTGTTCTCCTGCTTGGCCCTCTACACAACCAGTGTAAAAATTGGAAGCTGGAAAGAATAACCTTTCGTGTTAAAGGGGAGAAGTGTTTGGCAATGTCTCTCTGTGACACTTACTGGTGATTTTTATTAAAAATAAATAAATGTAATTTTGAACATAAGTACTCATTATTTCTTTTTTGTTACCATTTGTTACAAATGGTACTACTGGCAAATCCAGACAACAGCAGGATCTGGGCAATAAATACCAAGGACATCAGCTGCTCTGCAGGCACAGGATGAAGACAGCAGCACTACAGCAAGGAGGAAACTACCACTAGCATGGAGAGTGAACTGGCTCAGAGAGTCATGTGCACTCAGTCTAAAGTACTCCTGGTGGATGCTGTGGAGCCTACTGACGCAGGTGTAGAGCTGTGTACCAGATGCCAAGAGGAGTTGGATGATGGGGTTCCTCCTGTCTAAGAAGATACTTCAGTGGTGTTCCAGGAGCAGGCTGCAAATTCATTGTGGTGCAATCACCCATGTCATCAATTCAGAACCCCACACCAACAAGTCCTTTAGCTGTACCCACTGCTATATCTCCTCCTACAAGTGTCGTCCTGCAAGAGCAACGACCAAGGGTATCACCACCAAAACCCCTGAGCCTTCATATGCTAAGCCCCACCACCAGAGTATGTTACTGTGGCTACTTTGCAGGAGCCCATGAGGCAAGTGGTTGATGCATCTGAGGAGGAGTTTGTTGAGGTCATCAAATGAGAACCTGAGGATGGCCAGGAACATTTGCCCCCAATCCAGAGTAGCTTCTCTGTCCCACCATCTAGGTTGGGGGACTTTGAATACAAATCTGTTTACGTGTTTGATTTCAAGACATATTTTATTACTTTTGGACTGTTCTTTGGGCTATTTCTATTGGACATTTTGAACTTTACTTCTTTTGTCCTCATTGCGCTTTATGAATAGACTTGTCCCCTGATGTTCCCAACATGCTTTTTTATTTTGCTCACTGCTCTCCAAGTTCACTTTCGCCTCTGAGTTAAGGCCCGAACAAATGTGTAAAATCATAACATTAAAATCTTTGGATGTAACATTAAAAAAATCAAACTAGGATTTATTGCTACTCTTTCATTAATAAGCGGGCAAGACTGTTGATATATCTAAGTGTGTAGTAGTACTTGAACATTTTAAATTACACTGAGGGCCTGATTAAGAATTTGGCGATCCATAAACTTCCGTACTGGCAGTCGTGGTCTAACCACCGCAAGCTCGGCGGTCCGACTGCCGTATCATGAGATGGGTAGATTGCGTGTCCAAAGACTGCGGTTGAACCGCTGACACCGCCAGCACACCGCCAACCGCTGGGGTCACAGTCGAGGAAAGGCAGCTGCATAGGGCAGTACTGAGCTCCACCGCAGTCCTTATTACGAGTTGGCTTTCTGATGAGCCAACGGTTGCGGTCTGACCACGACCTTTGAGTTGGTGGAAACAAAGGATTTGGGGCGCCTACTCACCCCTCTCATGTTCTTCCAGGCAGAGTTCAAAGTGGATCCCTTTCTCTAGGTTCCCTTCACAACAGCTTCTTCACCCCGAAGAATACACCTCTGTTTGCGGCGATCTACAGGTAAGTTCTTTTTGTACCATATACCCATTGCCTGGACTGCCCACATATGGGCTGGGTGCTGGCAATGGGTAGGTGGTATTTTTTCACATATATCATGCATATGTGTACATTCGACATGTGCAGTCAACATGTACACACAGGCATCAATAGACATGGAAAACAACTGCCCATGCCCGCAGGACCGCTGCAGCCTTACTGTGAGACCCACAGTCAACTCGTAAGAGGCGGTTTAAAGACCATCAGGGCTGTGGGCTACGGGTGGACATGGTGTTTGGGCAGTCAGACCGCCAAACTCATCATTAGGTTCTGAGTGTGTAACAAATACATTAACATTTTTTTTAAAAACGTTGTATATTACTAGAAACGTATATAAAGAGATACGAGTGGATGGTACGTAAAAATTATGATTATTTTCCAAGGTGAAAAATAGAGCTGGGCCATTATTATGTGTGTTGTGGCTCTGCCTCCCCCCAAACACACACACTTTCCTGTCTCTCTTAATGTTTTAATTACATTGTCTATGTCCCTGTTCTGAAAATCGTTTTCACTCCCTGATGGGAAAGTCAGGCACTTTTCTCAGACAAATGCATTTTTTCGCATGTGCCACATGTCGCAGGTTTTACAGGCTTCCTGCAACCCTGCCCCTCTGTGGCCTACCAGGCAGCAGGGTGACTCCCTCTCTGTAACGTAGAACATGCTCAAAAACAGAACACATTTAGGGGTTTTATGCGTCAGCCATCTGTTTTCTGAGCCGGTTTGTCATTAAACGAGGGTATATCTTTCTCTATTTGACACCAAAGGGGGTGTGATGAGGAAAAGTCATTGTCCCCAGCACACCGTGATGAGTTCGAAAGCACGGAGTTCATAGGAGGCTGCCATAATGCCTGGGAAAAGAGGGGACAGCAGGGTGGACAAGTAAACTGTGAACACGTTGCAAAATGTAACAATATAAATTAAGCAACCGTCAGCTAATTGGAAGCATTTGTAGTGAATCTGATCAACGTCTTGCGAGTGTATAAGGCACTATGCAGCTTCATAGCACTCAACACTCGCACTGGTACCTGAGAATTCTGAGGTGAGGGTAATGTGACTATGACTACCTAGGTAACGTGGATTGGGTCAAGTTACAAGCGAGTGACCTCACCTGCGAGCACTTTTCTTCACGTTTTCGTTTGTATTGCCATGTGTTCTCCCTCCCCATCTCACTCTCGCAGAGTAGCGTCATTTGCTATGCGAGAGTCCATGGCAGTCAGGGTAAAGCAAACAAGGGGCATGGTGTGCAAACAATGTCTGGCACCTGGCCAGCTAATGACGGAAAGCCTGTGTGGATATTACAGGGTCACTGCTTTTGGCTGTTAAAGATTTGCCTGGGAAAAAAGTGCAGGTCGAACTGGACATACACATTGGGATTTTGAATTAGCATTTCTCCTTTGGTGACAGTCTGGTAGATGCACTTACACATTAATGGGGTAACCCAGGGTGAGCCACAGGACCCGGGTATAGTTTGATACAAACAATAAAATGGTCCTAGTGGCCAATTATACAGTGTTAATTTACGTATTGGTGAGTTGCCTGCACAGGGATGTTTAAAAACTTCAATTTTTCTCAATCCTAATTATACACTGTTCCACCACTCTTCAGAAGCTGCAAGGGGACTGGGAGACGGTTGTGGGCGCGTTGGAAGAGGAGGACTAGAGGGAGGCCCTGGCGGCTCCTAGGGAAGCGGCTATAGCAATGCACCTCCGCCTCATCCAGTTTAAATATCTGCACAGGGTCTATTTTACCCGGGCTCGACTGTACCTGGCGCGCTTGATCGCCTCCCCGGAATGTCTTAGATGTGGTCGGGATACCCACGTGATGTGACGCACTCGCAATTTGGAGGGATGTTTTTGCTCATGCGCATTGTTGCTAAATATGGCCGCTTGGCTTTAACCATGCTCTCTGCTAGCTCATGCTGCTTTTGCATATCTGTCTTTCCTGCACTAACCCTCAATGCTATAGATATTACAAAGTAAGGGGTGCAGTGAAGCTCTCCATGGTATACAGTGTATTCACTTTTTTCTGTGTTTCTAATTTGTTTTCGCTTACTTTTCATGTACCGCGTATTTGGGGCCTGGGAGTGGGGAGCGACGCCATCTCTGAATCCTCCCACAACCCTGTCACATGATGAGGGAAAAGCCGAACCGCGCAGAAGCAAACCCAAGCCAGCTGGCTCCTGAAGCTGAGATGCGCCTGAGAACATCTTCCATGCACTGGGAAGAGAATTCGGCTGTACCCAAAGTTGCTACAAATGTATAGTCTCATGTGTACTCTATTGTTTCTCACCTTTCTCACACCCTGGGAACTGGAATGTAAGGGGTGGGTACTGAAAAATAAATATTAATTATGGGAACCCAGAATTTAGGAGGTGGCGATGACCTAACCACCTCTCTTGACCAATCGAAAGATGGGACCTTGTCACTTGCAACAATTGTGGGTGGTCTGGGGGTCCAAATAGAGTATAACTAGCCTAGTTTAGTTAGAGAAAATTGTACGACTTGTCCGAGTAGCTGACCTGTCACTGACCCTACGAACTCTATAGGTGATTGATACAGAGCGCTGCGGAGCACTCTGTCCGTACTTTCCACAAACTCCAAGGGGTGGAAATAGTCTTAAGTGCTGGCGAAGCACTTTGCTGGGAGATTCGAAAACCCAATCGGGGTTATTGGCGGATTCCGTGCAGAGAGGGGGTAACACAGGCGTTGCATCCGAAGCTGCAGGTGTTGGTCGTGCCCTTTGGTGAGCCCAGTCCTGACCCAAAACCTGAGGGGTATCCTGTCCTGACTGTCCTGAGCTGTACCTGCTCGCCTACTGGCATTCCGAATCCTTGAGGGTCCCTGTCCTCGCCTTTTCAAGCTGACCCGTGGCCAGGGTTGGTCCTTATTTCCGTCCTAGGTAATTATACCGTATGGGTGTCTGTCTAAACCTTGCTCCTACCTTTTTCCTTTTCCTAAATAAAGCACTCTTGCCTGTGGTATTCTCCTATCACCATTAAAGTGACTTTTATGCAATTGTTTATTAGTAATGTTCCACTTTTTCCCCTACCTTTAGGATATTATTAAACTGACTGTCAATGGTAGCTTGTTCCAATTTTTCCCTTCCCTTTAGTATGGTTGCTGTGAATTTAGTAAGAATAGCATAAGGTTTAGGAATTAGTTTAAATATTAGTGCTCATAGAAGGTCCTTCTCCTGTCCCTGCCTTAGTTTAAAGTTGTCCTGAAATAGCATGTTCCCTAATGTTCATACTCTGTAGTGTTCCCTAGTAATCTATGGTGCTTGCCCTAATCCATAGTTACATTTTGGCTTTAATTTTTATTATTGATGTTCTGATTTGTATCTGCCTCATAATCTTGGCATATTAATTCTAAACTTATTCTACATAAACTTTTGAAAACCCCATCAGGTGTCTGTGGTCATTATACTTCACGAGGTATTATTAAATGTATTGAATGTGTAAGGTATTTCTACTCTGATAGGAACCTTGTTGCCTGTCCACTGCTAGCTCCTGATCCATCAGGAGTAATGTGCCTGTGGTAAGTCAGGTACATGTATAGTAAGTGGTGAGAGAGTCACCCCCTGAATTACTCATAGCAGCGTGTAAGAAATCACCCGGTTCACGCAAAACGCAGTCATCATATGCACGCCAGGGCCCAGTGCGTGGAAATTGGTAAAATAGTGACCCGGGTGAACTGCGCGCTCTATCAGTAATTTTCTGGTAGCAGAGTTATGGTTAGGTCTAGTTAAGATAGGTAGACAAGATAGTTAATAAATAAACCGTGAAAATAAAAATGTGCTGCTGAGATTTCAATTATGCTAGATTTTATATATTGTTTCGATTATTGCGAAAAAGGTGTTGAAAAGGTTATAAAATGCTTTAAATGATTGCTTTGCATTGCTGCTATATGTAATATTAACTGAATTGTCCGTAAGTGTTTTTATGTAGTCTGAAATCCCCGGGGAATAGTATAGCGGGTGGTGAGTAGAATCCATCTCGCACAGAGGTCGCTTGTCAGGAGGAAAAGAATTAGTGCATGGTTAGGTAAAACTGGAAGCGCTAATTAGGATCTTTTGTGTTTTGAATAAATGATAGCTACGAGTCCTTTGGTATAAAACTTCCATTGTGATATCACCTAGTAAGGGTCACATACGGAAGGAGTAATAGGGTCTTGGGAGCTTGAATGGTAAGCAAGGTAGTCCGCTGGTGAAAGCCTGACTTAGTACATATCCCGGAAAGAAGTGGATAAGTCAGAGGAGTAGCAGGTTCTATATTGCGTGAGTGAAAGGTTAGGCAAAGAAGTCTATCCGAAGTGAATGAGAAGTAGACGGAAGTGGTTTACTTGTAGTGAGAGGAAAACTTTCTGTCTTTTTAGAACACTCCGACACAGCGGCGAACGTTTCATATTGTTAACTAAAATAAGCTCTTGCACTTTAAGAAAAATTCAAAGTTTCCGTTACCTTGTAAAGGAGGGAGTCGGTCGGAAGGCTGCTCTGACGTCACTCCGTGCCGCGCTGGTATTGGTCAAGACAGCGGGCGTGTAGTGAAGCTGAAATTGTAAGGGAGGGGTGATTGCCGGAGCGTGAGACCGCATCTCGCGAAAGGCCGCGCACCCATTGGTCAAAAGCTTTTGTAATCACTGTGTTGATTGGTTGTCGCGAAATAAAAGTCGCGCTAGCATTGGAAGCACAAAGGTAAACAAAATTAATCAAGCCGAGTTAGAAGCTAGTCTGGAAAGGTATATGTGGTATCCTGAATTCTTGCCTAATCCTCAGAATCTAGGTTTTTATAAAGAGCAGATGCTAAGAGGTAGACCTTACAATATGTACGGAGGAAAGAGAAAGTTGTCATTTGCCGAAAAGATTAAAAACTATTTCAAGAAAGACAAGCCCATACGAACCAGGGAGGGTGTGATCATTCCACCTCCAAATACTCCCGCCTCCTTCATGATGTTTGAGAAAGGGTATCATACCTGTGTATGGTTGGAGAATTGGGTGAAGTATACGGAAGATGATGGAGTCTTAGCATTTCCCATTAATGGTACCTTTAATGGTAGGATACTGTTTAACTTGAGAACCCGAATGAACGAATTGCATCCCGACCCAGATTAACTCAGTATGAAGCATTAGAGGAATGGGAAATTGAAGCTCTAGAACGAGACAGACCCCGAATGGATAAGGGAGTGAGTAAGTGGTACCCAAAGGTCCAAAAAGAAACTAAAGAGAAAAAGATGCAACAGTGGAGACAGAATATGATGGTTGAAGGACTGTTTCCAATGTTCGGGGTACTCGAAGAGGGGAAAGGAAAATGTACGGAGAAAACACGCCCCTTAATGGCTATGGGAGACTCCGAAGATGAGCACCTAGAGGATTTATTGATGAAAAACCCACCTCCCTATGTTGCGGAATCAGAATCTTTGGGTTCACAAAACTCGTTTTCTAAATATCCCAGATGTAGGAGGGCCAGTGAAACAGATGAAACGGGTACGGAAAGTAAAGCCAGTGATAGTGATGGGTTCTGCAGACCTAGTTCCGCGGTCCCAAATTACCGACCTTTTGGGGAAGACCGACAAGTTTGGTCCTTCCGACTGCCCCAAATATTTACCCTACATTGGTACCCCAAGTGATGCATGAAAATTCTTCAGAAAGGGTTTTGCGTGAGCGAGAAAAGGAAGCCCTGAACAAACAGCGAATGGATTTGATTCAGACTATAGCCCAGATAAATCCCAGTCCAGATTCACTGACTATCCCAGTAACTATTGGTCCGGCTATACCTCTTTATGGGGATAGACTGACTAGTCCCAGAACCCCTATTATAACTCCAATTTTACCAACCCCTATCATTCCTCCCCCTAGAAAAGAGCCGCTCATAGTCGATGATCAAGAAAGTGAATGTGAGTCTGTGATCTCCTTAATGGATCTGCCTATCAGGGAACCTGGAACCAGTGTACCAAGGGCAAGACATCAGGCTAGGACAAAAGAGGTCCTGATTGGAACCACTTCAGGGGTCAGGAGTGCCACTGTAGTTTCTCCAGAAGAATTGGATAGATGGACCAAGGAATTAAAAAAAGACACCCCTCAACCCAAACCTTTGGAGATCTATAGGCTCAGGATCGAAATAGAGGAGCTAATGGCTGGTAATATAGGATTGGACCGGTTAAACTCCTTTAATGAAGAAGAGTTACTATTTATCAGTAAAAACCTTACTCGAAACACTAGATTGCTCCATGAGAGATTAATGGACACTGCTGCTGACATGGGAATTGATGTTAGTCGCTCCAAAGTCCTTCAGAAACCTTACAGAGCAGATTTCTCCGACAAAGATTTAGAAAACATGAATGTGTCCGGGAAACAAACCCAAATAAAAGAATTACTGAAAATCCTACAGAAATGGGGGGATGTAGAAAAATGGAAAACCCGGTGGGCAAAGAAAAAGGAAGACAGTAGGGCTAAACCCCAGACTTCAGAATACGTACTCAAAGTAGGTCCCGCAGAGAAATTGTGTCCAATGAGGGAGGTCCCTGGGGGAAAATATGTCCATGTCCCTTGGTCCCGACAAGATATTGTGTCCTTTACTAATGACTTTCCAAAACTACGAGAGAAGCCAGTCGACTGGTACAGACAAGTCGAACGCTTCATAAAGGTTCAGAAATGTCTTCTGAAAGACCTGGATGGGTTTTTCGACATTGTAGTACCCGTAGATTTGTGGACCGAATGCAAAATTGAAATTGATTGGCCCAGTGATGAATATGAGAGAGACTCCAAAACCGGAGCTCCCTCACCTGAGGTAATGAGAAAATATGACCAAGTCATACAGTACCTGAAGAAAAAGGTGCCCGCAAAGGAAACTGATTGGACCCGGATAGATAGAACTACCCAAGAGCGCGATGAAACCGTCCACTCCTTTTATGAAAGGTTACTGCAGGTGTTCAAAACTTACAGTGGAATCGATAATGTGGACATGAAGGATATGACCCATTTCAGTTACCGATTCGTGTTAGGATTAAGACCTGAAATATCCCAGTGGATCCGAGATAATAAAATCAGCTGGCAAGGTAAACCCATAGATGATGTCCTAAAGTATGCCAAGTACTGTGAGGATGAGATAGAAAACAAGAAAAAAGCCCTTAAGGAGAAGGTTATGTGGGCACAAGTAAAATTGGCGGAACAACAAGAGAAACAGTTAAGTAAGATGAATAATAATAATAATGCACAAAATCCCATTGCTGGGGGAGGAGGGAAACCCCGGGTAAAAATGAGTCGGGAAGAGGCTATGAAAAAATTTCCCTGTCACGGGTGCGGTCAGATAGGGCATTGGAGAGACGAGTGTCCACATTTGATGGCTGGTAATGCCCCCGTAAATGGTTTAAATCCACAGGTGCAGAAAGAGGGGATACGGAAGAACCAACCTCAGGTAAAGCAGCCTCCATTGCCTCGCGCTCCTAGACAAAATTATAAAAATCAGGCTCAGCAGAATGAAAGGGCCGAGGTGTGGGAAGGAGAGAATGAAAGAAATGCAGCAGCTTCACAGTTTTTGTTAAACGATTCTTTCCTTTGTGATGACCAATACTGACGGGGCCTGAGGGGGGAGGACAAGGAGTGCGTACTTGGCGCCTCCTTACCGGTAGACCAGACAGGACCATACATCGAAGGAAAGGTTGAGTGAAAAGACGTCACCTTTCTATTGGACACTGGTGCTACCCGTTCCACTGTGAGAACTGTGGATGTTCCTAACCTACCCCTCTCGGGAGAAGCCATCCAAGTAGTGGGTGTTTCAAACCAAATAATCAGTACTCCAGTAACTGAACCCATGGAGATTTCCATTGGAAATTTCAAGGAAATGCACAGATTTGTGGTCTGTGACTCCAGTCCTGTAAACCTGCTAGGACGGGATTTGTTGTGCAAAATGAATTGTACCATCTTTTGCACACCAAATGGCGTCGTAATTTAAACCCCAGATGAAGATAGCCTGTACAAATTGATGCTACTAAAACCAGACACAGAAATTAAACTCCTGTCCATTAAAGACTTACCTGAAGAACTACAGCTAAAAGTGGTTCCTGAAGTGTGGGATTTCACTGGAAAAGATGTAGGCTTAATGGCAAATGTAGACCCAGTTAAAATAGCAATAAAATCAAATGCTGTGTACCCCAGAACAAGACAGTACAAAATGAGTGCAGAAGTAAAAGCGGGAGTCGCAATTGAAATAAACAGGTTCCTTGAAGCAGACATCATACAAGAAGTAATGAGCAGTCCCTGTAATTCGCCCATAATTGGAATCAAAAAGCCTAGCGGAAAGTACCGGGTAGTGCAGGACCTGCGCAAGGTAAACCAAATTGTTGTACCTTGCTGTCCCATTGTGCCCAACCCCGCAGTGATACTGTATCCGATTCCTTGGAATGCAGAATGGTTCACTGTCATTGACTTGTGCCATGCATTCTTTTCCATTCCATTGCATCCTGAAAGCAAATTCCTTTTTAGTTTTGAATTTGACAGCCACGTCTATTTCTGGAATCGTGTCCCCCGGGGGTACACTGAAAGTCCATCGATTTTCAACCAGATCCTAAAGAAATGCCTTGAATCGTTGGTACTGCCAAAGGAGTCTGTTTTGGTACAGTACATAGATGACCTTCTAGTGGCGTCCAAAAGTCAAACCGACGGTGTCATTGACACCATTGCCTTGTTGAATCACCTAGGCAAAGGAGGACATAAAGTGTCGCCAGACAAATTACAGTTCTGTAAAAACTCAGTGAAGTATCTGGGGCACCAGATAGAGAAAGGGATCAGGAAAGTTACTACAGAAAGGATCAAAATAATTAGAGCAATGGAACTACCCAGAACCCAGAAAGAAGTAAGAATGTTCCTAGGAGTTGTAGGGTACTGCAGGCAATGGATTGTAGGATTCGCAGCTCTAGCCAAACCCTTGATAAAAATGACCAAGAAGGGAGTGGAAGATCCAGTTAGTTGGGACGATGAAAGCATGAACGCTTGGGTAAAATTGCGAAATTGCCTGTGCTCAGCCCCTGCTTTAGGAATGCCTGATTATTCCAAGAACTTCTTTAGACACAGACAGATGCAGAAGAACAGCTGATTAAATAGAATTAGATGCTAAACTTTCAGTTATGCTTTGACTAATTAATTAGGTCTGAAAAGATGTATTTGTTTTATGCATTTATTTCTCTTAATGGGAGATTTTTGCCAACTATTTGATTTTTGATTAGCCTTGCAAGACTATATTTTTCTTAGAAACTCTTTGAGTCTTGAATGACATTTTGCGCCACATTCCTATATGTAATGCTTATATGCAGACTGTAAAATGTTCTGTATTAATGCTATTTTTCCTGTTTTCCAAATTCTGTAACCTGATTGATATTTTACTAATGAATAAAGGGTCAGAGAAAACTTAACTTTTGACTTGAAAATAAAACCCTTTAAATACTCAACAACTCTCTTTATTGGCTTAAAATAATAATTGCATTTTTGACTGTTCATGATTATTAAAGTCTCCTGAAGGTAATACATGGTGTGAAGGGCCCAACACCTTTTGAGCGGTAAATTAGAGGTAGCATGAGGGTTTTGCATTGAGAAATTACCAGAAGAAATTACCGCTCCATCAGTTTTTGGTAAGCAGCGGATGGTCATTATTGATTAGTTTGGTGATTAATGATTATTGATTTCACCATCAACTACTCAACTAATGGATCATTGACCTTAAGAAGGGAAATAAAATAATTGCCCAAGTTAGATAAATGTCCAAGTCCTGATTCCTGACTCCAATGCTCAGAACCTGAAGACTGGCAAAGCAGTACTGGAAGGTGATGCAAGAAGTGGTGTGAGTATGAATAGGGTTGTGAAATGTTGTTAATATGCTAGCATGTTTTTTGAAGTGTTGAAAATAGTAAGGATTTTTACTGTTGGTGACATTTTGCTCATTTTGAATTGATGGTGTTATTGATTATATTGGTAATTTCATAGGATATAATTTTTGGTTATTGATTACATGTTTTAACTCTTTATGTTAAGAAGTTAGTGTCTTGTTCTATGTTGTTTGGAACACGCAGGTATGCACACCTGTGGAATCCCGGGAAGGAATAGCGGGTGGTAAATGGAAGCCACACTGCACTGAGGTTACTTGTCTGTTGGAATAACACTGAGAAGCTAGGTAGGGCTGGTAGTGTTAAATTAGGGACTATTTTCTGTGTGAGTGATTGATAGCAAAGAGTTCGCTGGTGAAACTTTAGTCTGATATCACCTAGAAAGGGTCACACTTAAGGAGTAGCAGGTTCTTCTGAGCTTGATTGATAGCAAAAGGGTTCGCTGTTGAAACTTTGGCCTAAGATATATCCTGAAGGATAAGTCCAAAGGAGTAGCAGGTTCTTCTGAGCTTGTGTGAAAGGTAAGCGGAAGGGATTTACCTGTAGTGTTTGAAGAGTAAACAGAAGGTCTTACTTTGTGAAGGGTAAGCGGAATGTGTTACTCGCAGTGAATATAAATCTATCCTTTATTTAAGACAACAGACAGAGTAGCGAATGTATTTATGTTGTTACTAACAGAGTTATTGATTAAGAGAAATATTGCAGTAAGATTTTGTGGAGGGTCAGTAGTAAGAGTGAAACTGACTAAAATTGAGACTGACAGCTTTGGAGAAAAGAAATTGCATTGAACTATTGCAAAAATGAAAATGTTTGAAGGTTTAAAGAAGCTGTTAGGAGGTAAAGTGAAAAATTCGTTTTTTATTGGTGATGCCCCTGAAGGAACACCTGTGCATTTTATGTCTACCAATTTGGGACAAAATACATGTATGTGGGTTCACCAATGGTGCAAGATTACTGAAAAAGAGGGTGCTTTGAGCTTTCCAAAAGATGGTACTTTTGAATTGCAAATTATTGACAAATTAAGGGAAGTCTTATGTGAAATAAAGACACCATCTAAAGCTGCACAATTTGAGGCCTTAGGCATGTGGGAAAAGGTAGCAAGAGAGAAAGCAAGTGAGGATAAAAAGGTAAAGCACCAAATGCAGGAGAAGAGAATTAATGATGATCAAGAGCTTCAAATAAATAATGATTCAGGGGATAAAATAATGGATGCATTGTTAACTGAGTGTCCACCACTTTATGTGGATCCCATTAAAAATACAGAAAATAGTGTACCAGTAAGCACTACAGTGGCTACTGCTTCTGTTGAACAGAGAAAAACACAGATTGAGAAAACTGTGCAAACATTTCAGATTGACCCATTACCTGTTGATTCAGCACTGACAGTGATACCTCCAGGTGTTACTGCTTCAAATGTGCCTGATTCAGTCCAAGAATTGCTAACTGCAGATGCACAGATAATGCATAGAAACATTATGACTGTCCCAATTAATATGGTCCCTACTGAAAAGGTTCAAAGAGCTGCAGAAGGAGTGATTATGGAGGAATGCATTTCAGAAACTCAGAATTCACAGATTATTGAACAGAAATTACCCCAAGCACTGAAAGGTGAGGGAAAAATGGTATTTACAACATCTGCAACTCAGAATAAAATAAATGTAATTGAAAATGTGATTTTTCAAACCTGCTTAGAGGAAGCAGCAGTGATTAAAAAGATAGAAAACATGGGAGAACATATTAACACAGGCCCTGAAAAAGAGAAAGAGCTTAGTCTTTTAAATTCAGCACTTGAACATGGAGAAAATAACAGTCCATGCTGTTTAAATAATGAAAATGCGAACCAGTGTCAGGAAAAAGAATTGATTTCCATGAGTAAGGAATCCGTTGCATGTGCATTAACTACACATAATGGCCTGACAGATTTGTCTCAAAAATATGAAATTGATGTTTCAGGAAGTTTCCCATTTCAGAAAAGTGTCAGGGTACATATGGATGATGAAGCAAATGGGAAAATGTGTTCTTCAGAAATGCAACTGCACATTGCAGAAATAAAATATATGTTTAAATGCAATGGGTTTGAGAAATTAGGAGACAAATGGGCAAGAAAACATGAGAAGAAAAAGAAACCACCAGACCTAGCCAGGAAACTGGATAAGGAAAAGAAGCCACCAGATTTAGTTGAGAAAAATAATAAGCAGAATGAGGGAGAAGCTTTTGCTTACTCATTGAGAGAAATGGTGGGAGAAGTGCATGTTCCTATGCTACAGAATAAAAGTGAACTTGCAGCATTTCTGAACACATTCCGACAATTGAGAGACAGAATTATGCTGTGGTACCCACAAGTTGATGGATTTGTTGACATTTTAAAAGAGCTGTGCATTAATTTGGAAATGTTCTTTTACATTGTCATGCAGACTGAATTGTGGTTTGAATCTAAAGTTGTTCAAGGGCCAAGTGAAGAGGCAATGAAAAGGGTTTGCATGAACGCACCATCATTTTCTGTTGTTATGGAGGAAAATATAGCAGTGATGATTTTCCTGAAGGGCAGAGTACCAGCAAAGGATGTTGATTGGGTGCAGATTAAAAGAACACAGAATGGAAATAAAGGTGTTTTGGTTTGTGAAAATTAAGGGATGGATGTTGTACTGCTGGAAAATGTGTCCTTTTGCCATCTTTATAGCAGATTTGAGCATTGGAAGAAGAAAAATAAATTTAAACATGATGCACAAAAACATGGAGAAATGCAGATGCAAAATATACCAGCTAAGCAAATGCAAATATCAGTTCAGAAACAGGTACCTATGGCACGAATTTTCCAAGCAAAGATGGTCCCACAAAATATGGAAAAGGCTAACATTAATTTAAATAAGAGGTCCAGAGCAAGAGTGAATTATTTCCAGAGACAAAATCAGAACCCAGTCCAACAGGTTGCTGTGTTTGAAAATGAGAGTTTTAACCCTCACAATTCTGCATTTACCAAGTCCATTGTGGAGGCAGTGGAAAGTCCAGACTTAATTTCAAGAGTTTTAAACAAAGAAATTACAAACCCAGTTTTAGAAAAATTTGCACCAAAATTAGGCCCATTTGAGGGAAACTGCAAAACCGTTGTCTGTGACTCTGGCCTAGCAGAAAAACAATTCTTTAGCAAATTAAACAGCACAGAATACTGTACATCAGATAATGTTATTTTTCAGATTCCTGATGAGAATGTACAATTTAAAATGGCCCAACCAGAAACAGCTGTAGCATTATTTTCAGAAAAGACAGTTGAAAAATTACCTTCTGATTTTGAAAAAATAATAAACAAAGAAATAAGAGAGTTCACAGAGAAGGATGCCAGATTAATAAAATGTGCAGAACATGTCTTATTAAAATTAGAACCAAATGACATGTATTCAGGAACACCATCAGTTGCAGGAATTTTACCAATAAAAGGATTTTTTATGAAATTGATTGGAAGTTTAGGTAACTTTCTGATCACAGTTTCACAGAAAATAAATGAAAAGAACAGAATAGTGCAGGAGATTAAAAGCATATTTTTTCCATGTTGTCCTGTGGTACCGAATCCAGCCAATATATTTTTTCACATTCCATGTGCTGAAGAATGGCTTATTTTTGTTGATTTTTGCAAAGTCCATGTAACAGTGCCATTGCATGAGAATAGTCAGGAGTACTGTCAAAAAGAAGATGAATACCTGGGACACAAAATTGGAAAGGGAGGTAGAAAGGTGTCACCAGAGAAGGTGGAAATTATTCACCAGATGAATCCATCTCAAATTCAGAAAGAAGTCAGCACATTTTTGGGAATGGTTAGCTGCTGTAGAGTGGTTACTAAACCTTTCCCTAGTGGCTAAGCCTTTACTGAGGCTGACACATGAGGATGTGTCTGACCCGCTTCCATTGGACAACAACTGCACAAAAGCATTCCTAGAGTTGAAAGAGAAAGAATGTTGCGCCCCAGCACTAGGAATGAGTGTTTATTTAAAAGAAAATACACCAATTTGCAGTGAGAGGGAGGGCTGCACTCTCTCATTGCCTATTCAAAAAGATGACTGTGTTCAAAGCTCTGTGATGTATTGCCCAATGACCTTTGACCCTAACTTCACAAAAATGTCAGCAAATGATTTGGTTTGTGATGAAACTGAAAATGAGTGTCTAAATATCATGAAAATATGCATAAAGCCAAATTCAGACTTTAAGGATGAAAGCCTGAGTCAGCCCAACAATGTCCATTTTGTAGATGGCCCATGTTTGAAAGGTGACACATTAAAAGAAGCACATGCTGTGCTCCTTATGCATTATGTTGTCAAAGCTTCATGGCTTTTAGTAATTACCCCAGTCCAAAATTCGAAATTGATTGCCCCTACCATAACATGCAGTATATCTGCTCAAATGAGAGTCACTGTTGTCATGGGAGAGAGACATGCTTATTCAGTTGCACACATTTGTGTTCTGTTAGCATGTACATTCTATGGAATCTTCACAGTTGAATTAAAAGAGGCTCAAGAAAATGTTTTTGAAGCAGCACAACAGGGTTGTATCAGAACTGTTTTTGGGAAAAGTGAAAACTGCATAGTGGCAAAAGTGTTATTGCAAAGACTGATGCCCAGGTATAGATTGCCAGTTTCTCTGAAATCAGATTATAATGTGGTCTCAAAGATAATGAGTGCAGAACAACAGTTTGGACAAGGAATGGATTGCAGCTATCTGCCTGAAGTGTCAAGCATAATAAAGCAACACAATGGCAGCACTGAGTTACCTTTTGCAAAAGACGGTGTCTCACCAACACCAAAGTGGCTTGAAAATGCATATGCAAATGCACTTGTGGAAAAAAATGAGGAGAACACTAGCCATTGCTGTGTAGGTCAGGTTGATGTACAGTGTGCAGTTTCTCACCAGATTGCAGCTGCTACACAAGATCTGCATAATGGATGGTGCAACGGCTTTGATCTGAGAGATGCTGTGGTGAAGCATCTGAATCTGATCAAAGTGAAAATAAGAGTGAAAGGCATTGGTTGAAAAATTGCAAAGGATTGATGGTGCTCTGTCAGAGTTTCTCAGCACCTAAGTAGTCTAATTTGCATTGAAAAGGTAGAGAATGCCACACTGTATGAGCCATTCTGAAGGCAAGCTGATGACAAAGAGAAAAGAAATGCTGAAACTGTCCTGTTGAATCCTTTTTTATTATTTTAGTTACTTATTTTAAAGAAGACTAACTGTTCCAAGAAGCTACTTACAGAACTCTGCACTAAAACAATTGAGCTTGGCTATATATGATCTGATTACAGATAGACTTGTGTTTGCCTTAGAAATAGAAGTAAAATTGTTATATGCTCAGCTTTTGCAATAAAAAAAAAGAAAGAAAAAAAAAAGAAATCACTTTTGAAAATGAAATATGGAAATGTGTGATGAATTAAAAATCATTTTATTATGATTTGAATTATCAGAAGGGTGGATTGATGGAGCAGATTTCATCTGCAGTCAGGCATTGTTTTATTTTTGTGCTTCAGACAAACTGCATTTAAATTGCCACGCACCTTTTGGTGCAAGTTAAAAACATGGCACATGTAAAACATGAAAGCGAGGCCTATTCAGTCTCAAATGCTTTTGCTGAATTAACATGTGTTTTTGAAGTGTAGAGAAAAGTGGCCTTTTTAGCTTTGAAGATTAATAGAATGTGTTTCTTTCTTCCCAGCTCATCCCTAAATGTACTATTTCTGTCTTAATAGACTTTGACTTGTTGCATATTTTGATAAATATTTTCAGTTAATAACATCTCTATTTCTTTGTTGCACATTGCACATTTATTTTACATGTTGTCATAAATAATAGAAAAACTGCTTTACACTAGTAGCTTGGCTAGGAAAACATTTATAATGAGTATTAGTATGGAGTTTGGAAACATAATATGCTGATTTACATGAAACTAATATTATCTTTGTGTTTGCTTTATTTTGGGGCCTACCATTAAATGGCTGCCTGTGAAACCAGGCATGGCTTGCTTTGAAAGAGAAGAGAGCATGCGCAGACTGTGGCAGCTTGACTCATACCACAAAGAAGTCAAAGACACCTTGAACTGTACATTCTTGTGATTGTGCCAATGTACCAGTTTGATAAAGTATCCGTCCTGCTGCGCTTTGACAGGAAGGAAGGACACTATAGACACATTTTCCCTAGTAAATGTTGCAAATGTTTATAAATGTATTATTCATGTATACTTCTTTTGTTAAAACTGATATAGTCAGGTTTTTTGAATGCGTCAGAAAAATGAGAACTCATGCCACCATGACTAACCAATCAACATACAGGTTTTCCTGAAATGCAACATTTTGTGTAGTCTGCCAAAATTTTGTGTCTAAAAACTGACAGGGGCTTTTTCTCAGCTCAGCTGGCTTCTTGCTCATTTTGGCTTAGGCTTCTATGGGTTAGGTACGAGAAACGTCCCGGGAGATTGCTGAAGGGAGGGTTTGCGTCCGAGGAGTGTCAGGGGGAGGTTTCTTGCTTCCACGTCATATCTTGGCCACATTCCCTTGAGGTCTGGTGAAGGAGGGCCTGTCTCACTCCCTGCTTGCTCTTTAGACACAGACAGATGCAGAAGAACAGCTGATTAAATAGAATTAGATGCTAAACTTTCAGTTATGCTTTGACTAATTAATTAGGTCTGAAAAGATTTATTTGTTTTATGCATTTATTTCTCTTAATGGGAGATTTTTGCCAACTATTTGATTTTTGATTAGCCTTGCAAGACTATATTTTTCTTAGAAACTCTTTGAGTCTTGAATGACATTCTGCGCCACATTCCTATATGTAATGCTTATATGCAGACTGTAAAATGTTCTGTATTAATGCTATTTTTCCTGTTTTCCAAATTCTGTAACCTGATTGATATTTTACTAATGAATAAAGGGTCAGAGAAAACTTAACTTTTGACTTGAAAATAAAACCCTTTAAATACTCAACAACTCTCTTTATTGGCTTAAAATAATAATTGCATTTTTGACTGTTCATGATTATTAAAGTCTCCTGAAGGTAATACATGGTGTGAAGGGCCCAACACCTTTTGAGCGGTAAATTAGAGGTAGCATGAGGGTTTTGCATTGAGAAATTACCAGAAGAAATTACAGCTCCATCAGCATTGCCTTTCCCTAGATCGGTTTTGGAGGGGGGTGTTTTCCTGCCTGTCGGAGGGTCTGGGATGGGGGCTCCCGCGAACGCCACAGCTAGCTCTGCTTCACGTCATTGAGGGTATAGGGGGTAGTATTTACAAACGGCACCTCATGCAACTTTGCTTCACACTGGCAAAGCAAGATATCGCCAGGGCGTGGAAGGCGCCGCAGGCCCCATCGGTGACCACATGGAAAAACGGCTTCAATTTTTGTATGGGGCTGGAACAACCTATCTTTGTGGCCAGAGACGCCCATGCAAACATTACAAAATATGGAAAAGATGGGCGGATTATCGGGGGTTGTGGCTGGAGCCGCCAGCTGCTATGGAGGCTCATTCGCTGGGATGAGTCTTGATACACACTGGGATGTAGGGGCGCAGGGTGGGGGGGATCCGGGGAGGCGTGTATTATTGTGCTAAGATTCTGTTGCTATGTACCACGGCTGTGGCAAGGACTATGCGGACATTGTGCGACTTCGGGGGGAGGGGGGAGTTGGGGGGGTTTTGGTTGTATTATGCCATGCATTTTTATTATTTCCTTGGATGACATTTGCGAAAGTCAGTTGCTCCTGTAACAATATACGGTATGATTCGGCAGATAACACTCGTGTGCAGAGCTCTGCGATGTGTATGCAATTGACAAATAAAATATGTTTAAAAAAAAAAAAATTGTCAATGGCAGCTTATGCTGCGAGCGGTTTTGGCCCACAGAAGAAGCTCCCATTTAAAAATGGAAGTTTGACGCAGCACCATGAGTGATCACATCCTAATTGCGGTGTCGAAACCGACGACCTGGGGTTGGTCAGTTCCCCATCCGCAGTGATGTTGATCGAAGGCAACTCCGTCCGACATCGTAATCAGGGCCTTAATGTTGTTTTCCTCTTTACTCCCGCTAGGATCCAATAGCAGGACCATCAATATGTGAATTAACACTGTATAATTGGCCACTAGGACCATTTTGTTGTTTGTACCAAGTCTGGTAGATGCAGGCTGTTTTTAATTTTTAGAAACACACAAAAGGTAATGGGAGGAATGCTTGTAATTTGTCTAACAACTGGCAATCACTCGAAGTACTAGCCCAATCCTTCGTCCTTTGCTCACCATGCCACCTCAATTTGGACCCAGCCATATGCTAATTTGCATATGGCTTAGTCCAAACTAAGTCTGGGCAGTGAACTCTGGAGTGGAGTGTTTTTCCTCACTCGCGTTCATCAACGTCAAGGTGGCAAGCACAAGCGAGGTAAATCCACCTCCTGGTGAGATTTTTCCTTGTTCGCGATCTCCAATGTCACGTTGGTGAGCGCAAGCATGGAAAATCAAACTTCCGGCGAGGTTTCTCAACGCGGACGGTCAGATTTCTCATTGTGAGTGGTTGCCTATGCTTGCGACCGCTTGCGTTGAGAAACGGTCCATTCGCATTGAGAAAGCTGCTGCTCAAGTAAAATTTCTACTCGAGTGGTAGAAAGGAAGCAGCGCCCGCTTGCGCTGTGCATGGTGCCATTCACGATGATTGCACAGTGCGGACAAGCACCTGGCGCTGAAAATCACAGCGAACAACAAAATGCACTCCGTCTCTTGCAGAACTCAGCGTAGCACGGCAGAGTTTTTTTTGCTGCCTTAGTCCAAACTGAGGTGGCATGGTGAGCAAAAGAATGGTGGGTTGGAGTGCTACCCCAATTGATTGCCAGTGGTTGAACTTCTTGCAAGCAGCCTCCCATTACCTTTTTGTGTGTTTCATGCTGGTCATTTTCCCCTACTTTCATTTTTCTGCCCCGTTAGCCAGCACCATCTCCATGGTAACCTACCACGTATCTTGGTTTGCGAAAAGTTCTCCACCTGGTTTTCAGCTTAGGCGCCTTTGGGGAAGCTGGAATGTGTGCACTGTGTGGTTTCTTGGCACTCATCCCCTAAGCTAATGTCATTTTATTTCTAATGTTGCATGGGCGCTTTTGGGCATGCATGTGTACGTTTCTTTATGAATTTGGGGACACGGAGCAATGTCGTGTTTGATCATGGTACTTACACTCTTACAAATAGCTCTGTGGGGAAGAAGGAGAGAGTGGTTTATTACAAACCCACAGGCATTAGGTATATGCTGTCTCATCATGGTGGAGTCTTTATTAAAATGAGCAAGTGTCAGAAAGGACTAGAGACAGAACTATCGCTACCATGAAATCAGTAGAATGGCAGTCTAGTGAGGTCGTCACCTCTGCAGTGTCACTAGGCGGATCTCTTTCAAAACAGCCATCAGACTTTGTGGATGCGGATACCATTTCAGTGTGATTGTGTCACTCTTCAGACTCCATACTGTAGTTGTGGAAAACCTGCAAGCACGCCTCACTCATGGAAATTGTGCATGTGTCTTGGAAACCAACAAACCTCTTCGTAAAATTCTTATTTACTATAGCGGGATTACAAAGAAGAGCTACTCACATTTACAATTTCACGGCCTTGTGTAAAAGGCATGCCTCTGGGGTCCCTGTTGTGCTTTTCTAACCGCTAAGCAATTATAAGCAACCACTCTGAAATTGTAAAAATACTCAAAGAGAGAAGATAAAGAACAGATGGAAAGGATGAAAGCCTAGAGAGAGAGACCAAGAAAACTTGAAGAAAAAAAGGGCAATAATGTCAGAGGGAATTCAGGATTTGGTCCTATGGCTCACCACTTTTAAGGTTCACCAGCCGCCCCTGGTCACACAATCTGAGAAAATTCAGAACTCAGTTCCCAGACTATATCCGCACAGTATGACTCAGGCTCCTGACTGCCAACATCTGCAAGGATGTGCTTATGGCGATTCTTGGGGAATACAAATAATTTACAAACGTAACATAACATGACTGCACAGGTGTATAGATATTTAAAGGAATGCACCCATGGAAATAGGAATGTTGAGAGTTCTGGGTCAATGGTCTGGGTGAGACAAGCCAGCAGTCAGGAGTAGTGTTGCTCCACCTGAAACATGTAGGACCAGAGCAAGATTCACACCAGTGTTCGACAAAGACGTTTTAGGGCAATGGCAAAGTGGGCGCTGGCCCAGGGCGGGCCCTAACATTTCACAGGGGCCCCTGTCAACTCTCTGCCTGAGCCAGATCTGTTCTGTAAACAATCAGGCCCTAATAACATTAATGATTCTTAAACAAACACAGATTGTTTTACATACCGGTATTCAATAAGGTATTTTTGGACTCTGTAACAGGCATTTTGCTGAGAAATGTGGTGTTTATGTTATTTAATACCATGCAACATTCAGAAAAAACTTGTTTCTTTTAAATCGAAACAGGAACTCACACATATGAGAAATGTTTGGGTGTCACAGATTATTTACAATTATATTAGTGAGCTGCTGCCATATTGCAATACTGAAAACACACGTCAATTTCCCTGAACACTGGAAGCAAATACATTTAGAATTTGAACCAGTGTGCCTGTGCACTCAGTGACATGGCCAATGTGGGCAAAAAATGCTGAAATTGGATCATAAATTCAAATGTGTTCCGAAAAGGGCCCCTAAATTATGTATGCTCAGGTCCCTCAAAATCTTAAAATGTCCCTGATGTTCTAGTTCAGTACACAAGTGATATAATATAGGTGGGTCAGGAAAATCATGCTAATTGGATTTATTCTCTGCAAAACCTCAATGTGCAAAGACTTTGCACAACAATTTTTATAACATATTCTGTCCACAACTTTCATTAGTGAGAGAAGTAACCTGCTCAAGCGGTTGTGTAGGGAAAAACTGTGTTTGGCGTAGCCCAAGAAAGTAGGAGAATTCACGAATTTGACTAAGGTGCACAATATATAAAATGTATAAAACAAATTCTTCACATCCCTACATCCCTACTTCTGTGAATCTTTCCATTTGCTCTGTCATAATGGTCTGTCATAATGAGCAGTAGTTCTAAGAATCCTGTGTACTTGGCAGACCCAAGATACTATAGAACAGAAGGGAAAGTAGAGAGGTACCAAGCCCAGCCATGGGCCTGAGAAGTGGGACCCTGGCCTGTTGGACCTGTAAGTTCTGTAGTTTTCTTGTCCGGCATTTTTTGGTGGTCAGGCCCAACTAGCTGATGGTAGAGATGAGGAAGGGGAGAGGAGTTGGCCTAACGGCTAGGGCGGTGGACCTCAAATCTGGGGAACTGGGTTTGAGTCTCGCCAATGACGCTGAACATCCTGTGATTCTGAGCAAATCACTTAATCTACCCGTGCCTAACAAAAATAATAATAAACAAAAAAAATGTGTCCTCATGTAATGAAACTGGTGCTATGTAAAGCGCTCTGATACCCGATTTGGGTCAAGTTCGCGCTATAAATAATAAAAAAAGTGCCTATATATATATATATATATATATATATATATATATATATATATATATATATATATATATATATATATATATATATATATATATATATATATCCCATGTATTATTTTTGTGCAGGTGTTTTTGCCTCATTTGTAGGGATTTAGAAGCATAAGAGTCAAAGCACCAAACAAGATTTTGAGTTGAGAGTGTTTTAGTCATAATTGTTAAAAGTAGAGAGCAAACGCACTTTCAAAAAAGTAACAATTAGTTGCTTCTTCGTAATAGAGTAAACATTGCACCAGGTCTTTTTTTTATATACAAAGGCCACTTTTGACACAGTAGCCCACCGTCTTTGGAACGTTTTAGATGGGTTGGGAGGTCCAGGTCTCTTGTTATCATGACTTATTTGATTGCATTCCAATAACCACTGAATGGTGAGATAGCATCCAAAAGGAGAGATCACCGGCAACACTACCATAGATAGGAGTTTGCACAAAGGGTATATGCATGCTACCATTGTTTTCACACTTACGGGACCAATTATGAGTCCGGCGGTCCAAGGACCGCCAAACCTTCGTGGATGCAGTGGTGACAGTCCAACCACCACCGCAATGGCGGTCCGACCGCCCGATTACGAGTAGGGCGGTCGGACCGCCGACGATGTCAAGGAACCGGCAGGGAGTTTCAGTCAGATGCCACAATGTGCTTGGTGGGACCGCCTTGCAGGATTATTGTGAGGCATTCCCATTGCCGTGGTTTTTCAAAGGCACCGAAGCCTTTAAAAGAGGCAATACCGTGGGAATACCACGCCACCTCCCTGTCTACAAATGACTTGTAAACTGGTGGGCAGGCGGCAGAGAGTCTTGTGGTGCTTGGGCACTGCAATAGAGTACCAGCTGCCCCTGTACCGCCGAAACTCAATCAGGCACTTAATGTCAACAGTGTGATCAGAATGATCGCAAACTGTTTTAAGGATGTCCCATCCCCAGCAAGTGAAGGTATATTCTCCCAAGTTTTTGCTTACGATACTCTATTAACCTGGTAGATGCCCATGGGCATACAATCCCTCTTTAATACGTTCTCTGAATTTTGCTAAATGTTAGGCTTGGTAATAAATAAGCCAAGACAAAGGTAATGGCTTTTAACCCTCTTCATTATTTTATACTAAGAAAGAACTTGTGTTTTTTTTCCAAAGGGGGTATTTGATTTCGATTATTTAGACATCAAAGTGGTTTCTAATTTACCTTGGTCCTCCACACAGATTGATATAAGCAGCCTTGTACTGTAACACAGAGCAAATGCCACAATGATATTTGCTTACTATTTGGTTCTTACGATTTCTCCTGTGCCTAGACTATATATATTCTTTGACCTTATCATGACGTTGGCAGTCCTACAGCAGTGGCACCAAAGAGCCGTCCGCTGTAGGACCGCCAGATTAGGAGTAAACTCCTCTGTTATGACAGTACAGCATAGTTGAATCAAGGAGATTTATTGAATAAAACATGCAGGAAACAGGCGAGGGCCAGGTAGCACGACTTCCTTCCAAGACACCGGTACCAACTGATGTTCTGGGTGCAATCCGAATAGGAACAGCAAAAGCATTCCATGACACGCTCTGCCCAAGCGCTCCAAAGAACATTAAGGAGAAATACAATACAAACACTAATATAACAACATAACATATCACCCCTCCTTACAATGCAAAGAAAAATACAATAGCAAAACGAACAATGCAAAACGACAAATAACCACCCACAAAAAGATACATGGAAAATAAAACAAAATCACATACTCTTTCAACCATCCAGGAAGAACTCTTTTTCTCTTACCAATATCACCTGTATTAACAGTTGCCTCAACGGACTCACCAAAGCCCAAATGCCCTTCCTCGCTTTTACAAAAAGAAGTATCCTCTGAGGAAAAGACATCCTCCTGGACATGTTGTCTACTCTCTTTCACCTTTTGGTTAACCTCCCTCGGTTCATTCAGATGAACATCATCAGAAGATAGTGCTTTGATCAGAATAATCTTTCACCCACTCTGAATCACCCGATCCTTCCTGAAATGGAGTGACCTTTAATGGAATGATTTATGCTCCAAGTCAAAAGCCACCCTTTTGAGATTCCAGTACCCTTCCATCCTTCAGCCTGACCGCATTATGCAGAACTTCCACAACCTCTTGCCGTGATTCAAATTGATTCTCACCCTTAGGAACTTTCATAGGTCTTTTGAAATGGACCAAATCCCCCAATGCAACAGGAACAGTTTTTGTACCATGATGCTCATCGTAGTACTCTTTACTTTTTTATGCACCAACTCCAAACTGTTTTTAACTTAACTTCCACCGGAGACCAGTGCTCTACCTTCCCCTCCATAAGCCAATTAGGACTAAATTTGCATCTTGGCTTCCTGCCCCTCATCATCACAAAAGAAGACAGTCCAGTAGCTGAGTCAGTGGTCACCCTATATGCCCAAACAGCCTTTTGTATCTCCAACTTCCAACCCATATGTTTGATCATAGCAGCTTGAATCACACCTTTCAACACCCGGTTGAAACGCTCCACAGTACCATTACCACTTGGATTATAAAGCGAAGTGGTGCTGTGCCTAATGCCACTCTTCACAAAATAGTCTTTAGCACTCCTTGAAGTAAACTGCACTCCATTATCACTTAAAATGCTGACAGGTAAACCTTCCATGATAAACAATTTGTCCTAAAACTCCAGAACAGTATTCATGTCCACTTTTTCCACAATAGAGACAACAGGCCACTTGGAAAAGAAATCAATGGCAACCAAAGCATACTCTTTGTCATCCCCTGGTCCAAAAATGTCTACAGCAATGACCTCCCAAGGTATGCTAGGAAACGAACATTCACTCATAGGAGGTCTTAAAGTCTTTAAGGATTTGTTAGAAGAGCAACAAACAGCACACTCTCTTACACACGGAAAGGAAGACGACACCGGGTAAGTTAGAAGAGCTTCCTTTAATAGGTCTGATGGAGCAGCGATTCCGGCAGCAACTGCCATCAGAGAACCTCACATTCCAAACTCCAGAATCTACATGGAATGTCACGAGCCGCCTTGTGACAACAACAAGGTACGTACATCCCAACACATCCCCCTCCCCTCACTAAAACAAAAGATACTTAACTACCCTCCCCCACCCAACACATTAACCAATACAAACTAAATACAATCCCCAACACTAATGCATACAATGATGAATAATAAACTTAAGGGGGGGAAAAAAAATAATATCTAACAAAATCACAAAATCTAACAGGAGTAGATATAGTTCTTGGAAGACCCAGATGAGGAACAACGTTGCTGTTTGGTACAGACACGCTTGGACTGGTAATTTTAGTGGGAAGAGTCGAATCATGAGTGCCTACACCAAATTTGTCTTTCACAAATTCTACCTTAGACTTAGGCACAATAGAGACGAAAGACTTGTTCCAAATTTTTCAATTTTCCAGTACAACAACATGATCTCTTACTTCCTTGACTCGGACAGGGGGAGAAAACCGAGAATAACCTTTACGCGCAAGCATAGGTTCTTGATTCTTACCCAGTCACCTCGACACACGGGAGATGTTTGTAAATATCCTCCAGGCAGTCAAAAGTGAAGTAAATGTTCTTTATTTAGGTAATAGGTAACACCTCAGCCTGCTAGTTCCACCTTCAGCACAGACAACCAAGTAACTGCTTAACAAGATCAAAGGTATACATTCCAAGCAGAGGCTTGGTAATCAGAGTTCCATAACTCTGAAATAAGAAAGCTAGAAAAGACTTACAATGGCTGACAATGTGACATATAATACAGAATATCACAATGTTCTGATGCCATCAGATGCATATTTAGCCTGAGCTGCAGCTCTGATATCAGCCACCTTCCCTATTATCAGTTCTCTTCTGCATCAAAACAGCCCCAAGACCCACATTGCTGGCATCAGTGATGACAATACATTGAACAATGTGAGTGGACGTGCTTGTACAATCGCCTCTTTCAATGATATAAAATTGTTAGCACACTGCTCAGACCAAACATATCTCATGTTTTTCTTCAGAAGATTACGCAAACACACAGTTCTATCCGAGAAATTTGAAACAAATTTTGCATAATATTCAACTAACACCAAAAAGGAACGTAACTGATCCTTATTTTGGGGTTCAGGTCCGTTTTGGATAGCATCAAGAAGCTTCATTTTGGGTTCCACCCCATTTGCAGAAATGTGATGGCCCAAATAATCCACACCATCCTTAAGACATTTGCGTTTATCCTTCCTTAGAGTTAAACCACTGGTCTTCACAATATCTAGCACTTGCTTGACTCTGGCATTGTGTTCCTGTACAGTCTTTCCATAGATAAGAATTTCGTACTGAAAGAATACGACTCCCACAGTGTTTTTAAATAGGTTACCCATGAGACGTTGAAGCACTGCAGAAGCCGACGCCAATCCGAACGGCATTTGTAAATAACGGAACGCACCTTCAGGAGTCACAAATGACATAAGAGGTTGACGGTCTACCCATAAGCAAGAATTTAAATCGCGCAAATCCACACACATTCTAAGCGATTTATCTGCCTTGCGGGCTAAAACTATGGGAGACAACCACTCAGACACTTCGATTGGTTCAATTACTCCCATGGCACACAATCTCTCCAGTTCAAGTTTCAATTCACCTCGCATACTTAGTGGTACCTTACGTACTTTGTGTGCTATTGCTCTAGCACCTTCTGCCAGAACAATGCGATGTTGAAATCCCTTAGGTTTGCCAAGTTTATCATTGAAAATTTCAGGATAATTTTGAATCCAATTATTCTCAACAGATGAATTGGTACTGACAGAATGTACTGGTGAAACATCAGGAAGATTGGCATAATACTGTCTAGCTTCCCGTCTAGATAAAACCATGTCTGTATGATTAGGATCAAGAATGATTCCCAGCACACCTTGTTCATGCCATCCTAACAAGTTAACACCTTCTTTTACAACATATACAGTAGATAGAGTACAATCACCCTTGAATTCTAACTTACCTTTGAATTTGCCTAAAACTTCTACTCTCTTACCCCCATAAGCAAACATTTTTATAGATGATTGCGTCATTGAAATTTCACCTAAACTGTCAAAGTCCTTGACATTAACCAGGGTAAAAGGGGAACCTGAATCGGCAAGAAACTTAGTGTCAATGTTATTCAAACTAATAATGCACACAGGAGATGTTCTTCTTTGAGATTCTTCAATGGAAGCAATTTCTATGACACCCTCAGATTCCATAGGAGAAGCAGATAACATTAACAATTCATAACAAGTGTTATCTTCTTCATACTCCACACTGAGATCCTCTATGTTTTTCACAGTACGTGACGATCCCTTCTGTATAACAGTCACTTTGCACATACGTGCTAGATGTCCTTTTTTACCACACTTGAAGCAAGATTGGTTTATCGCGAAACAGAACTTGAAATTTCCCAAGTGTGATCTGCTGCCCCAACGATAACATGATAGTTCTTGACCATCATTTCTTGATCTAGGAACTGACGCAGAAGGAGTACGAGAAACATTCATGTTGACAGCTTTGGTTGGTTTTGCAGAGGATTTGGTGCTGACCAATTTAACTTCACTAGATGAAGTAGATGACGTAGATGCACTTAACTCTTTCATGCAAAATTGAGAATGTTCTACGCTTTTCGCTAAAGTAAGAGCAGTCTCCAAATCTGGATCATCAGAGGATAAAAGTTTTTCTTGAACTTTCTTGTCGCAAGGGCGTTCAATTAATTGATCATGAATAATTTAATCTCTAAATTCTCTGTAGTTGCAATTAACCCCTTTGATGCTCATGACGGAACGGTTCCGTCATGAGGCACAGTGGAGCTGTGCTAATGACGGAACCGTTCCGTCATGACCACACCCATTGCTATTATCCCTCAGCACCGGAGGGAAATATGTGCAGCAGCGATGAGGTTAATAGCTAAAATTCTCAAGGCTGCGACAAAATCATCAATAGATTCACCAGGCAGGTGTGAACGTTGTAGAAAGGTATGCCGCTCTAAAACAATATTGCGTTTGGGATTAAATCTTTTGTCATGTGTTTTTATGAGTGAAGCATACTCATCAATGACTTGTGAATCACCAGTGCTGACACTTGTTCTCACAGTAACACTGTTTACTTAAAGTCTCAAATGCTAGATTTGTGCGCACACAACAGTCAAGGTTTGTTGTTGACTTGAAATGCCTCACGCTAGGCCACACGCGAGCACAACAAGCTTCAAAAGACTGATTCCTTCGTAGTAGCTGCTTCGCGCTGGGTGAACGCGCACGCAGAAGGTTGCTATGCAGCTACCATAGCAACGGGCGTCAGAGCACACGTCATTGATTTCAGAGACGTGTCAGTGGAGCTCGCGCACCAAGGCAATGGCGCAGGCAAGGCGGCATAAATTAAAATAAAACCCTCACCAGAAGAAGGTCTACAGCAAGCGCTCACGGAAGGAAATCCACCAACAGCGCTCGTGAGAATCAACACAGCGTGACCACAACTTCAGTCGACGTCGAAGATTCCTTTGAATGATGCTTCACACCAGTTGCCTCGAAGTGGAAGATTCACCACGACGTCCAGCAACACACCAATGGGAAGACTTACATCAGACCAGCCCGTCGCCAGTAAAAGGAAGACGACACCGGGTAAGTTAGAAGAGCTTCCTTTAATAGGTCTGATGGAGCAGCGATTCCGGCAGCAACTGCTGTCAGAGAATGTCACATTCCAAACTCCAGAATCTACATGGAATGTCACGAGCCCCCTCGTGACAACAACAAGGTACCTACATCCTAACACACACCTCTTTACCTCCTTGTCTACTCCTGGCAACCAAAAATGCCTTTTACCACTAATTTCGTTCTTATGACCTTCATGACACAATTGCAACACTTTTTTTGCGTAAGATGACATGCAGAATTATCCTTTCACCTCTCAAAATGTATTCCTTGTCAGCAGATAGCTCCATTCTTACCTCCCAAAAAAGCCTTAAACTAGTGGTTATGTGATCCTTCTTAGGCCAACCCTTACAGATATAATGAGATGTGGTTTGTAAATCTTTATCCTTACGTTGCTCCTCCAACCATCCCTCCTTGCTAATAGCTGGTATACCGGAATCCTGTACAAATGCAATACTATAATTTCCCCAAAGATCATCCAGACATTCTTCCAAGGGTACAGGTAATTTCGACAAAACACTCAGCCACGACTTTATCCCTGCCAGGGACATAGATAATTTTATATACATATTCTTTCATCCTCATGGAAACCCTAGCCAATCTAGCAGAGGCCCCAATGCTACCTTCCGTGGTTAGAATTCTCACCAACTTTAAACCAGTCACACTGGACCCCATACCCCATAGGGTCACCCATAGCTTTTACCTTGGGACGAAATCAAATGTGGCACAAAGGTCGAAAAATGCCACAACGAGGTCACTGCCTCTTACCAACTGCTTTCCACTTGACAGGTAGAAAATGAAATACCTGATCAATGAGGCTGGTCTTGGCTCTAAATCCTGCTTCTAAGTTAGAGATTGCATGGTTGTCATCCACTTTAATAACCGTTCCAATTTTTCTTTACAAAAAACCTTCTGGAGGTTATCCAGAAGGCTAATGGGTCGGTAATTTTATGGAATACCTAGATTTCCCTTTTTAAAAACAGGAACAATCTCAGCCCCCCCCTCCAGGTGAGTGGTATCGGTACGCATGCTGTGCTTGCATAGAGATGGTATTAATGGAAGGGACCCAGATGTATGATCAGATTTATAAAGATAGCTTGGAATTGTATTCAGGTCCGGTGCTTTCCCTTCCTTCAGTGCTTGAATCTCCAGAGCAGTCTCTTCTAGAGAGAACCTGATCGGTGTAGAATGCTCATCCCAGCTAGGTAAACCAACAGAAACAGTTAGGGGCTGATCTGTGTCTGATGTACATGAGCAAAGATTGCTAAAATGGGCTACCCATTCACAGGGCAATATAGAAGATTCAGCAGGAGTCAAAGAGTTCCCACCACAAACACTAACTAACAGCCAGAATTTTTTCTGGTGGCTTGCCGATAGGGGCCTCGAGGAGGTTAGCCCAAAATGTACTTTCCCAGGAGGTTTTCACTGACTTTATTTCATGCCTGTACAGGGCTCTGCTCACCCTAATCTCCTGGCTATTTCCACATTTCATTGCTATTAATAAACTATTTTTTGCCTCTCTGCAGAGATTGTTGAACTACTCGGTCACAGTGTTCTCTCTCCCAGTGCTACGTGGCCTGTAAAGGAAGTGATCCCTGAGTCTATCAGACATTTTATTATGCTCAGTAATAATCATTCCATTATCCCCCCAGTTATCATGCATGGCCTTCATCTGCATGGCAAGAATGGACTACAGGCTTAACATGGCATCTGGAGAAGAATTTATTACCTCCCATTTCACATTCCTGCAGTTGTTTGTGACCTTCAAATGTTGATCGTACATATCACTTGAGGTTGGGAGGACTAATGATAACACCTGACAGATGCATATTATTAGGGGATCAAGATCACTCTCATCCTGTACAGTTACTACCATGTTCTCTATTGCTTCCATAACATAATATCTAGCAGAACATAATCAAGGAAGCTTATATAGGTAGTACATCTAAATCCTTAAACTGGTATTATATCAGAAGGTGAGCAGCCATTTCATGCTCGTAGCCCAAGGACTAAAGTAATATCCAACAATTGGAGGGCACCCCAAGATAAGTTTTTCCTAGGTGGAGTTGTTAGCTCTGGTATACTCCATAAATTGGACCTTTTCATGAGATAGATCCTGTGATATGGCGTTCGGCTCGTATGTCTGATTAAAATCATCCACAACAATCAAGTAATGAGAACCTGAGTGGCTCACCAACATCTTATCCTCTGTGTGGAGAGCTGGTGACTCACAGAACATTCCTAAGCTTCTGTTGTAGATGTTGAATAACACACAAGCAACACCCTTTGAAAAAGAAAACATTAGCCCTTGGATGTCCCGGGATCCTAATTGGAGTTCAACTACTGAGCTGCAAAGTGATGCCTCACCCAGGAGAGCAAACCGCCTGATGAATGTCTAGCTACAGATCCAGTAGCTGGAAACCAGAAACAATTAAAAACACACCTGAAAATTGGGTCTAAAACCCAAGTATCATAGAAAAGGCAGATTTGGGGGCCGATTAGGATGGCGGACGGAAACGTGCTCCGTCCGCCGCGGAAGGTGGCAAGATACTCCGGACCTGGCCGCGGAAAAACCGCATTAGCGATTAGGATCAAATGTGACCGAAACGCCGACCGCGGCGGACGGAGCACAACAATCCCCGTCCGCGGCGGTCGAAGTACACCCGATTCCGCGGCATGCGGACGGAACCTACAAAACACCGACCGCCGCGTACGCACATGACCAGGAGAACAACATCCTCCCCTGCGATACCTGCGTACTTTCCGTGTCCGCAATTAGGATAACTCCGCAAGTACCTCGGTAGCCACCGCGATCCACGTCCGCGGCTGGAGCAATGCAATGAGAAACGGGGCACCACTGCGGAAGTCCAACATCCCTACAGTCAATCCAATGGCATACATACCGACAGAATCCATCACCAAACACAGCAAAATGGCCGACAACCCACCTGACACATCTAAACCAAACACAAGACACATTTACCCACCCCCAAAAACTGCATAGACCACACCTGACAACACACCCACCTATCACCTGACTGCCAATCAACATTCACACAGGGCCAACACACAGACTATAAATTGACTCCCACCCACTCCCGAAATCCTCTGCATCCCAGCATAGCTGACAGCAGGAGACAATACTTGATTTGACTAACAGCAAACTATTTGATTCAGACACATTACCCACACCCAAACACACCCTGCACACAAACACCCATCCACACCATACCCAAACAGCACACACCAGCACCTCCGCACCCCACACAAACACACCCCCCGAGCACCATGGCACCCAAAAAGAATCCTAAATTCTCCGACACCGAGCTCAAGGTAATGGTGGAAGAGATCCTTCGTGTGGAACCCCACATCTTCGGGTCCCTCGTGCAGCAGACGAGCATAGCTCGGAAGAACATTCTGTGGGACCGTATCGTGACCAGGGTCAATGCCTCCGGGAGCGTTCCGAGAACCAAGGCTGACATCCAGAGGCGGTGGCACGACCTGAAGACCCGGGTGAAGTCTATTAGAGCCAGGAACTTCCTCCGGGCCAACCACACCGGCGGTGGAACCCCCCGGAGCCCCTACCATACACCGAGTGGGAGGAGAAGGTGCTGACCATCCTGCACCCTGACACCCTCGATGGACTTCCTGATGGAGAAGAGGCTGGTAAGTACCAACCAACCACCACAAACACAACAACACGGTGTGGGCCACACAACTCTGAAGACACATCCCACATACCCCAGCCTTGCATGCAGTCCACATACTCACCAACCTCAAAAGCACTCCTACAGGCCCCCATGTCCATAGAGAGGGTGTTGGGTGTGGTGTGTGAGGGGTCGGAACTACAACTACCAACAGGCCCCCATGTCCATAGAGAGGGTGGTGGTGGTGGGTGTGGTGTGTGAGGGGTCGGAACTACAACTCCCAACAGGCCCCCATGTCCATAGAGAGGGTGGTGGTGGTGGGTGTGGTGTGTGAGGGGTCACTACTCCGACTTCCAACAGGCCCCCATGTCCATAGAGAGGGTGGTGGTGGTGGGTGTGGTGTGTGAGGGGTCACTACTCCGACTTCCAACAGGCCCCCATGTCCATAGAGAGGGTGGTGGTGGTGGGTGTGGTGTGTGAGGGGTCACTACTTCGACTTCCAACAGGCCCCCATGTCCATAGAGAGGGTGGTGGTGGTGGGTGTGGTGTGTGAGGGGTCACTACTCCGACTTCCAACAGGCCCCCATGTCCATAGAGAGGGTGGTGGTGGTGGGTGTGGTGTGTGAGGGGTCGGAACTACAACTCCCAACAGGCCCCCATGTCCATAGAGAGGGTGGTGGTGGTGGGTGTGGTGTGTGAGGGGTCACTACTCCGACTTCCAACAGGCCCCCATGTCCATAGAGAGGGTGGTGGTGGTGGGTGTGGTGTGTGAGGGGTCACTACTCCGACTTCCAACAGGCCCCCATGTCCATAGAGAGGTTGGTGGTGGTGGGTGTGGTGTGTGAGGGGTCACTACTTCGACTACCAACAGGCCCCCATGTCCATAGAGAGGGTGGTGGTGGTGGGTGTGGTGTGTGAGGGGTCGGAACTACAACTCCCAACAGGCCCCCATGTCCATAGAGAGGGTGGTGGTGGTGGGTGTGGTGTGTGAGGGGTCACTACTCCGACTTCCAACAGGCCCCCATGTCCATAGAGAGGGTGGTGGTGGTGGGTGTGGTGTGTGAGGGGTCACTACTCCGACTTCCAACAGGCCCCCATGTCCATAGAGAGGGTGGTGGTGGTGGGTGTGGTGTGTGAGGGGTCACTACTTCGACTACCAACAGGCCCCCATGTCCATAGAGAGGGTGGTGGTGGTGGGTGTGGTGTGTGAGGGGTCACTACTCCGACTTCCAACAGGCCCCCATGTCCATAGAGAGGGTGGTGGTGGTGGGTGTGGTGTGTGAGGGGTCGGAACTACAACTCCCAACAGGCCCCCATGTCCATAGAGAGGGTGGTGGTGGTGGGTGTGGTGTGTGAGGGGTCACTACTCCGACTTCCAACAGGCCCCCATGTCCATAGAGAGGGTGGTGGTGGTGGGTGGGGTGTGTGCCAATGCCGACTGAATGTCAACCACTAATACATGTACACGTCTAGGCAACATTACTCATCATCACATTCTTCTTTTGCAGGAGATCCCAATCTGACTGCCGCCATTGACACCAGGCCTCCAGCATCCCCAAACTCCGAGCACTCATGGGACGATTGTGCAGCCACCTCCGGGGCAGAGGATGGTGCCGGACCAAGCACCCAGCCAGGGACCTCTGCCACGCAGGTCACACCTGCAACTACAACGACAACGGGCACTGGCATCACAACAACACCGGCGACTCGCACGTGCACAGCTGCCTCCAGCACCACCTCCACCACCACCACTACTACCACCACTTCTGCCCCTGCCACCCTGCCCAACCCCGCCGCCAACGCTGGGCCAGCGCCATCCCAGCCACGCAGGGAGACAGTCAGGCAACCCACCACTGCAAGGGCAGATCCTGCAGGCAGGAGCAGGGCGGAAAGAAGGGCTGAGGACACAACACTGAATGCTGTGCAACAGTGCCATGAAGCACTAGTCCGGGTGGAGGCGGGCTATGCACGTAGCCAGGAACATGCTGACCGGGCCCACCAGGACTTTGTGGACAACACCGCCATGTTGGGGGCCATCGAGAGGCGGCTTGGCCAACTGGTCGACATTTTCAGCACCAGGGCATCCGCCAACACCACCCCCCCCCCCCCCTCAAACAACGGCACCGGCCACAACACCGCCACCGCCGACTGCGCCCCTGGCGGCGGATGTGGTACCGGATCAGCCTGCGCCCCTAGCTGACCCCGTCCCGGCACAAAGACGGAGGGGCCGTCCGAGGAACGAAGTGGTCGAGAGCAGTGTTGGAGCACATGGCACACGCTCCAAGAGGAGCCGACAGTGACTCATTGGAGTACCTGAGGCTCCGATCCAACCTGGAAAGTATCCGGTCACACCTCCCACAGGCCTGCTGCAGTAGGCACACACCACCCTATGTGGTGTCTGCACGGCCATTTCATCTACCATTACCTTGGACTGTCACTCCCCCACCCCTTCACTCCTTTGTAAATATGCACCTACCCCTATGCACAATCTGTAAATAAATACCACTTACTCACTCAATGATGTGTTGCCTCCATGTTTATTCACATGATTGCATCAGAAACAGACGTAACCAGGTTCAGGGATCCAACAGGTACCGAATCATGCCGCAACGGAGTGACCTAGGGAAACATAGAACCCGCAAACAGACGTTAGTAAACAGCATCACACTCATCCCAACTCACTGCAGTGCAACTTACAACAAACCACACACATCACTACACGAATGGCTGACACTACACACATCATGGAGGAGTGCATGTACTCATAAATGAAGACACACACACACATGCATACATCACATAACAAAACACATAGATGATCCCCAACACAATGACACTAGAGCAGCACACCGACACAGGGCATACACAAGCAGCACAAGAGGGGCACACTCACAGTCAAGGGAAGTAGCGTTCAATGAGCTGGCGCCTCTGGTCCACACCTTCCTCCTCACCACTATCCTCATCAGTCGACATGGGTGGGTCGGGAGGGCGAGGAACTTGCTGTTCATCTGGGTCCAAGATCAGTTCTATGTTATTTCGCACAGCCAGGTTGTGGAGCATGCAGCAGGCCATCACAATCATGCATACTTTGCCAGGTGCGTAAGGCAGGTCCCCTCCAGTCTTATCTAGGCACCGAAACCTAGACTTAAGCAGGCCAAATGTTCGTTCCACCACTCGACGTGTCCTACCATGGGCATCGTTGTATCGCATTTCTCCTGCTGTGGTGGGATTGCGAATTGGACTCAGAAGCCAAGGCCTGTTTGGGTAAGCCGAGTCGCCTGTGTATGTGGGAATTAGAGAGAGAGAGAGACATCAGTACCTGAACATGTGGCCACACCAAGCCACCCAGATATCACTCCAGTCACCACAGCATACTCACCAACAAGCCAGGCTTGTGCCGGACGCAGATTTGCCATCAGTCGTGGGACTATGCTGCTCCGCATGATGTGGGCGTCATGTGCAGAGCCAGGAAATCTTGCACACACATGTGAGATAATGTTGTCGGCCTGGCACACCACCTGCACGTTAAGGGAGTGGAAGTGCTTCCGATTCCGAAACACCTGCTCACGTGCCCGTGGCGGAATGATCGCAATATGCGTGCCATCAATTGAACCCACAACGTGTGGAATGCGACCCAGAGCATAAAAGTCTGCCTTGACCGCTGCCAACTCTGCCGCCTGTGGAAAATGTATGTACTCATGCTTGTACAGCATCATGGCTGTCAGTACATCCTTGAGTACCGTGCTGAACATGGCCTGTGACATTCCCCCGGCATGTCCTATAGTGTACTGGAATGTGCCTGTTGCAAAAAAATGGAGTGCCGCCATCACCTTTTGGGTGGGTGAAATTGAGCCTGGATAAGTTCTCCGCGGCTGCAGGTGACGAGACAACTTGTTCACAAGCTCCAGCAATCTACGTCGATCAAGCCTGAATTTCCGGATCACCTCCTCGTCCACCATGTCCTCCAGCACAGTATATGGGCGATGGACATTTTGAGCCCTCCTGTGTGGGAGTAAATGGAATGGAAGTCAATTCACATACAACGCATGTCTGTGCAACTCACACACATGTCACCGCACTCTATCCAACATGTAATAGGCAGTGTACGCTTTGCTTATGTGTGACACCTCTGATTGTCACATCAACATGGATTGACGTAGCAATGTGCACCCACCAGCTACATGATGTGTTGCAACATGTCCAATGCACTCTGTTGCACCTCAACATCACTGCCAACAAGGCATGTGACATGACCCAAAAGTGACGGTCATTAGTGGCACACCGATGGGCATGGCATGGAAAACACGGGATAGAGCCTGAAGTGTGGAGTCACGCAATCACGCACACAACCCTCATCATGCAGCTGCTGACAATTAAACATAGTGCATCGTGCATCGTCAGCTGACATGCACTCATTGACGCCGCCATGGCGGTGCACTGCTTCCGCTGTTGACGGCTGGCCATACGCGGCCCGCGTTCAACATTCCAATTGTCTGCACGTGCTAGACACCGGGACGGATGCTTCATTTGCAACAAAGTTGTAACAGTGGCGCCACCATGGCGGGGCACGTATTCGGCGGGGGAGGTGGAGGCCAATACAGCCATAAGCTGATGTCCATGCACATGACAGGTCATGACCCCCTTACAGTGACATTGCATCAGCCAGCCTACACCGGCCGGCCCAGCTCTACCCACTACCGCCGTGCCAGACCTAGGCCATGACCGCCGTTGCGGCCGTGCCAACTACCGCCGCTTCAGGCCCCTCCACTACCGCCGTGCAAGACCTAGGCCATGACCGCCGTTGCGGCCGTGCCAACTACCGCCGCTTCAGGCCCCTCCACTACCGCCGTGCAAGACCTAGGCCATGACCGCCGTTGCGGCCGTGCCAACTACCGCCGCTTCAGGCCCCTCCACTACCGCCGTGCAAGACCTAGCCCATGACCGCCGTGCCAGGGCCGCCAGGGCACGGCGGTAGTGGAGGGGGCCTGAAGCGGCGGTAGTTGGCACGGCCGCAACGGCGGTCATGGCCTAGGTCTTGCACGGCGGTAGTGGAGGGGCCTGAAGCGGCGGTAGTTGGCACGGCCGCAACGGCGGTCATGGCCTAGGTCTGGCACGGCGGTAGTGGGTAGAGCTGGGCCGGCCGGTGTAGGCTGGCTGATGCAATGTCACTGTAAGGGGGTCATGACCTGTCATGTGCATGGACATCACCTAATGGCTGTATTGGCCTCCACCTCCCCCGCCGAATACGTGCCCCGCCATGGTGGCGCCACAGTTACAACTTTGTTGCAAATGATGCATCCGTCCCGGTCTCTAGCACGTGCAGTTGCCGGTGTGTGAGCGTGACGGTCTGTGCAAGTGCAGCCAATGGGAGGTGTGGACATGGGCCACGGTTGGCCAATTGCAAGTACCGTATGGTGTTCACCGCAACACCAGGGCCAATCATTGGCCCAATTCCAAACACGCTCTCACGGCGGACCAATGGCTGGCGCCGTATGCCACTGACATGGCCACAGGGCCCTATATATGTGTGATGTGCAAAAGCAAACTTTCTACGATGACCACCGACTGCTGCCTGTGACCATCACCTCCACCTGCTGCTGCGGAGCTGACCACCAACTGCTGCCTGTGACCATCACCTCCACCTGCTGCTGCTGCGGAGCTGATCACCGACTGCTGCCTGTGACCATCACCTCCACCTGCTGCTGCGGAGCTGACCACCGACTGCTGCCTGTGACCATCACCTCCACCTGCTGCTGTGGAGCTGACCACCGACTGCTGCCTGTGACCATCACCTCCACCTGCTGCTGCTGCGGAGCTGACCACCGACTGCTGCCTGTGACCATCACCTCCACCTGCTGCTGCGGAGCTGACCACCGACTGCTGCCTGTGACCATCACCTCCACCTGCTGCTGCGGAGCTGACCACCGACTGCCGCTCTAGTGCCATACTCCGTGACCTTGCCATGTCTGGAGTCAAAGAGGTCCGGTCTCGTCCCTTCACCGCCGCGGAGCTGGATGTCCTCGTGGACGCTGTGCTACGCAACTACGGACGCCTGTACGGCGCACCCGGACAGGCGGTAAGTGTCGTGGGGGATGAGTTGTGGTGCATGAGGTGTGATATGGCACCTGGTCTCTGGGAAACTTGGCGGTGTGATGTGTGAACAACTAAAGAATCGATATGTGCATGGCTGCTGAGAGTAATGTGTTGCTCCTATCTGTGTGACTGGCCAACTGTCCCCTGACTTCCACCCTTTTGTCTCCCATCATGGTAGGTAAAGCTGCACCTTCGCAAGGACGTGTGGAGGAGCATTGCACGTGAAGTACGAGCAGCGGGGGTGTCCAATAGACGACATACACACTGCCACAAACGCTGGGACGACATTTCCAGACTGAGCAAGAATGTAGCGGAAGTGACACTAGGGCTGATTCCACGGACGGCACGTCTGGCCCGACGCTCAATGACCCCTCTCATGCACCGTATCATAGCTGTGACGCATCCTGACCTGTCCGAGCGGTTGCGTGTGGATGAACAGCAACGTGGCGGTAAGCTTACTGTCAGTGTATGTTGCTTGTGAGTGCAATGCATGTATGGTTGCCCACACACATTAGGGTCTTCCGTCTATTGTGAGTCTATTTCCAATGGCATGTTGGTGAGATTGCCACAGTTAACTTTTCACTTGCACATGCGGAATGTTGAGACGCCACCTGCTAAGCTGTTCAGTTGTCATGCACATGCTGTAGTGCTCCGTCACCCCTTGGCAACACTTGTGTGCTGATGTAGTTCCTCATGCCCAGTGTGCATGCTGTACATGTATTACGGCCAACGCCACAGAATTCCTGTGAGGATGACTGCTTGGGGTGGGCTGTGTGCAGGTTGGGGGATCGATGGACAGTGTCATCAGTGGCTTTAGGGATTCCGCAGCAGTACTGTACGTGTGTGTGCCCATTACTTACACCCATTTCCTGTGCTTTTCAGCTTTGGCAGGGGGCACTCAGCCACAGACGGCGGAGGTTACAGAAGGCAATGCATCCGGATCAGACGTCGCGCACACGCAGACTGACACCGAAGGGGCCAGCGGCGGAGAGGGGGACAGGACCGTCCCGGAGGACTCGCATGTGGAGACAACATCGTCATCATCTTCCGACAGTGTTGGTGAGTCAGCACTGTTGTCACAGACTGGGAGTGGACAACCTACACCTTCGGTCGGGACACAGCACACAGGGCCCACCCTGCCGGCAACTGCACCATGTACTGTTCGTGCACGCAGGAGTAGGGGGAGCAGAGTGGCGTTCGGTGTCGGCACCGCTGCCCCAGCCTCGGTGACCCAAAATTCACTTTGTGCAGAGGCTGTAGATCTGCTGCGACAGCTGTGTGTGGGCCAGACCAATATGATTAATGCATTCCAAGACCACGATAGGAAGTTAGGGCAGGTGGTGGCATTCATGGAAGGTATGCATGGTGTTCTGGCTGGTGTACACAGGACACTGCAGTCATTGTCTAACAGTGTGTCGTCTGCCATTGCACAGTCGCATGGACTGGGTGGTACTTCTGTTCCACCATCTACAACTCAGGATGTGTCAGGGGGGAGTGAATTTTCTGATCTGGACTCTAATACAGGTTATTGCACTAGAAGCAGCGTCAGCCAGCACGTCAAGGCACGGAGGCCTCAGACCCCATTCCCTAGGTCAGGTAACTGTGTTCACAAGGACAACGTCAGATGTAGTGGAGTACACACACGTGAGGCAAAAGAGGGTTTGGGTGTAATGGCTACACATGCTGCACAGCCATCCCACACACAAGGTACTACCAGGCCAAAACTCACTCCCGCTTCCATTGACACTACCCTGTACGAGGACAGTGAGAAGACGAATACATCTCTTGAGGGCTCGCATACTCCCAGTGCCAGGGACACTAGGAAGGAAGGTGCCACTCCCAAGGGCAGGGAAAGCAGGAAGGATGTAGGCACTCCCAAGGGCAGGGAAAGCAGGAAGGATGTAGGCACTCCCAAGGGCAGGGAAAGCAGGAAGGATGTAGGCACTCCCAAGGGCAGGGAGCCTACGAAGGAAGGTGCCACTCCCAAGGCCAGGGACAGCAGGAAGGATGTAAGCACTCCCAAGGGCAGGGAGACTACGAAGGAAGGTGCCACTCCCAAGGGCAGGGACAGCAGGAAGGATGTGGGCACTCCCAAGGGCAGGGATACTACGAAGGAAGGTGCCACTCCCAAGGGCAGGGACAGCAGGAAGGATGTAGGCACTCCCAAGGGCAGGGATACTACGAAGGAAGGTGCCACTCCCAAGGGCAGGGACAGCAGGAAGGATGTAGGCACTCCCAAGGGCAGGGATACTACGAAGGAAGGTGCCACTCCCAAGGGCAGGGACAAGAATAGTCACAAGACAAACGCACCTAAGAGGAGCACGGACAGTCCCAGGGGCAGGGACACACACGGGCAGAAGGGGTGTCCTGCTGATATGTACACCACAGACGACAAGTCTGCTGCCTGGAAGAGGGCACCATCCAGGGAACAGGGCAAGTCCACAGACTACAGTACTCCGACGGAAATGGAACATCCAAGGCCCAAGGACTCGCCCATGAAGAGTGGCGCTGTCAGGGACAGGCATACATCACCCATAGTTGCTCCGAGACAGCTGTTTTCTGGCAAACGGAATACAGAAGACTCAGCAGTGGAGTCACCCCTTACCTCCACTCCCATCATGGCCCGTCAGGGACGGATGCAGGTGGACCCTGTCGTGGCATCCCCCATGACACATGTTGCAGAGCCCACAAGGCAGCCACACAGCAAACGACAAGCAGGCTCCAGCACGTCCCCAGAGACCATTCCCCCCCCAGCACATGCACCTCCCATGGTGGGTGACATTGCTTCTCAGTCCGGTCGACTTGTGAGTCCTGTCCTGTCCAGGGTGCAGGCACATGTCCAAAAGAAGCGTAGACACACAGCATTGACACATGCACAATCCGATATCGGCCAATTGCAACTATCCCCCGCTCCCAGAGCCACCCTGCCTCCTTGACCATACAGCCCTGTGGCTCATCATTTCAGTGGTCACAGTGGCGCTGGTGCAGTTGACTCGCATGTGTCTGTTAGTGGCAGGGTATCAGTCGAGACATGTCCTGTATCAGGTGCTGGCAGTGTATCTGGGTCTATGGGCCATGTGTCAGTAACTCGGGCTGTGTCGGTGTGTCACACTCCTGCATCAGGTGCTGGCAGTGTATCTGGGTCTATGGGCCATGTGTCAGTAACTCGGGCTGTGTCGGTGTGTCACACTCCTGCATCAGGTGCTGGCAGTGTATCTGGGTCTATGGGCCATGTGTCAGTAACTCGGGCTGTGTCGGTGTGTCACACTCCTGCATCAGGTGCTGGCAGTGTATCTGGGTCTATGGGCCATGTGTCAGTAACTCGGGCTGTGTCGGTGTGTCACACTCCTGCATCAGGTGCTGGCAGTGTATCTGGGTCTATGGGCCATGTGTCAGTAACTCGGGCTGTGTCGGTGTGTCACACTCCTGCATCAGGTGCTGGCAGTGTATCTGGGTCTATGGGCCATGTGTCAGTAACTCGGGCTGTGTCGGTGTGTCACACTCCTGCATCAGGTGCTGGCAGTGTATCTGGGTCTATGGGCCATGTGTCAGTGACTCGGGCTGTGTCGGTGTGTCACACTCCTGTATCAGGTGCTGGCAGTGTATCTGGGTCTGTGGCTCACGTGTCAGTCACTACATCTGTGGCTGTGTGTCACACTCCGGTTTCTGGTGCTGCCAGTGTGTCCGATGCGGGTACTTCACGCAATCCACCTGATAGTGTGCTGTAAGTTGCTGTACTGTGCCCTCTGATGTACCTGCTCTGGTGCCCACACTACCCTGTTGCTGCCCTGTTGCTGTTCTGATACTGATGTACTGCATCTGATGTACCTGCTCTGGTGTCCACACTGCCCTGTTGCTGCACTGTTGCTATCCTCATACTGATGTACTGCATCTGATGTACCTGCTCTGGTGTCCACACTGCCCTGTTGCTGCCCTGTTGCTGTTCTGATACTGATGTACTGCATCTGATGTACCTGCTCTGGTGTCCACACTGCCCTGTTGCTATCCTCATACTGATGTACTGCATCTGATGTACCTGCTCTGGTGTCCACACTGCCCTGTTGCTATCCTCATACTGATGTACTGCATCTGATGTACCTGCTCTGGTGTCCACACTGCCCTGTTGCTATCCTCATACTGATGTACTGCATCTGATGTACCTGCTCTGGTGTCCACACTGCCCTGTTGCTATCCTCATACTGATGTACTGCATCTGATGTACCTGCTCTGGTGTCCACACTGCCCTGTTGCTATCCTCATACTGATGTACTGCATCTGATGTACCTGCTCTGGTGTCCACACTGCCCTGTTGCTGCCCTGTTGCTATCCTCATACTGATGTACTGCATCTGATGTACCTGCTCTGGTGTCCACACTGCCCTGTTGCTATCCTCATACTGATGTACTGCATCTGATGTACCTGCTCTGGTGTCCACACTGCCCTGTTGCTATCCTCATACTGATGTACTGCATCTGATGTACCTGCTCTGGTGTCCACACTGCCCTGTTGATGCCCTGTTGCTGTTCTGATACTGATGTACTGCATCTGATGTACCTGCTCTGGTGTCCACACTGCCCTGTTGCTATCCTCATACTGATGTACTGCATCTGATGTACCTGCTCTGGTGTCCACACTGCCCTGTTGCTATCCTCATACTGATGTACTGCATCTGATGTACCTGCTCTGGTGTCCACACTGCCCTGTTGCTATCCTCATACTGATGTACTGCATCTGATGTACCTGCTCTGGTGTCCACACTGCCCTGTTGCTGCCCTGTTGCTATCCTCATACTGATGTACTGCATCTGATGTACCTGCTCTGGTGTCCACACTGCCCTGTTGCTGCCCTGTTGCTGTTCTGATACTGATGTACTGCATCTGATGTACCTGCTCTGGTGTCCACACTGCCCTGTTGCTATCCTCATACTGATGTACTGCATCTGATGTACCTGCTCTGGTGTCCACACTGCCCTGTTGCTATCCTCATACTGATGTACTGCATCTGATGTACCTGCTCTGGTGTCCACACTGCCCTGTTGCTATCCTCATACTGATGTACTGCATCTGATGTACCTGCTCTGGTGTCCACACTGCCCTGTTGCTATCCTCATACTGATGTACTGCATCTGATGTTCCTGCTCTGGTGTCCACTATGGCCATGCTCCATCCTAGACTGTGACTTTGCTCCGAATCTGCGTAAATAAAATGGGGATTAATGTGTCGTGCTTTGTCAGAGTCATTCTTGCGTGTGTGATGCTGGTGTGGATTGGTATTTTCTTGGGGGCGGTGGGTTCTGCTCAGGACCCAAGTCCTGCAAAAAGAAGTGGGGGGACGCTGACATCACGACAGGAAGTAACGACACAAAAGGTGGCTTCCACTCAGTTGCAGTTTATGGTTATCATGCTCCCTGTTAAATTGGTGGGGGACGCCGTCCACCCGCGTGGTACCCCGACTTGTGCCCTGCTTCTGCTACGTGTCACTCTCCCCTACCTGGGTCACGGCCCTTGGAGGCGTAGCCGTACACAGGCATTTGTGCATTTTGGGACTTGTCACTCCCCCCTCCCTACCTCACCGCCCTTGCCGGTACTCCTCTCCAGACAGCGAATGCTTAGGTGCCTACCTGCGTCGTCGTCGATGGTGGGCCAAGACGAGGACGTACTGGATCGCGTAGAGTATCGGGTAAGCCTGTAGTGCAGGGTCCATGTCGGCGTGCGGCTCGTGGTGGGTATGGTCGCTGTGGAGCATCCGCCGTGTTCAGGCAGGTTGTTTATCCGCAGCGCTTTTATGTGTGTTTTCCGCCATCTTGATTTGGAGGTCGGTCCTAGTCGTCAGTCCGTACGGCGGAGTCTGTGGTAAGGTTACGTCCGCCGCGTAGTTGGGTGTGGTGGTGCGGCGGACCTTGTTCTACCGCCGCGGACGGATTTTGGCACGTATTTCGTATCCTGATTTGGAGGTCGGAGTGTCCGCGACGGGCGCACGGAAAATAGGCCTGTTCCGCATACTCAGGGTCTGCGGAGGCACTTCCGTCCGCCATCCTAATGACCCCCTATGTGTTTGTCGATAAATTGTCCCCAAGTTGGGTTGTCCAATTTGGATCTGATCCCCGTAATATTCCAACTTAGGATACCTGCTAGGCTAGCTGATGGAGGAACAGGAGAAGCATCTATAGCTGTAGCACAGGGGGATTGCTGTATGCTGGAGTGTAATACTAGCACAAGTTCTCTATTGCCTTTTGGACTAAAAGTAGCTGACGCACCAGTATTAGCTATCATGGGTCTAGGTACACCATGGTGGGTGGCAATAGCATTCGTGTAATGAGCAATTTGTGGGTAGAAGAGGGTTAGTAAAAGGTGTAGATGTTAAACTGGGTCTTCTGTTAGTCGGCCCAAGAACTGAGGGAACCAACGTGTTCAAAAAGACGTCACCAATGTGTCAATTAATCTCGATCAAGAGGGATTGGTCATCGCTATGTGAAAGAGGAGCCTGGGGACGGCTGACTCTTATTTCAATTTCTGGGAGAAACCAGCAACATAGTTTGATTTCATACAGAGGGAATTTCAGAGTGCTCATTCTTGTAGAAAAAATTAAATGCACAAAGGAACAAGGATTTGCATTATCTCCTGTGTGACAGTTGAACAGTAAATTATGGACAATGGAGGTGGAGCTAAAGTTAACAATCACACAGTCACCGGAAAAAGTTTGGGCAGCAAACCAACCCATTCCACCCATCGCACCATCATTATACTAGAGCCCATTGAGTAAGGAAAATTAACACTGTTCTTAAACTGGGTGACCAACTCAGTTGTGTTCATGGGTAAGCATGACACTTTAGATGACACTACCACATATGGGCATGCCTCAGGGGGGAGAGCAATGACAACACAATTAAGTGTATGTTTAATATCAGTTCTCCCAGCCCGCCTAGCTCCTTTTCTTCCATGTTCAATTTCATTCCTGCCCCCAACCAAACGTGCCTGTGTACCCCCCAGCAGCACACTTCTAGTATGTAGAGGGTGCTGGATGCCAACCCTATCCGAGGACCAATTCCTTGTACACGTAGCATCCCTTTCCTTTGAGATTGTAGATACAAGAGAGATAGAGTTTATGACCCGTGAGGCAGTCATTGATGCAGTCTTTGGGGACAGAGTGGGTGCCCTAGGCAGCTTAAGGTTACCAAGTTCGACTTCTATCACACCTAACCGATCACTTATTGGCTTCAGTTTTGCTTCCAATTTGCCTATAAATCTTCCATAGAGGTTCTCCAGTAGTTCCTGAAAGAGACGTTTTAAGGCAAGGGCTCAGTGGGCTCTGGCCCAGGGCCAGGGCCCCACCTTCCATTGGTGCCCCCCTTTTAGTGATGGTAAAAGGCCGGCCTTTTGGTAAAAAAATTTACTTCTTGTTTTAAATAATTTTATTTGCTTGCCTTCCAGCTCATCAGCCCATGCCGCACTTATCTTTGCAAACTTGTACAGAATGGATTAAAGATAACATTGTGACTTCAACAGTCATGTTGCGGCTGGGCTGGGCATGCACATTGAGCTTCCGGTTTTAGGGGGGGTGTGCATGCCCTGACCAACCACATTTGCCAGTTCAATCTGAGGACAGCATAAACAGTTACTGAGGGGTAGGACTATTACATTTCTGAGTGGTGTCTTATTGTTTGTCCATCCCAATACCAGTGCAATCACAGCCTCTGAAGTGCTACATGCATTTCTGCCCCACAATCTGAGGTAGTTCATGGGCAGCAGGATGGCAGGCAGAGGGTTGCCAACTTTCTGCTGTTTTGCACCGAATCACTGACAAAATATTGATTTTACAAAAATCGACCTCCACTAACATCGAGTCTCAAACATCGATATCAAGAACATCGACTCCCTATACATATTTAAATAATTACTAAAATATCGATCCCACATTATCGATGCACAAAAATATTGACTACACTATTATCGATAACAATTTTATCGAATACCAAAATATCGCCATTTATTATTAAATATAGGATACAACTAGAATATCGATTACACTAATATCGACAGCACTTATTTCGACTCTCTAAAAATATCGATAACTCTAAATAATTATATATTTATTATATTACCACTACACATGAACACTATTACTAATACACCCATAAAAATATATTTAACATAATAATAAACGTTTACAAACTTATATATCACTATACCTTTTATTATTTTTTACTATGTTATTACTATATTTATATAAACACTCATTTAATACATACAATGTTTTTTCCTATTATTATTCTATTTTTACTACAAACAATAATTAAATACATTTTTATTAAAATAATTACATTTTCACTACTCCTCTGTATAAACCTTTAACTAACATATAACTTCATTCTTTTACTTAAAAACATTCAAACTAACCAATGATAACTCTTCTCAACGTATGTGACCAATCAGAAAGAAACACTAATTAAGCATACCCTATATAAAGATTTCACAATTATACCCTAAAACCTGCAGGCAATATTCAGCGTGAAGACATACTGCCAGTTTTTGGAGCACCCTCAATATTCTTCTGTGCATGAAAATACTACTAAATACTACACGTAAGTAATCATATAGCTCTGCAAGATAATTGTAATCTTTTGTAACCTACTACTCATATTCAAAATTTTATAACTAAATATTTCTTTCTCTATCTCCTTTTTCCAACAACAGACTCTACTATAAAAAACAGTTGAACATTTTCTTCAAGAAATACTACAAACTAACTATAAAGTAGGTATATACCTAATTCTTGGTTTTAACTTGAAGCCATTAGACAAATAGTTAAAAGAACAAATATTTTGAAACCTGTGTCTTCTGTTTTACATCCTAAAAAATTACTAAACCCAGGTTTTTTAAACGAAATAAGTAAAAATGCTTTTGTAAAAAATGTCACTTATATTTTATTTTCATAAATAACTTTTTACAAATACTATATATTTTCTCACAACAGATAACAGAACTACGAAAAGCAGCTAATTATCATCCAAGAACAGACATTCAACAACTAACCATAAACACTTGGTAAGTACAGAATGCAAACACATATACTCATTGTATGCTCTAAAACATGGACAATGTTAATACTTGCCTTTATTACTACTTCTGTTAGTATTTTCTTAAACTGTTAGCTTTTGTAATCCCAAAAAAGTACCTTTTTCATTATGAAAGGTTACACACTAGCAAATGTCTAACCAAAATACACAAATATACATTTCCTATAATATAGTTTACTTTCTTTCTACAGACCTATAAAAACTAGAACAGCATCTAACTGAAAATACATCTACTTTCTAAAGCTACTACTTTACTGTTGGTAAGTAAGAAGCTACAAATGGTACATTTTTTATTTAAAATGCTAGTAAAGTTACAAATGTTCCTAATATTTTGAATACAACTTTTCTAGATAAAAGAAAACAAGAATGACAGAAGATGCAAGATTTATTACATCTCAGAAAGGAACAATTTTATTATGCTATATGGGGTATACTTATACTCAGGAAAAACAAAAAGACCTTAAAGTTAACTGGAAATGTACTAAGTATTACTCTAACAAATGCTATGGGCGTGCTACAACCAGAGAAACAAGTGTCATTAATACTACTGAACATAACCATCCACCTAACATCTCAGAAATAGAGGTTAGATCGACTTTAGAAAATATAAAAGAATTAAGTAGCACATCTGACCTACCAACAAGAGTAATTCTAAAAGAATTACTACCTAGAGTACCCAGAGAAGCAAGATGTCAGTTACCATCAATTGCTTCAATAAAAAGAACAATAGCTTTGACCAAAAAATCCAGTAGACCCACAATATCAATACCTAAAACTTTTGAGGAAATCATGATTCCACCTGAACTTACCATCACACATAATGATGAACCTTTTATCTTCTATGATAATAATAACAAAGATAAAAGGATAATCATGTTTGCTACAAATAACAGCCTTAAAAAATTAAAAGAAAGTCAAACATGGATGATGGATGGCACTTTTACCATATGCCCTAAACCATTCTATCAATTATATACAATACATGGGCAATATCATAATACCTGTATCCCATTCATCTACTGTTTGTTACCAAACAAACAAACAGCAACTTACACAGAAATATTGCACAAAATTAAAGAACAAACATCAGACTACTTTCCACTAAAAATAATAATAGACTTCGAACAAGCTATGATTAATTCCATTCTTAAAACATATCCACACACATCCACACAAGGATGTTACTTTCATTTTAACCAATGTCTATGGAGACATTTACAAAAATCTACACTTAGTGTTGAGTATGCAACCAATATTACCTTTGCATACCAAATAAAACACCTAATAGCTCTGGCATATGTGCCAATAACTGACGTGGCTGAACATTATAATCTGTTAATTGAAAGTCCTTTCTACACACAAAACGAACAAAAACTTGCTCCACTTTTGGATTACTTTGAGGACACCTGGGTAGGGAGACTACACAGGTCAGGCCACAGACGCCAACCTAAATTCCTAATTCCCTGGTGGAATGTATATCTACCAACCCTAAACCAAGAAGCCAAGACAAACAACACAGTTGAGGGTTGGCATAAGGCCTTCCTATCTTCTACTGGACGAACAACTCCCACACTACACAAACTCCTCACAGCAATCCAAAAAGAGCAAAGTTTTCAAGAATTACGAATGGACCAATCTGTCTTACAACTAAAACCCAAACTATCAAGACAAACTGCCCAAATGTATCAATATTTACAACAACAAGTACAACTTTACCCTACAACAAGAGGACTAGAATACTTAAAAATGATAGCCAAAACATTAAACTAACAATACTAAGTAAATCAAAGGGTCAAATCCTCAAAAATCCTGAAATATGAAACCACACATATTAATATAAAATAATTTTTTCAGTATTTTGTCTAATATATTTATTTAATTAATTATATATAGACAAAATAATTATCTAAGTATATTAAATACATTTCATAACAACACTTTTCCCACCCAACATAAATATTAATAATAAATCACTTACCTTTCACAGCAACATCATAGGCAAATCCAATAATACATTACAATCCATGTAGAGAGAAAAATTCTCAAAAATCGTAATAAAAATGCCCAATAAAATGTAAAAATACAACTGTGCAAAATCCATCCAGCATCCAAAGAAATAGACTGTTCAAAATCCATTAAAAACCCGAAAATAATTTAAAAATGTAATAAACGCTCCTGGAAACCCGAAAAATAAAGGAAGTATTCTATACATCTCAGTTCAAACAACTGAAACACACTTCCTTTGATAAAAAAAAACGTCACAGCTCGGAAACGGAAATAGCTGTATCCAAACACCTAGAAGAAAAAATTAAACAATCCCACCCACATAACACTTAGAAATATAGCATTAAATATAAACATTACATACTTGTTTTTTTACAAAATAGACAAATCCTGGCACAACCTCACTAACTCCAACTACTTCGAACCACAAAAAGCCTGGATTACCGAAAAACGTACCTACTCAACTCCATACTATCTAAATAGTCATACAGTAATCCACAACCACTAAATAACAAACGACTACCTTCAAAAGTTAGATGAAATCGTTAAAATATACCTAAATACACTCTTACCTGCTCAGACGTGAAGTAGCTTCCAACCGCGACCTTCACTCTCCCAAAATGACCCAAAAAGTCAATGAGCGGTTACAAAATAAAAGACCCAAATAATACAGTAATGAAAGAAATAGTGCAATAAATGCCCAAAACATTTTTTTTTTTTAAATATTTTTTATTTTCTTTCATTTTTTCCGTAAGTTACATTTGCAATAAATACAGTACAGAATTTTCTCACAATTATACAGTCATATATATTATCATACAACTAGAACCAACCAAATAGAAAACAAAACAAAGTAAATTATAGCCTAACGTAATCCTAGAATAAGAAGAGTTTTTATGCCTTACTATTCTTCCACTCTTCTATAGGGCGCCATATCTTCCCCCCCAATATTCTTGCCCTTCTGCCTTTCTTATCATAGATGGCTTTCTCCATATTATATATATGTAGCATCCTTGCCATCCATATTTGAAATGTCGGTGCAGATTTATCTTTCCAGGCTTTCGCAATAATTAGTCTGAAAACTGCTGTGGCCACAAATAAAAATTCAGGGTAGTTATTATTATCGCCTATACTGATGCCTAATATTAACAGTTCATCTGTTAATTTCACTTTTAGTCTTAAAGATTTCTCAAGAAATCCCTCTATTGCCACTTTTAAGGTGCATAGCTGTGGGCACTGCGAGAACATATGCGTAAGATTAGCACTTGATGAATTGCAGCGTGGACAAGTTATACCAGTGCTACCCCCCCATTGTGCAATTCTAGCTGGTGTGTGATATAGTGAGAAGATGGTCTTATAATGTTGTGTTTGTAGGGTAGCAGAACAAAGTATGGTTCTTCCTAAGTCTAATGAGGCTTGCAGAGATTCCGGGTGGGCCCCAACTTGCTCAACCCATTTATTACTAAATTTCTCCCTATCATCAATTTTATACTCCTGTAATTCTATATACAATTGTCTAATTGATCCCCTTAAGCCACTCCCTAAGTAATCCATAATCCTACAACAAGTTAGATGAAATCGTTAAAATATACCTAAATACACTCTTACCTGCTCAGACGTGAAGTAGCTTCCAACCGCGACCTTCACTCTCCCAAAATGACCCAAAAAGACAATGAGCGGTTACAAAATAAAAGACCCAAATAATACAGTAATGAAAGAAATAGTGCAATAAATGCCCAAAACATTTATTTTACTGTGAAAAATAATGACAAAATGTTAAAATATACTTACCAACATGTTAAAATGTATATATTTTTTTAAACTTACAAGTGTATTATATTCATACTTTTAATATTTATTACATTAAATATTAATAATGTTTAATATTTAATGCAATATTAATTAAAAAATAATCTGATACAAATGTCAAATTTACTGTATATTGTTTCTGTATTTATTTTTAACCATATCACTAACATTTAAAAATTATTATTATTAATAAATATTTTTTAATAATAACAATTTTAAAATATACAAATAATTGTATAATTTACAAATATTCAGATAATGATGTTAATGGTATGATGTACAATATTATTAATATCTATATTTCTTTATAAATATGTGAATTCTTTTATAACATCATTTCTACAGCACTGTATTATGTTTACAAATTAAAAAGATGTTTTTTATTATCAATGTATAAATATTTAAAATTGTATCAAAATTTTTGTACTCTATGGATAGTATTCCTCATTGTATAATCATGTTTTCTATGTGCCTAAAAAGTATTTTCCTAAACAACTAATCAAAAATGTTATTTTTCTAATTACATTGTACTTATAATTTTTGATTATGATATTATACATTGATTTGTAATACATATATAATTTACTTTATTTAGGATGTAAAAAATAAATAAAGATTTGTTTGAAAAACAACTGTGTTATTTTTATCTTGTAGCTATTGAAAAATCATAAATAAAATTATTACAAATATATTTTTCTTATATTTTACAATATATATAGATATACAACATTTTATTAAGGTAGGTGCTGGATACTAAAACTATTTAAATGACTATTCTAACTCCAATCTACTATTAATTACAGTAGGTGCTGCACACTGAACCTATTTAATGTACTATTCCAACTCCAATCAAAATTTATTTAGGGTAGGTGCTAGACACTGAACCTATTTCATTGACTATTCCAACTCCAATCAACATTTAATTATGGTAGGTGCTGGACACTGAACCTATTTAATTTACTATTCCAACTCCAATCAACATTTATTGAGGGTAGGTGCTGGACACTGAACCTATTTAATTTACTATTCCAACTCCAATCAACATTTAATTAGGGTAGGTGCTGGACACTGAACCTATTTAATTTACTATTCCAACTCCAATCAACATTTAATTAGGGTAGGTGCTGGACACTGAACCTATTTAATTTACTATTCCAACTCCAATCAACATTTAATTAGGGTAGGTGCTGGACACTGAACCTATTTAATTTACTATTTCAACTCCAATCAACACTTAATTAGAGTAGGTGCTGGACACTGAACCTATTTAATTTACTATTCCAACTCCAATCAACATTTAATTAGGGTAGGTGCTGGACACTGAACCTATTTAATTTACTATTCCAACTCCAATCAACATTTAATTTGGGTAGGTGCTGGACACTGAACCTATTTAATTTACTATTCCAACTCCAATGAACATTTAATTAGGGTAGGTGCTGGACACTGAACCTATATAATTTACTATTCCAACTCCAATCAACATTTAATTAGGGTAGGTGCTGGACACTGAACCTATTTAATTTACTATTCCAACTCCAATCAACATTTAATTAGGGTAGGTGCTGGACACTGAACCTATTTAATTTACTATTCCAACTCCAATCAACATTTAATTAGGGTATGTGCTGGACACTGAACCTATTTAATGTACTATTCCAACTCCAATCAACATTTACTTAGGGTAGGTGCTGGACACTGTCCAATTTACTTTACTATTCCAACTCCAATCAACATTTAATTAGGGTAGGTGCTGGACACTGAACCTATTTAATTTACTATTCCAACTCCAATCAACATTTAATTAGGGTAGATGCTGGACACTGAACCTATTTAATTTACTATTCCAACTCCAATCAACATTTATTTAGGGTAGGTACTGGACACTGAACCTATGTAATTTACTATTCTAACTCCAAACTACTATTAATTAGAGTAGGTGCTGGACACTGAACCTATTTAATTTACTATTCCAACTCCAATCAACATTTAATTAGGGTAGGTGCTGGACACTGAACCTATGTAATTTACTATTCCTACTCCAATCAACATTTAATTAGGGTAGGTGCTGGACAGTGAACCTACTTAATTTAATATTCTAACTCCAAACTACTATTAATTAGAGTAGGTTCTGGACACTGAAGCTATTTAATTTACTATTCCAACTCCAATCAACATTTAATTAGGGTAGGTGCTGGACACTGAACCTATGTAATTTACTATTCCTACTCCAATCAACATTTAATTAGGGTAGGTGCTGGACACTGAACCTATTTAATTTACTATTCTAACTCCAATCAACATTTAATTAGGGTAGGTGCTGGACACTGAACCTATTTAATTTACTATTCCAACTCCAATCAACATTTAATTAGGGTAGGTGCTGGACACTGAACCTATTTAATTTACTATTCCAACTCCAATCAACATTTAATTAGGGTATGTGCTGGACACTGAACCTATTTAATGTACTATTCCAACTCCAATCAACATTTACTTAGGGTAGGTGCTGGACACTGTCCAATTTACTTTACTATTCCAACTCCAATCAACATTTAATTAGGGTAGGTGCTGGACACTGAACCTATTTAATTTACTATTCCAACTCCAATCAACATTTAATTAGGGTAGATGCTGGACACTGAACCTATTTAATTTACTATTCCAACTCCAATCAACATTTATTTAGGGTAGGTACTGGACACTGAACCTATGTAATTTACTATTCTAACTCCAAACTACTATTAATTAGAGTAGGTGCTGGACACTGAACCTATTTAATTTACTATTCCAACTCCAATCAACATTTAATTAGGGTAGGTGCTGGACACTGAACCTATGTAATTTACTATTCCTACTCCAATCAACATTTAATTAGGGTAGGTGCTGGACAGTGAACCTACTTAATTTAATATTCTAACTCCAAACTACTATTAATTAGAGTAGGTGCTGGACACTGAAGCTATTTAATTTACTATTCCAACTCCAATCAACATTTAATTAGGGTAGGTGCTGGACACTGAACCTATGTAATTTACTATTCCTACTCCAATCAACATTTAATTAGGGTAGATGCTGGACACTGAACCTATTTAATTTACTATTCTAACTCCAATCAACATTTAATTAGGGTAGGTGCTGGACAGTGAACCTATTTAATTTAGAATTCTAACTCCAAACTACTATTAATTAGAATAGGTGCTGGACACTGAACATATTTAATTTACTATTCTAACTCCAAACTACTATTAATTAGAGTAGGTGCTAAACACTGAACCTATTTAATTTACTATTCCAACTCCAATCAACAGTTAATTAGGGTAGGTGCTGGACACTGAACCTATTTAACTTGCTATTACAACTCCTATCAACATTTAATTAGCATAGGTGCTGGACACTGAACCTATTTAATTTACTATTCCAACTCCAATCAACATTTAATTAGGGTAGGTGCTGGACACTGAACCTATTTAATTTACTATTCCAACTCCAATCAACATTTACTTAGGGTTGGTGCTGGACACTGAACCTATTTAATGTACTATTCCAACTCCAATCAACATTTAATTAGGGTAGGTGCTGGACACTGAACCTATTTAATTTACTATTCCAACTCCAATCAACATTTAATTAGGGTAGGTGCTGGACAGTGAACCTATTTAATTTAATATTCTAACTCCAAACTACTATTAATTAGAATAGGTGCTGGACACTGAACCTATTTAATTTACTATTCTAACTCCAAACTACTATTAATTAGAGTAGATGCTGGACACTGAACCTATTTAATTTACTATTCCAACTCCAATCAACATTTAATTAGGGTAGGTGCTGGACACTGAACCTATTTAATTTGCTATTCCAACTCCAATCAACATTTAATTAGGGTAGGTGCTGGACACTGAACCTATTTAATTTACTATTCCAACTCCAATCAATATTTAATTAGGGTAGGTGCTGGACACTGAACCTATTTAATTTACTTTTCCAACTCCAATCAACATCTAATTAGAGTAGGTGCTGGACACTGAACCTATTTAATTTACTATTTCAACTCCAATCAACATTTAATTAGGGTAGGTGCTGGACACTGAACCTATTTAATTTACTATTCCAACTCCAATCAACATTTAATTAGGGTAGGTGCTGGACACTGAAGCAATTTACTTTACTATTCCAACTCCAATCAACATTTAATTAGGGTAGGTGCTGGACACTGAACCTATTTAATTTACTATTCCAACTCCAATCAACATTTAATTAGGGTAGTTGCTGGACACTGAACCTATTTAATTTACTATTCCAACTCCAATCAACAATTATTTAGGGTAGGTACTGGACACTGAACCTATTTAATTTACTATTCTAACTCCAAACTACTATTAATTAGAGTAGGTGCTGGACACCGAACCTATTTAATTTACTATTCCTACTCCAATCAACATTTAATTAGGGTAGGTGCTGGACAGTGAACGTATTTAATTTAATATTCTAACTCCAAACTACTATTAATTAGAATAGGTGCTGGACACTGAACCTATTTAATTTACTATTCTAACTCCAAACTACTATTAATTAGAGTAGATGCTGGACACTGAACCTATTTAATTTACTATTCCAACTCCAATCAACATTTAATTAGGGTAGGTGCTGGACACTGAACCTATTTAATTTGCTATTCCAACTCCAATCAACATTTAATTAGGGTAGGTGCTGGACACTGAACCTATTTAATTTACTATCCCAACTCCAATCAATATTTAATTAGGGTAGGTGCTCGACACTGAACCTATTTAATTTACTATTCCAACTCCAATCAACATTTAATTAGGGTAGGTGCTGTACACTGAACCTATTTAATTTACTATTCCAACTCCAATCAATATTTAATTAGGGTAGGTGCTGGACACTGAACTTATTTAATTTACTTTTCCAACTCCAATCAACATCTAATTAGAGTAGGTGCTGGACACTGAACCTATTTAATTTACTATTCCAACTCCAATCAACATTTAATTAGGGTAGGCGCTGGACACTGAACCTATTTAATTTACTATTCCAACTCCAATCAACATTTATTTAGGGTAGGTACTGGACACTGAACCTATGTAATTTACTATTCTAACTCCAAACTACTATTAATTAGAGTAGGTGCTGGACACTGAACCTATTTAATTTAGAATTCTAACTCCAAACTACTATTAATTAGAATAGGTGCTGGACACTGAACATATTTAATTTACTATTCTAACTCCAAACTACTATTAATTAGAGTAGGTGCTAAACACTGAACCTATTTAATTTACTATTCCAACTCCAATCAACAGTTAATTAGGGTAGGTGCTGGACACTGAACCTATTTAACTTGCTATTACAACTCCTATCAACATTTAATTAGCATAGGTGCTGGACACTGAACCTATTTAATTTACTATTCCAACTCCAATCAACATTTAATTAGGGTAGGTGCTGGACACTGAACCTATTTAATTTACTATTCCAACTCCAATCAACATTTACTTAGGGTTGGTGCTGGACACTGAACCTATTTAATGTACTATTCCAACTCCAATCAACATTTAATTAGGGTAGGTGCTGGACACTGAACCTATTTAATTTACTATTCCAACTCCAATCAACATTTAATTAGGGTAGGTGCTGGACAGTGAACCTACTTAATTTAATATTCTAACTCCAAACTACTATTAATTAGAATAGGTGCTGGACACTGAACCTATTTAATTTACTATTCTAACTCCAAACTACTATTAATTAGAGTAGATGCTGGACACTGAACCTATTTAATTTACTATTCCAACTCCAATCAACATTTAATTAGGGTAGGTGCTGGACACTGAACCTATTTAATTTGCTATTCCAACTCCAATCAACATTTAATTAGGGTAGGTGCTGGACACTGAACCTATTTAATTTACTATTCCAACTCCAATCAATATTTAATTAGGGTAGGTGCTGGACACTGAACCTATTTAATTTACTTTTCCAACTCCAATCAACATCTAATTAGAGTAGGTGCTGGACACTGAACCTATTTAATTTACTATTTCAACTCCAATCAACATTTAATTAGGGTAGGTGCTGGACACTGAACCTATTTAATTTACTATTCCAACTCCAATCAACATTTAATTAGGGTAGGTGCTGGACACTGAAGCAATTTACTTTACTATTCCAACTCCAATCAACATTTAATTAGGGTAGGTGCTGGACACTGAACCTATTTAATTTACTATTCCAACTCCAATCAACATTTAATTAGGGTAGTTGCTGGACACTGAACCTATTTAATTTACTATTCCAACTCCAATCAACAATTATTTAGGGTAGGTACTGGACACTGAACCTATTTAATTTACTATTCTAACTCCAAACTACTATTAATTAGAGTAGGTGCTGGACACCGAACCTATTTAATTTACTATTCCTACTCCAATCAACATTTAATTAGGGTAGGTGCTGGACAGTGAACGTATTTAATTTAATATTCTAATTCCAAACTACTATTAATTAGAATAGGTGCTGGACACTGAACCTATTTAATTTACTATTCTAACTCCAAACTACTATTAATTAGAGTAGATGCTGGACACTGAACCTATTTAATTTACTATTCCAACTCCAATCAACATTTAATTAGGGTAGGTGCTGGACACTGAACCTATTTAATTTGCTATTCCAACTCCAATCAACATTTAATTAGGGTAGGTGCTGGACACTGAACCTATTTAATTTACTATCCCAACTCCAATCAATATTTAATTAGGGTAGGTGCTCGACACTGAACCTATTTAATTTACTATTCCAACTCCAATCAACATTTAATTAGGGTAGGTGCTGTACACTGAACCTATTTAATTTACTATTCCAACTCCAATCAATATTTAATTAGGGTAGGTGCTGGACACTGAACCTATTTAATTTACTTTTCCAACTCCAATCAACATCTAATTAGAGTAGGTGCTGGACACTGAACCTATTTAATTTACTATTCCAACTCCAATCAACATTTAATTAGGGTAGGCGCTGGACACTGAACCTATTTAATTTACTATTCCAACTCCAATCAACATTTATTTAGGGTAGGTACTGGACACTGAACCTATGTAATTTACTATTCTAACTCCAAACTACTATTAATTAGAGTAGGTGCTGGACACTGAACCTATTTAATTTACTATTCCAACTCCAATCAACATTTAATTAGGGTAGGTGCTGGACACTGAACCTATGTAATTTACTATTCCTACTCCAATCAACATTTAATTAGGGTAGATGCTGGACACTGAACCTATTTAATTTACTATTCTAACTCCAATCAACATTTAATTAGGGTAGGTGCTGGACAGTGAACCTATTTAATTTAGAATTCTAACTCCAAACTACTATTAATTAGAATAGGTGCTGGACACTGAACATATTTAATTTACTATTCTAACTCCAAACTACTATTAATTAGAGTAGGTGCTAAACACTGAACCTATTTAATTTACTATTCCAACTCCAATCAACAGTTAATTAGGGTAGGTGCTGGACCCTGAACCTATTTAACTTGCTATTACAACTCCTATCAACATTTAATTAGCATAGGTGCTGGACACTGAACCTATTTAATTTACTATTCCAACTCCAATCAACATTTAATTAGGGTAGGCGCTGGACACTGAACCTATTTAATTTACTATTCCAACTCCAATCAACATTTAATTAGGGTTGGTGCTGGACACTGAACCTATTTAATGTACTATTCCAACTCCAATCAACATTTAATTAGGGTAGGTGCTGGACACTGAACCTATTTAATTTACTATTCCAACTCCAATCAACATTTAATTAGGGTAGGTGCTGGACACTGAACCTATGTAATTTACTATTCCTACTCCAATCAACATTTAATTAGGGTAGGTGCTGGACAGTGAACCTATTTAATTTAATATTCTAACTCCAAACTACTATTAATTAGAATAGGTGCTGGACACTGAACCTATTTAATTTACTATTCTAACTCCAAACTACTATTAATTAGAGTAGATGCTGGACACTGAACCTATTTAATTTACTATTCCAACTCCAATCAACATTTAATTAGGGTAGGTGCTGGACACTGAACCTATTTAATTTGCTATTCCAACTCCAATCAACATTTAATTAGGGTAGGTGCTGGACACTGAACCTATTTAATTTACTATTCCAACTCCAATCAACATTTAATTAGGGTAGGTGCTGGACACTGAACCTATTTAATTTACTATCCCAACTCCAATCAATATTTAATTAGGGTAGGTGCTCGACACTGAACCTATTTAATTTACTATTCCAACTCCAATCAACATTTAATTAGGGTAGGTGCTGTACACTGAACCTATTTAATTTACTATTCCAACTCCAATCAATATTTAATTAGGGTAGGTGCTGGACACTGAACCTATTTAATTTACTTTTCCAACTCCAATCAACATCTAATTAGAGTAGGTGCTGGACACTGAACCTATTTAATTTACTATTCCAACTCCAATCAACATTTAATTAGGGTAGGCGCTGGACACTGAACCTATTTATTTACTATTCCAACTCCAATCAACATTTATTTAGGGTAGGTACTGGACACTGAACCTATGTAATTTACTATTCTAACTCCAAACTACTATTAATTAGAGTAGGTGCTGGACACTGAACCTATTTAATTTACTATTCCAACTCCAATCAACATTTAATTAGGGTAGGTGCTGGACACTGAACCTATGTAATTTACTATTCCTACTCCAATCAACATTTAATTAGGGTAGGTGCTGGACAGTGAACCTACTTAATTTAATATTCTAACTCCAAACTACTATTAATTAGAGTAGGTGCTGGACACTGAAGCTATTTAATTTACTATTCCAACTCCAATCAACATTTAATTAGGGTAGGTGCTGGACACTGAACCTATGTAATTTACTATTCCTACTCCAATCAACATTTAATTAGGGTAGGTGCTGGACACTGAACCTATTTAATTTACTATTCTAACTCCAATCAACATTTAATTAGGGTAGGTGCTGGACAGTGAACCTATTTAATTTAGAATTCTAACTCCAAACTACTATTAATTAGAATAGGTGCTGGCCACTGAACATATTTAATTTACTATTCTAACTCCAAACTACTATTAATTAGAGTAGGTGCTAAACACTGAACCTATTTAATTTACTATTCCAACTCCAATCAACAGTTAATTAGGGTAGGTGCTGGACACTGAACCTATTTAACTTGCTATTACAACTCCTATCAACATTTAATTAGCATAGGTGCTGGACACTGAACCTATTTAATTTACTATTCCAACTCCAATCAACATTTAATTAGGGTAGGTGCTGGACACTGAACCTATTTAATTTACTATTCCAACTCCAATCAACATTTAATTAGGGTTGGTGCTGGACACTGAACCTATTTAATGTACTATTCCAACTCCAATCAACATTTAATTAGGGTAGGTGCTGGACACTGAACCTATTTAATTTACTATTCCAACTCCAATCAACATTTAATTAGGGTAGGTGCTGGACACTGAACCTATGTAATTTACTATTCCTACTCCAATCAACATTTAATTAGGGTAGGTGCTGGACAGTGAACCTATTTAATTTAATATTCTAACTCCAAACTACTATTAATTAGAATAGGTGCTGGACACTGAACCTATTTAATTTACTATTCTAACTCCAAACTACTATTAATTAGAGTAGATGCTGGACACTGAACCTATTTAATTTACTATTCCAACTCCAATCAACATTTAATTAGGGTAGGTGCTGGACACTGAACCTATTTAATTTGCTATTCCAACTCCAATCAACATTTAATTAGGGTAGGTGCTGGACACTGAACCTATTTAATTTACTATTCCAACTCCAATCAACATTTAATTAGGGTAGGTGCTGGACACTGAACCTATTTAATTTACTATCCCAACTCCAATCAATATTTAATTAGGGTAGGTGCTCGACACTGAACCTATTTAATTTACTATTCCAACTCCAATCAACATTTAATTAGGGTAGGTGCTGTACACTGAACCTATTTAATTTACTATTCCAACTCCAATCAATATTTAATTAGGGTAGGTGCTGGACACTGAACCTATTTAATTTACTTTTCCAACTCCAATCAACATCTAATTAGAGTAGGTGCTGGACACTGAACCTATTTAATTTACTATTCCAACTCCAATCAACATTTAATTAGGGTAGGCGCTGGACACTGAACCTATTTAATTTACTATTCCAACTCCAATCAACATTTATTTAGGGTAGGTACTGGACACTGAACCTATGTAATTTACTATTCTAACTCCAAACTACTATTAATTAGAGTAGGTGCTGGACACTGAACCTATTTAATTTACTATTCCAACTCCAATCAACATTTAATTAGGGTAGGTGCTGGACACTGAACCTATGTAATTTACTATTCCTACTCCAATCAACATTTAATTAGGGTAGGTGCTGGACAGTGAACCTACTTAATTTAATATTCTAACTCCAAACTACTATTAATTAGAGTAGGTGCTGGACACTGAAGCTATTTAATTTACTATTCCAACTCCAATCAACATTTAATTAGGGTAGGTGCTGGACACTGAACCTATGTAATTTACTATTCCTACTCCAATCAACATTTAATTAGGGTAGGTGCTGGACACTGAACCTATTTAATTTACTATTCTAACTCCAATCAACATTTAATTAGGGTAGGTGCTGGACAGTGAACCTATTTAATTTAGAATTCTAACTCCAAACTACTATTAATTAGAATAGGTGCTGGACACTGAACATATTTAATTTACTATTCTAACTCCAAACTACTATTAATTAGAGTAGGTGCTAAACACTGAACCTATTTAATTTACTATTCCAACTCCAATCAACAGTTAATTAGGGTAGGTGCTGGACACTGAACCTATTTAACTTGCTATTACAACTCCTATCAACATTTAATTAGCATAGGTGCTGGACACTGAATCTATTTAATTTACTATTCCAACTCCAATCAACATTTAATTAGGGTAGGTGCTGGACACTGAACCTATTTCATTTACTATTCCAACTCCAATCAACATTTAATTAGGGTTGGTGCTGGACACTGAACCTATTTAATGTACTATTCCAACTCCAATCAACATTTAATTAGGGTAGGTGCTGGACACTGAACCTATTTAATTTACTATTCCAACTCCAATCAACATTTAATTAGGGTAGGTGCTGGACACTGAACCTATGTAATTTACTATTCCTACTCCAATCAACATTTAATTAGGGTAGGTGCTGGACAGTGAACCTATTTAATTTAATATTCTAACTCCAAACTACTATTAATTAGAATAGGTGCTGGACACTGAACCTATTTAATTTACTATTCTAACTCCAAACTACTATTAATTAGAGTAGATGCTGGACACTGAACCTATTTAATTTACTATTCCAACTCCAATCAACATTTAATTAGGGTAGGTGCTGGACACTGAACCTATTTAATTTGCTATTCCAACTCCAATCAACATTTAATTAGGGTAGGTGCTGGACACTGAACCTATTTAATTTACTATTCCAACTCCAATCAATATTTAATTAGGGTAGGTGCTGGACACTGAACCTATTTAATTTACTTTTCCAACTCCAATCAACATCTAATTAGAGTAGGTGCTGGACACTGAACCTATTTAATTTACTATTCCAACTCCAATCAACATTTAATTAGGGTAGGTGCTGGACACTGAACCTATTTAATTTACTATTCCAACTCCAATCAACATTTAATTAGGGTAGGTGCTGGACACTGAAGCAATTTACTTTACTATTCCAACTCCAATCAACATTTAATTAGGGTAGGTGCTGGACACTGAACCTATTTAATTTACTATTCCAACTCCAATCAACATTTAATTAGGGTAGTTGCTGGACACTGAACCTATTTAATTTACTATTCCAACTCCAATCAACAATTATTTAGGGTAGGTACTGGACACTGAACCTATTTAATTTACTATTCTAACTCCAAACTACTATTAATTAGAGTAGGTGCTGGACACCGAACCTATTTAATTTACTATTCCTACTCCAATCAACATTTAATTAGGGTAGGTGCTGGACAGTGAACGTATTTAATTTAATATTCTAACTCCAAACTACTATTAATTAGAATAGGTGCTGGACACTGAACCTATTTAATTTACTATTCTAACTCCAAACTACTATTAATTAGAGTAGATGCTGGACACTGAACCTATTTAATTTACTATTCCAACTCCAATCAACATTTAATTAGGGTAGGTGCTGGACACTGAACCTATTTAATTTGCTATTCCAACTCCAATCAACATTTAATTAGGGTAGGTGCTGGACACTGAACCTATTTAATTTACTATCCCAACTCCAATCAATATTTAATTAGGGTAGGTGCTCGACACTGAACCTATTTAATTTACTATTCCAACTCCAATCAACATTTAATTAGGGTAGGTGCTGTACACTGAACCTATTTAATTTACTATTCCAACTCCAATCAATATTTAATTAGGGTAGGTGCTGGACACTGAACCTATTTAATTTACTTTTCCAACTCCAATCAACATCTAATTAGAGTAGGTGCTGGACACTGAACCTATTTAATTTACTATTCCAACTCCAATCAACATTTAATTAGGGTAGGCGCTGGACACTGAACCTATTTAATTTACTATTCCAACTCCAATTAACATTTATTTAGGGTAGGTGCTGGACACTGAACCTATTTAATTTACTATTCTAACTCCAAACTACTATTAATTAGAGTAGGTGCTGGACACTGAACCTATTTAATTTACTATTCTAACTCCAAACATTTATTTAGGGTAGGTGCTGGACACTGAACCCTAAAATCCAATATTAAACATTAAATATCAATTTAAATGTATCACAAATATTTTAGAAAAATGTTTTACTTTTTTTTTTTATTATTAATTTCTCTAAAAATATTTCAAATGTGAATATTTCGTATAAACTTTTAAAAGCACTACCCACCCTTATCCCCTATAAAGACTAGAACACGCTACATAACATTATTTTACTATTTTGAATATAAAATGTTAATTTTTTTAAATGTTATTAAAATGTAAAAAATGTAATTAAAATGTCAAAACATTTTTTTAAATAATTACGTTTTTGTATATACTTTGTAAAACACTACCCACCCTTATCCCTATAAACCCTATAAACCACTACCAAACACGCAATTAAAATTTACATTAAAAATTTAATTTGAAAAAAAAAATTCAATTAATTACATTTTTCTTTTTTATTATAATTTTGAAACTATGTTACATATTTTTTACATTTTTTATATATATTTTTAATTACACTACCCACCCTTAACCCATATAAACCCTATAACCCACTACTAAACATACATTTTATTTGTAAAATTTTAACTTTTTAATTTATAAATATTTTCTAAATGTTTTCAAAATTAAAATTTTAATTTCTAATTTCTAATTACATTTTTTAAAATAATACATTTTAAATATATACTTTTTACTACACTACCCACCCTTATCCCCTATAAACCCTATAACCCACTACCAAACATACATTTTAATTTCAAATGTACAAATTCAAATTCTAAAAAAAATTCGAATTTTTTTCAAATTTGTAATTTTATTTTAAAATTTTAAAATATTTAATAAAATGTAGTAATTTTTGGTATATACTTTTTAAAACACTACCCACCCTTAAACCCTATAAACCCTATAACCCGCTACTAAACAGTTAATTACAATTTTAATATACATTAATTTATTCATATTTACTTCTTCTCTCTATTTTTTTTTTCAATTATATTTTTTATTATTACTAATAATATTTTTTTAAATATACATTTTAAAACACTACCCACCCTTATCCCCTATAAACCCTACATCCCGCTCCTAAAAAATTATCATACTTTATTTCACTATTAATTTCTACTATAAATTGATATACATAACATTTTACACTATAGATACTTAACATACATTAAAAAAAACACTATATAACATGTCAATATTTTGTTTCATCGATATTTTTGCCTTCGATATTCTCTATCTCGACTTTACTGTCCTCAATATTATTTATACAAACATAAATTGATATTTTATATATCGATTTTTCTATTATCGATATTACTTACCTTCGATTTTACTAACTCGATATTTTGGTTAGTCGACATTATCAACTCGATATTTTGACTGTGTACCGTTTTGCACCATGTGCTGGTTGTGGCCATCACGAAGGATCTATGTGTTGATCCTTCAAACAATCTAAAATTAGGACCAAATGGCAGATTAGAAATACTGAAAAGGGGGCCTCTTATGAGCAGTTTAAAAAATATTTTCAGGACATGTAGAAAATTACAAAATATTTCTTTTGTATTGCAAATGAACAATCACTGCAAAGCAGTTGACAGTGAATGCTGCTTAGCCAGGTGGCCTTTTAGGATTTAATGCTCTAGTGCTGCCACCCAAGAATCCCAAACTAAGATAGATTTTATTGTTTGTGTTCAATCTAGTTGGGTGAGTGCCGAGGTGGATGTCCTTTGCTTAAACTTCTTGTAGTTTGAATGCACCACTCTAAGCCTACTCTGAGGTGTATGAAATCTTATGTCCTCTGTGTTTGGTGTCTTAGAGTGCTCTGAAGCATCCGTAAGCAGATCTCTTTGGCATTATGCAAAAGAACAAACTCATGATTGGTGTACAAAGTTAACAGGCCCTGTATTCTTTATGTTTTCAAGCCACATTAAAGCATACACTTAGCAGCAGCATTAGACACCCACATGTATGGTGGAGGTTTATTTCTTGAGTGATTGCTGTAGCTAGTCTACACCCTCACTGATTCTTGCTGTTAAGTCATTGTTGGGGAATAAAATGTGTGTCTTATTTATTATCTTCCTGTACCTCTACAAGCAACATATCTATTTTCTTCCAAATCTCCTTTAAAATGTGGGCCAGTCCATTTGGCGGCCTAATGAGATATATAGGAACATTTCTCCTTTCTGGACCTATGAATGGCTGGGAGGGCTGAGTTAAAGCCTGTTGCATATCAGGCTTTGCTAACATGTGACTACTACCATGTGTCACCTTTCCTATCAGCCTTTGCAGAGAACCAGGTTTGTGGGCAAATCTACTTTTAAGGCAGCACACCTCTGTATTTGGTGTTTCCAGCTGTTCACTGGCAACTGCACAAAACGTGTCCATCACAATACACTTGTGGAAAAGCACAACTATGTAAGTAACTAACACTCTTGTGTATCAAAGAGCTTCGCCATAAACATAGAATAGGGAAAACCCTGCTGTACATCAGGTACTTGGTTTGCTAGAAGCTGTTATAAAGGTATAAGACATTAACTGCCTCACTAAAGTGAAATGAAGTTTTTCAGAATTTCATTTATAGAGTCATAAATTCTCTAGAGAATACCCAAAATAGATGCATAAAGAAGTTACTTGACTTAACATGATCATTCTCAGCAGTAGATTGCCCAGTTAATGAAACAATGTAAACAGGCTTTCTCATAAATTGGGTATGGATAAGGTGCAAAAAATTCCAAAGTGTGACACAGAGATTCATAAATTGTGTAATACTATCAAAACATCAGTAGTGGGTGCTTGTAAATTGATTCCATTATACAAGAGTGCTGATAGGTTCAAAAGCAGTACGGATACGGAACCCCTCATAGGACTAAGGGCATTTAGTTAAAGAACTGCGCAGGAAGGTTTTTTCACGTTGTTCCTAATGTAACACTAGCTGGAAAAGAACAAAACGCTCTCACACTAAGAGACTCCAAATGACTTATGGACGCAGTGAACTAAGCTTCACACTCCATGAATCCATCAGACTCACAGGTTCAAATCCTATAGGTCTATATAGCTTTTGTTTTGCCTGAGATTGATGAAATAAATGCTAGTGAGTTAGGTAGAGATAAATATATGTTATTCACACCAAGTTGTAAAGATGCCCTTTACTGACATACAGTATGTTATACAGTTAAAGCTACAGTACAATAGGCCTAACATGCTTGTGCACCAATGGTCATTGTGTTTAAGCTCCTGCTGCTAGTGACACTAGTCTGTGCCCTACTGGAGGCTTCCCCAAGTTGACCTTGCTGTGACATCTGGTACGGGGGAAACAGGGATGTTGGATACACAAACTTAAATCTTTAAAAAATGTGTGAAGTTCTGAGTTTTCATAAATGCATTGGCATCGTCAAGATCTGAGTAAGCATGTATTTCTTGCATACTAATGTTACTTGTTTGCTACTGATCTAATGAAATTGTCCCAGTACATAAGTATGATAAACGCCATATTTCTTGCCGCATTATTAAGTAAAATAGTATATACATTTTGGGCATCATTTACAAGAGGTTTGTGCCACCAGAGCATAATTTTTTTTTTTTTTTAAATTTTTGAAAACCTTTATTGTGCAAGAAGAATGGTACAAATACGGGCCTACAACCGTCAGGCCGGCCACGACACTTTTATGCACAGAGGCAAGCTATACTGTCCCCCAGCGCCATCAGGCAATATAGCAACAATTAACAGCAGTTACACTGAACGGAATCATGTCGCTAGGGAGAAGGAGCATTGAAGGTTAAAATTTTTAAATTTTAGTCTAAAAATAAATCAGTGAAGAATAGAACCAAGGAGGGCTGAGTCCGTACATTAACTTCACCACATGGGCAGGCAGCATAAAGAAGTAACAACAGTAGTGAGGAACCCCCCATCAAATCGGCAGTACAGTACAAAGCAACAGGAGAGTCAGTTCGCATTTACGCACCACCCACAGTGCTACCCACTCCCTACTAAACCCCTATCACAGACTCAGAACAGAAAGAAAGAGAAAATCATAAAAGAAGATCATACATAGGCACCATAGAAACTAACTAAAACTAAATATAACCCCCCACCCTACACACATGCAGAGGCTACGGCCTGCCCCCCCCCCCCAGCAGAGTGTCTGTCGCCCCAAAAACCCGAATTTAAGGAAGAAAAGAGAAGTAGAGAGAGGAGAAGAAAAAGGAAGGGAAGAAAAATTTCACCAGTGATATAGGGAGCAAGGAAAGAAATCTATCCCTGGACTCCCATTAAAGAACGACGGGGAGGAGGGCCACATCGTACACGCTCGGACACCGCCGGCTCATTAAACATTCTCTACCCCAGTATCGGTAGCAAATAGCTTCACCAGAGGTCTAACCATTAGGGAGAGTCAACAAACAGTACACAATGTCATATGCAAAAGTCGGGTCCCTCGTAGCCTCCACCCGCCAGTATATCAATGCAGCGAGGGGACCGCCTAGCCCTGGCCCGACTTGGGATTCATTCTATCACCCACCCTACGTGGCAGTCCGATGCAGTCCGAGTCGACAAAGAAACATGGCCGGTCCAAGGATGGGGGAGGTGCACAGTCGCTGAGAGAGCATCGCCTGTCCCCCGTAGGTAGTATTCCCCTATTAAAACGCTCTTCCGAGGCATACAGGCGACAAAAGTCACGAGATGGGGAAGTCAAACTTTTCAAGGAAGGAGCAGGGGACAAGGCAGGAGAGCAGGCTAGCAGTGAACAAAGCAGCGAGACTGATACACGAGGCAGACAGCCAGTCAGAGAACAAAGGGGAGACAATGTTGCAGCAGCAGTTCTGACGGGTGGCAACAAATCTCCAGAAGCCTCAGCAGTAGTTCCCTCAATCGCTACAGTAGCACCAGGAGGCGGCGATGGGCTGGCAGACTGTAGCAAAGTCAATTCCAGACCTTGTCGGGGGTAAACCCCCTGCGCTCGGCTCATATCATGGGCACAAGTATCAAGTGTCTCACTCAGTACTTTGTAGTTATGCAGCATCTCCGATCGTACCTCACCCAAGATCGTCATCACATCCCTATAGGTCCATTCCGGCTGCAAGTCACGTAGCTCTTCACTCCCGGAGGAAAAATCAGATCCGGCCCCCTGCACGAAGGTGTACTCGCCTTCCCAAAAGGAAAGCACAGTGTCATCCCCACAGCGCCGGAGATCAGGCACCGCCATCTTGTCCTCAGTCCAGGGAGTGCTGGAGGGGGGGAGAAACGGGGGGCCGCGGGACCCGATCAGGAAGCAGTTGTCGTCCCTGTAGCAGACTGTATCCCCTCCTGTTTGCCATGTAATCATAAGACAGCCGGTTGCGAGGTAGGCGGACAGGACTGTGAGGAGCTCACCGGTAATAGGCACAACAACGGGAAGAGCCGACCAGCATCATGGCGGCCACGAACAAAGGAACCTCAGGCAAGCCCTCTCACATTCGTCCCGGTGCAGCTCCGTGTGCTCTCGGCAGGTCAGCGAAGGCAGGTGTCAGCCAAGCAGCAGTCAGGTGAAAGCACCCCCGTGTTGTATTCAGCCGCCGCAGCAGAACAATCACCTCGGGGCAAACGAGGTCCGGCAGGCGGCGAGAAGCGGGCGGAGACCCAGGGCAGCGGCGATCCGTTCAGGAACTTCCGACTCCGGGCGGGCGGAGAGGTCAGAGGGACACCGTCAGAATCGGCTCCTTTTCCCGCACATTTCAGGCAAAAGGATCCGCAGAATAACAGGCAGGATGTAGGTGCGGGTCTCCAGAGCCGGCGGAGCTGAGCGACCACACGTCCGTTCAGGTCGCCATCTTGGCTCCTCCCCCCAGAGCATAATTTTTAATGCCGCTCCAATGGCGCAGGACTCTCAGTCATAACTACAAGGCCACAGAAAGCCACCCTCAGTTGCTTTTCATGGCCTCGTAGATATGCTGTAAGGCAACGCAGCGCAAGTTGCTGCATTGACTCACACTGCCTCGGGGAGGCGTGCCATGGGCGTTGCGGTAGGTGTTCCCACTAAATGCCCATGGTTTTTTACACATTCCCAAATTTACAGCATAACGTAAATCTGGGAATGCGTCAAAACTCTGCCGTTCCCCAGGGGTGGTTTAACTGTTGTTTTTGTGAAGGAAGGTGTCCATTCCTGCACAAAAACAACCTGCTTTTAGCACAAACCACCTTGCACCATAGTGCAAGGGTGCCTGCATTGGCGCTAGGCAGCCATTTGTGCTCCAGAGTAGTGTAAGAGGACAGGAATGAGCCCTATCTCCTGCTCATTTCTTTTGACACAGGGCAGCATAGAAAAGTGATGTGCAGCACTGCCCTGCATCAAATTGTTGTAAATTAGGCCCTTTGTCTTTTTAAACCGTTGCTGTATGAGTGGAAATCATTAATGCTCAGGGGAGAAAGGTAAGCTGTTTAACCATACAGCTAACATTGGCCGGCTCCGCTCCACCAGCCTCGCCCTCGCCACCGTCCCACGGATCCGCAGAACCATCACCGGAGGAAGATCTTTCACCTACTTGGCAGCCAAGACATGGAACACCCTCCCCACCCACCTACGACTGACCCAGGACCATCTCTCCTTCAGGAAGCACCTCAAGACCTGGCTTTTCGAGTAGTAGCGGCACCCCCCCTCCCAGCGCCTTGAGACCCTCGCGGGTGAGTAGCGCGCTCTATAAATGTTCCTGATTGATTGATTAACAAGAACAGAGATCCATTGCCATTTCCATGAAAAACCTGTCTACCTGAGCGGGAGGACGAAATGGGCAGGTCATGTTAATCTAATTTGCATAGTTAAATATAAAAATGGCAGTCCAGCAAAAATGTCCTATTAGGAGGTACCACAAGTAATGCCTACTAGGATTAGGGTGGTGCATTTATTTTCATAAATCACTATGGGCCTGATTATGATATAGGTGCTATTTATCGCACCTGATAAATAAGTATACCACTAGGTACAATATGTATTGGGTGGGATAAATAGCACCTAGTACGGGTTTCTGGGGAACAGCATGTGGATTTTGGTATTTAACGCAACAAAATCTGCATGATTTGGTAAATACTGTATGCGTTTCCCCTGTTAAATTTAAGCACATTTAACCTTGCGAAATTCCAAGAAGTTTGAGGTATTTAATGCATACGACAACTATCACATGCGTTAAATAACACTCAACTCGTAACTCCAACTTCTGCACAAACGGGTTTAAGCAGTGGTCGGAAATTAACGACTTACTCGTAATCAAGCCCTTAGTCAGCTGTGGATTTACCACTATGTGAGTGCGCTCTCATGATCCATCAGATGAGAAATTAGGACTTGGGGCAAAGTGACCCTTTTTGGTAGAGAGGCAAACCTCTACCTATTGTAGAAAGGGCCTGAACCCCATTCCTAAGGTAATGCAATGCGTTATCGCCCCATCCCTACAAGTGGTGCCTGCTTGACTCTCAAGTTGTTAGTCCAATGTGCTTTCTATAGTCTTCATTATACATCCAATAATAATATTTAAGAATACAAACTATTTTACTGCTATTAATACTGCAGGTTGTTTTGTGTAGATTGCTGCCTGAAAGCCGGAGCCTGACTTCACTGAATTTCAGATGAGATGACACCTCTGATTGTACACTAAATTATCTCCTGATAATGTTGCAGCATCCTATCAAGGTATGACCGAACCTCTGAATTTTGTTAAGGGAGAAACAGCTGATTATATTAAAGCTTACACCTTGACTGCCTTTGATGCACTCTCTTCAGTGCCTGGGAGCGCAACCATCTCTAGTCACAGACAGCACTGCCATTTCTGGTGCCTGAGAGAGGAGCCTTCTGTAGTGCCTGAGAATGCATCACCTCTAGCCACAGGCAGCACTGCCATCTCTGGTGCCTGAGAAAGGAGCTTTTTGTAGTTTCTGAGCATGTGCAGTTGCAAGTGAACAGCTGGAAACACCAAATACAGAGGTGTGCTGCCTTAAACGTAGATTTGCCCACAAACCTGGTTCTCTGCAAAGGCTGATAGGAAAGGTGACTAATCAGTAGTCACATGTTAACAAAGCCTGATATGCAACTGGCTTTCACTCAGCCCTCCCAGCCATTCATAGGTCCAGACAGGAGAAATGTTCCTATATATCTCCTCAGAGTCAAGATTCAGTGAGGGTGTAGAAAAGCTGCAACAATCACTCAAGAAATAAACCTCCACCACACAGCTGGGCGTACAATGCTACTGCTAAGTGTATGCTTTAATGTTCCTTGGAAAAATTAAGAATAAAGGGCCTGTTAACTCTGTACACTAATCATGAGTTTGTTCTTTTGCATAATGCCAAAGAGATCTGCTTACAGATGCTTCAGAGCACTCTAAGACACCAAACACAGAGGACATAAGATTTCATACACCTCAGAGTAGGCTTAGATTGGTGCATTCACACTACAAGTTTCAGCAAAAGATATCCACCTCTGCACTCACCCACCTAGACTGAACATAGAAAATACAATCTATCTCAGTTAGGAAATCTTGGGTGGCAGCACTAGAGCATTGCATCCTAAAAGGCCACCTGGCTAACCAGCATTCACTGTCAACTGCTTTGGAGTGATTGTTCAATTGCAATATAAAAGAAACAATTTGAAATTTTTTACATGTCCTGAAAATATTTTTTTAAACCGCTCACAAGAGGCTCACTTTTCAGTATTTGTAATCAGCCATTTGGTCCTTATTTTAGATAGTTTGAAGGATCAATACATAGATTTTTTTCATGATGGCCACAACCAGCACATGGCGCAAAACAGTAGAAAGTTGACAGCCCTGTGCCTGCCAGCCTGCTGCCCATGAACTGCCTCACATTTTGGGGCCGTGATGTATGTAGCACTTCAGAGGCTTAGATTGCACTGGTATGGGGATAAATAAACAAGACACCACTCAGCAATGTAATAGTCCTACCCTTCAGTTACCGTTTACTCTGTCCACAGATTGAACAGGCAAATGTGGTTGGTCTGGCCATGCACACACCCCCTAAAACCAGAAGCTCAATGTGCATGCCCAGCCCATCTTCGACATGACTGTTAAAGTCACAATGTTATCTTTAACCCATTCTGTAAGGGTTTGCAAGGATAAGTGTGGCATGGGCTGATCAGCTGAATGGCAAGCAAATACAATTATATAAAGCAAGAAGTAAATTGTTTTTAAATGAAAGGCAGGCCTTTTTCCATCACTAAAATAGGGGGCCCCCATGAAAGGTGGGGCCCTGGGCCAGACCCACTTTGCTAATGCCTTAAAACGTCTCTGTTTGGTGATATTTTAGGAATGTTTTTATTGTGCATTCAACATTTTTATGTACTATTATTATTATTATTATTATTATTGAAAAGTTTTATATAGCGCGAACAAGACCCGTGGGTATCAGAGCGCTTTACATAGAGGTAAGCTAAGCAAATTAATAATATGAAGTCCATTAAACAGCATATAAGTGTGAGGTAGATAATTATAAGGCTTTAGTGAATGCATAAATAGCCACCTTCCATTCGAGCATATAAGGTGTGAGGTAGATAATTATAAGGCTTTAGTGAATGCATAAATAACTACCTTCTATTAGAGAGGTTATCTATTACATTATATCGTACTATAAAGCATAAGATATTAACATAGTCATTTTCGTCGTATATAAGAGGTAGTAGGTTATATGGTTTCAGATAGTGGTATAAGTTCACTTTAACAAGAGGTAGCAGTAGGTGTTCGGATTAATCACAAGAGGTGTCATCGGTTTTGCCTCATTGTTTCTCTTTCATCTAATTCCCGTCGAACATTCTCTTTTGAGGACGTAAGTGTTTAGTTTGAGTACAGGAATGTAACACATAGCGTTCCATGCAATTTTCTATGTAAGGTATTTACTCATTAAGAAGCTCTTCGCTTCCCGCTTAAATGTTGCTGTGTTCGGAGTCGTCCTAATGCTAGGGGTATTTTTTTGGCTTTTGACTTTTGACCATATTTCCACCTTTATCGGCCTTCCTGATTTCTATGGTCTTATCCTGTTGCAACCTGTGAATAGCTTGTTCCCTGGCCCATTTTAAATTCTTTGTATGCCTGGGTTTTCTCTGCGGCTTCTCAAATACCTAACACAATTATTTTGTCACTTTCTCCTTAAAAATGTTATTGTTTGTCGTACCAGGAGGCCAAAATTTAGATCATGGTTTCAATCCTCTCTCAATATGGACATTCTCGACAATGTAAAGTCTATTTAATAAAGTTTTAATACTGAATGAATTTGTCCTCCTCCAATGATAGTGACAGTTGCTAATCATACCAGTCATATTGTATAGGAGACGGTAATCTTGGAATGATCAGAGCAGGCTTCTTAGGACCTTGATTGTAATATTCCTTTAATGTTAACAAACAAATATATTATGCGCTAGAGAGTCTGCTGATGGAGCCACACACACTGCACACACTATTGTATGCACCAAAGAAACTAAGGGCCTTGCCGATGGCGACGCAGGTCGTTTTTGATGTCTGGCGGCGAGCACTGAAGCAAATGGGGTGGTGGCAGACCCTGACGGAGGAGACTTCCCTCTGGCACAACGGCCGCCTCCAGGGGCTGGCTACCCTAGCGGAATTTGCGGGTTGGGATGCCATCTAAACTGGGAGATGTTATGGCCGGGACGACGCTTAAGTCGTTCCAGGAGTTGAGAATTGAATTTGACATGCCTCATACACAGTTTTTTCGGTATTTACAATTTCGTCATGCCCTGGCTCCGGATCTGGAGGGTCTGAGATCCCTTCCTGAGTTTAGCCCGCTGGAGGCCCGCATCTTTATGGGGGAATTAGACACCAAACAAATATCTCGCATATATCAATCTTTGATCATACACTGCTCCTCTGATTTAGGCTCCCTTAAGGAGAAGTGGGAGGAAGATGTGGGACCGCTGGAGGAGGAAGATTGGAATGAGGCTCTGGCGAGTTCTAGAGGCGCGGCCATTTCGATTCGCCTCCCGCTCATCCAATTTAAATATTTTCATAGGGTGTACTACACGCGGCAGAGGCTATGGAGAGCGAGACTCATTGCGTCCCCGGAGTGCACTAGATGTGGGAGTGAGGAAGGTACCTTCCTCCATACAGTGTGGAGTTGGGGACGTCTGGACAGATTCTGGTGCGGTGTCTGGAATGGCCTGGATGAGGCGTTGAGTTGGGTGCTCCCGCGCACGCCACGCTTGGGACTGCTGCATGTGCTGGAAGGAGTGGGGGGCAACATGTACTAGAGGCATTTGCTACTATTGGGACTGATGATAGCCAAACGCGACATAGCAAGGGCCTGGAAGGACCCACAGCCCCCGTCACTTCTCGCTTGGAAGAGGGGCCTAGATTTCTGCATGGGGATGGAGAAGCCCATATTCCTGGCTCGTGGTTGCCCCAGTAAACATTATAAGATATGGAAGAGATGGTCAGATTACAGGGGTATATGGCTGGAGCCTCCAGTAGAGCAGGATCCGGATCTGAACATATGAGAGAACTTGCCGACCGGATGAGTGTGTGCGAGTGGCTTGAACAGTCGATTGTCGTGCGGGTGGGAGGGAACTGGATGGGAGGGGAGGGGGCGGTTGTTGGGGGGGACTCGGGGGGGTCGAGGAGGGAGCCTGGTTCACTCAAACTGTTTTCATTGTTAAGACTACAAAAGAAATGACTGAAAGTGTTATTGTACAAATGTGATGATTCTTGGCAGATACCTCTGGGATACAGAGATCTGTGGCTACCCATGTGACCAGTCAATAAAATTTGTTTTGAAAAAAAACCCAAACAAATATATTTAAACAGATCCACTTGTATATCCACTGAACTCCCCACCTGGGATGGGCAAAAACGAAATCCCTTACTTAGTACATATATTTCATGTTTATTCAGACACAATTTGACAGTTTAATGATCACTAATTCATCTACATCCAAATCGCATTTGGCAAGATTGTTTGACACTCTTGAGTACAATTCATTTTATGTTTCCCATCTCTCTTAATATCAACTGCCCCATCTAAACCTTCCTGGAGTGAATATAAACTTACATTTATTCCACTTTTTTTCTTTTTTCCACCTTCTACCACCTCGTCTGGTTTTATGTCTTTTCTTTGCTGTTCAATCCTCATTCTTACTCTTTCCATCTGCTTAAAAAAGAGGAAGCACCCTGGGGTGTTGAGGTACTAAGAGATCTATCCTGTGTTGTAGTTCTGTCAATCGAACCGAAAGAACTACTACTAATAGAGTGATACACCGTTTCCCCATCACGCTCTCTTTTCCTATCACCCGCCATGTTGACATTGTCAAATTTACGTGCAAAGGTACAGATCCTACCCTCCATACATTATGTCATCTCTTTTGATCTTCTTAAATTTCTGTCCTGCAAGTACATCTCATGATCTTGTATTATTCTACTCAAAATGTCGTCATTCTTTTCAATTGAACTAAGAGTTTTTTAATACGAAATAAAAAAGAAACAAGAATTTTGGATTTTTGATGGGGCTCTTTTTCATTGGGTGCACCGCTTTATTTATAGATTTAGGTTATCTGTTTTGCAGAGGTGTCTAGGAGTGGCTGATATCACTAGGGAGTGCGCCATATGTAATTTAAGGGACAGGGGAGGTGCGAGCTGAGCTTCACTGCTTGTATCCCGAGTGCCCAAAGGCCTTTCAGACTGGTGAAGAGGGGGTTAAAGATACTTTCTCTAGTTTATGTGAGCATGTATTCAGTGCAATGTGCATCAGTTATAGGACTTTGACAGAGTGTAGTAGTAAATTACTGTTTGGCCTATTTGGTAGACATCCCCAAAAATGTCAAATCCAGAAATGTTACCACAGGCCTATGTGATACATGTCTTCCCCTTTCAGTAATTGTAGTGTTGCTTCTTTGCACGTTCGTATATTTTTTCATAGGCAGAATTTTTTTAATAATGCAATAAGGCATAGCAGGTAGCAAAAATGTGGGGCAAGGACTCTCTTTTTCAACCACACAACTTGTAGGCATTATTACCTCTCAGCGTCATTTTCCTTGTCTCAGTCCTTATGCTTTTTGGGCTTCTTTTAAGTCTACCAGGTTTAAAAATCCCATGATTCCCTGATATAGTCCTGCCATGTACCATGCATCAGGGGTTAGACTAATGCATTTTAGTACTGGTGTCTGTATTACAGCACTAAAATGCACTAGTCACACGTAATTACAGCTCCTCTCTTTTGTTCAATGCGGCACTGCAATTATAAAAACAAAAGCCAGCCTGCTTCTTGCACCACCGTGCTACTGCCTCAACGTGCCACTGCAGACAACTTTACTCCATGCCTGGAGTGGAGTCACTGTTGTTATGGTCACAGTGAACCATAAGTTGATACTTTGTTTACTCTTTCCATACAGCGTGCCTTTCTTTTTGAAACAAAACCAAACATTGTGAGCTGAATGCCGTCAGAGCCTCTCCCAGCAAATTGGATATGGCAACTGCCTGCAAAAATAAACAAGCAACAGCTCTACATGCAGAGAGCCGCAGAAGTACACTCAAACATGCACGCATACAGCAGACACTCACCCCTCCGTGGCACTCCTCACACCCTCCTGGGTCACTGGGTCCCTCCGTGTCTGACCACTCACATCAAGAACCTCTGTGACCAGCTGTGAGCCCACCAAAGTTGGTCCCTTCTCCTCTGCTGCATGCACTGTATGTAACTGAAATAACATGTAACATGGGTTTATTGCAACTGCTTTGCTACGCCTGACCATCACAAATCCACTAAAAACATTGAAGAAGTCCAGATATCACACCACCTTCATGGTTCACTCCATAGGCTTCAAATTTAGCATGAGCATGTCATAACCCCAGACAGGCCCAAATGCATTGATGGAATTCTTTTCGCTCCATCCGTACATCCATACTAGGATAGTTGATCACCTTCCCTTCTTTGGCAGCTTTATATACCATTGTAAAGAGATATAAACAAATAGGATAGATCAAAGTGTGATATGTGTACCATGCTTTCACAAGGGCCAGATTCAAACACATCTAATTATTACTCATAACAAATCATGATGTCTTGATGGTCGAGTTGAACACCAATGTGCCATCAATTACTGTTGTGGCAGACACCAGGTCACATGCAAAGGCTCGTTGCACACTCATGACATTTTGCACCCCAAATTACATCATATGTCCACTACCTGAAAAGTCAAATTACAGCTGTAGACATGTGGTTTAGCTATGTATCACATTTTGCAGATAAAATTCCATGTAAACATTGCAGTCCCAACATTTGAGAGTTAGATACTCTTGATTTAACACAACACTCCATATAGCCATATGAACATCCCCTATCCTGCTTGGTATGGGTGATGATGCCAGTCATAGATTGTATATCCGCAAGATATGGGATCCCTAGAGTCCCAATGGGCAGGCACATCACACCACTCTTTTGTATAGCACACTCAGATTGCCTTGTAAAAAATCAGTGTAGACAGTTCCATATGTTCCCCACAGTTCTACATCTCACTAACTCATGCATGTCACCTGTCAGTATTGAGTGTATTTAAACATTATTGCAGATGAACCATCAACTGGCAAAGGCACACTGGCCTACTTGTAGACACTACTGCTGACAGGACCAGTGATGTTTGAACGCCATTTTCACTATAACCAGTACTTACCAATAGAAACTATTGTACAGTCAGTTCATGTTCAGACACATGACTTTTGCCTTACTCTTCACATATGTTACTCTGCACACTGTGACAATATACATTTTTGTGTGACTCCTCACATAGGTACCCTGGGGGGGAGATGTCAGGCTCCAGTGTACTGCCCATTTGCAGACCTACACACTATGGAAAAGCGACATGTTATCCATAAGTTCCGTTTGAATTGTCAAACAATCCTGAATTTATGTCATCAGTTGGAGTCTGACCTCCTACCTCACATCAATAATCTTAGATCAATACCACCACTTGTTAAACTCATGTCTGTTTTGCTTTTTTGGCCACAGGCTCATTTCAATTGACTGTTGCTATTTCAGGTGGAATGTCACAACCTTTGCTCAGTCTGGTATTCACAGAGGTGCTAGCAGCACTTTTGACCAGCTATATCCAGTTACCCAGACGTTAGAATTTGGCCAATATGAAGGAGGACTTCTATGGATTTGGTCATATCCCACATGTAATTGGATCTATTAATGGCACTCATATTGCCTTAGTACCACCACAAGCCAGTGAGCAACTGTACCGGAATAGGAAGCATTTCCATTCTATCAACGTGCAAGTTGTATGCTTACCGGATTTGTACATCTCAAACGTCTGTGCCTAATTCCCAGGATCTGCAGAATTATTCCTTCGTACTCGGAACACTGGCCTACATGTAGACACTACTGCTGATGGCACCAGTAATGTTTGAACCCCATTTTCACTGTATAACCAGTACTTACCAATAGGAACTAATGTACAGTCACTTCATGTACTGTGAAATCTATGTCATTTCAAATGCAATAGGGCCACCATCACATGGGAGTCAGCAGTGAGGGTACATAACTCCTCACCCAAGCAATACCAGTTGCCTATGTGGTACAAATGTCACCCAGATTTACTGAGAACGTGAGATGATTACTCACTTCACTCAGCCAGGTGTGTCTGCTCAAAAGGAGAGCACTGGATGTGGAAAGGCCTCTGCTGTCTTCCGGGTCAGAGTGACAATAGGCACAGCACAGCAGCATGCACATACTACCACACTTAGACTAACAATTACTTATCTTGTGTGTTGCACATGGCCCACCACCAATATGGTTGGTGAAATGCTTGTCTGCAACAGTCAAAGTTGGCAATATGACATGTATAACTCAGGCCAGGACTCACCCCCTTGTTGTTGCTGTTGGGCCCTCAACTTCCCATTGAGGTCCGGGTACACCACTGCCAGAATGCAGGGCATCAGCGGCTCAGGGTCAGGCATTGGCAGGACTTCCCCAGCTGTACCTCCATGATCTTCCAGGTCCAGCACTGCAGGTCCTCAAACCTCTGTCGGAAGGGCGCTCTAGGCTGGTTGTAGACCCCAAGGGTCCGCACCTTCCGGGCGTTGGCTCTTCAAATGGCCTTCTTCAGATGGGCGTTGACCTCTATGGATGCAATAGATGAAGAAACAGTTTGTAACTGGAAGTGTACGGATATATGTATGGTTGATATGCATCTGTTTAACACTTAGCACAAACATTCATCAGGGGTCAAACAATACATGTTTCCATGTCACATGCTAAGCACAAATACAGCATGGATACACACTTTTGTGGTCATGCAACGACTAACCTCAACCCTGGTCATGACCTACACTGACTGAGCCAGCCAACTTACATAATGTAGGGTAAGGCCATCCTACATTGAATGTGATGTGAGGTCCCATGACACACAGCACACCATTTGGACCTTCTGAAGGGTTAACTACCTGTGCATGAGTATCCAGATACCTTTACTGCCAGGCCCATTGCCGTTATGCATATGCTGCTAGAGGCAAGCAACATAGTATACACAACATCCTAAGACTGGGGTCACAAGGTAAGGGCTGTTATGTGTGACACTCAGAGCTACCTCTCTAGGGGCTGTGGGCACATGTGGACTACTTATATGAATATCCTAGTAAGACATAAAGAGTTTGTGCTTTTTGTCCCGCCATCACAGGACACCCCTTTTGCAATACGTGGCACTGTAACAGGAATGACGCTCAACATACCATTGTATGTGTAGCGTGACAGGGAATACTGTAGCCAAGCAGATGAGTTACATTCCTACATCTATTTAAAAGTAACACACAATCTACACTGTTCATGTGTCAGATGTGCAATAGGCCTGTACATTGTGAGCAACACTATTGGAAAAGTGTCAACAGACCTGTGTGAGTAAGGGGACAATCATTAGTGACAGGCACACATTGAAACTGGGGGTCAATAGAAAGAAGTATCAGGTCAGGGTATCACCTCAGTCACCATGCCTCATGTTAGTCATGTAACAGCTATCAGGGCTACTAGTGGTACAGGTAACTCTGTCTGGTAACATCCATGGATCAGCAGGTCTATGTGGATATTACTCTGTGCAACAGTTCTCCTGTCACTGTTAGGTCTTGCTCTATGCTGGCTGAGGCTTCTTATCCCACATGAACCTCGCATATCCAACAATTCAGTACAGAAAAATGAAAATTCTGCCCATTTCATATGTGATCATATGTTTGTGTGGCACTATGAAGGGGATTGTGAGGTATAGCTACCTCCCAGACAAATATTTTACCAAGTCTGATGTGGGCTGGGTGATCAGTGGGATGGTACACTTGGCTAACATCATCCTAAAAATGCCAATAACAGTATACATACATGGCTCATGGTGTAAAGCCTACACATAACAATGCATATATACCATGATGTGATTTGAGAACTAATCGAAGCTACTTTGAACTTGATCCCCACATAACGATATGCCTGCAACACAAGTAGAAATCCCCCTTATCACACATTGTAAAGGTGCCCTTTTCTCCACAAAGTCTAGGGCCCCATAATCCATCACATGTGTGCCCTATGTAGGGGCCACATATTGTATGCAATCAAAATAATGTTTAAACTCTGACACTTAGAGGCACACTGTAGCCTATGGAAATTGAAAGGAAGCAGTGAAATGGAGTACAGTATGTATTTGAGAAACTTAATTGTTCATTGGTGAGCCACAGAGCTTGGCATACAGGGGAAGGACCTGGTCCACCGGGGTATCAAGCTCCTCTGGAATGAAGGGAGGGTCTTTCCCCTGTAGTGCGTGCCATGATCACTTCCAGAGGTGGCAAACAGCAGCTAAAATGAAGGCGGAATTGATAGCATCAGTGTTAGGAGGCAAATTTGATTTTTTCCAGCCGTCATGTACATATACACATGCACGGTCACCAGCATTGGTGCACACAGCAATTGGGCCGCGACCGCCGCTATCCTCAACCTTAGCCTTCGGTTGTGACCGCCGTGCATGCGACAGCTTACTGTGCAGCGTCCATTCAACATGTCCTATTAGCATCTGCCATGTCAATGTTTGGGAACACTGTATAGGTGACAGTTAGGTGTGTCACAGCCACTACAAATGAGGGCAAACATATTTAAATTTGAAATGCTCCATTCCCATTTCATGTCCAGTACAACATTTCATTTGTATAGTGCATTACTGTGCACATAAGTAAAATGTGTGCAGCGTACTGTACATCGCGGTTTTCAGTATGTCACATGGAACATTATGCTACACTCACTATAGTGCCAATTTACCTTTTCTGAATTGATGATGTGTACAGTTCTGTAACAGACCTGTGAAGGCCACCTTGGGGATAACTGGTGGATGTTTAAGATGTGACATTGATGATGTAAAATGTGCAGTGCTTCATGAAGTATTATTGTTCAGACACATGACTTTTGCCTTACTCTTCACATATGTTACTCTGCACACTGTCACAATATACATTTTTGTGTGACTCCTCACATAGGTACCCTGGGGGAGGGAGGAGACGTCAGGCTCCAGTGTACTGCCCATTTGCAGACCTACACACTATGGAAAAGCGACATGTTATCCAGAAGTTCCATTTGAATTGTCAAACAATCCTGAATTTATGTCATCAGTTGGAATCTGACCTCCTACCTCACATCAATAATCTTAAATCCATACCACCACTTGTTAAACTCATGTCTGATTTGCTTTTTTTTGGCCACAGGGTCATTTCAATTGACTGTTGCTATTTCAGGTAGGATTTCACAACCTTTGCTCAGTCTGGTATTCACAGAGGTGCTAGCAGCACTTTTGAGACACGTGACCAGCTATATCCAGTTACCCAAACGTTAGAATTTAGCCAATATGAAGGTGGATTTCTATGGATTTGGTCATATCCCACATGTAATTGGATATATTAATGGCACCCATATTGCCTTAGTATCACCGAAAGCCAGTGAGTAAGTGTACCGGAACAGGAAGCATTTCCATTCTATCAACGTGCAAGTTGTCTGCTTACCGGATTTGTACATCTCAAACGTTTGTGCCTAATTCCCAGGATCTGTAGAATTATTCCTTCATATTCGGAACAGCACCATACCCCAGCTGATGTCACAACTACTACCAGAGAGGGCCTGGCTGGAAGGTAAGCTGTCCTAACTTTGTGTGGGAAATGACAGGTAGTATGATCTGAAAGTATGTAACTAAATGTTACCCTTCTGTCTAGCTTTCATCTAGGAGACTCAGAGAATACCAGCCGGCACCGTTGTTGGCACCGGTGAGGAATCCTAAAACGCCAGGGAAAGACCGCTTTAATGAGACCCATGGAAGAACACAGTGACCAGTGTAGCAGGCTGTTGGGCTCTTGAAACCAGATTCGGATGTCTGGACAGGACTGTGTGGAGCCCTTTTCTACTGTGTAAGATCGCTGTGGTGTGCTGCATACTCCACAACATTCCCCTTAGACAGAACATACCTTACATCGCAGTGGATGCGGGCCATGAAGACCCACCGGGTGGGGACCCTGAAATGCCAAATGAAGATGATGATAGTGGTGCGGAGAAAGGAACTGACTTGCGTCATTATCTCATCCAAAACTACTTCTCCTGAGTGAAATTATGGTGTGAGACGTGAAGACTTTGACTTTTCTTGCAACTCTTGTGATGTTGTGAGGGTGATGTTAATGCTACATACTAGGAATATATGGGTCTGGAAATGTCTGGGTGAAGGTGTTTGTATTGTAAGTGTGCTTTGTTCAGCAGTAAATGTTGTCTTAGACTGTGTTCTCTAGAAGTTAACAATGTGATGTGTGTCATATGTATGTTTTCTTAGTTAATCTCTCTGTGTTGGTCTGTTTAGGTACCCTCACCATGTCATCTTCATTTGGATGGTTCAGAGTTTTGACATTAACAGGTCTATGATGCTGTTCAAATGTATGAGGTGGACATGGATTAGTCTTGGGAATGGCTGTCACAGAATTTGGATGTACAAAGTCAGTACAAAGACAGCTTGCACAACGACAGGATAGGAGATACCTAGCTTCCGTTGGACTTGTTCCTTGTGGTGTGATGGTCATAATACAATATATGTGCCATCACAAGATCCAACACAATGTTGTGTTGTGCCAAAATCATGTTATCTGCCTTCACATTGGCTAATTCCACATTGCCTATGAACTGGCTGTAGCTGTTGATGTGTCTCTCTCCTCATTGTAGGTCAAAGTGCTTGTAGCACATCACTGACACTTGTTTGTAACATTCCACCAGATTCAAGCACCACTGGATTGAAATGACGCTTTGGTCTGAAACTGTTGTACTGACACATGTATGTTTCTTTATTTGATGTAGGATTCCTTTTGTGAGGTAGGCAATATGGCTCCCTCTGATGATATAGACCTAATTTATTGTTGCCTATTGTGTAGGATATTGTCAGATGTATCCTCTCCTTCCATGTTGTGAAAGTCTCCAAGTGACTCTGTGATCACTGACACAGAATAGCTGAATCATGTCTAATTTGCAATGTATCTGACATCATGTCAGCCTATGATTTGAACCATGGAATAAAAATGTTCTCAGCCCAGACACTTGTGTGTATGTGTTATTGTGACATGGTAGTGGCGCTTAGTTGAACATTGTTTACATACAACATAACCATGCTTCCAGAAGTCCCTAGTTTTGACATTGCAAAGTCCACATGGTAGTACATTCACAATGTTGTATGTGAGAATTACAACAGGAGACAATGCTTTGCTGGTGTGTGTTTTTAATGAAGTGAACAAGGATACGATCAAGAAATGACTTTAAAATTACAAAGTGCAAACAAAATGTGAAGTCTTCAGTCAAGGTGGATGAAACCATTGTAGCTGAGTCCAAATTGTCTGGAGTCCAAAGTCCAGCATACCCCTCCCATCAAATATGGAAAAGTGGGCAGGAATAGTCCAACAAAGTGAATGTGTAGCACACACAAGAGGACATTAGGGGCAAGGTTTCTTCTTGGCGGTGGTGGGCGTCTTGCCATCCTGAGCTCCTGGATTATCCTGCGGATATCCCCTCGGTTTGCAAGAGGGGGGATCTGGAGCTGCTGAGACAGGGGTGCATGCAGGCGTGTCCTCCTCTGATAAGGACTCCCTTACTGAGGCTGCAGCAGATATTGATGATCTGGATGTACTTGGACCACAGGAAGGGGTAGATGCAGGTGGAACAGCCCTGCAGATGGTAGTGTTGAAGTCCCGCAGCACCCCAACCAGGTAGGCCACCTCAGTGCTGATACCGGCCACCTAAGTGTGAATGCCAGCCACTTTGGTGTGGTGCCGGCCACCTCAACTTGGATGGCAGCAACCTCCTGGTATGTGTCCCTCTGCAGCACCTTCATGACCCGGATTTCAGTCAATATCTGGCCTATGACAGTTCTGGACAGATTAGGGGTACCCACCCCAGAGCCCGCTGGGGCCCCGGTCAGAGCTTCAGAACCAAGCGAAGCAGAGGAAGCCTCCCCAGTTCCGATGGACCCAGTCTCAGGCCCTTGGCAGTGCACTCTTCCACACGCCAGGCCTGAGGACGTCGATCAGGATGGGGGAGCCTCGACCCCAGGGCACGTGGGGCCTTGGTTCTGGGCCATCTAGTCACTGGCTGAGAACCGTCAGACCACAAGTGAGTCTGGGTACCCTGTCCCCAGTAATCCAGAGGAAGGCTACCCTCCTTTTTTCTAATGCGTGCGCACGGAGTGACTGCGGGGACCGAAGGTTCGCACGCACCCAGCCTCCTGGTGCCCTGGCTGGGCTCATGGAAGAAAATGAGCCCTGATCTGGACTTCCAAGGCAGCCCAGCCATCTAGTCCCCCTCCCACAGTTGAAAGCATGGCAGGCGACCAAATGGCCAGGCTCAGGGAACCCTGCGGCCGGAGCCCCAGCTGGGCATCAGGCACAGAGCTGCAAGGAGGGCCCTGACGGAGCTCTGACCCAGGGCCTGCAGGCACCTTATCAAGCAGACGAAGCAGGGGATGACTCCCCAGGCCTGATGGAATCCAGTCTTGGACCCTTGGCAGTGCGACAGGATGGAGGACGGAGCCCAGGGGTCCTTTGGCTCGTTCAGGGCTCCTTGAACAGGCCACGCAGGTGAAGCTCCCTGGGCCCAGAAAAATGATAATAATACTTAATCTACCATTTTGTTCCCTTATATTTTGGACACTAGCTCAGCCAGCATCCAGGGAAACCTAGTCATACTAGGGCTATCCAGGGTGGGCTGACTTGCGTGGCTCTCACCATGTTTTATAACCCAGAATGCCTTTCAAAGCTCAGACTTTGACTACAAAAAAACGCATTTTCCTCACATTTCTGTGCTGGAAGGTTTTGGAATCTGCAGGGAACCCCATACTTCCTTCCACCCAGCATTTCCCCGGGTCTCCCGATACAAATGGCAGGGGAAGAACTTTCCCTGCTCCAGAGGCTGAAAAATAACAAGTATTGGCATAGCCAATAGGTCTTGCCTTTGGGTCCTTATAAGTATTTAGCCATGCAACACTTGATGTTGTTGCACCAAGGATATTGTGCTGGATAACTAAACACTTATAAGGTCCCAAAGGCGCAACCTTTTGGCTATGCCAATGCTTGTGTAATGTGTAAAGAATGAGCTTTCAAAGTGAACACTGGAATAGCTCTAAAGATCGCTATCACTCTTGTGACTTGCATCTGGGTCTGTTTTCGGAATGTAAAGATTCAGTGAAATGCCCTTAATCACGGGATGGGAAGCTTCACACCGCGGAAGGAACCTTGTTTTCAAGTAGTAAATAGGTTTGGTATTGCTATTAAGCCTTATGCTGTGTTCTTTTTGTATAGGTTATTTTTTCAAAAGTAAAATGTTAACGTGCAGCAGAGAAAAAAAGACCCAGTCTCAGGCCCTTGGCAGTGCACTCTTCCACACGCCAGGCCTGCTATAGCAGAGGCACAAACATAAGAATGTTGTATTTTATTAACCCTTCATTTAAAGGACAACCTATGTGCGGATATACGGATGAAAGGCTGCGTGTCTTTTTTGTAGTGGTTTATTTGTTATATGCTTTTTGCAGATTAGAAAGGGAGCTTGTCTTTTATTTCTAATTTATGTATTTTATTTGCTAGACAGTCGAGGGGTGGTCTGAAAACGCCACCAGCAACCCAAGGGGATTTCTATCACTTGTGGAACGTTTTCATGATGTTCTATTAGGGTAATCCACATTATTGCGGAGTATGCAACAGTGTATTAATGAACAGTCCCCAAAAAACAAACACAGCTGGGGCTGATTTTGCATGAGGGGTGGGAGAACACAGTCCTCGCAGAAAAGGGGGGCCTGCACAGCAAAACTCGAGAAAAATTTGAAAATGCCAAGCGATGGAGGAGACTGGAGATGGAATCTGTTTAAGCGCCAGGAGCAGGAAAGCGTTGCAGAGGGAAAGGGAAAACAAGCAACAGAGCAGGAGGTGCGTGTGTAGGGATAAAAGATGAAATGTGGCAGCCAGGGACAGGGGGCAACAATAAACGGAAGCAGGAGCTACAGCTGTAACAATAAAAACAAATGAAGCACAGCAGCCAGAAACAAAGTAGTGTTTACGTGAAGCCCTTAAGGCACGCATCATGTGCACAGAATGGTCTGAGGCAGTGCTAAAGTATCGTGGAGGGATGGATGAGAGATGGGTAGGGGGCAGCAAGCAACAATGCAGTGGTGTGGCCACAATAATGAATACGCTGAAAGTAAAATCACGTGCAAGCGGTGGTCCGAGGCAGTCCTAAAGTAACGTGGAGGGAGGGATAAGGGACGAGGAGGGGAGAGGGCAGCAAGCAACGGAGCGGGAGGTGCGGCCGCAATAATGAACACGCTGAAAGTAAAAATAGTTCATTAGACAAATCATAAATAAACAAACTATTAAGACAACATGTAACAAGGAAAATCCCATGGAAGGAAATCAAACGGCAAAAGGAGGAACAAAGACAACAAAGGGATCATAGAAAAGCAAGATTGTACAAAGAGCACTACAAGGAACCAATGTAACAAGCACGCGAGTGGTGCGTGCGTGAGGTGTGACCATGACGAGAGAGGAAAGCCAGGAAAGCGGGAGAGTGACAAAAAGAAAACATGCATGCGAGTGGTGCGTGCGTGCGCGCGTGCCCATGACGAGAGAGGAAAGCCAGATGGCGCCTCTGCTCGTAACTGTGCACGTAACCGCACGCTCTATGCCACACAATAAGCTGTGGTCGGCTTTTTAAAGCCCTCTCACTAAATGTTTTGCCAGAGCAGCGCATACGCTGGCTCAGGCGAGGCCTAAAAATGAAATCCCATTGCTGTATACCACAGAGGGATTTCCAGAACGTGCGCAGAGGGCGTAACGGTTACGTCCTCCGCAGACGGCCACCGTGGCAGAGGATGTAACGGTTACGTCCCCTGGCACAGAAAAGGTTCAAAGTGCCAACTTTGTTATTTAACTTTCTCTACTAGTTAGGCTAAACCCAGAGTCTGTTTATTTGAATCTACAACTTCTATTTTAAGGCATCTATTGACATTCTTTTTCAAAGGTCTGATGGTTTTGTAAGAATGTATCTACGTTCCATATTAATGCCAAAAGAGGACCAAGTCATTCTTGATGGTGCAGGGGATTGACTGGAAAGAGCCTTGTATAATTCTGGGGACAAGGCCACAAGCTAATATAAAGGCTAAGGGGTGAAGTAACCTGCCTAAGGATGGTGTGGTTGGTCTATGTTTGTTTGAAGTTTTTAGGCACATGATACTATGATCATATTTAATTTTCAAGGTTTGTTTCTTAACGTGCCCACACTATCCGTTATGCCTTGTGCAGAGGTAATCTGCACACATGTAAGATTTCAAAGATAATATTAAATGCAACCTTTGTATATATGAGGACCAAAAGAATACTCCAGAGACACCAGAAATGCTTCTGTACCATCATTCACAACTGCACATAGGGTGCCACCTTACCAAGAGAAAGATATCGGCCATCTGTTCACGTTTTAATATTCTGCAAAGGCCCACACTCCATCTGAACTTTATACGAAGTCATTTGTTTTTATTTTTCACATGACCCTTTGTCTTTGCTAAGTTTATCAGTCAGGGGTCATAAGGGCAGCTGTAAAATTATTTTAACATGTGCTTTGCTTTTCTAACATTTACAGTTTAAAGTATGTATTGAAAAAATATGAGCTTTATATGCTTTTTCACATTCTTGTATTGGCAGGCACATTAAACAACCAGTCAAGCAGGAATAAAAATAGTCCAGGTGGCAACCCTATCTCTATCTCATTAAATATGCATCCCTAGCTCCGCCCCTTAGCACCGCCCATGTCCCCCCTTTCCCACCCCACATTCAATTTGTTGAGTAGTTACACTATTTTTTACTGTTTAAAGTACTAACCCTGACGCACTCTATTCCAGAAATGTCAAGAAAGTGTGATCGCAAGCGACCTTAATTTCTTTTCTTTGTTTTTAGGGTGCTTGCCATTTAAATAGATGTTGCCAGGTTCTACGTGGGCAGCGGCTGTAGGCGTGCCGGAACAAGCCCTCTTTGCTCTGGGCCAATGGGAAGGGAGTTCAGACACTCTCGCGAAGCTGGAACCAGGAAGTAGCTAAATTACTTTCAGTTTCATTTACTGATATTTTGTTTAATATGCAGGTTGTGATGTAGCCAGGAGGCGCAAGGCACCGCGCAGTAAGTACACTGTTTCTATAGCTGAAAAATGAAAAACTTTTACTGAAATACGATTTCTTCCTACCTTAGTTATGTTTGTTATGTTCTTATTTTGAACTATTCTTGATGTTAAAAACGTAAACAATTGTGTCTACATGCCGCGGGCAGTGGCAACGCCACCCCACCCATATATTCTGAGCCCGGTTTTAAAAAAAATTATAAATTAAAATATTTTGCGGCACTCTTGTTTTAAGAGAAATATTATCTTTGAAGTCGGAGGCAGAGATCACAAGTTTCCTACGAAAATGCGTGGGTAGTTGCTTTAGGACAACCTTCTGTTTTAAATTCTGAGACGAGCTGTCGTACTTTTGTTTAGGATACCTGGGGCTTTAAATTCCTAAAAAGCGATGAAAAACCTAGCCTGAATGAGATGTGCAGGCATATATATGCCTGAAACAATTGAGAGATGCACCTGAGACCACCAGTCTCACTTAATGTACAGAAACGCGACATTAACCGCGCTATAGATTTAGACTTTCTGTAAATTGCTCGCTGTGACGGTTAGCGTGATGGAGGTACCATCCTTAACGGGTATTGCTTTGCAACACGCATGCTTGTCGGAATGCCACAGGAAAGTCAGTAGACTGTGTTGCTTCCGCTGGAGTTCAGCCTTTGAGAACTGCAGGTTATACTCAAAGATCTTTGAGGCCGGTTCTCTAACCCACCGAGTTATTTCAGATAGGTGATCAGTCTCCAGCAGTATGCAGGCAATGAGTGGATGTTCCAATATGAGTACTTGGTTGGTCTGGTCGCATGCGGTCGGTTGCCTAATCCCTGTTTGAGCGTGGGATATTCCTTTAGTCCTCAAGCACCATATTTTTGACTGAAAATTGATGTAGTCAGAATCTTTATTAAGACGTTCCAGGTATATTGGGATCTAATAAAAGTATTTAGACTGTTGTAGAGTTGTGTATTTTTCATAGTTCTTGTAGGACATCTTGTTAACTGTTTTTGGACTCGATCAAGGTTCGAAGGAGATGCAGATGTTGAGTAATATTGGAGATCGGAAAAAATTCTAGATTGCTTTTGACTTTATTCTTTATTCTGGCTATATTGCACTCTTAAGAGAACTATGGCGATCTTACCAAGTTGTGGACAAGTTTTTGAGTGCCTCTAGTTTGTTTATCTTGTGGTAGATTGGCTCTTCGATAATGTACTGCTATCTGGTAATCACTCACATCGACTTTTCTTTTGATCTCATCAACCCTAGGTTTTCTTCTATAATGCTGTGGTTCAGTAGTTTGGAAATTGTTATGTTGGCCACATAGTGGCTGAACCGTTTTCTGGCAGCCTTATCTGCACATGGTGCCTTCTCCGATGTAGCTAGAATGGTAGGCTGAGAGTTTTGGCTATGTGATAGTGTGAATGTTTTTGTGGCTGTTCAGTAGTCTAGACACATGTAACAGGTTTGGAGGAGTGACTGACTGCAATGAATGCATTTTGGGAAGGAAGTTAGGGTGCTGTCCTGACGTAGACCCTAGGAGATCATTGCATGCATGTGGAATCTAGCTCACTGAAATGTGGTTTCCTATTTAGATCCAAGAGTTAGTGCATTTGTGCTTGTTTTAGACCCTCATTTCCATTAGGAGACATCTGCAAGTTGCACTACTCTTATGTTAGCCTTGTCACTTAACCACAGCTTTTTCTTGTTGGTAATTGATCAGGCTTTGTTATGATTTGTACACAGCTTCTACACAATTATTTACAGATAGTATAAACTTGTTTGAGTAGTAACACTGACAAGGCAAGCAAAACATAGCTTCAAGACAGATGGAGGAGGTAGGTGTAGAGGGGTGTGAGTACATGGTATGACGCACCACCTTTACTTACCAAAAATTATACTTCCACTGTGGTGCTAGGCTACACACAACCTATTCTACTCACTGCGCTTCCATACAACATAAACCAGCATGCAGGAATGTGTCCATCGTCTAGATCACTAAAAATGTTCCCAGATGCAGTAGAGCTATTGTGACAACAGAAACCACGCAGACCATATTTGCAGCGACATGCCGTTTCCATCACAGATTGCATTTTCTGCCCCCTTACTGCCAAGAACCACTGAATGATAGGACATGAACCCGTTTATTGAACTAACAGTAAGCCCACTTTACGAGAGATGTTTCAAGGCAAGAGCGAGTGGGCAATTGGCCAGGGACCCCATTTTCCAAGACCCCCCCTGGGAATGTAATATTCCCCCCACTTCATCACTCCTTTGTCAGTTTCTCTAGTTGAACCTCTCTCTCCCTGTCTACCTCTGGCTTTCTATACTCGTGTAATTTTTAGGAATGTTGGGGTCCCAGGAAAGCTTTTTTTTTTTATTTTGATTTATAAAAGTTTTTTTATTGAAAAATATAAATGGAATGTACATTGGCAGTTGTATACAGTACATTTGTGTTAGATATATTTCTTGGCTTGTCTAGAAGAGAGAAGAGAGATAAGAAAGAAAAAAGGGGGGGGGGGGGTTATTGCGTTGTCTTTAAGTGTTCGAGCAGAACATAGGTACAAAAATCACATTTGTTCCAAACAGCGGGCACCGGAACTTAACTTGCCCAGGGCCACGAAAATCCTTAAAATTACACTGCGCTAAGCGTTTTCAGTCCAGACATTACTGTGGACCATGTTTTGTATCTCACTTACATTTTTTGCCTCTTATTTATTATAGGACACATCTGCTGTCATGGTCCTAGACTGACTGTAGTGATGTAAGATAATCTCTGACTAATTTTGATAGTTTTACTAAGCCTCCCTCTTCAACCATATGCACTATTCACCCAGCCAGGGATCCCCGAATAAAGAGGATAGTCCTAGACTGTTTTAGTTATCACTTCTCTGGTGGGACATCACAGAAAAAAAACTTTGCTCTCCCATTAGGTGGTAGAGCCCTCCTGGAACCGCAAGTGAAGCAGGTGTAGAAAGCCCGATGATGAAGCATGCCACAATACGTGGGTGAGGATCTTGCCTTTCGCAGAATCACATTTCCACAGAAGTTGTAGTTGGATGCAGTGCACATTAGCATCAGCCTACTACAGTAGTATAAAATCTGATTGTATGAGAGGATGAAGCATAGGACTTTATCACCTCTCCCCCATTTTGAGCGGAAATGTGCCTGTGAGCACTGTCTATTGCTGCACATTATATGCCTAAGATAAATAGGTGTGAAGGAGGTTGAAATGAGGAAGCGTTCAGCAGTTTGGAGAGAGTGATTGGTGTGCCCAGTTGTGGCTGAGGAGAGTGGTAGGTATAATCAGAATGAGCCTGGGTGGCTGGTTCAGTATATGGTGTACACCTATTGGTGATACACCCTGCACTGAGTCCAGGCAACCCTTGGTGATAGTGTAAGAGGTCCCTGATAGCCAAAGCTCTCAAGGGGTAACTGTGGAGAGCAGCTAAGGCTTATTCAGGAGGGTGTAAGGCAGGTGCATTTACCACACAGTCATTTAAGATCACACAAGAAAGAGCCACACTAGTGTTAGAAATTAACTGTTGTATTTATTACACATCAACACTAATACTACTTTGGTATATCTCCTACCCGGAGAGATCAATACACAACAAAAGACACTTCAAAACAGTTAATAAAGCACATAAACACTTGGGCCCCCTATGGGGGGGCCAAACCATATACTAAAAAAATGGAATGCAATGTGAGTACCCAGACAAGACTACCACCCAAGGATCTGCAGTGCAGGGCAATCCCGGAACCACCACAGGTTAGTAACTAGTAGCCTCTACACGCCTGTGTGCAGCGGTGATACCACAAGTCAGTGTCCATAGGCTAGCATGGGGAAGTTGTGTTTGGAGTTTTTAGGATTCAGGACGCTTCCCAGAAGACCAGGAGGAAACCTGTCTGAAGAAGTAAGGTTGGAGAGCACTTTCACCAGTGGATACCCAGAGAAGCAAGATACATACACCAAGAAGCCCAGGTGCATAAGTGTGAAATTATGTTTGAACTTACCCTTAAAGTCAATAGGGATTTCCGGAAGTCCAGTGGCTACCGTGACCTGTGGACCAGGATGGTGAAATCCAAGCATGGATTCCAGATGAGCAGCACCTGCAGAAAGAGGAGACAGTCCATACCACCCGGAATTGTCCAGGAGGTGCAGGAGCACAATGCCCACCCTTCTCGAGGGTACTTCACTGTAGTATGGAGACTTGGAGTTGCAGCTATGGAGACCAGGCAATGCTGTAGGTGCACAGAAGCCATCCACTAGCTGTCCCACAATGGTCGATGAATTGCAGGAGGGTCAGTGGCCTGCAGGACCACCAACAACCCTTGACAAATGAAGCGGACGTGCTGCAGGAAGAAATGCTTAGTTGCAGATTAGCAAGATCTGAGTGACTCACCCATGACAGGTAAGTCCCGCCAACCCTCAGCAAGCAGGAAAGCCAGAAGCAATCGATGGAAGATCCCGGAGGCAGTAGGCGCTGGGAGAAGCGAGGAGGCCTCAGCAGCACAGTAAAGAGGGAGTCCCACGTTGCAGGATGTGCATTGAGGTTGTCACTTTTGCAGCAAAGTGATGCTTGAGGCTAGGGCTTCTGGGTGCTTGAAGATCTTTGGGCTGGAAAATAAGCAAGCCTTGACAATGGCAGATAGACATGGTTCCAGCAGCTCCACAACGAATTGCAGTCTTCCTAGTTGCACAGAAGACATGTCAGGCATCTGGAGAACTGCCAAACCACAATCTGTGTTGTAGAGCCTTGAAGAGTCTATGGGACAGCAGGGTCTACAAACCGGTCTCCGACTCCTTTACTTCATGGGATATTCCTTCCAGCTGTCCTTGATGCACACACAGTCCTGGTCACAGATGTTGCAGAATGGTAACAAAGCACTGACACAAGGTTGCAGTAGGAAGTACTCCTACCTGGAGCAGTCTTGTCGAGTCTGGCACAGCCAACAGCAGAGTCCAGTGTCCAGGAGCATAAGAGTCGTGTGGAGGATCCTGAAGACGCGTCTTTCAGAGAAATCATTGTTTTAGATTATTCTAGAGTCCCACCCTCAGGGGAACCCTTAAGTAACCCAGGAAGGGGGTTAATCAACTTCCGCTGTGACCCACCTACAAGGGGAGGGGGGGGGCAGGGATGCTACTTTGGTGGACTGACCTGTCAGATGCTCCCAGGGGCCTCTCCTTATCTTGCTTTCAAGATAGCAGAATCAAGTGGCCCCCTGGTATCTGAACAGGGGGTGTTCACTCTCCTGTCCTTTGTGTGGTTTCAAGCAGGAGCGAAGTGTTCCTGAACATGGGCAAATGGGTTAATGCAAGGAGGGCACCAATTGTGCCCTTCAAAGCAGTCTGGTGGTGCTCAGAATCATACCAACTTTAGCTCAGAGACACCCAATTCTAAAGGAGAGGTGGCTGCACCTCTCCTTTACAGGAAATCCTTTCTTCTGTCTTCCCGTACCCGAGTTAAGCTCATCAGCAGGAAGGCAGAACAGTGTCTGGGGTCAGCGGCAGCACTTGCTTGCCAGCAGACCCTGCAGGGCTACACAGGAAGTAATGGGGAGGTTCTCTAAGGAGCCCCCCAATACATGATGTAGGAAGCTGGCTCTGTATATATTATTACCACTATATGCTTATACTGTGCAGAGTCCAGGGGTTCTCCCAAAAGTGGATAGGGCTCAGTGTAAAACCCAAAGTGCTCTATTAGTGGTAGTGTGGGTGAGCAGCCTCAGGCCTAACACAGAGGAGTGTAAGACATTTATTGCACAACTTTGCTCAGTAATGGATACGCAACTCAAGAAGCCAATTTTAGAAAAATATACTTTGTTTGTATCTTATTTTAAGACCAAGATCTTCGCATTAAGGTAAGTATGATTATCAATAAAAATACTTTTCACTTTGAAAAATCGACACTTAGAAACTTTTTAGAACAGTTCAGTGTTATTCTATGGGGAAAACAATTTCCCGGTTAAACAGGTGAGTATCACACTCACAAATTCAGTCTTCAGGCCCAAAGTTCAGCAAAGAGCAAGGGTCAGGTGAGTACCGAAACTGCACCATCAGCAGCACAGGGCGTCTGGGTACAGAGGTCAAAGTCTGAGTCTGGCCCAATGCTTTTCATTGGAGGCTGGTGGTGCCTGGAGCTACACTGCTTGCAGGTAGATACATTGGTTGCATTGTCCAAGCTTTCTGGGTTAGGACAAGCACAGGGGGGGGGCACAAAGCAGCACCAAACATATGCCACTAGCAGCACAGGGGCGGCCGGGTTCCTGGTGCAATTTCAGTGTCTGGCGCCAATGCTTTTCAGAGTAGATTCTTCTTTTGGCAAACTGGCTGCAGGCGGTGCACCCGAGGTAGCAGGAGGGAAACCAACGACGGCAGAGGTAAGTAGAAATGTAGGGGGTCATAGGGGCATCGTCGGTTCCGCTCACCAAGAAGCATGGGCTATGGGTGCCTTTCGACGTCCGAATCCTCTTACCGGAGCCGAATGTGGTCAGGGGGAGCCTCTGGATTCACACTGCAGGTGCCGCCATGGGGATCAGGAGAAATCAGCCAACGGTAGGCACAAGGTCAGGATCGATGTGGAGACTTCACGGCTCAGGTGAGCCATTCAGACTCGGCAGTTGGCTTTGGGTGCAGAGTGGGCAGGGATCGTGGTTCCAGCTGGATCCAGAGTCCTTGGAGTTGGTTTCATTTGGACAGGTCTGCTGTCCACAGGAGATTTGAGTGTTTTTCGAAGGCCACAGTCTTCCAAGGGTTTATGGGGTCGCTGGCTGCAAGGCAGGTAGCAGGTTCTCAGAACTTGATACATACCGTTAGGGAGTGGGGCTAAGACAGTCTTCTTCAGTCTTATCTGCAGGGATGTCTTCTTTCTTAGATCATCACAGATCTAGATTCTATGTCTTGGTGAGCCACCTCCATGCTAGATTTTGGTATTTTAGGGGAGTAGCTGGTAGGGCCAATGGGCACCTTACCTGGGGTGACTACACCCTCTATTATGCCACCCTCCTGTGTGTGTGTGTGTGGGGGGGGGGGGTCGGCATAGACCTAGCCCTGATTAAAGGGATCTCCCCATCTTCAAGGTGGTGGGGACTGAAAGATGCGCTTCATCTCGCCTCCCCCACTGTAGGGGTGGAGTTGACAGAGGTGGTTTTCTCTCCCAAAGTGCGGGTGTAAACCAGAGGCTGCCATCTGCTGATAGCAGCAGAGGCTGAGGGTCACATTACAAAGGTGACAGGCCTTTAAAGCTTCCCCTTTCGAGCACCGGCCCATCTTGGGAGAGGAGGTGTGACACCTCTGCCCAGGATGTGCTTTGTTTCTGGTCCCTAAGAGCAGGGGCTCTCTACCCAGAGGTCCAGAAACATGTCTGGTGGTGGATGGCTGCCTACAGTCGGTCAGAGACCACACCAGGGTTGGTAGGTTTTCAGGGGGCACCTCTGAGGTGCTCTCTGGGTACATGGTACAATCAGTCATTACACACGGACACCAGGCAAAAAGTGGGGGTAACCATGTCAGAAGCATTCTAATTTCCTACAAAGGGTGCTTGCTGTGGCTTGGTGCACCTAAAGTGAGCGCTCTCTGTTGAAGATGTGTGTACAAGAAGAGATTACTCTGTGCGAGAAGGTGTGCTTTTAGTCTAGAGTGCAGAAGGTGGAGTGTTCAGTGTGCCAGAGGATCCCTCCTACATATACAGCACCCTATGCTGGGAAGTTATTTTTAAAAAGATACACGTGTCGAAAAGGTGGTCTAACTTCAGATTACCACTTCACTCACGTCCATTTCTGGTCAATACAGCAAGTACTATTTAGTTGATACAAAAAGATTTGTTTCTCTCATTGCACTACTTGTATAACTGAAAAGCTGGGTTTCTGCTGCGGTACCCCCCCCCCCCCCCCCCCCCCCCCCACACACACACACTTTTTGCTAGACTACTGATGCCCTTTTGATTTGATGTGCCCTGGGTTCCTGCCAATCAGGTTCTCAGGGCCTGTGTTCTTTCCCCAGAACTGTCCCCAAACCCAATTGGCATCTCTGGCCACAGGTCAGCCCCTAGTAAATGGTACCACAAATACCCAGGGAAGACCTCGAAGGGCTGAAGCGCGTATTGTGCATTGTGTAATAAAGGTTTGATATCCTATCAAGTGAATGTCTTGGACCGTCCAGGTTTCTTGAAAGCACAATATATTGTGCTTGTTTACTATGTCTAACCATTCTTGGAGGTCCACTTTATCCTTTAAACCCGCTAGGTTCCATGATATAATAGACTGGCCTTTGGGGGTTTTCTTATTAGCGGTATCGACCTCTCTCATCTTAGATCTTCTGTCAAGTGGTCCTTCCTCCCTGTATATCGTGTCGTAAGCAGTATGTATAACTGGCTCATAATCCCTTGAAACCTCTGTAGTGAGTCAGTCCACCCCATCCAATCCAGAGAGAGAAGCAAATCGGTTAAAGGTGGGGATGTTAAAGATAGGACCCGCCGGGGTACGCGTATAGGGATACTGTGGTCTTGAAGGGTTACTTAATAAAGCTTGTGGGTAGAAATAACTTAAATCACGGGTAGATAATACCTCCCCCTCCATTCTCAAGGTACCAGTCTCTGATATGGATAGTCGCCCTGCGATCTCTGAAATTGATAATGATGACATCCCCCTGTATATCTTTCGGTCTTTGTCCCACCCAACCTAATCTTCTTACATGTAAGATTTCACCATCTATGTTGGGGGTAATGGCCTGTTCTTTCTCAGCCAGTGCACTACTTTGTTCTTAAGCTCTGGGTATCCCTCAGTTTTCCCCGCTACCAGCTCTGGGACCCCAGTGAGTATTATAAATAAGGTGCGACCTCTGGAGGGAGATCAATTTGATGAACGGTTCCTTTTGAATTATCTGAATGAAATGTCCTTGCGGTATTTCCGTGCTTGTAATCTGGCTTACTTGCTTGCCCTCCGGCTCTTTCTTCACTAGGTCTCCTGAGGTCGGTATCTATATTCATATTTAGAGGGGCCGGGGTGTTATCGTGGGCTGGGGGCAATAAATCAACGCTATATTTGAGGGTTAGTTGTTTTAGGCTCTGTGGATAGCACAGAAGAGATCGAGTCATGTCTATTAGCTGGCAATTCCCTGAGTAGTTTAGTGTTGGTAGTAGTCGATTCTTGGATGGACCCCAATTGCTCTGCCATTCTTTTCACTCTCTCCACGAGTGGTAGTAATAAGGATTTGACCAGTTGTTCAATATTTCCCATTGGATCTTGAATAAGATGGGAATATGGGGGCGAGTGATCTGGCACAGGCTTCCTTGCTGCAGAACCTTGGCCCTTTAAGGGGCTCAAAACTATTTTAGGTGTTTTTGCTCGTCTGCCTATTTGGCTATTCCCCCCTCGGTTTCTTTTGTTTGGAGGTCCTGACCCCAATGATTTAGTCAATATAATCTTATTGGTGGCGGGCTTCCTAGATGTCAATAGTGTTTGCTCCTCTGAAGAAATTTCCGTTTGGGATCCTATATTCAGGTTTATAAAATTAGGCTCCCTGCTTATCTCTGCTGATTTCGCTAGATCTTGTGGCTGTGGGGGAATACCAGTGTCGTTTAATTATTCTATATCGATGCCGTGATTAGGTGGTGTGGTCGCTTGCTGGATGGGACCCATGGAAGAGCGTTTATACAGCAATTCTGAAGACAAGCGCCGCTCGGTGATGGCTATTTCACATTCTAACACTGTAGCGGCCCTCGTAATAAACTGGTCTTGGGTCCCTCTGACAGTCACTCCCACCAGGGATTTCCTGCAATTACTGAGCCGTGAGTTCATTTTTCTAGTATGTATTGATGGTTTACAGCTTGTAATGCAAAGATGATACATGAAATAGTACACAGTTCATTTAAGATTTTCCTCAGTGTGTATGTCCCGGGTAACCAATATAAGGGAGGTGGCCTAGCCCAGCCTCGGCCTGCCCCAGACGGCCCGCCCTTTTTCCCAGGCTTAGCCCGGCGCTGCCCGCGCGCGTCCCGCGACGCCGTGAGAGTGCCGTTGTTTTGAGCTACTTCCGGGCGCGGAAGTGGGCGGAGTTGGGCGGGGCGATGTGCAAAGGCTTCTGGGGGCTGTAGTCCCCCCACTCGGCAGCCGCGTGATGTCCCTGAGACGGCAGCGGGGGGACCAACAGCCAGAGATGGGTCTGAGCGCTAAGCAGCGGGATTTAGCAGGTACGATTCCCCCAAACAGTGCCTGTGTCCAAAAAACGAGTCCGTGCAAGAGGCTCCCGCTCTACCGAGTGATTGCTGTTGTTTTGAGCGCCTTCCGGGCGCAGAAGTGGGCGGAGTTGGGCGGGGCGATGTGCAAAGGCTTCTGGGGGCTGTAGTCCCCCTGCTCGGCAGCCGCGTGATGTTCCTGAGGCGGCAGCGGGGGGCCAACAGCCAGAGATGGGTCTGAGCGCTAAGCAGCGGGATTTAGCAGGTACGATTCCCCCAAACAGTGCCTGTGTCCAAAAAAGTAGTCGGTGCAAGAGGCTGCCGCTCCACCGAGGGAGTGCCGTTGTTTTGAGCGCCTTCCGGGCGCGGAAGTGGGCAGAGTTGGGCGGGGCGATGTTCAAAGGCTTCTGGGGGCTGTATTCCCCCCGGTCGGCAGCCGTGTGATGTTCCTGAGGCGGCAGCGCGGGGGACCAACAGCCAGAGATGGGTCTGAGCGCTAAGCAGCGGGATTTAGCAGGTACGATTCCCCCAAACAGTGCCTGTGTCCAAAAAACGAGTCGGTGCAAGAGGCTCCCCATGTCACTTTCTTTGGACATTGTTGGTACAAGTGAAACAGCTTCTGATTAGAGTAAAGGCAACTAAGCTGTTTGCACCGAATGGGTAATAGCATTGCTGAAGCTGCTCTAATGGTATATAATGTGAAACCGGTGACAGAGGTGAATTTTTCTACTGAGGTTTGGGGGCGTAACCTGTCAAAAGCTGTACGAATTACAGAGAATAATTTAGATAAGAGAATTCCAGGGGCCTCGTGTGGGTGTAGCAGTTTATTCGGTTATGGGGAACTGGGCATTAACCTTCTGAGAGATAGTTTTGTTTGGTGAATCTATGGACAAAGAGAGAGCTAGATGTGGCATATGCCCCTAATAAAATATGCATTAGCCTTGACTTGGGTAACTTTCCATGAAACTTTCCATCTGATGCCAGTAAGGTCCAAAAAGTACCTCAGAAATGTTTATATACATAATAAAAAACAGAAAATGTTAAAAGCTCAATTTATATGCCTGTAGTCCAAAGATATATTCCCCATTTCTAACAATGAGACCATTAAAACCGTATTATTGTGAAATCTTCAGAAAGGACTCTGATTATAGAGTTTATATTGAGTTAGCTGCCATGACTAAGCAACCAGAAATATTGTAAAAGGGAAAGAGGTTAGTTTAACATATTTTATTGACCTTTTGATGTCCTCGCATGTGAGAGAGGGAGTCCGTGGTTACAATGCAGCTACAGCGTACCACTTAAAATCGATTGAGCCAAATGTCCTCTGTAAATTAACCAATTATGTAAAATGAGCCCTGGGATGAATCTGTAGTTGATACGAATGAAGTGTTGAATCATTAGCTCAATTCTTGCATTTTGAACTATGCATGTTTTGTATTGCTAAACATACTTTTTGATGTTTTGTATGAACTCTCGAACAACTATAACATTGAATTGAACTTTTGATTGTACCCTGGGCACTTCTAGATCCCACTGCTGATGAGACAAGCCACTGTGATACAAGAGTGTTACTCTCTGGATTGCAGACCTTGGACTCTTCCAGCACCTGCCTTACTGCATGAAGGGCTTGTGATATTTTCTTTTCTGGAGTTGGCAGTAGTGTAGAACTCGTATTCATTCCCCTCATACTTCCCTTGGTGCCCTAACAGATTGTGTGTTCTGCCAAAGAGTCTGAGGGACAGTACATGTTTTAGGTGATTTGACTAAAAAGCCTTCTCCAGTGTCTGGAATTCTGACCTTAAAAAGTTATTTCCAAACCTCCCTATTTTTCCTTCCTAATTGATCCTCAAGTTAAGCGACTTTCCCTTGACAGCGTATATTGTTTTCAGCCAGCCAGAACTCTGCTGGCTGTTCTTGGAATGTTTCCTGTGAATCATTCCACATTTTTGTTTTAGGCGATCAAGGCTTGTTTGGAACTATCAATAGAATGTTGATGTTTATAAGAGCAAGGTGCTTGACCACTCCAAGCAAGCTTTACACTCACTTTGTCTGGTTATCCAGCTATTATTTGCATTTTGCAGTAAACCCTGGACAGTCCTTTCTGAATGTATTTCCTCAGGATCACAAACGTGTAAACTGATTTCTTCGAATTACTGTTTTTGAATCTGTGTCTTAGTCACTAGATTCGATTTTTTTTTCCTCTATGTGAACATGTTTGTATTTTGCACTATAGGGATGTTGTTATTTGTTTTCAGATCATGGGCGATGTGAAAAGGCTTCTAGAGTCCTTTACAGATGAGATCACCTGCTGCATCTGTTTGGAGGTTTTCAAAGACCCTGTTTCGATCGAATGCGGTCACAACTTCTGCCATGGTTGCATTTCTGAACACTGGGTTAGTCACAATGGCCAGGGCTATAAGTGTCCCGAGTGCCGGAAGACCTGCCAACCCAACAAGATGCCTACTGACTTCCGAATCAAGAGCCTGGTGGACAAGATAAACGAGGCGCTGAAGGCCAGCGGCAGGCCAGCACATGTGAGTGATCATCAGGCATGTCTTTAACTCTCAGTAGATTTATCAAGAGAGTATTATAAATATTGCAGCATTGTCTAGGTTAGATCTGGCCTCCATTGCTATTTTGTTTACTGGGTGTATTCTAGATTTCAGTATGTGACAACATTTAGAGTTGTTAGAATATTATAACTGTGTGAGATGAGCTTTCTCCATTAGCAGTACTAAGAGGGTATTGATGCTTGAAGAGCTGGTTCCTGGTACAGGCATATTTCATCAGCAAATAATGAACCTCTTGTAGTGGTAACATTTTAGGTCATTAAATTACCACCCCCTCCCCTCCCCCTCACTATGCTCATTATTTATACAGTAAGACCTCATAGAAAAAAGATATTTAGTGAAAACGACTGTGATTTTCTTTTTCTGTGGTGTACCCTTATTGGACTCAGTCTGGCACTGTATATTTCATAACATTGGAAAAACATTTTTGTCAGGATTTTGGCTTTTTAATGAAAAGTTAGACGCATTAGTTTGGCTTGCTTTTTCAGTGATAAATCTTACCAATTTGCTTTGCTAACACTTGTTATATTACTGACAGCATCCAAATAATGATGGTGGTGGTTGTGGTGGCAGTTGTAAAAGTAGTGGTCGTGGAAATGGCGGTGATTATAATGGTGGTAACAATGGTGGTAAAGGTGTTGGCGATAATGGTTACTGCGGTATTGCTAGTGAAGATCTGTATGGGGTGCATGTATGATAAAGAATTGAATGTGTGATGCTTGAGTGTACTTTTTAAATGTAAGAAGTTCCTCATGTTTTGCAATGTAGGCATTCCAGTGAAGGTGTTAAGATGCACCCAGTAGCCTGCAGGGAGAGAAACCACTGGAGGTGGGCCGAAGCCCATTCTATGTATATTTGAAAGAATTATAAACAAAATTTGTGGCGGACCTGAAAGTGGATTAGGGCGAGAGTGATGCCCCCAAATATAGATTTTCCCTGCAAGGTATATTAGATCACTTGTGTTTAAAATTCATGAATTAAACTTGTTTTAATTTTAATTAAATCTAAAATAATTTACCAAAGGCTGACATTTATTTAGGTGGGTTTTGCAAAGTACACTTTGCAGTTTTACCACTGTTAATGTTACTGGCACATTCTTTGATTTAGAGTACAGAGAGAATATCTTGCACAGTCTTTTCCACTTACTGATTTTAGGCATAGGGCCACACGCTTTTCAGCATGACCAACTCTTCAGGTATCATATTTCTAGCAATTTATTTTACATCGATCCGTGAAGAGAATATTGAGGAACTCTGCTGGGGAAAATTTTAATTTAGCCACAAGCCTGCTGAGCCTTCGACTTGAGATAGATCCTTTATATAGACACCCAGACATCCTTAATTTATCTCTAGGTGGACATAGTTAAAGTGGCCTCAGATATTTAACCGAGACCACACCAATCCACAGGCATGTCTTTCCCTCCTCCTGTTCAGACCTGCATGGTAGAAATGCCCGGTTTCTACTATCTTGGTTAAACTGGACAAAGAAAGGTCATATATACTCTCGAAACAGGTTTTGCAACTACAAACTGGTGTATATGCTGAAAGTTGAGGATGGAAATAATGGAACGTGTGGGGTTGGCATTAGTCAAGCCTAGTTTCCACTAAGCTTCAGTTTTTAGAGAAATCGACCTATGTTGTGCAGGGACAATTTGGGTCCCTCTTTTGCCTGGAAGAGAATTCCATTTGCTTGAAAGACTAGGCACTGCCATGTAGGTGTGCAGTAATTTGAATAGAGAGTTTCTTACACGGTGCAGCATGAATTTCTCCAAGTTTCTAGAATTGGTATTTGTTTAGAGAGCTCACTCTTGTGGTGTAATAGGATATGCACCTGTGATGAGTGCCCTCAAATATGGTTCTGTTGCGCTCTCCCTTGAAGTAAAAGAGGATATCGTGATGAAGTGAACTCCTGGAAATAGGATATTGGTATGCTATAATCGCCCTCTATTGGTTAAAATAGTTTATTTTTTCTTTAGATCATTTTTCTATAAAAGTGCCTGGACCTGCATTGACATTCAAAACACATTGATTGCCCCAACTTATTGGAACTCATTCCTTGAGGACCAGAGATGTCTAGAAAGCAATGGTTGATTGTGATTTTTTAGGGCTCGCGCCTGCGATTGCAGGGGCAAAGCCCCTGCTGTCGCAAAGAGAGTCTATTGCAATCGTTTCAGTCTTCAAGGACTACCCAGAGTCGACAAGAGACTGGCACGCGCACGCAGCCTGCCGGAATCGGATCAGGTCGCGCGCGTGAACACGCGCTCCGATTCCGGCAGGCTGTTCACAACACATGCACACGCAGGCAGGCACGCACACACAACACAGACAGACAGACGCACACACACAGACAGACAGACGCACGCACGCACACACACACAGACGCACCCACACACGCACACACATTCCCCCCCCCCCCCCCCCCCCCCCCCAACTCACCGGGCTCTTTCAGCGTGTTCCGTGTCTCTGTCTCTCGTCAGCCAGTGGGTCAGTCTCGATCTGCCTCCGCAGCGCTGGTCTTCACCCGGGCCCCCTCCTGGGACCCGGGACTTCAGATGCCGCACTCCGCTTTGGCGCCGGGGCTCGGAGCGCGCATGCGCGGGCAGCCCCCGCCCTCTCACTCTCAGCCCGGGCTGCTTTCGGTTTCGTAGGTGAGTGAAGTCATCGCTTTATTCTTAAAACTGAAGGGTGCATACAAAGACTGATCTGCTGTCTGCCTCTCTGGATTCCTACTCCCACAACGTTATTATGCAGTTTTCTATAAAGTGAACTACTGGAGCGATTTAAATGAGCCCCAAATTACATTACACAAGGTCAGAATTTTGTTTAGCGTACAGTGTGTTTACATGATTTGCTCCAAATCACCAGGTGATGAGCAGACGCCGACACAAACCTGGGCCTCTAGTTCCAAAGTCTGCAGCTCTCTACCCCAACATTGTTCTGCCTGCAATACAAACGCACAGTGCTTGTTCTTCGAGCAGTAGTCTGCCTACCACTTACTGCATGTGACACGCTTTCAGCAGTTCACATAGGGCGCGTGCCTTTTTATGCGACAGCAGTATCATAAGAAAAAAAATTGTGCCTCATGCAAGTGACGCGGCTTAGTTAATCTCAACACTATTGATGGGATGTGTGTAACTAACTGTGCTGTCTTCGGTTTCGCTTTTGGCAGGCGCAAGAAGGAGGAGAGGTCATAAATGTTGCAGTAATTAACTCATTGCCAGAGGCAGCTTGGTCTTTGAATTAACATCTGCATTTGTGAAGAAATGTTGCTTTGTTGAGGCTTCCCATTTTCCAATTTCGAGACCCATGCAGCTGTATTATTTCCAACAAGGTATCCTTTACAATGGCACGATTTTGTCTGATCCATGCATTCAGACATGGCTCTCACGGCAGACAAGGAGCCCAATGTCCTGTGTGTCACTTTGCATGCTGTGAATTCTGAACCCCATGCTTATAATTTTCAAAAGGGAAACAACAAGCCCCAAAATGCAACATGCCTTTAGCTGAAGATACAGAACTGGTTGAAGTTGTCACACATGCCATGAGGGCATCTAGCAATTGCGCTTGTTCTTAATGTTATGAATGTTGCATTTCCCTGAGATGCCGCTCTGTTAGTCACTGCCTCTCATATGTTCACGGTTCCCCTTTCTGCTGTCAGTCGCTGGCTCCATCACACCCCCTCTCCGACTCCCACGCAAATTCTTGTTTTTTAATGGCGGCGCCGTCTTCTCCGCAGAAATCTACATTTATTGTCCAAAGCCTTCACCTGTACCCTGGATGGTGACCTCCTGATGGCTGGAGGAGCTTCGAGGCAGGCTGGGCTTGGAGTGGCTTCAGGTCACCCACAGCCGAAGGGGGTGACATCTCTTTTCTTGGCAAGAGAACTTCGCCGTACTTTCAACGGGACATTCTGGTGGCCCCAGCCCCTCCGGCGGCTATGAGTCTGAGGCATACGAGTGACGCCAGCAGAGCAGTGTGCGAAGCAGGTGGGGGTTAGTGCGAACAGGGATTAACACCGATGGATTCTGAGAGGTTAGAGGGGTTGGGGGAGTGAGTGCGAAGCATGTGGGGGTTAGTGCGAACAGGGATTAACACGGATGGATTCTGAGAGGTTAGAGGGGTTGGGGGAGTGAGTGCGAAGCAGGTGGGGGTTAGTGCGAACAGGGATTAACACGGATGGATTCTGAGAGGTTAGAGGGGTTGGGGGAGTGAGTGCGAAGCAGGTGGGGGTTAGTGCGAACAGGGATTAACACGGATGGATTCTGAGAGGTTAGAGGGGTTGGGGGAGTGAGTGCGAAGAAGGTGGGGGTTAGTGCGAACAGGGATTATTACGGATGGATTCTGAGAGGTTAGAGGGGTTGGGGGAGTGAGTGCGAAGCAGGTGCGGGTTAGTGCGAACAGGGATTAACACAGATGGATTCTGAGAGGTCAGAGGGGTTGGGGGAGTGAGTGTGAAGCAGGTGGGGGTTAGTGCGAACAGGGATTAACATGGATGGATTCTGAGATGTTAGAGGGGTTGGGGGAGTGAGTGCGAAGCAGGTGGGGGTTAGTGCGAACAGGGATTAACACGGATGGATTCTGAGAGGTTAGAGGGGTTGGGGAGTGAGTGCGAAGCAGGTGGGGGTTAGTGCGAACAGGGATTAACACGGATGGATTCTGAGAGGTTAGAGGGGTTGGGGGAGTGAGTGCGAAGCAGGTGGGGGTTAGTGCGAACAGGGATTAACACGGATGGATTCTGAGAGGTTAGAGGGGTTGGGGGAGTGAGTGCGAAGCAGGTGGGGGTTAGTGCGAACAGGGATTAACGCGGATGGATTCTGAGAGGTTAGAGGGGTTGGGGGAGTGAGTGTTGTTCTGTTGACAGCACACCGTTGAAGAGGCCTCGAAGAAGGAGTAATTAGCCAAAGTCCCTCTGTTTCTTTCACATTTGCTTGTCCTGTAATGGCAGCAAGTTTATTCAGGTGGGTGTTTTGGATTTCTTTAAGTGTGTTTATGTTTGATTATATCTGACATTGTAAGCAACAGAGGTTTAGGGTACATTATATGTTTCAGTGTTTGCAGAAGAATACACGCATTGGCTTCATCCCCATGGAAAAATACACAAAGTTTGTCCGATAAATGCTTTAAGACGTGTGAAAAATATGAAACCCCCAAATGACTGACGGGACATATATTCATTATTTTACATGTTCCTCACCATTCAATAAAAAATAATGACATCTATTTTCACAATGTTCTGAAAGCTTGTGAATAAAGTTTGTTTTACAGTTTATTATAGGAATGTAACACTTCCAGCAGTGCGAAACAGGCAATCAAAATAGCGTCCTTAATAATTGCCAGTCATACTTTTCTAACACAGAGGGACTTCCTTACATCGATGCGTCATAGAATTCAAATTCATCCAGCGAATGCCTCATTGCATTTTCTCTGTAGACTCCCTAAATAAATATTACCCAATCGTCCACTTGGTAGGCTAAACTCTGCATTTTAAACATTACTTTGCAAGTGCGTAACAGTGCGAGGAGGACGGGGAGGGAGCAAGGAGTGCACTGGGACCCGGGGAGGGAAGCCCCACCGGAGGGAGGGCCATCGAAGCATCTGCGGGGCTCGGGCAGAAGGACCGACCCAGCCATGGCGGACCGGCCAGGGGGCGGCTGCCTCTCCCTGCTTAAGACCCTCAGCGTCCTGTTCTGGGTGAGGTGCAGCGCCGGCGTGTCTCACAGAGAGGAGGGAAGGATTGGGGGTACTTCCCAGGTGTCACATGGCCCGCTACCAGCACCTATGGTCACCTATTCTGCCACCCAGCGGCTCACCTACCGCCGACCCTAATGGTCCCACCCACTGCCCTGCTTACAGCCGCCCTTATTACCAGTTCCTCCTGCATCCCGCCCCTCTCACCTGCCCTGCTTACAGCAATCTCCCCTCTCACCTGCCCCGCTTACACGTTGACCCTTTCACCTGCCATGCTTATAACCACCTCCTCTCCCCTTCCTACAACAATCGGCCCCTCTCCATGGCCCTGCTTTGAACCACATCCTCTCACCTGTCCTGCTTAGAACAATCGACCCCTCTCACCAGCCCTGCTTCTAACCACCTTATCTTGCCTGCTCTGCTTATAATCGGCCCCTCTCCTCCGGCCTGCTTACATCCACCCCCCCTTCCCTGTGTACAACAACCGGCCCCTCTCCTCTGCTTCCAACCACCTCATCTCCCCTGCTTCCAACCACCTCCTCTCCCCTGCCTTCAACAATGGACCTCTCCTCGCTACCCTGCTTACAACCACCACCTCTCACTTGCCCTGCTTACAAACAGCCCCTCTGCCCTACCCTGCTTGCAACCACCATCTCCCACCTGCCCTGCTTACAAACGGCCCCTCACCTCTGCTGACCTGACACCCACCCCCCTCGGGATGGCGCAGCCCTGCTTCCCAGCCAACGGCTCTTGCGCCTCATCCTCTCGGCATCACTCAGAGGCGCAGCGACCACTGGTGCAGCAGGTGCAGTGGCACCGGGTCCCAAGCGGTGCATTGAACCCTGACAATTGCTCATTTTACTCCCGCCCCAGCAGTCGCAGGACCCGTTTTCCATGTTTGCACCAGAGCCCGGGGCATAATCTCTACGGTACTTACCTGCACCAATACATTACCAGACACTCCTCGCCTCCAAAGTGGACACCCCTCTCTTAAGCCAGCCAGTGCGCGTCGTGACTCGACGTCACAAGGTGCCAGTGGGTCAAGTATTGCCCTTTTGGGCAGGTAGGGTACCTTTTTAAAGCTGCACTGAACGAATGAGTACATTAGTTTAAATTAACAAGTGTGCAATTTTAATTTTGCACCCGTGTTTAACACGTACAAAAAAACCTTTAATCTATAGGATAGGTAGTGACAGGTTTTTCACACAAGCTGGCGATGTTTAAAAATCTCACAGACCGTCTTGCCCCACACTGCATCCCTCGCCCCACCCTCCATCCCTCGCCCCTCGCTCCATCCCTCGCCCCTCGCTCCATCCCTCGCCCCTCGCTCCATCCCTCGCCCCTCGCTCCATCCCTCGCCCCTCGCTCCATCCCTCGCCCCTCGCTCCATCCCTCGCCCCTCGCTCCATCCCTCGCCCCTCGCTCCATCCCTCGCCCCACACGCCATCCCTCGCCCCACACTCCATCCCTCGCCCCACACTCCATCCCTCGCCCCACACTCCATCCCTTGCCCCTCGCTCCATCCCTTGCCCCACACTCCATCCCTCACACACCCTCTATCTCTCTCTCGCACACCCTCTATCTCGCCCTCCCTCTGTCTATCTTTCGCCCTCCCTCTATCTATATTTCGCCCTCCCTCTATCTATATTTCGCCCTCCCTCTATCTCTCTCTCGCCCTCCCTCTATCTCTCTCACGCCCTCCCTCTATCTCTCTCTCGCCCTCCCTCTGTCTATCTTTCGCCCTCCCTCTAGCTATCTTTCGGCCTCCCTCTATCTCTCTCTTCCCCTCCCTCTATCTCTTTTGCCCTCCCTCTATCTCTCTTTAGTCCTCCCTCTATCTATCTTTCGCCCTTCCTCTATTTATCTATCTATTGCCCTCACTATCTATCCTATCACCACAGCATCACTCGGCACCACCACAGCATCGCTCGGCACCACCACAGCATCGCTCGGCACCACCACAGCATCGCTCGGCACCACCACAGCATCGCTCGGCACCACCACAGCATCGCTCGGCACCACCACAGCATCGCTCGGCACCACCACAGCATCGCTCGGCACCACCACAGCATCGCTCGGCACCACCACAGCATCGCTCGGCACCACCACAGCATCGCTCGGCACCACCACCGCATCGCTCGGCACCACCACCGCATCGCTCGGCACCACCACAGCATCACTCAGGGGCACCACAACATCACTATGCGCTACCAAACTGCTTATAAGTACAACAGTAACTTGCAATATTATTATAATATAATATTATTGCCAACATTGCTTAATATTTTGCGACAGCTATCATCTTGCAAATCATCTTTATACACCAATACAGACTTTGCTAAAAATTTAATACAACACATTGTCATATACAATGGCAATAACTCAAACTTTAATGCTGCGAGACCTATTGCATTGAAAATGCTTGTTTTAAACTAAAGTATTCAGCATCCGCTTGAACTTTAACGCCTCTCATCTCCCCCCCCCCACTGATAAAGCACAACCCCCCATTTCATGACAGACCTTTCTTCTCACCTTTGTTTTCTCACACTCTCACGCTCACCGGTTTCTCACCGCTTTCCTCTTCTTACTTTATGTTGCTGTCCTTCAACTAATTTTCGCACCTGCTCTTCATGATGTTTTATAATTTTGAAGGATAAATGCTTTCTTTGTGTTTTTCTCATGTTCAGTGTATTCCTGAGTCTTCTGTCTTTAGTTTCCTATTGATTGGTAACCATAATGAAACCCATTGGAGTAAGAGCAGAACTATTTACAAATCATCAATAAAAGGAATTATCTAACTTTATTTCTCAGTGATGGCCGGATGATTTGAGGTCAACCTCATCACAAAATTTCAGTGGCAGGTGATTGTTTGCTCCTATTGTGAACATTGTCCCAGTTCTCATCGGGCCACAAGGATTTAGGAGACTTCTGGGTAGCTTGTTCCCTAAAGCTCTAAGTCTATATGGGCATCTAAAGGCACTGTCTAATCTCCAAATAAACTGGCAACCCTCTATTAAGTGCACAGGGTGTGGGCGTTGTGTTTATTTTCATAACTCTATGGCCCTAGAACTAGAGACTTTATTGTAACTCAACTTAGAAATTTGGGATTCACACAGAATTAGACACGATCCAGACTGATTCCGCATCCTGGCAGCTCCAATGCCCAGCTAAGTACATCTGCATGGCCTGTGCATGAACTTTTTTGCTTCCTCTCAGATCAGCACTGGGGTAAAACTAGATTCCAAAGTTTGTTGGTTTCTAAGAACACAAACAGTGGGCATCTTAAGGAGACCAATTTGCCAGTAGTAGGAAGTCAGTAGGGATTGTTTGGGACAGGCATGTCCTCTGCATGATAAAGGAGCTTGCCACCTATCCTCATTGCCCAATGCATATGAAACTGGTATCCTAACTTTTATTTAGGCCCTGGCATCATGCAATATAGCGTGAGCGCAAAGGCCCACGCCCGTCCTTGGTATTAAGAGTTAAGCTCGAATCTTCTTTATTATAATTTGGAGCTCCAAGGAGTTATACATATAAATATACACTGACATCTCTGATAGACCAAATCAACCGACACTTAAAAACAAGATAAAATAACACAAAAGACGTTGCAAATTACATTTTTCAGAAAACGATGCAGAATTCGTATTTGCATACAAGAGGTAAAAAGCATAATTGCGAACGGAAAATCAATTTCATGAATCCTTTTAGATACAAAACTAACTAGGCCAGTACCAAACGAGTTGTGCCATTAAATTATTTCGCAACTTCGACTATGTAAAGCAGAAAACCTAAAATATATATTTTTAAAAATATATATATATATATATATATATATTGCACAATGATAATCGAATTACAAAAAGAGTAACAACTCTAAATAGAGTACACAGCTAAAAGATGAAGAAAGCGCCAGTGCTCGAGCATGACAACTGGTTCAAAAATCCTTATGAAATTCTAATTATAGCGAGGAGTAGATTTGGTCCAAAGTAATCATTGTTCAAATTGCATACAAAAGGCCGAAGGTGTTGAAAGTCCGAAAGCGAAATGTCCGTACCAATTTCATAAGCCCTTTAAGGTACCACCATAACTTGGTCAGTGCAAAACATATCGTACCATTAAATACTCCAATAATTTCAGCTATAAAATAGAAGAACCCAATAAAGTTCTACTTCTAAAATATATTGGATTTTTGCTCAGAGGGAACCCTTCGCTACCAACTACATCTACATGGAGCAGCATAATCCATCTCTAAAATGCATTTAAAAAAAGCAAAAAACTTAAAAACAATCTGGTTCAGAAGGAGGGGCCGTAAGGAAATATCGGGCCTCCTCATCAGTGGCAATGTTATATTTTAGGAACAGCGGTCTCAAAAAACGATGTAGTGAGGGGTGTATTAGGGGGTAAACAAACAAAACATGATTTAGATCCTGCACACAGCTTCCACATAAGTGACGAAGTCTATCCTGCCTAGGGAGACCCTCCTACGCCCCTGTTATTATTCGTTAGGGAAGCAAATTCAACCTTATGAACAAGATGGTCCTGCGCACTCCATGGGGAAGATACCATACAACATAAGGATTGTGCTGTTTATGAAAACTACTCCCGCTATAAATATCGCTATTGGAATGCGCTGAACACAATACCATATCTCTTTTGCGAGAAACTTCATAACTTCTTTTTTTAATTTGTGCTTTCAAAACTTGTTTAGGAAAAGAGCACGTGCTTCTGTGCTCTATTTAAAACATGTTTGCAAGTTTCACGTAATTCCTGAAGAGGACACTTTTCCCCTTCAGTGATAAAAAGATGTCCTCACACATTGCTACCCATAAGGGTTTCTCAGCGCTCTTCAATTGGGCATTGCTCTGTCTCAGGCACGCTGCCATGGCGAACACACAAGTGGAGAAATGCCTGAATTCAAGGCGAGTCGCCACTAATGGGGCTGATCGGTTCAGATTACACATTTGGTGCAAAATATGACCCTTGACTTTCTCGAAGTAATCCCAATGCTGTTAGTCTACTGATTCACAGGCATAACTCTGCACAGTAGGGATTTTAATTTTATAAACTGATAAGGCATGTGCGAAATGACTTTTTCCACAGTGTTTGTAAAATCTACCAATTGCGGAGGCCAGAGATATTGCCTTACTTCTGTACTGGTCAATGTGGTCACTGCTGGAGTACTTGCTTGTAAAAATGATTCCTAGATATGGATACAACTTTACTACAGCAAATTTGTCCTTCCCCAGGAACCAGTGAATGTTTTTCCTAACTCTAAATCCCTGGCCTCTAAAAAATATTATTTTACTTTTTGAGGTAGTTTTAAAATAAAAGTAATCATCTGAGTAGAATACTAGCTCATTAAGGTACCTTTGTAATCTGACTGGAGTTAGGTCTAACATAATGGCATCGTTTCTGTAGAGCAGACAGCTCAGTTTCATAGTTCTAAGTTTCAGTGAATCCCCTTTACAGAGGCCCACCCTACTAGGTAAATCATTAATATAGAGAGAGAAAAGAAGAGGAGCCAAGGTATCTTTGCTTCAGCCCATTATGAGTTTCTACTTTACTTGAAAAGCCCTGGGTAACTTCCATCAGGACCTGAGTCAATGTAGAGGAATACAATGCAGTGATCGGTCTGAGCAGGTGAATGGGGATCCCCCGGGCGACCAGTTTCCTTCACAGAGTCCCCAGTCATCCTGGTCGAAAGCCGTGTAGAAATATATTAAGGCAGCATATAGGGCCATACCCTTGCTCATTGAGAATCAAGGCGTGTGAATATTTAGGCAGCCGGCACAGGTCATCGGGAGCTTGTCACCGTACTCAGTAGACGACACAAGCGGCGTGTGGAATCTGAAGGTGTGAGCGGACAAAACCTGGATACTGCTTTTCAAAGGAAACTTTTACATTGAATTTGGTTACACGTTTGACACGCCGCTCAGACCAGAAACCCTTTGTGGTCCGGAATTATCACCACATATCAAAGATTATTTATTTGGAAGATCTAGCCTTGATGAAGTTGCGGGACCACACCCCTTACGCGACGAAACATGTGTTGGCTGTGGCTGTTGAGAAGCCTAATATTTAATTGAATCACCGGACTGTGCAGACTCTCTTAATTTAATCCAATTTGTGTCTTCCACTCCTCTGTGCTCCGATGCCTGCATTCCTTTTCTTGCCTGCTTTAATCTATTAATTTCCCTTTGTCCACTCATCGAAAACTGCTTAAATTGTTCCCTTATTAGGGCATTGATCTTGCAATTTAACTGTTTTACTTCCACTGATCTAACCACTGAGGGATTATTGCCACCAGCCCACCTTTTTCTTCCACTTGATCTAAATAGGGCCAGAAACTTCTCAAACCAGGAGATACGATTTTCCTGTCTAGTGCCTAAACTCGCTTTTTCAGTAAGGCTTCCGAGAACAGGGAGGTTTTTATTATACTAAGAAGTATGCCCATTAGTTTTGCTGTGCGGAAGGCAAGATCAGGTCCCTTCTCAAAGGACCTCCTTTGACTGGGATCAATCCATACGGGAAGAGTATCCCTGCTGGGGAGGATTGGGAGGACGGTCACATCAACCTGCCCTACCTTTAACACAACATCATGAGTCTTAACGGTTAAGCTTACCGGATCATGGGCTTTCCTTATTGCATGGGACTCGGAATCCGAATCAATACTTGCTTTGTGATTCTCCCTTTTATTACCCCCATTATCTCTAGCTATTTATATGTCCGCCTGCCATTCCATCTTCCCTAAACCCTCCCATACATGGTCATCTATCATAGTAAGGAGAAGGGGAAGATGTGTCACCAAATTCTATTACAGGACCGGAGGCTTCGGATTATGCTATCTCTTTCTTTACTGTAAAATCACAGCAGCCAATGAAAACATACAATTAGTCAACACAAACTACATTGTCCATGATGCTTTGCATCAGTCACGCCTCCTTAGCCCTCCATAAGAGCCCTGGTTACAGTCCCATCATCCTCTTTCTTTGCTGCTCACAGCAAGAGTTAAGTACTCCTTTACAATACTATTCTGCTTTTATGTATTGGTTATTTGCCAAATCTTACAGAGGGCGCTGCACTTCGATGTACTCTATTAATGTGACTTGCTAATTGGTTTTGTTTTATGACTTACTAAGTGAGGTTCATTTATGCAGATTTGATGGTTTTGAGGCTTTGTTATGGAGCTCCGCTCCTGTTGCCAGCAATGCTGGGATTAGTATTTGTGAAGTGCGCCGCTGGGCAGTGGAAAAAGGCCGGTTTTGGTCGCGCACTTCAGGCGCCACTGCTTTGGGCTCCGCTAATCGCCCGCATACGCCGCAGGAGCCGGGTGGCTTCCGTTTGACGTGCGCAACACACACAAGCCCATTGGGCTCTATATGGGCTACTTTTGGGCTGCGCATGCCGAGATCGGCCCGTATGCTGGTTTTCTGCTGTGCTTGTGGCAAAGTTGGCTGGAGAGCCTGTCTGGCTGCAAGAGTAGTTGTATATATCACAAAAAGAGACCACTTCTAGAGTGTAACCAAATGAATGTGAAGCGCCAAATAGTTATAAGGGCATCTCACAACGGGGCTGCAAGAGTAGTTGAGCTGCAAGAGTGACCACCCGCTCCAAATACAACAAAACTTTGGCTCCTACGCTTATATAGGCTGCAATAATCTGATTATAGCTTTGCTGAGGGGGCTTTGTACTTACAAGTAACTCTTTGTGTGCAAGTGGGCTGCCCCCCAAATTACTCCTCCTATATTATTATTATTGAGATTTCATTCTATTAACATTGCTTACACTGCACCACTGCATTATAATCGAAGAGTGGGTGTGTTACGAAGATGAGGAGGATGTCTATTATGAGGGACCGCAGGAGACTGTCCTTGAAGATAATATAGTAGAGGCTCTGGACGCCTCCGTCTAATCCTCAGTGAACAGGGCCATTGAGAGCACAGTACCTAACACTGTGCAACAAGCACTGGGAGCTGCTCTTAACCCAATTACTAAGCAGCTTGAAAGTTTTGCCAAGCGTCATGGGTTCACTAAAGACAAGCCAAGAAATGTTACTCCTCCTGCTACTGACTCAGTAAAAGAGAGTCAATGGCTGCATGCTAGTGCTTTAAATTCCCTTGTGGCAATCATAAGTACTCTGTGGGAGGCAAGGCGAAAAGTAAGCAGAGGGTCTATGTGGATACCGATACCACTAACACTGACACCGATACTACCACGACTGACGAAGAAGCCCCTAGCAAAAAGAAGGCTAAGAAAGTAGCTTCTTCCACCCTGGAGATTCCATCTAATACCCCTTTCAACTTCAATCCTAGCGACATCGTACATCCCCGATCTTCTGATTGGGCTCCTGCACCAGAGGTTACCGAGTACTTGCACGAAAACCTTCGGAAAGAGTTTGATAAAGAGGTCCGGAATCGACTCAGGTCAGAATGTCCTCGGCTGGATTTACCAGATAAAGTTGCTGAAACTCCTGAAATAGATGTTAGTTTGTTCACGTTTTTAAAAAAGTTCGCCAAGGACCCCAAAAAGGGGATAAATCGTGCCTGGCGCGGTTGTGAGGACAAGCTCCTTGACGTCGTAGGCCCACTCGCAAAAATCTAACAGATGACCTTGGTGGCCAAGGAAACGACTCCGGTGGATCCGGATATCCTCGCAGGATGGATACAGAGGGCAATTTGCCTGCTGGGCAATGCCAATTGTACCATATCCACGGAACGGCGTAAGTCCTTGCTTATGCGTATGGACACCAATCTTACCGATCTGGCGGCCGCAGAACCAGGACCCCTCGATGAGGACAACCTCTTTGGAGACAGTTTTGTTAAGGATGTGTCGAAATATGTGGGCTCAAATACGTGAAAGAGACTTTTGAGGAAATTGGCTCTGTAGATCTATTTGCCAACCCCTCTAAAGCGGGTATGAAAGATAAGGCTCTGGTTAAGGACCGTTTTTTTAAATATGCATCAATGCTCCGGGAAGACACAGAGCTAGTTGAGTCGTCGGTGAGGGAACACCTAGTAGTTAGGTCTACCAGAGGTATTGAACCATACCGGTCTTGCATATACAGTGCACTTGATAGATTTTTAATAAACCGGTTTAGGCTGAATCTCTTGCATCACATTTTAGAGGACCCGGCAGGGTTCACACTCTATAGAGGTGAAGGGGCCCTGTGGCTACGATCATAGATAAATCTCCTTAGGACACCCTCCATTTCATTCCACTATGCCCTTTTTTCCATATCCCAGGAGATTCTTCCTTTAGGGAATTTTAAAGAAAGCAAGATTCAAACAGGCCCGGTGGCACTGTTATTTTTAAAATTGGCTCCAGATGCTCTTACACTTTTTTTGTATCATTAATTTTTTAAGGGCTGCATTCAGACTGAGGAATACAAGGGGCAGCGATAACCTGTAGATTCCCTGTCATAATTACCTATTATTTTTAAGAATGGTCCCCATGACTTTAGATTAATTTGTTGGATGTGGATATGTGCAATGTAGTGTCTTAACCTTTTGACTGAAACTGTATCATATGGTTTTTAAATCGATGGATTATTAACTCTTTATGTCTGTACCTGTAACCTGTTTTAGATAATGGTATTTTTACATATCTAATAAAGTTATCTAATAATAAGAATGTGGGGACATTCACATCGCTTGATGAAGCGCAATCCGGCATCAAGCGCGTATTTCAGCAAGGCCTTTTCAACAGGGCCAGACAAGGCAGGGGACGCTTGTCAAGCCTTTTCTCTAACCAAGGTCCCCCCAGAGGTGACAATGGTCGCGGAAGAGGAGAGTGGGACTCTACTATCTACCCCACTCGTCGATTCAACAGACGCCGGTTCCACGGAGGTGGCAACAGAGCAGGTTTCCAGGCACAGAATTCCACAGGTAAGCATGACAGACTTGTTTCCTTCACCATTGGGGGGTCGGACACAATTATTTCTTGTAATTGGCAGAACCTTACACATGATGCGTGGGTAATACAGACGGGTCAGGGGTTCCAACTGGAATTTTACGAACCACCCAATCCTCTCTATTTTTCTCAACAAGAGTGCATTTTTATAGACAACGAAATAGCAGAATTACTGCAAAAACACGCAATAACACCATGCAACAACAAGCCTTACGGTTTTTGCAGCAATATCTTTCTGGTCCAGAAGAAGGGTGGTGGCCACAGACTGGGTCCAAATTTCAGGGAATTCAATCAATACCTTGTTTACAAACATTTCAAAATGGAAGGATCTATCTTTTGACGGATGGTCAGGCTAGATCTCAAGAATGCCTACCTGTCCATTCCCATTTTTCCACCACACCGCCGTTTCCTTCAATTTCAATGGAAAGGTCGGTGGTTCGAGTATTTGGCCCTTCCTTTCGGGCTTTCCTTGGCTCCTTGGTGCTTCACCAAAGTGATGAAGCCGGTGGTCGCTCATTTGCGGGAGCAATGGGTGCGCATGATTATTTACCTGGACGTCATCCTGATCATGGCTCACAGTCCAGAATTAGTTTCACACCATCTCCAGATGACGATCTCTTTCTTACAGAGTCTGGGGTTTGAAATCAATCATTCTAAATCCGCGCTGACCACATAGCAGGCAACTGAGTGTCTGGGTTTTGTGATAGATTCCCAGAAGGCCCAATTCAGTATTCCCAAGTCAAAGCTCAAGGATCTCAAGAAGGAAATTATGTCAGTCCTCAACAAGCAAGTAGTATCTCTGAGCTATTGCTAGAGTAGTTGGTTTATTGGCATCGTCCATTCAAGCGATTTTTCCCGAGCCCACTGCATTACAGAGCATTGCAGAGACTCAAGATACAGCATCTTCAGAAGGCTCTGTCTTATACAGACCTAGTCCCCTTGTCACAGGAAGTAAGGGACGAGAGGCAGGGCTTGCTGGGCCACATGGAAGCGTGGAACGGCAGAGCAATTTTTGTCTCGCAGCCCGAAGTTATCATCGAGTCCGACACCAGTCATTGGGGTTGGGGAGCGCCCTGCGGAGATATTTCCACAGTCGGAAGGTGGTTTCCCCAGGAACTATCACTGCACATCAATTGTCTAGAACTCCTAGCGGGTTCCTGTGCAATTCGAACGCTGTCCCCCAAGCAGACCTCCTGTTGCATCCTTCTACGAATGGACAATGTTTTGGCAGTGAGGTACATAAACAAGTTAGGAGGAACGAGATCGTCTCTGTTAATGGAGATTGCCAAGGATTTTTGGCACTATTGCCTGAATCGTCAGATCACGGTAATAGCGGAATACATTCCAGGATAGTCCAACCTCATAGCGGACTGGAATTCCAGATATCTCAGGGATTACAGAAGTTACTGCTGAGCATATTCCAATGGCTGCAGGAACTTTGGGGTGCGTGTCAGACGGACCTGTTTGCTTCCAGGCTGAACCGGCAGCTCCCCAACTTCTTCTGTTGGAGGCCGGATCCAGCAGCGAAGGCGACGGATGCCTTCATTCAGGATTGGTCAGGGTCATTGAACTATGCGTTCCCACCTTTCCTTCTAATTCCGAGAGTGACATCACACATTTTCAGACAACACGCAGAGGTGATTTTTAGTGTCGCCCCTGTGGAGAGTGCAGCCCTGGTTCCCGGTGCTGTTGGAGATGAGCTGCGATCTTCCCAGGATGCTTCCATGGTCAGAGTCTCTACTCCTGGGACCTCACAAAGAACAACATCCTTTGATTCTATCGGGCCGACTGTCGCTGATGGCATGGCGGCTTTCCGGCAACAGTGGGAAATGCCGGGTTTTTCGGAGACAACTTCAGCCTTCATCAAGCAGGCTTGGGCTCCTTCCACTAGGAAACGGTACTCTTCAGCCTGGAAAGGCTGGATGGGTTGGTGCATGGAACAGCACCTGAATCCCGTGGGGCAGGCCTACCCGATCTTGTAAATTTTCTTTCAGAAAAGGCAGTTGGCGGTTGGGCTTATCATTCAATAAATAACTTTAGATCAGCCATTTCGGCGGGGCATAGCCAAGTAGACGGAAAACCGGTTGGTATGCACCCTATGATATGTAAACTTCTTAAAGGCATAAGGGTGGAGAATCACCCTAAACCTAAGTATTCAGGATTATGGGATGTCTCTTTAGTCATTTCTCTTTTCAATGGTTGGCCAGCGAATAATCTTCTATCGAGAAAGCAGTTGTTTGCCAAGTTAGCAATGCTTTTATGTCTGTCAGCTTGTAGGCGTTCATCGGACGTGCGGGCCTTGGACATTACAGGTAGAGTATTTACTATGGAAGGAGTTTCTTTTACTATCGCAGGTTGTACAAAGATTCTCTACAGACATATTTAGTATAATGCTTTTCCTAGCAATTATAAATTATGTGTGGTCCAATGTTTAAAAACCTATGAGGAATGTACTCGTTCGTTGAGACCAGAGAGTTCTACTCAACTTCTAATTGCTTTGCAAAAACCCTTTAAGCCGGTGTCGGCTGCGACTATAGCCAGATGGCTTTGTGTTGTTATGAAAGAAGCTGGTATTGATATTCAAATGTTTGGTGCACACTCTGTGCGTGGTAGCAAAAATGATGGGACCACCTCAAGACTTAATCAGGCCAGGGAAAGGAGGGGAATGAAACAACACAAGAGAGAAAGCAGATTTCCCTTACCGGCCACACAAATTTAATGCAAATATGTCACAAATGTATGATAAGATATTGGTGACAAAAGCTCAACAATATAATACCTTCTTTAAAATATATACATTTTTATTTCATTTTTGTTTAAATCCTTTGATTGTCATTACTTTTCATATATAGAAATTTCTTTACCAATTTTTCACAAAATAGAAAATTACCATTTTTTTATACGTAGACTTTTTCTAAAAATAAAGTAGAGAAAAAAAATGAAAAAAAGAAGGCATAATAAAATACATATAATACATGGCTATAAACAAAACTAATTTCTTACAAATGTATACATAATTCATTATACCCCTGGTAGAAAACAATAAACCACAACATTATCACACATTCACAACATTCTCACCCTATCTACATGCATCACCACACCATGTGAAACAAGGGAGTAAAGTTGTGGGATGGTCTGCCCCATTGGCACGTCAACTACGAGTGAGACAGGAAAAGGAGTACATTAAGCAAATAGTAGATGGGAAAAGAGTCTCCCACCAAAGCGAGGTAGGGAAAGCCAAGGCTTTTGGGGAATTTTATCGCTCCTTGTATACCGCCGATCAGTTAGACACACCAGGACCAATACCAAGAGGCTCTGGACCTGCCCCGGGTCCCGGCCTCCACAAACGAAGACTTAAGTAGACCCATTTCCGCAGAAGAGGTCCAAAAGGCGATGGACTCTCTTAAGCTCCAAAAAGTTCCCGGCCCTGATGGTCTTAGTGCCCACTTCTATTGTACTTTTACTCCAGAATTAGTCCCCCATCTAGTGATGCTCTACAACGATAAATCTGACACGCAAAAGGTGACTACTTCGATGGGTGAGGCTCTGATCTCCGTCATCCCCAAACTGGGGATAGACCCCACTAGCTGCACCTCTTACAGACCTAAAGCGCTCCTGAATTTGGACATCCAGCTATATTCTAAAATATTGGCCTCACACCTGGAGCACGTTATGCTGCTACTGGTGCAGCCAGACCAGGCAGCTTCATCAAGGTGAGACAAACTCTTGATAACCTCCGGAGAGTAGTCCTCATTATTGAGATAGCACAGAGGAAGGCCATACCTGCGGTCCTTCTCTTGCTTGACCCGGAGAAGCCCTTTGACCGGGTTGATTGGGCCTTTTTGACCACTACACTGCAACGGTTTGGTTTTGACGAGACCTTCTTTGGAATGGTGTGGGCGAATTACTGCGCACCGAGATCAAGGGTCTTGGTAAATGGGGTTGCTTCGGAACCTTTCTAGGGGAACCAGGCAGGGTTACACTTTGTCCCCCCCTGCTATTCGCGCTCAGCATCGAACCTCTCACAGAGCACATTAGGTCCAATCCAGACATAGAGGGGATCCCGTTTGGCACAGAGGAACACAAGATTTCCCTCATTGCAGACAATGCACTTCTTCCAGTCGCAAGGCCGCAATCTTCTCTCCCAGTGATTCAATCTGAGCTTGCCTCCTATGAACAGGCCTCGGGGATTTAAGGTGAACCTCTCGAAATCTTTCATTCTTAACTTTGCCTAAGAAGTCCATGCTGGTTATTGAAGGAACGTCCCCTTTCCAGAGCGCGCACAAAGACATCACGTACCTCAGCATCAAACTCACCCCGAAGCTGAAACACCTATACGAAGCTAACTACCCTCCTTTGTTGCGCAAGCGTAAAGCTGAGCTGTCTAGATGGAGGACGGCCCAATCTCTCATGGATAGGACGGGTCAATGCCATCAAAATGAACGTTCCCCCGCGCTTACTATTTCTCTTTTAGGGACTACCTATCCAAGTAGATCTGGTGTTTTTTCCTGTATTGAAAAAAATGATTACCAAGTTTATTTGGCAGGGGCATAGAGCGAGGCTTTCCAACCGTGTGTTAACTAGGTTGAGAGAGGAGGGGGGATTGGTCTTGCCGGACTTCTTGGGGTACTATAGGGCAGCTCAACTTAGGGTGATTACGGAATGATCCATCTGAGTATCGGAGAAACTTTGGCTCCACATGGACCTACAAATAGTAGGGAGGACGATCTGGGACCTCCGGTGGAAACAGAAACACAATCTACCACAAAATGCCTATATCAGTACCCTTACAGCGACCACCTTAAGGGTTTGGGATGAGTTAACTAGATCCACTCCCCTTACCACCTTACCTTCCCCCTACACACCCATCCATTTCAACCCTGAGTTTCCTCTAGCGCTGCGGGAGGGGCCATTTGAGCCTTGGTGGGTGGGTGGCTGTCTTATGCTCTCTCATCTGTTTAACAGGGGAAATTGTTGACCTTTGCGGAATGTTAAATCCTTTCCCCTTCAGCCATTTGAAGAATTTTACCACCTGCAACTTAAGCATTGGGCCCTACAACCGCAGATTCGGCAGGCCTCCACTAGGGATTTACTTCCCATCGAGAAATTTGCGCAGTCAGGAGCCTCTACGAGGGGGGACCATCTCTTTCCTTTATTTACGCATACGGACTATGGGATCTTACCACAGCCCTAGACACCAAAGGTTCTGGGTTGCAGATAGGTGCTGGAGGGGCTGTGGGCTGCTGGGTGACATATCTGGTGGGACTGCCCATGCATCAAGCACTTTTGGAAGGAGGTGCTTTCCCAAATCAAACTGATTCTGGGCTATCTGATTCCGAACACACTAGAACACACACTCATGGGGAACCGGGATCCCAACCTGAAGCGCCAAACGCAGGGTCATTGATCCATGATGTGGCTGTATCTCGGACTCTTTTGGAAAAAACTCAAAACTTGGCTCTTCTGTACTTAGGTTTTCTCTCTAGCTGAATCACAGTACTATCTGGGCAATGAGCCCACCCTTAATGGTTCCGCTGGGGCTGAGCTCAGGGCTACAGAAGCGCCTTGAGTTTCAGAGACAAGTTCCTCTCTGACAGCCTTGTGCTCACTAGCAGCCAATGAGCCTACCTTTCGTGAGTACTGGTACTCTCCTTCCCTCAGTAGAGAAGTGCCGGTACTCAGTACTGTAGTATGGCCTAAGGCCTGCTTTGCGCGCATGTTATGTTAGCGTGGCTTATTAGAAGTTTAAACGCCATCTTACCTTTTGCTCCTTTTGCACACAACACTGCATAGCTGTTTTTGTAAGTTAATCTTCACAAAGGTCTACACGTGAGAAAAGGTTTTGTTTTCCACATCTCTAGACTTACATTGTGGTCTACATTGTTGCCATGATTTCACACACTTAGAAGATTTCAGTTTCCAGGGATGCAGAGAGTTTATGCTGATCCAGATATGATTTACTCTTACTAAGCGGAAAGGTAATGGGGTCCCCCAAACAAGCTAAGAGACCTTCTATAGTTTATAATACATAGTTCCTATATAGGGAGGGTGTTAAAACTAGGTGCTATAAGACCTGTTTTCACCATCATTGTAATATGATTTCTCCTTTTGTATTTTATGGAATTGTAACCATGCTGACCATACTATTTTTAATCATATGTGTGCTTATGTTGGCTAAGATACTGCACATGAGAACACATTGTTAAAAAAAATATTTTAACCTTATCGTGTCTCTTATTTACTCCTGTTGTGGACTGGTATGAGAGTATAACGAAAGAGTGTTCTCATTTCCCACCATTCCTGAGATGGTCCTAAGTCGCATGTTCTAGGTTGTCTAATCATTGGTTACTTTGCTATAGGACGAAGAGCTAATGTGACACTGATGCTAGCTGGTTGGGGTTTTTCTAGGTACTGAGGTGAGTTTCTGGTACACCACAATTCACTGATGTCCTAGGTCTCTGTGCACAGTTCTATGTATGAGCAGGATCCTTGCAACAATACCTGTGAGAACTGGCCCATTTCAAGTACTGAATGAATCACTGCCTGGCACATACCCCATCTCTGCCCTGCCCGTTGTGCTTTTGAAATAGTCTCCTTTTTTACCCACTGATCTATTTCCAGACAATGCCTTTTATTTATGTTTTAAAAACTAAAACAAAAATACAGTGCATTGTCATTAGCAATCTCAATAGCTCTAACGCGCAAAAATGCGAGACCTGTTGCATTGCAAATGCTTGTTTAAATTGCCTGATTATGTTTAAGCTCTATAGACTGCATCATGTTTTTGTTTATTGCAAAGGTTGTGCTTCACCACTGTAAAAGTATATTGTATATTGTTGTAAATAGGTTTCTATCTCTTTACTTGTGTATAGTCTATCTTTCATATTTATTACTAAGTGTACCACCCTAGAACATTACCAATGTTCTAACTCTGTGTTCTTCCTTTACTATGATTCCAATGCTGGTCAGTTGGTGACTGGTCAGCGTTGTTGTCACTTGATGGTTCCTGTACTACGAATAAACCTATTGGATGTTTCTCTAATATGTGTTCCTGTGATGATTTCATTTACAACATTTTGGCGAGAGCTTGCAGTCTGACCAGTCAAGAAGAGACAAGGAACTCTTAGTAGAAGAATTAATTTTTATCAACAATTCTCAGGACCAAGAAGCAGTGACAAAACGGAAAAGGACTCGCAGCGTGCAAAGCAAATCTGTGGTATGTAATGCCATCATTGGTCAAGATTTAAAATAAGTGAATTTACCATTTATTTCGTGGGCAAAGAGTGAGCGCGAGAGCGGAGTGTGTTCTGACGTCGCCTATCAACTGTTCGAGTTTTTGCCCTGTTTATTCTTGAATGCGGTGCGATGAAGCTGAAGATGCTGTCTCTAAGCGCGTCATGCTGAATGTGCAAGCAAGTGCGTCATCGGAAAATATCTCCAATCATCTTCAAGCAAGCGAGTCATAGAAAAAGAACACCAATGATTTAAGAGCTCACTGGAATCTATTTGCTGAATTGTGGGTCGGCTTCCTATTGGAAGGTACATTTTAGACATGATTACGTACATCACGCTGGCGGCCATCTTAGTGAAATTCAGAAGTCTGAACCTGGTAAGACGCTGTTTGTTAAAGAAGAAGGAACGTTACTTCACACGGTGATACGCTCACCCGCCCGCAGTCAATCGGAAGGAAGGAAACTGTATTTTGAACTGTACTTTGACTTGCTGTATCCAATATTACAGCGATCTCTTCATTTTATGTTAAGTTTAGTGGCAGTTTTCATCTCGACACGAACGAAGGCAAGAGGATATGAATGACCAACAGTAAAGATCTCATATACAAAGCATTACTTTACAAATATGAGATACATTATAATATATATAATTTCACAGAGCAAGAAAATCTCTATATATATATATATATATATATATATATATATATATATATATATATATTCACTGAAAAAACCATAGGTTATAGACCATATATAGTTAGGAATTCGCATTTACAAAACCTTATTTTACTCACACAAAACCATTGAAATTCAATATATAGTTAGTTGCACTAACTATATATCGCGCACCCGCAATCCACTGCTGATGATGTCACATATTACATCATTCATGACATGGTCAGTGACATCACTGATGACATCACTGATGACATCTCAAATGACATCACTGATGACATCTCAAATGACATCACTGATGACATCACTGATGACATCTCATTTGACATTACTGATCACATCACTGATGATATCATTCATGTGATAATACGATGAACCTCTTCAGACTCTAATATAACCTTAGATACAATCAGTGTAAACAGACACTCACAGACTGTCACTCATCCATGGAGTTACTCACACACCTAGTCAGTCATGCAAAGAATCAATCACACCTCCAGTACCTCAACTATACAGTTATACAAACTTTACTTATTCAAACATATACTAACACATATTTACTCTCTTATACAATCCCTGATACAAGTTCACAATGATCCATACAGCCACTCACACATTCACTGGCTCTTATGCACAGTTATTTATATATGTCAACTCTCACATGTACTGTGTTTTACATATGTACTTACTTTGACATGTAGCACTGAGATATCCATTCACTCACCAATACACTCATGCACACAGTCAACCGCCCATACAGCTGTTTCCACATGCACTTTTGAAACCATACATCTAGTGAATCAACTGCTCACACATCTATGCACAGAGTCATACACCTCCCAGCCACCCACACACACACTCAGTCTCCCATACAAATACTTGGGCAACCAATCAATAACCCATATAGTTAATCATATAGCTACTTATCAACACATGCAACAGTTTACAGAACAACAGACATAATGATGCACAAATTAAGACAGTTTAGTCACTAACCCATGCACTCAGTAAGACACATTTAATCACTCACTCATACAGTCAGTCATGCACCTACTAAATCCTTCATCCAGACACTTATACATCCACTCATTCTTCAATATGTAAGACATATTTTAACTTTACAGAAACATACAGTCACTGGATGTTGTCATCAGTGATGTCATCAGTGATGTCATTTGAGATGTCATCAGTGATGTCATCAGTGATGTCACTGACCATGTCATGAATGATGTAATATGTGACATCATCAGCAGTGGATTGCGGGTGCACGATATATAGTTAGTGCAACTAACTATATATTGAATTTCAATGGTTTTGTGTGAGTAAAATAAGGTTTTGTAAATGCGAATTCCTAACTATATATGGTCTATAACCTATGGTTTTTTCAGTGAATTTTCAAGGTTTTGTAAATGCTAATTCCTAACTATATATGGTCTATAACCTATGGTTTTTTCAGTGAATTTTCAAGGTTTTGTAAATGCTAATTCCTAACTATATATGGTCTATAACCTATGGTTTTTTCAGTGAATATATATATATACATACATATATAAACATATATCATCTGTATATCTATATAAATGCAAACATAAATGCATGCATACATATACTTATATGCATACAGATGCATGTTATTTACATGAAAGTTGAAAAAACACTAATAAAAGCAAAGCTAAAAAGCCACCTCATTACAAACAGAATGGCTTTAACTTAAACGAGGGCGAGATCTATTGCATTTTCAATGCTTGTTTACTTTGGTTCCATCAAGAAGGCATTCAGATGTGTCACACATTTGCCATAAATTCTGAATGTTAGCACTCTAGTTGCACATTAGATCACTGTAGTAAAGCTACTGCTCACAAGGGACGTCTGCTGCTGGTATTCAAAGTGCATGTTTCAGTCTGCATGTCAGAATTATTTTAATGAAATAGAAGAGGATTTGAGAAGTCACTCAAAATGATCCCTAATTTTTCTTTCTGAAGCACTAATCATACTTTCTATGGCAAAATTAACCCCCTCATGTTGTTCCTTTTTAAATTGAGTGTTTTCAGACTTACCACTTCATTCCAATCAAGATGGCTTCTGGTGTGCCATACTTTTGTCATAAGTAAGACTGTTAGCGCTCTAGTTGTTCTTTAGAACACTCTGGGACATTCTGTCATTGGGCTATACTTGGGGTACATTTGGGTGATATTTGGGCTACATTTAGGCTCTTTTGTCTCTGGTGGCCATCTTGGGAGACTGTATGTCAGAATTTTTTAATGAAATTGAAGAGGGTTTGAGAAGTCACTCAAAATGTGCCCTAATTTTTCTTTCTGCAGCACTAATCATAATTCATATGGCAAAATATACCCCCTCATTTTGTTCCTTTTTAAATTAAATGTTTTAAGAGTTACCACTTTATTCCAATCAAGATGGCTTCAGGTGTGCCATACCTTTGTAATAAGTAGGACTGTTAGCGCTCTAGTTGTTCTTTAGAACACTCTGGGACATTCTGTCATTGGGCTATACTTGGGCTACATCTGGGTGATATTTGGGCTACATTTGGGCTCTTTTGTCTCTGGTGGCCATTTTGGGAGACTGCATGTCAGAATGTTTTAATGAAATAGAAAAGGATTTGAGAAGTCACTCAAAATGTGCCCTAATTTTTCATTCTGCAGCACTAATCATACTTTCTATGGCAAAATATACCCCCTCATGTTGTTTCTTTTTAAATTAAATGTTTTAAGAGTTACCACTTTATTCCAATCAAGATGGCTTCAGGTGTGCCATACCTCTGTAATAAGTAGGACTGTTAGCGCTCTAGTTGTTCTTTAGAACACTCTAGGAGGCTGCAGTAGAACACAAAGGAATCAACTGACAGTCTCTGTCCTTGTTGGATGTACATGTTTTACTGAGAATGTCAGACTTCATTTTCACATGACTGAGAAAGATAATGTGAATTTACAGAAAATATGCTTTCAGTTTAGCTTATAGATCCCCTTCCAAACCACTGTGGGAAAATCATGAGATATTAGTTTTCTTTCAAACAATATTCATGATATCACAGCAGAAGGTTTTTTCACATGGTAAAATCACCTTAGAACCCACCACAATCCCTAAAACGAGTATGGTACCATCAACAAATGATTTATAATGTAACTAAAGTCCTAAAACCCACTATTAACTACAATGCTTTTTAATGAGGTGCTATCATGTATATTGGTCCCAAGATGGCTGCCAACACTTCTTGGATGAAGTGCTGACAGCCAATCAGATCAGATGTGTGCTTAGGCTCCGCCCAGATATATATCTTTTTTTGAACCTAAATTACTCAAAATGCACTGGAGCACATATATTGAGACCTAGCAAAGGCACATCGGGCTAACAGTCCCTACAATTTTGCCAAGTTTCGTGCAAATCCATTCAGCCGTTCGAGCTAAAAGTGAGGCCAACCGCCCTATGGAAATTAACATGGGAAAAACGCGTTTTGGGACCCCCCTTTTTTCTCGGGCCCCCCTTGATGAACCCCCCCCCAAATTGTCAGGGGCTGCTCAGAAACAAAATGTTCAATTTTCCTGAAAATTTCAGCCAATTCCGTCCACAAACGCCAAAGTTATTAGACATAGAATTTTCAAAAATCCCATAGAGAAAAAATCCTAACTATATATACCTACTGGCGACCGCCAGTAGGTAATATATATATACATACATACATACATACATATATATATATATATATATATATATATATATATATATGTATATATATATGTGTATATATATATGTATATATATATATGTATATGTATATATATGTATATGTATATATATGTATATGTATATATATGTATATGTATATGTATATATATATACATACATACATACATACATACATACATATACATTTGACCAGATTATAATTTACAATGGCTCAACAGATAAATGTAACCTTACCACCACAATTTTTAAGTGAACCTGGCAATCCTCTGATTTCATGGGAGGATTGGATTGTAATGTTCTATAACTATATTGAAGCAATTGATGGGGAAGAGTTTTCTGCTAAAAGAAAAAAAGCCTTACTTATGACCACAATTGGAAAAGAGGGTCAGAGAGTATTTAAATTTCTTCCGCAAGTGTTACCTTCAGGGAGTCAAGCTCCTTTGGATGAATTTAAAGAAGCTATATTTAGATTACAAACTAGATTTGCAAAAGAAGAGAATTTAGTTTTAAATAGGTATAAGTTTTACAAGAACAAACAAAGAGATGAGGAATCTATTGTTGATTTTGTTGCGAGATTGAGCGAGTTGTCAGTTAAATGCAACTTTGGGCAAATTAATGATGAATTGATTCAGGATCAATTGATTGTCCAGTGCAACAAATGCAAAATCCAAGAAAGACTATGGGCAGCTAAAAACCCTATATTAAAGGTTGCTATAGATCTAGCAAAAGTAGTGGAAGAATCCGAAAAATGTATGAGAGAGTTACAGAAAAGTGGGTTAGATCAGAAAGTAGCTGAGATTTCTGAAAAGAAAAAGGTTATGAGTTATTGTAGTGAAGATGGGAGTGCTGCTATAGCTTTCGTTAAAAAAAAGGATATACTTTGCAAAAGAAGAACACTACTTTTAAGAGTCAGTACAAATGTTGTAGTAAGTGTGGTAGCTCTGCACACTCTTCAGATGCAAAGTTCTGCTTTGCAAACCATAAGGAGTGTTTGAAATGTGGAAAATTAGGACATTTTGCAAAAATGTGTAAGTCGAAAGGGAAATCAAAAGTAGCTATTGTTGAGGATGCATCTGAATTGAAAAGAGAGTTCAGTAAGTTGTTAGTAGTACAAGATTCGGATGTTAATACTTGTCAGGAGAGAAGGGAAAAAATACCTAAAGCTGACTTTGTGATTGATAAGAAAATAGTTACTCTAATGGTTGATTCTGGGTCAAAGTGGACCATCATTCCACAGTCAATGTTGAAAGAGGTGTGGGGTGATAAGTCCTTGTTGCTCTCTGACATTTTCCCCAGAGGTTTCCAGGGAGAAAGAATTGATCTTTTGGGATTCTTTGAGAGTAATATCTGTTTTAAAAATAGATCAATTGTTAGGAAAGTGTATGTGTCAGCTGATGGACCGCCTATTCTAGGTTGGTTTCATCAGTATGATCTCTACATTATAGTTAACCCAAGAGCGGATGAACAAGTGATGGTCATAGATGACCTAAATATTAGTTACATTTTACTAGGTGCCAAAAATGTCTTTAGAAATGAACTCAGTGAGTTAAAAGGATATGAACACAAGATTATGTTGAAACAGAATGCACTTCCAGTTCAGCATAAGGCAAGAAGAGTCCCGATAGCAGTGAGGGATGAAGTCAAAGGTGTTTTAGAAGAAATGCTTCAAGGGGGATAATTGAGCCTGTTGAATCTTCAATGTGGATTTCTCCGGTCGTTATCACCCAAAAGGCTGATAACAAGGTCAGATTCTGTGTGGATCTCAGATCATTGAACAAGAGTGTAATAGCTGATGTATTTCCCTTGCCTAATATAGGTGAGCTTGTTTCAACATTAAGAGGTGCAAAGTTTTTCAGTAAACTTGACCTTAAGAGTGCATATCACCAGATTAACCTACACGAGGATTCAAAGCATCTGACTGCTTTTATAACTGGTGAAGGGACATTTCAATTCACAAGGCTTCCTTTTGGGCTAATCTCTGCAGCCAGTGTCTTTCAGAGGATGGTCACAGAAATTCTAAAAGGCATTGACAAAGTGTTATTTTTTCAAGATGATATACTGATTTTTGGAGACACTGTGGATGAACATAACAATGTGTTGAGAGCTGTGTTATCTAGGATAGACATGGCAGGTTTAACGTTAAGGAAGAACACAGAGTTAGAACACTGGTAATGTTCTAGGGTGGTACACTTAGTAATAAATATGAAAGATAGACTATACACAAGTAAAGAGATAGAAACCTATTTACAACACATCTCCTTCATACAAATAAAACTATTGGATGTTTCTCTAATATATGTTGCTGTGATGATTTCATTTACAACATATATCTACTTTTTAAGGGCACTAGAGGAAGAAAGATAGAGAGAGTGTTTTATTGTAAAATATAAACTGGAAACCAGACAGGATTGTGATCCACCTGCGCAGTAGGAAGAGGTCTTGAGTCAGCATTTCCCAGGATTTCTTGTAATCTCTTGTGCTTTATTCATGTTTTCTGCAGGTCCGGAGAGATCTGACACAGCCACATGGGGAGGCGGTGCAGCTGGTTGGACTGGACAAAGATGGATGCATGGTCATATACGAGGAGGCCATTAAGACCTGCTTACAGGGAGCGGGGGTCGACAAGTATCCGGTCTGCATGATTTCCATCATAGGAGGCCAAAGCAAGGGTACTGCTGGCCTTCTGAATCACACATTGAGAAAACTGAGGAGTATGGTGAGAAACACATGGAAGGGAGCCCACTACAGGAGGTTTGGTCCGGGGCGGGACACTGCATCATGCTATCTGTATTGCGAGAAGCAAGTAATGGTGTTCAGTGGTGTGAGAGCCAACTCTGTGTGATACTGCTTTCTGTGCTGCTAAAGAAAAAGGAGCCTGGTAGAGGACTGGGAAGCGGCAGATTTCAAAAGTAAATTTAATATAGGCTTTAATGGTGACGTCAACTTTTTTTAGTCATTAGCATTTGCTCAAATTGATGGATCAGGGCTTCTTGGAGACAAAGTGAAAATGGCCATATGCCTGGGAACGGTGTCCATCAGCCCTATGTCCCTCCCACCTCGGGCGGGAGAGTGCAAATGTAATTCTCTCTGCCAAGGCTTCACACCCCAGTTGAGTAAAAATACTGTCCATCCCGGTGGTAGTACGTTTACATAATGAGGGCCATGGACTTATTTTCTTGATTCTATAGACCAGCCAGACACCTGTTTTCTGGTAGCCACTTCTACACACGATGTGTACAGTCGTCCAGCCTGGATTTGTTCCAAGCTACTCCCAAAGTCTCTTGGTTTATTTAGGAATAAGATGAAAGTTTTTCCCTATAAGACCTTTTCTAGCCACACACAAAGGCTTTCAACTATATTGGTTGGTATATTGATGATGTATTTTAATGAAGTCTTGCCTTCTTCATTGGCTATTTTTTGTAGTCTTATTGGACTGAGCATTATGACATTGCTTTTTTCCACTATTGATTTGAAGCCTGCCTCTGTTTATCCATACTTGGACAGTAGTTTGTTGGTTACAGGATCAAATTTATTATCCCTAACATTATTTGTAATACACAATGGTGTATTTCCTGCAGGTGACTGTAAGTTCAGTACAAACTAAGGGGGTATTGCGAGGTATTGGGCATTTCCAGCACACATCCTGCCTGCACAGAATTAGCAAAAATAAGATGTGCTCTTCTTGTTAAGCAAGACCTATGGAACAGCACATTCCATTGACTGTAAATTCATTCAACAATCGATGACCCAGCTCAGGGAGATCACTAGTTAAGTTTTAAATAAGTGGTGCAACCCCACAGGGCAGGGCTGAAGTGGCAATGCCATTTTGACCAACACAGTTTGGAATGTGGTTGGTTAATAGTGACTGGAAACTGTGTAGTGCTGTAGAATATAATATGCAGTTCTCTCTTTTTTTTGTTTAAATTTCTTTAGTGGGTTTTCACATTTTCATGAATGGTACAGACCTGTTTGATTTTTTAATTAGTCTGGTTGCACCTCTTAAAATACATGCACCAGATACATTTGCAGCGTATGAACAGTTGTCACAATTGTGATTAGATGCTCAACAAATTTACAACAATGGTGCAGTCAACATATCGGCACCTGTAAGTAACAGATTACAACCTTTATAATTAGCGCCTGCTCAAACCAGTTGATGGGTAAATGCATGCTTTCGTGTTGTCAGTGTTCTCGTTTAGCACTTTCTGTTCTGTGAACTGTCAATGTGGGTTATAACTAAACAGGGGAAAAATAAAACATAATAGGTAGCCTGACATACCATCGGGACCTGCTCCTGGTGCACTCAATCGCTGCCTCTAGTGTGTATGGCTCAGATGGCAATCTGCTCGCCTTATGTGTTCATGACATGGTGTGAGGTGGTTTATAGGCTCCTTCGTATCACTTTGCCTTATCCCTTTTTTTTTTTTCCCTCTGCGCCTCATGCCTCCTCTTGTTTGCCTTTGTTAGGGTGAATCATTGGTGGGGCTTAGAGGAGGCGTGGTAGAGTTGTGCTTGTTTTGTATTTCAGTCAGTATCGCATCCCAGCTGGTGGTGAGGGGGGGTCCTGCGAACGCGCAGGGTGTCTTCGAGGCGAAGGGTGACACTTTCTGCTTTTGCCCATGCTAACAGTGAGCGTCTCCACGCTATTAAGTGAGGGGAATCAGGGGCCTTCCACCTCTTGGTGATCTATTGTTATCTCAAGGTCAAGGAATCTGGAGGTCAGTGTGTTTCTGTGGTTTCTGTGATACAGGTGTAGAATGTATATGTGCCATTTGAATGGGAGGACACGATCTGTACATTGAGTCAGTGTGTCTTCTACTTCTCTCCAGTATGTTAGCTAGACAGGGCATCCCCACAACAAATGTAATAAGCCTGCATTGATGGGCGAGCATCTAGGACATGCAGCGTCTCCACGCTTAAAGTACTGGTTAAAATTTTACAGTGTGTGCAGAGATAGATATAGGCCCGGGGGCAGCCCGATTGGGGGTAAATCAACCAATCTGAATGACATGATTAGGGGCTTGAATTGGGTGGACACATGGCGGCACTTGCATGGTAATGAGCAGGAATACACTTATCTCTCAGATGTCCACAAATCCTTTTCTAGACTGGACTATATCTTCGTTCCTAGAGACTCGATTGGTAGAGTAGAGTCGGAAGACATCCTACCACGTGGGCTCTCGGACCATTCCCCCATCTGGGTCGAGCTCCGCTTGGGCAGGGGGCGGCAGCCATTTCGCTAGCGCCTCTCAGTGTGGCACATGCAGCAGGAGGACTATCAGAAATGTAAGGGTGAGGCATTATCTGGGGGTGTTTCTGTCTGAGGTACCCACAGTCTCCTGGGAGCGGAATTTAGCGCCGGTGTGGGAACGGGTCCGGGCGCATCTCAAGACGTGGTCCCGTATGCCACTGACTATCTATGGAAGGTCGGCCATTTTTAAAAAGGTTGCTCTCCCCCGACTACTATATCCGCTGCAAAACCACCCATACCCCGTCCTGCCCAAATGGTTCAGACAGGTAAATTCTGCACTAGGGCAGTTTCTCTGTGAGGGGGGCGCTGTACGTGTGGCGCTCCGCACTTGTTTCCTATCTACATATTGCGGTGGGCTGGCGACCTCCGACATTCTCTCCTACTATCAGGCTTCCCACCTCCTAGTCTTGAACGAGTGGTTGTATGGAGACAGGGGGGACCCGGCATACGCTCTGGAGCAGTGCCTTATGGAGTCTCGCACGCTGCACACTCTCCTATATATGGCGCCGTTACGGAGAGCGCCACCACCGGCCACGCAGGTGGTGTTTCAGGCCTGGAGGCAGGCTCTGAGCCGTATGGGATGGTGGAACACCCTGACGGGTGAAACCCCTCTGTGGCACAATGGGCGGCTACCTGGGCTTGCGACGCTACAGGGCTTCCGGGGATGGGATAGTATTTATCAGGTACGATGCTTAAGTCATTTCAAGAACTTAGCAAGGAATTTGGTATGCCCCGCACTCAGTTTTTTAAATAACTGCAGTTCCGCCATGCACTTGCCCCTAGTCTGGAGGGCCTTGAGTCCCTTCCAGAGTTTAGCCCTCTGGAAGCAAAGGTGTTTATCCCCTTTAGTGCTAAGGCATTATTAGTATTCTCCTATAATTTCCATTGAAATCAATGGAAAGTCCATGACGAGTTACACTTGTCATTAGCATCCAAGAGGTTATGGGGGATCTGGAGACGGAGAAGATATCACGCATATACCAGTCCCTGGTCACACATTGTTCCCCCACACTGCAGAAGCTCCGGGAGACCTGTGAGGAGGATGTGGGGTAGTTGGAGAAGGAGGATTGGAGGGAGGCGCTGGCAGCGCCCAGGGGTGCAGCCATAGCGATGCGCCTACGCCTCATCCAATTTAAGTACTTGCATAGAGTTTACTTTACTAGGGTGCGGCTCTGGTGGGCGGGAATGATCGCATCTCCGGATTGCCTTCGGTGTGGCGGAGTAGGAGGGGACGTTTCTGCACACAGTGTGGGTTTGTGGTTCTCTTGCTCGGTTCTGGAAGGGGGTGTTGGACTGCTTATCTGAGGTCTTGGGATGGGAGCTCCCCCGTACGCCACAGTTAGTCTTACTGCATGTGATGGAGGGGGTGGGCGGCAACGTCTACAAGAGGCATTTGCTGCTGCTGGGCCTTATATTTGCGAAAATGGACGTGGCTAGAGCATGGAAGGATCCTCGTCCCCCCTCTGTGGTCGCATGGAAGAGAGGGCTAGATTTTTGTATGGGGCTGGAGCAGCCGATTTTTGTAGCCCGAGGTTGCCCACGAAAGCATTATAGAATCTGGAAATGCTGGGCTGAGTTCCGAGGCCTGTGGCTTGAGCCGCTGGCTCGAACGGAAAGATCCTCCGGAGGTGTGATGCAGGAGCCATGATAGCGAATATGCATGGGCAGTCATTTAGGTGTGCTATGTGTGGGAGACATGCGGCAGATCCAGTGCGACTCGGGGAGTGGGGGGGGGGGGGGGGGAGTTGTCTAATACAAGGGTCTTCAAACCGGTCCTGGAGGGCCGGATCCATGCCAGCTTTTTGGGATATCCCAACTGAGATACATGTAGTTATTTTAAAAATCTGGCATGGATCCGGCCCTCCAGGACCGGTTTGGAGACCCCTGGTCTAATTTGTTTTTTGTTTCTATATTTGTTCAGGAAAAAGAAAAAATTATTGCTTTTCAATTGATGTTGTATATTTGTCCTGCAGATGCCTCTGGTGTGCAGAGTTCTGCGGAATGGGTGCAGTCTATCTGTTTAAAAAAAAAAAAAAGCATAATTATTTTACAGGATGCTATGTGTGTAATGTAGAATTGTATTTGGCATAGGCGGGCCTTCCTGGGGATTCATGCTGGATGTGATATGATTGCGGTCCATTCTGCGACCGTGAGTTGGCAGCCCATATTTTCCTACCATTGTTGCCAGAGTGGCGTTAAGTCAAATGTTGTGAGCGGACGGACCATTTTATTAGGTGCCCTCCCCCCGTCCCATAACATGCATATACTGTATGTTGAGGTGCTTCAGTGGTTCGACAGACAGATCACCACAGCTATTGGAGAGAGCAGTCAATATTGAGCGGTGGAATAGGAAACGACCCGGGGGCGGTTTGTCTTCCTCTACTAATGTTGTGAATGGGATCAAAGCGCCCTCACAGAATAAGCCCCCTGTATCCTGTTGTCCTGCCTCTCTCCATCAACGCAGCTCGGCAGCCGTGGTGACTGTCTCGCCCCTGGGCATCCCCTCCAGTGGCAGGGCAGGTGTGTTTGGGGCAACTTTACGGGTGATGAGCAGAATTCTTCAGTAGCATTTATATGCTACACTAAGCAGCAATGAATCTGGCTTTGTTGCTGACATACAGGGGTGGAACAGTCCCGCTGGCGCTGAAAGAGTCAGGGGCCCGCGGGTAGACGCGGTATCATCCCTGTGACGGTCCACCAGCCATCTAGCTATCCACTGCAACTGTGCATCTAGATAATATTGCTCTAGATTAGGGGGCGCTAGACCTCCTTGGTCTACAGGTTGATATAGCTTGTTTATCGATACTCGAAATCTGGAGTTCCCCGATATAAAATCTTTTTATCAGTTTTTCCAGTGGTCGGGAGAATGAGGGAGGGACATAGATCGGAAGGTTTGCAAAGCAATATAAGAATCTGGCAGTATCACCATTTTTGTAAGGGCCACTCTGCCTGTTACAGGCAGCGGGAGCGTACTCCAGAACTGTATCTGGGGGCGGATTGTGGCTATGGCTAAGTAGGTCTGCTTGGCTCCTGTATATTCTGATTCCAAGATAGCGGAATGTGTCTGCACAGCAGCATACTCACACTCTGTTCATTATATATCCTGGGTCGCCACATTTGTCACTGAAGGGGTAAAGACAAGATTTGGAGGCGTAGACTCCTACCCCGATATTGAGGCAAAGTTTCCTAGCGTGTACGCTAACTGTTGGGGGACTTGGTGGATGTCTCTTACATACAAGAGTAGGTGGTCAGCATACAGAGATATTGTGTGCTCGCCATCTCCTAATGTAATGCCTTCTCCCTTCACATTGCGGATTGCCTCCCCTAGGGGTTCTATGGCTAATGAGAAAAGTAGGGCAGATAGCGTGCATCCTTGCCTAGTCCCTCTCTTCACCTGTACTGGGACCGATATGTATGGACCCGTTTTTACGCGGACTGTTGGTGCAGTGTATAGCAGACACACCATGTTTATGAACCCTTCTCCCAGATTGTATCTTGTCAGCGTTGCGAATAAAATTCACCACTTAAAGGAGTCAAAAGCTTTCTCCAGATCTAATATTAGGCATCCTGATCGTGCCATTGGGGTTTTGAGTAAGTTGCAACTCTAAAGAAGCACCTTAGGTTCAATGAGGTGCTCCGAGAGGGCACAAAGTAGTTTTAGTCTTTATTGACAAAGGGAGGGACCACCTGTGCAAGTCAATCTGCCAGGAGTTTTGCCAACGCTTAGTAATCAACTTTAAGGAGTGCTAGTGGCCTATAAGATTCTAGGTCTGTGGGGTCCAGCCCGAACTGCCAAGCCATGTCGTCCCTAGACCGGAATCAAGCATCCTAGGACCGAACCGGTTTCTGGCTATCAGCCGCCTTCAGCCAGGATAGCTTGACTCCAGTGGCTTAGTCCGCACGGGACCCACGTCTGGGCATACTCTCCCCACATAGGGTGAACAGCAAAACACACACGATGATGGACGGAATGTTGCACAATGGCAAAACATTCACCCCCAGTCACAGATCTGGGTTTAATCCATCGTTATTTTGCTCATCAAGCCACCCCAGTTCAGACATGGCCATATGCAAATCAGTCTTGACCCTGTGCCTCATGGGAACAGTCCAGCCCGAACTGCCAGGCCAGGTCTTTCCTGTACCGGATTCAAGCATCCTAGGACCGGTTTCTTGCTATCAGCCGTCTTCAGCCAGGATAGCTTGACTCCAGTGGCTTAGTGAGCACGGGACCCACGTCTGGCCATACCCTTCCCACATAGGGTGAACAGCAAAACACACACGATGATGGACGGAATGTTGCACAATGGCAAAACATTCACCCCCAGTCACAGATCTGGGTTTAATCCATCGTTATTTTGCTCACCAAGCCACCCCAGTTCAGACATGGCCATATGCAAATCAGTCGACCTCGTGCCTCATGGGACCAGTCCAGCCCGAACTGCCAAGCCATGTCTTCCCTAGACCCGAATCAAGCATCCCAGGACCGGCGTCTGGCTATCAGCCGTCTTCAGCCAGGATAGCTTGACTCCAGTGGCTTAGTGAGCACGGGACCCACGTCTGGGCATTCCCTTCTGTGAGAAGTTGGCCTGATATATGATGTTTCCACTTCTGGAACCACCTTGTATCAGTCCAAACAATCCCTTATGGTGTCTGGTTGTAAGTCAACCTTGTATACAAGCTATCCTAGGGGTAGCATGGACTAAGCAGCCTGAAAGGCTAAACTCAAGAGGTTGTGTTAAGCGAGCTGTTTTACCAATCACAATCCTGTAATATCAAATGAAAGGACACCACACAAGTATATATTATAAAAATATGTGTTTATTACTAAAAACAATCCCCAGTACTCTTTATGAGCAAAGGGGCACAAGCGTTAAATCAAAAGCACAGTATAACATATGAAAGTTGCACAATTATGGATGAGGGCAGGTGACCACTCAAACCATATATTAAGAAAGTGGTATAAGAGATACCAATCGAACAGTGGTTAGGCCTAGGGCCTAGGGAATCGCTGGGAGCAGTCGGGACTAGCAATGCTGAAGTCGGGAAAAGCCCGCGGGATTCGGGTGCAGTGCTTAAAGCACACGCATGCACCAATGCAAAGTCAATGGTGCGTAAAAGTTACACAAATAGAGTTTAAGGATACTTCCGCTGAACCTAGAAGGACAAAACTTTAGACACAGACCCTAGAGGTGTGTACCAGTGTGGGAACTGCCACGTGGGCTCTGGGGCATCTGCGACGTCCAGGAGCGGGTCACGAGCTGTCCCATGAAGGCTCTCACAGTCGGCGCTGTCGGCTTCAAGATCGGAGCAAACAACACTTGGCAAGAGCAATCCATGCAGGACTGGAAGATTGCTTCTCACTCGGACCAGGAGGGTCAGAGCAGGTGCTCCTTTTCAGAGGAGCGGGTGCAAGTCTGGAGCAACCAGAATCGCAAGTCGTATTTCAAGTTTCGTCGGCACAGGGGCCACAAGCCAGCTGGCAAGTGACCGGGCCAACGCGTTGAGCCAAAGAAAGCAGAAGGGCCCCACGCAGCACTCATCGAGTGTAGAGGGGTGAGCTTCGGTGCAAAAGTGGCTGAGGGCTGGGGCTTCTCAAACCCCGGTGTACAGCTTCGAGGGTCACTCGTGGGCTGCACGGTCAGCGTCTCGTGGTCTTTTCAAGATGGCGTGCCCCATGCTTCCGGTCGCCTCCACGGGTCTCAGCTCTGCAGGGACTGTGGATCGGGCTGTAGGAAGGCAGGCAAGCTTGATCTCGTCGATCTCTGTCGCTCGAGTTCCGGCGGGAACTGCAACAAAGCAGACGTCGAGGTGCTGGATGGTGCCTGTTTGCACAGGGTGGTCACTCCTTGACCACAAGGGAGATTCTTCAGTCTTCTACGTCGAGTAGGATGTCGAAAGGTCCAGAGTTCCGTTTAAAATGTTTCATCAGGATAATCTGAGTGCGTTGGCACTGCTCCCATTCTTATACCAATCTAGGGGGCTGGATTACCTGCTAGGTCCCCTCCCATGGGTGGGACCCAGGAAGGGGGTGGATACACCCCTTTCCCTTTGATCCAGGCCGCGCTGGGACTGGGGCTGGTGTGCCCCAGAACCGGTTTGGCCGGATTATGCAAGGGGAAGCCTTGTGCTCCCCAGGCAGTGTCTGGTTTCTTTCAAACCTCCCTGCTACAATCCACTATCTCCTGGTTGGGGTGGTGTAACACCTCCCTGCGACAGGAAAGCCTTTGTCCAGGCCTCCTCTGCTGAGTGTCGGTCAGCAGCAGGAGGTCAGACTTGTGTCTGTGGCAGAAGCATCCATTTTGTGAATCTGAGGCTCTTTTAAAAATCAACCGCCTTTCAGTAAAGTAACATGTCTTTTCCCTCTAGAGGGGTGGAATGCTATCCCCATCGAAAGGACTGTCGAGGGGATAGTATTCGAAATCGTATGACACATTACACAACATGTTTTGATAAAGCCAAACCAAAGTTGCTATATAACCGCGAGGATTATAATGCACTTAATAGTATATGGTATGGCATTATCCCGGAACAGCTTAGGGAGTTGTTCCTGACAGCTGCAGACAGGCTCAGCTCATGCTAGAGCACCATCTCACATTAAACCACGCACTCTGCCTCCAGGATTGATAAGGCCTTCCATAGGAGTGGCTCACAGGTTTATATGTGTCCAGATATAGGTTTAGATATAGGGATACTATATCTAAGCAAGGGGTGATTGCACCCACTTGCCCCAGCTGAGTGATCAGCCAGTTGTGTCAATGTAAGAACCAGCCAGGGGTGGCAAAAGCTATGCTGCAGCCCCTGGTAGGCCTTGGTGGCACCTATGCCCTGAGCACCTATAGTGCATGGTACAGGGGCGGACAAGGAGTCCATTTCCAATTGGGTTATGTACCTAGGGTACATGGAGTCCATTTTACAGAGAGAGCAGATAGCCTGGGGCCCTGATTAGCAGGGAACCAGGCCAACTAAGTTGAAAACCAGCTAAACACAGGCAAAAAATCTGGGGTAACCATAGTCAGGTATCCACCTTCCTACACCTTCCCACATAGGGTGAACAGCAAAACACACACGATGATGGACGGAATGTTGCACAATGGCAAAACATTCACCCCCAGTCACAGATCTGGGTTTAATCCATCGTTATTTTGCTCACCAAGCCACCCCAGTTCAGACATTGCCATATGCAAATCAGTCTTGACCTTGTGCCTCATGGGAACAGTCCAGCCCGAACTGCCAAGCCATGTCTTTCCTGGATCCGGAATCAAGCATCCTAGGACCGGTTTCTGGCTATCAGCCGTCTTCAGCCAGGATAGCTTGACTCCAGTGGCTTAGTGAGCACGGGACCCACGTCTGGGCATTCCCTTCCGACATAGGGTGAACAGCAAAACACACACGATGATGGACGGAATGTTGCACAATGGCAAAACATTCACCCCCAGTCACAGATCTGGGTTTAATCCATCGTTATTTTGCTCACTAAGCCACCCTTTGGTATCGCTTTGTTCGCCCTAAGTTGGCAGGGTATGCTCAAGACGTGAGTCCCTTGCTCACTTTACCACTGGATTCAAGATAGCCTGGCTGATGAGGGTTATGAACCCGAAACCGTTCCCAGGATGCCTGTTTCCGGTCCAGGGAAGACATGGCTTCGCAGTTCGGGCTGGACTGTTCCCATTAGGCACAGGGTCAGACTGATTTGCATATGGCCATGTCTGAACTGGAGTGGTGAAGTGAGCTAAAGAATGGTGATGGATTAAACCCAGATCAGTTGACTGGGGGTGAGTGTTTGATTTGCTCAAACGCTCCATCCATCATCCCCTTTGGTAACGCTATGTACGCCCTAAGTTGACAGGGTATGCTCAGACGTGAGTCCCTTGCTCACTTTACCACTGGATTCAAGATAGCCTGGCTGATGAGGGTTATGAACCTGAAACCGGTCCCAGGATGCTTGTTTCTGGTCCAGGGAAGACCAGGCTTGGCAGTTCGGGCTGGACTGTTCCTATGAGGTACAGGGTCAGACTGATTTGCATATGGCCATGTCTGAACTGGAGTGGTGAAGTGAGCTAAAGAATGGTGCTGGATTAAACCCAGATCAGTTGACTGGGGGTGAGTGTTTGATTTGCTCAAACGGTCCGTCCATCATCCCCTTTGGTATAGCTTTGTTCGCCTTAGATATTCAGCATGTTTAATGAGTGGGGATAGGGCAGGTGAACCGACTATACGTTCTTGACGAACATGTAGACTATGCACTGGAAAATAAAATGAGTACACGTGTGTTCGGGTGGAGGGCACAGGTTATGTCAGATGGCGACCAATGTGTAAGCCATTCCGATAGTGTTTGCACATTGGATGTCGCTGCCGTTCGTGTTAGGGATAGGTGTGACCGGTCCAGTTTTATGTCTAGTACTGAGTTGAAGTCTCCTTCCATAGGCCAAGGAAGCAGACTCCATCTGACTAGTACCTTAGAGAGCCTGGTAAGGAATGAAGCCTGCTCCACATTTGGTGCATAAATGGAGCCCATAAGGATTATTTGCCCGTTCAGCCTGCCTTTAAAAAATACATATCTACCCTTTAGTCTAAGTCCACCTGCTCGTCCATAAACAGGACCCCTGTCTTTATCCATGTCAGTGCCTCTTTGCGCTCGGGGGAAGAATTAGTGCTGTATACACGCCTTCTCCAGCATTTGCGAAGGCGGCAGGTTTCTACCTGAGTGAGATGTATCTCCTGTAAGAAGGCTATTGTTACTTGTCTGTGCTGGAGGTATGAGTACACCGAGTATTTTCAAGTGGGTGTGTGCATGCGCCTCACGGTCCATGTTAGGATGTTAGTCTGTGCCATGAGTGAGTAGTGTGCCCTACTGCATCAAGGGAGGTGGGAACACGGTTAGATTTCAAACCACGGCAAAGGAGCCACAAGGGGGTGTAAAAAGGGGGGAAAAGAAAGTTCTAGAACTGGGGGCACAACTGTGTGCTTCATAACTTTGAGGGCGAACACGTAGTCTATAATAGTCCAAACTGCAGAGCCTAACCGCAACTAACTTGTTAGGTGTGGTTGCCTGCTGGGGTGTGTGCTACAGGTTTATGCATGTTGGACATAACGTCCATGTTATCTCTGGGCAATTGATAACTATTTTTGGGCTTAGGGTGTAGCCGTACCCTAGTCATTACTTAACCGAAAGAGTGTTCTGCGCCAGTGTGGTTGTTCCTGCCGTGCATTGGACAGGTGCTACATACGTGTTGGTGTGGCTCTGTTAAGAGTTATTCACATTAATAGAGCAATATAGCAATTACACATCATATGGTAAAAGTACTCTTAACAGTATGTTGCTGGTCCTACTGGCCTGGCGCTTGACCCTACAACATACACAATGGGACAGCAACCTAAGTCGACAAACGCCTCTCTGGCAGGGTGTGTGGCTGGGGAAAGTGGCATCGCCAGAGGGATTCAAAGGATGGGACCACATCGGCATATCACAACTGGGCAAAGTATGGGTGGGCGATCACATTACGACACTCCACCCGCTCAAGCGCCAGTGTGAGGAATGGCTGGGTCACCTGGGGAAAGAAGACTGGTGCGATTCCCTTATGGCCCCAAAAACCATCACCACTTCAGCCAGATTCAATTATATTATCTCCATACTGCCTATCTCAACCCGGAGCACCTTTATAGGGCAGGCCTGCGTCCTTCAGCAGAATGCACACGTTGTGGACAGGAGCCAGCAGACTTTTATCACATGGTCTGGTCCTGTCCCTGCCTTAACCCGTATTGGGATAAAATAGAATCCAAACTCATACATGTCCTGGGCTGGCAGGTGCCCCATAACCCCCTACACCTCATCCTGGAAGTCATGGACGACTTAGATGGGTCCCGAGCAGATAAACTATTCCTAGGGATGGCCACCAGGGTGGTCAAGCACGACATCGCTGCGAAATGGGCACAGCCTCACCCTCCAAAAGTAGCTAAATGGCGCAGAAGTGTGGGCTGTGCTTCCCAGGAGAAGCCCTTGTTTGAGGCCAGGATATGCCTAACCAAACACACAAAACTATCTGGAGCAAATAGATAAATCAACTGAGATGATTGGCTTGTTCTGTTTATGTATCGTAGATCTGGATCGATATGCATGTATGTGCACAACCACTGCCGGTACACTCTGAAATGTCAGTGGCTAATGGTCAAATGTGCTGTACTGTTGTTTTTGTTTCTCCACAAATCAATAAAGTTGATTATCAAAAAAACCAAAACAGTAGGTTGCTGATTGTAGTATGCCGTCCGATGTCTGCGGCGTGATGTCCGGCAGCAGAGAGTCCAAGTCATTAGATTTTTCTGGCGACAACTTAGACGCGCCCAGAGAAGGGGTGGATCGTGTCTCTGACTCGGAGATGTGCGGTTTATTTCAGATTGCTGCAGCCACATGGATGGCCTCTTGCCTTTCTATTTGCCTTTGTTCCATGTCAGGGATCGCAGCTTGTGGTCTCAGTTGCTTGGAGTGTCCTCCTCTGCCCCAGTGCCGATTTCTTCTGCCTTGTCAGAGGAGCTGTATGACTGCAGTTGGTTTGGGTTCCGTCAGCAGGCCGGATCCTACCAACCAGTCCTAGTCCTCGGGTGGCGTGTCAAAGAATTGGGCAAGCCCTTTCGTAACTACTCAAATTTTGGCTGGGAAGATGAAGGAGTAACGGATGTTCAAGTTGCGGAGTTTACGTTTCACCTCACTAAAGTATCCTCCTCTTTTCTGCACCTGTATTGTATTGTCTGGAAACAGCATTATTTCTAGTTCTGTATCCTAGTGTCAGTGAGTTTGCGTCCTCCCTCAGCACTGTGTCTCTGTATTTCACAGCCATAAGAGGAAGGGCCTTGGTCTGGCTCCCGCGGGCAGCCTGCTGGCCGGTACTCTGTGGTCGCACTTCACTACAAATTGAGCTGACAGTGTGTCTTCTGTGAGCAGTTCCTTCAAACAACTCATGACATATGCAACAATGTCTTGACCCTCCTTTCCCTTGGGCAGGCCCATCACTCGGATATTATTTCAGCGGGATCGGCTGTCTGCGTCCTCCAGCTTATCTTCTAGCATGTTTACCTGATCCACAAGGTCTTGTAGAGCTGCTGCGTGGCTTCTAGTGGTCAGTTTCTAATCCAGCAGCACTTGCTCGTTGGTGTGTACCCTGACAGTTTGCGGTGGTCTGCTCACAGTAAAATGTAAATCCAGTACTTTATAGCGCACAAATCACCCCCTAAGGGGTATCTCGGCACTGGGGGCCGTTGGGATATTAAGTGAGCTATTGCCCAGAGTCGCATGCTGCTGGGCAGACCCCTGCCGCCGGAGCTGGGGATCGAACTGTGATCCCTGGCGGTCAGCGTCAGTCGCCCTGACCACGGCGCCACACCTCTCTCACAGTAGTGTGATGTCAGCCACAACCTTATCTATTTTAGACTCTAGTGAGGTCCGGGTGTGTTCCAGGATGGCACCTAGCTTCTCCACTGCAGAGAGACAGGACAGAGAACATTTTTATGGAGAGTGTCCTGGTCGGTGTTTCTCCTGCTTGTTTTTCCGTTGCTTGCTCAGCCTCCTGGGTCTCCGATTACGCAGCGGTTTGCTGCGCGTTTGTACGTAGGCGAGCCATGGCAAAGTTTGTGCGGGGGCAATGCAGGTGTCCCGGGAGGCTAGCTCGTTCTTTGCCCGAGCGGTGTGTTGAACACAGGGGATGTGCTGCTTTTCTGTGCGTGTCACTCAGGGGCCTGCTGGCTGCACCAGTGCAGTGTTGCAGTCCTACCACTTAGCTAGGCCATCACCATCTGCGGGCGTTGTGGGCTCTATTGTGCATTGGAGGCCTTCTAGGGGGCTGCGGCCCACGGTCTGCAACCTGCGAGCGTTTAGCACCCTGTTCTCCCCTAGCAAGCAAAGAGGGTGAGAGAGGCCGCAAGGAGATCCAACCCTGCAGGTGTCTTAACTTGGGCTGCTCGAGCTTTGTTATTGCAGTGTGCGCTGTGTTTGAGGTTCCGGCTGTCTGGTTATCCTCCTCCCAACCAGGTCGGTGCCAGCATGCGCTCAGCGCAGGCAATTGTGGCGACTGGTGCCTCAGGGTGTCAGGCACACACACCACCAGTACTCATGAAGTGCACCACTTCTCCTGATTCGTTTCGGTTGGGCAGAGACCCGGGACTGGTTCCTCACAGGCCTTTTAGCAGCAGTGCAGGCAGGCACTCACTTATCCACCTTGCTCTGGTCTCCGCTTCCGTCCTCCGAGGTTTTGGTTCATATGAGCGGGGCAAGAGGAACTCCTCTCCCCCACCATCTGCTTCACAGGCTGCTCCTTCACTCCAGCCCGCAGTCTCGTGCTCGCTTTGTGCGTAGGCATGGGGCCTAACCCTCACCCACAGCCTCAGAAGTTCCCAGCCCTCTCCTCCTCAGGCCTCTTCCACAAGTGAGCCCCGGGGCTCAATGTTGCCTGTACTTGGGTCTGCTTTAGTTGTTTTTGTCCATGTTGGGCTCCATCTCTGCCGCTACTGTGGTGGGGCCAATGCAGATCTCGCCTCGCGCCTTGTGTATGAGTCGGAGGCCTCCAGTCCGTGGCCTTGCATGTCTCTGGGGCTTCCACCTCTTGGGGCTCCCGGATTCTGACTCCAGGTACCTCCGCTGACCCAAGGCTCCGCTCTCGCCTGCTGCAGATTCTTACTTTGTTTTGCATCTCTGTTCAGCGTTAGGGCGAACCACTTGACTGTCCTTGTGTTCTCCTCGCTCGCCTCCGACCTGCGCAGTGAGCAGGCGTCTCGCCAGGGAGGCCGCTAATATGCTTGCGGCTTCGGTGTGGCAATGAACAGCAGGCACCTCACAGTATTTAAGGCCTCCTGCATACTAGAGTTTGCTGGCGTGCTATATTTGCAACGATTAATACGATCAACAGGATAATCAAGGGTTTTTCCAAGGCAACCGCTAGAGGTTCATGGCCCCTATCTTGGCTGGCTAGCCACGCCCCCCAATATGCAGTTCTTTCTTAAGCGTTATAAGCAGATTACATGGTTCACAGTACTGAATTCAACTGCCAGGCCTAATGATATCAATAAGCAAGGATACTCATTTTGTACTGTTCTCTGAATGACATTCCATAACAGTGCTGGGACAAGGCATAAAGGCTATCTTCATTTGTACACCACTTCTTTCTCTAACTGTTTCGACATGGTTGAGCGTACAATGATGTGTCTGACGTGAGCATGTAAGTTCACATCTATGGATTGCTGAACTGGGGGCATGTTTCAAGCTTTTATATCTCCCTACTTTTTATTGGTTTCTGATTGATAATGTCAAGTATTGAAATATCTGAAGGAGACCCATTAGTGATATATTCCTTACCTTAGAATATCCCTTGGCGTCAGACTGGATTCGGAAAGTTTTTGTCGGCAGTATACCTGCGTGTCGGAAGGTGGCGTCGAGATGACATCACAGAGACTACTTAGGCGCCACCCATGTGCTCCGACGTCAGTTCTTTATTTTTCCACGCCAGCAAGCGCAGATCCGGTTAGAGCACGTATTCTAAGTCACTTTTTCACTAATTTTTGAGACTTTTTGTCTTTCATTTTTTGAGTCTTGACTCCTGGTGCCACGTAGGGATGCCTTGGTTTAAATCAGTAGTGTCACGACCGCGTATCCTCAGGATCAGGGCGATGCTATATAGGGGTCCACCTCCAGACTGCCCTATACTCTGAATATCCAATACCACAGAGCATAAGGAAATCAGGTGAGGGAAAAAAGGTCAGGAAGGGACTGGAACGGGACGGGAGGCACGGGCACTAGCTAAAATTTCCTCTTCTCCCTCTCGGTAGGTAGTGTAAAGACCTTCTTCCACTTTAACACACAAATCTTCCAGCCTTCCTGGGTTTGCACCAAATTATAAATCCCTGATAATGGAACTTCTTTTTTTTTTTTTTTTGGAAAACCTTTATTTATCAAAACAAAGTACACCGCTATTTAGCCGTACATCCCGGAGGCCAGGCAGCATCTTATCTCAAATCGGGAACAAGTACAAAATCAAGGCACAGGAGTGGTCAGGTTTAATTTTACAATGAAGAATACTAAAATAACAATAAATAAAAACAGAGTCAAGAAAGAGAAACGTAGCTAAAGAAAGAGAGAAAAGAACAGAAAGAAGAAAGTGAAAAGAAGAACAAGGCTGAGGGCCAAGAGGATATTCTAGGCACATATCACGGGGAGGGGCAGGGTACGCACATCCCACAAACAACAGGTCACATGACAGAAAGGTGGACGGGGAGCAAAAACTCAGGATACGACACATGGAACCTAGGGAAGGGGGAGCTATGGGGAAAGGCGGACCTCAGGCTGTGCCGTCTCAGGGGGTGCACAGATGTCTCCCCTATACGAGTTCCATGCTCCCCAGATCAACCCCCACATCTTGGGCTTGCCCCGGGCCATGTAAACAGTCTTTTCACGGAGCATGCACCAATCCATGTTGGTTTTCCACAGGCCAACGGAGGGGGAAGTTGAAGCACCCCATTTCTGGGCAACGTCTCTCTTGGCTATCATATTGGCCAGGGTGACCCAACGGGTCTGAGCCACATTATAGTCAGTCGGGCCCCACACGTTCAGAAGGCAGCGCCGGGCCTCCGCATGCAGGGTCACACCGGTAACAGCTCTCATTACCTCATGCACGCGTCCCCAGTAAGAGGCAACTGCCGGACACTCCCAGAGTATATGCATAAAGGTGGCCAATACGCCACATCCTCTCCTGCATAGTCCATCTTGAGAGAGTCCCATACGAATCAGCCTTGGGCCTGTGATATAAACCCTGTGGAGTATCTTCAACTGAACAAGTCTTAGCCTGGCCGAGATTGCTACCTCCTTAGGGGAGGAGACCGCGGACTGCCACTCCTCATCATCCATCTCAATCCCGTCATTCACCCAAAGGTCTCTCAGTTTCACCAGCAGGTCAGTCCGCGCATTAATAAGCTTTTTATAGATCAAGGAGATGGCACTATCCGGCATATGGCCGTCCAGTACCCTATCTTCCAGCGGAGATGATTCAGGCACTTTCTCTCCCACGGGCATAGAAGATGTGAGAGCATGCCGAAGCTGTGCATAACGGAAGTATTCCGTGTTATCCAATTGGAACTCTGCCTGCAGTGCCTCAAACGATTTAACATCTCCTCTAGCCATCATATCTACAACCCTAGAGATACCGATGAGATCCCACCTGTCGAACCCCTTGGAGTGCCACAGTTTCCCAAGCAGGTCAGAATCGTATAGGGGAGTTGCCATGGTGAGCTTACCCTGCCAACCCAGAGTTTTGGTCACCGCCCTCCACAGGTGCACCGCCGTCCTAGTGGGTCCAGTCAGTTTCCGATCCAGAGATCTAGAGTACAACGCCCTGAAGTAATTCCCATCATTCATGAGCCAGCGATCCATGGCGTATCCAGGATTGACTGCCGGCCCGTAAAACCCGTGGTTAACTGCCACCAGCTGGGACGCCCAGTAGTAACGACGTATGTCCGGCAGTGCGATGCCGCCATCGTACCACGGTATAGTCACCTTGGCAATGGAGCTCCGCGGCCTACCATCCCACAACAGGTTACGCTGCAGGCTCTCGACCTCTCCGAAGTATTTGGCCGGCACTGGGTCTTGTGTGTTCTGGAGCGCATAGAGGAACCGAGGCAGGGACATCATTTTAAACCATGCCGCCCGGCCCAGCAGGGATATCGGCAATCTCTTCCAGCCCTCCACGTCTCGCCGCAGCCGCGCCAAAGGAGGGAGCAGGTTATTAGCGTAACGGGTACGGGCATCCTTTGAAATATAGATGCCCAGGTATTTGAATCCCTGTTGCGAAATCTGTATAGCACAGCCGCGGGGGAGGCGCGGAGTGTCACCACACAGTACATAGAGGGAGGACTTGGACCAGTTGATGACCAGGCCCGAGTAACCACCAAAAGTGCCCAGTACATCAAATGCCATAATCAAGGACCGGCCGGGAGAGGTAAGATATAAAAGGATGTCGTCGGCATAGAGCGATATGCGATCTTCCAAGCCCGGCGACCACGTGATACCTGCAACGTCGGGATGCACCCGGATCCACGCAGCCAGCGGCTCAAGTGCTAGAGCAAACAGGAGCGGCGACAGCGGGCAGCCCTGTCTAGTACCCCTGCGCAAGGCAAACGAGGCAGACAGACGACCGTTCACAGTCACATTGGCAAGCAGGGAAGAGTAGAGGAGCTGGACCCAGCTGATGTACTCAGGCCCAAACCCGAATTTAGCAAGCACAGCCCAGAGGTAGTTCCACTCAAGCGAGTCGAACGCCATCGTTGCGTCAAGTGAGGCAAGCACCGTCGGTTCTGTGAGCAAATGCTCCCGCGCCATAACCGCGTGGAGCCTACGAAGATTAAGGGCCGTGTTACGATGCGGGATGAAACCGGACTGGTCCGGGTGAACCAAGTCCGCGATCACTCCCACAAGCCGATTAGCCAGTAGCTTCGCCAAGATTTTCGGCTCGGCGTTCAGCAGGGAAATTGGACGGTACGACCGGCACAGGTCTCGAGGTTTCCCTTCTTTGTGAATGACCACAATAGTGGCCAAACGTTGATCAAGCGGGAGCTCGCCGGCCTCACGGGCCGCCAGGAACATATCCCTCAGAGGTGCAGCGACAGTGTCAGCCTTGAGCTTGTAAAGCTCCACCGGAATGCCATTGGGTCCCGGTGCTTTCCCGGAGCGCAGGGACCTGATCGCCAGTGCCACCTCGTCCACCGTCATGCCCCGGTCCAGATCCTCCCGCTCAGCATCAGACAAACAAGGGAGCTCGATCTCCTCCAGAAAAGAGGCCGAGTCTGATTCGGACAGGGCAGAAACAGATGTGTAGACCGGCTCAAAGTAGTCTGCGAACGTCTCGGCTATTGCAGCAGGGTCAGTGACGACCAGGCCGTCGTCGCCCAGGACTTCCGGAACAACTCGGGATGCCAATTCCTTCTTGTCCAGCCAGGCAAGAAGCTTTCCCGCCTTATCACCGGCGTCGTAGATCCTGCCCTGCTGTTCCCTGCTCATCGCCTTAGCTGCGTCAGTAGCAGTGGCCCTGTATTCCGACTGCTTCAGGGCAAGAGCATGGAGCAAATCCGGAGTCGGTCCCAGGGCCAGCTGGGAATTCAGATCAGCAATATCCAACTCCAGCCGAACCATGTCTTCAGCCCGTCTCCTGCGCGCCTCGGCTATCAAGGAGAAGGCTTCTCCTCTAAGAACAGTTTTGAAGGCCTCCCAAAGAGAGACGGCCGAGGCGACTGAGCCCGAGTTTTCAGCAAAGTACAGCTCAATGGATTTCGCTAGGAGATCGCGGGTCTTGGGATTGCGAAAGTACCAGGGGTTAATAGGTGCCACCCTCGACGTAGCCATTATGTTAAAGTCGAAGGACACCCAAACTGGAGAGTGGTCAGAAATACCCCTGGCCATAAGACGAGCGCTAGAAACCGACTGCGCCTGGGCTGCGGGGGTCAGGACATAGTCAATACGGGAAAGACTACCGTGAGCCCCGAGTGGAAAGTGTACTGTCTCTGAGCGGGGTGCAAAAGTCGCCAACAATCAACCATGCCCATGGTGTTAAGGAAGTCTGGGAGCCAGGACTGTGCACTACGTAGATCTCTGGATGGGAAACGATCAAAATCACCTGAAACCACAGAATTAAAGTCCCCCCCCAGAATTAGCAGTCCCTCCGGGAGACCCAAAATGGCGCCACCAATGTCTTGAAAAGTGGATGTTTGCAGTCCCGGAGGGACGTAAACCGAAACCAAAACCAAAGTGCGCCCCTCCCACCTGCACACCACTGCCACGTATCGGCCCCTATCATCGACCAAAGTAGACTCCACCTCTAGGGGAAGTGACATGCGCACCATGATGCCCACCCCTCGGGACCCCATAGAGAACCCAGAATGGGCCACCATTTTAAATCCTCTCCTGTTCAAAGCTTTGCAAGTGTGACCAACAAGATGGGTTTCCTGTAAAAGAACGACATCAGGGGCACAGCGTTTAAGCAATTGCAGAACAACCCCACGTTTAATGCGATCCCCCAACGCATTGACGTTCCAACTCAACAAGTTCAATGATTTACCCCCCATCATCGATGACGTCCCACCCCATCAACCCCCCCCGGAATGCAGCCCAAGAGCCAAGAGCACCAGAACAATAAAACCCCAGCCATGAAGAGTTTAGAAGGAATAGAACAAATAGTAAACACACGTCCCAACTACCCCCCACCCTGCACCCCTGCATTAGACTAAAAGCCACCCCAACTAGCAGTGTGCCTGTCGCCCCTTAAACTACCCTACAAAAAGCCCCTAGAGGAGAATAGACATCCTATCCCCCCCCGTCACCCTCCATATCAAAAGTGCAGAAGTGATAAGAAAAAGAAGCAATATTCAGAGTCGATGCCAGCCGCAGCGACCCCCCCCAGAGAAAAGTCACAGGCAAACTGTTCATTCCCTGGAACCTGACCCTCCTGCTGCATCTTCCGTCTGATCATCTGGTTCGGTCCGCCGTTGAGGCAAAGTGTCCAGCCAGCCCCCTGCCGCATCTGGAAGGTCGAAAAACATTGTCCGGGTTCCATGCTCGATGCAGAGTTTTGCAGGATAGAGCATGGAGTAGCGCATCCCCAACTCCCGAAGCCGTCGCTTCACACCATTAAAACTTTGCCGGCGTTTCTGGACGGCCTGCGTAAAGTCAGGGAAAAAATGAATGTCTGCGTTCTGGAACTGTAGCGGGCCAGCGCTCCTCGATGCCTGCAAAATGGCGTCCCGGTCCCGATAGTTAAAAAGTCCCGCAATGATGGGGCGAGGGGATTCGCCCGATTTCAGTGGGCCGCCCGGGATCCTGTGTGCTCTCTCGACTGAGAAAAACTTGCTCAATCCTCCCGGCGCCAAGTTCTTGACCACCAAGTCCTCCACAAATAATTCCACCGACTCTTCCTCGGCCCTCTCCGGAACTCCCGTGATGCGGACATTCTGGCGTCGAGCCCGTCCCTCGAAATCGTCGAGCCGGCGTGCCAGCTATCCATTAGCCATCTTCAAGTCTCGGACCTCAGTCTGTACGTCCGACATGTCATTAGTTAAACTCGACGTTTTGAGGTCCAGCGACTTCACCTTGTCATTTGTCTTGCCAAGATCGGCCCTAATGAGATTAAGTTCGATCTTTAGGGTATCCACTTTGCTGGACAGTGCCTCATGTAGACTATGCATCTCCGCCTTCACGCCAGCAATGGCGCCCATCACGTCACGAAGTGTAAATTCAGGATCCTCAGGGGGCACGTCCCGCAACGAGTCTTTAGTTCGACCCGTCATAACCGGCGACCCCTTTGATTGAGAGAATCGTTCTGGGGTGGTAGATTGGGACTGAGTCGGCTTCCTGCTAACCCTCGGAGGTTTTCCTTTGTCCGAGTCCCCTCTGCCCGCAATATTGAGATGTAATGGCAGGATAGTCCGGGGGGAGGGGTAGGTATCAAGCGCACCCCCAGTCGGCACGGGAGATACAACAACGAGCGCCCCAAAGTCAACCAGAGGGAGGGTAAAACAAAGACTTCCCGGGCCAGCTGGTCCAGTGAGCGCGGCACGCCCGCACAGGGTGTCCCGTGGCAGGCCACCTCTCGATCCCAACGGTGGCAGCCAATGGCGTAGATATTGTCCGCCAACTTCACGACAGCATATCTCGGTCCAGGAAGATCGGAATTTCAATCCGGGAACGGGCGCCGCTTCAGCACCGGCTTAGCTGATGGTTCCCACCGCCGTGGGACAGGATAGGTGGCAGGATCATTGCGGAGGATCGGGAGGTCTTCGGAGCTCCGAGCTCACGCGGCCTTCTTGGGCGCCCGCGAAGCTCCTCCCCCTTATATAATGGAACTTCTTAAACCAAAATGAAGAGGTAAATGTGCACAAAAATAAATAGACTAGTCTTTTAAAGTCTCGAGAATGATCCAAAGCAGAACACAGTCTTGCAACCACAATGTTCACTAATCCGAAATAAGAAACAATATTCTCCCAGGTTTTTGTAAACAAGCACCAAAGTACTAGACTGCGTCTCCTAAAAAGCGCTAGTGCTCACTAGTTCTTTATTTGCAGAACTCACAGAATCCTTTCACTTCAGGAGAAGTCCGAGCCTTTTCTGTCCTGAAGGATTCCGATAACACCAACCGGTGCTAGAACCGCGTTCAGCAGCTGCTGAACGCTATAAAGGGAAGCCGCTACTCCCCGCTTGTCGGTTCTCTCAGCCGAGAGAACTGCGACCTTTCAGAGAGGCCGCCTTGGAATTCAGCCGCTTCACCCCTCCTTCAACGCCGGATACCTTCCAGCCTGGACGGAGGGGAAAATCCGAAAAGCAAACACAGCCAAGGCACACGGCAGCCGTCGCACGCCTTCTCTCATCAGTAGAGAACTCCGCCTTGGCTGGCTCACAAACCAACGCGGGAAAACACAAGTTCGAAGCTCCGGTAACAAGTCAAAATCACGTACACAGCGCCTCAGCAGGCAGGTAACTATATAGACGATGACACCTCCCCCTGTCAAGCATTCTGGTAGTCGTAGTTCTTCCTTTATGTAAAACACAACAGAGATAGCAAACACTCCAGAATCCCAATCATGACAAGTAGGGGTTGTCGCCGTATGATGTCGGTGGCTGACCCCCATGGCATCTGTCTCTGTCTGGAGCGCAACTATGACTCCCGGTCATGTTCCCACTGTCTGGCCATGGCTCCAAAGGCCTTATGGAAGCGGTCCCATAAGTTGCTGAAAGCCCAGCAGTCGTCTCCGTGCCGTTCGAGGTCTAGGGATCGATCGAGGGGCCGACCGCGGAGCCATCATCATCGCTGCTCCGGGTCGAAGTCTTCACACTCTGAATCGGGTTGGAGACGTCATAAGAAGTTGAAGAAGCGTTTACGCTCTCCGACGTCCCCTGTCGGTCTCCGGACGCACCCCCGCGGCTCCTTTGGAGCCTGTGAGTCCCTTGGCCTACGCACCTTATCTGGGTCCATTGGTGACTCCTGCCCGGGTGCAAGATTTTCTTGCTGCCATGGACTGCCTTTTCAGGCCTCGGGCTCCCGTTGGCGTGCCTTTGGGCACCACGGCCCCAGCTGAGGCCCTCCCTTGCCGCCGGCTCTGCTGTCGGTGGCTCCGCCGCCGCAAGGTCTTCCACCGGCGGCCTGGCAGCCGCCCACAGCTCCGTTCCCAGCGCTGTAGTGGGTTTCGTTCCACCACAGCCCTTGCCCGGGTTTCTGGACGATTTTGCTCCTGGTTGGGACCCTAATTGGAACATGGAGCCGGATCGGCGCCCGACCATTTATATTTCCCTGTCCCTCCCTCCCGCCGCGCCTGTTCCACTGGCAGTGTTGGAAGGGGACGACTGGGAGGGTCTGAGGCCCTTCTCGCATGGCAGTGCGGCTCGGAACAGGAATGGACAGAGGAGTTGGAGGATGCATGTGTCTTTGACCTCTCCACTGACCCTGGTTTTCTTTCTCCTCCTGCTGTGGCTATGGAGGAGGGCGCCACATACACTGTGGTGCTCCGTAGAGCAGCTGAGGCCCTTGACCATGACCTGCCTATGGTGACCCTCAAAACTAGTCTCCTCACTGAAGTACTTCAGCCGGCGGCAAGCTCTATGGAGCACCTGCTACCGTTTAATGAGGCGTTAACTGACATACTGATGGGCACCTGGTCTAGATCAGCCACGGGGGTTCCCGTGGATAAAAACATAGTCAGGCGTTATCGCCCGGCCCGGATGACCCTGCTTTTTTGACAACCCACCCAACCCTGGTCATCCTAGCCTCCACTTCTCGAAGCGCATTCCCTACCGCTCCGCCGGATAAGTAATCCAAGAAGCTGGAACAGTCCGGCAAGAAACTGTTCATCTGCCAGCCTAGGGCTGCGGTCGGTGAACACCGCATGCCTCTTGGGCTGCTATTCCCATGCTGTGTGGGACACAGTTGCGCAGATGGTGCCTCAGTGTCCAGAGGAGGTTTGGACAGTGCTTTCCCAAGCTATTGCTGAGGGGAAAGATGCAGCAAAGTTCGCCATCCGGTGTGGCCTGGACATCGCGGACTCGCTGGGTAGGGCACTTTCCACGACAGTGGCTCTCCATCGCCATGACTGGGAGCGGACCTCTGGATTTTGAGGGGATGTTCAAAGTTCTCTTATGGACATGCCCTTTGATGGTACTCGCCTGTTTGGCGATAAGGCAGATATTGAGCTGGAGCATTTTAAGGACTCCCGGGCTACGGCCAAGTACTTGACTCTCCACCACGAGCCCAGCTATGTCTGCTTTTCGTTCCTTTCGTGGCCACTGAATTGGCGCCTCGACCCGTTCGTTTAGCTAGAAGCCTGCGCAGAACCAACCTCAGTGTGGACGTGGTTCCCGCCGCGGCGGGACAGGGGGCCAGCGTGCTGGTCAGTCCACCTCCGCAGCATCCGCCTCAAAGCCATCCTAGTCCGAGCTTGGGGGCACACCCCACGCCGGTGAGTGGCAGGGTTCGCCATCCCCTCCCCCACTGGCATTCCGTTACCTCAGACAGGTGGGTGCTGCAAATCGTCCGAAGGGACTACTCCCTCCCTTTCGAGACTGCCCCTCCAGCCATGCCACCTCAGTTCCACTGCATGTCGGGGACAATTTTGCGCTTCTCCAACAGGAAGTCACGGCCCTCTTGGCCAAGGGGCCACCAAGCTCGTTCCTAGGACATGGTTGTTATTCTCACTACTTTCTGGTCCCCAAGAAGGAGAAAGGGGGCCTGCGCCCCATCTTGGACCTCAGGAACCTCAGCCGCTTCCTCCGGAAGGAGAAGTTCAAGATGTTGACTCTGGCTCAGGTCTTGGCTGCCCTCGACCCTGGAGACTGGATGATAGTGTTGAACTTGCAGGACGCATATTTTTATATCCCTGTCCTGCCTGCCCACCGGCGGTACCTTCGGTTCACGGTAGGCCAAGAATATTTTTACTTTCCTGTGCTCCCCTTTGGCCTTACCAGCACCTCTCAGGTGTTCATGAAAGTGATGGCAGTGGTCGCAGCTCATCTGCACAGATCAGGGGTTCCAGTCTTCCCCTATCTCGATGACTAGTTGTTGAAGGCGGGCTTGCCCCAGGCAGTCGTCTCCCACCTCCAGACTATGGCCGACCTCTTGCATTTGCTGGGGTTCTCCATCAACGTGCCGAAGTCGCACCTGAGTCCCTCTCAAAAGCTCCCCTTCATCGGAGCGGTTCTGGATTCAAAGCAGTTTGGGGTTTATCCACCTGAGCAGCGAGTCCGGGATATTCAGGCTATGATTCCGATTTTTCAGCCCGGGTTTCAGTCAGGATGACCCTCCGGCTCCTGGGCCTCATGGTCTCCTGCTAGTACAACAAGCTAGATGGCATATGGGCTCTGCAGTGGGACCTGAAGTTCCAGTGGGCACAGCATCTGGGCAACCTGTCCGATCACGTCCAGATCTCAGAGGGCACTGCACGACAATTGCAATGGTGGTTCACGAACCGTGATTGGGTCAATGGCAGATCCCTCTCCCTTCCCCAACAGGAGCACACAGTGGTGACGGATGCCTCCCTCCTGGGATGGGGTGGCCATTTGGGAGAGGCAGAAATTAGAGGCCTCTGGTCTCTGGCGGAGTCCCGGCTCCACATCAACCTTTTGGAGCTTCGGGAGATCCGACTTGCACTGAAAGCATTCCTTCCCTCTGTCCGGGGGAGTGTATTGCAGGTGTTCACTGACAACATCACCGCCATGTGGTACTGCAACAAACAGGGCGGGGTGGGGTTGTGGACCCTATGTCAGGAGGCTCTGCGCCTCAGGAAATGGCTGGAACATCAAGGCATTACCTTGGTGGTTCAAGACCTGGCAGGTTCTCTGAATGCCAGGGCGGACAAACTCAGCCACCAGTGTAAGATGGATTACGAATGGCTTCTGAACCCTGATGTGGCCCAAGGTCTCTTTCTGCAGTGGGGAGAGCCTCTGTTAGATCTATTCGCCACAGAAGAGAACGTGCAATGTCATCAGTTCTGCGTGTTGGAATTTCCAAGGCGGCACTCGCTCGGCTACTCTTTTTGTCGCGAGTGGAGCTGTGGTCTGTTGTACGCCTTTCCGCCTATACCACTTCTGTCCAGAGTGCTGAAGAAGATTCGGTGCGACCGGACCCAAGTAATCCTTGAGGTTCTGGATTGGGCACGAAGATACTGGTATCCCGAGCTACTCGGCATGGCGATTGATCCCCCGATCCGACTGCCTCTTCGGGAGGATCTTATGTTGCAGCAGCAGGGGAGGGTCCTCCACACTAACTTGTCAAGCCTCCACCTCGATGCGTGGAATTTAAGCGGCGACAGTTGACCGCTTTCGACCCCCCCTCCCGAGGTCTGGGATGTCATTCTGGCAGCCAGGCGTCCCTCCACTAAAACGGTGTACGCCTGCAGGTGGAACAAATTTGTGGCATGGTGCACAGCAAAGGCTATGGAACCCCTTTCTGCCCCTTTTTCCGAAGTCCTTTAGTTCCTCCAAGCATTATTGCCTTGACAGTCAAGTCCGGAGAGATGGCTACTTTGGCCATTCTGTTCTCCGTGACTTTCTGGTATAATCTTGTTTGCAGACCCTCCACCGGGGTTGGTATTGTTGGGGTATCTATTCTAAGGTAAGGAATCTATCACTAACGTGTCTCTTGCAAATGCACAAGTTACTACTTGTGTTACAATATATCTGTAAGAGACATTAGTTAGTGATAGATTCCTTACCACCCCACCCATCCTCCCCGTTCTATTAACTGATTTCTAGGGTTAAGTTCATCCTTTTTAGTGCCCTAGTTTCATGGCACCAGTGGTCAGCTTCTTGTATGGCTCTGCGTTTCTGGCACGGAAAGTCGTGTACAGAACTGACGTCAGCGCGCATGGGTGGGGCCTAAGTAGTCTCTGTGACATCATCTTGGTGCCTACAACGCCAGCAACGGATGCGGAGCCGCACGACGCCACCGTCCGACGCGCAGGGGGACTGCTGAAGAAGAGCTTTCCGGATCCAGTCTGACGCCTGGGGATATTTTAAGGTAAGGAATCTATCACTAACTAATGTCTCTTACAGATATACTGTTACACAAGTGACGGAACCAAGGTGCTCTGTACATTGTTGAAGGGCCCAGGCTGGAGTAGAATATGATACGGTGTTTATGGTTTTGAGGGACAAAATTATTGAGATTAGATTGGGAAGATGGGTCTCTGGGAACATTTACTGAATGTTGTTTGAAGTGAGGCTTGTTAAGATACATTTGTCAATGTCCCTACTTATAAGCAAGAGTGATCCCTTCTCTGTTTTTATTAAAGTAATGTGCCATATTGTTAGGCTTCTCTTACGTGGCTGGAAGGCTTGCTTAGTCAAGAGTGGCTGATGCCTTATCAATGGTAGATAAGTCTCTGTTTTTTTTACCTGCAGTTGTTTTGTTCATTGTGCAAAAACATTGCTTGCCCTCAAAAACAGATATATGATAACCTCAACTTGGCTTCAATAGATGACTTATCTAAAAAAAAAAAAGTAGTTTATTTATCCCTTACTTTCTAATTTTGTATTTTTCTTAATAGTTTTTTTTCTCTAATTTTCGGTGAACTGGGGTTCATGGCGAGTTTCGGCACAGTATCTTTCTAGTGAGCCCAGACAATCAGAACTCCTCTTTTAGATTTGAAAAAGTCAAAACAATTTATATCGATTACACAGATCATTTTTTGTTTTTTGTAAATTGAGTAATGTCATGTATGAACTAGCCATTATAGTCTTTCCTGTTTTACAGTAGGTAGTTAGCTGAGGTTTTATATTCAAGGAAAATGGTATGGCTGGTTTGGTAATGGGCTGAGGTCAAACCACCTTTGGAAATATCCCTTCTACCTTCTGTCTTAATAGTCTTAAGTGGGAGATTGGAATGTAGAACACAGGACTAGTAGTTATTCTGATGCCATTGCCTGTTAATTTTATGTCTCTGACTTGCACCACTCATAGGAAAGAAGAGGAAACTTCCGCAGCACTCAGCTAGAGTGGAAGACCAATCAGCATGGGGCCAAAGGAGTGTGGATGTGGAGGACACCCTTCCTGATTGATGTGTTAGGAGAAAAGGTGAGATAGGATTTAAAGCAAGACACCTTTCATTTCCTGTAATAACGTGGTGGGGATAGTGATATTATTAGCAAGTCATTTGTATTAGTTCAGAAATTTAAACAAAAGGATGAAGTGTTGATAACAAATACTTCTTTGAATATTTAGTGTCCGAGCCCACTAAAGAAATTTAAGAAAATAAGCAAAGGGTCAAAAGCAAAACACCAGGGCCAACAGACTGCTTGCAGTAGCTTCAATGAGCAGTGTAAATCACTTTGGTCACTATGGGATGGGAAGAATGACATATCTTGTACCTTTTGCTAGGATACCAGACTAGCAAAGATTTGAAATCAAGTGATCAGGGTCTAACACCAAGATAAGCTTTGCTTTGCAGCAGATGGATTACACAACACTCTCTTTCGGTCTGTTGGCTGCATGGAGCTGAGCTTTCAGACTTCTCTCAGGAGGGTTGAAGATCAAAACATAACATGTATTCAGGCTAACCACATAAAAAATAAATGATTGTTTTAAAAAATATATATATATATTTTGTGTTTTATAGAGCGCGAACATGACCCGTGAGGGTATCAGACCGCTTTAAACTGAATACATTGTTGAACAAACAAAATGATTAAGGTGCAGGGACAAACAGATCAACACAATTTTAAAACATTTAGTTGAATAGAGAATTCTAAAAATAGTCAAAATTTAAAAGGAAGGCATAAATACTCTGGATTTATAGTGGAAATCCAAATTAGTAACAGGAGCTTGCAGTGACCCGGTGGTTTTCCGAATAACTGTTCGCTTGCCAGATGTCACAAATTAAGAGAATGGTGTAATGCCCAGATGCAGGACCTTTGTCTCCTCCAGGACCTTCTTGTGGCAGTAAGGCAATTTCAAAGTAACCCAGAGGGAACATGAGAAAAATAAATGATTTAGTCTTGATTAAAGCACAAGAATCAATTTAATTATTTTTCCCAAAGTATTGTTTGGCTGGCTCTTGGGAGTGCACAGGGTCTATTCTGGTTCACTTGATGGCCACTGAAGCTTTGCTGCAGCAGGGAAGGATGATTGTCTCCTTTTAATTGGTTGTCGTTACTGTTGTACCAAATGATCCTCTGTGGCCTGCCAAGGGTTGTCTCAGACCTGAGAGTCTCTGTCTCTATTGATCCTCATTGACCAGATTAACTGGGAGGTTTCTCACAGAAAGGTATACAAAGGATGGTCAGGGTATCTTCGAGCAAAATAGAAGTGGCTCCGTGAGATGAAGAAACAAGACTTGTTGGTTCTTTCTCAAAGTTTGGTTATAAAATGAAGATGAATGATTGTGGTGCTCCACAAGTGGATGCTCTTTGCTTTCTACAGATTAGTACTTGCTCAAAATATTCACTCATTCTTATATGTAAAAGTTTTAATAATTGGTGTAGCAAAGTAGTTAAATATTATTTAACAGACCTATCCAAAAGATATATTAATCTCATTGCAAGCTAAATAGTTTGAAAGTCACATGTTGGAAATACTAGGAACTAGAATGAAATGAGGCCCACAGTAACACTTTAGATATAAACACAGAACTCAAACAAACTGCTAGCAAGCAGCAAGGGCAGGTTAACTATGCCACTGTTGGGAACTGGTAGTTAGTTTATGAGGTGACCTGGATAGTATTAAAGGGCTGTCTGGCATGGATGGTGAGGTGTTAATTATAAGAAATGATACATTGGTAACTAGCTAACTCTCTTTGAATGCTCTCTTATATCTTCATTAAGTGATGGGGGGAGATCTGAATGGCACAAGTCTCACTATACATGCAGGGCTCTGAACTGTATAGATCTCACCAGCTCCGGTCAGAAGAGGGAGAATGGGTATAGTCCTGTAACTAGAGGGCACAACTTTCAGTACAATGTTAATAGTCCTATGAGGGGCAGGAGGGAGTTATTGGAGATGATAGTTAAGCATTCTGTACTACACACTTTAAAGCAATCAGCTGAATTGGACAAGAGAGGAGCAAAGTGTGTATTCTGACCTGTTACTACCTTCTCTGATCCCAGTATTTCACAGTGTGAACATGTTTGATGTTACAAACCAAGCCCTGTGAACTGGTTGCTCATATCTTCACTAGGGAGACATATTGTCCCTGGAGTGCAGCACAATCCCTGCTGTGCTAAGTTAGGGCCCCAAACCAAAAAAACACAAGCCCCATATTTACTGATAGTACGTTTTGTTGAGCCACTTCCCTCTCTGTTCAAAGCCTTCTAAAGAAATACAAAATTGCATATGTGAATATAGTTTGGATTAAATATAAATATTAAAAGGTAAGTAAACTTCTGCGGAGAGCCGGGCCATAAATCAAGACTTTATCAAGATATTTGCATTCCTACAAGTCTGTGGATGAGAGGAAAAAATCCTTTCCCAACTCAGCTTCTCATTGTTATGTACTGGAGCCCTGGCAGATTTTCTTTGCCTGATTACCTTTCAGTTGAAGATCCAGCATAGCATTCCACACACTTTGCTTCAGAACAGGCAGCACCTTTCGCTATTCAGAGTTCCTGCAATTAAGGCATTCATGGAAGGGCTCAAACGAGTGATCCCCCCCAAGACACCCACCTTCACCTGTCTGGAACCTAAACATTGTTTTAACCAGACTAATGGGACCACCTTTTGAGCCTTTACACTCGTGTGAAATACAATTTTTTACATGGAAGGTGGCTTTTCTCGTAGCGATCACTTCGCTTAGAAGAGTTAGCGAGCTGCAAGCCCTAACTATTCAAGAGCCATTCATTCAAATTCACGCAAATAGGGTGGTGCTTAGGACAAACCCTAAATTCATGCCCAAAGTGGTATCCCACTTCCACATCAATCAAACAATAGAACTGCCAGTGTTCTTCCCAAATCCACAGTCAGTACCTGAAAGTGCTCTACACACACTGGATGTTAAGAGGGCTCTCCTATATTTCATAGACTGGACAGAAGAATTCAGCAAGACAAAACAATTGTTTGTTGCCTTTTCACCACAGCACAAAGACAACCCTATCTCCAAAAATGGTTTAGCTAGATGGATAGTTAAGTGCATCCAAATATGTTACATTAAAGCTAAACGCACTTTAACAGTTCCCCCAAGAGCGCATTCCACACGCAAAATGGGGGCATTCATGGCTTTCCTAGGAAACATTCCTCTAGAACACGGGTACTCATAGTACGGCCCGCGGGCCGGTGGCGGCCCGGCAAGCCTTCCCTGGCGGCCCGCGGACCAAGCAGACTGTGACATCGTACCCGTGATTCAAAAAAAGCATTTTTAAAGCGTGTGTGTAACCGGAGTGAGACTCAAAGGGGGCCGAGGTGAAAAGGGAGGATGTGGCGGCAAAGGTTTAAAGGGGGAAAAAGGTCACAGGGGCATTGATGTACTGAAGGTGAGTTGCGTAACCAAATCTTTAAATTAAAAGCGAATATTATAAAAAAACAAGGTTTGTTTACTTTGCCATAGGGCGCCCCGTGAAAGGTGTAAAACCCTTCTGCGCATGGCTTCGTTCGCGTAGTCAAGGAAGCGAGGGAGAGGGAGCTTGAGGGATTATTAAGTGGGGTTTGGGCGTGCAGTTGAATGGCAGTGGGAGGGGTGTTTGTGAGGGAGAGCGCAAGGCCGAGCAAGGGAAAGAGAGCGGGTGTGAGGGGAACATGCGTAGGGGTGCTTGAGAGAGTGCGAGGATGTCTATGTGGTGGAAGTGAGCGGCGGGTGAGGCTTGGAGAGTGAAAGAGTGAGGGTAAGCTTGAGGGATGAGGGGGTGGGCATGAGGGGAGAGCAGGTGTGGATGTATGATGTGGGGAGGGTGTGGCACATGTAGATTGGTGGTTGTGGGCGAGGGTGTGTATGTGGTGAAAGTGAAAGGTGAATGGATGTGAAACTGGCTGAAGGAGAGAGGAAGGGTGAGCTTGAGAGACGAGGTGGGGTTTGAGTGTCAGTGTTAAGCACGCATAAATTGGTGAGTGGGTGTGTGATGCATGTGGTGGAAGCGAGAGGTGGATGAGGTAGTTTGTGCGGTGCCGTTTTGTAGTTTCGTGTTAGGGCCGAGGATGGAGGTAGGTTGTTTATGAGAGAACACAGCATGAAAGCCTGGGGGACACAGCAATTGGCAGTACTTAATTTGAGCCGGTGGGGGCCAGCTGCACTCATTTTTGGGAACAAGTACTTGTTTTTATGTAGTGTTTGCTATCAGGTCACCATGTCACCCAATGTAACTGTACTCAATTTCTCAGCCTGATAAGGCTGAATACCTGAGTCACCCTGCCAAAAAACGCCTGTGTGACCTGTAACACACTACCTAAGTGTAGGCCCTGTCTATATAGCATGGATGATCATCATCTCTGTCTCTCAACAAATCGTTTGCTCGGCAACCACTCCTGCAATAAATTCTCTGTTCACATCCATACATGCCGTTTCTTTGCCGCAGCTTCCTCCTCATCCCCATAAGAAGAAAGAGTGATTCACACGGAAGTCAGCAGTGGAGACCGCGAGCCTCAGTACCTACCCTATACTCCCCGGTGCCCCCCTCCCTCCCCTCCTTCCATCACCTCACAGTCCACGCAGGCCCTGCAAAAATAACATCTCAGAAGTAATGTGGGCACTGGGCAGACATTAAACGTCGCTTACAGCAGTTGCCACATTACAGTTTGACAAGAAATCCGTCACGATCTGTTGGACAGATCTGATAATGGTTTACTATACAAAATATGATATCAAACAAAAACATAAAACAACGAGTGAAAGGGGCGTCTCGTTCATTTTGCAGACGCAACAATGTGTTCTCTCATTCTGCAGAATGAGGGAAGCGAAGTGAGGGAGAGGGAAGGGGAGTGAGGGAAGGGGAGTAAGGGAGAGGGAAGGGGAAGGGGAGTGAGGGTGGGAGTGAGGGAAGGGGAGTGCGGGAAGGGGAGGGAGGGAGAGTGGGAGGGAGTGAGGGAAGGGGAGTGAGGGAGTGAGGGAAGGGGAGGGAAGGAGAGTGGGAGGGAGTGATGGAAGGGGAGTGAGGGAGGGAGTGAGGGAAGGGGAGTGAGGGAGAGGGAAGGGGAGTGAGGGAAGGGGAGTAAGGGAAGGGGATTGAGGTTGGGAGTGAGGGAAGGGGAGTGCGGGAAGGGGAGGGAGGGAGAGTGGGAGGGAGTGAGGGAAGGGGAGTGAGGGAGGGAGTGAGGGAAGGGGAGGGAAGGAGAGTGGGAGGGAGTGATGGAAGGGGAGTGAGGGAGGGAGTGAGGGAAGGGGAGTTAGGGAAGGTGAGTGAGGGAAGAGGAGTGAGGGAGGGAGTGAGGGAAGGAGAGTGAGGGACTGAGGGAAGGGGAGTGAGGGACTGAGGGAAGGGGAGTGAGGGAAGGGGAGTGAGGGAAGAGAAGTGAGGGTGAGGGAAGGGGAGTGAGGGAAGGGAAGTGAGGGAGGGAGTGAGGGAAGGGGAGGGAAGGAGAGTGGGAGGGAGTGATGGAAGGGGAGTGAGGGAGGGAGTGAGGGAAGGGGAGGGAAGGAGAGTGGGAGGGAGTGATGGAAGGGGAGTGAGGGAGGGAGTGAGGGAAGGGGGTGAGGGAAGTGAGAGTGAGGGAAGGGGAGTGAGGGAAGGGAAGTGAGGGAAGGGAAGTGAGGGAGGGAGTGAGGGAAGGGGAGGGAGGGAGAGTGGGAGGGAGTGAGGGAAGGGGAGTGAGGGAGGGAGTGAGGGAAGGGGAGGGAAGGAGAGTGGGAGGGAGTGATGGAAGGGGAGTGAGGGAGGGAGTGAGGGAGAGGGAAGGGGAGTGAGGGAAGGGGAGTGAGGGAAGGGGAGTAAGGGAGAGGGAAGGGGAGTGAGGGTGGGAGTGAGGGAATAGGGGAGTGCGGGAAGGGGAGGGAGTGAGGGAAGGGGAGGGAAGGAGAGTGGGAGGGAGTGATGGAAGGGGAGTGAGGGAGGGAGGGAGTGAGGGAAGGGGAGTGAGGGAAGGTGAGTGAGGGAAGGTGAGTGAGGGAAGGGGAGTGAGGGAGGGAGTGAGGGAAGGTGAGTGAGGGAAGGGGAGTGAGGGACTGAGGGAAGGGGAGTGAGGGACTGAGGGAAGGGGAGTGAGGGAAGGGGAGTGAGGGAAGAGAAGTGAGGGAAGGGGGTGAGGGAAGTGAGGGTGAGGGAAGGGAAGTGAGGGTGAGGTAAGGGGAGTGAGGGAAGGGGAGTGAGGGAGAGGGAAGGGGAGTGAGGGAGAGGGAGGGAAGGAGAGAGAAGGAGAGGGAGGGGGAGGGAAGGAGAGGGTGAGGGAGGGAAGGAAAGGAAAGGGAGAGGGAGGGAAGGAGAGGGAGAGGGATGGAAGGAGAGGGAGAGGGACGGAAGGAGAGGGAAGGAGAGAGGGAGTGAGACAGTCCAAGTGAGGGAGAGTGAGAGGGAGTGAGGCAGAGTGAGTGAGACAGAGAGAGAGAGGGAGAGAGAGAGGGATGGAGGGAGACAGTGGGAGAGATGGATAGAGGGAGGGAGAGAGAGATGGAGGGAGATAGAGGGAGGGAGAGAGAGGGATGGAGGGAGAGATGGAGGGAGACAGAGAGAGAGAGAGGGAGAGGGACGGAAGGAGAGAGGTAGTGAGACAGTCAGAGTGAGGGAGAGTGAGAGGGAGTGAGGCAGAGTAAGTGAGACAGAGAGAGAGAGGGAGAGAGAGGGATGGAGGGAGACAGTGGGAGAGATAGATAGAGGGAGGGAGAGAGAGATGGAGGGAGATAGAGGGAGGGAGAAAGAGGGATGGAGGGAGAGATCGAGGGAGGGTGACAGAGAGAGAAAGAGAGATGTGCGTATGCAGGGTCTGGTGGCTCAGTGGATGAAGGCGTCCGCTGCAGGGACCTCTGTTCAACCTCATGGTCACAGTCTTTTTTGTTACTCTAACCCCGCCCCCTCCTCCACTGACCCCGCCCCCACCGGTGCGGCCCTCGGGCACAAACCACACTATAAATTTGGCCCCCGAGAGAAAGTTTGTGAGTACCCATGCTCTAGAAGAAATATGTAGAGCAGCCACATAGACTACCATACATACATTTACCAAACACTACTGCGTAGATGTACACTCCAAGCAGCTGTAGGACAGGCTGTTCTCAAAACTCTTTTTCAGACTGCTGCTGCTGGCACAGGCAACCACCGCTAGGGGACAGACTGCTATACATTCTATGCACAGATATGAATTCAGCAGTCCACATGCCTCGAACGGGATATGCTACTTACCAGTATGCATCTGTTCGTGGCATGTAGGGCTGCTGACATTCATATCGCCCACCCTCCTCCCCGGTGCCTGTCGCAGCTGTAGCATTCACTATTCTTTTTAGCATGGACATTACTTACTGTATCATACTCCATCTCTGCCACAATGGCGAAAAACAATATGAGGATGGAGAGGATGCCCATACGCACTGTAGTCCAGGGGAGGAGCCACCTATCTCGTGATACTTCGAAGACTCTTCCAGGACAACAATGTGCAATCATCCGGACGCAACACTAGGCGGCGATCTATGCACAGATATGAATGTCAGCAGCCCTATTTGCCAAGAACAGATGCATACTGGTAAGTAGCATATTCCTTCCGCCCACTAGTGTGTATCGGGATGGAAAAGCTAGGACATCTGAAAGGGCCCCTGTGAGAAAAGCCTCCTGTTTAGTGTTGGGAGCATATACCGACCCAATAACCAAGGACCTGCCCCCCACCTGTACATTATATGCAAGAAGCCTGCCCTTAATTTCAGCGATCTTGTCACCCACGAGGCCCGTGAAGTGTCTAGAAAACAGAATAGCTACCCCAGCCTTCTTTTCCATAGTGGAGGAATAGTATTGATGAGGGAAAGCCCTGGAGCGTATTTAATGCCAGTCCCTGGAGAGCAGATGCGTTTCTTGTAGAAGGCAAATCGTAGCACCTGAATTCTCCAGGAGTGATATGATGGCCCTCCGCTCTACTGGGTTATTAAGCCCTTTCATTCACGTTCAGGGTTAGAACTTGCAAAACATCTTCACCCATGATCATATCCGCTCTGGATTACGCGAATGTTCAGGGACACTGACTTGCCCCGCTGTCCCTTCTGAACCCCTCTGAATTGCGACACACTGGAACCCGCTACCCCCGCCCCACGCCCCCCAATCCCACCCCGCCCTACCTCCCCCACCCAAACTGGCTGCCAGCCCCCAAACCCTGGCCGTCCACTCCCCCCCCCCCCCCGTGGCCTGAACACCCCAACCCCAGGCCACCCCCCATCCCCAACCCCAACACCCCAATAGCACCTCAGTCTCGAGCCAAGAAACTCATACCACCAGCCCGTGGTGAAAAAAAAATGTAGAGCGGGCGACCCCTTCGGCCCCCCGAGGTCAGCGTTGACTTAGTGCGTATGTGCCCCCCTCTCGTTGCCGACTCAATCCGCCGGCGATGTGTCCTTGGTCCCTTCTTGGATGGCCATGGAACGTTCCCGTGCCAAGGTGGCCCAGTTGGGTTTCAGGTCAACCCTGGGAGATCTCCTGCGACCTACTCTCTGCCACCCTCCCTGCGTGGGCTGCTGGGATGATCCCAGTGATGGTGGGCTGTCATTGTGTTCAATGCCTAGCAAGGCACATGTATCTTTAACACCTTAGCTGCTATGGAACGTCCAGCTCCAGTGCTGAACGTTCCATTGCGCAGGTGCAGCTGGAACGTCCAACGGCCGACGGCAGCACTCCCGAGGTAGTGGTGCCGTCGGCCGTTGGACTGGGCGCAGCACTTATGAGGTTAAGAGATCGCTGCTGTTGGAGGGATCCGTTCCATTTAAAGGTCAGATGAAAGGGGTGTCCCCATGAGTACGGGAACCCTTGTCTCGCAGAAACGTTGTGGCGACCCTGAACGCCTTCCTTTTTTGCAGTGTGATGGCCGATAAATCTTGAAAAAGGGCCACCGGGTAGCCCTGATACTGGAGAGGTTGTTTTCGCCGGGCTTCTGGCAGGATTCTCTCTTTCAGGGGGAAGTCTGGTAAAAAGGCTAAAATGTCCGTAGGTGGAGCAGGTGTGCGTCTCGCCAGCCCCATCCTGTGTGCCCTGTCGATTTGGATTTCAAAAGACGCCAGTTCCCCTAAGATCTCTCGGAATAGGTCCTGTAAGTATTTTGTGATGTTCGCCACTTCTGCTTTGGACGGGACACCGCGGATCGGTATATTGTTGTGCCGAGATCTGTTTTCGAGATCCTCGGCGTGCCCTTTGAGATCCACTTGTTGATCGCGAAGGCAGAGAAGTTCTTGCTGTAGCTGTTCAATTTCCTCGCCTTTGGTTTGGTTCGAGTCTTCTATTGCTTCCACCCTCTTTCCACCCTCTTGCCCACGCCGTCCACATCTCTGCCGATCTCCCGAACCTCTCCGGCAACTTTCTGCATTAATGTATGGGTCTCCAAAAATTATTTGGTTATGGGCACCTCTCCATCTCCCAAGTCTGTTTGATGTTTTGGTGTGGCCTGGGGTGAGGGCCCCCGTCCCTCCTAGGTGGGCCCTTAGGGAACATGTCCGCTAGCTTGCGCTCCCATTTTTTCCTGATGGTGGCCATACCCGGCCGGAGGCCTATGGGAACGTGCCCGCTTTAGTCCGTAGTCTTGGTGCGGGCAGAAGAGGAGAAGGACGTTGCACCCAGTCCTCGTGGAGCTACCCCTGCGTCTCTGGGTGGGCCGTGTGGTGATGTGGGCTAGGGGGTGAAACAGTACCACCCGCCAATAGATCAGGGCCTCCCTGTGTTGCTGGTGGTACATGCAGCTGTTGGCTTGCCGGGCTTGCCTAATGGGGCCTCCAGTGCCTGACACCAGTGTCCCGGGGCCCTTCACGCCAGTCAATTGTGCCACCTCTCACCTGATTATGACCCACCAGGTCTCACTGACAGTACTGCCGTCGCTGTGTGGGCCCGATGCGAGAGGGCTTGTCCACCACCCCGCAACACTCCAGGCCCAGGCTCCTGTAGGCCTCCGGCGTCGCCCCCCACGCACCTCCAAGATTATGGTACCTCACAGCCAGTCTCGTGGAGACAGCGCCCGGGCCGCTACTTCTTCAGTATAGGCCTCACTGCCTCGACCCCCCGAGGCGCGCCACCACACGTGGCGCAACCCTCCTCCCACCGGGGGTAGTGGGGGGCCATAATATGCTGCTCACCGGCCCGCAAAGGTGCTGCTAGAGTGCCCCAGCCGCCCTCTGGTGGGGCGATTCTTCCCCAGCTGACCTGCTCAAGGCACGTGGATGTATGTGGATGTATGTGGCACGTGGATGCCCTAGGAAATATCGCAGAATTTGGGGGAAGTGATTGGGAGGGGGTGTCTAGTCATAAAGGGATTGTCCGATTCCATCCCTTTTTGTCTTATTACTGTCTGTACATTGGGTAATGAGGACTTGTATATGTAATCGTAGACTATTGAGATACAGTGATGAATGGCTGGTGCATTCCTTTTGTAAACCATAAAAATTGGTTTATAAATAAATAAACATTTTAAAGTTATTATGCTTACTTCCCCAGGTGGCCGTTTTCCTTGTTGATACTGAGTTTTCATTGGATATTGAGGCCAACAAGGAGAGCTCTGTTAAGCTTTCAGCATTGAGCATGCTGCTCAGCACCTACCTGGTGAGTAGTTGCAGCAAGTGTGTGCTGCTCAGCTTCACTGTTTTAGCAGCCATAGCAATGTGTTTGCTGCTTGGGTACTGGCATTTAAGTTCGTGTTACAGGTGTGTGCTGCCTTATACCTAGGTAGTGTGTAGTTTTGACAAATGCTTGCCCCTGGCTCTTATGTGTGTTTTGCTCATTTCCTTTAGGGTAAGCGAGTGTTCTGCTCAACTCATATAGGGCATATATATATGGGTTTTCTCAACTGATATCAGTTGAGCGAGTGTGTGCTGCTAATCTCTTTCAGGGGGGAATGTATGATTCTCAGTTCATGTATGGTGAGCGATTGTGGTTACTGTCGACTCAATAACTCATCTCAGGGTTTGACGAATGTATGCAGCTCAACACCTAATAAGTGAGGTTGTGCTTCTTGTTTGTTCAGAAGTAATTTGTGTTATATATTTGCTGTGCAACTCATGTAGTAATTGGGTATACTGATTGTGTGTGATGAGTATGTTCTACTTCGAGAAGCAGCCATTGGTGATATTCAGATGATAGTCTCCCCTAATGAGGTCTCATCTTTTTTGCAGATCTTTACAGTGACCACTGGCATGAGAGAGACGGATCTAGAATATCTTGAGGTAAATGGGAATACAGATATTGATTCCTTTGTTTAAAGCAACACTAAGCCTGCATATCTCCTCTTGCTGTGTCTGGTTTAGAGTAACTCATTGTGAGATCCTTGGCTCTGCTGAATACACAGAAATGCTGAGTTAGTTGGGTTTCTTAATCAATTGGCTGTAGCACAGGTTGAGCCTATGGATAACGGATAGTGACTCCTTACCAAATTTTACAGGGGGAATCATTTTATACATAGGCCAACCTTAGAACTGCTTCTGAATTGAGGCCAGAGAAGCAACATGTCCATTGTTAGGAGTACGGAATTTCAGGATCTGATATACTGACAGATGTTAAACATTCTCTCTTCACCCGTACCATAACCAAACTAGCTGCAGAATCTGCCATAGTATGAACTCAAAGCCAGAATACCATTGAGATCACTGCACTTTTTAGCATTTTGAAATGAACCCTGTCCTCCAGCACAGGGTCCTTGCATTTGAGTTAATGAGACTTTGGGGCTGGTGCAAACTTACTAATGTCAAAGATGCGTATCTGTTCAGCATGGGATCTCTGACAGTACACTGTGCTTTCATTTGCTGCTGAAAACTCCTGGGGCACTACCAAATGTCTATTTATCCTCTAGGATGCAGTACCTTACTAGACATTAATGACACTTGAAAGAATATCTTATTTTTCCATCATCATCCTGGAAAGAATATCTCATTTGTAATCATCTTAAGTCCTTATTTGCGCTGTAAGGATCATTATATCACTATACAATATTTCCATAAAAATCAACACAATACATCGAAGGCCAGATACATGAATTAGTGGCCACCAAAAACTGGTCTCAGCCAATAAAGCATTTTACAAACCGACCTATATAACTTGTTTTTGTAAAATTAAAATTTGAAGTGGGTCTTAAACCGACCTACCCCATAAATTTTAATGTGAATCAATTGCAACTCCCTCTGATTGCTGGCCATTGCAGGGATGGTGCCCACGTAGGGGCCGCTGGCCTCCAATTCTCAGAGCGCCTTTTAAATAAAGTACATTTTTTTAATGCAGTCCGTGTTTCTTAAAAGGAAACAGTGCTGCATTTAAAAGATATGTTTACTTAAAAAACAAAGGTTTTAGAGTGTTAGCATTGGTCTGCTGGGCCACTGCCTACTCCTCAGCAAACTGTTTTTTAAAAGTGCCTTGCAAAATCTAGAATTTCTTAATGTTTTGCAGCCAGATTTTGTTGGCAAAACTTTAACACCATCGATGCTCATGGTATTCTGCTGCTGTGCTGCAGATTTCTAAATCCCATTGTTCATGACGAGCTGGGCTCGTCATCAGTGTTTGAGGAGGCTACACCATGACGAGCCCAGCTCGTCATCAGCCTCGAAGGGGTTAATACTTCTCATACTGATTCGGTATTTGGAAGGAACTCTTACAACATGCTGCTTTCATATACCGATTATGTATGGGGGAGGTCACAATCCTATTTTAGGCATCAGTAACAGTTTAACAACTTCTAAAATTGGATTAGTAAATAAATGAAATAAATTAAATCAAGTATTTTTGTGGTTGCAAACACTGAATTGAAGTTTCTGTGACCGTAAAAATGCTTTGTACATTTGGCTCAAAAAGTATTGTCCCATATTTTCACCCCTTAATTAACTATGCACCTAAGACTACCTTCCCCCCATCCCATAAGGTTTTTCCATACCTCACAATTAAACACCAACCTCCCATTAACAGCTTTAATGTCCTGCCTTTCCTAATACTTTGTATATTGGCCATTTGGAGTCCTCCTTGGAAATGGAAGTTCTCTTTCCCTATTTGGACTTGCTGGACCTTATACACTCTTCTGGTCATTCTGTTTGTCCAATACTTAGACGCTTGTTATGTCTTAGCTGCTGACTTGGCCTGTTCTCTCTGAAATAAGTTAAAACAGTTTATACTATCTTTACCAAAACAACACAACTCTTTGCCATTTAGTTTGTTAGTTTATGGGAGAAGGATTTTTTTTAATACATTTTATTGAGATTTTTATCGTACATTACAGCCGGGCCGAATACATAACATCACGTTGAAATATGTTACAGAATAGTACCAGTATATCAGAACATCAGCAAGAGCTTGTGAATGTGCAGACCAATAAAACAACCTTGGCACAGACTACACACTTCGCTCCCCCATTGTGAGAAATGTCCTTTGAGCCTGAGTATATGGCCAAGTCTACCGGTCATGAGGGTAAACATAATTCAGTGGATGCAGTGCCTGGTTAAGAAGGATCTAGGGATTGTAAGGGGGTTGGTCTATACCTCTGTAGGCTGCCCAACAAGACCAAATCTTCTTATACTTTTGCAGACAACCTTGAGCTTGGAACACAACTATGTCTGTCCCCATTCACCTGTCAATGACCTGCCTCCACCCACCCACCCATCGATGACGGAGAGGTCCCCTTCCAATGTCGTGCGATATCCCACTTGGCTAGGGTGAGGCCTAGGAATAAGAGATGTTGCTTATAGCGATTTCCACCAATACCCTCTGTACTGTGTAATAGAAATAATTTGGGTTCAAGGGCTAAATGCCAGGATAGAACCTGTTCCAGACAGAGGCTACCTTCCGCCAGCACGACTGGAGTGTCCCACGCTCCAAACTGTGTGCAGGAAGGTCTCTTCTGCTTTACCACATCTAAGACAAGTGGGGGACGGGATGACACCCATATGCCAGAGGCAAGAGCGTGTATAATGTGCCCTGTATATATACTTAAATTGAATTAAACTGTATTGTGTGGCTATAGTGGCACCTCGGGGGCTGGCAAGGGCCTCTGTCCAATAATCATCTGTGAGGTCTGGGACGTCTGCCTCCCATGCTGTACGTTTTGTGTTTAATGTAGTTTGGTTATGGGCGATCAATGTTTGGTAGATTTGCCTGATTTTGTGGGCACCGAGGTCGCCCATCAATAAGCATCCTTCTAGAGGGTGCAACTCCGACAATGCTTTTTATAGAGCGGATTAATGGTGCCAGGGCATGTCTAAGCTGTGGGTATCTGTAAAATTGAGTGCGGTGGAGGTGGTATTCTGTTTGTAGATGCTGAAAGGACTTGGCTGTCCCTTGCCTTATGTCTCCTTGCGTAGAGATCCCGATACGATCCCACGCACGAAAGCCTGGTTGCGCAGCGACTAGTCATTGATTGGTCCCATGCCACAGTGGGGTCGTCTGTGTCAGGTGTCCTCCCAAACCCTCTTCCTCACCATGTAATTCCATAACTGCAACACTACTTTACACACTGGGGGTAGATGTTCATTTGGCTATAGAGGAGATCTAAGAGAGAGGTATTGCTTATCTTGAGTCTCTCCACCGTGAAAGCCGGGTCCGTCTGCGAGCCATACCACCACTCGTTAATGCTTAGTAAATGGCAGGCTGCATAGTAAGAATATAAGTCAGCTGCGGCAATCCCTCCACAATATGTAGATTGTGTGCAGGTCTTTTGCGCAACTCAAATAGTACCCCCCCCCCCCTTCCCCCCTCACGAAATGATTGAGGCATGTGTTGCCTTGTTGAAACCACGCTTGAGGTATAGTATAGGGCAAATTTTGGAGTTGGTGTAGGATGCGTGGCAAGGAGACCATTTTAAAAATAGTGGACCGCACCACAGGGATTGAGGTAGGGGTGAACAACCCTTTGTTTCCTCTCGGAGACGAGATAGCAGTGGGTGGATATTATGTGACCAGGATGACATTGGACATCGTGAGATGTATATATCTAAGTATTGAAAGCCCTCCGTGGCATGGGATAGCTCGGTTGCCCATGTACCTCGCCCCTGGTCTCCGCAAAGTGGGATCTTCACCGGCTTTGGCGCTTTAGTTCCTAGACCTGAAGTTTCCCCAAATATGTGAAGTATCTGTAAGATTCTGGGCCAGAAAACCCAGGGTCTGTTAGGAAGAACAACACATCGTCCCCGTATAACACAATCCTGTTGGATGCCTCTGCTGACCAATCATATCCCCGCACCAGGGGGTCCCACCTCACCCATGCCTCCAGTGGTTCTATTGCTAATGCAAATAATAGCGGGGAAAGTGGGCAGCATTGTCTCGTACCCCGATTGATTGGAAATTGCGCTGATCATATTCCGGCCACCCTTATGGAGGCAGAGAGATCCATATATAAGTGTTGTATATAGGACAAAAAAAACGCTGTCCAAAATTGAGGTCACGGAGGAGCTGGAATAGATAATTCCAACTGAGGGAGCCAATCGCCTTGTCGGTCGGCTACCAAAAGGGCGGAGGCGCGACCAAGTTCTGGGGCCTTCGCAATGGCGTTATGGACTCGCCTAATGTTGTGTCGGGTGGATCGGTGTGGCATGAAGCCAGCTTGGTCAGGATGGACAAGCTTGGGAATGTATGTGCGAAGGCGATTAGCGAGAACCTTGCCCAGGAGTTTAGATTCAAAGTTCAGAAGAAAAATTGGGCGATAGGATGAGGGTTCTTTGGGAGAGGGGGTTGGGGTGTCCTGGTTTGAGGAACACCACAATTTCATCACCGCGCCTGTCAGGAGGAAAAATGTGTTGTTCTAAGACTTCATGGAGTCCATCCAAGAGGTGTGGGCCTAGTTGGGACATATGAGATCGTAAGAATTCACTCCGGAATCCATTAGGACCCGGTGCGCTGCCAGGGCATATGTACGACAAGGCCGCACAAACTCCTCTACCGTGATTGGTGCGTCTGGTTGATCCTGGATATGATTGGGCAATGCTTTAAGTGGTATATCTCTCAGGAATTCTCCGATATGATCAGATAATGTAATTTTCTTTTTAGCATATTGAGATGAATAATAGGATGCGAACGCTTGGGCGACAGTGTCTGGCTGGGGTGGTGCATAAAATCACTTCTGCATTTTGCAGCACAGGCACCGGGGCGGGTGACTGCGCAACATGACAAAGGCGATGTAATATCTTACTGGACTTATCACCTCATTGGTAAATTCTAGATTGGGTCTCTTGCCACGCCTCTTGGGCTTCGTTAGTGAGGTGTTGGTGCAGTTGCTGCTGTGCCAGGAGGAGACTTGTTTCCTTTCTGGTGAAGAATTGGCTTGGTAGTTTAGTCTGCCCTGTTCCCATGATGCACTGGGCCAGGGACAGACTGATTTGCATATAGCCAGGTTCTGAGCTGGGATGGGGCAGTGAGATAAATAACGGTGATGGATCAAGCCCTGATCTTTGGACTGGGTAAGAGTGGTCTGTTTAACTCAGACACTCTGTTCATCACCACCCCCTTTTTGTAAATCGTTTTTGGCCACTATAGGTGTGGCAGGGTATACTCAGACATGAGTCCCTTTCTCACTGCTCCATCAGGATTCAAGCAAGCCGGGCCGAAGAAGGATGAAATGCCAGAAACCGGTCCCCGGTAGCTTGTTTCCTTTCTGGTGAAGAATTGGCTTGGTAGTTTAGTCTGCCCTGTTCCCATGATGCACTGGGCCAGGGACAGACTGATTTGCATATAGCCAGGTTCTGAGCTGGGATGGGGCAGTGAGATAAATAACGGTGATGGATCAAGCCCTGATCTTTGGACTGGGTAAGAGTGGTCTGTTTAACTCAGACACTCTGTTCATCACCACCCCCTTTTTGTAAATCGTTTTTGGCCACTATAGGGGTGTCAGGGTATACTCAGACATGAGTCCCTTTCTCACTGCTCCATCAGGATTCAAGCAAGCCGGGCCGAAGAAGGCTGAAATGCCAGAAACCGGTCCCCGGTAGCTTGTTTCCTTTCTGGTGAAGAATTGGCTTGGTAGTTTAGTCTGCCCTGTTCCCATGATGCACTGGGCCAGGGACAGACTGATTTGCATATAGCCAGGTTCTGAGCTGGGATGGGGCAGTGAGATAAATAACGGTGATGGATCAAGCCCTGATCTTTGGACTGGGTAAGAGTGGTCTGTTTAACTCAGACACTCTGTTCATCACCACCCCCTTTTTGTAAATCGTGCCAGGAGGAGACAGCACTTTGCGCCAGGGCCTTTGCCCTCCCTCACCTCGGCTTCCATAGCTCGCTGGCGGTTTTCTTAAGTCCACCACCTATGCTAGGCGGCTGCGTTTTTCTCCTGCGGGATAATTAATATCTATACCTCGGATCGTTGGCTTAAGGGCTTCCCACAGTATTGTACCTGAAGGAGCAGTATCTGCATTAGATTCCAAATAGTCTGTGAACGCCTGTCAGATAGTGGTTTGATACGTTGGGTTGTGTAGGTGCCAAGGTGACATTTGCCATCTGAAGGGGTGTTTGTGAGGCCCGATAAGCACCTTTAGGGTGATGGGGGAATGGTTCAATAGACCCCTGGGTAGAATGGAAACAGACAAGGCCCTGTGAATGTAGGTAAGTGGGAGAAAAAGGTAGTCTAGCCTGTATAGGGATCCATGTACTGCTGAGAGGAAAGGGAAGCCTGGTTCTGCTGGGTGAAATGCTTACCATGCGTCCGACCACCCCGGGGTAGAGACTATATGATGCAGTTTGGATTCTCCCGTTTAGGGACTGTGGTCTGTCTCACGCCATCGATCAATGAACCCCATAGTGTCATTCCAATCGCCACCCATCACCGATAAACTGTCTGGGATTTCCCCGTATAGCCGCGTGACTCTACGAAAGTGGGGGGTAGGGGGGGGTCATAGAAGCTACACAGTGATTCCCCATATAGTGTGCTTGTCACTAGGCTGTATCATCCACCGGGATCGGGCCAGGTTTTGGACGGGCAGCAGACGAGCCTTCGATGTATGAAGATATCCATGCCTCATGACCCTCGTGCCAACCCTGAATGATAAACCTGATCATAACCGAAGCAGGCCATGCATGGTGCTTTGTTACCCATCATGTGCGTTTCCTGTAAGAGGAGTATTTCAACCTCCAGTTGTTTGACTTGCCTGAGAACAGCACCCTGTATTTTTTTTTTTTGTCCTCATAACCACCATATAGACAAAGTGCCAAAAGGAATCAACGGAGAAAAACTGACTCAGTTTAACTAAAAAACTGGAGGGGACACATATCTTATGGAGGCCAACTATCCCACAGTCTTCCACCGTGATCCAAAGAAGCACCAAGTCTTTAATTTGCCAACCCGCAGCAAATCTTGGGGTAGTTTTAGCAGCCAAATGGGAGCCGGGCATGACCTGTTTGATTTTTGTGTAGTGCCCCATGAACATTCCAAGTCATATTATTGAGCCCTCCAGGCAGGAAATTAGTAGTATTCGGGGCCATCTACATTTCAGGGGGGATGCCAGATGCAGAGAGCGTGCAGAGAAGTGGCAGTGTCACTGTGCCTTTTCCTAAACTGGAGTAACTCTAGTGGAACTGAAAGTGATACCCTATCCCCCACCCCACCCCAATACTTCCACTAACCTGAAGTATCTGTTGCAGCTGGAGGGCTCCCAAGGTCTCAACGGGGGGACCCAGGATGCTCCAGCCAATGGTTCCCCAACTTCCCATTGTCATTAACCATGATTGTTCAGGGCGAGCAAGTAGTACCGGTTCCTTGACCATGCTCTGTGGGCTTGTTCCATGACAAAGCAGAAGGACAAGGAGTCCTGGCAGGAGGTATTTCAGCCACTGTGTGAGGAAGCGTTCCATTGAGTTACCTTCACACCCCTCCGGACACCCAATAAGGCGCAGGTTGTTACGCGAGGAGTGGCTCTCCGCCTCTTCTACTCGAGAAGCCAACTCCTGTGTTATGACGGTAAGTTTGTTAACTTTTTGTTGCAGCATTGCAACCGTGTCTTCAACAGACGATACCCTAGTTTCCAACTCCGTAATGAGGTCAATGGCCTTTCTGAGGTCTTACCTCAGGAAGGAGACTGCACTAATCTTCACATCCAGTGTGTTGCAGGCCTGGGTTATCGTGGCGAGCAAGGCAGCATTATCTGGGACGGGGCCTCCGCCGTTGGCATTGCTTGCTCCACCGGGGCAGGTAGTGATTTGGTCCAGTGATTTGTCCTTCGTCATGGTGGCTGAGAGAGGGCCCGGAGGCTAGATGTTACCTATTTCTCTGCCCCTGACAGGGACAGCCGCCTCGCAGGTCTCTTTGCAGGTCTTTTTGCCTTTCCAGGTGCCTCTTAATGTGTGCGCCTGGGTGAGCCACCGAGGACTGGGCCTCATGGAAACAGACTGCCCCAGGCCGCAGACCGCACTGGGTCTAGCTCGGCCGCCTCCGCAGCCTGAGAACTGACCACCAAGCGGGCCCCCTAAAAAGTACCCTAGCACCCACATATGCGATTGCTGTCTGGCGCTGGCGCTGGCACGGACACTGGACCTTCCCATGATGTAGTTAGGGGAAGGGATCTGGGCCCACGGGCATCTTGCAGCACTGTAATGAATCCGTTGTCATCGCCACAAGAATCTGATCAGGGGCGCAGCCCCAGGCACCCTCTGCACCACCGTGTCCAGGCCGCTCCGAGCGGGCCGCATATCTACCTCACTTCCTCTCCACTACCTCTCCGCTCGCAACGTTTTGGGTGTACTGCTAGGTCCCAAGACAATCGGCGATATTCTTTTCTTTTGCCGGCGCAGATCACGCCAGGCTGCACCTCCGGCTCTCTATTTCTGCATCAGCCAGGCTTCTACAGGGTGGTGCAGGCCTCGGCTGCAACTCCTCCCTTGTAGAGATGGATCTCCTTGTCTCACAGCGTGCGCCTAAATGATTTTCTGTTTTCGTTCACCACTTAGGTCTGTACGGCAACATACAGCCTGGTTTTTTAGTGCATGCCTATTACTTTAAAACAAACAGTAAAGGTCTACATCCAGGAAAACCCTTCCCTGGCGAGTATTCCCTCCACCACGCTAGCCTAAAGACCTAATTACCTATGACAATTTTGAATAATTTTTTCCTCCCTCTCTTCAGTATGTATTTTCTTTCTTTCCATCAAATTTGCCTTTTCACTCTTTGTTTTCTTGTGCCACCTCCTGCTTCTTTGCCCAGCCTATCTGTTGCCATCTCCTTATCCTGGTCCTGCAATGTTGGACCTACTTTACTGCATAGACCAACATTCTTTCCTGCATGTGAGGCAAGGATTCATTTGAAAATTGCCTGTATGACTCATAAAGCCCTACATTTTAACACCACGAGATACATTGCACAAAAGCTAGAGCTGTGTTGTGGCGGCAGACCATCTAGAAGCACTAGTTCCCTACTGCTGAAACCACCAAAATTTCATAAACAGAAAACTTTCAACCGAGCATTCTCAGGCATGGCCCCGAGAATCTGCAACGCCCTTCCCCATAAATCAGAATAAATCCCTCAACTGCTTCAGTCAAGAAAGAAGTCAAAAGAATACTGATGAACAAATCTCTACTGGTGAACGCATGAACTATACTCCAGGACATGATTTATCCCTTGCCTGCACCCATGCTTATTTCTTTCAAACTATGTTCTTACTCTATTTTACTGGTTGCTGTCGGCCTGGAACTGGGGTTTTCTTCTCTAGGAAATTCTCCTATACCTTGTCCCTCCTTGATGATGTTATACATGTCACCCTGATCATTGTAAAGAGCTCTGATACCCACAAGGGTCATGTTTGCGCTATATTAAACTTTATAAATAAACAAATCTGGCATCTGTGGTTTTCTGGCCTATTTTTACCGCCACCTGTTCATGACATCCACCTCTCTCTTCTCATGTTGCTGCACAACGTTTGTCATGAAACGGGGCTCTTGGCTATTCTCAAAAGACACCTGCTACTTTTCAAGCGTGGTACACAAACTTTCTCATCGCACTACTATCCCTAGCCGCCAGCCTCTGCTTATTGCTACTGTTAGCTCTTTCTCTCTGACACCAGGGCCGTTACTATTTTTGCTAATTCAGTTTCTACACTATCACGCACTCTAGTTGCAACATATTGAAATCTCTCTTGTATCTTAGTCACTCAACTTCTATGAAGCACTGGTCTGAACTATTGTTCAACCGTGCCACATTTCTTTTACTGTGATTATTTGTATGTATTCCTTATAATTGTGGCACTGCCCACAGCTAAATCCGTGTCCCTCAAGCTTGCCCCAGGACTTTTAGTCTTTAACCACCCTCTTCCTGGTAGCCCCCTGTAAACATTCCCAATTACTGTTGTCAGTATGGCCCTTGTATACCTCACTCACATTTTGGCATGATGTATGCAATCCTCGTCTCAGTATTACAACCTGTCTCCTCCATGCCATGTGGACTGATAGATGCATGCCACTCACTGAAATGGTCAAGCTCTCCCATCCTTTTTCAGGCCGTTCAGACATCTTCTTGACTCATGCCAATACAGAAACTGTTCCAAACATCTTATTGCCTATTATTCGCCCCTCACCCCCTCAGCTTCCTCTCTTGCTGAGCCCCTACTGGGCAAATCTTCACTGATCCCTGCTCGGCTATGTAACATGTCATGGCTTGGCCATTTGAGACCTGCTGTGCTAAATCCCTTTTAGGCTGTACCATACCCACCGCTCTTCTCCTAAGATACGCTCTTACACCCCCTGACCGTCCCCATTCTGCTACATAAGCATGCTTGGCTTTATGAGTCTTTCTGAGGTGCATCTTGTCTTCTCTTACCATACCTTTCCATCACTCCATCCCATCATTATATTAAGGCACACATATAATGCTTGCCGTTTACCAGGCAGCTTCTTTCTCTATATACCCATCCCCCACATGCTCCAGGGTGGGCCCCAGCCATTTACCTTTTGGGCCATTTGCCAAAGCCAGTCCCTGCACTCTTGCCGTCCTAGTCTGCAGGGGTGCAGGATAAAATTGCTTCTATCAACCACATTGCACTAATCGGCCTACCTACCGGTTGGTTACGAGTCTAACACCCCTCTTACTCCAGTGCGCCTGGAACAAGGATGGTTTGCTAGCCATATGGACTCAAGAGGTAAGTGAAAGTCTTTTCAAATACTCAGACGATTGAGAAGGAAAAGCTAATTCTCCCAAAATCTAACAAGAAAGTAATGTGGTCAGGGAATTATAACGAAGTGCCTCACAGTTCCTTGAACTCACAGACCACTCCAACTTCACTCCCATCTTCATAATATATCGTCAGAAGCCACGTTTAAAGCCCTTTTAAAAACTCATCTCTGAAGAATCAGAAAAGAACTAGCTTGTCTGATGTCCAAGCTTGCCCCAGGACCAAAAACCAATCCAGCTACTCCATCTCAAGGTCTAGGGCATTCTACCAAATGCCCCAGTGGAAAACTAGGCTGCGCTTTTTTTGTTGATGTCATTCCTAACTGTTCACGCACAATGAAATAGACTAGACCAACATACAGTCTGAGTTGGTAAAAACAGCTGTTGCATCTGTAGAAAATAATTATTCCTCTCATATCACATTTCACAAAATTGATCTGTATGTAGTTCTTTCCAGATATTGAGAATGCTCTCGGGTATTTACCCAGATCTGTTGCTGCCTCCTACAAAGTAGGTCCAGCAGCCAGACTTTTAGGTGGCACTAAGAAATTAGAACCATTTCCGATCTCACTATAAGGCAGATTTGTCTTCTAAATCCTGAACCTGGCTGGCAGACTCTGAAAGGCATCTAGTGCTGTCACACTTTGTCTAGACCTCAATGATACATATTTTTCTCACCAAAGAAAGCCTAAAACACACCACAATACTTAGCTGAAGTAGTGTTTTTACAAATTGAATCTCACTTCTGCTGAACTTCCTCTAAACCAAAACCATTTTTCTATCCACAAAAAAAAGAAAAATATTGATCAGCACACACCGGGTAGAGACTGAGACAAAAGGGGCTTTTGGTTCTGAACCCTGGACTGTTGCCAGCTCACGCTGAAAGGTATTTGTCGCTACACACTGTGCCTGTGTGGCGGTCTCTGCTGAGCAGATCATTACAGTGAAGATTGTTGAAACAATTGTTATCCATGCTGGTTACAAAGGCAATAGTGGGTGTTGCTAAAAAGCTAGGTAAAGCTCGGGTCCTTATTTAGAGTTCGAAGGAAGCGATACTCCGTCACGAATGTGGGGTTGTCTCGTCTGCCATATTACAAGTCCAATTTAGCCTATGGTACTTGTAATATAGTGTGAGGTATCTCAGCCACTTTTTCACAGAGTATCCTGTTCGTCGAACTATAAATAAGGTCCATAGTCACCATTAGCCTGAGGGAAGCAACCAGGACTTCAGTGGCCTTTGCACCCCTCCGCTGAAGGTTCTGAGTGTTTTCTCCTAGTTGTGGCTCCTTGTAATCCTCTAAAACCCAACATCAACAATTGCCAGGAGTACACAAACCACAGCCATCCCATGCACCTAATCGTTTGCTATAAAAACATATTTGAATCGTATCTGCCAAGCGGAATTACAAAGAAACTAGTCAATTCCTCAATAAATTTACAAGAGCAGCAGTGAAACTATTTATTGCACACCCATAAATGTTTCAGTAACAAATGGTAAACTGTATTATGTTAGACAGGACAAAAGAAATGCTTGCTGCGGTTTACTGAATACATGTAATTATACACCCGATTTATGCAGGAATCATGCTTGTTGTTATAAAGTGGTAACACTTTTCGAAATATGCAACTTGATCCAGAACATTGTTTTGAAGTGCTACCATTCATGAACTCTGGAACTCTTGTTATTCGAATATCACATGTGCTGTCCCATATCCTGTCTTTCTAATTAAAATTGCAAGACATTACCACATTGGGGAAGAAACCATAACTTCCAAAACATTCCAGCCCCACTTCACCGCATTTTTAAACCCAAAGAAAATTATATTTTTTGTCTTGAATTTCAAATCATCTGAACATTCACCAGAATAAAATCAGCTGAAAAAAGTGTGGCACAGCACAACAAATCTGTGGTTAAAATAAAACCCACAGTTTAGTCTAAATTATGACTAATTGTACAAAACGTTTAACAAATGCAGTGGTAAAAGGAAACTGTTTTCTTATACAAGATGTGGCTGCAGTCCAGTGTTGGGCTTGAATGTTTGCAACTTGTTTTTCTTCGAATAAGTACTTCAAGTCAAATGTTATAGTGTCTTCTCCCTTGGTTGGCAATGCCCATGGGCATCAGCTGCATTGTTAGTTTTTCTTCGCCCTTGGGTTCAGACTTGTTTCAGCACAGTGCCCAGTCTCTGTGTTCAAATTTCGCCGTCTCTAGTGCCTGATTGTTATATCATTATTGTTAGACCTGTCAGCCCCATGATGGTCTTTCCCTGTGATTTTTTTGCCCTTGCCTCATTTTTCACACCTACTTTTTGCTGGCTTTAGGACTCTGGGCAACCTCCCATTGCTAATCAATGCCAGGGTGCAGGTGCTCTCTTCCCCCAACATGGCTGCCACTGACCCCTGTTGCTGCAGCGTGGTCTGTATAGACGCACTCTAGTAGCCAGGAGCTGGCTGGAACCCTTAAACAATGTTGCCATACCAGCCTGCCAGCCTGCCCATAGCTAGAATGAGGGAAGCTCCTGGAACCTTCCAGAATAGGGGAGGCGACTACTGCCAACTGACACTATATTAGGAAAGGGAGGGGAACTTTCTAGTCAGTTGGGGCATCACTGACCTGGGGAACCCACACAGGAGTTTTAGGCGGGAGGGCCTAGTGAGGAACCTATGCTACTGGGAGTGACAGGATTTAGGTGCTGCCTCTTAAGCTGGGTGAGGTGTCCTAAGCTAGCCCCCTGATCTGGCCCAGTGGTAGGGAACTCCAGGGTCCATCTGCAGTGGCTGAGGAAAAACTCATCAAGCCTTCAACTCAAACCCCCCCCCCCCCCCCCTCTTCAACTTCAAGTAACCAGCATCCAAGGGAGCAGAACCATCCAAGCGCCAAGAAGTCTGCTTTCATTTGACCAGAAACTGCTGGGGGAATCAACCAGGTACTGGACTGTGCTGCCCTGCGCACCCCCCTGCCTGCAGTGGGCCCCTCTGGCCCCACTTGACTCCTCCATTGTTTTAACTGCTCCGCTGTCCCTGCTGGACTCGAGGAGAAATGCTATATTCTGTTCCCCCCTGACCAGCGCTTTGAATCATCCTGCCTGCCCCGAGCTAACTGTGCTCCTGTGGGTACAGCGCTGTGACCCTGAGGCACTTTTCACCTCAGAACTCATCCTGCTTGCAATCGCACCCACGCGCTCTCCTGAGCGGACTGGTTTACCCCCACGAGTGAGCGCTGTGGTGCCGGGACACTGTCGCCCCGAGGCGCTATTGACCCCTGCTCACCGCCGCAGCCCGGAGCTGCTGTGCCGTCCGAGGCACTCGACGAGGCCCGGTGACCATCGCGGCGTTCGCGCCGCCTACGCGATGCCTCTGAAGTGCGGCTGCCCTGACGGCACGTGGCGATCCACCCCAGCTTCAATTACCCCCCTCGGCAGCCCCCGTATGTGAGAAGAGGGCCGCCATTCTCCACATGCTGGGCCGCGGTAGGCCCGAAGCCAAGCTGTCCCCTGACCGGGGAGCTCCTCCGCCCCGCCCCCGGGCGCCGCGCTGCCATTGGACCAGGCAGGCGCGCCCTCGAGGCGGGCCACGTGGTTGGTTGAAGCTGCCCCGGCCCCGATCTGCAGCGGCCCCGGCCTCAGAGCCTTGCCGGTGGGCCGGAGATGGCCCGGAAATATCGCGGAGGGGGCCGTGGAGCCTGAGTGCCCCCTCCTTTCAGCCCCGCACGTTGGCCTCACCCCGGCCCCGGCGTCTAGAAGCCACAACTGCACCGTGCTGGGCCGAGGGAGGTCCTGGGAGGGACGAACACCCCTCCCCTCTGCCAGCGACTCCGCAAGGGCCCCGGAGGGCCGAAGAAGTGAGGTAACCCCCTGGGGAGGAGGGTGGTAGGCCGGGAGAGGCCCGTGGTCGCCCCTCCCCCGGGGTTAACTAAGACTGGGCCCTGTTGGCCCCCTTCTAATGTGCCTCAAGAGTTTGGAGAATGGAGGATTAAATACTGTTCATAGTGCACCATATTTACAAGCCTGAAATGTTCATAGTGTACCATATTTAACAGCCTGAAATGTTCATAGTGCACCATATTTACAAGCCGGAAATGTTCATAGTGTACCATATTTACAAGCCTGAAATGTTCATAGTGTACCATATTTACAAGCCTGAAATGAGAGGGAGATTCACTTCACTGTACTGAATTTTCTTGCAGAGGTGGGCTTCCATAGTATTCTGATGATCTGATCTAGGTCGCAAGCCGACCTGTATTCACAAGAAGAAAGGCTTGTCACTAATGACTAGAGGCTGTGTTCTTTGGAGTTCCTTGTTAGACTGATAAGTACTTGCCGATATGTTTTATTACCTGTTAGGAAAAGCGACTATGAGAGGTTTGATGTGTTACTTAAACGCATTACTATAGTCGCTTCTTGTAGGATCCTCCAGGTTAATACAATTATCCCTTTGCCTGTCAGAGAGCCTGATGCGACAGGCGGGGTTAGTTAGTGTTTGATTGCTAGATGAGCTGGTTATTATTTTAATGAAATGTTCACCCATTCAAAGAAAATGCAACCTGAATGTGATTCATGAAATGTCGTAATGAAATGCTTACCTGAAATGCTAATGAATTAATAATGCATCACTCTATTTGAAGCCTATATAAAAGATCTTGATTTCTTTCAAACACAACTACTGGTGTGGTCTCCATTATTGCGCCACTGTGGGTTTCATTGGATGTGTGCGTTAAGTAGCTGCTTTACACACAAGCCCCTGCTGCCTTCCTGCTCGAGCCATGCTACCCCATTGAGAGCTGGCGGTCCCAGTTCTTACAATTATTATGCAGTGTGTTCTGTATTCCTTTTTCTGCATTCTTTAGTCTGTAAATCTGTGGTTATTTTGTGCATCTTCAAGCGTGATTTCAGGTTCTGCATTCCTCTTTGGAAGATGGTGTCTGTTAGGCAGTTAAGTAGGAACTGCAGAGATGGAAGTATACTGTTCAATGGACTTTTCATATTGGCTTCATACTTCAATAAACAGGATTTATTTAATACCTTATTGTATAGATTATTGGAGGCTTCTCTTCAACATATTGTCCACAAGTGGGGAAAAGCCAACATCTATAATTGGAGCCCATTTACAGCTGCTTTTCATCATGCTTGACAGCAATGTTGCCGAATGTTTCCTGCCTGTGCGTTTGCGCAGTCACCACGGTTGGTTGTTTGCACTTGAGATTTCTTGTGTAGAGACCTGGAGCATACTTAGCACATGAGACAATGTGGGAAATACCACTGAGGTCTTCGGGGATAGCGTGTCGCAACTGAGTTTTTGCCGTTCGGCATTGTCTCAAGGCGTGCGCACTCAGCATCTAGGTATGCTTATGCCGTTAGTTTGCTGACGCCGTCACTCAGCAATGCCTCTAGTGACTACGCATATATTCGCACTTGAAGCGTGTGCCTGAGTTGGTTGCCTGGCAACATCTTCTCTTAGCCTGCGCTTGTGAGCACACTGTTGGAATGCATCAGTCAGCGCGTACATGCCCTACTTGCCACCAGTACAGTTCTCCCTGTACTGTCTAAAATTTTAGAAAAACATTTTCACACCCACTTGACTCATTATGTCACAACACACCAGCTCCTTCATCCCTCGCAATAAGGTTTTAGAGTGAGTTTTTCAACCAAAACCACCCTACTGGGGTCACAGAAGGCATTCGCCATCATCTTGACAATGGGGAAACAGTGGCAGTCATTCTTTTAGATTTGAGCACTGCGTTCAATACTATATCCCACACTGTACTTATCAATACACTGAGTTCACAGGGTATTGGAAGAGCGGCTTCGAACTGGATAAGTGCCTTTCTCTCCAACAGAACTTTCCAAGTTTTATCTCAAAATGCCTGTTCGAAAGTCTATTATTTTGCCCATGGGGTACCACAAGGGTCCATCCTGAGCCCCCTATTATTCAAACTCTACGTAAGACCACTTGCTGAGTTGGCTGAGAAATCCGGACTATCTATTTATTTTTACGCTCATTACACTGCTACCCCTTCTGTACTCAAAACAGGTCTAAATAACATAGCAGCTTGGATGAAAACTAATTTTTTAAAACTAAATGGAGAGAAAACCGAGATACTGGTACTAGCAAACAGAAAAATCTTTGGAGCCAGCAACACTGGCCGTGCAAAATGGGTGTCCTTCCATCTCCCTCATCGCGAGTTTGCAACTTAGGTGTGCTAATTGATGAGACCCTCAGTATGCATTCCCAGTCTGTTAAAGTCGCAGCCACCTGTTTCACCATCATTAAATGACTTTGAAAAATTTGCTGGATGCTACCAGAAGCTACCAGAAAAACCGTAGTCAATACCTTAATTACATCAAGGCTGGACTACGGCAATGTGCTTTATGTGGGAGCAAACAAATCTGTAATTCATAGATTACAGATGGCACAGAATGCTGCAGTCAGGCTCCTATGCAGATTCCCCAAGACCTCGTCTATTTCAACTCACCGACGCAAACTTCACTGGCTGGAAATTGAGAACTGAGTAAAATTTAAGACCCTCACCTATATGCATAAAATTAAACCAGGAATTGCCCCTAGTTACCTTCTTGCTCTGGCTAAGCCATATATCCCTTCCCGTAATCTACGATTGGCCACCCAAGGAAGATTTGTCATCCCCAAATTCAAACTGGCCCGGATGGGGGGGCGGGGGAAATCCTTTGCACATTTAGGGCCCTCAGTCTGGAACTCCCTCCCCGTCACGCTCTGAAATGAGACTAATTACATCACCTTCCGCAAGTCACTTAAAACCTGGTTGTTTGATAAATAGAATTCTCTGGTTCTATTCTGTTTTCGACCTACCTGTCTGCACCGGGAAACCCTCATTGGGTAGCTGTTGCGCAATACAAATTTTAAAAACTAACTAGCCATACTAGATTTCTGTCCTTTTACTGGTAAATCACTTTGAATTGCTCTGACTGGACGATCAGCTGTTTAATGGCACCAGTAACTATGGTTATTAGATTGCTCCTGCAGCTACTTATATCTTTCAGTTATTTAACCTTTGGACATATTTACAGGTTGATTTTAATATTTTTACGTTCATCTATTTACATCAAACTTGTGGCCTAATATTTGTGGTCATGTCGGGAGGGGGAACAGACCATCACAAGGTCTCTATCTCTCGCCCGAGCATGACGAGAACAATTGCCATGCCTGTGCCTCATTTTCATCCAAAAAGACCATCCCTGATCGCCGGGCCCGACGACACATCATGGCGCACGGCGAGCACCTCCGGCACCAGTGGACATCTTCGATGAAAGCCCTGATGTCCCGGAGGAGGATTTTGAGGACCTGGAAATCGTGTCCGAAGCAGACGATCCAGACTCAGACGACCACATCACTCCTGGTCAACGAGTAAGTACAACTGCCCCTACCCCAACTCCACCCGAAAAAAAGAAGAGCCTGGTCAAGACTTCGCCTGCTGGTCCCAGTCATGACCGAAAACATGCTTCAGAAGCTCGGGCCCGGCTCCGAAGAAAAAGGGCAAGCCTTCCGGTAGTCCTGGACCGGGCAAACCGGACATTATTGTCCTGCAAGCGCCTTCGGCACCGAAAACGGAAGATCAACCTACTCCCAAAAACAAATCGGCACTGACTTCCTCGACGCTGAAAAAACCCTCGGATCTGAAATCCAAGCCCTAGGAACCGAAAAAGATTTCCGACTCCATAGTCAAGCCGAAGGACCCTAAACCATCTCCTAAGGCCTCGGAGCGCAAATCCTAACCCCGCTCAGACCCAAAAAAGTTGGCGCCGAAAGTGGTTACCGATGAGGAAGAACTTTTTTGACAGGATCCTGTTGATCCAAAGCAGAAAAAATTCAAAATAAACCCAAAAACAGAACATGTGGATGCTGTTCTACACAACAAAAGGAAGCTGGACAGACCAGACACTCCTGCATTGTCTGTGAAGAAAAAAGACTGTGCCACTTCACATTTAAGACCCTCTTCTCCTGTTCCTCCCCCTGAACCTGTTCTTCCTCTTAAGCCTGTCTTTCCTCCTGAGCCTGTTCATCTTAAACCTGTCTCCTCCACAGCCTCCAAAACTCCCACCTCATTCATCACCACCACAATGATGACGATTATAATGTAGGGGAGGTAACAATGACCCTTTCATTGACTTTGATACTGATACACCACAGGACGATTGGAAAGACTATAATCACCAAATAGATCCCACAGACCAACCTGATCCCCACCCATATCCAACAAAACCATCTCCCCCAGATGACAATATTTTCTTTGGTCAACTGTTAAATAGAGCTGATCTCTACCATGGTGTTCCCATGCATTCAGAACCAGCAGACTAAGACTTCCTTCTAGACACCTTTGAACAGTCACAAAAAACTGTTCACATTCTACCAATGATAAATGGGTCATTAAACATGCCCCTGACATATTCAAAGACCCAGTCAGGGCCAGAATTCTTAATCCCAGAATTGATAAAAATATAATCCCGCCCCTACTGATCCCACCTACATCAAAGGGTATTTCTTTTTTTTATTTGGTCTCAAAATTGTTGCAATTACTTTGTACTTTTATACATTTCCTCAAAAAGTAAATGTTTTAGTTTCAAACATTTAATGTTAAGAATTTATTTTTTAAAAGGTTGTCATTTAATATGGGGAAAACCCTTAGTTCTGAAGAAGTCAACCCTGTACACTCACCAAGCCACCCAGTCACAGACATCACATTGTTCCAGGTAGAAGCTTAGAAAAATCTTGTTGCAGAAGGGAAGATATGTAGGTAGTGTAGGTCAACCTTAACACACTCTCACCTGGCCTATTAGCAAGTAGAACCTACCCCTTGCTCCTGGCCTATTCCAGGGTCAGTGATCAAAGTGGAAGAAAGTACGGTACAGCCTGTTTATTATACAAGATGAGTGGAAGTCATGGCTTGACTTTCCCACCCACTTAAACCCATGTTAACTGTCTGGTTCCCCACTTCTCTTTGAAAACCCAAGTTAATTTTAACAAGTGCTGGAAGAAGAGACCATCTTTTGACAGACCGCTGCTCCTCCAGGGCAATCTGTCTTAGGTCTGTTGACTTTTTCATGAGTGGGCAGTCGATTGAGGGAAGTGGTTGGGCTAAATAGGGGTCTAGGAGAAAGGTTTTTAGTCAAGTTTGAGAAAAGGGCGCACAGCTAAGTATTTGTGCAAGAATGATATGTGAATTCAATTAGAATCTGAGGTGCAAAGAGGTTGAGGGGATAAGCCCTATAACCCCCCAATGTAGTGACAGCCCAGGCTTACATTGTGTACAGTACAAGACAAGAACTATGCACACTCTAATTATTGAATAGAGTCAATGTAGACATATGGGACAATGGACACAAAGCCTTTCGTAATCAAACCAGTAAAACAAAAAATAATTGGTTTTCTTGGAATCGGTCGTTGGAAAAGGTGTCTTTAATGTTCAACAGAACCAGCCGACACGTGTTTTGTCGCATGAGGGACAGTCTTCCCGCGGCTTCTCAGGGCTGGGGGGGGATACAAAGGAAGGTGATGGGGTACATTATAACATTTTACAGTACCAGGTGACAAATTCCTGGATGCAGAATGCCAAAAACGGCCTAAGGAAACTGTTGAAAATGTAATCCTAACCAGACGGTGTGAGATTGGGTGACGTATTTGTATGTATAAAGGTGAACATTCGAATTTGACAAGCCTATGTCATGCATGACGTCAAAAGGAAAATGTTGTGTTGGAAACTATAGAAAGTGTGGTTTCTGTTGCAATCTGTGTCACAAGAGATGTGATAGGTGGGGGGAAAAAAGAGAAGGATGACATGCAAGAACCGTACGGATACTGAAATTGAGGGAGTGTCATGATATAAACGCATGCATTAGTGAACACATAATAGCTGCCTAGTAAGGTAGATCATACCTAAGAAGAAAAGAAGTGTCGTTGGGAAAGACTAGTAGAAAAAGACAATGCACAACAAAATCGAATTACCCTCGAATTCGGTTGGATAGCATAATCAAAAAGGCAAGGTGGAAAAGGAAACAACAAAGGAAGGGAAAAGGATGCTCACCGCTCTGTCGGTGATACTTCGGACCCTACACGGCCCAGGGCTGTTGATTAGTAGTGGTAGGTCGAGATACTAATGTGGAAGATAAAAGTCAGAGATGGTGCCTTAAGTCGCTCTGTTTGTAAGCAAGTAACCAGAAGTAGTGAGAGCACATATAAAGGCCAAGTGTCAAGAGGACAGTGACCTGCTCACCTCTTTGTCACTTATATCCGAGGTGCAGGAGATAGTGGGTGAATTCAATTGCCTGGGACACTCCAGTAGCGCTGCATAAGCAATAGTAGAATTTCTGAATAGGAGAATAACAGTGGGGGAGTAAATGTTCAGACATCAACTGGAACCTGTTAAACACGATAGTGTGAACATACCAAAAACCAAGGAAAACTAAAACTAAAATTCCATGCCCGCAGTCGGAATGGTGCTGGTAATTAAAACTGGATGGATATTGATGTAATAGTTACCCTCTAGTGCTGACTGAAAGGTCTGAAATATTAAGGACAGACCCAACATATTACCTCCATAAGTGTAGGAGGTCACTTGTTTTCGGTTCGAATAAAAATTATCTTGTAACATTAACTGGGGAACATCGTGGATAACAATACGCAGACTATGAGTTTAAGTACAACCGTTGTATGGTGCTGCCAAACTACCGCCCCTGTGCCCGGCTACTTGGACAGGTCGGGGCTAAATAGACAACTGACCAGGAGGGAAAGTGGTGAGCAGTGATGGTAACAGCTACTTCCACTCAGTACTAAATTTTAATGTAATATTCCTTTAATTTATTGAGGTCTGTTCTTGGGAAAATTTCTAAGGTCCATGTTTCAGCTGAATTGTATGTCTAGGTTGATTTATGTTGTGCCAACGTTTGTGTGAAAATATTTGCATGCAAAGAATTTCTTACCAAAATGATATTACTTGTCACCATCCTACTTCCATTATGATACTTTCTTACAGTACTCACTTCAGTCCTGTAAATTTCTGATCTCTTTTATAAACGTCTTTCTTATCCAATGATCCTCTAGTCTCTTGAAGCCATCTTGTGTCCTTCCTGTTCTTTGATGTTTTTACTGTTTTTACTGTTTTAAAGAGCTTTGGCATAGTTTCATAAACCTTCCAGGCTTAACATGTCATATTTTCAACACAGATGTTCATTCACGCGTCTGAGGAGCTGGAAGATGCCCTTGCCTTACAGCCGATTAAGGTAAATACTTAATAATAGGTCATTCACAAGAGGAGTGAGAATTTCAAATCATAAAGTCTGAAATTTGGGGAATACCAAGGGCTAGATCTGTTGTTGAATTCAGGAGTTTGAAAGACCTTTTTCAACTGGAGTGTCCAGACTCTAAGATGTGTGTGACCTAATGGGTAGCTCTGCTGCATGAGAGGCCAGTCTGTAAATTTTGTAAAGGGAGGGATAAATCTTTTGTCTGAAACCACAGGCCTTGTCTTCCAAGTAAATTAAAGAAATGTGTTTACTGATGGATAGCTCCGCTGTCTAAAGCATGAAACTTTCAAATTGTGCAATTTGGGCCACGTCACTTCCCTACTTATTGTCGTGTTTGTTTTAACATCTAAATCCTTCCAAATAATTCACACCTGCCTTTTAATTATTTTCACCATTGAGTGTCACGATGTTGATTCATCTTCCTTTTTTTTTTTTTTTACAACTCTTTACACTAGTTTAACAACAAATGTAAAACGATCATGGAGTATTAATCATTTTATGATTTTTCAGATCCTCATTCCAGAAGCCCTCCTGAAACTGTCTGGAAGTAGGCCCTGATAATGTCCTACTACAGTCCCTGCTCTTTTTTCTGCTTCTTGGGGCATACACAGGCTTTATACACAAATATGTCTGTCTTGGAGGAGTAATCCATCCCACAAGTCCATTCCCTGAGTGCCTCCTCAGCTGCCCAGTGGCCACCATCATGCCCATATCTACTAACAGTCTCCCACTGCTAGGCTTGCCCCATTCCTCTATTAGCTCCAATATTTTCATTTCGAGTTCTAGTGCTACATGGCGCCAAACTATTACTGTTGCATTACCGGGAAGGCCAAAATTGTGCAGCCCAAATTGTACATATTAGATGTTTGGATTAGGGTTTCTATTGACTGCACACAATCTACTTGAAGGATTTAAATTGTTCAGTTGGAACTGTGTGGATATTGTGACGAAGCACGCTGGTTCATCTCTAGCTGCATGTTATAAGTGATTGGCAAGTCATCCCATGCATGAATTTACTCCTGGATCCATGTTGTCATAGGTGGTGAATGGAAACAATCTAGTTCTATATCAGGTGTGGGCAATATTCAGAGAGGAGATTTGAATATGGATGTGAACATTTATTTGCCCTAAATACTGGTGTAGCAAGTTTATCAGCATTGTAAACAACTTAGAAATTCTTTGAAAACAACCCATGCTTCTCACACATACCTGTCACTCAGCAAAGTGTTTACAGTCCTTCAGAAAGAACATTCCAGTTTCTTTGGAACCTCTTGTTTGAGGCATGTGTGGTTGTAGATACTCATGCTATGCATACTCCTGCCATTAAGTGTTGGGCCCGGATGTGTGCAAGTTGTTTATCCCCGAAGAAGTCTTCCCCAACCACCCATTGCTGGTAATGCGGGAGGACATCAGCTCCATTGTTAGGTTTTTTTCTTTCCTCCTTCAGGTTCACACATCTGTTACCAACCTCCAGATCAACGCCGTTGCGTGATTTGTGTGGGCTCCTCGGTTCCTCTCCCTTCTGTCAGTTTTGTTCTATGTTGTGTCACCCTTCCTCGCATTGACTCGATGCGTGCCTGCTGGTCCAGGTCAGGGATTGGTACGACTTTAATGCCCCTGTATGGGCTTGGCCCTTTGGGGACTTCTCCATTGTTTCTCCACTGCAAGCATGTGTCACCTGTGATGGCACAGACACTGATCCACTACTGTCCTTGGTGTCATGACAAATTCCCCTGGGCTGATCTCCAGCAGGTCTGCAACCTCTGCCTCTCTCCCAAGCATGATGAGGCCTCCTGCGACAACTGCCACTCCTTACACTCAAAGAAAACTCTTCGATACCGTCAGACTCAACGTCTCTAAATGTCGCAGAGAAGTGGAGATGACACCCCAAACATCTTTGGCGCTCTGGACCTCAAGGGCAAGACCCAACCAGAACCGTTGGTTGTCTGAGGAAGAGTTCCATGGCACCCTACAAACGTTCTCTCCTCGTAGGTCCTTTCGGTGGCCTACCTACTGAGGCGACTCAAAAGCCCCTTCCCCAGACGCTTCCATATCTCAGTGGACGCTATACATCATATGTCATGGTTACTGTACTGTTTGGAGCTCTCTTCCACACCTCCGAACATCCCACCCCGCAGACGCATTCTCTCCCCACAACACCAACTCCTGCTTCAGGAAGAGTTAGACACTTTCCTACTCAACGGTGCCTTAGAGCCAGTGCCATCACATCTAGAAGGCACAGGGGTATACTCCCTCTACTTTCTCATTTCCAAAAAGGATGGGTCCCTCAGGCCTATCCAAGACCTCAGGCCCCTCAAAAGGTACATCCTGTCAGAACATTTTACACATGGTCACTCTACAGGATGTCAAACCTCTACTACAACAAGGTGACTTTTGACTGCTCTCGATTTTAAAGATTCTTACTTCCAAATCCCAACTCACCCAGCTCACTGGCGCTTTCTTCCGGTTCTCGTAAGTGGCAAACATTATCAGTACCTGCCACCCTAATTGGGGATGCACGTATCTGTCACATGCGCTAGGGTACCCAGAGATTCCAAAATAAGGGCAGATTTACTGTAATAATTGAGTTTCATAGTCCTTATCTAAGACCATATCAAGGCCATCAACTGTAGTTCTTTCAACCTTGCTTTCTCATAAAATGCTGTCTCCAAACCTATATAAAAGTGGGTTTCGCAGGAGGAGCTCTCCTTGGTCCTGGCGAGATTGCAGACAGGCAAGGCTCCTGGCCCCAATGGACTCCCTTGCAAATTCATCAAGACATGCATGTCTCGCCTGGGGAAACACCTCTTAGACATGATCCATTCTTTCGTTGAGAGAGCATCGCTCCCGTCGGACTGGAGGGATGCAGAGCTTGTGTTTCTCCCTAAGCCGGGTCGCCCACCAAAGGAACACTCTTCATATTGCCCCTTTTCCCTCCTGAACATGGAGATGAAACTCCTTGCCAAGAACCTGAAATATATGCCAGATCTCGTCCACCCTAACCAGGCGGGCTTCATGGCAAACCGGGCCACATGCCATAACATTAGACGAGTCTATAATGCTTTGGCTCTTGCATATCGCCTGGGTAGGCCTGCAGCAGTGCTTCTGGTGGATATAGACAAAGCATTCTATTCCATAAATCCTGGCCCCATATTTTTTCCTATGTACGGCTACTATATACTGATCTGTCATTGACAGTATGGAGTACAGGCACGGTATCAAAGTCCTTCCCGATTCGTTTGGGTCGCAAGGCAGGAGTGTTCGCTTTCTCCATTGTTATTTGCACTGGCCATGGAATCCTTAGCCACCTGGGTCCGATGGATGCCCAGGGGAGGGGTTTCAAGTGGACTGCAGACTTATCTGACAGAATTGCCCTGTATGCGAACAATGTTCTGTTTTTCCTTACTGACCCAGTGACCTCAGGGCCACATATTCTACAAATTATGTATACCTTTTGGAAATGTCCAGCCTCTATATGAATGCCTCAAAATCCGTTGTTTTTCCGGTTGCCAGCCTTGCGGGGACTGCGGAGTGGGCGCGTCGGGGTTGACGTTAGTCGATGGTGGCTTCAAATATTTGGGAGTGTATATCTCCCCGGACGCGGCACTGTCGTGGTCTTTTAACCTGGCGTCAACCCAAATGCTGGTAAAGTAGGAGGTGCGGGTCTGATCACTCCTGCCGCTGTCACTGCCGGGTGGGTCGGCATTCTTAAAAAGGTCTCTCTGCCCTGCTTGTTGTACCAATTGCAGAAATACCCATATGAGATCCCCCAGTCATGGTTCGGATAGATTAACGCCATTCTCAGATGATTCTTGTTGGGGGGAAGAGGGGTAGGGAGGTGGGCTGTACCTCCTTAGAACATGCTTCTAATCCACTTTTTGCGGGTGCATTGCAGCTGCTGATGTATTTGCATAAAATTCTGCTTCTCATCTCCTAATCATCAATGATTAGTGGTATGGCTGACATTGTGATCCAACACATACAGTAGAGAAATGGGTGATTGGCAACACCTCTCTGCTAGATTACTTATATGGGGGAAAGGCTAAGGATTCCCTTACACCGGGAACACAGATGGTCTTGGTTGTCTGAAGGCGCTCTCTGCCACTGATGGGATGGTGGGAGAAACTGACTAAGCGGATGCCGCTGTGGCTGGGCAACATGCTCAAACAGTTCACCCAGCTGGAGGGCCTTTGAATATGGTATAGTATCGGAATCTCCACCCTTGGAGATGGTTCTGAAATGATTCCAGGAGCTGCAGGCTGAATTCCAAATGTTCCGCAGTCAATCTCATCGCTATTTGCAGCTACGTCGCGCTCTTACTCCATACAATAAGGACTTCTTGGCCGTTCCAGAATTTAATCCACTGGAAGGTAAGCTCCTCATGGGGGACCGGGGAGATCACAAAATAGGGACGATTTATCAGTCCTTTTTCACGAACAGTTCAAACACACTTCCTACACTCAGGGTCGCGTGGGAGGCCGATATTGACATACATGATGAAGATAATTTGACCAAGGCCTTGAGAGTGCCTCGAGAGGCGGTGATTTTGGCTCGGCACTCGCTGATCTAATTAAAATACCTATATAGAGCTTACTACATGAAGCGTCGCTTGTGGCACATGTGGGCGATAGATTCCCCGATGTGCCTCTGCTGTAGGGAGGATGAGGGTTCGTTGATACATACTGTGTGGAGTTCTGTGCCGCTGGATAGTTTTTGGTGAGGGGTGACATTGTGCCTGGGGGAGATCCTCTCCTGGAAAATTCCACTAGACCCACAATTGATTTTTCTCCATAGCATAGACCGCATAGGAGGGAATAGATACAAAATATTGCTTTTGTTCCTGGGTCTTGCACTGGCAAAAAGGGATATAGCCAGGACATGGAAAGCTGAAGTGCCTCATCTCATGGTGTGTGGAAAAGGGGATGGATCACCGTATGGGGGGTATAAATTGCAGTATACCAGACAAGGGGATGCCCCCAAAAACACCCTAAAATCTGGCAGAGGTGGCCCGATTACAGGGGAATGGTTTTAGAGCCTGTCCGCTCTGCTGATTCCTAACTCAAAGAGGAAGTTCGGGGATACAGAACTGCAAAACAAGGGAATGATGATGTATTCAACTAATGTTTACTATGTTGCGAGACATACATGGTGTCAATTGGTATTTGGGTGGGTGTCACTGTGCATGTTATGTTGTTTTTCCCTTTGGGTGTACGTGTACTCATTTCAACATCCTGTATGTACTTTGGGGTCCCAGTGGCCAAACATCTTCTTTAAAATCACATTTTAAATATGTTTTTAAAAAAATGAGTTTGCCCCCCTCTAATGTCCTTAAGCATAGCCTTAAACATCAGGCCAATCTCCGAGCTGTATGGGTTATTAAATAAGATTTTACAGATTTTTAACTGAAAGGACCATGCTAAAAGCTGGTTGTCCGGTGATGCTAATCCACCCTTGTCACATTTCCTACGGAGTTTCTTAAATGAGATCCTTCTCCCTTCGAGGCCCAAATGAAACTATTAATTTTCCCTTGTAGTCTATTTAACCATTCTTTCTTAAACTACAGAGGATTGTGTAAAAAAAAAGTACATTTTGGCAGGATGACCATCTTAACTAGATATGTTTTGCCGGAAACGGAAGGGGAGACCAACCCTTCAGCAGCTTATTTGTCTCCACAAGATCGTTTTTGAAGTTTAATTAAGGTATCTTTTCAGAGTCCTGTGTGATCCTTGGCCGAAGATATTTAATCTCATTCCTAATGAATTTTTTCTCTCTTGGTAAGTTCCCGACCATGATTTGGGTTTTCGAAGCATTCTCTGAGTACCTTGTCACCTCTCTAAAACCTGATGTCAACTGTCCAATGGCATGAGAAACACAAAAGGGTCCCTGGTTATAGAGATAATCAGGTGAAGAAAGAAGGGAAAACCCAATAAATAACAACAAACACTTCTCCCAAATCAATACTTTAAAGTAAGGTAATACATCCAAAGATACAAATGACCCATAAACAGTGATTTTCAAAATGTATTATCAAAAAGTATAAATCATTTTTATAAATTAATTTTTGATATCATATGTATACATCAAGATTTCTTAAAAACAATAACATCGCACATCAATTGTTAAGGAGCCCCATTACCATGATGAGGAACAGCGAACGTAATGTACACATCGAAAAGAAAAAACCTAACCAGGGACAATACAAATTTGTCAACACAAATGAACAGAAAAACACACATACACCAGGTTACAATACAATATTGACTAGATTAAATACATGTAAAACAAGAAAAATGCGCCAACGCGCATTTCGGAAGTGAGATGTACACAAAGAATTCCTTCATCATTCTGAGCGAACAAAAGATCCAGTGGCCACAAACCATTTGTATATCGTGCACTGTAACTGGATATGCAGGGCAGGGGGCTCTGTACCAATATACATTATGCACAGGTCTGTAGGGACAACAGACATAATATAAATATTCACAGGATATAAATATAATCTTATCTGATAGACTACTAACCACAGATTCCTAAACGTAGATTTATCCCCAGGCGTGAGACTGGATCCGGAGAATTTTTCTTTGCCACAGCATCTCTGCACGCCGGGGGGGGGGGGGGGGGGGGGGGGGGGGGGCGGCAGCAGCACGTAACTCCGCTCTGATGTCGTCCGCGGGCGTGACGTCAGCAAGGTCACATAAGCCCCACCATTCGTTTTTTCTCTTTTCCGTGTGCAACGCGGATCCGGATCGTGTCCTGGCCTGTTTTCAGGCCTCCTTTTCACGCTTTGCTTCAAGGAACAGTGTGCAAATACCTTCGGGCTTCAAGACTTGTACTGATAATGCACGTCCGATGTCGGCGACGGACCCTCACCCTATATGTATGTGGTGTTTGGGCCAGCACCATGACTCTACGGACTGTGAGGCTTGTCAGCACCTCAAACCGAAGTCCCGGTGCAGTCCCGGCAAGCAGTATGCGAACAGAGTTGCCAGATGCTCGAACCACATTTTAGAGTCTGCTTTGAACAGGGTCTGACGGCGTTTTACTAATGATGCGGCTGATGTTGTTTCTCAGGGCTTCAGGAGTCGTCATGGTCGGTGTCTTCGGATCATCTGAGTGGTTCCATGTATCTCTGGTGATGGCAGCCGGCACGGAAGCGGGCGATTTGTTTCGCACTATTGGCTTGCCATTACTTGTTGGTTGTAATAATGGCTGCACTGGTTCAGATGATAAGTAGCTTTGGGGTTGATCGTCTCTGATTGTGTCTTCTTCGAAATGGATAGTTAAGAAGACCCATTCAGCTTCGCTTACGTTTACGCTGGATTGCCCGGTTGTGCCAAGTGGCCTCCTATTCAGAAGTGACCAGAATAACTTTGAGTTTGATGTTTTGATGGCATGGACTAATTTCGACCAGAACTGGTCAGCAGCTTTTTGTTTGTCTCTGTAGATGGACAACCTGAATGCTTTTTGAGCTTGCATATAATTGTGATACAAATGAGCATCTCCGGGGCACTTCCTGGCATGGCGTAGAGCAAAGTTCCTTTGAGTTTTTAGTTTTTTGGTCTCTGTTGAAATGCATAGTTGGTTATAAGTTGATAGGTTTTGTGACAAGGACGGGAATTCACTGAGTAGTCTGTTTGCTAGGAGCTCCCATACATCTGTTGGAACAGCGTCCACTTGGCGCCAAACACAAAGGAGAGATCTGCATGTTTCCATTGTTGTAGGGATTGAGCGGTCTGTCCATTACAGGCTTTTGAGGTTCTCTGTGTGGGTACCTCTTATTGTGGGGCTGATTGCTGAATAGTGGGCGACATTGAAGGATAGACTTATTATTTGTGGACCGTGATCTCTCTCACCCGGTGTTGCAATGCAGTAATTCTCTGTCAAGGGGAGCATTTCGTTGTTGCTTAGCGTGAAGTCCAGAAATGAGTGGGTGGGGCCATTTGTACATGTCCACGCTGGCGGAGTGTCCGTGGGAAAGGGGCTATTCAATATAGTGTAACCCATACTATTGAGTTGAAGAACCATGTATTTGCCCAATTTGCTTGGCCTGTTACCTCCGGGTATTGATTGCACTGTGAGATGTGATGAAAACTCTGGGAGTGTATCTTTGAAGTCCTCAGTAGTGTTTTGAAAAAGGTTGGTGTTAAAGTCGCCTGAGATAAGGCAGGGTTGGCTGCCATATTCACTTAGAGAATTGCATTTGATTTTAATAAGGCAATCAAGTTTGGCCTTTTTCTTGCTGGAATGAGGAAAAATGTAAACATTAAGTAGAAGCAGCTGTCTGGCCGACTTGGGACTTCTGACTCTTATACAGGTGGTCCAATCTTCTTCGAATTCTAACTGGTTGATGTTTAGAGATAATTTGCAGGCAGCATAGATCGAGAGCCCACCTCGCAGTCTGCCATGCTTGTGCAGTCTTGAGGCGGGGGACCTGAACTCCAGGTAGCTTTCTATTGGGATACTTTTCGCCAACCAAGTTTCCTGGAGAAGTATGATATCATGTTTTTTAAGAAATTCAAGTGTGTCAGAAGATTGAGTTTTCGTGAGAAATCCATTTAGGTTCCTGGAGCATATTATTATACCGGGAAAGGGGTTAATTCAGGCGTTCAGGCCAGAGACAGGAAAGCTGGAAGCCAGGTCCAATCGGCTCTTGTTTGGGTTGATGATCTGCCTCTTGGGTGTCGTTTCCGGCTGGGGAGCAGCTTCGGGCTGTGAGTCTAATTTTTTCTCTAGACTCTCACATGTCCCTTGTTTTTCTCTCTGGTTTGTTTTGGAGATCACAGATTTATTTTTAATTTCAGTTGACAATTATAACAGCATGGATTCTACTGTAAATGTATAAGAGGTTGCTATAAGAGTTGTACCTTCCATCCTGGCTGGAGGGGAAGATTAGGCTCAGACATCAACCCTAGCAGGAACATCACCTGGTGGCTGGAGTCTGGCCCTACTGTAGATACTGATTTCTCCTCATCCCCTAACGCTATTTCTGGTTACTCTCCCTCCCTGCTGTCTTCCATGTCCTCTAGTAGTCGGTACCTATTGGAACTAGCTAGTGTTGCGCCTTCCAAATTTGCCATTTCCTCTGCACTGAGATGAAGACCTGTGCCCCTACCTTTGGGCAGCTGGGTCAGCTCTTTCCTTGGTATCTTAGTAGATTATTCTAAATCGCCTGCCGTTACCTCAATTGCATACCTCCCAGGGGCTGTTGTTTGAGGCACAACCTTTAAAAAAGTCCTTCACCGGAAGAACCCAGAGAGTCCGCCTCCCTCCGTTCAGATCCGAGGCCACCGAAGTCATCTGCGGCGTACCACAAGGATCTTCACTCAGCCCAACCCTCTTCAACGTCTACATGAGCCCCCTCGCAGCCATCGCACGCCAGCACTACCTCAACATCATCTCCTACGCCGACGACACCCAGCTCATCCTCTCCCTCACCAGCGACACCGCCAGAGCCAACCTACACGAAGGGATGAAAAACGTCGCCGACTGGATGAGGAACAGCCGCCTTAAACTGAACTCGGACAAGACGGAAGTCCTCATCCTGGGATCATCACCCTCCGCCTGGGACGACTCCTGGTGGCCCCCGGCCCTGGGCACCGCTCCCAAACCGACGGACCATGCACGCAACCTGGGCTTCATCCTGGACTCCTCCCTGTCAATGACCAGACAAGTCAACGCCGTCTCATCCTCGTGCTACAACACCCTGCGCATGCTCCGCAAGATCTTCAGATGGATCCCCACGGAAACCAGGAAGACCGTCACCCAGGCACTCATCACCAGCCGACTGGACTACGGGAACACCCTCTACGCCGGAACCACAGCGAAACTTCAAAAAAGACTCCAACGCATCCAGAACGCCTCCGCTCGACTCATTCTCGACATCCTCCGACACAGCCACATCACCGGACACCTGAGAGACCTGCACTGGCTCCCCGTCAGCAAGAAAATCACATTCAGACTCCTCACCCACGCACACAAGGCTCTCCACGACCTGGGCCCCAAGTACCTCAACGACCGCATGACCTTCTACACGCCCACCCGCCAGCTACGATCAACCGGCCATGCACTCGCCACCGTACCACGCATCCGCAGAGCCACCGCCGGAGGAAGATCCTTCTCCTACCTGGCGCCAAGACGTGGAACTCCCTCCTCACCCACCTTCGGTGAACCCAAGACCATCTCGCCTTCAGGAAGCAGCTCAAGACCTGGCTGTTCGAGCAGTAACTTTCCCCTCCCCAGCGCCTTGAGACCCTCCCGGGTGAGTAGTGCGCTATACAAATGACGTGATTGATTGATTGATTGATATTGTCCCACCCAAAAACCCTTTGCTCCTGCATCCAACCACCAATACCCACCCCCCAGGCCAAGGCTCCCTCAGCAGCCCTCCCTCCCCCCCCCCCCCCCCCCCCCCCTCGCTGCTCCCACTATCGCGTCCTTGTCCACCCTTCAACCCAACTTTGCATCAAAACCCTCCTCCCGATCCTCCATCACCCCAGGCCAAACACCCAGTCTGTGGCATTCCAAGAAGACCAAATCATCTGCGCAGGATCACAATACTTACCAAACTAATACAATACTAATAGCTCAAACTTGTCTAAATGCAATTCAATAGGCCTGGCATTTATAAAAGTTTAAGATATTGACATTGTCATTTACAAACACAAAAAAAATTGTCATTTACAATGTTAATAGCTCCAAATAATGTAAATGCGAGACCTATTGGATTGCAAATGCGTGTTCTCTGTAGGAATGCATAACTGTGTGAAAATGGTGTTCTATTGCAGTAAATCCCACTTTTTGCCTGCCTTTTGATGAAACTTTGGCTGTAGAATACTGCGTCCCTGCTATCCAGGTTACCAGTGTCCTTCCCCTAAAAACATGTCCTCAATTGGTACTCTTCTCCCCTGTAAGTCCCTAGTAAGTGGTATCCTGGGTACCTAGTGCCTGGAGGCTGCAAAGTGTCCCCTGTGACCCCCCTCACTAGCACCATGCTACTGCCCCTGCAGCAGGCATGACCTGGTGAGGTGAAAAAGCGACCAAGTCGACATGGCACACTGCCAGAGGGCCGTGCCAGCTAGCACTGCCTAGGATATAGGTCTGTCATCCCTCTATCAGGCCTTACCAGCCCTAAGACAGGGTGCACTATATCACAGGTATGGGTATATCTGCATGAGCAGAAAAGCCCCCTACAGTTTTAGGGTCTATTCCTTAATATTGTAAGTGCCAGGGAAGCCATAAAGAGTACATGGGCTGGGAACTTTACAACTCAAGTTCACAGCACCATGATTGCTTCACTGAACCCAGGAGTGTTTGGTACCAAACAGCTCCTTGTAATACATCCACACTGTGTGAGATTTATTAAAACCTCCTCAGAGGTGCCCCCTGAAAATCTACCAACTCTGGTGTGGTCTCTGACTGGCTATAGGCAGCCAGCCACCATCAGACATGTTTCTGGAACCCTAGGTAGAGAGCCCCTGTTCCTTGGGACCAGAAACCACGCACATCCTGGGCAGTGGTGTCATGCCTCCTCCCCAGGATGAGCCAGTGCTCAAAGAGGGGAGCTTCAAAGGCCTGCCGCCTTTGTAATATACCCCCCAGCAGATGGCCGCCCCTGCTCCACACCCCACTTTCGGCTGGAAAACCAGTGGCAAAATTAAAAAATATAGGAGGTGGACCTAGCTCTGCCATCCCCACCCCTAAAGTGTGTGTGTGTGTGTGGGCGGGGGGGGCGAGGTGGAGCACAACTTTCAGTTCCCGCCATCTTGAAGATGGGGGACCCCACCATCAGGACTAGGTCTCCGCTCCCTCCCTCAGGAGGTTGGCATACTAGAGGGTATAGCCACCCCAGGTAAGGTGGCCATTTGCCCTACCTGCTACTCCACTAAAACCCCTCGTAAATTTAGTATTTAGGTGGCTCTCCCAGACCTTACCCTCAGATCTGCTACAACTAAGAAAGAAGACACCCTGCAGCAGAAGCCTGAAGAGGACAACTGTTTCCAGCTTCGGTGACCCTGTTACCTGTCTTGCAACAACAACCTCAGAAACCCCTGGGAGGACTGTTGTCTTTAATAAAGACTCCACTCTCCTGAGGACAGTGGACCTGTCCAGAAGAAACAGACTCCAAAGACTCCGGATCTAAGCAGATCCACGTCTCCTGCCCACTCGGCACCTGACGCCCACCGCCCAAGTCGGAGTAGCTCACTTGTGTAGTGAAGTCTCCCCAGCGATCCTGACTTTGTGTCCAGCATTGGCTGACCTCTCCTGCCTGCTACAAAGTCGCCTGCAGTGTGAATCTAGAGGTTCCTCCTGACCTGACTGGCTCGGTAAGAAGATTCTGACATCCTAAGGCACCCCTGCACCCGAAGCCCCTGGGCCTTAGTGAGCTGAACAGACGGTGCCCCTGCGACCCCCTACATCCCATTGTCCCTCTGCTGTTGTTGTTCTTCCTCCTTTGACCTCCGGTGCCATGCCTGCAGCCTCTTTACCGTCTGGAAAATCATCATTCCAAAGCATTGGGCATCTGACTTCGAATTTGCACCCTGCACCTGGCCACCCCTACGCCGTTGGTGGTGTGTGTTGGGTGCTGCTTGGTGGCCCCTGTGCTTGTTCCAACCCCCAAAGCTTGGCCCTTACTTACCTGCCAGCAGTGTGGCTCTAGGCAGCCCCTGTATCCATTGGAAAGCCTTGGGTCAAACTTGATTTTGACCTCTTCCCCTGGCTGCCCGTGTGCCGCTGGTGATGCAGTTTTAATACCTAACTGACCCCTGGCCCTTGCAGACTTTTGGCTCTGAAGACTGATTTTGTACGTTTGATACTTATGTTTAACCGCAATATTGTTTTCGCCATAGGAGAACATTAGACAGTTTGAAAACGTTTCTAAATGTCGCTTTTTGAAAGTGAAAAGCATTTTTAATAAAAAACGTACTTACCTGATTACGAAGACATGGGTTTTAAAATGAAGCACAAACTAATCCGATTTCCAGCTGAGTCGACCCAAGCCAATGTCATGTGTACCTCAACCTATAATTTATAGCTATATACTCTCACTTGTTTTGCTGATGCTCTATGTATGCAGATTCTACCTTCTTTATTTTGTATATTATCTTACTTAATTTATAGTTGTTTCTGTAGTATGGCTTAGTGCCAGTGAAACAGCTGGCTGTGGCTAGAGGGATAATTACTATGGAATTATATGAGAACCATGTGGTGAGACTCTGTTTAAACAGTGGCATGATATTGTCAAGTAGTTCACCTGCTGCCACATTCTTTGCTGTATAAGTGCCGATAAAAACAAATAAATACAATTTGAGAAAAAATAAAGCACAAAGTATAATTTTATAAAATTGGTCTGAAGCTCCTTCTTGAGTCGTGTGTCCATTATTGATCATGTGTGTGCAATAAATGTTTTACACTCCTCTGTTAGGCTTATGGCTGCTCGCCCACACTACCACTAATAGAGCACTTTGGGTTTTGAATTTAGCCCTGTACACTTTTGGGGAACCCCTGGACTCTGTGCACGGTATTACCACCTAGTGGAAGTACCATACACAGAGCAGGCTTCCTACAATAACTATCCAGCTTATGCTGTTGGACTGCTTTTGCACATCTGCCATGTCCCTTGTGTACAGTCGATATATTTTGTCTTTGACCGTTTGTTCCCAGACACTTCAGTTCTATATCAAGACTGCTGCATCACTGGCATGCATTATTGATGGAAGCTGGGCATGTGTGTGTGTGTGTGTGTGAGGGGGGGGGGGGGGGTGATACTTGCTGCCGTCTACCTGGTGGCCCAATCTGCGGTTATTGGAGCACCTCTGTGGCCTGTTGGCTTTTTACCACTTTCCTTACAAAGTCAAGTGTCAGTTCAGAAAGAGGCTTTCCTCATCTCTGTCCTATGACATCTTTTCGCCACACACTGATCTGTCACCTATGCCAAGCCATGCCCCTTTTTATCCCATGGTTAAGAGACATTGTTCCACATGTTACTGGGAAATCTTCATCATGCAGTAGCCTTAAACTTCAATGCACTTGTATATCCCAGTTGACTTGTATCAGTAGATCAGAGTTACAATAATGCTCTCTTAGCAGTGTAAGAAAAGAAACGGAAGCATATCTTCCTTTTAAACGTTGTATCAGCAGATAGTGACAAATAGCCTGAATATCAGTCTTTAAAAACACAGTAGATGCTACTAAAAGATCCCACTTCAAAAATGTCTGTTTCATAGTAATCTGGGGATTATGCAGCACCTCCTGAAACTTAAGTCTTTCACAAAGTCTTCCACATTGTTCACAAAACCAGTGGGGCAAAACTGTGGGAATTCTGTTTGAATTAGGACTCTTCTTGACAAGTCCAGTCGTTGCTGTAGGGAGGGATGTCAATTTTCAGCTTTATGGTAACTGGGTGATTCTCCGAATCCTGCAAAAAGTAACAGAGTAGAGGGACTTGCGGCTTGGTGCTGGCATGTTGGTAGTACTACAAAAGTATCCCATTGCGTTTCCTTAAAATGTTCACTCACCAGCAAGAATATATCTATCTATATTACAAAGCTGCAGCCACTCGAGACCACGCCACATATATTTACAGTGGTTCTTGGTGGAATCATAGATTGAATTTAAAATGTTCTGCATCATGCGCGAGAACCACTGGAGCAAAGTGGCTGCCCTGTTTCAGAACCTGGCAACTACCACATCCACATGTACACAAAATAAGCTCACCGAGAATGTTGCAATTTATAGAAATATGTGATGTATCCCTTCCAATGCTACTCAGTACAAGTGTTGGGCATACAAAACATTGTAATGGATTGTCCTCACACACTTATGATGAAGCATGACACCTGGTGGTGTGTGAGCACTCATTCGTGAGACCAGAGAGCCTCTAGTTCCCTAGTCGGGGTGCCTCCCGGGGGAGTGAGTTTATGTAAACCTACTACATCCAGTCAGGTTCTCGTAACTGGCACCTCCAACCAGACCCACGAACAATCCATAGAACAGGTGTACTGTGGATGCTTTGAGCCCAATCCCCCAAGCAGCACCAAAAGACCTTAGTTTGATAAGATCGCTGAAAACCATTCTGCAGAATCTGGCCCATGTGCAGCGAAAGGCCACTTTGCAATTCCCGTCTTGAGTCTAAGTGGATAAGAGCTTCCTTCAGCTGTGGCGGTCATATTCCCAAGCTGCACCTTGTTCCCTAAAGTGGCCACATTATCAAATTTGGTGCTGTACACAACCCCTGACTATACATTTCAGTGTCATTCGCATATGTTTTCCATATAAGTCACACATTTTTTCTTTGTCCTTGCCATACTCTTCGACAATGGCCTCCATAATGGCGCATAGTGTTCTTCCATTGTGTTTAAGTTGTATGATGTTCTTGTAGGCACAGTAGACAGAACTATTGAAATTGCTATGTTTTATGCCATGTTTTCTCAAACTGTGCTTTTTCCCCTTTTTCCAGCATCTAAATATCGTGGTTCATGACTGCAGTTTCTGCCCCGTCTATGGTCATGAAGGCGGAAAGCAATTTCAGCTCGAGATGATGCAGGTAAAGCAACTTGAGGTTCCCTAAAATCACTTCCAGCAAACCTCGAGAGTTATGAGCAGTAAAAGACATAGAAAAGGGAATGAAGAGGGAGAATTGCTTAAGCTCCTGCCCCAACATAACTTATGCTTCTATGCGGCTTAGGATGTTTGCATTCAGTGTTCAATGTGGCATACTGCTTTACAGTGAAATATCTGTTGCAGAAGCAGGCTAAATGACGCGTTGTCTACATTTTTGTCCTGGCCCCTAATCAAGACAAAATTTGACCTCCTAGTGGAGAAATATAATTACTATTCCAAATCTAAAACAGAGACAGTTTTGTGTGAATAAAAAAGTTGCAAACAAGTCTTTAGCAAGGTGGCCCAAACAGGTTGGTGTTAAAGGTCAGGAAAATTAAACTAAGCAGCAGTTCTCAGACAATCATAGATAATCTAAGTCTAAGAGGAAACAGTGAGACAGTGATAAAGCCTCTCCTTGGGTAATACCATAGAAGTTAAGAGAAGATCTTTCATAGCAGACTTGATTCTCTGAAAAGCTGCAAGAACCCAGGATGAAGTCGGCAGTAATGAGGCCACAGCTGCTTAAAGAAAGAGAGTAGGATGGGGGATAAAAATGTTGCATCGTTCAGGATACATAAAGAAAGTATCTGAATCTGAAAGCACCCCCGATGCAGAACACCAGATAGAACGTCGCTGAGGCAGAAACATTAAGGGAAAGGTTACTGTTACATATCCCAAAATGAGAACTGAAAAAAATTAAGGTCATACTTAAAAAAATTCTGTTTACCTGGCTCCATGCCCTGAAACAGGAAACTATCAGGGAAAAGCTATGTAGTGAATCTCCCTGCTGCAGGAGGCCTCAAAGAGTGCATGGAATTGTTGCTGCTGCCAGCGGTTGGATCTGAGGAAACTGTTGAATGCAAAATCTTGGATGAATTCTAGGCTATAGTAGATTCCACTTTCGAAATCTCAGGACAGGCTTCCGTAGACCATGACTCTCTGCAGGGGCATACATCACTTGATGCTGCATTGGCTGTGGTGGTTCTAGACTGGTGTAGTGATTACAGTTAGTATGATGCTGCAGCTCCTTGCTTGTAGGAGACTCTTGTGTGGGCTTTGAGTTCCAGGTCCCATATAGACCACATTGTTCCATTTATTGGCCGTGGAAGCAAACACTAAAAGCGCTGACCTCAGATTGTGCCTTCTGCGCTACATCTAACCAGCTGAATCAACTGCATATCTAGCCACTGACCACTTACACTGGTCTAGCTTCCCATTGTCTAGTTGCACTATAAATTCCACAGATGTCTGAACCAGCAGTATATCTTTACTAGCACTATGTCTGAGTGCCATCACGTGTTCTCCTTCTGTCTTCTGGTTATTTGGGGGTTGCAGCATTAATGTACAGATTCTTGAGTACCGCGCAAGGATTCTTAGCACCATGTAATTCTGACATCTGCTCACAAGCAGTACTTCCCCAGAAATGTTTGAATGAGTTAATTTACTAGCACAATCTATTGTCTTCAGATATTTGGAGAACAATAAACTAACGTGCATTACATCACACACAGTTAGCGTTTGGCTACAAATAAGATGATGCATGAATGATGTCAGAAGAGGGAGAATCTGGGCAGAAGGTTCAGATTGGGAACAGGGATGGGAGCTGGGTTGAAAATGTTAGTTCACTATTTCTGATCTGTTATTCGCATTTACAACAGAAAATAGAAACTGCCCACAAGTACCCAAGGACTCTAAAGGCCCTAAGGAGTAAGTCCCGATGCTGCATGCTGGCCTCCCGTACCCATAAAGCTGCCGGGATCCGACAAGGTAAATGTCTGTAATTAAATGTTTTCATTCCTGCTCTTTCTTTGTGCCCAGTGTACACATTTTCTTCATTTTTCACATCACAGGGAGACTTCTCCATATTCCAGGTCCAGGGGCATAGACCAGTAATACCTGCCTTTTGGTTTATTTTCTGTTTTACAAATCTTTGACTTTAATCTGATGCCGTTAGATCTTCTGCTCTAATTTGTCATTTTCTGTCTGTGATAGTTAGTTTCCTATCTAGTTATGGGTGGGTGGTGTTTCTGTGGCCTTGTAGATGAAATGGCTTGTTTAGAAGATCATGCAGGACAGGATGGTCTGCATCATCTTCGTTCGTGCTTCATTTTCTGTCTGTTTCACTCTTCTTAGAATACCACATTGGAATCGATCGCTTCTGATTAATAGTACAATAGTATAATGTAGTAATTGTGAAATAAATGTTGAAGTGCATTTAGAATGTGCATATTCTGCAGCAAGAAATTAACATTTACATATTCAAATAGTAACCATAATTCACCACCAGTGGGTGCTTGGTTCTTTCAGTCGAATCTGGATGCCCAGGGTCAAGCAATAGCTCTATGTACCAGCAATTGGATGTTTTTCAAACATTCTCACTATTCTGGATTGTACCGAATGTGAAGCTGTGAACTACGTGTTGCAGGTAAAAAACAAATATTTGCTTTGATGACAGTCAACAACCAGCCACTGTCTATGCTCCTAATACTGTCAAGAGGCGCCAGAAAGCTAGAGCCACATATGTACCTTCCATCTTTAGATAAAGAAGAAGGACTACTGACCCACACCTTAAAAGCTGTTGGCTCTGCCCACTGAAATCAAAGCAAGCAAGAGACATGCCACAACCCCACTGCTTAGCCCAAAGTAAACAAAGTCAGACAAGTGTGACTTCCCGTAAAGTTCCCACCCATTCCATACAAGATCACCTCAGAGATTAGCGCCAAGTTTTGAGTTGGAATACCAAGGAAAATAGAGGCAACTATTAAAGCATGCTCTTGGTGTCTCCTAAATTGGATACTTGAACAATTTCTGATGATGGCGTTTGCAGTGTGTTGTTACAGTCTATGATCTGCTGTATTGTTGGTCACTTTCCATTCATTAACCCGTTCCCGGCGTCGAACGTTCAGCGCCCAGTGCTGAAAGTTCGGAGAACGAATGCTGACCGGACGGCCAACGGTCGTGCGCAGCACTGGGGAGGTAGCGCTTGTGACGACCGTTGGCCGACGGCAGCAATTAAAGAGTTAAACAGCTAGCTGTGTCAATAAATAATCCAACTGCCTTTCTTGAGCAGGACTGTTCTTGAAGGTGGATGAGTTGATGTATTAAAACATTATATAATATTTGAGGGAAGCTGAAAGGGGCTACTTGGGCCCCTGGTTACTGAGTGGTTTTCAATTCTTGTTTAGGGTCCCCATAATAGCATGCACAAGTCCGCCATCACCACAGAAGAAACCCCCACCACCATAAAGTCCATCCACTCAAGGGCCCCATCATACCCTGCCCCCACCATGCCTAATCCAGTGGACTGCAGCCTATCGATGCCATGCACACAACTCATTCTGAACACCTCCACCTCTTCTGGGGCCTTCCCAAATTATTGGATACATGCAATTCTCCTCCATCTGCGGATGAAACCCTCAGCAAACCTTTCAATGGTTGCCAACTTCAGACTGATCTCCCTGCTACCATTCCTGGACAATGTCATAGAAAACCTCATAAACTGATGCCTCACTGAGTACCTCAAGGACCACGAACTCCTCAACACCACTCCGTTTCAGACTCAACCTGAGAACAAAAACTGCCATCATCGCCACCATGGATGACATCCTCATGACTCTGAACGTAGGACACATAGTGGCGATCATCCTCCGGAACCTCTCTTGCCATGATCTTCCACCTCATCCTCACTCCTATACGACAATGACATCCAAGGACATGTTCTCCAATGGATCTAATTCTTCCCACCTCAGAGGCCCGCAACTTCTTCTGTGAAGTTTCCAAGGATCCTCCCTGAACCCTTCCCCCTACAGCACATACATGATCCATCTAGCCAAGAGGCATCATCCACTCTTACAGTGACCGCATCCTCTCCTACGTTGTCAAAATGCGAGTCATTCTCTTCCTCATAGAGAAAACTCCCTGAACCCGATCTATTTCAATGCTTGCATGACTATAATCGCCTACTGGATGAAGACCAACTGTCCAAAACTGAACACCAGCAAGACCGAAATAGTTCTACGGAAAAAACCTACACTGTGAGAATAAAGCTGGACCGATACCCACCCCCACCACCCACGCCAAGAACCTTGGGACCATCTTTGACAGCAAACTCGACATGACAACCAAGGTCAACCCCATCACAGCTGAAGATACTGAGGAAGGTTTTCAAATGGTTTTGGATCAGAATCCGGAAAACGGTCACACTTGCCCTTGTCACAAGCAAGCTAGTCTTTGGGAACTTCCTCTACACCAGGATCCACATAAACTTCACCAGAAAGTTGTAGACATGTGTGAGAAAGTGCCATCTTTCTTGCAAAGGTATGCCCCCACTTTTTTGCTGAATTGCTGATGTGCTTTGACTGAATGTGCCCTGGGCTTCTGCCAACCAGGTCCCCAGGGCCTGTGTTCCTTCCCTAAAACTGTGTTGAAACTAAAAACCCTTTGGCATCTCTGGCCACCTGTCAGCCCCTAGTAAATTGTACCCTAGGTACCCAGGGCATGGTGCACAGAGAAGACCCCTAAGGGCGGCAGCACTTATTGTGCCACCCTTAGGGGCCCTGTACCCTGACACCCACACACTGCCTTTTCAGGCTGAGTGTCTAAGTACAGAACTAAACAGAGAGTCGACATGGCATACATCCCTGTGTGCCTTGCCCACAAGCTCACTGCCCTGGCATCCATCAGTCACCCCTCTAGCTGGGTGCCCTATGCCAGTGGTGTGGGCACAGGTGCATGAGCCCTGTGCTCATACAGTACCCAGGGCCATTCCTGGGCACTGTAAGTGCAGTGCTGCCATTAAGAGTATATGGTGATGGAAGGTCGTCATTACGAACTCCACAGCACCATGATGGCTTCACTGAAGACTGAGAAGTTTGATATCAAACTTCTCAGCATATTAAACCCACACTGATGCCAGTGTGGGATTTAATGTAAAATGCACGACAGATGGCATCTTAGAGATACCCCCTGAAACCTAACCAACTCCCAGTGTTCTCCCTGTGTGGCTACCGAGGGTGCCACCACCAGACATGTTTCTGGACCCCTGGGTCGAGAGCCTGCCGCTCTCGGGGGGCCTGAAACAATGCACATCCTGGGACGAGGTGCCAAGCCTCCTACCCCAGGATGGGCAGGGGAATCTTCAAAGGCATACCGCCTTTGTGAGCTTCTCCAGGCCACTTGCTGTACTCAGCAACTGGCCCCACCGGTTCTGACCACCACTCTGGCGGGAAGAACGTCGGGAAACCCTAAGTGAGGAAAGGGGGTGTACCAGCCTATGCCAACCCCAACCCTTAGGTGGGAGAGCGAGGTGAAGCACGACTCCGGGCTCCGGCCGTCTTGAAGATGGGAAGCCCTGCCCAATCACAACTAGGCTCCTGCCCCCTCCCACAAGGAGAGGAGCAGGCTAGAGGGTGTGCCCTCCCCAGGACAGGGACCCATTGGTCCCTGTCCTTGCCCTACCTGTAACACCCCTAAATTTAGTATTTAGGGTCACCCTGAACCTTCCTTCCTCCGATCTTGATTGCAACAAGAAGCACAAAAAGAAACAAGAAGACCTGTCGTGCAGCTGCTAACAAAAGGAAGACGCCTACTGACTTGGCCCCAGAACCCTACCGGGCTGTTGATCCTTGAATCTGCTCCTGCGAAACTCCGTCGTCTCCTGCGGACAGCAACTTTGAAAACCCTGGAGGACCTGCCTGCCTATACTCCTGATGCCAGCCAGGAACCGCAAATCCACCACACTCTGCACCCGCCAAGCCCGGCCTGTGCCTGAGTGACCAAGACCGCAAGGACGTCCCCCCGGCTACTGTGACCCGAAGTCCAGTACCCAAAGACCCTCCTCGACGAACCAGACGACGCCTGCAACCTCAAAACCAGGGACCCCTCCAACCACAACCAGCTGAGGGTAAGATTTCCCGACACCAAAAGACACCCCTGCACCAGGTGCCCTGCGGCTCCCTGTGCCTTCCTTTGGGGTACCTACCTCTTCTCCAAGATCCCAACTTACCTCTCGAAGTGGTGGTCGCACCTGAAGAATCTCTGTCCCCGAATCTGAAGCCTTTGTTCACTTTTTAACTTTCCCATTCTATAACATTGAGCGCCAGACGGCTCAAAAGCACCCTGCACCCAGCAGCCCGAGTGCCGCTGGAAGTGCAAAAACTACCCTACTCTACTTTCCCACTTGTCCTGAGTAAGTGACCAGGAGCCCAGCTTCGGCAGCCGCATGGCCTGCTTGCTTGCAGCCACCAACCAAAAAGCCCTCTACTCCCCATCGGATTGCATTGGGTCTACTCTCTCCCGGCTGCCCCTGTGCCCCTGAGGGTGTAACTACTGTACCTTTCCGACCCTGGGAGACCCCTGAGTCTATGCCCAGAACCTTAACTCAACCAGTCGAGTACTTACCTAAAAGCCGATAACTCACTTTCCTTCCGTAGGTTATTTTTTATTTTTTTATTTTATTGTGCAAAAAGACAAACATAAGAAACATCACATATTGTCACTCCAGTGAATCAGTCTAGCTCATATCACTGTTGGTAGTCATTGCCCAGTGGTTCTAACGTTACAAGTATTCTATGCACGATAGTGAGACAATCCTCGACTAGACACAACAAAGAATAAATAAAGCAAAAGAAAAATAAAGCACAACCAAAAAATAATCACATCCGCAACATGTCGCAGGCCTGGGTTACACAGTCAGGGCAGGATATTTTCTCTTTTATGTAATCACCATTTGTCCCGCCCCTTCCTTCTCTGTACAATAATCAGTATACATCACTGTTATTTAGCAAAAAAATACGTAGCGATTCCCAAATATCCCTCGGTCTTGAGATTGTCTGCAGTTCCTCTGCATATAACTAGGTTATCTTTACAATAGACCAGATCTTTTAGCCACTGTTTTACTTTGGGTTGGCATCTACCCCCCACCCCCATAAAACCGCCACTCTACATGCCGCTAATAGCAAAGCCAGACGTACAAATTTCCCACTCACTTCCTTAATGTGCGGCACACAGCAGAGCAGACACGCAAGAGGAGTGCACTGAAGCTCCACAGCTACCATATCTTTCAAATGGCGTACCACTGCTTCCCAAAACTCAGACACCCGCCGGCATCCTCACGCTAAATGTAAAAAAACCTGCATGTCCTTGTCCACACCGCACACAACTATCCGATTCGTGTAACTCGAACCTATGCAGACGTACAGGAGTATAGTACACTTGATGTACATATTTAAAATGTATAATAAGCAGATTCCCATTCATATTGAGAGTCCCGGTCAGTCCACAGACATATTTCCAATCCGCTTCCGAGATCGGATCAGACAAACTCTCATTCCATCGTTCTCGACTCCCATCAGACTCACTAATGCTTTCATCTTTAATCATCCTATAGAGTCTAGATATCAACTGTTTATTGGTAGGGATAGTGAGTGCAAATTGCTAGGACAATAGTGTGGGGGGGTCCCGCGGGTACGTGGGATAGTGTTCGCGGATCGCCTGCCGTAATCGATGCACCGCGAATCTGAATAGTAGTGACGGATTACTAACATATTGGAGGTCGGCTTGTGTAATGAATGAGCTATCTGGGTACACATCCAATATGTGCCAAAAACCCGCCTCATGCAGCAAACGCATTGAAGGTGCTTCGTGCGTGACAGAAAGAGCAGCATGATGCTCCAGGTACATATGTGGCGCATATATCGGCAGCTTGTATGTCAAGCGCCCTATCCTCTGCCAGGCAGCGACCGTGGCATCTACTGCATTTATTTCTGTCTTCAGGGTGCATTGTGTCCGATGAGTAATCACGCTGTGTAGTGGTGTTGGGCCGGCATCCCCCTCCACCGCGACATGTGGAGTGTACGCATGAGGCCTATACCAGTAAAACAAGTATCGTGCCTGTGCACTCAGATAATACACATAGAAGTCCGGTGCTCCGAATCCTCCCTTCTCATAACTCTTGGTAAGTACAGACCATCTCGCACGAGCACACTTACCGCCCCACGCCAGACGTATTACCTGTGTGTGAAGAGTCCGAAAGAACCACATCGTTAATACCACTGGGATGTTAAGAAAAAGATATAAAAACCGTGGCAAAACTACCATCTTAATAAGTGCAATGCGATCCGCCAACGACAACGGTAATGCGATCCACCTATCCACTTGACTCTCCAACTTCGCGTAAGCTTTCCCAAAGTTTTCTCGGATGACTGTAGTGGGATCCCGGTGAATCCACACTCCAAGATATTTCACCGGGTCCGTTGACCACACTAAGGGGAATTCTAAATCTGGCTGTGTCGTGGATGTCGTCAGTGGGATGATATAATACATATCACAGTTTATGCATAGGCCCGACAGGCGACCAAATCTCACATATTCCCGGAGCAGTTGCGACAAATACCTGGATGGTTCTCGCACAAACAGAACCATGTCATCCGCATAGAGTGAAATAGCTACCGGGCGATAATTAAAATTGAGGGCTGCTTCCCTATGTCGCTGTCTGATAGCGCACGCCAACGGTTCGAGGATGATGGCAAACAATAGTGGTGACAGAGGACATCCCTGACGGGTCCCTCTCTCTATGGGGAATGGTGCAGATGTCAGTCCCCCTATTTGTCACTCTCGATGTAGGTTTCGTGTATAGCACCTTTATCCACTGTAAAAGCAAGGGCGGGAACCCCATGCGCCGCAACACAAAATACATATACTGCCATTCCACTGAGTCGAATGCCTTGGCAGCGTCAAGTAACACTGCCGCCGCTGGCAGAGTCGGCTTCAAAACATGAAACATAGAAAAAACTGTTCGAAGATTGTGCAATGTAGATCTCTCTGGTATAAAACTGTTTGATCAGGTAGTACAAGGCACTGCATCATAGGTTGCAACCTGGTAGCCAGGATCTTGGCCAATATTTTAACATCAATATTTATCAGTGACAGTGGCTGGTAAGAGTCACATCTGTCTGACAGTTTATCTTTTTTGAGCAGAGCGATTATCAACGCCTGTCGTAAAGATGGCGATAATTGCCCCATGTCATGTGCTTCTGCGTACATCTCTAGGAGATGCGGTGCTAAGAGATCTGCATACAGTTTGTAAAACTCCACCATGAGTCCATCTGGTCCCGCTGCCTTTCCATTAGACAATGCCGCTATCGCTACTTTAACATCCTGCTCATCGAAAGGTAAACATAAATACTTCCTCTGCGCATCTGACAAGCAAGCACACGGCATATCCTCCACATATGCTTCCAATTCTGGCGTTGAGCCAGCCCCCCTAGACTTATATAAATCAGCATAGAAATCCCGAAACAGGCATGCAATGTCAGCTGGATTATGATGCCCATCCCCCTGCTCATCCACTATACGGTCTATGTGCGTCTGCTCATTGCGTTCTTTGATCTTAAATGCTAGCGTATGTCCTGGTCTTCCCCTCCCCATAACGCCTAGCCGTGTGTCTACGTGTCAAATATTTTATCTCAGTAGCAGCCAATTCGTCATATGTATGAAGCAGTTCTTGTATACGAGCTAATTTTTCCCCTCCCGGCGTCACAGCATATTCACGTTCCAAGTCTCGTAACGAGTTTTCAGTGTTTCACAGTTGTGTCCTAATATCACTCAGTATGCCCCCAGTAGTGCTGATACACACTCCTCTGATGGTGACCTTAAAGGCCTCCCAGAGTGTCGAAGCCTCATCAACAGTGCCCTTGTTTAAAGCAAAATATTATTCTATGGCTTCCCGTACCGTGTTCTCATATATCGGATCCAGCAGTGCCTCTGATCTCAGTCGCCACGTAAAGGGGTGTTGCACAGACGTCGGGATCATTAGCGCGAGCAGCACTGGGCTGTGGTCCGACAGCGTTCTAGGGAGATGCGCCACACCATCCACCCATGCCACTACCTCCGCCCCCACCAACCAATAGTCTAATCGCGACCAGCTCAAATGCTGAGGTGTCGCGTGTGTGCCTTCCTTCACCTCAGGGTTCCTTGCACGCCAAACGTCACTCATTCCAAATTCTTCCAGAGCATATGCGATACTTCTAGCTACCTTAGGGGTGCGATGAGATAAAGGATTAGATTTATCTAATTCAGGATTCAGGTATGTGTTCAAATCCCCTCCCCATATGATTGGAGATTCAGGCCACTCCCTCAATATTGCATACATGCGACTAAAACAAGTGGGCTCGTCCACGATAGGTCCATACATGTTGATTATGGTAACCATTTTACCACACAGCTTACCATGCACCATCTCCCACCTGCCTTGTGCATCAGTATACGTATGGACCGGTTGAAATGCTACCCCTCTTTTTACTAAAATCATTACACCTCTAGCATAGGATGAATATGACGCAGCTAGCGTGAAACACGCCCACCTACCCGCCATGCCCCGCTCTGTGTGTTTTGTCAAACGTGTTTCTTGTAATAAAGCCACTTGCACCGCTTGACAATTCAAATAAGCCAGTACCTGGCGCACTTTTTTAGGTGAATTAAGGCCCGGACATTCCAGGTTAACATCGTGCATTTATCACCCATTGTAGGTCCTCAATTCAACCCTCCTTGACCAGTAATGCATTAAGCGCTTCAACGGGGCGGCATCTATGTCATATTGCAGTACTCCCAACCAATCCTGTGACCACTTGGCACGTGCATAAACCATGTCAGATGTGATACAAAAGGAAACTAAAAATAACATATACTCCACAACACCCGCCATCCTCCCCCCTCTCACTCCAACCTCCCAATTAGGTCGAGACAAACACCTCCCCCTTGCCCTCCAACCCTTCCCAAAAAACACCCAATAGAACATTTGGGGAACACCCGCAGGGGGAAGAGGCTCGGCAGTGATTACCCACACCCAGGTACGGCCGCCGTAATTCACCAATAAACCAAAAGATATGCCAGAACTGATATGTGAATTCAACATTAGATTTTGCTCATAAGTTAGAAAAACTCATTCCAACCTAAGATCTTGCTAACAAATAGCGATTTATTCAGTCAATTTAAGAGAAATTATTTCAAACAAATTATTACATTTTATACAATACTACACCATTATTTCATGCAACACTCATTCAACTAGTCATCCATATCACAATCATACAAAATCAGACATCCATATGTACACAGAATTAAGGAGTTATCACAAGGAAAAAGAACGTAATAATAAAAAGAAAGAGACAAAGGCTGCTCAGACAATACACATCTGTAATATACCATCTATCTATACATATATATACACCAGGAAATTAATCATAAACAACTTAGATGATGTCACACACTGTATATACACAGATTAGAGCATTCAAGTTAGCACTTGTTTGAATTTTTAACTTTAGAGAGAGCAGCACTTTGCGAGGGGGCCTACGCGTTTCGAGTCCTATACAATGAGGGGACTCTCATCAGGGCCAAAGGAAATATCTGGAAAGAATTGTGATATGGATGACTAGTTGAATGAGTGTTGCATGAAATAATGGTGTAGTATTGTATAAAATGTAATAATTTGTTTGAAATAATTTCTCTTAAATTGACTGAATAAATCGCTATTTGTTAGCAAGATCTTAGGTTGGAATGAGTTTTTCTAACTTATGAGCAAAATCTAATGTTGAATTCACATATCAGTTCTGGCATATCTTTTGGTTTATTGTGTTTAAGTGCTCAGCCTAACTGATTAGGAGCCAACTCTTCGCTGTTTATATAGTTCTTAGCGGGATAATTCTCGCGAAGTTTCACTGCCTGTCACAATTCTTGTGAACGAGGTGAATTAATTCCCTGTTCTTCCACGGACAATAGGTATACTTGGATCCTAGGTCCGACAAAAAAACGCACCCCTTTTTTTGCTTTACCCCTTTGTGTCGTAATTCGGTTATTTTTGTGTCATTTCCAGTTCTTCATGGCAGAAAAGGACACTCTAGCCTTTTCTGAAGACCATCTAAAAGATCTTTTGAGCAATCCACCGGTTTTCTCCTCAGTGACCCTCAGTGTCTCGGCTACTTCACAGAACGAGACAGATAAATTACTTAGGCTGAGAAAAAAACAAATTAGAACTGACCTACATGGTCATTTCCTTTTGCAACATTTAAGGGAAGGTACGATCCCGGGTGGTCTCCAAATTAAAAACATTCCGGTTATCTTTACGGAAGACCCTATATTCAAAAAAGGTTTTAGTCAAATAGAGACCAAATGCAGTAGAGACCTTATGGTCCTTACTGTAGAGACAGCTGTTAGAATCTCTAGACAAGAACTTGAACAAATAGCCCAACTTGAGTCTGAGATACTTGGCAATCCTGCGATAGTCGATGCTAAGGCCTTAATAGATAAAGTTGCTAAAGAAATACAAGACTTCAAAGATTATAGTGTGACTCAGAAAACCAACCAGTTCGAGAAGGACAAAAAGAACTTTTCCCTCGAAAACGTGTACCCCTTTTTACAAACTGATTTTTACACCAAACCGGATTCAAGGCGCTTCCTATCAGGGAACCGCGGCAGATCACGTAATCAGTTTATAACTTTCTCAGATACTTCTTCTTCAGGCGGTGAAAGTGACAATAGTGGGAACAATAGTAGTAGCGGACCGAATAGGAACCGAAAATGGAATCGGAACCAGCAACAACAGACCAATGCTCAAAATCCTTTTTTAGGGAGAGGCCAAACACGCCCGAGGGCGAAAGTACAATGGGAAATGAAAACTCGGCGTCAACACTATCAAAACCAGTAGTGTCACCCATTTTTAACCTCTCACCCAAATTACTCACTGCAGCAGAAGAGAGTGTCCTTTCCAAGGGACTCTCTTTTGTACCATCGAAACGGACTGACTTTACTCGAATGAAAACTGAGTTTATTGAGTTCTGCCGCAAATTAAGACTTGCAACTTTCTTTGCGGATAATCCCAGTGTTGCTACTCCTGAAGTCACGGGGCTCCGGAATAAATCTGCTTTTTGCCCGCCTGGGCATAAAATACCAAAGGAGGTATTAGTTTTTGAAAAAACTGTATTGTCTGCAATTTCTGCCATGGAATCACAGAAAACATATGTCAAATTTAACACCTCACAAGAAGAGAAGAAAGCTCTTATAGATTTAAGGAATGATCCCACTATCACCATAAAGCAAGCCGATAAGGGCGGGGCTATAGTGGTGTGGGACACTACCAACTATAATGAGGAAGTCCTGAGGCAATTAAACGACCAGGAATGCTATAAGAAAATTCAGAAAGATCCTACATCTGAATTACAGAATCACCTGTTCTCGATTATCAGAGAAGGCTATGACCAAGGCTTTGTAGGCCCCAAAGAACTGGAATTTTTACAGAAAAAACATCCTAAGATACCTTTATTTTATATCTTGCCAAAGGTACACAAAGACGCAAACAAACCCCCCGGGAGACCAATTGTAGCAGGCTGTGATTCATTACTCGAGCCCGTTGCCAAATATGTCGACGTGTTCCTGAAAGAATTCATGAGCCTAGTGAAATCGTACCTACAGGACACGACGGACTTCATTAATAAACTTGACTCCATAGAATTCTGTAAGGGCAGGGTCATCTTGGTCACCTTGGATGTCAATGCCCTCTATACCCAGATACCACAGGATGAAGCCATAGCAGTCCTTACATATTTTCTGGAGCTAAGAACACGACCAGTACAGGTACCAACCAAATTTTTGATTGATCTGGCATCCTTTGCCCTAAAAAAGAATTATTTTTGTTTTGGGAATGACTTTTATTTCCAGATAAAAGGAGTAGCGATGGGGTGTCCCTTCGCCCCTGAATTGGCTGTTCTTTTTATGGCTCTCTATGAGGACACTTTCATTTACAACAATAACCCCTTTAAAGATCTCATTGGAGCGTGGCTACGCTTCATTGACGATGTTTTTATGGTGTGGAAGGGCACTGAGGACGAACTGGAATGTTTTTATAACTGGTTAAACGCACGGACAGTGGATATCAAATTCAGCATATCATCATCAAGAGAAAAAATATCCTTCTTGGATGTGGAAGTCTTTCCTAATGAAGGAAAATTATCTACATCGCTCTTTGTTAAGCCAACAGACAGGAATAAAGCCCTTCTGTTTTCAAGCAACCACCCGAGAAGTCTGCGAGAGAACTTACCACTGGGGCAATTCCTTCGTATTCGAAGGAATTGTGCCATGAATAACGATTATAAGTATCATGCCAGCAACCTAGTGAAAAAGTTATGCGATCGTGGATACCCTAAGAAATTGGTTTCTAACTGTATGAAAAGGGCACGGTGGACTCCAAGGGAAACCCTCCTGGAACGACGCATTAAACCACAGCTAAAACGTCAGGTGTGCGTCACAACGTTCTGTCCTAATGCCAATCAGCTAAAGAAAGTGATGAATCAAAATTGGCACCTCGTGAAGAATCTTGAAGAATGCTTAAAGGAACCCCCTCTTTTTGCGTTCAAAAAAGATAAGAGCATCGCCAATTTTGTAGTAAGAGCAGCTACTCCTAGACAAGCACCTCCCACCATCAGACAAATGATGGGGCTAAATCCGATCACAGGGCACCACAAATGTGGTACCTGTGTATGCTGCGAGTCTACAATAGAGGGATCTCTGTTCCAGCACAGAGGCATCTCATGGAAACACGACACCCACAGCAATTGTAAATCAAAATATGTGGTGTACGGAATCGTGTGCCCGTGTGGACTCCTGTATATCGGGAAAACAAACCAGGAGGTCCGACAAAGGATTTCTCAGCATAAATCCAGACTAAAAAATCGGGTTGAAACAGCTCCACTGGTGAACCATTGGAACAGACTGTCCCATCAAATTAAGGACCTGCAATGGACCATAATTTCCAAGGTGGAGCGCGACCCCAGAGGAGGAGACTGGGATGCCAGACTCTCCAAAAGGGAGGCACTCCTCATTGTAAAGTTTAACACGGCCGTCACTGGCCTGAATGAACTATCAGAGATTTATAAACTCTGAACTTCCTGTCCTGTACATGGCCACGTTAATCTCACAATGTCTGCCTCTAATTCACTGTAATACACTGTCCATAGAATGCAGGACGCATGCGCCGGTGTATTGTTTTCCAGCACTGATGCCCCTGTCTGTAACTACCCCAGCGCCCATGCGCCAGAGATTAGCGTCCCTCGCGGACTTCGCTACATTAACAGACTACCCACCGGACCCGCTATCCACAGCGCATGCGCGAAGGATCAGCGCTCGGGAGACGCCGAACGAGACGAGGAGACTCCTACCATTAGGTGCGTTGTCAATTTGCCACAAATGCGGTGATTATCAATTCTCGAGTTAGTCTGGTTGAGGGCTTTTGGTGATTAATGCTTTGTGGCTCTCTTGCAGGAGCCTAAGGATAAAAAAACAGCATTCGATAAAAAACAGCATTCGTCAAAATACGTTTGGGACGTCTGCCCTCTGAGTCCAAAGGCCGACTTTGCACAGGTGATCTTTTCTCATTGATTTTTCCTGCTTTCCTGAATGCCCCACCAGTTGACCCCGTTCTGTTGAGTGTGGGTGCCAGTTTACCTGGGTGGTTTTTAGACTCTTACACACTGCCACTTGTCTGTTCCCCCCAGGCCACCCCCCTTGACCTCGTCCGTGTCCACTTATTGAACAAGACAGTGGAGAACTACTCAGTCCCTGGTCCGCTTAGATTGAGCGAGGTAAGAACCTGTCCTCCTTATAACGTTCTAACATGTTCCTGCCTAGTTTGAACACTGGAGGCTAATTCCTGCCCTTCACTTCATAGTGTGACAACGCTATTTTCAAAAGTGAGCGCTACCGGCCGCATCCCTGCATTCTACACCTGTCAAGTGGCCTTGCAGACCAGTAGGGTAAGCTGTGTGAGAGAATTGGTCTTTATGCTTAAAAGCTTCTTAAAAGGTCTCGAGCTAAATTCTGACATGGAGATATATTTTTCTTTCCAGATATTTCCTTTGGCCCTGATGAGAGTCCCCTCATTGTATAGGACTCGAAACGCGTAGGCCCCCTCGCAAAGTGCTGCTCTCTCTAAAGTTAAAAATTCAAACAAGTGCTAACTTGAATGCTCTAATCTGTGTATATACAGTGTGTGACATCATCTAAGTTGTTTATGATTAATTTCCTGGTGTATATATATGTATAGATAGATGGTATATTACAGATGTGTATTGTCTGAGCAGCCTTTGTCTCTTTCTTTTTATTATTACGTTCTTTTTCCTTGTGATAACTCCTTAATTCTGTGTACATATGGATGTCTGATTTTGTATGATTGTGATATGGATGACTAGTTGAATGAGTGTTGCATGAAATAATGGTGTAGTATTGTATAAAATGTAATAATTTGTTTGAAATAATTTCTCTTAAATTGACTGAATAAATCGCTATTTGTTAGCAAGATCTTAGGTTGGAATGAGTTTTTCTAACTTATGAGCAAAATCTAATGTTGAATTCACATATCAGTTCTGGCATATCTTTTGGTTTATTGTGTTTAAGTGCTCAGCCTAACTGATTAGGAGCCAACTCTTCGCTGTTTATATATGTAATTCACCAATGGCACACTCGGTGCTTCTTCAGTGAACACGCACTATTGCCTGTCCACTCCAGTGAATGTCAATTGTAACCACCCCCAAAACATATCATTTCCAACATTTGCTTGTCTTTGCCACCTGTCCTCCAGTTTATCTCCTCCGTGTGCCATCTGTCGTGAGTGATCAGTCCCTAAGTGTTTAAGAAGAATCCAGCGCTCTCACTCCACCATCAGTCCGCGTCCTCCAGGCCCGATACCTGATCCGCCGCCTCCGACATAGTTTGCCGTGGTTTCATCTTGCAGATGTGTTTAGTGAACTTCAATGCCGATTTTGCGTCCGTAAAGAAATGTGCCTGTTCTTCATGTGTTATTTTCAATTTGGCAGGATAAAGCATAGCGTAAGGTACTGAGGCGGCCCACAGTAATTTTTTCCCTGGCACAAATTCTTTCCTCTCCGCCTTCACTACCGGTGTGTAATCCGGAAAGAAAGACAACTTGTCTCCTTTATACACCACGGGATCTTTGGCCCTGGCCTCTCTCAGGATAGCGTTTCTATCAGCATAGTTTAGAAAGCGAGGGGGTGCGCTGGGCTTCGGTCTCGGTCCAAGCGAACGGTGTGCTCGCTCCACAATCATCACCGTGGAAAGGGCGGGTCCGAAGAGCTCTCGCAATAGACCATCAATAAACGACTCCATTTTAGATTTAGGGGTACATTCCGACAATCCGAGAATACGAATGTTGTTGCGCCTGGACCTGGTTTCTAAATCCTCATTTTTAGCACTAATAACTTCAAGTATTTTTTCCATTTGTAAAAGCTGCATTCTGGATTCGGCCTGCGCATCATGAATATCGGACATTCGATTTTCCAGAACGTCCAGCCGGTGTTCGTGCTTATCAACCTTCTTCCTTACTACATCCAGTCCGGACGCCAGCGCATCTATTTTACTGTCTATTGATTTCATGCCGGCCCGCAGCTCCAGCAGGATGGTCCTGGTGTCGTCTTCCGCACCCTCCGTCAGCCCCGAAGCCGTACGCGATTCAGATTGCTCACCCTGGTCACCCATCGCATCCGTGGCCCTAGTGCTGCGTTGATTATCAAATTGCAATTTCGCCTGTTTAGGATCTGACTTTCCCATGCTGACCTACAGAGGTCCCGGGATGACACAGACCTCCACGTCCAACTCCTACAAAGGCACTCAGCTCTAGCCATTTCTTCTCCGCTAGTGTTTAAAAATATCGCCCTGATGTCCCTCACTGCAGTCTTGTCCTCCCCAACAAACAAAGCCACTCAACAAGACCAGGGACACCCACCAAAGATTGAACATATCTGCAGTGTTTAGGGTCCAGAGGCGCGCACAATCAGTGACCAGAACTGTATGATATTTCGTGTATTTCTGCACTACTGCTTCGGTAGAGATCCGAGGACACCAGCAAAGGACTCAAAACTTCTGCTGAGCTTCAGTGTTCAGGGCTGTACCCAGGCAGCGTCTATATCTGTAACACACTGCGTGTATTCTGGCGCTACTTCTGCAGTATTCAGATCTCAGGCAAGCTTCACCGCGAATCACACAGATCAGGTAAGGCCATCGATACCTTAGTGAGGCTACAGCGTATTCAGAGCAGCACCACTCTTCTCTATGCAGCCGAGAGAGCCTGCCCGCAGTGCCCCGGTACCACCTGCCTGACTTACTCGGGTCAGCCAGAACTCAAGAGCCCTACAGACGCCCCCCCCCTCCCCCGCTACTGGGCGGCAGACCAGCACCTGCCCAAAACACACTGCAGTTGGCGCCGCAATTCTGCACCCCCGGCCGCCCAATAGCGTGAGCCCCCCCTGGCCCCCCGCACGCGCAGGATCCGAACCAGGAGGGATCCCCGGCAGCCCAGGCCCAGCCCGCACCGCCGCCTCACTTACCCCTCGACTCTTCAGCCCGCACCGTCCTTGGGTAAAAATATCTCCGCCTCTTTTCGCCGGTTCGTACACAGTCCTGCACCAGCCTGGGGTCCGCAGCCAATCCCCTCAGCCGGCCGCACTTCTTGCTGCAATAAACTTCGGCACAGGCCTCCGCAGGTAGGGGAGTCCCCCGCTCGACCCCGTGGCGGTGCTCCTGCCCTCAGCCGCCTGCCGCGTGTCACACAGCCGCCGATCACGTTGGGAGACTCACTCCGCAGGTCCCGCACTATCCCCCACCAGCTGCACTAAAGTCTCCAAGATACCTCCGCAGCAGGACGTCCCCAGGGCTCCGAGTCTCTGTCCGGCAGTTAATATTACGACGGCCGCCTCTCAACTCCTACGCCGGCGCCATTTTCTCACTTGGCGCGCACGGAGAAGATCTGCGTCTTTACCAGACTCTCATAATTTCACAGCGGACCTGACCTCGCCAACACTTGCTAATGTCTATAGTCTTCGGCCTTGGGGGGTTTGCGTTGCTCCCTGAGGGTTTTAAAGGATGGTAATAGCCAAATAGTATTTCGGCTTGCGGAGCTCCCCGATCAGGCAACCTATCCGTTACGCGCCTTAGCCACGCCCCCCTTCCATGGGATAACATTGACTGGTTTCACTTGGAATTTCTTATAAGTGTGGAGTTTTGAAACTTTAAAATATTCATCTAAAATCAGCCGAATAGCGAATTCCAAATTACTCGCCTGTGATCAGGAGAGTAGCCCAGTACTGAACCGCAAAAGTAATCCTTACTGTACTTACCAGTTACCTGAATTTTCTTCCATAGGAAACCATTGACTGTTTTTCTGTGAAATTACTTCTGTGTCGATTTTTACAAACTACAAATATTCTTTAAAAATCGTACCAAATACCAAAACGTAATTACTTACCTGTCTTAGGTAGAGGTCCCAGTGCTGAACTTAGGAGTCCAGTACTGGATTACAAAAGTAACGAGAACCTACTTTACCTGTGACTTGAATTTCCTCCCATAGAATAACATTGCTTGGTTTTCACTGAAAAGTGTCAACTTTGAAAACACATTTATATTCTTTTAAAATCACAGCTGTAACCAAAACGCTTTTACTTAACTGTTTACAGCTTATGTCCCGGGACTGAATCCAGGATCCAGTCCAGTGGTTAGAAAAGTACGGTAATCCTTAAAGTAATCAATTGCATTTATGTAGAAAAACCCAACCAGCTCAATGTTAAATTGTGTTTGAAATTGTGTTGCCTATTGCAACCACTGTAGCTATTGTACTTACAAATTCTATTGCCTTTTTGCACAGTAATTACCTAAAGTCACTCATATTGAGAAAAGTATATTTTGATACCTGTTGGTTCTAAAATAAATCAACTATATCTTTTGATATAAAAACAGTTGCCCTAGAGTTCAGTTCTTGAGTGTGAGAGACCATTTGCTGACTGGGTGTGTACAACAAATGCTTTTCACTGTCCTCTGATACTGCCTTACTGCTCGACCAAGCTACCACTTTAGAGAGTAAGGTTATATCAAACTTTAACCTTTGCCATACCTCTGGAGACTGGGGACTCTATACACACTGTACCTTAATTTGGTACAGTATATATAGAGCCACTTTCTTACATCCAGTCAGAACTAGGTGGCCGTAATAACTGTCAAACTCTAACAGCGCACTCACATCCCACCACACATGAAGGAACCCACTGTCTCCCCATATACAAAAAAGCACAATTCAAACTTCTCACCCACACTTTCAATGCACCATAGATCACTGGCCCAGCATACCTCCACAATCACATCTGCTTTCACAAACCTTCTAAATACCTCAACTCATCCAGACTCTTACTTGCACAAATCCCACGCATATGGAAAACCAGATCTGGCAGTCGAGCCTTCTCCTACATCAAAAAGCATGGAATGACCTCACACGTCAAATAAGAGCCTCCTCCTCACTTCTTGAATTCTGTAATATGCTGAAATCCTGACTAGTTGAGAATTCGAACTAGATCCTAGGTTTGTTTAGGGTCACACCTGCTCAGCACCAGGATACCCTCACGAGTGATAGTGCACTCTACAAATCTATATAACATAACACTGTGGAGAAGTGTGGCTCACTGGTTAGAGGAGGCAGACCTGGAAGCAGAGGTCAGCCCGGGACCAGGGTTCAATTCCCGGCTCGGCGGGGTCTTGAGTCCTAAAATGTCCATGGAGTCGACAATTCTCGCTCCGGTGCCTACTCGATTCACGGGTTCACACTCTGCGACTCTGGGCAATAGCTTGCTTAATCTCCACAACGGCCCCTCGCGGCGGGATGCCTGGCTTTCACCTTGCGGATACCCTGCCGGGGTTATCTGACAGGGGAATACCAGGACGGGTTCCCTAAGCAAGCGCTTGGTGATTTGCGCTATATAAATTCCTGTACATTTACATTTACATTTACTAGCCAAGCATACCCTAACAATCTAATCTGCTTTCACAAGCCTTCAAGACACCTTTGCTCTTCCGGACTCCTGTTTGGACACAACCCACGCATAGGGAAAACCAGGTCTGGCAGGTGAGCCTTCTCCTTGATCGCTGCTAAATCGTGGAATTCCGCAAGAAGATGAAGGCCTGACTTTCTGAATAGTCTCAATAGGCCCTGCTAGTCTCACACCTGCTCAGATCAAGGATGCCCTCACACTCTACAAATCATCATATATTCTATTGTATCGTATCGTATCATATCCCTTTGTTCACGTGAGGCTACAAACAAATGACACTGAGAACTTAAAAAAATAACTTCTGGGGGCGTGGCCAAGATGGCGAAGTGAGAGGACGCTTCTTCTCGATGCTCCCCGGCCCGAGCCCTGAAATATAGCATTTTCTCCCCCCTCCGGAGCTTAACGGCACGGGGAGAGATAGCGGAACCTGCAGAGACGACGCTGGTCGAGTCCTAGCCTCCGTTTAGCCTCAGGACAGCCCGTCGGACCCGAGAGACGCGAGGAGGAGGAGGCCGACCCCAGAGCACGTCGGCCGGACGCACGCCGCGCCCAGTGCCGCTTGGAGTGAGCAGCCGGTAGAGACACCGTAACGCCTCGATCAGGAGGTCTTGGATATTTGGAGGACCCACCGTAGTAACCTGGCAAGGGCAGCAGAGTTTGACGCTTGAGTCCAAGCATACCCATCTGGCCGTCCCCGGCAGGGCATCGAAGGGACAAGGGTGCGGACCCGGGGCCTTGTGCGTAGCCTTCCCCCCTCGGCTTCTCCGGCGGCAGGACTCCACAACTTCGTGAACGCCGAGGCTCGCAGCGACGCCGGAGTCCCCGGCGGCCCCACGCCCTGCATAGTCGGGCCCAGAGCGAATCCCGGCCATTAGCACTGTGACGCACGACGAATTTGGCCGAAGCCTGGAGATGGCGGAATCGCCCTGAAGGGCTTCTGATGACGGCGACGGCTGGGGAGTCCTGCGCATCTACGGAGGAATCCACAACGCCTTCTGAACAGTGACGGAAAGAGGGGACAGTCACTGGTGATCGTAACTCGGCCTAGTGGAGGCCGCGACAGACGGAGACTGGTGAGGCCTACAGACGGAGTGCGCACCCTGCAATAGCTATCGCACCTGGACCCCCACGTGACGATCCCAGAAGTACTGGCCCCAGAAGGTGCTTGGTGTAGTACCGGTGGCGATCCACGAGCCCTTGTATACCACGAGAGAGGTGACCCGGCCCGCATTCAACCTAAGATGGCGTCGGGCAAAGGCAACAAGCGGGGAGAGCGCACTCTCCCGGAGATGCTCAGCAGATCCCAACAGAGGGGAGATAGAGGGCCGTCTTCAGCAAGCCCGGCCGGAGCCTCGCAGAGTTCGAATGGAGGAGAGCCACCGGTCACCAGATCGTTTCTTGAGTCGCTGTTTAGCACCCTCAGAGACGATTTTCAGACATTGAAACAGGAAGTGGCGGGCGAGGTCCTGGAGGTGCGAAGAGAAGTGGAAGAGATCGGGGAACGAGTGGCCACAGTGGAGGGCACGAACCACCGTATCGATGAGGAGTTAGCCCTGCTACAACAGGAGGTGCTGCGCCTCAGAGAACAGCACCTAGATCTGCAGATGCATAACGAAGACCTTGAGAACCGCTCTCGGCGAAACAACATTCGAGTCCGGGGGGTTCCGTCCTTGGAGGAAGGAACGGATGTGACTGGCTACCTGAGAGACCTGTTTCGAGCGATCCTAGGAGAACCACCAGAATTTCCGGTCCGGATCGACAGGGCGCATCGGGTGGGACCACCACGTCGAGCATCGGCAAACCCCCCCGACATTTTGGCTTTCCTTCCGGACTTCCCATTGAAAGAGCACATCATGGCGGAGGCCCGGGAACAATCTGGGTTCACTTTCCGTGGCCACACTTTGGGACTATATCAGGACCTGTCCGCCATCACTTTGCAAAAACGGAAGTCATTTAAGATCGCCACAGACTTTTTGAGAGAGCACGAAACACCATATGCCTGGGGCCACCCATTCCGCCTCATCTTTAGATGGAGCGGCACGATGCACCAACTTCGATCGCTCCAGGACACCTCTGAGGTCCTGGGGATCACGGCGGAGGAGGAAGACACGAATACGCCGAGCGGGAGACGTGGCCCCAGAGACGGCTGGCAGAGGGTGTCACGGAGACGGGGAACGGCCAACCCCAGGAGGCCATACTCGCCCACCATTAGAGCCAACATGGCGGATGCGGTCTCCGAGGCTGCCAGAAGCAACGCAGCTACCGGTGACGTGGCTCTTACAGCATAATGATGCTCCGGGGGGAGAACACCACAGCCTTACTGGAATAGCAGGTTCGGGTCTTGGAGGGCGGGGGGGTAGGGGGGAAGTGGGGAAGGGAGTAAGTGGCTGGACGTCCACATTGGTAACTCACCACAGACTTGCCCGAGGGCATGACTGGGACTAACATTTGTTTGGATTTTGGGGGTTTGTTGGGGGGAGGGGGGAGAGATCCTTTGGTTGGTTGCATGAAGGGTGTGTTGGGGAGTGGAGGGTGTTGCTGGGAGGGGGAGAGGAGGGTTGGCCAGTTTGGGAGTTGGGTGGGGGGGGGTTTGGAGGGTATCACGGGGTCCGTCCAGTGCAACTGTGCTACTCATCACAGCCTGGCTGTGCTACTACACATCACCTACACCGTGCCTACCCCTCTTAGGCCGTGACACATTGCGTCTGCCTTGGTCTAATCCACACAGATGACGGCTTTCACAGTGGTTACCCTTAATGTGAAGGGGTTAAATAATCCTATCAAAAGAAGGGCGGTTCTTTCCTTATTGGAAAATACCCACGCGGATATGTGTCTTCTCCAGGAGACACATCTTCTGGCCAGAGACTGCCAGAGGATGCGCTCCCATAAGTTTCCCACTCAATTCTTCTCCTGCAATACCACTAAGACCGCTGGGGTCGCACTTTTGATATCCCACAAGTTTAAGGGGGAGATTCTACATAAGTTTGCTGAGCAGAAGGGCAGGCTCCTGGCTTATAGGGTCAAGTACGGGGGACTGACTTTCACTGTTGGGTCGGTGTATAGCCCCAATGAACACCAGGAACAATTCCTACATTCGGTGGTGGTGGATGTCACCGCCACACCAGATAGGCACATCATCATAGGGGGGGATCTGAATATGGTCTTCGACTCCTCCCTGGATAGGTCCGTGCAGCGGCGACCGCAGACTGGGGAGATCTCGCAGATGGGCAAACGCCAGCTGGAAGACTCGGGTCTCTATGACCTCTGGCGCTCCTTACATCCCACTACCCGGGATTATTCCTATTATTCACACGCTCATAAGACATACGCTCGCCTCGATCATCTCCTGGTCTCCAAACCGTTCCGCGATCTAGCCATAGCATCGACGATAGGGGTTCTTTCTCTATCAGACCACGCCCCTGTTATGGCAGAGTTTCAATTGCTTCTAGCTGCACACTTATTGCCTCATAAGTGTGTCACCCTAGGCACCAGTATATATTTGCTGGAACCTCCAGCGTAGTTTTACTTCAACAATTCAATCTTCAGTCGTTCTATAGAGTTTCAATTGCCACCGATATCGCCGAGGCGCGGGGTATGGCGCCTCAGAGATACCTTGCTGCACAGACAGACGGTGGTAAAACATATTCAGGATTCAATTCGGGAATTCCAGGAGCATAATGATAATGGTGACACTTCCCTAGCGACGCAGTGGGCGGCACTGAAGGTGGTGCTCCGAGGGGAATTTATTGCTATCTCCTCACTGAGAATCGGGAGCGTCAGCGGAAACGTGAGGAACTCGCAGGCAAGGTGCGAGAACTGGAACAGGTTCACCAGAGGACGGGGGCACCCAGAATCTGGAAGCAGCTTAAGGCGGCGAGGAAACTTTTAGCAGCCTTGGATACGGACAGGGCGGAGTACGCTGCATTGCGCTTGAAGCATGCGTATTATACTGGTGGGGACAGGTGTGGGAAACTCCTGGCACATAAACTTAGAGAAGCACACAAGAAGCACTTATTTATTTTATTATTTATTTATTTTTTGCATTTGTAATGCGCACAGATACCCACAAAGGGTTTCCCGGCGCCAGGGCTAAGAGGTCAAAACACAGAGGGCAGCAACTGTCAAGGACCACAATTATTTATTAAAAAGCCAAGTTTTAACGTTTTTCTTAAAACTGGCAAAATTATCCTCCTTCCATAAGGCTAAAGGGAGGGAGTTCCAAAGAACTGGTCCCAGATGGGAGAAAGATTTTCCCCCCACTCGGGCCAGTTTGAACCTGGGAACCACGAAATTTGCTCCATTTAAAGAACGGAGATTGCGTGCGGGAACATGGGGCCTAACCAATTTTTGCAGGTATTTTGGTGCGGTCCCTGCCCTGATCTTGAACATGTATGTCAAGGCTTTGAACCGAACTCGGTTCTCTACCCTCAGCCAATGCAGGTCCCTCAGGTGCTTCGAGATCCTTGCTGTCCTAGGAATCTTACACAGCAACCTGGCTGCGGAGTTCTGGACCAGCTGCAGTCTCCTGGTCACGGCTAGATTGGAACCCAGGTATAAGATGTTACCGTAGTCAAGCCTAGATGTAATTAGTGCATTGACTATGGTCTTCTGGGTATCCACAGTCAGCATCCAGATAATCTTCTGCAGCCATTTAAGGATCGTGAAGCAAATACCAGCCACTTTATTAGCCTGCTGTTTCATCGATAATGAATCATCGATGCACACCCCCAAATTTCTAGCCTGGGTAGCCGGGGTGGGGAAGGCACCCAGAGATGGCGGCCAATGGATGTCCTGCCACAGATCTCGATTTTTCCCCAGGAGAAGAATCTCCGTCTTCTCCCCGTTGAGCTTCAGCTGGTTCGTTGACATCCAGCTGAAGATTTCCTGAAGGCCCAGTTTCAGCACAGAGGGGGATGAAGACTCTGAGTTGGTAAGGGAAAAAATAATCTGCGAATCATCCGCATAGGTCATAAGTTCTAGACCTACCCACTCTGCCAGATCGGCGAGGGGGCGGAGATACAGGTTAAAAAATAGCGGGCTCAAAATTGAGCCCTGAGGCACGCCATGGGGTGACAGAAAAATGTCCGACTGGGCATGTGAGGACGAGATCTAAAACGTCCGGTTGCTCAAGTAAGATCTAATCCAGTCCAGCGCTGTCCCTCCGACACCATCCTCACTCAGCCTGACAAGCAGTCTGTTGTGTGAGATGGTGTCGAAGGCTGCGCTTAGATCAAGCAGAACAAGAGCAACCGTTTGCCCGTCATCCAAAAGTCCCCTGATCTTCTCCGTGACTCCCAGGAGGGCAGATTCGGTAGAGTGGCCTGCCCTAAAACCCGACTGGGAAAAATGGAGTAGGTTGTTATTCTCCGTGTATGTTGAAAGTACACCATAGTGAAGGAGCTAGCGACGCCCTCCGGGGAGTCGGTGACGGAAGATGACCAAATAGCGGACGGCTTCCGCCGATTCTATGCCGACCTCTATAGGGGCGAACCCCCGTCAGCACTGGCAGAGGAGACCTACCTGTCCTCGGTTGACCTTCCCTCTCTTGCTTCAGAGCAGGCAGAATATCTCGAGAGGGATATTCGAGTGAAGGAAGTACTCACAGCCATTTCCAGGCTTAAACACGGGAAAGCCCCGGGCCCCGATGGTTATACCTCCCTCTTTTATAAGGCTTTCTGCCCCATGCTGGCCCCGATCCTCACGCGCCTCTTCAACTCCTTCTCCGAGCCTGGAGCTATTCCCCCGGATCTGCTTAGGGCAACGGTTTCGGTTATCCCCAAGCCAGGGAAAGACCGGACACAATGTGGCTCTTACAGGCCTATCTCCCTCTTGAATGTCGACCTTAAGTTGTACACTGGGATCTTGGCGGCCCGTTTAGCGCTTCATCTTCCGGGTCTAGTGGACTCGGATCAGGCAGGATTCGTCCCGGGGAGGCAGACGGTGGACAACACCAAGAGGGTAGTTCATGTTCTGGAGAAGGCCTCCAGAATACCCGGAGAAAGGATGTTACTAGCAGTCGACGCAGAGAAGGCCTTCGACAGGGTGCACTGGCCATATCTGGAGAGAGTTCTGGCGAAGGTCGGCATTGGTGAGAAATTCCGCACTCTGGTGTTTAACTGCTATAAGTCTCCATTAGCAGTGGTACGGGTTAACGGTTGCAGTTCTCATCACTTCGCGATCGAAAGGGGTACCAGACAGGGGTGCCCATTATCCCCCCTCTTATTCGCGCTTTACATGGAATCTCGGGCCCAAAGAATCCGTCAAAATCCGAATGCCCTGGGAGTTAAGATGGGGGAGTACACCCACACTATCAGTCTGTATGCAGACAATATCATTCTGACATTGGAGGATCCGGGGAGGTCGCTCCCTGCTTGCATCCACGAGATGGAAGCCTTCGCTACCATTGCGGGCTTTAAGATGAACATGGGGAAATCGGCGGCCCTTGACGTCTCACTCACCGTGGCCACCAGAGCCGATTTGCAGAGGCGATTTCCCATGCACTGGTCGAAAGATCTGGTGCCTTACCTGGGCATTCTTCTGGCGCCCACACTACCTGCCATGGTGACTGCGAACTACACCGCCTTAGGCTCTAAAATTAAGGAGGAACTGGGTCGCTGGAGCAAGGGCACATTATCCTGGCTGGGTAGGATTGCCGCGGTGAAAATGACCATCTTGCCGCAGGCACTTTACCTATTCCGCGCCCTGCCAGTGCAGCCCCCAAAGGGATGGCTGCTTCAGACTCAGGCGGACATTGCGCGCTTCATATGGCAGGGCCGTAACCCAGACTCAAGAGGACCTGGGCCACTCTAGCACCCGAGGCAGGAGGGCTCGGAATACCGGACCTCCGTAAATATTTTCAGGCAGCCCAACTAAGGTATCTGGTAGAGTGGAGCAAATGGGAGTCCGACAAACACTGGCTCTTTCAGGACCAGGCGGTTTCGGGCCGGACCTTGCAAGAGGTTCCCTTTCTGCGGCGGATACATCGCCCTTCCAATTTATATGCATCTTACATCACGCCGGTCCTCTTGAGGGTGTGGGATGCCACGAATTTGACTCACTCACTTACCACATTCCCCTCTCCGTTCACGCCCCTGATCGATAACCCAGAATTTAGCCCTGGCATGGAACCAGGGGCTTTTGCACGATGGCGAGCTGCCGGGTGCAGGGCTCTTTTTCATCTGTATGGCCCGGAGGGCATAATCCCGTTCCCGGAATTCAGGAAAGAATATCAGTTGCCGGAGGTGGAACGGTTGCGCTATATGCAGGTGCATCACTGGGCACTGCAACCACAGACTCGAGAGTCGGCAGACCGGAAGCTTTTACCATATGAGAAATGGCTTGTAACACGCACCTCAGACAAAAAACTCATTTCGGACTTGTACAAATTCCTGCAGCCCTCCCCCTTTGACATCTATAACCCAGGTAGAGAACGATGGGAAAGGAAATTAGGGAGATCCTTGAGCCGTAAGGAATGGGACAGCATTGCATATAGGGCCCCACACTCTGCATATCACACTGGGCTAACGGAGACATTTACAAAAGTATCCACTTATTGGTATTACACACCCCAAAGGTTACACGAGATGAATCACAACATTGACGCCACCTGTTGGCGAGCATGTGGGCAACCGGGTACCCTCACTCATGTTTTATGGGAATGCCCGATACTAGCTCCCTACTGGAAGGAGGTTTTAGACTTGATTGACTCCAACTTTGAGATTGAATTACCTCGTTTTCCAGCGTATGTTCTGTTGGGCTTGCCCAACGGACTAATGTATCCTCTGAAATCGCGTAGAGGGAGGCAAATTGCGCTAGCACTGGGTTCTGCTGTACAAAATATACTTATTCACTGGCGCACTACCACACTTCCCTCCGCCACAGCATGGTTGCATAGACTATGGCATGTCCTGGGAATGGAAAAATTGTCGCACATGGTGGCGGGAGAGGTGGAACAATTTAATGAACTATGGCAACCGTTTCACTCATTGCTTGTGGGGGAATTTACAGAGCTAACGTGCCCCAGATATCTCCGCCTGTTGAGACTGACTACATTGACAGACTTGGAAGGCCTACGAGCCTAGATGTGAAGGCACGGGAGAGAAGGGAGCGGTCTTTGGAGGGGTGGGTGGGTGTTGCTTTGGGGCACTGGACGGGGGTGGGGGAAAGGGGCATGGTTTGGTTCGGGGAGGTAGGGAGTTGGGGGGTTTGTTCACTTTGGAGCACCTTGTGGTAGCATATGCACCAGCTATTGCACCTGAATGTACACTGCTTTTACAGGATCCTAACGCTCTGGTGCGCTATTACATGACTGTATCGGATGCTTGCTCCTATGTGTCAACTGTTTGTCCTTTTTTTTGTGAATGCTTAATAAAATGCTTTAAACCTAAAAAATAACTTCTTCCAGCCTGAACGAAGTGGGTTCATGAGTGACTCAGAGCTGTCCTAACTTGGGCAATAGAGAGGCTAACGTGAGTATTTTAAACGGAGAATCCAATAAGTAGCAAAATATTAAATGGGAGCTTGATCAAGACCTAGCCCGGTCAATAGCAGATGGGCCAGCTAAGTTACCAGTAGTGCTCCTACTCAAATTAGAGAGGATGAGGGATTAAATGTTTGGGCATAGAGATGGAAGAGAACCAGCAGAAATAGCTGTATTCAGAACACCCTTTCCCATCTATTAGTTAATCTAACTCCTGGAGATTGACGAGTAAGACATTCTAAGTAAGTACATAGAATGAACTCTCAAAGAAATACCTTTGTGAATCTAACTGTGAGTGTTTGATGCCCACCTACCAGAGATTAGTCTGCATGTGTGTGGCATTGTATTTATTTGCTTTATTTAGATGGCTTGATAAGGCTTTAACTGCCTCGTGAAACTTTATACCATCTACAAAGGGGAAAAGGTTAATCTCCCACTCTTCTGTCATAGGTTTTAGTAATTGTCACTCACACGTTGAACCACCCACATTCATCCTCCGCCACCTTCATCAACCACTCAGGTATTGATTATTGAAAGCTTTTAGTCATTCCATATTGTGGGTTAGTTCCTCTTCATCAGCATACAGACTTTTCATTTATAGAGGTGTTGTACAAGTCCACCTGGAGATGTGCGCGCAGCACGTTAAGAGTCTGACTCATCACCAATTTTTCCATCTTCATGGAGCTGATATGTGAGGTCTAGGGGAAGGGTTGTTGAACATGTGGTGATCTCCAGTACATAGTGTCACCCAGGCTGTACTTGCATCCTGCAGGACATTACTGTCCACCAAGTTTCCCAGCTACCAGAGCGCAGTGATGAGCTGTCAAGATGTCCGCCAAATGTTCACCTGCCCCTAGGCCATCGGGCTGCTGAAGAACGATTTTAATCAACCGAGCAGACAGGGACTCCATCAGTGTAAAGCTGGCAGTGTGGCCGACTCCAAAGATTTTTTTAACAAGCGGGTAGGCTGATAGTTTGGCGGTCATGTACTCAGTAGCATTTTTTTTTAACATATTTTATTTGTCAAGTAGCACATAGAGAGGAGAGCTCTGAACCCCAGAGGCTTCTGTATAAGAAACGTACATCATCATGCCTTGACATGAGCAAACAAGGAAAAATGAAGAGCAATACAAATGAAAAATACCCAACAAATAACTATAACCCTACGCAGTAGCATTTTTGATGGAGTACCCTGTCTAAATCAGAACCATAGACTTTTTACTTTTAATAGCATCTGATCTTGGTAAGTGCCCTTGTCTATGGCTGACACAGGGGTATTTGGTTTGCTCTTCCCCTTGAATTGTCTTCTCTTTGTTTGCCTACACCCGAGGAAATTAAGGTGCCATCTTGGGTATTGGCACAAAAGTATTTCCCAGCATTGAATGACTGGAAGCTCTTTGGGGGCTAACAGACAAGCGTAAATCGGACCTGCACAGCTTGGATGGAATCTAGAGCTTTTACTGTGATTTTGCCGAACGTGCACTGCTTATGGAGCTGGACTGAACAAGGTATTTTTGTCTGTTGTGGATTGATTGCTTGGACTTCATCATCAGGTCTGACGACCTGAGGCACAGCTGGGGATGCATGATCACTTGTGCTCCAAGACAAGGAACTGGGTTTGACGTGATGGCTGGATTAGCCCAAAATGAAGCTGAGCACCTGTCACTTCATCCCCTTTACCTGGAGCGCAGCAGCAGGAGGATCGGCTGCAACAAGTTATGTTGCGGCGAATAGCCATTATTTTGATCAAGTACTTTACCTTTCTCTGGGTTACTCAACACCATTTGGGGAAAAGGAACTGTTCCTATAGGGTGCTTCTCTACTTTACAAGCAAAAAGGGTGGTCTATACTATGCTTGGTGTCTGAGATTATGTACTCGCCTCCTCACTCTTTGTGGTATTGTAACCCAGTGTTTTTTATGAGGTCAGTGCACCCTTGCGCTGCATTTTGGCGAGGTACCTCCAAATCAACCTCATACCAATGGTAGCACACAGAGTGCAGGAGTGCAAGTAAATGTTTATTTAGACCATAGTCTGTAAAACCGAATAAATACATTGATATTACATTAAAACCATCTAAAACTACTTTACGTTGAGGTTCCATGAGAATCGGATATGGACGAGTTTGGTATCTACGAACCGCAAATGACGAGATTAGTGGGTGTACGCGTTTTCGCTACACTACTTGGAAGGGTTCGTCTTATTTACGGGTTTCTCCATCTGAACCCTCGGGTTCCATTTTAGATACGGCATCCATTTTGTTTCTTGCCCTCACGTAGCCGGCGAACGGACAATGTCCGCTTCATGACCCTGGGATTCCCAAGCTCTTGCGGAAGATGCATATTCCCTTGAGTGTGACTTTATGACTAGGGGAATGACACGGCAAAGGCAGATGGCTCCGCTCGAGGCTCATCTTGCCGTGCAGGTCTATTGTTTCAGCCTTGCATGTGCTAGGCTCGAATCCTTTTATCCTGTGATCACGCTTCCGATATTGCCCCCACACTCTTTTCAATCTGTTGTCTGTCTTTGTTTTCCTTGCACCTGTTTCTGTCCCTTCTCTTATCTTGTTTACGACTAGAATGGAATGTGCCTAATGGTGGGATAGCGTGCTTTTACAGTTGGGAACCGGTAATGTTACTGTTTTATGTTCCGGGCTTCTGAAAACATGAATGCGATCCTTTTGAAGTTTACTGTGGAAACTGAGTTGTAACCTTTTGTTCGTTATGTTGTGCAATGACGAAAATGTGTATAAAAGGAGCGATCCACTTTTGCAATTTGAAGCAGACTCTCTGAACATACACTCTGTTGTACTTCTAGCGATTTCTGTATCCCTGCTGTAAATAAACGCTGATCTTTGACGCCGAAGGAAGTGTCCCGTGTCTCTGTGATTTGTACGCCGGAACAGGTATCCCACGAAGGTTTCAGGTGTTGTCTCCTGGCACCGCTGGGCCTTAAAATAGCCCAGTCCGTCAACGTTAACAAAGAACTTCCTTTAAAAACCTTCCCAAAGCGCATGTTACAACATAGGTTTCCCTGTTGAACATGATACAAATCGCTTAATTTCTATTATAATTAATTTACTTAATAAAAATAGGTTTTCAAAATCAGTGCCCGGGTGATAGAAAGTACAGACAATCAAACAGAACACTTTGACTGATAAAGATACGCCGTGTTTGTCTGCCTTGATTCCAATAAGTGTATTTCATTGTGACCAATAACATAGTTCTGCGAGCTGAGATTTACTCACATTTATATCAGTGAGATCTTTTTTCGACACTGGTTGGGGCTCTTCCATTTGATAGATTACCATATAAAATTTTCCTGCCATTTCTGACTGTTAACCATATTATATAATGGGGTAACTCAAATGGTTCTGGACCTGGGTATCATACAGTATTAATAAACAGCGGTCCGTGGACTATTTCTTATCAATGCCACAATTAGTCAGTACTTAGTTATCAAATAAACATTTTTTGAGTATGAGAATCTACTCTAAATCAATGAATTTATTCATTCATTGCCACAGATTAGGAATGTAATTGACTAACAATACATAAGTCATCCGCGTCGACGCCTTTTTGATATTGAACCTGGACCCATATGCTTCCGCTTTATATTCATGTGCAACATCATTTATGACACATATGTGTGCTTCAAGTGTAATAACATTATAGAATAATTGATTTATGGCCAGGTTGTACAACACGGATTATTGCTGATCCGTATTGTCTTGTATAAAGTGTTTATGAATGTTTTTTATGTCACCAATTCCTGCAATTCTTTTCTTCTTTTCATCACCCAACACTATTTAATTCACCCTTTTCTACTTTTGCACGCTCCCTTCAGGGCAACCTTTATGTCTCTTATGCATTGTTAGTCAATTACATTCCTAATCAGTGGCAATGAATGAATAAATTGCCTTTGAATGAATTGTTTGCTGTTGCTTTCTCTGTATTGGTGCAATCATTGATTTAGAGTAGATTCTCATACTAATTTCTGACAGTTAGGCTCTTACCCTTTCAGCCTATTTGAATTCGCGATTTGAAATTTCCATAGCACTGAAATGAGAGATTTTGTTTATCGTCCATACTTCGCAGTTCATACCACAAGTGCAAACTCATTTTCCATGCCCAGAAAATTCAAGCATTCAGGCCAGATTATGCTCTTATAGCCTGAACCATCACAACATTGGGTTGCCCAAGTAATTATTTAAGCATTTGCCTTCACTCCTAAATAAAATTTGAATCTAGGTATACAAGTACCGCCTCATAGCCCTGTAGGCTGTGAATACTGGCATCTGTGAAGGACTACCAATTTATTTTTTTAATTTATTTAGGCCCTCCCACTGTTGATAACGCCCAGGATTCTATAGCTTCTAGATGGGTCTTCTAATTTAGATTTTCATTAAATATTATCCCCACATATTTATACAAGGTGATAACTTCAACAACTTTGTCTCCCAGCAGCCACATAAATGGCTTAAACTTTTTCCCAAATTTAACGATTTTCGTTTTTTCCATATTAATGATTAAATCATTGGCCACACAATTGTGGCTCAGGGCGTCAAACTTCCATTGCAGCCCCGTCTGTGCCAGATCCACAATTGCCAAGTTGTTAGCATATAGCAGACAAGATGTATGTATCCCCACCATTTTTGGAGGGTAGGCTTTGCCCTCACTCTGAGCCAATGACATGTTGGCCAGTTATAAGAAGAATAGAGTTGGGTCAAAACACACCTTTGTCTAAGGCCATTCTCTAATGCATTTCTCCTAGATTCTGACCCCCTTATGTCTACCACCACAGCCAATTTCTCTCAGTGAAGCTCTTCTAAGATGACCTGAAAACAATTGTGGATTCCCACATTTTTCAGCTTGGCCCACAAGTTCTAATGGTTCACTAGTTCAGAAGCTGAGTGGAAATCTACAAAACAGAATACATTAGTTGTAGATTTTATGACCTTCCTCCCCATTGTCACATACTAAAACAGTGATCAGTAGTAGAATGGCCCTCTTTAAAGCCTTGTTGTTTAAATGGGATCAGACCACAACTCTCTATCCATCCCTTCATATACAAGATTTCTATGGAATAAAGCTCGGCCCCCCTCATCTATCAAACTGATCAAGTGAAAAATGCTAAGGGTCAGAAGGAACATTCTTTTTGAAGATTTGGCATTATTACCGCACCTTTCTAATTGGTCGGAAACATTCCAGACTTAGGTTCAGAAATAAACACCTTGGAAAAAGAGTTTGCCCACCAGTCAGAGTTTAAATTTTAAATGACTGATGGGAGGTTGTCTGGGCCTGCCACTCTTGTCAGATTAAGGTAGGCTATTATCATTTTCAATAAATGTATGCTGAGATATCTTAGCAGGTTCTCCTCTGGGTGAACCCAAGCACCTATACTTAAGCTTCTACTTGTAGCCCAATAAATAATACTGATCTGGGTTACTCATGCTTCCGTCAGGTACTGTACATCTAGTTATTCCAGTTTCTTTCTTACTTCCCGTCCATACTAATTTGCAAAATATTGTTGATATCTTTTGCTATTAAGAATTTTATAATTTCATCCTAGTTTGCTCTGCAATGACCCCGTTTCTTTCCATTTATTAGGACTATGCACTCCATCCTGGGCTTCAGACATCCCTTCTCTTCTGGACCATAGGAGAATTCTTTTTTCTGACTCAATCTCGGTGAATTATTTTTCAAGGCTTGACATTGATGGTCAAACCAAGGATGTCTTTTTACGAAGTGGGACTTCTACTTGGGTTTGAAGCATTACTCTTTACAATCAAAGGCGTCAGGCAATCCACCACCTCTGCAAAAGTCTGTTCATACCACTTCAACAAATCCTCTGGCCTCCCTCCTTCATAATAGATCCATTAAAGGATTGGTATTGTGTCACTAATGCCATATACTTATCGTCAATTCTCATTGTCGTATGTTTGGGAAAGGGAATTTCTAGAGGGATCACAGTTTGCCTTTGTGTGGCATTGTGTGCCCTCGGATCGCTCCAAATAATTTCCATCAGTCTTAAAGACTTGGACTATATATATATATAACAGATCCCTGGAAGAGATGGTTGTGCAGTCAGGGGACTCGAGGAGAAGATACATTCCTGTAGGCAGCGCAGGACATCGGCGGAAGGTTTTACAGAACCCTGAAGTTTGCGCAACCACTTGGCCGCCCGATCCTGACTCACAACTGCATTCTGGGACTTGCAGTCAATTCGACACTTCAGGATTTTTCACAGGCGATATCAATCACCGATGGAGGCGGAGCGAACTCTTACTATTTCTGTTGGGACAAGACACACCTTGTAAATTAAACCTCCCTTTCCTGTTTCATTCTGGGCGCTGAAGAGGCCACAAGGCCGAAATGCATACGCCCGCTGCCATATCATTTGGAATAAAGAGTCTCTGTGTTGCTCCCCTACTGCGGCCTCTGCCTTTCTTCTTCGGAGGGGTTTTGAACATTTATGTAACGCTAGCCAGCGGCGTATTACAGAGGTCCCTGCATACAAGACGGCTGGGTCTATACTGGCATTGGTGTTTCGGCAGCAATACTTTACATTTCAAGTTATTGAAAAGACCCAATCCCACCTCTCTACTTCAGGCGGAAAAAGAAGCAGTGTCGGAGTCACTGTATTCCGCGCTGGGTGAGACGCATTGTCATTCTTACCCCCGCTGAACAGATCCCTGGAAGAGATGGTTGTGCAGTCAGGGGACTCGAGGAAAAGATACATTCCTGTAGGCAGCTCAGGACATCGGCGGAAGGTTTTACAGAACCCTGAAGTTTGCGCAACCATTGGGCCGCCCGATCCTGACTCACAACTGCATTCTGGGACTTGTAGTCAATTCAACACTTCAGGATTTTTCACAGGTGATATCAATCACCGATGGAGGCGGAGCTTACTCTTACTATTTCTGTTGGGACAAGACACACCCTGTAAATTAAACCTCCCTTTCCTGTTTCATTCTGGGCGCTGAAGAGGCCACAAGGCCGAAATGCATACGCCCGCTGCCATATCATTTGGAATAAAGAGTCTCCGTGTTGCTCCCCTACTGCGGCCTCTGCCTTTCTTCTTTGGAGGGGTTCTGAACATATATGTGTGTGTGTGGGGGTTACTGCATATCAAACATGAAGTGGCCATTTAAGCAGACAAAACCTGCCTTGATTAGGCACTTTAAGAACATGGGGCCCCTACCCCGCAGCAAACGTTTTGGAAAAATCACCTCAAGTATTTTGTGTGCTTGCCGCTTTTTTCACCATGCAATTTATCCACCACTAGAGGTGAGGGATGTAAATTAAAATCCTCTGCAATTAATATTGGGGATAATTGAAACCGGTACCCCAGGTTCCTCAAATCTTTGTTGAACAGCTGCCATCGTTTATCTGTTCCAACCAAGGTTTACATATACATTAACCACAATTAGCGTATCCGTGGACAGGGAATCCTTATACAGATTCAGCAGACAGACCAGCACTCAATCACAGCAGGTCCTAATTAGCCCATCGTCTTGAACACATTTCGTAGAAATTAAGGTTAACAGGCCTGCTCCTATTTTAATTGCATCTTTTGTTAATTGCATACAACTATTTCGATACAGGAATTTACCATCTTACCATGTCTCCTGGCAACAAATATTTTCATTTTCAATCTGTATCTTAGGACTTCATTTATATATCGGCAGATATCCTGTCAGCCAAAATATAATTTCCATAATATCCTATGGGATTTATATTTTGACGGATGGGATATCTGTCACCGTTGTGAGGGAGTAACCCATCTGCCGAAATCTAAATCAGGCCCTAAGTCAGATTGACTGTCCTTCATGGAGTCTTATGTCCTTTACTGTAGCTGTTTGTGGGGTTCTCACTCACTATCCTAGTGACCCCTTTCCCAATGCTTTTACAATGGGCTGTACCACTGCCTTCAGAATGCGCCTCATTTAAATTTTTGGTCCCCTTGTATTGTTTCTTCTTGTGTCCTGGCACATCATAAAGAAGAAATCTTTCTGCCTTGGCTTATGGTCTCTACCCTTAATTCCTATCAGCACAGTAGTTTTTTTTACCTGCCGGGGTGTTCCCTCTGGTAATCATCAGCAGTACCTGTTTGAAACATTTCACCCCTTTCCTCCCTTTACATATTTGATCTGGCTTCAGTGGGATGGATGCCATTTGCCAACAGCATTGTACCTTCTTTTTATCAACCTAAGCCACCTTGACTCATATACCAATGAGGGTTCATAAGCCCTCCCCCCTTCTCACGTTTTAGCCTTTTCCACCGAGGTCACACCTCCGTTTAGAGTCACAAGTTGCCTTACTAAGGCTGGCATGCACAATTTAACTAATCTCAGTTCATGAGAAACCTCCTTTAAGATCCCTGCCTGATTTTTCAAATTGTCATTTGTCAGAACTAATGTTTCAAGAAAACCACACAAAGTTTTTTGCATTAGCAGGAGGGTGTCCAGCATCGGAAAACCATCAGTGGATGACCTCTCCAAATGGCACACGTGAGAGAATAATTTCTTGTTGCATAGTTTGTGAAGATTTCTTTTATCTTAAGATATCGTCACACCCCTGCAACCTACTTAAATCACCCATTAGTTTGAGGAGCAAGTCACATCAGGAGTATATCCCCTCCCCCAAACCCGCTTGCTGATACATTCTCATTTGCTAAGAGGGCCGGATTTAGTAGAGGCTCACAAAAGAAGCAGGGTGGGGAACATAGGTGAGTTTCAGTAATAACCACAATTTCAATTCAATTTATTTTATTATGATATGGAATTCCGAAGACTTCCACATAACATTACAATAAAATATTAATTCATAAAAGACAGTATTAGAAGCCCAAGAGGTTAGACCCTGTAATTATCCTATATTACACACGGTACAATAAATTTTTCAATAAACCCTTAACATTAGTTACGAATAAATACTTTAAAAAACAATTTTCCTACAATTACCTCCTTCCTGAAGGGACTAATCTCTGTTAATCATTAAATACGACACTCAGGGGGACTGAATTCTTCTAATCAATATCTGGTAAGAAACACTATTGGCTGACTCCCTAATTTAATAAAACGATCTAATCTAATCTAAAATTACATTTGAGCAGCACATGGTTAAGAAATTATGTATAGTTCATCCAATATACGGTTACAATTAAAACATTTCTTGTGTCGAGGACAAAGAACAGTGTTAACAACAGATGATTTTGTAAAGTGCAACTGAAGGTGTAAGTATATTAAGATAAAGTGCTAGTGCATAGATGCCCTAATCCTGGACGGAGCCCAGAATGATAACCACATCTTCTAAAGAGTCCAGCTCCTACTGTTCCTGCACCAGCCTCTCCCTTCCATGTGTGGTTATCTGCGGAGACAGAGGCGTCAACATCCTGAAGCACAGGGGATGAATGCAACTTGTGCTGCTTTTTACTTTTATTTTTAAAGTGTTTTCCCACAAAGTCCTTTGCTGAAGAGACTACAAACCCAACTGGCGGGCGTACTTGGAGAGGCTGAGAAACACTCCCTCTGTCTTGGAAGTCATACTGGTACAGGAGCCGCTGTGGTCTTGTCCCCACAGGACTCTTTAGAAACTCCATCCGCCGCATTGATGCTGGCATCGGGACTCTATTTTCTCTGCGCCACCTGTGGCTTGACAGACTTTTTTCTTCGGACTGCCGTCTCTTAACCAGGTTACCCTCATAGTGGAGAAACCCTAGCACTAATAATATATATTCTCTCCTCACATGCCTAGGGTACTAGGCAAAGTCATCAAAACCTATGGAGTTCGAAAAATGACACATGTGGAATTAACATTATGTAATCAATATTGTATACCCTGAAAAACTTAGCTCTTTCTGGTCTACCGCTAGTACCGCCACCAGCACCCTTTGTACTTTTGTTGCTTTATATTTCCTAAGATTCCTTTGTTATTTGGCAATATTAACCGAAGTCGAAATTGAAGCTTGAAAAGATCCAGAATTTTCTATCTGCTCAGCAACTTTCACGTAGGGCCAGTCCTTTCGCACGGCTCCCCACAGGTCTGGCACACAGGTTCAGGGGATTAGGGTGGACGATTACTGTTCCCCAAGCAGAGGTAATGTGGTCTAGATGCAACAAACGACCGATGGCTCAACGAGCAAGAGAGTTGCCGCATTCACTAGCCAATCTGAAGAAAGCAGTAGATGAAGGGAAAGAACAGTGTAATAATGTATCAAATTACCCAAAGTTCAGGGCAGGGGCATGCCTAGGAAATTGATTGTGAGCTACAAAAGCAGGATTCAGTCAACACCATTCTACAAGAGCACACCTGTGAAGTGTGCATGCTACTATTGTACCTTTAGCAAATGTCTGTATTCATAACAGTTATAGAAGGAGTTTATTATCCCGCCCTAGGGGCAGGCCTACACAGAATTTGGCTGTGAACAAGGGTAGTATCAGCCAGGGAATATACATGGTGGAAGTGGAGGCAGTTCAAAAGAAAAACAGAGCATGAAAATGGTTTTGAAGTGACAGCCTTAAGATAGACAAAAGGGCTGCTGGAAGGTTGCGAGTGGAATGAGAGATGAAAATGCACTCATAACTGATCTATTGCTAGCTCCATGATGATGTTCAATAAGATGAATATGGCAGTACAGCTGAGATTTCAAATTCTCTACAGGGTGTGAAGTGTACTGATGGATTTTGGTAATATTATGAGAATGCAGTAAAGACCATGATAGTCCCTATAACTGTTGATAATATGGCCCCTGCGTTCTTTGCAACACTAGTGAGTCTCTGTTGTTTTAGCGATTCGCCTTACAAATTTGAACCACTAAGAATACATTTATAATATACAGTTAGAATTACACATTGAATACTAGTCCATAGCATAAAGAGACTCGTATAAACCATAGTGCTGGTTTTGTGCAAAATTGAGGCTCTAGCATTTCTCGCATATCCATACGAATATTCATTAAAACATAACCCCTCAGCTTGTGGATAAACATGTTCCCTTCTCATTGCATTCACTGTAAAACAATCAACTCTCATTTAATTTCATATTACCTACTGGCACAATCCTGGCCGGCAAGCTCAATTATTCTATTTGTTAGTAGTGTGTTTAAGCCGTAAAATATTAGGAATGGCATTAAAATAGTAGTGAATGTTTTCAGTTGTAAAAGTACGTCAAGTAAAACGCCATGAAATCCCGCCTAGGTGGGCTATAGTTGATTGGTAACCGGGGTGGAATGTCTCTTGCCCTTCTTATGATAAGTCATGCTCCATAATATTGCTAGATACGGGCTTTTAAATTGTTGGTAGGTCTGATCTGGCAAAAAGTACTAGTACGTCCTTGCAAGATATAATTAAGAATTGTTTGAACAGTGGGATAAGCCACTTTGGGGGTAGATGTTTAGTTTTGGTGCACAATAGTGCGTTATAGACTCCTTGCCCCTTTGTGCTGTCACAGAGTTCAGAAGTGGTGCAGCTATTAGAAAATTTGGCGATATATGTTTCAATAGGTAAGATACCTAAACAAAATATTTAATATAAAATGTGGCATGCATCAGGGCTCATGCCATTCAGGCGTTGTTCCATGCCCTGGGTGTGCTTTGTGTGCGGGTATTTACTGTATAGGATGGAGGAGCATTCTATCCTAATGCGCATCTTGAGTTTATTATGCAGAAATACTTCCTTTTCATGGCAGCAGTGGTGCTATGGATAGTGGCTGGATCTGGCCATAGGTGCTCAAGACCAAGGTTTTGGAGACAACCTCTTACAAAGTATGCCCTTGGCCTACAATGGATTTTCCCAGCGGGGGACACTACGAGCACTGTTCTCAAAAAGGACTCTCTATGCCGGTTGCGGTTTAAACATGAACGAATCCATTTCGATTTAATTTCTCTCTCTCCCCTTTTTGTTATTGACAGCGGTTTAAACATGGCCAATACAGTACCGGAACAAGAGTTGTGAGCTCGGAGATAGGAGCCATGCCTGTTTCCAGGTACAAGGGGAGAAGTGGTGTACCAAATCCCAGGTGTACTAGCGATCTCAAGAATGTGTTTTCCAGTGTATGAAACTGCTTCCTGTTGGTATACCCCCATAATTCTGCACTATAGCTTGCTGAGGCCACTGATTTTTGTCTGTATACTTGGAGAGCAACGCTCAGGGAGTGGCAGCCAATTTTATTCTTCAGCCTTAGAATTGCGGTTGCAGACAGCTGTTGAGTGACAGCAGCTGTATTGATGTGGGAATGCCAAGACAACCTGTTAGTGAAAGAGATCCCCAGATAGTCGTAGACCTTGGCTGTTTTGAGTACCTTCCCAGCATTTCTTGGAGATTTTATCCATAGTGGAGATATTCCCAGCTGTATTCCCTTAGTCTCCTGTATATTTATGACCAGATCTTTTTACCAGCAGTAGTTTTGAAAGTTTGAAAGCTATCCAGTCTCCTGTGCAGCTCATTTTGTGTGCAGGATAGAATCACTGCATCATCTGCAAACAGGAGGATAGCCTTTGTTTGTTGCCCAGCTTTGGTACTTCTGTAACCCTTTCCAGTAGAATTTCTCTGAGTTGTTCAAAAAGATGGAGAATAGCAACGGGGTGAGGACGCATCCCTGGTGTATTCCCGAGCACGTGTCAAAATAAGGATTGCTTTCTCCTCCCCTTCAATAGCGAATACAAAAACTCGTGTTTTTGTGCAGTGCATTGATTGCTTGCAGAAAAGTTGTTTCAACTCCTACTTTCCTAAACATTTCCCATACTTTGGTACTGTTGACCAAGTCGAAATGCGATTTGAGATTGATAAAAGATAGAACGAATGCTTAATCATCCTAGTGTGTTTGACACATATCATGCATAGTTTTATGGCTTGGTCAATGGTACTGACTTCCTTACTGAAACCTGCCTGGGCATCTATAAGAACTGTGTTTTTGTCTACTCAGGCCTGCAGTCTATTCAGTAGGACCTGCCTGGAAAGTGTGGCAGGAAACTATAACGGCAGATCACCAGGAGTGTGGATGGTTGTCTGTACTAATGACCACGCTAGATATCATGTACAGAGCTACAGACCAAGCCTTGTGGTCTGAGCAAAACATGTCGACTGGCATACAGTCCAGGCGCTTTGTTAGCCATCTGGTCCAGGATAGCTCTTTCTATTTCTGTGCGCAGAACAATAGCTTGCACCATGAATGGAGGGATACTGCAGTCGTACAGTGTTGGCATACAATCGCCACCAGTGTATATGGCCTTGTAATGGTCTACCCAAGTCTGTGCTCTGATGTGGTTTTCCTGGAACCCTAGGCCTTCTCAGACATTTTTTGCGATTTTTCTCCCAGAAGAATTTGCTGTTTTTGTTTTCTGCTACCTTGGTTAGATCTTGCCAATCTTCTCGCTGGTAGATCAGTTTCTTGTACCTAGATTATGCTTTGTATTCTCTCCTTATAGCACTGAAGCGGAGCACCCCATTTTCGGTATGGTACTGCTTGCTATGAGCCCAATTCAGCTTGTTCTTTCCTCCTCTGCACTCGTTGATGTACCAACTTTTGTCTGGTTTCTTGTTTTTGCTCCTTGGTATCCATGGTGCAGACCAGAGACGTATGAGCTCCTTTGAAAGTTTGATGTTGTTTTTTAATATTGTCTCGTGCTTGTCGATGTCTGTGGTGCAGGCCAAGATCTATTTCAGGCAGGCTTTTTTTGGTATCTTGTTATTCAGATGGTTCCCTCTGTTCCATTTTACTGCTCACCTGTTGTTGTCGGGGGGTGGGGGTTAATGCTGGCAGCGAAGCATTTGGCAGTTCTCTGCTCTGTCAGGATAGTGTACTTTTGGCTTAATGGGATCATGGTCACCGTCTGGTCTGGATTACTGCCATGTCCAGCACCAGGTCCCAGCAATCTTTGGGGAAGAGGATGTAATCGATCAGGCTTAGTAGCACTACTGTGCACACCTAACAAAATGTTGAGTTGCCATGGAGGCGATCAAGAAGATGCTGATTAAATGAAGGCATTAGCTTCGCTGACATATAATGGCAATTTTAGGGTTGAATGGTTTCCGTGTGCTTGGTAAAAGGGCGGGATGGCCTGTGCAGTTAGAACATATGTGACTGAGGTGTCATTAAGGACCCTACTATGTACTACAGGGCCACAGGGAAGGATGACCTGAAAAAGTAAGCACATTGTTAGTTTAGGCGAGGCATGCAGGGAATTCACCACATAACAGGTAACAATATCCTAAGGTGGCCTGCAGCAGAGTCCCAGTAGTGTAGTTCTGAGCTTTAGATATTTTTTGCACGCAAAGCACTTCATGGCAAACTGGTGGTAGCGGTTTGTAAAGGGGCTTGTTTAAAAGCTCAGACATTGATTAAATCGTTCAACTTTAAAGAAGCATTGAGGGATTATCTGGACAGGCAAAGAGATGGGCAAAGAAAACTCTTTGGGAAGGAGGTGAGGTAGTCAGAGTATCTCCTATTAACTGAGGAATTGGCTTGGGGTGGGGCAGATAATGTCAAGCTATAAGTTAATGAACGCCAGATGTTGCCGACTGCAGCTTCTATGAATGTTGGGTGTAAGAACTTGTTTGATTGGCTGTCCTTCATCAAGGAGTATCATCCAGTTAATAGCAGAGAAGGACAGCTCTGTGGCACATACACACATATATCCTACGGTGGACTAGGATGGAAGAGGGGAAGGTTCTTCAGAAATCCATACATGACATTTAGTTATCTTTTGACCTGGTTTGGCGGCACCCTGATGACGTCTGGTTGTTAGGGATACAGTCAAGCCATGATGATGAAGACCATGCTAATATGCCATGCATTTCCTTGCTCCTTGTTTGTAAACTTGAAATAATGTGTAGATGTGGGACGAGTAGGTTCTCCCTCTTTACATTAGGGTGTTGCATTAGTTTCTAAGTTGGGATTTTTCATCTGCCCTAGGTACGAAACAACATTGTGAGGCGCTACTGAGGTCATTTCGGAGACTGTTGATATTAAAAGAAAAATTACAGATGGAACTGAACCCCTTCACTCCTATAACAAGCATTGAAAATGCAATAGGTCTGAGCTGCTTTGTGCGAGTGGGTTGGGGCAGGAGTTTGGTTGTGTTGACTCTCCCCCGTCTTTTCCCTTATGTGGGTATTCTTGGGGCGACAGGCACGTTAGTAAGGGGGGGAGGGCCGTAGCCTCTTCAACGTGCAGGGTGGGGGGGTTGGGGTTCAATTTTTCTTTCCCTTTTTTTGTTTTTTTTTTTGTTTCTATGGCCTTTTCTTCTTGATCTTTCTCTTCTTTCTCTTTTTCCTTCTTATATATCTTGGGTCAGACGAGGGGTTGTGGTTGGTTCTTCCCGGGACGATTTTTGCGCTTTGCGTCTATGTCTTTATCACATGGTTTATTGTCTCTATGACCACGGAATCGATTTTACTGCATAGTCACTGAACGATTACATATCTTGCTCTTCCTTCCCTTTTCTACTACTGTTTGAGGGCACATATCCTGTTACGCTTTTTCCCAAGTAATAATTGCCTTTCTATGTGTCGACAGTTCCTTCTTATTGCTGCTATAGAATGATCCCTCTCATATTCTATCATACCGTAGACAAACTAGATTGCAACTCCTATGGTGATATATTGATTGGGCGGGCGCTAACTAGGGCGACATGTACTTTTGCGCTTGTTTATCCTTATTGTAATGATTTGCGCCAGTATTTTGATAACGATGTTTCACTTGTGGATATCCTGTTATGTGGCTCGCCCACTCAACTATCCAGTCTGACTTTAGGACGAATCGTCAAAATTATAAAATGAAACCTCTTTATCCTTTTCCTGTGGCTCCTTGCCAGTCCATCGTAGTGCTTTATTTTTGTCAACTATTGAAGCGCAAGGTACCTTGGTTGTATATTGTCATCGCGGCCGGCCCGCAGGGGTTGTAGGCAGACGCTGTGTACTATGTTTACGATAAATAAAGGTTTTCAAAAAAAAAAAAAAAAAAAAAAATGCAATAGGTCTCGACTTTAACTAAGTTAAAGCCATTTGCTTTGTTAATGGTATTGTATAGCAAAGCAAATGGCTTTAACTTAATAAAAGGCGAGACCTATTGCATTTTTTATTGCTTGTTCTCTTTCCTCTCCCTTATTTTTAACTCCTTTTGCCCGCCCTCCCTTCACGCGTCCCATGCTTCCTTCACTCTTTTCTTCCTTCTTCTACTCTTCCCCTGGCTCTTCCTTCCCCAAATCAGTTCAATAGAAGCATGTGTGACTCCAACACCCAAAATGCATTGTCTCTCTCACAGTCAGGGATGCAAAGATTGCTGTGGAGGCTAGAGGGAGTTGACATCACTGTCTCTTTACTTGCCCCCTCTTCCCCCTCCAGGCCCTGCCGCTGCTGTGTATGAAGCACCCACCTTGTCCCTTTAACTGTCCTTTCCCGGGGACATTTTCATGGATTTTGGTTTTTCTTGTCCCTAATAGGTGGTGTATACTATTAAAGGGGAGGTTTCCTCTTTGGTTTTAGGAGGGGGCGGGTTACTATTGCTTCCCTTTTTAATGCTTTTGTTGAACTTTACTTCTCACAATTTGACACGCGAAGGATTTGCTTAAATAATTTTGCCCCTAACGTGTGGGCATTGAGGGGCTGACCGTTCTTCGGAACAGACGACGGAGGTGGTCCATGATTGTGACCCCTCTGTGCCCTACACGAGAGGCCTCTGTGGCTAAAAGTACGATCTGGTCTGTGATGTCAAGTGAAGATTTCCCGGATCGACCGTAGAATAGGGGTGTTGACTCAGCCTTTAATGTTTAGGAGCCGATCGCCAATGAGCTAGGCAAGTAACCTTACATTTTATGGCCTCTTATTAGACGAACCCAGGGAGGGAGCAAAATAATAAGGCTTGTCTCGTGCGTGTACTGTGATGAGCTGTTAGGGGTTTATTGTAAAACCAGGACCCCCAGCACCCCAAAGCGCTGCATATATATATATATATATATATATATTCAGGATAAGATCTCCCTAATCTATGAGAACTTTCCCCAAAAAAGCACCGGCTCTGATGAACCTGGTGCTAATAAGTTAGCGCCAGGGAATCGTCTCAATCAGTTTGACCCTATCTTGCGGCATGTTGTTATTAGTCATCTTCAAGCATCTAAATTGGGGTCTCCGAGAGACATTTGCCCGCCCAACATCATGGCCTTAATTGCAATGAGTTGTGCGCCGGCCATTCAGGAGATTTTTAACTCCTCAATTGCCAGTGGTTACATCCCCATGTAATGGAAGGAAGTCCATGTTCGCTCTATCCTTAAGAAACCGTCTGCAGATCCCGCGGTCCTGAGCAATTATAGGCCAATATCACTACTCCCTCTGTTAGCTAAGATCCTGGAGGCTCACATCAACACACAACTGAGCCATTACCTAGAGTCCAACAACATTCTGGACATATCGCAATCCGGCTTCCGGCCAGGATTTAGCACAGAGACGGCTATCCTGGCGGTCATGGACTCCATCAGGTGGACTCTGGATGGAGGATGGTCTGTGATGCTTGTTCTTCTAGACCTCTCCGCAGCATTCAATACTGTTTCGCATCGACTGCTTGCAAAGAAGTTACAGGACTGAGGGGTCGGTGACTTCGCTCTGAAGTGGCTGATCAATTTTCTGACCAATAGGAAACAACAGGTCATGATGGGCCCTTTCAGGTCAAACAAGTTTCTGTTGGAGAGGGGGGTTCCACCGGGCTCATGCCTAAGCCCTACCCTCTTCAACGTTTATATGGCCCCACTAGCTAGAATTCTGCGGCATTATGGTTTTGAGGTCGTCTCATACGCAGACGACACTCAACTGATTTTCCCTATTGGGATTAACCTGGCGGATGAAAAAGGGCGTTTTTCGCAGGGAATGCTGGCTGTGGCAAATTGGATGGCAGATTCTTGCCTCCAATTAAACCCAGAAAAGACAGAGCTAATGTTCGTGGGAAAAAGTCAGGATCAGAAACTGGACGACTGGTGTCTGGCCGAGCTGGGCACTGCCGCCGTCCCCTCGGACTCAGTAAAAAGCTTAGGAATACAGTTGGATCAGAATTTGTCTATGAAGAACAACATCAGCAACATAATGAGCTCCTGCTATTACAGCCTCCGGCTGTTACGGAAAATCATCCCATACCTTCCCCTGAACCACCGCAGAACGGTGGTCCAGGCCTTGGTAATCAGCCGGATGGACTATGGAAACTCATTGCTGGCGGAAGTGAGGGAGACGCAGCTACCAAAGCTTCAAGTTATTCAACATACAGCGGCCCGGATGGTCTTAAATCGTCCCCCTGGAACAACATCTCTTCCGCTATTGAGGGAATTACACTGGCTTCCAGTTAAAAAGAGATCCTTTTTCAAGACTTGCTGCATAATATATAAGGCAGTAAGGGAAACAGGCCCTAAATATCCACAAAATAAACTCTGCAAATTGACATCTTGCTGTAATTTAAGATCCAATGGAAAGGCTCTTTTATCTATTTCACGTATTCAATGGACCCGTCTGAGAGGTATAGCCTTCTCTTATGTTGGCCCCAAATACTGGAACTCCCTTTCAGAAGCCCTGCGTAAGTCACCATCTTATCGGAATTTCAGGAAACACCTGAAAGCCTTCTTATACTGACTTTTTTTTCTGGTTCTTTGTCGTTTTCAGTAATCTGTCTAGGCAGCACGGAGATGCCCCTGGGTGAGTCATGCTCTTTATAAAACCCCAATAACAATAACAACAATATATTGACGCCACCCCTTGGCCCCCATTTGCAGAGGGCTTTTGGCAACGTATTTAAACAAGTTTGTTTCCTATTCATGAAAGTAGTTTCTCAGTCATAAATGTACAGTTCAAGGACAGCATGTTGCAAAGTTTGAGTAGGACAGTCGCATTTTACTTGTCACTCAACATTACCAGGATTTCGTTTTCTAACACCCTTAGATGTTCGCTCGCCATCCCTAAAAGGCACCATAATTCTGCTTCTGGGATATGTACCATGGGGCGTTACACACACACACCCAACCTTTTTCAATCAAAAATCATTACAAATATGGTGAGTTGTAAGGTAGATGCATCTTAGAAGACAAATGACTTCTCAAACGAAAATTGCTTAAATATTTCAGGGGAAAAAAAATATCTTTTACTGAAGGTATGCCGAGACAAAAAAAAAATCATAACTCAACATGTATCAAAACTTGGGACATTAAAAGGAATATTTCGCGCCATTTACTGCAAGGAGAAAATGTTCACACAGACGACGGCCCGATGCCATAAAGAAAGGCAAATAAATACATTAACACAAGTCACCTGTGCACTGAAAGGGGCTTTAACTCAAAGTCGTGGCATAGAAGGTTCTTAAATACGAAAACACCATTAAGAGACTAGGCAAGTACCACGCCCTCACCAAATGAAACTTACCAAGTTTTTCCACCAGCTTCAGCATCATTCCTCCGATGTGCACTTCCCCTGTGACCCATTGAGGTCCGTAACCAGGACATATAACTCCCACGTCCCATCCGCATAGCAGCCATCTGGCATCCTTATGCCGTCCAGGGCCATGATTCCTTCCGGTCAGTGGGGCAGAGGAAATGGCATTAGCTGCAGCGCATGCTCCGCTCCAGGACTGTACAGACACACAGAGGCCCCCTCAAACTCAGTATTTACAACTCTCGAGCCTAGATCCCAGCACGTTCAGATGTAATCGATGCCTTCTCCGTTATACGATGCACGTAGATGCGGCTGGCCCAAACAGATGCAACATGCAGCGCTCCGCAAAATCAGCCAAATGCAATCGAGCACGTGGCATTAATGCAGTGCAGGCTGGAAGGAGAGTCGCATGGGCTTAATTTATGTAAGGGGCATGCCCCTGTGATAGCTGATGTCATAATCACTGAAATGCAAACAGGATTTGGAACAGATCTTTAAACTTGCTAGGAATTCGGTTAAAATGTATATGCTTTTAAATGACAAAAGTAGTTGAGCAAATACCATTCTGCGCAAATATAAGTTTAAAACTAACCCAAGTGGGTGAGGAAGGGTGACCAAATAATCATGGGCTGGTGTGCAAATGTGTGAAAATATTTACTATACTAAAAGAGCAACTTTTTGCCCAAATAAAATGCAGCTCTAGGACACGTGTCCTGACAGCACCGCTCCTCGGGTCCTGCCACTAAGGACACCCGAAGCTGGCTGGCAGGATGCCGTAAGGAAAAACCGCCCTTTAGCGGCAGCCTTCACTTTCGCAAAATAAAAACCGTTGTTCACCTGTTCCCGTGCCAAACAAAGCAGCCCAACAGGTTTTACTCAGTGAAGAAACGGGACCTGGAATTAAAGGAAAAAATCCCAGCTGAAGCAAGAGCTCACTCTCCGGGCTTCACAACTGGAAACCCCCCCAGCCTGAGCAGACCCCAACGGACGCCCAGCCTCTGGCGCCGGCCCCAACCATGGACTCACCTTTAGCGGAGCGAGTCCGTTAGTGACAAGCGGACCCCAATATGGAAGCGTCCGTCAAGGGTGGAGAGAGGGGTCACCTGCCACAACGTTCCACACAGGAAGCTGCCCGGCCTGGCTCGCACACCCCTCAAAGGTGACTCTTTCCTTCGGCTGGCGTTAATGGAGTCCCGGTCACCCTTTCTCACAGGCGATAATGTCACGCTCTCGGCTCGTTCAATCTGGCTTGCCTTTCATGGACAGTCTTGTCACCACTCCCCCTCTCCTCCTCCCCCTGTGCTTCCCAACTCTCCCTGGCTGCCTCCCTCCCTCTCCCTGCGTCCGCAGGGCCCAAGGCAGCAGCAGGAGAGAGGGAGAGAAAATAAAACTACAGAACTACTGCTGCAGAGCGGAGTTACAAATCCGCTAGGTCGCAGGACGGGGTGGGCGTTCGGGGACCCGAGAGGTTAGGATGAGCACTGGCAACAATAAAAAACCCAGATTAGCCGCCAAGTGCCCTTTTATGGAAGTGAATAAGAGTGAGGATTGCATCCAACATCCGGGGCCTGGAGGAGCGCGGGGGATAACACAGGACAAGGGAGGCGCAGAGCAGGCGGGATGCCTGACAGGCCAGCGCCGTGCCATTACTTTTTGGTCCAGTTAAGAACAAGCGCTCACCAGACAGAGACTTTTCTCTTTGTCGGACGGCCCACTTGGACAGGCTCGTCCGACTTACTTCTGCCGTGGCCCCATAAAAATTAGAAACCTTTTACAGCAGAAGTAAGTCGGACGAGCCCGTCCAAGTGGGCCGTCCGACAAAGAGGAATGTGTACTTCACACTAACATTGAATGAAAAAAGAAGGGAGGCCTCCTCTATAATTAAATAGGGGACAAGGAGTCTAATTGGGAGGAACAAGAAGGAGTCCCACAGCAAATCAGCTCAAGAAAGAAAGAACCCAAGTGTAGTTCACATATTTCACTAAATACCAGATCTGGCTTAAACTTTACACCATAGAACTTAAAACAAATGTTGAGAGAAAATATCAACCATAAAGAATGTGTATCTTATAAAAATATGCAATTTATTACAAGTCAAATATAAAAACAAATAGTTTGAACAATAAATGTGCCCTAACAAACAGTTTCTAATTCATTTAAAAACAATTAAAAATACAGTTTATTTTTTAAAAAAACGTTTCATCACGAATATCAGATGTTCTTGTAGTCGACGCAGCGTTTCGGTGGATTGGTGATAGCACCTTCCTCAGGACAAACAATTCTATAAAAGAACATTGTAATTAGAAACATGCCATGATATGACAGACTGGCATATTCTACCATTTTATTTTTAACATTATTCTTGGAATCTAGGTGCACATTACGACACATAAGAGAGGCAATTTTTAAAATAAATAGTTATCGTGAACACATTCTCTTGAGAACATTACATGAGGCATTGGGTTTATGTGACTATACACTTGGGTCTTTAAAGAAATGAGAACGACTAGTCCTCATGAGGGTGGGCTATGGAGTTCAGGACGCCTGTAGCCTACCTGTGTGTACTCTTGACGCTATCCTCACAGTATTAATTTTGAGGGGTTAGCTCGGGTCAGCTTCAATTTTGAAAAAAATTTTTGGTGAGTAGCATTTGGGATAATATCACTAAGGGTACCTAGCCTAGAGAAGCATGAGCAGTTGGTTAAATAAAGAAACCATGAATTCTAGAAATGTAAGACCACTTCCTTATCCCTACAGTGCTCCTTTTTACATCTCGGTGGCCCCCCTCCGGTATCCTCATCAATACAGAACTTCTGACAGAATAAGGTAAAACCAACACTTGTTCTTAAGGAATGTCTATAAAGGCAGAATCATGTCCATAAACTAGGACTTAGGAGGAAATAAGAAGTAATAATTATTTTTTCTCCATTAAGGAACCACAATATTGGAAATTAAAAACTCCAGAAGTCAGATTGAAGCTGACCCGAGCTAACCCCTCAAAATTAATACTGTGAGGATAGCGTCAAGAGTACACACAGGTAGGCTACAGGCGTCCTGAACTCCATAGCCCACCCTCATGAGGACTAGTCGTTCTCATTTCTTTAAAGACCCAAGTGTATAGTCACATAAACCCAATGCCTCATGTAATGTTCTCAAGAGAATGTGTTCACGATAACTATTTATTTTAAAAATTGCCTCTCTTATGTGTCGTAATGTGCACCTAGATTCCAAGAATAATGTTAAAAATAAAATGGTAGAATATGCCAGTCTGTCATATCATGGCATGTTTCTAATTACAATGTTCTTTTATAGAATTGTTTGTCCTGAGGAAGGTGCTATCACCAATCCACCGAAACGCTGCGTCGACTACAAGAACATCTGTGATATTCGTGATGAAACGTTTTTTTAAAAAATAAACTGTATTTTTAATTGTTTTTAAATGAATTAGAAACTGTTTGTTAGGGCACATTTATTGTTCAAACTATTTGTTTTTATATTTGACTTGTAATAAATTGCATATTTTTATAAGATACACATTCTTTATGGTTGATATTTTCTCTCAACATTTGTTTTAAGTTCTATGGTGTAAAGTTTAAGCCAGATCTGGTATTTAGTGAAATATGTGAACTACACTTGGGTTCTTTCTTTCTTGAGCTGATTTGCTGTGGGACTCCTTCTTACTTCACACTAACCTCTTTCCCATTGGCTGGCCACCGTTTAGCCTAAACGGTGACGCCAGCCAATGGGGAAAAGGGGCGGGGCTTAAAGCCAGATACTCAAAGCCCTTCTAAATCATTATATCTCACCAACGAGACTGCGCATGTGCGCAGCTCTAGGCTTCGACCTAAAAAGGGTAAACTTACATTTGCTCCTGTCAGAGAAACAGGAGTTGTTGGTTCGAGGCATGTGGGCTGCTGAATTCATATCTGTGCATAGATCGCCTCCTAGTGTTGGGTCCGGATGATTGCACATTGTTGTCCTGGAAGAGTCTTCGAAGTATCACGAGATAGGTGGCTCCTCCCCTGGACTACAGTGCGCATGGGCATCGCCTCCATCCCCAGATTGTTTTTTTCCGCCATTGGGTTCGGATGTGTTTCGGTTCCCTCTGTCGGAATCGATAATAGTTTAACTTTCCTAACTTGAGACCAAAAGGTCTTTAGGCTTGGCGTCGGTATCGTTTTTCGTTCGGGTTTGACTATTCTTCAGCTCCGAACTCTTGCTGCCCTTCGGCGTGCTGTCGGCGCGGACGGGCCTACACAACGCTCCAGACATGGAACGAACCCCGTTCAAGAGGTGCCCGGTGTGCACCTCCAAGTATTCACACCTCGACGTGCACCCAGTGTGCAACAAATGTCTGTCGCCGGACCATGATGAGACCAGGTGTATGGCCTGTTCCAAGTTCCGGTGTAAGAAGACTCTCAAGCTTCGTCGGGCCGCTAGACTCCATGCCCAGTTATCAGCGCCCCCGCCAGACAACATCTTCGAAGAAGACGTTGGAGACGACAATGTCTTTCAAGTTTCGGACTCTAGCCCGGCGTCGGAGGAAGAAAACTACGACGCGGGAGACGAGGAGTTTGATGAAGTCGTCGGTGAGGTAGGGGATGACGATGGGGCCATTGCCACCGTGGAGGATAGCTCAGAGGAGGAGCATCCTCAGACTGACTCAGGGGTCAACCCCCATTATACGGCCCAGGTCGAGGGATCGCCTTCGGGCCTTACCCAAGACCTTGTTAATTGTCCCACGACCTCGCCTACGGGCCCGGCCACGGACATTTCTGATGTGCCACTCCCGTTGAAGAAAACAAAAGTGAAGCCATCGGGGTCCACACCAACGGTTTCGAAACCGAAAGTGAAAGTCGCTCTGGTGGGACAGAAGGCTCCAGAGGCCTCGAAGTCGAAGCCGAAGGCGAAGACGACCGACGCGGCCGCGTCTGCGCCGAAGGTGGTCGAGGTCGATGACCCGAAGAAGGCTCCGAAGAAGCGTCAGGGCGACGCCGAAGCTCTGGCTGCGCCGACTCCGACCGTCAAGGCCAAGGATGGTGATGTGTCGGCTCCGAAGACCGTGCCTTTCGCCGACCCGACTCCGGACTCGGGGAAATCGCTCGAGCAGGTCCAGCCCTCTCCGGCCTTGGCCAAAAAGGTCGTCGAGTCCCTGCAGAGGATTCGGAAGGACGCCGAGGCTCCCCAGCCAAAGGATGTGGTGCCGAAGCCTACACCGAAGCCGGCAAAGGCGCAGACGCCTATCCGCTACACGCTGCCGCCGAAGACGACGCCGAAGGCTTTCGCTCCGAAGCATGGGGCCGGGGTGCCCTTGAAGGTGGTGTCAACGCCCAAGGCGTCCTTGGTGGTGCCGAAGCCTCGGCTCCAGCCACTCGCAGATGAGGAGCGTCGAGAGGTTATCATCTACGCCAACACCGGGAAGCTCTCTCTCCTCAAACGGAAGATCACCACGGAGCCGGTGTTGGAGCATTATCGTATTCCACTCAAAGGCAAGAAGGACTCTGCGGGTACTTCTGCCCCTATAGAGCCTGCATCTCCACATAATTTAGAACTTTCACTAACGCATTCAAACGCTGGGGAAGGTGACGGAGATGAAGAGGACGAGTACAATTATCCAGCATACTCGGATCCAGAGGAGGTGCATGAACCTTGGTCTGCCGGAGGCGACCCTGAGGACCCTCAGTCGGGTCATGAACCGCAGCTTTTTGCAGCAAAGACTTCACCAACAGAGGACTCTGCAGCCTTCAACGCTCTGATTGAGAGGGCTGCAGCTAATCATGATGTTGACCTACATTCAGATCCTGTGGATGTTGACTTTTTGTTTGACACTTTCTCAGTGGCTGAGAAGTCAGTCAAGACATTGCCTATGCTGAAGGGGGTGCAGAAACATGCGCCAGAGGTTTTCAAGGAGCCCACTCGGGCGCGAGTCATCAATCCTCGTATTGATAAAAAATACAAGGCAGCGCCCTCGGATCCGACTTACATCAAGGGGCACTTGCCACTGGATTCTTTGGTGGTATCCAACGCACGTAAGCGGGCGAACTCGCAGACCACGGGTGACGCTCCTCCCCCAGACAGAGTCGAAAATATTTGAAGCCTCAGGGAAAAGAATTGCTGCGCAGGCAGCTAATATTTGGCGCATCTCAAACACGCAGGCCCTACTTGCACGCTATGATAGGGCGCATTATGACACCCTAGAAACACTTCTGCAGCACTTGCCTGATCAGTACAAGGAGGCAAGGGAAATGTTGATTCAGGAGGGGAAGCTGATCACCAACGCTTCCATCAAATGTGCGCTGGATGTGGCTGATACCGCCTCCAGGGCAATCAACACTAGCGTGTTGCTGAGGAGACATGCATGGCTTAGAATATCAGGATTCAAACCAGATATACAGACGACCATCCTGAACCAAACAGTTAATCCTGACCACCTGTTTGGCCCCGAGGTGGATGCGACACTTGAAAAAATGAAGAAAGACACGGACACCGCCAAGTCTATGGGGGCCCTCCAGTCTCAGCAGTTTCGGGGTGGTTCCTTTCGCCGCTCCAATAACAGAGGCACCTCAAGGGGTCAGGCATCACAGTCCACACAGTATTACAAGACCAACACCCAGACCTCATACACCAACAAGGGTAGAGGTGGTTACAGGGGCAACAACGTCAAAGGCAGGGGACGTGGAAACAACAGCTCCAGGTCCTCCACCGCCAACAAACAGTGACGCCTTGTCACTGCCCCCCGACCACACAACACCGGTCGGGGGGAGACTCCAGCAGTTCCTGCCGCCATGGAAATCCATCACCACGGACAGGTGGGTCAAGTCTCTTATCCAGTACGGTTACTGTCTGGAACTTACTTCCACTCCACCGAACATACCTCCAAGAAGCCGTCCTATGTCCGGCGAGCACTTGCACTTGTTGCAGCAGGAGGTTCAAGTCATGCTGCAAAAAGGGGCAATAGAGCTCGTCCCACTGCAAGAAAGGGGAACAGGAGTTTACTCTCTGTACTTTCTAATCCCCAAAAAGGACGGATCCCTAAGGCCCATCCTGGACCTCAGGCCCCTCAACTGGTACATTCTATCGGAGCACTTTCATATGCTCACGTTGCAGCAGGTCCTCCCCCTGCTTCGACAGAGGGACTTCCTGGCTACGCTGGATTTGAAGGATGCGTATTTTCATATCCCCCTGCATCCTTCCCACAGGAAGTACCTCAGATTCACGATTCAAGACCAGCACTACCAGTTCAGGGTTCTGCCTTTCGGGGTCACCACAGCGCCAAGGGTCTTTACAAAGTGCCTGGCGACTGTGGCAGCGCATCTACGACGCCAGAACGTCCACGTCTATCCCTATCTGGACGACTGGCTCATTCAGGCAAAGACAGAACAGCAGTGCGCGGACCACGTGTCCCGCACTATTCACCTCCTGCACGATCTGGGATTCTCGCTGAACTATCCAATATCCCATCTCCAGCCCGCCCATATACGGCAGTATCTGGGCGCAACAATAGACACTCTGGCAGCCACTGCGCAGCCAAATTCAGTGAGAATCGCCAGTATCCAAACGCTGATCCAACGATTCAGACCTCAGCACTCGCTTCCAGCGAAAGTGATCATGCAGCTGATAGGCATGATGGCCTCCTGCATCTCCATCGTCCCGCACGCGAGACTACATATGCGTCCGCTTCAGGAGTGCCTAGCACGTCAGTGGACTCAGGCTCATGGGCAACTGACAGACCTAGTGTTGGTGAGCGGTCGGGCATACAACTCTCTGCATTGGTGGAATCCACAAAACCTTTGCAAAGGCCGACCGTTCCAGGAGCCTGTGCCACAGATTATCCTGACAACGGACGCTTCTCTCCAGGGATGGGGAGCGCATGTACTCCACTACACAGTGCAGGGACTATGGACACTACAGCAAAGGAAGATGCACATCAACGTTTTGGAACTGATGGCAATCTTCATGGCCTTGAAGGCCTTCAAAGTACATCTGTGCAACAAGGTCGTGTTGATCCGGACGGACAACATGACGGCCATGTACTACATTCAGAAGCAGGGGGGCACACACTCTCCGCAGCTGTCTCATCTGGCTCAGAGCATGTGGAAGTGGGCCATTCAGAGGAACATCTTCCTCATGGCAGAGCATCTCCAGGGCAAGGACAACCAGATGGCGGACCTGCTCAGCAGGCACAGCCACCAAATGCACGAGTGGGAGATACACCCATCAGTACTCCAACCGTACTTCCAAAGGTGGGGTCATCCAGAGATAGACCTGTTCGCCACAAAAGAGAACGCAAAATGCCAAAGCTTCGCCGCCAGGTTCCCACACCCGCAATCGTAGGGCAATGCGATATGGATGAACTGGTCAGGCAGATTTGCGTACGCTTTTCCCCCAGCACCTCTGATACCGCTGGTGGCACGCAAACTCAGGCAGCACTCGATGACTCTCATCCTGGTTGCCCCAACGTGGACTCGCCAACCATGGTACACAACGTTTCTGGAACTCTCCGTGGTACCGCATCAAAGGCTTCATCTCACGCCCAGCCTTCTGACGCAGAGCCATGGCGACATTCAGCACCCAGATCCGCAACAGCTCAACCTGGCGATCTGGCTCCTGAAGTCCTAGAGTTTGGCTACCTCAACCTTCCCCCCGATTGCATGGACATCATTCGGGAGGCAAGGAAGCCCACTACTAGAGCTTGTTATGCGGCTAAATGGAAGAGGTTTGTCATTTACTGTGTAAACCACAATATTGACCCGCTGGATGCTTCCATTCAGAACATCATTTGTTACCTGTTCCACCTGTACCAATGCAATTTGGCGTACTCTTCCATCCGCATTCAGTTGTCTGCAATGGCAGCATACCTCCAGAATAGGCAACACCTATCACTTTTTAAGGTCCCTGCTATCAAGGCTTTTCTGGAAGGACTCAAAAGAGTCATTCCACCACGGACACCACCAGCTCCGGAATGGAACCTCAATGTGGTTCTTACAAGGCTGATGGGTCCTCCCTTTGAGCCACTGCACTCTTGTGAGCTTCAGTTTCTGACTTGGAAGGTTGCTTTCTTAGTAGCAATTACATCGCTACGGAGGGTTAGCGAGTTGCAGGCGCTCACCATCCAGGAACCTTTCTTCCAAGTACACGCTAACAGGGTGGTACTCCGCACTAACCCTAAATTCTTACCCAAGGTTGTATCTCAATTCCACATGAACCAGACAATTGAGTTGCCAGTGTTTTTTCAAAACCCAGAGTCGCTGGCGGAGCGGATGCTCCACACCCTTGACGTTAAAAGAGCCTTGATGTACTACGTTGACAGGACAAAAGATTTTCGTAAGACCAAGCAACTTTTCGTTGCTTTTGCCTCACACCACAAGGGAAACGCTATCTCCAAAGCTGGGATCGCTAGGTGGATCGTGAAATGCATTCAGATCTGTTACGCTAAGGCTAAACGCACTCTCACAATTCCACCAAGAGCCCACTCCACCAGAAAGTTGGGGGCCTCTATGGCTTTCCTAGGTAACATTCCCTTAGAAGATATTTGTAGAGCAGCCACATGGTCTACCACACATACTTTCACTAAACATTACTGTGTAGACGTGCACTCCAAACAGCAGGCAGCTGTTGGTCAGGCTGTTCTCAAAACACTTTTTCAGACTGCCGCAGCTGGCACGGGCGGCCGCCAATAATAGGAGGACTGCTATGTATTCAATGCACAGATATGAATTCAGCAGCCCACATGCCTCGAACTGCAAATGCTACTTACCAGTATGCATCTGTTCTTGGCATGTAGGGCTGCTGACATTCATATCGCCCACCCTCCTCCCCGGCGCCTGTAGCAGCTGCAGTATTCATATATATATATACATATGCTCATAGCATGGGCATCACTCACATACTTCACTCCATCTCTGCCAATGGCTAAAAACAATCTGGGGATGGAGGCGATGCCCATGCACACTGTAGTCCAGGGGAGGAGCCACCTATCTCGTGATACTTCGAAGACTCTTCCAGGACAACAATGTGCAATCATCCGGACCCAACACTAGGCGGCGATCTATGCACAGATATGAATGTCAGCAGCCCTACATGCCAAGAACAGATGCATACTGGTAAGTAGCATTTGCAGTGTCATGGTGCAAGGTGTTGACACTTGCTGTAGGTATACACCTAACTCTTGTGAACATTGTCCATGCTGGGGATGGAGAAATTGGTGTAGTGTCAATAAAAAGACCAAAGCCTTCATGAAGATTTGGGGTCCAGTGGCAAGCTATCAGGCCAAAGATCGCAGAGATCCCAGTTGTCTCAGACTGTTAAGAGTCTTTCACATTGCGGAAGACACTTCTGATGGTACAACTATTGTCTATCGTGTAGAACTCTTTATACTCTTGAAGCATTGAGTTTATTTGTAAAATCAATAAAAAAGGAATAGAAAATTACTAATATGGGTTGATTTGTGACCGAGTGCATCGACTGAGAGTATTTCTGTATCCAACAAGCCTGAGAAATAAGGCTGAAAGGCAGAGGGAACCAATGGCATACATACTAGAGGGGGGAATTTACAGTTCCAGCCACCTTGGTGGGCAGGAACTCGCCAAGGGACATTGAGGGTAGTACGTTTTTTTAGAAGGCCTGAAAATGAGATATAAATGGACATCCGCCGGGAGTTCAATATACTAAAGGATGAGTTGTCACTTTCAAGTTGAAGAGGAATGTTGAAACGTGATTTTTATTGACGGCCATCCCCTGGTTTTGCAAATAAGGAAATTGCAAATGACTCTCTGCCAGTGCTTCTGAGGAAGGAGTGCACAGTAATATGAAGGGTGCAGTTTATCTGGTAAAAATATGGCCTAGGTGACTGGTAAATGTTTGCACTCTGATCAATACGGCTTTACACCTGGACAGTTGGTGTGGGATGCATATGTGATAAAGTCGTCTGTGAGTCCAGGACATCAGAGAGTGATGTGAAGAGGTGCCCATTTCAGAGCAGTGTCAAGTACACAAAGGAGGTGAAACATGGCAGATGTACCGCAAAACATTAATCGAACCATATGCATTTTTGGAGCAGCATGACCCATCTCCTCTCTTATCATCCTGATGAAATACCCAAGAGCCTGGGATAAGAGAAAAAAATATTTTGTCGGAGCAGATTCAAAAACATGATCGTCTGTCTCAGTGCTGGGTTCATGGGCGCCTTAAACCACTGAACCTAAGGGCCTCTTGCTCAAAGGGCATGCCAGGGCCTTCAGCCTGTACTTGTATTCATACTCACACTTTGGTGTGTTTGTTTCTTTTCTTTTTTGTTTCCTTTTTCTACAGAGTCACTCATTAGGTTACTACACCAAGAGGGGTACTTGTAATTCACAGCCCCTTCACACATTAGTAGCAGGTCCATTTTTCTGACACTAGGTGCCGGGAAGTGGACCTCTAGGTATTAACCTCCCCTTTGGTCCTGAAGAATGCTGCTTACCCTTCGGGTACACTTTAGCAGAAACATGTCAACCCTTTATAACACGGTGAAGGGAGATTAATGTCCCATATCACCGACCACTTCTTTTAACTACCATACCTTTGATCCCTGAATAAACTAAGGATATGGACAAGGGTTATGTTTTTTAATACACTTTTTCACTCCCTCCACGGCCATCACTTAGATTTAGAAGTGTATCCCTGTCTCCAGGGGTATGCCCGCCCTCTATCAAACCAAGTTTTTAGAGGGCGAGGTCAGCCGATGATGAAGCATGACACCGGGCGGTGTGTGAGGCCAGTCGTAACTTTTTATGAGATGCCCCCATTGGCAGCGCATCTCCCCCTAACACTGTAGATACCTTTAGGAACACAATCTAGGGGCAGTCTACTTTTGTGGATTCATAGTAGAGTGGAGGCTGACTTGCCCCTTAGCCCCGAGCCTCTGGTTCCCACCCTTGCATCTGCTGAGGTTAGTGTGTATGCCTTCAGCCAGAAGACCATGTCCTACAACTCCATCTTGGAGCACTAGAGTGCAGCTTAAAACAAGCATTGGCAAAGCCAATAGCTCTGGCTTTTATAATGTGAGTGCTGAGTTGTTGGCTTTGCTAGTGTTTATCTGTAAAGTGCTGTTTAAAAAGTAAAAGAAAACAACTTTTCAAAATACTGGATTAAAAAAAAATAAAAAATTATGGTCTCTCAAAACCATATATTGAATCAATGGTTTCAGTCTTCAGAAAGGCATGGTTTATTTGTCAAATACTTTTCTTTGAGAAAACTTAACAAACTTAAAGAAAAATTAGCAAGTGTTACAACATAAAGTGGGATGGTTGCAAGGCATAACTTTCTTTCCTCAGGATTCGGCCATTTGGTACCCCAAGCAGTAAATTTATGAACATCCACGAGAAGTGTCATGCTGAGGACACCTTCTGTCTTTTACACCAGCAGAGTGAGTGCGGCAGATGATCCTCCCCCTGGTGGCATAAAAGCCTTCATGTGCCACAGCTTGTGTTTTCTTTCAATAAGTGGAATGTGGGAGATAAAATAAAAACAACCCTTAAAGCCACACCTCAGCAAAAATATCCCAGCTCCTGTGCATTTACAGAAACTGCGGGATGGTGAGCCGACATGTCCAGGGCTGGGGATGATTTAGAAGGGCAAGCAGCACATGAGCGATAAAGCTAGAAAACACATACACTCTTATTGAGTACTGAACCAAAGAAAAAAGGAGTTCCCTAAATGTGAGCAGTGGAATGATATGTCAGCTATTCAAAAGGATAGTAAAGAGGCTATGTTCCTGGGAAGGGACAAACGCAGGAAGATGAAGGCAAGCCATTGAATATAAAGCAAGCAATAAGAGTGACAATGAATCAAACCAATGATGAGCAATGGGTGCCCTGTGAGCCCACAACACCATTCATTAAAATAGGTCTTTCACAAACAAACCGCTTGTGCTATCTGGTAGGCAAGACCTAAAATGTGGGATGGGCAGAAATGGAAAACACATAGCAGCTGCCAAATCATGTTAAGGAGTTGATCCATTCATCAGTGGATGTATCTAAACATTTGCTGGGTCGAACCCTCCTGTCCGAGGGCATGTGACCACTTCCTGCGTCTAACACCAGATGTTGGTTCTTTGTTAAGATAGAGTTAGGACATGGAACAAATAAATCCTCATGTTTAAGGGGCGTGGTTTCAGGCACACTTCCCAAAAGAGAAAGTTCAGTTTGAAAGGAAAAAAAAAGCACTTTGCAACTCTGACCACTAGGTGGCGGTATATATGCACAACATGTAACTCTAAGGCAGTTTTAAGCTACAAAACTGTTGTTACATATAATTGTGTTGTTTATTTGACATGTACAGCCTACAGAGATTCTAGTAGGTATACTTCAATAACTTTATTATGGTAGCATCCGCACAGTGAAATCAACTGCATGCAGCCAGCTCTTCCCCAAGTCTAGCGCATAAAAGGCTTGACTTTTATGCTTTTATAATTTTCATACTCAGAAATGTAAATGTAAAATAAAGTACTGATTTGAGTTTCACTCTATATTTCCTATCCTGCATACATCACTATAACTACAATAAAGAGAGCTCAGTAGGCTAGAGGCTTGCTGCTGAGATGTTTATGCATTTTAGGCTCCTATGAAAGGTAAAATCAGGACACTTGAGTGTGGTCAAAAGGAAATGCCCGTCTTTTAAGTGCCAATCCAGTTTCTTGTGTGAACTTTGAAAATAATCCAAATTAATAATATTATATTAAAAATATGCAACCCTTTAGTCAATTTTCCAGTCAAACATTTATTCTCTGAATTGTGTTGTAGATACCGAAGATGCTGCAAGGATTTTCGATGGGCTGGCAGAAGCAGCTCTGCACTATGTCAAGCTGGATAATAGAGGGGCCAAGGTGACATTTGGCCAGTTTGCCAAGAAGCTCAAGGTTTGAACAAGATAATTATTTATTTTAGCACCCCTGCCCCCACTAATGATCATACCCAACTCCTACTAATTTCACTCCACCTCAAAGACACTGAAATAAATGTACAGAATGATCTCCTTGAAAGCTCAAGATTATTTCCTGTAGGACCACAAAAGTCCCCTGCAATGTGGTGAATGTGCATCCCTGCCCTGAGTGCCCCAACTGCGCCGATATCTGGACGTCTGATGTTTGGTCATGGGCGCACATGGGATATGGATGTGCACTATGACCTAGGCCAGTTTCATGGTGATGCAGCCTTGTTAGACTGGGAGGAGAGCAGAAGCGCCACCCTCCGAGTGGTAAAGGGCTACTGACCTTGCTAGGAATTAAGTGACACAAGCAAGGTGGCGGCAGCATACCCTTTTTGTGTTTCATTGTAATCAGTAGTGTGAAGAGGCCTTTTTACCTGGGTCAATGGAGTGGAGCCTATCGGCACACTCATGTAAATTTCCGCTGCTGTGTACTTAACTCACGCTTGTCCTACATGGTAGCTGTGCGTAGTGCCAGCCGTCGCCATGGCTCTAGATTGCTGACCTTAAGAGACTGCGGATATTAATTAGTGGGCTGGTTATATACTTTGTGTGCATATATTACATACTTATTTTATGACAAAAGCAAGTATTTGACTGGACAATCTGCTTATTGTGATTACAGTTTTTTCCTTTGAGTTTTGCGTCTATATATTAATTGCTCCCACTTACCCATAAAAAGCCTGGGACTGCTTGACACCCGCTACCGGTTGGCGAGCTGCTTGATGATCCGTAGTGGGTTAGGCCCCCTGGGACAGCAGGAGTAAAAGGCCACAACCTCCACTGTTGGGCCCAGTAACCCCTGCCTGTCCTATGGCCCTCTGAAAGTGGTTCTGGCAATTATCATAAAAACTGGATTAACCACTAACCTTGGGTTCCGTAGTAGTATACTGCCTGTCCTAATTCGCTTTAACTCCTCATTAGGGCAGTAAGAGCTAAATAAATGCAGTTGCCATTAAAAATGATATATTTGTAGTACATGTTTCAATTACTGATGGAATCATCTGCGCTCTGTAATGTTTGGTGGTTTCAATGGTCAGGACGAAGTTTGAGCCATTTAATTGCTGATGGGTATGACATTTCTGGTTTATCCACAGTGCGATTGTACTACGAAGGAAAAATCCTGATAACTAGGCCTGGGACCCTTTAAAGTTTGTGGGCTATAAAATAAGACAGGAGTGTAATTTGAGGAATGTCGATGGAGATTTCGAGCCTGGTTAGTAGTAAGGCTCTCTTTCACAGCCTGAGACGCTCATCCAATGGCGGAGACTTCAGGTGTCAAGAGTCCACAGACAGAGGACTTTCAGGGTAATTTTGCTCATGTGGGCTCAAGCACTGCCATATCACTGAAAATAAGGCCAGTAAGTCTCCATTTGAGATCCGGTAAATGAGTCTGAGAGGTCACACTGATTAATGAATGTGCTAAGTTCAAGAATATCAAAACAAGTAGACTCTAATCAACCACCAACCCACCATAAGTAAATACATCCAATCAGGTGATTGGGAACAAAGGCTGGCACACAAAGTGAACTTAGGGAAGGAGATTTGGAAAAACTGTGACATGGAGATTAATTAGAAGAGAAGGAAACAATTGAAGGGAAAGTCTAGAGAGCTAGGCTAACAAGAGAGGCCGGTGGCAGTGTGGGTAAGGAAGGAATGCAGATTAACCCCTTCCCTGCTTTTGACGGAACCACGCCTTCATGAGCCACGGGCGTGTGCTCATGACTGTGTGGTTCCGTCATGCTGCGGCCGCTCCGCCCACACGGTGCTGATTCCCAGCCTGTGCTGGCGTATTAGTGAGTGGGCGGAGTTGTGACGGAACCACGCCTTCATTAGCACGGCTCGCCCGTGACTCATGACTGTGTGGTTCCATCACGAGCATGGAGGTGCTGCTCTCACACCCCCCACCCCCTCAACAGCGCCGCGGCGGAATTAGCGCAGCGGCCAAGGGGTTAACCTTGGCAACGGTGAGGCCAATTGAGAGGCAGAGACCATCTGGAAGGGCCATGGCACGTGAAGGGAGGGTTGGTATGAATGAAGGTGGGGTAAAGATTATATCGATGAGGAGAGGTAACCTAGAAGAGGGGCTAAGATACAGGAGTTCATCAGTGATTCTGTTGATGACACAGGAGAGACCTGTGGAAAGAGTTGGACAACAGTGTGGTAGCCACAAGCAAGGAGAGTGAAGATAATTCATTGGGTTGTTAACATATACAGTGCCCACATGGGCAAAACCAACCTGAACTTAGCCTTCCAAAGACCTCCCTCTGTGTTCCTCAGATGCAGTGCTAGGAGCCACATACAGGATACAACATTGTCAAGCCTCTCTACCCCCGAACCTTGTCTGTCCCATCTTAATTCTTCAATCGGAATATGGCCTTACCATTGGGGAAGCCGGAGTTTTGCACTCCTACCAATCTCAGAAGCAACATGGACACCAGCAAGCTACAACACTCTGCATTTACTCATTCCAGTGGCCAGGTGTGACTCCAGTTGGAGTTGTGCTTCCATGCTACACAGAGAAAGCTCCAAGTGCCAATCTCACCCAGGAAAGCCTCTGTGCTCCAGCAAGCTCTGCCTCCTGCAACTCTTTCCTTTCCCTGCTTAGCCACAGAGACTGTAGCAATGGATTCCCTGCTGTCAGAAACCCTATCAGAAGGCCACGGGGTTACTGGACTCAACCGTGGTGGTTGAGGCCTTTTGCGCCTGATGTCCCAGGGGCCATCCTACTATGGATCCTGCTCAACTGGGCCGAGTACCCCTTTTTTACTTGACTCAGTGGCAGCTGTGATCAAGCAGTCCATGCTCCCTTGGGGCGGATTTAGATATAGGTCAGTGAATATGATGTTCGAGGCATGAGGGCTGCTGAATTCATATCTGTGCATAGATCGCCGCCTAGTGTTGGGTCCGGATGATTGCACATTGTTGTCCTGGAAGAGTCTTCGAAGTATCACGAGATAGGTGGCTCCTCCCCTGGACGACAGTGCGCATGGGCATCCTCTCCATCCCCAGATTGTTTTTTTCCGCCATTGGGTTCGGATGTCTAATCTTAACTCCAGTTAAATAACTTGTATTCTTTCTATTCCTAGGGCCAAAAGGCCTTCTTAGCGTCGGTATTGTATAGTTCGGTGCCTGGCCCTTTCGGTTCTTCGATCGGCGTCGAAAGAAGATTCTCTCGACAACACAGGCCCAGACTACATCGACGATGCAACGGACCCCGTTTAAGCGGGTCCCCGTTTGTCATTCAAAATATTCGAACTTGGATGTGCACCCAGTGTGCAATACCTGTTTGTCCCCGGACCACGACGAGTCGAAGTGTTTTGCCTGCTCAAGGTTCCGCTCAAAAAAGACTATTAAACTTCGACGCGCAGCAAGGCTGTCGGCCCAGCGGTCGGCACCAGCGCCTGCAAACATCTTCGATGACGGGGACGAGGAACTCTTCCAGGATGAGGAAGAGGTGGAAGATGACGTTCCCGAAGAAATGTCGGACCCGGCGTCGGAGCAGGAATCCAATTTCGAGATGGGCGAGCCAGATGAGGAGTTCGCCCACGACCAACACATCGTCGAGGTAGGGGACGACGATCAGGCCCTTGCGGCCGTTGATGACGACTCGAGTCCGCCCGCAGTTCCGGGGCCTATCATTAACATTCAGCCCTCTCCGGCTCCGGTCGAGGCATCGCCGAAAGGCCTTAGCCAAGATCCATCCTCTCGGTCTACAGCCCCGCGACATAGCCAGGCTAAGACCCTTTCGAAGGAGCCATCGGTTGATTCAGCGAAATCGAAACCGAAACAAACGGAGACGAAATCGAAACCGAAACTACTCAAAATGGTGGTCGGTTCGACGTCGAAGACCTCCTCGAAGGCGGTCTGCGATCCTTCGGCGCCGAAGATACCTGTCGGCGCCAAGACTGGGACTTCGAAGCAGGGCTCAGCCACCAAGAACGTCGCCTCAACGGCCTCGGCGTAGATGCCCGCGTCAACGACCAAACATGGCGAGAAGGGCAAAGGACTTCCGTTGGGAAAAGGTCTGCATCCACCCCTCTCAGGACTCAAGACTGGGCTGGCGAAAAAGGTCGAAGCCACGGCCAAGGACGCCCCGACTTTGTCGTCAACGCCCAAAGATGGAGGCGCACCGCGCCAGGAGCTCGATTCGACGCGGTCAAGCGAGCGGCCTACACAGGCGTCGAAGAAAACCGAAACGAGCGCTTCAGGTTCGAAGCATGCGGACTCGACGCCGCTTAAGTTTGGCCTTCCGCCCACGGCCCGTCCAAAGCAGCTCGAGGTTTCCAAGATGGCGAAGGTGTCCTCCCATGCACAGGTCGTCTATCATGAGCCTTCTTACGACAACCAGGCAAAACTGTTTATTGACTCGGAGTCGGGCAGGCTTACCGTTCACAAGCGGAAGATCGCGCCTGAACATCCCTTGGAAGGTTACAGGATTCCCCTCAAAAGGAAGATGGTCTCCACCACCTCTCCGGTTCTTGTTGAGCCTCTTCAGGACTACTCGCACCATACTGTTCAATCTCCAACACAAAGTGAGGAGGACATGAATGCGGACTATAGCCAAATGGGCTTCTCTTACAATACTGACACTGATCAAGATGTCTCAAATCAATGGTCAGGAGCAGGAGATCAAGGCGATGACCCTGATGACCCCCATACCGCTCCAGACTCTCAGTCCTACATTGTAAAACCATCACCAACTGAGGACACTATAGCATTCAATGCACTAATAGAGCGTGCAGCCCTCAACTATGACGTCGAGATGCATGCTGAGCCAGTGGATGAGGATTTCTTATTTGATACCTTCTCCACATCTGAACGCACCACCAAGACTCTGCCCATGCTTAAAGGAGTCCTCAAGCATGCCACAGCCATTTTCAAGGAGCCAACCAAAGCCAGGGTTATCAATCCCCGGATCGACAAAAAATATAGGCCTGCCCCAGTGGACCCGACCTATATCAAAGGCCAGCTCCCATTGGACTCCCTCGTGGTGGCTAATGCACGCAAAAGGGCTAATTCTCAATCGACTGGTGACGCTCCCCCTCCGGACAAAGAGTCAAAAATCTTTGAAGCGTCTGGGAAGCGTGTGGCAGCGCAAGCCGCTAACATTTGGAGAATTGCCAATACACAGGCCCTGTTGGCTAGGTACGGCAGGGCGCACTACGACACCCTAGAACAATTGATGCAGCACATGCCTGACATGTACAGATAGGCAGCGGAAATGGTTATACAAGAGGGTAAACAGGTCTCCAATGCGTCAATCAAATGTGAACTGGATGCAGCAGACACTGCAGCACGGGCAGTCAATACTAGCGTGATGCTTTGACGCCATGCATGGCTGCGCATCTCAGGGTTCAAATCCGAGATCCAAACTACGCTTCTCAATCAGCCGGTTAATCCGGACTTCCTGTTTGGACCCGAAGTAGACACGACACTTGAGAAAATGAAAAAAGACACTGAGACGGCGAAATCCATGGGGGCTCTCCAGTCACAACAGTTTCGGGGCGGTTCCTTTCGTCGCTCCGGTAACAGGGGAGCAACAAGAGGACAAGCTCAACAGCATTCACAGTACGCCAAGGGCAACACGCAATCTGCCTGAACATCATCAAGGAGGCAAGACGACCGACTACCAGGGCCTGCTATGCTGCCAAATGGAAGCGGTTTGTTATTTACTGCTCCAACAATAACATTAATCCGTTGGACGCATCTACGCAAAACATCATATGTTACTTGTTGCATCTGTACCAATGCAACCTGGCGTACAGTTCCATCAGGATCCATCTGGCGGCCATAGCCGCTTACCTTCAAAACAGGCAGCACCTTTCCGTTTTCAGGGTACCGGCCATTAAAGCCTTTTTAGAAGGACTTAAGAGAGTAATCCCTCCCAGACACCCCCCCTTCACCAGTCTGGAACTTAAATATCGTTCTCACCAGACTCATGGGGCCGCCCTTTGAGCCACGCCATTCCTGTGAAATACAGTTCCTCACCTGGAAGGTGGCCTTCCTAATAGCTATTACATCGCTGCGGAGGGTCAGTGAACTGCAAGCTCTCACAATTCAGGAACCCTACCTGCAAATTCATGCGAATAGAGTGGTGCTTCGCACCAACCCTAAATTCATGCCAAAGGTGGTTTCGCAGTTCCACCTTAACCAGAATATAGAACTGCCAGTTTTCTTTCCTAACCCAGATTCAGTGGCAGACAGAGCACTGCACACCTTGGATGTCAAAAGAGCTCTCCTGTATTACATCGACAGGACAAAAGACTTTCGAAAGACTAAACAACTGTTCGTTGCATTCTCTCCACAACATAAAGGCAACCCAATCTCCAAGTCAGGTATAGCCAGGTGGATTGTTAAATGTATCCAGATATGTTATCAAAAAGCTAAGCGCACATTAACAGTTCCCCCTAGAGCGCATTCCACACGCAAGTTGGGGGCTTCCATGGCTTTCCTGGGTAATATTCCTCTAGAGGACATATGTAGAGCAGCCACATGGACCACCATACATACATTTACCAAACACTACTGCGTAGATGTACACTCCAAACAGCAAGCAGCTGTATGTCAAGCTGTTCTCAGAACTCTCTTTCAGACTGCTGCAGCTGGCACGGGCACCCGCCAGTAAGGATGAAACTGCTATTTATTCTATGCACAGATATGAATTCAGTAGCCCTCATGCCTCGAACGGAATATGCTACTTACCAGTATGCATCTGTTCTTGGCATGAAGGGCTGCTGACATTCATATCGCCCGCCCTCCTCCCCGGTGCCTGTCGCAGCTGCAGCTCTCAGAAGCATTTTCAGGCATGGTCATCACTTTCAGTATTACACTCCATCTCTGCCACAATGGCGAAAAACAATCTGGGGATGGAGAGGATGCCCATGCGCACTGTAGTCCAGGGGAGGAGCCACTTATCTCGTGATACTTCGAAGACTCTTCCAGGACAACAATGTGCAATCATCCGGACCCAACACTAGGCGGCGATCTATGCACAGATATGAATGTCAGCAGCCCTTCATGCCAAGAACAGATGCATACTGGTAAGTAGCATATTCCTTTCAAAACCCAAATTGCAACCAGTACAAACAATAAATCACTGCCCAGCAAAATACTTGCTTATGTAAGAAAAGTAGTATTTTATTTCTAACTCTACAAATGCAATGAAATGCGACATTCAGAAGAAACAACACAATCCCCTTGGAGGTTGGAATTTTAGGAATTGTCCTACATATTTCTGTCCCACCCTCCTTCGTGTAACGTTTTCCGAGTTATTCCCTATTCACTGGTGGCCACATCAGGGAATGCAAACTATATTAGGCTGTACTCCAGAGTTCTCCCTTCAGCTCTTTAGAAATGTAGTCAAAACAGTCTGCGGTGCCGCAGCACTGTTAGCAGCTAGTCCCCGGGGCTATTCAACGCACACCCGCAAGTCAACCTCTTTTCAGAGAAGTCGTGCTGCTCTTGGCCCAAGCAGCTGCACCCAGTGGTGCAGGCTCTCTCTCTGCGATTCTCTCTGATGTCGGAGCAGCTCACTGTTCACGAAGATGCAGTAAGCTGACTTTTCTCAATTGGGCGGGGGGAGGTTTGGGGGGGTGGGGGGGAGAATGAGAATCCTTGCATCTCCCGACTGGAGCCAGCGAGGATGTGACGTCGTCCACGGTGTCGTTGGCAGACCTCTGCCATAAATAGAGGGCAGTTCCCTTGCAGTCCGTGTCAAACTCACGGGTTGTAGCCTCAGTCTCTCCTGCGTGCGACAGTCCAAATCCTTTAGCAACATTGGTACTGGCAGCCCCTCCTGGCATTCATGGTTGCTACAGAACGTGGTTATGAGGGCGCTGGCTCGTCCAGCCCAAGCACCTGAGATGGTCACAAGTCTTGGCACTATTTGAAGTGTTCCTTACATATGGCCCCCTCTGGCATTCAGGGTCACTGCCCTGTGGCGGTACAGGTGTAGCAAGACGCATACTACGCTCAATACACTCGTCAGTCTACGGCAGCCCTCTACTTGCATACAGGGATTGCCGAAAACAATCCTGCACACAGGTAATGGCCTGATCGGTGCACAGCCGAATCCTTACACCTTGCTCAGGGAGTCCTCACTGTATGGCTTCCCACTGGAACTTGCTCCCTCCAACGCTCTTCTCTTCCTCGCAGGGCACACTGGTCTTGGTAAGTAGGCTTTCGTGGTAGCTCCAGGCTCCAGGGCAGGTGGTCTTTGTTTCCCTGGGTGATGTCCCCTCACCAAGCTTGAAAACTAGCAGACCTTGGCCCCCAGTACTGGTCACAGGCAACGTCTTTCAGAGCTTCCACTTCTCACACAGCCTGTCTGGCTGCTTGACAGATGGCAGATTTTTGGGGACTCAACCACCCCCTATAGTCCTTTTCCAGACACTAAATGTGATTTAGGATCTGGGTCTATGAAGGTTTATGTTGGGGTTCTGCTTCTTTTAAAGTGGTCACTTTTCATTTTATACTTTCTTCATGTAAGAGGTCAGTGACACAACCCCGAAGCTGATTAACAATTCATGAGAGTGACTAGAGTTCATACCTGGATGTCAACCACAGTGATATGTGCATCAAAAGATTAACCCCAGACCTCCAGCCCAACTCGCTATTATTCTCTTATCCACCCCATCTCCTTCCTGAGATGTGTCCAGGCCCCTTCATTGCGATCTATCACTGAATCAAAGAGCAGTCTTTTGAAATGTAAAGGAAGACTCTTTTTTTTCCCACCAGTGTGTGTCCCTCCCAGCTCACAGGAATGCAGCAATACACAAATCTGTCTGGGGGATTCCTCTCCTTATCATGTCAAGTAGGTCTGTCCTTCCGAAAACGGAAAACCAGGTCCTTCATGTAATCACACTTGCACTCAGTGTACATTCATAGCACACTTTCTGTTCAGCACAAATACCTCTATGTATTGTACCCTCACTTGTACCCTCACTTGTACAACATGCATACAGCACTGAAGATTTTCTATATTCAACCAGGGTGTGCTATTTTAAAACACACACACTGCCAGCACACACACACACACACTCACTATGTGCGCCCTGCCCAACACTTCACCCTCCTATATTGTACATCACGCTAGCATACATACACCCAGCAAACCCTTTCACTGCACAGCACTACATCTCTCATGTGATGTATTCCTCTCAAGCATACATACACCCAATACATATAATAACCACACATGCACCACACTGTACTGCTCCATTCTTGTACTATACCCTTCCCAGGCACAGATGCAACCAAAGCTGAGTAACTTCTCCTGCACTGCGCAGCACTCCACATCTACCCGAAGTAGGCCACGGGTGAGTTAAGCACTCAGCAGAGGAACTTTTAAACAGGAGAGTGATCCTGTATGACAAAAAACTCTGCATTAGGGATCCAGGCATCAGTAAAGTTGGGCACTCAGGGCAGGGGTACACGTCTACCATGCAGAGGACTTTTCCATCCCAACACCTGCTTACCAACACAGTAAACTAAAGTCAAACACGGGCCTTGCCCCTTTCCGCAGGGAAGTGGATGCAATGGTAGACAGAGACACAGCTGGAGAACGTGTGTGTCTGCCAAATAGGAATGCACTTAACATTCACTAATTGTTCTCCTCTTTTCAGAAATTTGTGGACGTGATGAAGAAGAATTATGGCTTCTCCTCTCCACTTGAGGTAGGTTTTCTTCTTTATTAATTAGACCCATACATGGTAAATATGACTTTTCAAACCTATTACAAATATATATGGCATGTTGGTGGGATTAAAAAACAGTGTGCCGCGAAAAAGGGATCAGTTTTGCAAATGTCCTGCAAGTTTTCCTTGATGCTGAGTCATTTGCATCAGGTCTTGGGCAACTTCTGGTCACTTGGAAATATCCTTTGTAGGTTTTGTCATCTGCCCCTTGTGTCCCAAGGCCTTTGAGCCAATATTCCCTGTGTATACTTCACTCTCACCTTGTGTCCAAGGGCCTTCGAGCCAGTACTCCCTGTGTATACTTCACTCTCTAAGGGTAGGCTGATCAAGAACTAAGGGATAATCCAAGTGGTGGTAGGTTTGAAATTCAGTAACCATATTCACTTTCAATAAACGTTAATGTATAGTCAGTGTAGTACTTTAAAAATATGTGTTTTGTTTTTATTTCTAGTAGAGACATGTAGGGGAATTTGTAAATGATGTACACAAGCAGACAGGAACTACTACCAGAGATTAGGCCCAATAAAGCACCAACCATTTTACAGTGAGATCTGTAGCCAATATTGTCATGTGACTGAGGCTTAAGAAGCCTTTACAATACCTTACAGGACATTTAGGGTGTGGCCATCTTGGTGTCAAACAAATTTGTGAACCCACCAATGAATTAGTGGCCAAATGGTGTATTGAAAGAAGCATATCTCTGCCTATCTGACCTATACCTTGACCCCAAGCAAAAGTCGGGAGGTTGTTCCGCTGCTTTGGGTGTTCTCAAAACCAAACCCAAAAAGGGTGCTAGAAGTGGATTAAGAGGGGGTGTCCAGGGAACCTAAGCTGGTTGACTCCCAGTTAACAGTAAAAGTATTTAACAGGCTTTGTTCTTGTACTTGTGGCGTGGTTAGGGAGGAGGTGATGGAGATATGATGAATAGGCGAAGGACCAGTGGCCTTCCATAATGCTGACAAAAGTTAGGTTTCAGTTTCCGAAGGGTAGTGGGGAAGAAAAGATAGCCAGTGCCTTGCACACAAGGGAGGTAAGGTCCATTTCACGAAACTGGCAGGGGGCACACCCCTTGTTAGAAAAAAAGCTCCAGTGTTTAGGGTTAGTCTGATACCAGAATGGTTTAACAGTGATGACCCAAGAACCATAAGTAGTAGAGCGATGGTTTGAATGGTCTTGACTCAAGCCTGATCATCCCCAGACGTGAAGGGAACCCTGTTGTAGGTTTGTGAGCGAACCTCTAGTGTTGCTTCATCTCATTTAGCAGATAAAGGAACACTGTAGAGTTGCACATGCTGCACTTCCCACGTCCTAGGCCCACCACACTACTAGGATCAGGTAGGACCTATATGCTAATCTCTGGGTCATTGCTCTTTGGTCCTTGTGAGCATGGTTCCATGTACACTGACTCCTGGGCCAGCTCTTCCTCGAGTCAATTTTCAAGCAGGCATCGGCCTCAGAAAGGCATTGGTCTTGTACTTGTGGTGTGGTAAAGATACGATGAGTAGATGAAGGACCAATGACAGTCACAATTCTGGCACAGTGTCCTCAAAGCCCACACTGCTGTTTATTCTTGAAGTCAAGATGAGTACAGAAGTATGGGTCCCTGAGGAACAGCATTTGCTGAACATGGGACTACTGGCAAAAAGTTAGAGCCCAGTCATAGACCACTTGCAAATGTGAGCTCACCATCCAACAAGAGTAGAGAACATTTTGATACAAACTTTACTGGACTCCATACAATACAGGACAGAAAAAAAGAGAAAAAACAGATGTCCATTCTGATGTCGTCAGAGCAAATCATCCAAATGCAGACAGCTGTTTTACCAGGACTGTTGCTGGGCAGAGCATGCCTGTGTGCTTCACATGGCACAAGGGCCGAGCTTAACTTGACATTACTTTGGTACTATTACCAGGTAAATTTGTGTGGAGTGGCATTCAAGACCAAATCGGGACATGGGTAAGCCACAAATATGTTCTCTGTAGTGCAGGGCTTGTGCTCTGCTACTGGCAATGTGCCACATCCGAAGGAGTGAAGACAACTAAAAAGGGGCCTCTGTACTAGTCTGTAGTCACTGTGTCCTTGTGGAGGACACTTTACATCTCACGCAGCATTCACACACCCCGCCTCCTTCAAAAAGCTCCACACCCACCCCATGTAGTCGAATTACAGTAAAGAATCACATTTAGGATGATAGTTTGCTCAGCGCCGGGAAACCCTTTTTGGGTAGCCTGCGCTTCATAAGAGTATATAATAATAATATTGTGTGGTAGATTAGATTTATTATAAAAGGACCCGGAGGCACCCCTCCAGAGGGTGCCGTTTAGAATTCCTCTATCACCTTTACCTTCATGCATGGTGAGCATCTCTCAAATTCCCCATACCCAGGTGATGGGCTGCCCGATCCCTCTGCTCCTTCGCTCGTTTTTCTACCCTTTTTATCTCTCACCTTTCTGCACCTCTGCTCTTTTTTGCCTTATTTCTGCCCATTTCCCTTTCTCTCCCTCTGCTCCTTCACTCGTTTTCACTCGTTTTTCTACCTTTTCCATCTTTCTGCCCTTTTCTGCATCTCTACTCTTTTGTGCCTTATTTCTGCTTATTTTCCCTTTTTCCTTTATCCCTTCTTTCCTCCCTTTACCTTTCCCCGCCGCTACTGCCCCCGCGGCCCCTCCCCCCCAGCGCGACCAGCCTTTTCCAGCTCCTCTCCCCGCTCCCACCTCCCAGCTGTCCAGCCCTCCCCGACCCCTACTTAATGGCGGCCAATGCGCGGCCGGGCTGCAGGCGCGCCGCTGGTGCAACGAAGGCGCGTCAAAGGCAAGCACGTCTGCGCCCGTCCGCGACCCATCCGCGACCAGCACCAGGAACCCTGGACCTCCGCCCCGCCAACGCTACGACCCAGCAGCACTCCGCGCACTCAACCCAGGCTGCAACAACTGCAAGCTAGCATCACCAGCCGACACCCATGGACCCTTCAGCTGTCACCGCTGCCGGCACACCTGCAGCACCGCCATGAACACAGATCCAGCACAACCCGCCCACAGGAACACAACCGAACCGAAGACCCTGCAATGCATCCTCCTCAACGTCCGATCCCTCCACAAACACGCCACAGAAATCTGGGTCCTCCTCGACGGCACCACCCCGGACGTAGCATTCTTCACCGAAACCTGGACCAACGCCACCTCAGGACCGGACATCGCCATCGCCATCCCCCAAGGATACAAGATCCACAGGAAGGACCGCCCCACCCACCCAAGAGGAGGAATCGCCATCGTCCACAGATCCAGCCTCTGCCTGAGCACACTCCCTGACGAGTCCACAGGACTGATGGAACACCTTCACTTCAAGATACTGGCCAGCCCCACTGCCGCCCTCCGAGGAACCCTCATCTACCGGACCCCGCGGACCCTTCGCCAACTCCATCACGGACATTATCTCCCCGCAGGCCATCGCATCCACCAACTACACCCTGCTGGGAGACCTCAACTTCCACCTCGACAATCAACTGGACCCCAACACCACATGCCTCCTGGACAACCTCCACAACATTGGACTCTGCCAGATCGTGACCGAGCCCACGCACTCAGCAGGACACACCCTCGACCCCCTCTTCACTACAGGAAACTCCATCACCTTCAGGCACACCACCGAACTCCCATGGACCGACCATCGTTGCGTCCACTTCCCCTTCAGAACACCCACCATGCACTGACACCAGCACCTGCTTCCACAAAGAAACTGGACCAAAATCACCGACGACCAGCTCTTCTCCTCACTCAACAACTCCACCCCAACCATCGCGGAAAACGACGACCCCAACACCGCAGCCCGAACCCTGCATAGATGGATCTCGGACAGCACCAACACCATAGCCCCCCTCAAGAAAAACAATACCCGTGCCAAGAAAGCCAGATGGTTTACCACCGAACTTCGAGAGTCCAGGCGCACATGCCGCCGCCTCGAAAAGGCCTGGAGAAACACCAAATCCACAGAAGCCCACAACAACTTCAGAGCCGCCACCAACGCTCACCATCAACTCATCAGAGAAACGAGGAAAAAAGCGATTGAAGACCGAACCTCCACCCACGCACACAACAGCAAGGAACTCTTCAGCATCATCAAGGAGTTCGCCCAACCCACCAGCGAGTCTACCAACATCCCTCCCTCACAAGACCTCTGCGACAAACTCAGCACCTTTTTCCACCACATAATCAAGAGCATCTACGACAACTTCGACGAAGACAACCAACACACTGAACCCTCACCTACCACCCCGACACCCGGAAACCAGCGATTGATGACTGGACAGCCCTCACCACCAAAGACACACTGAAGACAATGAAGTCAATCCACTCAGGGGCCCCCACGGACCCCTGCCCCCACCACATCTTCAACAGAGCCGCTGACACCATCGCACCCATGCTCTGCCACACCATCAACCGCTCCCTGGCGACCGTCTCGTTCCCTGACGACTGGAAAGACGCCAAGGTCAACCCCCTCCTAAAGAAACCCCCAGCGGACCCCACCAACCTCAAAAACTACAGACCCATTTCCCTGCTCCCTTTCCCAGCGAAAGTCATCGAGAAAGCCATCAACAGCCAACTCGCCACATTCATTGAAGAACACAACATCCTCGACTCTTCCCAATCCGGCTTCAGAAAAAACCACAGTACGGAAACCACCCTCCTCGCCGCAACAGACGACATCCGCACCCTACTGGACAAAGGAGAAACAGTAGCCCTCATCCTCCTAGAGCTATCAGCGGCGTTCGACACAGTCTCCCACCGCACTCTATGACGCAGGAATCCAGGACAAGGCCCTCAACTGGATCTGCTCCTTCCTCTCCGGCAGGACGCAACGGGTTAGACTCCCCCCTTTCCTCTCAGACCCCACACCTACCACCTGCGGAGTCCCCCAGGGCTCTTCCCTCAGCCCGACGCTCTTCAACGTCTACATGGCTCCACTTGCCCCCATCGTCAGAACCTACGGATTCAACATCGTGTCATACGCAGATGACACCCAGCTCATCCTCTCCCTATCCAAGGAACCCAACACCGCCAGACGCAACTTTCGAGAAGGCATGGAAGCCGTCGCCAAATGGATGAAAAACAGTTGCCTACAACTAAACACCAACAAAACAGAAGTACTCATCATGGGCCCAAACCCCGACGCCTGGAGCGACACCTGGTGGCCCACCGCCCTCGGAAACTCGCCAACCCCCACAGACCATGCACGCAACCTGGGAATCATCCTGGACTCCAAGCTCAAAATGGACCGCCAGATCAACTCTGTCTCATCTTCCTGCTTCCCCACCCTCCACCTCCTTCGTAAGACCTTCAAATGGATCCCCCTTGAACACCGAAAGACAGTCACTCACGCCCTGGTCACCAGCAGACTCGACTATGGCAACGCACTCTATGCCGGAATAAACAAAAACCTCATCCGCAAGCTACAGAACATCCAGAACGCCGCCGCAAGACTGGTCCTCAACCTGCCAAAACACAGCCACATCTCCCAGCACCTGCGCACACTCCACTGGCTCCCTGTCGAGGCGAGAATCACCTTTAAAATGCTCACCCACGCACACAAGGCCCTCCACGGCACCGGACCAGCATACCTGAACAGCCGGCTAAAATTCCACGCACCCCAAAGGACCCTACGATCAGCCCAGCTCTCCTACGCCGAGGTCCCCTGCACCAGAAAGACCAGATCGGGAGGCCGCTCCTTCTCCTTCCTCGCGGCCAAAGCATGGAACGCCCTTCCGCTCCACCTCAGACAGACAACATCGCTCCCCATCTTCGCAAGAAACCTCAAAACCTGGCTCTTCGACAGACCCCCTGCTTGATGGAATGGAACCTGCACCCCCCCCCCCCCCCCTAGCGCCTTGAGACCCTTACGGGTGAGTAGTTGCGCTTTAACAAACTCCTGATTGATTGATTGATTGATTGCCACTCTCCAGTACGTGTGGATGTACACTTCATGAGTATCCTCATTCAGCACGGTCTAGTAATTTGCTTAGGCCTACCAAAACCCATGGGGCATCTCCAGTTTTTTGAGGATGTCCAGTGCACTGTAGAGAACAGAAAGTGGGCAAGAACAAAGGAAATGCAATAGGTCTCGCAATTGCGTGAGTTAGAGCTATTGGTTTTGTAAATGGCAATGTCCTTTACCTATGTGTTATGTAGTGTACGTGTGCAATGTGTAGTCGAATTATATGGTTTGGATTGGACTTGTTAGTTGTGGAATTGAAGTGGTGTCTTAGAGGTATTGGTTAGTGCGGTGATAATGGTGTTCATAGGCTGGTCCGGGTAGTATTGGTTACTGTAGTGGTAGTTAGGCTGGTGATAGTTATGGTGGTGAAGGAGGGTGGTGGTTGGTAGAGTGTCACATAAGATTAGTGTGGAGTTTTCTATAGCTCCTAGAAAATGAAAAGGGGCAGTATTTAGCGCTTTGTGGAGCCAGAGCAAGCAGTGGGTAAAGTACCAGCTCCATCACCTGGGGATGGCTGCCTATGCCTGACAGAGTGAAGCCAGCAGGGCTTCCATTCCTTTAAAACTGAAAGCACACACATGCCTTGTTTATGTAATAGTTTTACTACCTACCCAGCTGGTTTGCCTCTGCGCTGTGGGGATCTAATTAGTTGTATTCCTAGGAGATAGTGTTACTGTCTGAGGTAGTGCTCAGAGGGCTGCTGTGCAGGAACTGATTTAAAAGACAATCACTGCATGCATCAAGTTGTATTTTTGGTATATGATGGAAAAACACTGACATGTAATGGCAGACAGCCACAATGGGCAGCTTTCAGAGGAGGATCATTATGGTTGTCCATGGAGCTGTCGCTTAGCCCTAAAGACTCTTTGGGTAAGGGTATTCAGTCTTTACCGTTCGCTATAATAAATATGTATATTCAGTCTTTGCTGTTCGCTATAATAAATAACATGGAGGCAACAGAGAAGCACACAAAAAATGAGAGAGCAATAGGTGAAAAAGTCCTGCACGAAACAGTAATTTGGCACGGGGTGCGCAGGAGTACACAGCGCTTGAGAGGGCAGAGCACAGGGATCAGAGAATCATACAACGGACACAACTGAAAAACATTTTAACTTTGCAACAGTGTAGCAGCACCACAGATACCATTACCTGGCCTTTGCCGTGGTGCGCCACGTGCCACGCAGGGACTGCAAAAAGCACCTGTCTTAGAATGGACTTTACTACACTTCAAAGTTGGTGGTCTGTGCATGACTGCTCATGCATGAATAGCCATCTTGGAGTTAAAGTAATGGCCGAAAGTGAAAGTAATGGGTCAAAAGCAACGGGAGTATACCCAAATGACCCTTGTATACCTGGGCATAGAAGGTAATTATAAGAAAGAGAGGTGGTGTAAAGGAATAAATACAAAGCAGTTATTCAGTTGGGTACATTTAATTTACCCTCACCGCGTTTATTTTTCACAGTGAATATATCAAACAAAGTTATATCCTACATGGACAATAGCACCTAATTAAGGAAATACACAAAAATGAAATATATCACACCATTTTGTACATTTTCAAGAACTAAATATAAATATCACATAGTAACCCTACAAATACATTTTTGGTAGTGACTTCCATACAATAAGGAGGATTCAATAGAACTATAGTGTGCTTCGAAATTATAGGGTGTCACACTAAAATAAATTGGATCAGTTGATTAACTCTGAAGTGTGTCACTGAGACTACTTCCTAGTGGTCTGTCCTTAATTGTATGGAAGTCACTACCAAAAATGTATTTGTAGGATTAGTATGTGATATTTATATGTAGTTCTTGTTTGTGTACAAGAAAGTGAAAGTAATGGCATCGGTTGCCAATTTGCGACATGAGCAATACTGGCCTGATAAATGAAGCATGGATACAAAGCGACTGACGGCAGCAGCCTGTCATTTAGTCTTCAATCATCGCGCTGCAGTAGGTGTGCATTGCAGGTCACTGGAACTTCTCAGCATCATACTGGCTCCTGCCGAGCTTCACTCTCCCCTTCCTGACATCCAAACTCGGATAATTAAGAGACGCCGGGCGCGAGCAAAAGAGACGCTGTGTTAAGACCTTCGAGGCACTCCAGCGGGAATATAAACTGAGCGACAGGGAATATTACCGTTATCTCCAAGTTAGCCATGCGATTAACTCGGTTTTCCCGGCTGACACTACTATCCCGGATTCCTCCCCTCTTGAGGATAGAGTGCTTGATGGAAACGTCCCCGACAGCACTATATCTCTTATTTATAAGAAACTGATCAACGATCGCTCGGATCTCCTTCTGCAACTGCGGAACGCTTGGACCAGTGACGGGTTAGAACTGGACGATGAAGACTGGCAGGCGGCGATATCTTCCCCTAAAGAGGTAGCGATTCCGGCACGTCCTAGGTTGGTGCAACTTAAAAAACTGCATCGAGTAAATGTCACGGGCCCACGACTGATACATATGGGTTTTTCTGTGGATGGATTGTGTAGGTGCGGATGTGGTATGCTGGCTACCTTTTTGCATATCCTCTGGGAATGTCCGGAGGTGGCGACGTTTTGGCGCCGAGTGCATGCAGTTATGGTGAAGTGACGGGGTTGTGTTGTTGCCTGAGGCCAGACGTTGTCTGTTGAATGTATGGGAACCGAATGACTGTACTGTTGCTCAAACTCAATGGGTCACATTGGGTAATATGGTTGCTAAACGGGACATAGCCCAGTTATGGGGTTCCCCAAGGCCGCCAACGCTCCTAACGTGGAAAGAAAATATGGACTGGTCTATGTTCAGAGAGAAAACTGTATATGTCTCCCGCGGCAGACCCAAGAAATGGGGTAGGATCTGGGGTCAATGGAACGCATACCGTGGAGAGATTTTCACCCCCCCATTCACCGACCTTCCGGATCCCCTTCTTCTCCCTTGACCGAGCGTTCCCTGTACTTAGTTTTTGTTGACTACACTGTATTGTTTTGCTCCCGGGTACCCCCCCGTACCCTCTCCGATATTTCTCCTCTCTTATATTGTAACACGTCTTTCACCCGTCTCCCACTGCCATAAGGGACAGCCAGTTTTTACATAGTAATGCCTCGATCTTTTTTGCGTTTTGTTTGTGGTTTTATTTATATAAAAGATAAAATGTGAAACCTTTCACTGCTCCTAATTATACCACCTGCTTCTACATCATCACGAAATATCGCTGCTGGACCCCCGGGTTGTCGGCTGAAGAGCTGTGTACTTTGATGTTGATGTTGTGTTTGACTGACCAGCCTCCGTGGTTGTAGGTCTGTAACTGCCTCATTCTTTACATAATAAAGGTTTTCAAAAAAAAAGACGCTGTGCACGAGCAAATGATCCAGTCTGGGTGGGCAGGGGCCAAAAGGAGACAGGGCGGGAACAAATAAGCCTCACTGTCAATCGGAGGCTAGCGTTCAGCTTAAAGGATGACGGCAGTCAATGAGAATCATGGGCGGAGCTTCGACCCCACTTCCTGAAGCAACCTGACGACAATGGATCTCGCAAAGTGAGGAGCGCATGCGCTGCGATGCTAGGCGAGACCTAAAAAAGGACAGAATAGTACAGCTGTCTACACAGGGCACTGGCACACTGAGCCGGAAAAGCATGAGGCTCTGACACCTTTAGCCCAAACACCCTTCCAGCTCTCTCCATGCCCATCCGACAGTCTCCCGCTTGTAACATATCTCTTGCACTCTTCTCTTTCAGATAGCCATCACAATGAAGAACCAGGACGTGAAGGAGGAGTTCAGGGAGCTGTACAGTGACTATCTAAGGGAGCAGGTGAGTTCGGCATGGTGTCTTCTGCAGTTCTGGGAGTCAGCCATAACTGCAAACTGGGCCTGCTGCTTCTGAGAGGTGGTGAGGCTATGGCAGAATCAGTTACATGCTGTCGGTAGGCTCTGCTGGTTATCAAAGACCTGAAGAAAATCGTTTCACATAGGCCCTGATTCAGAGCTCCAATATGAATTCTGATCCCAGCTTAAACAGAGGTTTGCACACCAGATTTGCAAGTGTTGCAGTAAACACCGCACCTCTGCAATTTGCTTCTCATTGTTTCTGCAAGTCAAATATATAACCATTTGTTAAGGGTAAAATGACCAGTGAATAATGAGAACACTCCAGCCCGAACTGCCAAGCCATGAGCTCCCTAGACCGGAAACAAGCTTCCTGGGACCGTTTTCAGGGCACCATCTCATCAGCCAGGCTAGCTTGAATCCAATTTGTCGCCTCAAGTGGGAAGGTTGTGCCCAGGCGTGGGTCCCGTGCTCACTATGCCACCGGAGGCAAACTACCTGGCTGATGAGTGGTGATACCCTTGAAACCAGTCCCAGGATGCTTGTTTCTGGTCCAGGGGGACCTAGCTTGGCAGTTCGTGCTGGACTGTTCCCATGGGAGCAGGGTCAAGACTGATTTGCATATGGCTGGGTTTGAGCTGGAATGGCATTATGTACACAAACCATGGATTTAGGCTCAGATCTCTGTACTGGGGGTGACATTGCTCATCATTCCGTCCATCAACTGTTCAATTTATTCTTTTAATCTAAGCAGTGTGTGATAGATAAATAGCTTTCAATGTAGAGGCGTCGAGACATTGGCTTTACCATCTGCACTTACTCTTAAAAGATGTCCCGTTAACCCCTCACCCTGAGTGTCAGTATCTGTTATGTGGATTTATTGATGAAAGAGGAAGATATTAGCAGTGCTGGGAATGTAAACAAGCATTGGTAAATGCTTTAGGTTTCGCCTATGTGATTAGGTAGAGAGACCTATTGTAGTCAAACCTGAAAGCTGAGGATTTGTAGAAGTGCAGATACTCGTGAACGCTCTTCTATCCCCCTGCCTTGCTCTTCAAAGGCTCCCCTTACCATTTGCTCCTGCTTCCCCGCCCAATGCTTCACACTTCACGGCCGCCAGGCCGTGACTCGCATTTTTTTTCTCTGTGCCCTCACCTCTCCAGCCCCTCCCTGCTCGCCGTGCTCCTTGCTTCCAGCCCAGGCAAACTCATGCCTTCAAAACGTGACAGCATTGTACAGCCCGGCCGCCTTTTGGTATTCATCAGTGTGTTAAAGTGCATGTTCCCGTGCACGAGCTTGCCATTTGCTCAGGCATTTCTCCTCCCCCCTAATTAGTCACCCCTGCTGTTGCTGTCCACGGCCGGCCGTACTTTGTCTCGCATTTCTCCTCCCCCCCCCCCCCCTCCCCACAGAAATGCCAAGAGCTTGTTAACAATGCTTTCTCTGCTGTAGCTGTATACCAAGTGAGAAGTGGGCCGTTTCAGAATGTAGACACTTCAGTGGCTGGCTCTTGAAGAGCCTATCTCTCCTGTAATCCTCGCTTGCAAAGAGTGGGCAATTTAACTTGTCATCAGAATAGGTTGAGACCGATCTTTTAAGCAGTCTGATCCGAACACAATGCTGTGCGAATGCCCTGCAGCTACACTGTCGGAGTATAGCTTCATCTTGTTAAGCATTATATCGGTATTTCTCATATATACCCACTTAACAAGTGCTGGAGTTGACCTGAAGCTGGAGTATATCCCCTGCATGCTTTTACCGACCATTGAAAAGGCTGATTGGCGTTGAACTGGTGGTTGTCTTTTGGCCATTACCACGTTTTTAATCCAAGTTTGTGCTGAGATATACCATTGTTTGTCTTAAGAACTTCGGAACCAAGTTTTCCAGGAGCTGTTTGTTGACAACTTTTGCAAGCAAGCTGCTTGACACTCTCTCTTTCTTACACACGCCCTCTGAGGCGCGCATTCACACACGTGCACATACTTTCACGCACACTCCCGCTCAGACAATCATGAAGACACTCTAACACGCACTTTTTCTTTGTTTCATCCTCTATTTGTTTCACCCTCTCTCTCACTATTTCCCATGGTAATCCTTTCTTTGTTCATCTTTCTCGATGTGTCACATCATTGCTTATTTCTCTCTTTCACACAAACATACACACACACTCGTTCACACCTGCACTCTCTCACTCTTCCCCTTGCTCTGCCTTCCACTTTCTCTCTTGAGATCTCTTTCCTCTAGACTCTTTCTGCCTCTCTCGTAGTCTCTATCTACACTGTCTGTTCACACTGTTCGCCTCTGACTGTGCGATTTGCTGGCTCGCGGTGTGAAATGTGCTCGCCTGCCCAGCCGTATTTCTCCAGCACATACCAAGGAGAGTTTGGCAGTATGCAGATGACATTTCATCTCCGAATCCCTGTTGCACCCATCTTGCACTTTCGGATGCTCGGTAATCATTGCAAATGAGAAGCTCGGCTCCTCTTTCCCTCTCCAGTACAGCTGCTCCCCGCAGCCCTACCAACCCAACTCTGGATTCCAGTGTCACTTATATCATTAACACACAACTCTGGCACCAACTTAGACACAAGCTCTTCCCTACGCAATTCATTAATTATTTTTGTTTTCACCACGATAATAATAAATACACAATTTTGGACATGCTAAAACAATTTCAGCTAACTATTGTTTAAAGCAGACGCATAAACGTAGTGCTGTCCGTGGAAAAGGAGGGCATCTGAGACTGGGTGCTGCAAAAGATGCCCTGCGTTAGCGAAGAAGATGCTCCAAGCTACTTCAAGAGGGGCGAGGATGGGAGAGAGGATATCTCAGCTGCATTCACGCTGACAACAGTACATCTAACTTTAGAGAGGCCAGGGTAATGACCCCCGCCCCCCTCCCCCCGACTGTACTTTTCTGGCATCAGATTTCTGTGTTGGCTTCTTTCTAGCTCTGTCTCCCGTTTGGCACTGTACAAAATGTTCTCATAAAATATTGATGGTTTGAACAGTATTTTTTTATTTCCAAAACGATTCTGGTCTTGTTGATGCAAGAAAGAAATGTGTTTTGTAGTTTGTGATAACTGGTATTAGAAAAGAAGGTTTTCAGATCACTTTGTCCCTATTATGTCTTTTTGTGAGGCCGTTTTACGTGTAAAGAACACAAAAATAAAGTTTTATTGATGGTGGTGGAAATAATTTGTTCATATTGGAATTTCTTATTTCAACGGGGGTGTTTGGCTTTCTAAAAGTACCATTATCACAGTTTTTTAGACCTGAAAAAGTATGTGATATTAAGAGATTTAATTTATTTGCAAATTGTTTGGAATACCTAGAAATGCTCTTTGTAAAATTTACTGTTTAAAATGGTGTAGATACATGGCATCAGACATCCACAAACTTCAAACATCCACAAACTTCAAACATCCACAAGCGTCAAACATCCACAAGCGTCAAACATCCACAAGCGTCAAACATCCACAAGCGTCAGGCATCCACAAGCGTCAGGCATCCACAAGCGTCAGGCATCCACAAGCGTCAGGCATCCACAAGCGTCAGGCATCCACAAGCGTCAGGCATCCACAAGCGTAAGGCATGCACCAGCGTAAGGCATGCACCAGCGTCCGGCATGCACAAGCTTCAAGCATTCACAAACATCAGACATCCACAAGCATCAGACATCCACAGGCGTCAGACATCCACAGGCGTCAGACATCCACAAGCGTCAGACATCCACAAGCGTCAGACATCCACAAGCGTCAGACATCCACAAGCGTCAGACATCCACAAGCGTCAGACATCCACAAGCGTCAGACATCCACAAGCGTCAGACATCCACAAGCGTCAGACATCCACAAGCATCCACAAGCATCAGGCATCAACAAGCATCAGTCATCCACAAGCATCAGTCATCCACAAGCAACAGACATCCACAAGCAACAGACATCCACAATCATCCGGCATCCACAAGCATCAGGCATCCACAAGCATCAGGCATCCACAAGCAACAGACATCCACAAGCAACAGACATCCACAAGCAACAGACATCCACAAGCAACAGACATCCACAAGCAACAGACATCTACAAGCAACAGACATCCACAAGCATCAGGCATCAGACATCCAGAAGCGTCAGACATCCAGAACCGTCAGACATCCAGAAGCGTCAGACATCCAGAAGCGTCAGACATCCAGAAGCGTCTGACATCCACAAGCGTCAGGCATCCACAAGCGTCAGGCATCCACAAGCGTCAGGCATCCACAAGCGTCAGGTATCCACAAGCGTCAGGCATGCACAAGCGTCAGGCATGCACAAGCGTCAGGCATGCACAAGCGTCAGGCATGCACAAGCGTCAGGCATGCACAAGCGTCAGGCATGCACAAGCGTCAGGCATCCACAAGCATCAGACATCCACAAGCATCAGGCATCCACAAGCATCAGGCATCCGACATCCACAAACGTCAGCCATCCACAAGCATCAGACATAACAGCTCTTCTGCCGGGCCTTCCTTCCCTGTCCTTTCTCGTCTCTGAGCCCACAGCAGAAGGTGTGCAGTGTGTTTTATTTATTTTACTGTCCATTTCGAACTGACTTTGTTGGTCAAAAAAGGATAAACGTCTAACTCGCCCCGACTGGAATCAGACCCCAGATACTTCTTGTTGCACACCGAAATATGTGGCGTAGTTAACTTGCTGAGGTGCCTTCACTTCATGGCTGGGTAGAAAAAAAACTGTAAGGAGGCAGTCAAAACAATGAGCACACTGGTAGTCCGGCTTCTCAGCACTCACTGTGCCTGCCCGCTCAGAAAGCACAAAACTGTTAGATAAGACGCTTTGCTTATGTGCAGGAACTAAAATCTGAACTCAGGTTTTGTGCCTTTGAAGCCAGAGGCCACATGTCCACCTCCTTTTGTTTGGTTACAGTGATTAACATCTGCAAATTCATTTATATTAGTAGCATGACACAGGCGCTCGAGGGGGCGCATTGAAACGTTGAATCAAAATTAAAATTGCACACAGTAAATTCCTCGAATACGGGATGTTTACTGTTGCCCTCTATAGAGGGCGATAGATAGAGTGAGGGCCATGAAGTGAAGGCACCTCAGCAAGTTAACTACGCCACATATTTCTGTGTGCAACAAGAAGTATCTGGGGTCTGATTCCAGTCGGGGCGAGTTAGACGTTTATCTTTTTTTGACCAACAAAGTCAGTTTGAAATGGACAGTAATCATAAAATAGCTCATATGGAGAGTGTGCGTCCTACAGAGCACGATATTTAAGGTGATGGGACCAGATTTGTATTTTAAGTAAGGTAGCTCAATTGGTTATTGTGTTGGTAGCAGTGATCCTTTTGTTGCTTGCATTTCGCAAGTCACAGTGCTGGTGATATAGCTAAGTGAGCTATGCATCGCATCAAACCGCTGCATGCCCTATATATGAAAGCCTGGAGTATTTTCCTAATCTTTTGTTACCTCAGGGTTGTTTAAGCAAATTGTTTTGGGTAGTAGTAAATACTAGTAAGTTCCTGAAAGTATCACAGAGCATACATAGACCTGCGCCCCTTACGTTCATATAGACCGTGGGAATTTCAAATCACGCATTCAGATTTCTGTTCTATAAGCAACTTACTAAGTGGCACACTGAGACCTCATTTAGGTTTGGTCAAAATCACACTTAAAGGTAATTTTGTAATATGAGATTCCGTTGTTATTTTCTGGCATATTTAAGTTTTTGCAAAAGTTGTAAAATATAAACACTTGCTTATATTTTTGCCTAATTCTTTGTACATTTTCTCAACTTTTAGATTGTTAGCAGTCATGAGTGGTGCTACCATTACAATCTTCACAATTTTTAAATTACAATTCTTTCGTAAATCTATTTGTAATTTGAGTTATTCATAGTATTTGGAAGTGGTTTTACAGTTTTGATTTGGAAAAAGTTAATTTATATACACTGTCTACATGTCATTATGTTGCTTAACTGTGCACTATGACAGACAGAGCACTGCTTAGCACTATAAACAAATACATAAGTAATTATTTACATAATACACTGGCATGTTGTCCACTCCACTGAAACTTGCTGTTTGAGCTTATATGATCCCGTGTGGGCATAAAGACATGGATTTTCATAGAACTTTGACATTTTTATGAAATTACACTCATAAAAATGACAATCACACAATTCTGAACATGAGTGCTATCCTCATTTAATATGAATGTACTATGACAACGTTAGAACATTGATATGTTGAAACCTGAATATGATGCATTTCCTAAAACTGCTAACACTCATAAAAAATATATGGAACTCTAAGCATTCGTAATTGTTTATTGCTCAGCTAGACCTCAGTGAGTGCTGGAGTGTCTCTTTTTTGCTCTGGTGAAAGTCTGGTAGGAAAGTGTTGGGTTCCAACTGTTTTCCTTTAACCTCCAACTGCTCCTGGTCTTGATGCTTCATGTGCCCACCCACATTCCTGTGATGACCCATATATTGAACTCACATATAACTGTGGTTACATTTTCAGCACTAGAGTCCCTACCTTCGATGCTCCTTCTGGTGTCAACACCAAGCATACTGGGGCCATCCAGGGTAATGTATATCATACCCATTGTGCATACTTGATGTTTGAGGGCCGAAAAGTTGCAAAAGAAAACAAAGATGTTTTTCGGAAGGGATGCGCCTTGGGAGAAAGCGTTCCAGAGATGTACAGCCATGTCTGGCTTTTTGTTCAGAGAAGGTGTCCTGAAAAAGTCATTTGAAGGTTAGGTTGAAGATGATTCAGGTGCCGAGAATGTCCTAATCCATATGAATGTGGAATACTGCTTTGTTTATTGAGCTATAGAGCACCAGTGCCTTAGACTGTTTCTTGAACTCTCTTTCCAGTCCCCTTATGTTGTCCCCTTGGACAAGTGACTGTCTTTGGCATCGATTTATGCAGATTTTCGATTGGTGGCAGTGTCTATACCTACCATTAACATATTTTAATGATGTCCTTTCTCAACACACTTTGTCAGTCACACAAAAAACTCTCCTTAATCCCTGTGAGAAGCAAAATAGCTACTAGACTGCAGGTCTAGCTTCTAAAGATAATAGATTCCTAAGGGTCACTGTGCTGCAGAGAGCCTATCAGTGCCGGCTTCCTCTTCAAATGCTAGTCCAATGCTTTTACCTCCAAATGTCCGGCAGCTAAACCTATAACTTGACCACCAGGGAACTCAAGGTTCAATTTATTATTTGGTGGACGGAGTCATCTCCATTGGCCTGGCGGCGAAATTAATGTCTGCCAGCCCTAGGCTACTCTGTCCGCCAAATGTACAAAATGCCAAGCAGGCAATCATTTCTAAAGCATTAGCAGGAACCGCCATCACAATGGTTCCTGTAAATCCTTTTTAAAGTTTGCCACACAGCTCTGTCAACATGATTGAGGTGTCCTTCAAACATATATATTTTTTATTTTCAAAAAGAAAATCCAGAAGCTTGAATTCTTTTGAAAAAATGAAACAAAATACCCTCACCATAGGACGTATCTCCCATGGCGAGGGGTGCATTAGACTGATGCCACTGTCCTTACTGGCAGGGTTTTCCTGACAATGATGAGCAATGAAGCGGACATCTATGTCCACCCATTTAAATTAGGTGGGTGGACCTAGAGGTCAGCCGTCTGCGGCCCATACACTGTCGGGCCATTTGAGGGGTATAACCATGGCTTAGATGGAGTACACTAATGGTCTACCCACATATAAATTCGTCATGCAGACCATCATCTTGGTGGAAAGTATACTATGCTGCCATTGTGATGGAGTATGCTTACGGCACAATATTTAAATCCCCCCCTAACTCTTTGTCTTGGGCAGTATTAGTCTCACGTTCAGTAATGTATCTAGTCTCCTCATGAGCTATAGCCATGCTCTCCAGGGGAAAAAAAACTGTCCATAGGTCAGGTATTTTACCACATAAAGAATCCCTTTGTTGTGGGCATGGCTGTCGAGCTTGCCTGTCATATTTGTCACATTGGACACCCTGCTGCTCTTTTAGGGGCAAAATACTCTGCTCAGACACTCTAGATTCCAGCAACATCAGTGCCCGACGGCCGTGACCAGATGTGTCCCCCATCCTGCTTATTACTATGCGGCCTGTGCGCTGTGGCCTGACGTGGCCCTCAGAGCCCTCCTGGGGGCAGGGCCCGTGGGTGAGCCTGAGCCAGGAGTCACAAAGTGTTCGGTTTCTGCGGCCAGATCACACGTGTGAGGGTTTTGGACGGAGCTCTGTTGATTACGGGTCTACCCTTTGGGTCCTACCTGCATTGCGGTGTACTCAACAGCCTGTGACGCGGATTTATCCCGGTGCGCGGACCCTGCTTGGCTGATTTGGGCTAGACGTGACCTGAGTGGACCTCCCTGCTAACACCAATGTTGTGCCCTTGCTTTATACCCCACACCTACTGCTCCTCTGGTGGGCGCCCGTTATAGAGGTGAGGATGTATATTACTCTGGCACACGGCGGGTTTGATCGGACTGCTTCGCCTAACACTGCCTTGCTGCCCTGCAGTCTCCAACCTTCCTTAAACCATTTTTATTAGCTGCATCCAGAGGATACTATTAATATATCCCTGTGATTTCATTCTTAAGACCAGGGGATAGCCTCACCTCCCTCGTGCTTTATTCCCTGCTTCAGCAGATTGGGACCTCAGCCTAGGCACCGCCGCATGTGTGAATTGGACTGCCAGAGTGTGGGCACCTTGGGCTGTGTTACTCTTCTTTCGCTCCCCATTTGTTGTCCATAGTCCACCCCTCGGGAGACATCTACTGACCCTGTGCCTCTACTTACTTTCTTCAGCTTTTTGGAGCTATCCCCATTGTGCTGCTTGCATTACATTTTTCTGTTTAACTTGGAGGCTCTTTGCCAGACTCTGGTACTGTCATCTGCTATTCTGCCTCCTGCGGTCTCCCCGTTTACTGCAACCTGTCTCTATTGGCTAGTGTCTGGCTGTTCTTTCGTGCACCGCCCATTATCCCAGTTGGTTCCGGCACCCTCAAATGACGCACACATTAAAATGAGGCATGGAGATCCCAGGCAAAAGCAACTTATCTTCAAACCAGCCAGGACCCTACGCTGTCAAGGCTTACCCTCTGATTCTACCGGTGCCCCAGATAATACAATGGAAGACCCCACCATCAGAAGGCACGGCCACCATTATGGCCGAATTTCACACTGGCTTTAAGTCTGTTGCCTCCAGATTTGATACCCTAACACAGGGTTTTGATACCATGCCTGAGCATCTTCACTGTCATAATATGGGGCTTGATGGTATGGAGTGCAGGATCTCGGAGATTGAGGATGGCAGTGTTGATTTAGCTAAGCATCCTGAGCATGTGGAGCATCTCCTCTAGACCACTGCAACTAAAAATGAAGTCTTAGAGGCAAGATCCTGGCGTAATAATAGCTGGCATACCTGAATCCCCCAGTACAGGACAAATGGATGTCCTTGTGAAACACCTCTTAGTGGAGCTCTTTGACAGGAAGTCCTTCACAGATACCTTTGTGATCGAGAGAGCTCACCAATCAGTTTGTCCCCTGCCAGTCCCTGGGTTCGCCGCCTCAACAGATCATTGCCAAGATCCTGAATTTTAGAGATCACAATACTGCATTATGAATGGCCTGCGATAGGGTTCGCTACTATACCAGAGATCTGTAATTTCGCTATATCCTGACCATACTCCAATAGTGCAAAAGTCCTGTTGCACTCGTCAAAAGATGGGGCTAAAATATGGGATACTCTATCCCGCACGTCTTTGGGGGAACTGGACAGCGGACATCATACCTTCAACACCCCATGCGGATGCTGGAAAGTTTTGTAAGAAAATCCCCTCTTGTTAATCCCCATCTAGCACAAGTCCTGGTGCTGCAGCTCCAGATGACTCTGCGCCTACTTCGCCTACGTCGCACTAACTTTAACCTATCTCAAGCACTTTGTTATGCTTAGCCTATGGTTACCTCTCCATTGCTATCTATCATGCTGAACCGCTGTTATAAACCCCAGTGTGCCCCAATATAGGCCTAGGTAGTCACACAACCCTTTACCTAGATCTGTCCTACCATTGTTCTAAATAACTGACCTTTCTCTGACCTTTTACCTAGTTAGGTGCTACATAAATGTTGTGTGGTTTTCTCTGAAAACTAGCCTAATTTATTATACATGAGGATTCTCTGTATCACAGCAAAATTACCCTCTTCTGCATAATAACTGTATAATGGTCACCGCAATCGTCATCCTTGCCCAACATGCCCACAGCACACTTCTAGGTAAAACCGCTGAGAGTACCTTTCAGGTATATAAGCACTACATCTTCGCTGGGCAAGCCAGAGGAGAAAAAGACTTCCATGCTGACAAGCTGATAAGAGACGCTGAGGTCCCTGCATGCAGACACTCCAGCATGCAGTGGTCTGACATCTTTCGTGGGGTGTCCATCTCAAGACCAAGACGGGGTCCTTCGCTCTCCCACATCAGGTAATGGGGTTGGCTCTATCCTAAGGGGATTTTTGGCTATACACCTACATACATGCTAGGTACACTTAGGTGCATCTAGTTAGGGTTTGCATTGTAGGAGTATGCATTAATATTGTCATATATCTATATGCCTGAATATATTCATTGTTTTAGCACTATGGTAGGAGGCATATGGGCTGCAGATGGTACATTATGAATAGATCGCCATCTGGTGTTGGGCTCGGATGATTGCACTTGTTTTTCTCTTGGAGAAGTCTTTTGTTGTCACGAGGCTGGTGACTCCTCTCTTGGGTGATAGTGCGCATGGGCATCGGCTCCATCCTTAATTGTTTTTTTCCGCCATCGGGTTCGGATGAGGCTCGAAGCGCTCCGGATCGACTTCGAGAAAAAGTTATATTTCAAGTCAACGGTATTGTTTATCGAGCGCGAGTTCATTCCCATTTCAACGCGCTTTAACTTCAACACCGAAGATTTCTAACTCTACATCGACGGGACCGGGAGGCCTATTTCGACGTAGTCCAGCCCGGAGTCCATGGAAAGGACTCCATTCAAGAAATGTCCAACGTTTGGTGCTAAATTCCCACACAAGGACCTACACGAGGTGTGCAACCTCTGTTTGTCACCTGACCACGAATCCAGGGATTGTGAAACCTGTGCGGCTTTCTCCTCCAAGTCGACTATTAGAAACCGTCGAGCCCGAAGACACGAGATGTCGAGGATGGAGTCAGATGCAATCCCAGAACTGTTCGAGATCGAACACTCCGAGGAGGAAGAAGATGAGGACGGGTCGGGGTCAGAAGCGGACGAGTCTGATGTCGGAGAAGTCGACGTTCATCAAACCATGAGCGACGACGTCCCTTTGCAAAAAAAACGACCCCAATTGGTGTCGACCCCGCCTTCGAGCCCGGTCAGACAACCAAAAAAAGTTTCCGACGCCCCGCCTTCTGGCTCGGCAACGAAACCGAAACACTCGGTCTCCCACTATGTCGGATCCGAGAAACGGTCGACATCGACACCGAAGCTCCATACCAAAGAGAGCTCAAAGTCGAAACATTCCATGTCGAAACCGAAACATGCTTCGACGTCGAAGACTCCCTCGACACCGAAAAAATCGGACTCGAGCAAACTCTCGGGGCAGAAAACACATAACACCGAGGCACAGAAGCAAATGCACCTATCGGACCCAAAGGCTTCGGTACCGACACAGGAGCAAGAGACAGATCCAAAACAAAAGACTTTGTTCATTGATCCACAAACTGGCAAGGTGGTGACAAAACCACCTAAAACGAGGAAGACTCAAACGTTGGAGGGGAAAGCTCCTCCTCCTCCTAAGAAGAGAACAATGGGGACAAATACAACTCCTCCCCTTTCTCCACAGCCTATGGACACACCCTCTTCTCCTCTTCCTCATACTCTGCCAGCTATCCCTCGACCTTTTACACCACGCCCATCTACACCTCAAACAGATGTAGAAAGTGACACAGGGGATGGGGACCTTCCTGGGGATGATAACAATACTATCCCAGAAGACACAGACCCATGGGAAGATTAGGATGCAGTGACGGATAATGATAATGACCCTGACCTGTAACCCTCAAAACCCTCTCCCCCTGATGATAATTTGATTTTTGCACAATTGATTAATAGGGCAGTAAAATACCACAAGGTAGATTTACATACGGAACCTCAGATAGAAGATTTCCTTTTAGAAACACTACTTGCTGCACAAAAATCTTCAGGGACCCTACCAATGCTTAAGGGTCTCCTCACTCACACATCAGATATATTTAAAGATCCTGTGAGGGCTAGGGTGTTAAACCCAAGAATTGACAAAAAGTATAAGGCAGCCCCAAAAGACCCAGTATTTATTAAGGGCTAAATACCTCTGGACTCGTTAGTAGTCTCAAATGCTCGTAAGAGGGCAAACTCACTAACAGGAATAGCTCCTCCTCCTGACAAGGAGTCTAAGTTAATAGATGCCTCTGACAAGAGAGTAGCATCTCAAACAGCAAACAGCTGGCGCATAGCAAATACTCAAGCGCTACTTGCACGCTATGATAGAGCTCATTATGATGAGTTAGAGAAACTCATTACACATCTCCCTAAGGAACATCAAAAAAGGGCAGAGCAGCTGATACAAGAAGGGAAGATAATAACCAACACTTCCATTAAGTGCGCCTTAGACGCAGCAGACACTGCGGCTAGATCTATTAACACCAGTATCATGTTAAGAAGACATGCATGGCTCAGGGTCTCAGAGTTCAAACAGGAGGTACAACTTTCTTTATTGAACCAGCCTTTTGATGGGAAAGCACTCTTTGGCTCAAGCACAGATGAGGCGTTGGAGAAAATGAAAAAGGACACAGAAACGGCTAAGTCAATGGGAGCATTGCAGCAGCCATCTCAGAGAGGTTCCTTTCGTAGGTCCACCTATAGAGGCGGATCAAAAAATACGGGCACAACCCAGCAATTAACCTCTTTTACACCAACATCACCTAAAGGTAATTCTAGAGGCAGTTACAGAGGTATCAACAACAAAGGTAGAGGTCGCGGAAGCAACAACAACCGCAACTCTCCTACCCCAAAACAGTGACTTCATACAGCTCCCCCCAGACCATGCAGCACCGGTCGGGGGACGCCTATCACAGTTCCTACCTGTCTGGGAAAACATCACTTCAGACTGGTGGGTGAGACAAATTATCCAACATGGTTATTGCCTAGACCTCACTGCTACCCCAAAAAACATCCCCCCCAGACAGCGTCCAATGAGTCAAGACCATCTGACATTATTAAAACAGGAGGTACTATCGCTGTTACAAAAGCATGCGATAGAGGAGGTTCCACAACATCAACAAGGAACAGGAGTATACTCTCTATACTTTCTAATTCCCCAAAAAGACGGATCTCTAAAGCCTATACTAGACCTCAGACCTCTCAATGGATACATACATTCGGAACATTTCCACATGATCACGCTCCAACAGGTACTTCCTTTACTGAAGAAAGGGGACTTTCTTTCTACACTGGATCTAAAAGACGCCTACTTTCATATACCAATTCACAAAGCTCACAGAAAATACCTCAGATTTGTAATAGAAGGATGACATTATCAATTCAAGGTCCTTCCGTTTGGAGTCACAACAGCACCAAGGGTGTTCACAAAATGCCTAGCAGTGGTTGCAGCACACCTAAGAAGACAGCAAATACATGTCTTCCCTTACTTGGACGACTGGCTAATAAAGGCCACGTCGCAAGAGGAATATCTTTAAAACACACAAAAGACAATTCAACTGCTGCACCAGCTAGGGTTTACGGTGAACTATAAAAAATCCCACCTGCAACCAAACAAAGTTCAACAATATCTGGGGGGCTACTATAAATACAGAAAAAGCCATAGTATACCCCAATCCAGTCAGGATTCAGACAATGCTTACCCTAATTCAAAGATTTCAACCGCAACACTCATTAGCAGCTCGAGTGTTCATGCAGTTATTAGGGATGATGTCCTCTTGCATACTGTTAATCCCATATGCCAGACTACAAATGCGTCCGCTTCAAGAATGTCTAGCAACACAGAGAAATCAGGCTCAAGATCAGATTACAGATCTGGTGTTGGTAGACGACCGCACACAGCGCTCTCTGGAGTGGTGGAATACAACAAACATTTCCAAAGCGCGGACGTTCCTAGAACCAATTCCACAAGTGGTAATAACAGCGGATGCATCGCTCACCGGATGGGGAGCTCATATGGAGAGATACACAGTACAAGGGAGATGGAGTGTTCAGCACAAACAACTGCACATAAATCATCTAGAACTACTAGCAGTGTTTATAGCATTAAAAGCTTTTCAAATGCATATTCTCAACAAAGCAGTCCTGGTCAGACCGAACAACATGACGGCAATGTATTATATTCAAGAACAGGGGAGGACACACTCTCTCCAACTATCCAGACTAGCGCAGGAAATTTGGAGATGGGCCATTCCTCAAAACATCTATCTGTTAGCCGAACACCTTCCAGGAGTTCAAAATCAGATAGCAGACATCTTAAGCAGAGAGTCAGAACAAATACACGAATGAGAACTGCACAACCAAATACTGCAGCCATTCTTCCAAAGATGGGGACAACCGGAGATAGAACTCTTTGCCACTCATCAGAACGCAAAATGCCAAAGCTTCGCATCCGGGTACCCACACCACCTGTCGCAGGGCAATGCATTATGGATAAATTGGTCCAACAAATTTGCATACGCTACTCCCTGTACTCCCCCAAATATTCCTCCCAGACTACGTCCAATGTCCTCAGAACATCTGACACTTCTCAAACAAGAGGTTCTCCCTCTATTACAAAAACATGCAATAAAACCAGTCCCCTTGCCTCATCAAGGCACAGGGGTTTACTCCCTCTATTTCCTAATTCCAAAAAAGGAAGGCTCTCTCAGGCCCATATTGGACCTCAGACCCCTAAACCTCTACATTCAATCGGATCACTTCCATATGGTCACTCTCCAACAGGTGCTCCCACTGCTTCAACAGGACAACTTTTCTCCACTCTGGACTTAAAGACGCCTACTTTCATATTCCCATTTACCCCGCTCACAGATAATATCTCAGGCTCCTTGTAGACGAACTACACTACCAATTCAAAGTCCTCCATTCGGGGTGACTACAGCACCCAGGGTCTTCACCAAGTGTCTAGCCGTAGGGGTGGCCCACTTACGAAGGCAGCACATTCATGTCTTCCCTTATCTGGGCGACTGGCTCATAAAAGCCAGGTCGCCCAGCAGCTGTGTGCAACACACACACACAATACATGACTTGGGATTCACAGAAACCTCACCAAATCCCACTTCCAACCGTCCAGCCTACAACAGTATCTAGGGGCTACCATAGGCACTTCAAAAGCTCCAGCATACCCCAGCCCAGTCAGGATAACCGCCATACAGGCTCTATTGACAAAATGTCTGCCTCAACACTCACTTCCAGCTCGAGTGTTCATGCAGTTAATTGGAATGATGGCCTTTTGCATTCTCACCGTCCCTTATGCAAGACTCCAAATGCATCCCTTACAGGAGTGTTTAGCACGTCAATGGAACCAGGCTCAAGGTCAGTTAACAGATCTGGTGTTGGTAGATGACTGCACCCATCGCTCTCTACAGTCGTGGAACGCACAAAACCTTTCCAAAAGGTGTCTGTTCCTTGACCCAGTTCCACAGATAGTGCTAACAGCAGACGCATCGCTCACCCGCTGGGGAGCTCATCTTCAAACCCATACCATTCAGGGCATGTGGACCACTCAACAGAAACAATTCCACATAAATTAACTGGAATTGTTGGCAAACTTCCTAACGTTAAAATCTTTGAACTCCACCTTGTAGGCAAAGCTGTCCTGATCCGTACAGACAACATGACAACGATTTATAACATACAAAAACAGGGAGGGGGGCACACTCTCTCCAGCTTTCACACCTAGCTCAAATCATATGGAAATGGGCCATTCCTCAGAATATATATCTCCTTGCAGAACACCTACCAGGAGTACACAATCAGATTGCAGATCTGCTCAGTCGTCAAAGCCAGCAGATCCACGAATGGGAACTTTATCCTCAAGTTCTGCTGCCATTCTTTCAAATGTGGGGTCACCCAAAAATAGACATATTCGCCACACATCAAAACACAAAATGCCCAAGCTTCACATCCAGGTATCCACACCCATTGTCCAAAGGCAATGCGCTATGGATGAACTGGGCAGACAAATTTGCTTATGCTTTTCCGCCTCTCCCACTCATTGCGCTGGTGGTTCAGAAGCTTAAACACCATTCCCTCACAATGATCCTGATTGTCCCCTCATGGGGCCGTCAACCATGGTTCACAACCCTCTTGGAACTATCAGTAGTTCCTCATCAAAAGTTACGCCTCTCACCGAAGGTTCTCACTCAGAACCATGGAGAGATAAGACATCCAGATCCCCGTCAACTCAGCCTTGTGATCTGGCACCTGAAATCTTAGAGTTTGGCTACCTCAATCGCCCACCAGACTGCATGAACATCATTAAAGAGGCTAGGCGCCCTACCACTAGAGCTTGCTATGCCGCAAAGTGGAAAAGATTTGTAATTTACTGTACAAACAACCAAATCAACCCACTAGATGCTTCTATTCAATACATCATCTGTTACCTTTTGCATCTACCCCAATGTAACCTGGCTTATACATCCATTAGACTGCATCTCACTGTCATAGCAGCTTATCTTCAAAACACACACTTGTCTTTGTTTAGAGTACCAGCTATCAAAGCTTTTATGGAAGGACTTAAAAGAATAAGTCTGACCCTGTGCCTCATGGGAACAGTCCAGCCCGAACTGCCAAGCCATGTCTTCCCTGGACCGGAAACAAGCAACCTGGGACCGGTTTCTGGCTAATCAGCCATCATCAGCCAGGCTAGCTTGAATCCAGTGGCAAAGTGAGCAAGGGACCCACTGTTCCCATGAGGCACAGGGTCAGACTGATTTGCATATGGCCATGTCTGAACTGGGATGGCGGAGTGAGCTAAAGAATGATGATGGATTAAACCCAATTCAGTTGACTGGGGGTGAGTGCTTGCAATGTTCAACACTCCGACCATCATCCCCTTTGATTTTGCTTTGTTTGCCCTGCTCCAGTATGGAACTTAAATGTGGTCCTTACCAGGCTCATGGGTCCCCCATTTGAACCTATGCATAAATGCGAAAGTCAATTTCTCACCTGGAAAGTAGCTTTTCTCATTGCCATCACCTCTCTCAGAAGAGTCCGTGAACTCCAGGCATAAAAGAACCATTTCTACAAATTCACCATAACAAAGTGGTTCGTAGGACTAACCCAAAATTTCTACCTAAAGTCGTGTCTACTTTCCACCTTAACCAGTCTGTAGAACTCCCAGTGTTTTTCCCTCTACCAGACTCAGTAGCAGAACGAGCCCTTCACACGCTAGATGTGAAAAGATTGATACTTTACTACATTGAAAGAACAAAATCCTTCAGAAAAACTAAAAAACTTTTGTGTCTTTCCCCCTACCTCATAAGGGCAATCCTATCTCAAAAGCAGGAATTGCAAGGTGAATTGTTAAATGCATCCAAATATGCTATGCTAAAGCCAAATGCACATTAACCATTCCCCCTAGAGCTCATTTCACACGTGATCTAGGGGCAGCTATGGCATTCTTAGGGAACATTCCCCTAGATGACATCTGTAAAGCAGCAACTTGGTCTACACCATACATGTTCACAAAGCACTATTGTGTAGACCTGCAAACAAAACAACAAGCTAGTGTGGGCCAGGCTGTATTAAGAACACTTTATCAAACCACTGCAACAGATACAGGTAGCCACCGCTAAAGGAATAACTGCTGTATAGTCTATGCATAAGTATACGATCTACAGCTAATATGCCTCGAATGGAAAATGCTACTTACCAGTATGCATCTATTCTTGGCATGTAGATCTGTAGATTCCTATACCCCCACCAGCCTCCCCGGATACCTCTATCTGTTCCAGTACTATTTTACTTAGATACATTACACATGGACATATTTTATAATTCTTACTAACGCCATCATAACCCTTCATGGCAAAAACAATCTGGAGATGGAGTCGATGCTAAGGAGGAGTCACCTACCTCGTGACTACAAAGACTTCTTCCAAGACAAGAACAAAGTGCAAACATCTGATCCCAACACCAGATGGTGATCTATGCATTAGTATACGAATCTACAGCTCTACATGCCAAGAACAGATGCATACTGGTAAGTAGTATTTTCCTTACTGTTTCCACGGTCCCTGAGGGGTCAGGGTTGTCATGTTCGATAGCTGCCCCAAACTATTCGCTCCTTGGTAAGGTTGGGGGCTTATAGTAACACTGAGAGCTAGCTGGTCTACAGACTAACATATCCTTTGGGGGTGTCCAGAATCAGTCTGGACACCAATCCCTTGGTTTATGTTGTCTAAACGCGCAGATCCTATATAGATTTGTAGGAACTACGCAACATCACTGCTGGCTCACATCATTTAACTAGACATTATATTGTATTGTGCCATGCTATTTCATTTTTATATTACCTATTTGTCCAATGATTATTATCATTGCATACTTATTGTTCCTCCTGGGCTATTATCCTCCGGGCGTTGTCACCCCCCTATGGTGTTTGTATTTCTGTTGTTTTGGGCTAATTGGGCTCTCCAACTTATGTTCTGGCTGGAGTGGGAGTGGGGTATTGTGGTTTGGCTTTTTACATTCCTTTTTGCTAAAGTCCCCATGGAACATGGTGGGTTTACCCTTGCAAGCTTTATTCCTACATATTATTTTCCAACATTATGCCCTTAGGTGTGTGTTCCACTCTCCTGCATGACATGGAATATTAGAGAATTGAACAATCCTCAGAAAGGTAAACAGGTCTTCACGTATTTACGTCGCCTCTGGGTCCAGGTGGCTTTCCTTCAGGAGACACACTTGGCTCCAATGACTGACTGGGGGTACACATCCTCATAGGATACACATACACATTGCTATTTCTCTCATTATAGTTCGTACTCCCTTGAGGTGTGCATATTGATACATAGTAGTGTCCCCTTTCAGGTGATATGGACTTCCTCTGACTCATCTGGTCGGTATTTATTTTTGATGCGTGAGTTGTCAGGTCGAACAGTTCTATTTGTCAATGTATATGCACCAAACACCGACTCCCCTGACTTCTTTAGCGATTTGTCTTCACAGATCAGCCAATATCAGACTGCCTATATTTCTTTTGGCGGCGACCTAAACCTTACCCGGCAACCTGAGCGCGATTCCACTGGCTCTAAAACCATTTCCAAACCTCATTCTTTACAGACCCTCACAGGCCTCCTCAATACATTTCATATGATAGACGCATAGCGCTATAATTTTCAGAGTCAGCGGGAGTATACTTTTTACTCTGCCACACACAATGTGTGGACTCGCATTGATCATTGATACATGTCCCCCGGCGCTGGCTTGTGGTTGCAGACTATCACTCACTTCCCCAGCACACTATTTGACCACGCCCCTTTGGGACTCACATTACACATACTCTTACATGTCCTTGTGACCCGACAGTGGTGATTTCCCCCTAATGCGCTGTATGACACGGTTGTTCGCTCTGAAGTTCGAAAGCCTGTTGTCAAATTTTTCTCCACTAACACTGGCTCTGTCAAGACCTCCCCCTACGTCCCTCACCCCTACACTATGGGAGGCCTTCAAGGCCTTTTAAGCGGAATGTGCATCTTGAAACATTCAGGAGTGCTTTCCAGTATCTGTGCTGAACTTGCTAGTGTGGATTATGGGCTTCGAGCACTAGTAGACTCCACGATAGGTCGAAATTGTGCATACATTTCATGACCTTGCTACGTGTAATGTTGCTTATCTGTGGAAAAAACCTGGATCACGTTGGTACTGTGACGGTAAACGTCCCAACTGCACTTTGGCACGCCTGCTTTGTCCCCCGTGCCATACCACTTACACACGCCTGTGAAGGCCGGATGGCATGAAATCACTGATGCCGCTTCCCTTTTGGCAAACTTTACTGACTACTCTAAGGCACTTTACACGTCCCGCCTGGGTGCTGGTAAAGCGGTATTGACTAACTAACTGTCTAAAATCACCATGTTATGGCTTGAGGCCGGCCAACAGCAGTTCCTTGCCTCTCCCATCACATGTGAGGAAATCTCGCAGGCCATAGAGGACTTGAGTGGAAGCACGGCCCCTGGCTCAGATGGGTTCACTGGCGACTTTTAGAAAGCTTATAAACCACCTCTTGTCCCCAATTTATTAGAAATGTATGCTAATTCTCTTGAGGGGGCTCCCTACCACCCATGCTGCGGAAAGCTATAATTATAGTTTTAATCCGCCCATAAAGCCTCCTTTCCACTGCTCATCATATCGCTCATTATCCCTTATCAATTTCAATACTACAATATTAGCCTTTGAAGAAGTGAGGTTCTAATTACAGCACACCAATAATTTAAATTCTTTCAGTCTTTGTATGCGTATTGGACAGATGAAAACTCAAACTGTTGTAACCAGTAGAGTTTAAAAGGAGACACAACATTCAAACAGCATAAGGGTGAATTAGTGATCCAATGTAGAGTCAAAAAAGGTCCTCTTCAAATAGCGTTATTTATGTTTTCTCCTTTATTCAAATTTCATAAAAAACTGGTTCTCCCAGCATAAACATCGCCAACACGTGTTTAGTCTCCCACAGAGACTTCATCAAGGCATAGAAAATAGTAGGTAGATGTTTAGTAGACTGACAAGTTTGACATCAAACTTCTCAGTACATTAAACCCACACTGATGCCAGTGTGGGATTTAATGTAAAATGCACTACAGAGGGCATCTTAGAGATGTCCCCTAAAACCTAACCTACAATCCATGTCTTGTCCGAGAGGCTGCCTACGGTCTCCTGGGCCTGCAACAATGCCCATCATGGGCAAGGTGCTAGGTCTCCTCCCCCAGGATGGGCAGGGGGAAGCTTCAAAGGCATGCCGCCTTTATGAGCTTCTTAAGGCCACTTGCTGTTCTCAGCAACTGGCCCCACCAGTTCTAACCCCTACTCTGGCGGGAAACCCTATGTGAGGAAAGGGGGTATGCCAGCCTGTGCCAACTCCACCCCTCAGGTGGGAGAGGCGAGGTGAAGCACAACTCGAGGCTCCTGCCATCTTGAGGATGGGGTGGCCTGCCCAATCAGAGATAGGCTCCTGCACCCCCCTCCCCCCCCCCCCCCCCCCCACAGGATAGGAGCCGATAGGGGGTGTACTCACCCCAGGACAGGGACCTACTGGTCCCTGCCCTAACGCCCCTAAAGTTAGCATTTAGGGGCACCCTGAATCTCCCTTCCTCAGATCCCGATTTTGAAACAAGAAAGGAGACCAAGAAGACCTGCCGTGCAGCTGCTAACAAGAGGACAACACCAACTGAATTGGCCCCAGCCCTACAGGCCTGTTGATCCTTGTACCTGCTCCTGCTAAATTCAGGCATCTCCTGCGGACAGCAACCTCGAGAACCCCGGAGGACCTGCCTGCCTTGACCCTCCTAGAGACTGGGACTCCCATGAGCAGTGGTTCTGCTTAAACAACAATACCCCTGGTGCCAGCCAGGAACTGTGAATCCAGCCCACTCTGCACCCGCCGAGCCCGGCCTGTACCAAGAGGACAAAGACCCTGAGGACGTCCCACCGGTGATTCTGACCTGGAATCCAGTACCTACGGACCCTCCTCGACGACCCAGACGACGCCTGCAGCCTCAGAACCAGGGACCGCCCCAACCGCGACCAGCAGAGGGTAACATTTCCCAATGCCAAAAGCCGCCCCTTGTGCCCAACTCCGGGGTACCTACCTATCCTCCAAGATCCCAACTTACCCTTAGAAGTGTTGGTTGCTGCAGAAGATCCTCCATCTCCGAGCCTACAGCCTTTGTTCACTTTCCAAGATCTCCATTAAATAACATTGAGCACCCGACGGCTCAAATGCACCTTGCACCTAGCCGCCCGAATGCCCCTGGCAGTGCAACCTTTGTCCTGATCTACTTCCCCATTTGTCCTGAGCAAGTGACCAGGAGCCCAGCTCCCACAGCCACGTGGCCTGCTTGCCAGCAGCCACCAACCGAAGGCCCCCTGCCTCTCATTGGATAACATTGGGCCTAACTACCTCTGCACCGGCTGCCCCTGTGCCGCTGAGGGTGTACCAACTGTACCTACCTGACCCTGGAAGACCCCTGAGTCCATGCCCAGAACCTTAATTCTGCCAGTCGAGTACTTATCTAAAAGCCGATAACTCACTTTTCTTCCATAGGCTAACATAGACTGGTTTCGCTTGGAAATTCTTCTAAGTGTGGAGTTTTGGAACTTTAAATATTCAACTAAAATCAGCTGAACAAGGAATTCTGATTTACTCGCCTGTTATCAGGAGAGACCTCAGTGCTGCATCTTGTAGCTCGGTACTTACCCTGAAAAGTAATTCTAACCGTACTTACCAGTAACTTGAATTTCCTTCCATGGAATATCATTGCCTGCTTTTTGCTGAAAAAGTTTCTACGTGCCTATTTTTGAAAATAACAAATATTGTTTAAAAATCGTGCCAACGAAAAAAACTTAATTACTTGCCTGTTTTAGATAGATGGCCCAGTGCTGAACCTAGGAGCCCAGCACTGGATTACAAAAGTAACGTAAACATTCTTTACCTTCAAACTGAATTTCCTTCCATAGGATAACATTGGTAAATTCATCTAGAAAAGTTTCCAAGTGTCAACTTTTAAAATACAATAATATTCCTTAAAAAGCACTACTGTAACCAAAACGCTTTTACTTAATTGTTTACAGTGCATGTCCCAGGACTGAATCTAGGATCCAGTCCTGTGGTTAGAAAAGTAATCTACAAAGTAACTAACTGCCATTGTCATTAAGGAAGATTGACAACCTGCTGTCTTTCAGAAAAGAGCTCAAAACATGGCTGTTCTGCCAATAATTCCTTCTGTTTCCTTGTTTTGTGCTTTGCCGGGTCTGACAGTGCCGGGACACTCTGATTGAGTAGCTTAGCGCTCTACAAAACCCCGATAACATAACATAACATAACATAACAAAGCAATTGCATTTAACTAGAAATTACCATTGAACTCAATGTTGCATTGTGTTTGAAATTGAGTTGCCTATTGCACCAATTGTAACTATTATGTCTATCGCCTATTTGAAAAGTATTTAACTAAAGTAACTCATTCAGAGAAAGTATATTTTGATACCTTGTTGGTTCTAAAATAAAAAACTATATCTTTTGATACAAAACAATTGGCCTGGAGTTCAGTCTTGAGTGTGTGAAACCTTTTGCTGACTGAGTGTGTACAGCAAATTCTTTACACTGTCCTCTAATTCTGCCTTACTGCTCGACCAAGCTACCACTTTAGAGAGTAAGGTTATATCTAGGCTTTCCTGTTTTCAGTTTCTATTTTTGTTAAATTCTGGTGGTGTTTTTTCAGTGTTTTCCAGTGATTTCAATACCTTTAAAAAACTGTGCTTTTCAGTGGTTATTTATTTTGCGCCATAAAAAAACAGCAGAAACAGTGTTTTACCGGTGTTTATGGAACGCTTTGCTTTTATTATTGCTTGCTTTCTTCACTGATGCATGGCTTACAGACAGTGAACGTAGAGTGTATATTAGGTCTAAATACATTTTTCGAAGTCAAACTTATTGTAGTACACCATACAATATTTCTTCAGTGAGTCTTTGGTCATGCGCGCTCTCCCTTTCCTTCCCATGTAAACTTTTATTTGTGAAAAGACCCTTTCAACATTGATACTTGAGACTGGCAACGTCAAAACAGCCTGAACACAATTCACCAACTCTGGCCACTGACGTAGCTTTCCATGCCAATGTAGGTGGACCTGAAGCTTGAGATTCTCTGGGACAAGTTCTGCAACATATGCGTTGAACTGAATGCATATGCCCTCAGAGTTATTAAAGCAGTCAAAAATGAAGCAGTACTTTTCAAAGTCTTGAGAAAATTTCACTTTAGGGAAGGGATCTAGCATTTGTACCACCGTGAGGCTACATCGACTTCAAATGCCATGGTTGGTGAAGGGGCATTTCTATGCATCATTGCAAGCTATTTTCATGCATTGTAAAATTGAATTTCCTGAATTGATCCTCAACATTTATTTGCTTACTAAGTAGCAAACATTCTCATAGGGAACATGTTGCAGTGCCAATGACACTAAAAGTGTCGCCTAGCCTCCTCTTGAGGAGATGTTCCCCATCTATACCAATTATGCTGAACACTTGGTAGACAAGGGAAGAGGTGTCGTATACGAATCCAATATATGCCTCATAATTATCACGCTAAACATCACACTAAATCTGACAAAATTGAAAAGAAACACAACGGTTGTGGTTCACCTGATACAAGAAAGCACCTCGAAATAGAACACTTTATCTGTTATAGTGGAGTTTAGCCCCAGGGGTGGGGGAAAATCAGAAGAGGCACAACACAGTTTAAAGTTCAGGCTGTGCACATTATTATTCAAAACGAGGGCTGGTTCCAATTTACCAGCATGCAAAAGGCACACGAAGCACGAACCTAAGCTCCGGAACACATACACACTACCCGTGCACCCCAGTCTCCACTGTTTATCGAGCAAAAGGGAAACAAACAATGCAATCCCGCAAAAAAAACAGTGCCAGGCAGCAGGGGAACTACTGTTGCAAGACACTTTCCAGAGCGACATGTCCCTTTTGTAGCTTATGAAATCAACTGAATGTGGGGGTGTTTGCATAAATCTTAATGCAATTCGGAGCTAAATCTGATTACAATGAGTTTGGTTGTAGGACTGACCCATCTGTGCAGTATGAGCCTCTTCTCTTCTGCGGAGATTCTGTAATCCTGAATTATATGCATTTTCAATTTAACAACTTTTTTATGAATTTAGGAGGGATGTACTATGTGCAACAGACAAGTTGTTTCCACTATCTTCAATATTGGGTTCACTGCCCCCCTACCCAATGAGGGTCGGAATAGGTGATAGGTCGGTGCTTCAGGGTCACTTCTGGGCTCATTTTTTTAGGGCCTCAGTCAACCAGCCCACAGAACAAGGGGAGGAGTATGGCAGCGTCCGTTGGGCCATCTATACCTCAGTCACACCCCCCACTCCATCTTAGCCAGGCTGGGGGCCAGGTGTTCCTTGGGCCATTCACACCCTGGCCCCCCATGTGTCGGACCAGCTCAGCAGCAGTGTTACCCCCTCCCCGCCAGGCCACAACATGCAGGCCATAGTGGGTGGGATAAGAGGAAGTACGCATAGGCCTTGCTCGGGGCCAGGTATTCTGGGCCGGCCCCAGTGTATTTTAGGCCGTGGTGGAGGGGGTGTGCCTCTCTTTAGGCTCCGCTGTGACCTGACAGAGTCCCAGCATAGGCTAAGCATACTGTGATTCTGGACAACTCAGTTAATCTCACACAAGCTTGTTTTTGTAAAAACAAGCAATTGTTATAAGCTATTGCCATTCTTAAGGGTTGTTGGACAGAATGTATGTGTAACAACATTGTGCACCACGATGGTTTATGATCCGAAATTCCTTAAGAAGGTGTTTTTTAAGACACTGGCTACTTTGGCCTAAATCTGTTTTTAAAAAAAACAGTTATCAAATTCTTATGTTTTGTACATTCATTACTTTGAAAAACAGCCTCTAAATACCAGATATAAACGGCACCAGCAAAGTATACCTCAGTTACACCTGCTTTTAAACACAACAAGCACGTTATTCGAAGAATTGCAAAGGGAATTACAATGTATTTAAATAGCTATAGTTTTTCTGAAATTATGACCCTTACTCTTTCTATTGCAACCACACACTTTTAAAACGTGTGTTTGGTGCAAATCTATAATCTATGTATGCTTTAAAAGCCAAATTCACCTAGTCTAAACTACACAGTACAACTCTTTATGCATTGAAATAGTCACAAAGGTCACCAGAATCTGTATTCCCTGATCAGATTGTATATGTACTCCACATCTGCTTGACTAAGAGCATAATTATTTTGCATGTTATACAATTTGTATATGACCCGATATAAAATTGTACAATTCTATTAAACAATGTCCACGTATCTCATGCCCACAAGCAGAAAATGTTTGCATGTTCGCTAAATGTTTTCAGGGCCTCAGTCAACTAGCCCACCGAACATTTCATGCTGTCCCACTCCCCTGTGGTGCTCACAAACTGAGGTGGGGAGGACATTAGCATGCTGGGCTATGTTTGCCTCAGACACACCCTCCCCAACATCCTGAGCCAGGCTGGGGGCCAAGTGTTGCTCTGGCCGTTGGGCTTTCACACCTCGTCTCCTCATGTGTCAGACCGGCTCAGCAGCAGTGTTTTCCCCTCCCCGTCAGGCCACCACCTGCAGGCCATAATGGGTGGGGGAGGAAGAAGTATGCATGGGCTTCGCAGGGGACCAGGTATTCTCACCTCGGCCTCAGCGTCATTTAGGCCTCTATGGAAGGGGTGTGCCTTTGTTTAGGCCTCTCTGTGACCCGACAGAGTCCCAGCATTGGCTAAGCTTCCTCCGATTCTGGACAACTCACTTAATCTCCCAAGTCCTAAAATAAAACTAGATTTGATCTTTTGTAATTTAATTGGCAAACATGTAAATCGCTCTACTGCCTTAGGGCTGAGATAGCGCTATATAAAACTACACAACATTTTCGGCTAGATTCTGCAAAGGTTAGGACGTGATAACTAAAGAAGTCTTGTATAAACATCCATATTAATGTTATTTTGTTTTTCTGCCTTTGTCTTGCTAACGATCAGTTATGGCTCATTCTGGCAGGTTTACTACACATTTTCATGCATGCCAGAACATTAAAATGCCAGTCAATCTGGTAAAAAACGGCAATTAATAAAGAGACGATCTGGGAATGTGGGCTACTTTTTCTGGAGAGCCCCGGCCGCATTGCAATCCCAATCCAACCCACCCGTCATTCGCAGTGTAGCCAGCTAAGAAGTTACTGCCAGTGCCTTGCAGATGAATGTGCCTCTTTCCTCATGCACCTGCAGGAAATGTTGCAGAAGGGCTATTACGCTAATTTCACATGAAGCTCGAGATCCGGGTGAGCCGCCTCTGAATATTGAAAAAAACTGAAAACTGCAAGGACAAAAATGCTGTACTACCTTTCAGGGTAAATGAGGGCAGCGCAGGCTTATCTATTATCTTCAGATGCTCTTTAATATGCAAGCAGTGGTGCATCATGAGAAAGGCCATTCCTCAAGGATAGTTCTTTTTTGTGCTTCTCTGGCTCCCTCAAGTGGCCAAGCGGAGCATCAAATATGTAAAAAAAAAAAAAAAGTGACACTCGAAATATGTAAAAAAGTCAGTGACACTCGGTTTAAACCAGGTCATCTTATTTTCAATCTGTAGGGTACTATCGTTTATATTCGGTTTTAACCGAATTCCGGACAGCCTAGTTATATCTCACTTTAGCCTCTGCCAAACCTCTGGGGACTGTGGTCACTGTACAAACTGTACCTTACTTTGGTTCAGTATATACAGAGTTGCTTTCTTACAGGGGGCAAGCTCTACCTCAAGCCCTTGGAGAAACTCGCAAAAGTTGATTGCAGAAAGTTCATTCCAGTCCTTTCACTGCCCAAGGCAGAAGCAGCCACTGCAGGCCAACACAGCAAAGCACACAGCAAAGTGGTAGTTCCTCCTTGCAGCTTCTCCAGCTCTTCTTCTTGTCAGTCTTCTTAGTCCAAAAGAGTTCTAAAGTTCGGGGGTTTGGGCCCCAATATTAATACCACAAAATCCTTTGTTCTCTGAAGGCAGAGAGTGTCTATACCTAGTCAAAACCAGTTCGGTCCTCCGTCGTTCTCTAAAGGCAGAGTGTCTATACCTAGTCAAAACCAGTTCTGTCCTACTGGGTGCACATTCCTGGTAGGAAGTGGAGACAGCATTGTTAGAGTGCAGACCTGGCCCAGGTAGCTGAAAGGAAATCTCCTCCCCTACTCTCTATTTTAGGAGTGCTTAGGTCAGTGAAAGGAAATCTCTGCTCCCTATTCTCTATTTAATCCAGGTCCTATTCAGCCCAGCCCAGATCCATTGTACCGCTGGAGCTAAGGCCCTCTCCAGCCCCCTGTCACTCACAAACCAGACATGGAATACACAAACCCAGCAGAGACATACTGGATGGTTAAGCAATAAAACACCTACTTTCTAAAAGTGGTATTTTCAAACCCAGAATGTGGAAATTACCCACACTAAAAGATGTATTTTACCCTTCTGAGTTCAGGCATACTAAACGCATTTTTCTACCTTGTTCCCTGGTTCAGTTTGGATTATAAGATGTTATAATCAAACTGCTCATTCTGACCTATAGGAACAGGTAGCCTTGCAATAGTGAAGAACAAAATTGGCTGTAATTCACTATCAGGACATGCCACACACACCAGGGCATGTCCTACCTTTAACAAACAATGCATCTTGCCCACAGGGGTACCTTGGGCCTACCATAGGGGTGACTAACATGTAGAACAGTGAAGGTTTAGGGACTGGCAAGTGGGTGCACTTGCCAGGTCGACATGGCAGCCCCAGACTGCACGCAGGCACTGCAATAGCAGGACAGAGTTACATTTACAGGCTGCTTGTGTCAGTGACACAATTCAGTGCTGCAGCTCACTAACAACGTTTGATTCACAGGCCCTTGTACACTCAGTGCACGTTACTAGGGACTGACACATAAATCAAACAGGCCAATCATGGAAACACCAATTCATAACGCATTTTACCACAGGAGTACTTGCATTTTACCACTGGTCAGCAGTGAGAAAAGTGTGCAGAAACACTACACCAGCAGAAATAGAGTCAAAACCAGGAGGTCAGAAAGCAAAAAACTCAGGGGAAGCACGCCAAAAGATGCCAAGTCTAACACATGTCCCCTCCAGCAGGAAGTAGGGAGAACTACCCAACCTCCTGTGAGTTCTCTTCACTAAGGTGGAAGAACCTGGACAGACCATCTGCGTTGACGTGTTCTGTGCCAGTGCGGTGTTCCACCGTAAAGTCCATTCCCTGTAGGGAGGTGGACCACCTCGGCAGTTTAGGATTTTCACCCCTCATTTGCATCAACCATCTGAGGGGCCTTTGGTCCATCTGAACCTGGAAGTGATTCCCAAACAGGTATGGTCTCTGTTTCTTCAGCGCCCAAACCACAGCAAAAGCTTCCCTTTCTATGGCACTCCACGTCTGTTCCCTGGGGAGTAGTCTCCGGCTGAGGAAGACTACAGGCTGGTCTAAGCCCTCTTCGTTCATTTGTGAGAGCGCCTCTCCCACGCCATGCTCTGAAGCGTCAGTCTGCATGACAAATTCCTTGGAGAAGTGGGGGGCCTTCAGCACGGGCGCTGTACACAATGCTGCCTTCAGGGCATCAAATGCATTCTGGCAGGACTCAGCCCAGATCACCTTCTTGGGCTACTTCCAGGAAGTTAGCTCTGTTAAGGGGGCAACAATGGTGCCGTAGCCCTTAACAAACCTCCTGTAGTAGCCAGTGAGACCTAAGAAGGCTCTCACCTCTGTCTGGTCTTGGGGGCCTCTCAAGCCAGAATGGTGTCCATTTCTGGTTGTAGGGGTGCCACCTGGCCGCTTCCTACCTGGTGTCCCAAGTACACCACAGAACCCTGCCCCATCTGGGACTTACTGGCCTTGATCGTGAGGCCTGCTCCCTGCAGAGGCCTCAACACTTTACCGAGGTGCTGCAAGTGTTCTTCCCATCTGGAACTGAACACAGCAATGTCATCCAGGTAGACTGCACTGAAATCCTCCAGACCAGCCAACACCTGGTTGACCAACCCCTGAAAGGTGGCAGGGGCATTCTTCAAACCAAAGGGCATCACCCGGAATTGGTAATGTCTTTCTGGGGTTGAGAATGCTGGCGTCTCCTTGGCCCCATTGGTTATGGCAATCTGCTGGTACCCAGATGTTAAATCAAACGTGCTGAGAAACCGGGCTACCCCACACCGATCAATGAGCTCATCAGCTCTGGGGACGGGGTGCACGTCAGTCCTGGTGACGGCATTGAGCCCACGGTAGTACACATAAAACTTTAGTTCTGGAGTGTCACCAGGTGCAGCAGCCTTCGGGACCAAGACCACTGGGTTGGCTGGCCCAAGGACTGTTGGAGGGCTTGATCACCCCTAACACCAACATCTTAGAGACCTCCTCCTTGATGCTGGCCCTGACCCAGTAAGTCAACCTGTAAATCTTGTGTTTTACAGGAGGGCTATCACCAGTGTCTACATCATGGGTACACCAGTGACTTAACACCTGGGGTCAGAGAGAACAGTGGGACGCACTGTCCCAACAACTGGCGACAGTCCCCCTGCTTTGGGGTCAGTGTAAGGGAGAGGACCACACCTTCTACTGACCCATTGTGCTCCTTGGTAGACAGGAGGTCAGGGAGAGGCTCACTCTCCTCTTCTGGCAGGGTATGCTCAGACGTGAGTCCCTTGCTCACTTTGCCACCGGATTCAAGCAAGCCGGGCTGGAATGCCAGAAACCGGTCCTCGGAAGCTTGTTTCCGGTCCAGGGTAGACATGGCTTGGCAGTTCGGGCTGGACTGTTCGATTGAGGCACAGGGTCAGACTGATTTGCATATAGCCATGTCTGAACTGGGGTGGCAGAGTGGGCTAAAGAACGGTGATGGATTAAGCCCAGATCCTTTGACTGGGTGTGAGTGTTTGATTGATTCAGATGCTCTGTCCATCACCACCCCCTTTTGTATCACTCTCCTCTTCTACCCCATCATCTGTCTCCAAGAGCATGCTCACTTCGGACCTCTCGGAGTGGGGCTTGCAGCAGTTCACGTGGAGGACCCTCAAAGGGTTCCTTGTAGTCCGCAAATCCACCAGGTAGGTGTCTTCACTTTTGCGCTCCACCACCTCAAATAGCCCAGTCCACTTGTCCTGCAAGACACAAGGTTCCACTGGGGCCATGACCCACACTTTTTGCCCAGGTTGAAACTCGACCAGGGTGGCATTCTGGTCATACCATTTCTTCATTTCTTCCTGGCTTGCTTCTAGGTTCACCTGAGCGAGTTTCCTGGAGCAGGCAGTTTGGTTGCGGAAGGCCAGCATGTATCTAAACACATGGTGGGTCTTCCTGGGAGCTGCCTCCCAGCCTTCCTTCAGCAAACTCAGAGGTCCTATGACAGGGTGGCCATACAGGAGCTCAAAGGGACTGAACCCAAGAGACTTCTGAGGCACCTCCCTGTATGCAAAGAGAAGGCATGGCAAGAGGACGTCCCACTTACGCCTCATGGGTTCTGTTAGACCCTTAATCATGCCCTTCAAGGTCTGGTTGAATCTCTCCACCAGACTGTTACCTTGGGTTGGTAAGGAGTGGTGAACTTGTAGGTTACACCACACTCCTTCCACAGGGATGTCATATACTTGGATATGAAATTGGTCCCCCTGTCAGAACCACCTCTCTGGGGAACCCCATGCAGGAAAAGAAACCCATTAACGCCCGGCCCACCACTGGCACCGTCGTTGTCCTGAGAGGGATTGCTTCTGGGTACCGGGTGGCATGGTCCTCCAAGAACAGGATGTACCTGTTGCTCATGGTCTTCTTAGGATCCAGTGGCCCCACAATATCCATCCCTACCCTTTCAAAAGGGTGTTCCAACAACAGGAAAAGGTTGGAGAGGAGCTTTGCCCTTCCTCCCACTCTTGCCTGGCAAGTTTGGCAAGACCTGCAGTGTCCATCTGACTGCCTTCGCATTTGCGGCCAAAAGAAGTGGGTGACAAGCCTGTGAAAGGTCTTGTGCTGCCCCAAATGTCATGCCAAATGCACTTTATGAGCCAGACCAGTAGGAAGGTCCTGAAGCACTGGGTTACCACCAGCACACAGGCTGACCCAGGTTCAGCCACCTTAGGCTCACTATACATACATACCATTCTCCCAGTAGATCAAATGTGATCCAGACTGATCACCAGCTGCCTGGTCTGCAGTCTGCCTCCGCAGACCATCCAGAGAAGGGCACTCCTTAAGCTCTGTGCAGAATTCCTCCCTGGTGAGACGCCCTTCTTGCTGCCAATGGGTCAGCTCAGAGATGTCCGCCAGTTCAGCTACTTATTCCCCTGTAGGCACCAGGGCGTCCCCTTCAAGGTAAGCCTCCTTCCGGTCCGTGGGAACTTCAAAGGCCGGTTTCCCATGCCTGTCCTTTATCTTAGCAGGGATTTGGGCCACTGTTTCAGGCTCCAAGTCCTCTTGATAACCCTTTCTGGCTGCCATTGAGGGAGTGGACACGCATGCCTACTCTGGCAACCCAAGCATCTCCAAGGGCGACCTGAGCTCAACATCCTCCCATAAGGACTGCTCCAGGTCGTTACCTAGCAGACAATCTACTGGCATGGTAGGGCTCACAACCACCCTCAAGGGACCTGAGACCCTCCCTCCCCCTGTTCAAAGGGAACCTGCTCCACCATACACTGGCTCTCTGAGTTGTCCACAGCAACTGCTTGGTGGAATGCCCCTGAGACTATCTGCTCCTCAGAGACCAGGTGACAACGGACAGAGATCACACTGGCTCCAGTATCTCTGAGAGCCTCTACCCTTTTCCCATTGATGGTCACCCAGGTGCTGTATTTCTTTGTGTTAGGGGACACCTGGTTTCCTGGGACCATCTCACTGTCCCATAGTGAGACGAGGGTCATTTCTGCAGAATACCCACCCTCCTGTGGGTACCCCTCCTCCCCAAGCGCTACACTAGCCAACACCTTGGTCTGCCCACCGGTGGGTGGCTGCTTCCCCTTTGGGCACCTGGGGTCCCCCTTCAGTTGACCCACCTGGTCACATAAAAAACACTTGCAGCCCGGTCTCAGAAGGCTATCTTGTAGAGACCCCTTTCTTCTTATCTCCTCGGGGGTGGGAACCTTTACCCTGGGTATTAGTTTGGGGCCCTTTAGAGAACTCCTGTGCTTTACCCTCTCCCCCCCCCCCACTTTTCTGCTGGGGACCCTGCCCACCTTTGGCTGAGTCTCTCCCATACGCTTTCTTGTGGACCCTGGTACTCACCCAGCGGTCCGCCTCCTTAGCAAGCTTCCTGGGGTCAGTCAGCTTACTATCAACTAGGTGCTGGCGCAGATCTGCAAAACATAGACTAGACAAGTGCTTCCACACAATCAAATTGTAGAGCCCCTGAAAATCTGTCACATTACTGCCCTACACTCAGCCATCCAGTGACCTGCAGAACGAATCTACACATTACAACCAAGTGTTGGCATCAGACTTTTTACTGGACCTGAACTGATCCCTGTACTTTTCAGGAGTTAGGCCATACCTAGTGAGGAGAGCATCCTTCATGTCAGCGTAGGTGAGGCTCTGCCCCTTACCCAAAGCTATCAGGGTATCCCTTGCTTCCTCTGGAAAGAGAGGCCATAACTCTGCCCTCAATTCATTTCAGGGACCCCATTCATGTGAGTGGACGACTCGTACCCTTGAAGCCACCTCTGAATGTCATCACCCTTGTACTCTTTGCCTACATTCTTGAAGATGTGCACAATTCTGTCCGCCTGTGCTGATGAATTGCTGCCACTATCTGAGCTGGGCCTACTCCTTAGTTCCAGCTCCTTAAGACTTCTCTCATGATCTAAGATCATCTTCCTTTCCTCTATGGCTATTCTTTTTTCTTCCCTCTCATTCTCCATCCTGGGTTTTTCCAATTCAAACTTCCTTGCTTCCTGCCTGTCCTCCATCTCCTCTGGGGACAAGCTACTGCTGCCTGGCCGGGAGGGTTTCCCCACCCCAAAAGCACATCCACCGTTGGAACAGGCTCCTCCGCTTCCTCGCTGGGAGTACCGGACTGCTCTCTAGTTGGCAAGGGCTTGCACCTTTGTCCAAACAGGGACCCTTCCTCCTAGGCAGGATAAGAGAGTTACACTCCTAAAATAACCCCTGCTCACCCCCTTGGTAGCTTGGCACAAGGAGGCAGGCTTATCTTAGAGGCCATATGTAAAGCATTTGCCAATAACCAGCAGTTACACAGTGTAACTACTACAAAAGGACATCACACCAGTTTAGTAAAATATCCAATATTTTAACTTAAGACAAGACTAAAACAGATAAATCTTCAGTTATCAAAATAACCTCAAAAAACAGTTCCTTGATGTCGATAGCTCTGTCCGGGGCTATCACGGCGTCATGAGCAAACACATCCGAACAGTTCTGGCTGACCTTGGCATCGCGGGCCAGCCACGATGTCGTGAACACCCGCAAACAGTATCTTTTAGAAATGCAGGGCGTTGGTGACTCTCATTGAGCCTCCGAAAGCACTGTGTCCGGAGGCGTCGGTTCCAGAGGTCGGTGCAGGAGTCGTTGGGGCCTTCAAAGTCACAAGGGTTGCTGGTCGAACTCCCCTCTGTTGAAGTCAGGAGCGCTGGTGTCGGGTGCTGCAGTGCTAAATGCAGCAGTGTGGCGTGCGGTGCCCTCGGGTCGCGGTGTGAGCAGCGGCTCAGTGGCGTCAGATGGCGGCGTCCGTGAGACCAGGGTCCCGGTGCGAAGTGGATGCAGTGCTCGTCACAGTGCTGGCAGGTCACGGTACAAGCAGCGGCGGCGTCATTGCTGGGCCGCTCTCGTCGGCTGACGAACTGGAGTTGATGGCACCGGCATCAGTAGGCCCAGGTTGTGGTGCGGGAAGAGGGCAGTGCGTCGTGTAACTTTACGAATGGTGCCCCCGAACCACGTTGCAAGCAGAAGCGTCGATTCTGTCGTGGAGCGGCGTCGTCAGGGAAACCAGGGCGTCGCCTTGAGATGGTGCGGAGTGCGGTACCCACAGGTTGGGGTGCGAGCAGTGGCTCAGTAGCGGCGTCAGCAGGCATCGGTGAGACCAGGGTCGCAGTGCGGCGGTGCCCTCTGCAGTGCCCTCAGGACATGGAGTCAGCAGTGGCGCCGTAGACGGCGTTGGGTTGCTTTTTCTCCTGTTGCAGCACAAAACACACAGTCCCTAGTACTGAGGGCTGAAGAACTTGAAGTCTTTGCTGTTTCTGAGACTTCTTGAACAGGGGGCAAGCTCTACCTCAATCCCTTGAAGAAACTCACAAAAGTAGATTGCAGAGAGTTCAGTCCATTCCTTTCACTGCCCAAAACAGAAGCAGCCACTGCAGGCCAATACAGCAAAGCACACAGCAAAGTGGTAGTTCCACCTCACATCTTATCCAGCTCTCCTTCTTGGCCGTCTTCTTAGTCCAAACGAGTTCTAAAGTTCTGGGGTTTGGGCCCCAATATTTATACCACAAAATCCTTTGTTCTCTGTAGTCAGAGATTGTCTGTACCTAGTCAAAACCAGTTCTGTCCTCCTGGGTGCAGCTTCCTGGCAGGAGGTGGAGACAGCATTGTTAGAGAGCAGACCTGACCCAGGTAGCTGAAAGGAAATCTCCCCCCCCCCTACTCTCTATTCAATGCAGGTCCTATTAAGCCCAGCCCTGACCCATCAGACCACTAGATCCAAGGCCCTCTCCAGCCCCCGTCACTCACAAACCAGACATGGAATACACAAACCCAGCAGAGACATACTGGATGGTTAGGCAAGAAAAGACCTACTTTCTAAAAGTGGTATTTTCAAACCCAGAATGTAAAAATCACCCTCACTAAAAGTTGAATGTTATCATTCTAAGTTCAGGCATACTAAACTCATTATTTAGGTCTCGCTGAAGCCATGCGTAAGTATTGCCGGGAGATTTTAGTAAGCGGTCCGAAAAGTCTACCCAAGCTGCGGATCAGACACAGTTCATGTGAGAGAGGCGTGTGCACAACGCCAGCCACGTCACACACCACCATTTGTCTGTGCCTCGGCATCAGACTTCAAAGGCAACCACTCCCCGCCCCCGCATCAGACTTCAAAGGAATCCGCTCCTCTGCCCCCTCGCCACAGCAATGCCGAGAGCTTGTTTATTAACCATGCTACTTTTTACTTTCATTAATCATGTTTATTTTCTTGGGGGATAGCATTCCTCAATATTTCGTTTACATTAAGTGTGCTATGCTGCTGCCGTCTGCTTCAGATAATAGTTGTTTCAAGCCATCACACTCCATTAGAGGATACTGCTTAAGTTCAGCATACTTCCCAATAATATGCTCACTGCGTACACCCTCCGTCTGTATTCAGCACCCATACTGCCCTGTGGTCTGTGCACACAGCGTCAATGTTCGTGTACTGTCTCCATGCACCTATACATTCTGTGCACATAACCTTACTCCCTGTCCAGCCTTTATTTCTTCCAGGTGTTTTCTGCATGCAGTTGGCCTCTCATGCACACAGCCTCACTCTTCCTGTCAGCCCCCATACTCCCATGTGCTCTGTACACACAGCCTCACTCGTTGTGTACTGCCTGCATGCCAACATGCGCTCTGAGCACACAGCCTTACTCCGTGTTCAGACCCCATGTCTTTCACGTTTTTTCACCTCGTATTTTGGCTTTTGCATTTGCCTACTCGTGCACACAGACTCACTGCACTACCTCCATGTCTTCATGTGCTCTTTGCAGACAGTCTTGCTCCATGTTCAGCCTTCATCTTTCCTAGGTCTACTCAGTTTGCTTTCAACGCACAGCCCACTGTTTGTGTACTGCTTACATCCCTCATGCGCTCTATGTACACAGTCTTGCTCCATGTTCAGCTTCCATCCCTCCTAGGTGTTCTCTGCGTGCATTTTGCCTTCAACACAGCCTCACTCTTCCTTTACTGCCTCCATATTCTATATGTGCAGTCTTACTTCCTGTTCAGCCTCCATCACTCTTACATGTTCTCTGCACGCATTTTGCTTTCAAAACACAGCCTCACTCTTCCTCTACTGCCTCCATGCCTCCATATGTAGGCACTTCAGAAATGCTCTGAAAAAGCGGATCAGACACAGTGCATGGGACAGGCGCACGCTCACCATTTGGCAGCCTGCGGCCACTGACAACAGGAAGACGCTTTGATCTATATCACTCCCCTCTCCCACTCCCTCCTCCCACTTGCTCCTGCTGAGCCTCACAAAGTGGCTGCATCTCAGCCACAGACTTCCTGGCTCGCACGCATTACGTTAAAAGACCAACAGTGTATTTAATGCTGCCAGCTCCCTCAGTTTCCTACCAGGGCACCCCATCACGGAGCATTACAGCACCACATCCCTCAGCATTGATAACTGCGTCACAGCTCACCTCTCGTTCCTAAGCTCCTGCAACGGCCATATTAGAACCCGCTTCTCATTCTTGTGCTTCACCCCCGCCCCAACATGCTCTCTACCTTGTGTCACAGCATTGCAGTCCCATGCCGCACAATCTTACAAATGTGTAACATAATCACACCATGGGACACTCCTGCATCAAGCGCTTCGCATCTCAGTCACCCCAGAGGCATATTTGGTGCTTATTTAGACGCCTGTGAGTTACAGTACAAGTCAACATCTCGAGAGGAATAGTAAGGCACTGTGTAAATAAATATATACATCCAGTTCATGCCACCCGGTTAGCCTATTGCAATTGTGTCACATTGCATAGTGATACTGCATCTAGCGCTTCGCATCTTACCAGACACCTCTAACTGCGTCAGAGGTGACCTCAACAGTATATGTGGTGCTTCCCAGCCTTGTGAGTGGCACTCAACAGGACACACACACAACCCCCCCACACACAACCCCCCCACACACACAACCCCCCCCCCACACACACACAACCCCACACACACAACCACACACACACACACACACAACCCCACACACACACACACACACAACCCCACACACATACACACACAACCCCACACACACAACCCCACACACACATACCCACACACACATACCCACATACACACACACAACCAACTCACACACTGCCTCCTCACACCCCCCTAAACATACACAACCCCCCCACGCATACAACCCCCCCACACACACAACCCCCTCACACACACAACCCCCCCCCACACACACACAACCCCCCCACACACACACAACCCCCCCCACACACACAACCCCCCCACACACACAACCCCCCACACACACGAACACACACACACAAAACCGCACACACACAAAACCGCACACACACGCAAAACCCCACACACGCAACCCCCCCATACACAACCCCACACACTCACTCCCCCACACACACAACCCCCCACACAACCCCCCACACACACCCACACAACCACACACACAACCCCACACACAACCCACTCACACACAACCCCCCCACACACACAACCCCACACACACATACCCACACACACACACAACCCACTCACACACTGCCCCCTCACACCCCCTACACACACACAACCCCCCCACACACACACAACCACACACACAGAAAACCGCACACACATGCACACAAAACCCCACACACGCAAAAAAAACACACACACAACCCCACACACACACAACCCCCCCACACACAACCCCCACACACAACCACACACACAGCCACACACACACAGCCACACACACACACAACCCAGTCACACACTGCCCCCTCACGCACTGCCCCCTCACGCACTGCCCCCTCATGCACTGCCCCCTCATGCACTGCCCCCTCATGCACCGCTGCCTCACACACACAACCCCCCACACACAAACACAACTCCCCACACACACACACACAACCCCACACACACACACAACACCACACACACACACAGCCACATACACACACCAGGATAGCAAAACAAAACATAACATAGTATAACAAAACATAGTATAGCATAACAAAACACAAAAAACATAGCATAACAAAACACCAAAAACATAGCATAACAAAACACCAAAAACATAGCATAACAAAACACAACATAGCATAGCACAACAAAACATAGCATAGCACAACAAAACATAGCATAGCACAACAAAACATAGCATAGCACAACAAAACATAGCATAGCATGACAAAACGTAGCATAGCATGACAAAACATAGCATAAGAAAGCATAGCATAACAAAACATAGCATAAGAAAGCATAGCATAACAAAACATAGCATAACAAAACTTAGCATAGCAAAACAAAGCATAGCATAATAAAACACAACAAAACATAGCATATCATAACAAAGCATAGCATAACAAAACCTAGCATAGCAAAACTAAGCATAGCATAATAAAACTCAACAAAACATAGCATAGCATAACAAAACATAGCATAACAAAGCGTACCATAACAAAGCCTAGCATAGCAAAACACAGCAAAACATAGCATTGCATAACAAAACATAGCATTTCATAACAAAACATAGCATTGCATAACAAAACACAGCATAACAAAACGCAGCATAGCATAACAAAACACAGCATAACATAGCATAACAAAACAAAGCATAGGATAGCAAAGCATAACAAAACAAAGCATAGGATAGCAAAACATAGCATAACAAAACCTAGCATAGCAAAACACAACAAAGCATAGCATAACAAAGCACAACAAAACATAGCATAACAAAGCATAGCATAACATAACACTCTGCACCCTCACACACTCTGCACCCTCACACACTCAGCACCCTCACACACTCTGCACCCTCACACACTCTGCACCCTCACACACTCTGCACCCTCACACACTCTGCACCCTCACACACTCTGCACCCTCACACACTCTGCACCCACACACACACTGCACCCACACACACTCTGCACCCACACACACTCTGCACCCACACACACTCTGCACCCACACACACTCTGCACCCACACACACTCTGCACCCACACACACTCTGCACTCACACACACTGCACCCTCACACACTCTGCACCCTCACACACACTACATAATTACGCTGCGCTCATCTCAACATACACTGCAAATACCACTCAGTGCCACATAATTACATGCCACATAATTACTCTACTGAATGCAACACACACTCCACACAATACCACTCAGCGCCACATAATTATATGCTACATAATTACACTGCACTCAATTCAACATACACTCCAAACAATACCACTCAGTGCCACATATTTACACGCCACACAATTACACTCTACTGAATACAACACACACACCACACAATACCACTCAGTGCCACATAATTATATGCTACATAATTCCACTGCGCTCAACGCAACATACTCTCCAAATACCACTCTGTGCCACATGATTACACGCAACATAATTACACTGCGCTCAACGCAACATACTCTCCAAATCCCACTCACTGCCACATAATTACACTCCACATAATTACACAGTTCTCAATGCAACATACACTCCAAATACCACTCAGTGCCACATAGTTATATGCAACATAATTACACTGCACTCAATGCAACATACACTACAAATACCGCTCAGTGCCACATAATTACACACCACATAATTACACTCTATTGAATGCAACACACACTCCACACAATACCACTCAGTGCCACATAATTATATGCTACATAATTACACTGCGCTCAAAGCAACATACTCCAAATACCACTCAGTGCCACCTAATTACACACCACATATTTACACTGCACTCAATGCAACATGCACTCCAAATACCACTCAGTGCCACATAATTACATGCCACATAATTACTCTACTGAATGCAACACACACTTCACACAATACCACTCAGTGCCACATAATTATATGCTACATAATTACACTGCACTCAATGCAACATACACTCCAAACAATACCACTCAGTGCCATATAATGATATGCTACATAATTACACTGCACTCAATGCAACATACACTCTAAATGCCACTCAGTGTCACATAATTACACGCCACATAATTACACTCTACTGAATACAACATACACTCCCCATATTACCACTCAGTGCCACATAATTACACACCATATAATTACACTCTTCTCAATGCAACGTAAATACACTCCACATAATACCACTCAGTGCCATATAATTACACACCTCATACTTACACTACTCAGTGCAACATAAATACACTCTATCTATCTGTCTATCTATCCATCGCCCTGACTCTCTATCGCACTCACTCTATCTATCACCATCACTCTTTCTGTCTATCTATCGATCGCCCTCACTCTATCTGTCTGTCTATCTATCTTTTGCCCTAACTCTATCTATCTATCGCCCTCTATCTATCTATCGCCTTCCCTCTATCTATCGCCCTCCCTCTATCTATCGCCCTCCCTCTATCTATCGCCCTCCCTCTATCTATCGCCCTCCCTCCCTCTATCTATCGCCCTCCCTCTATCTATCTATCGCCCTCCCTCTGTCTATCTATCGCCCTCCCTCTGTCTATCTATCGCCCTCCCTATGTCTATCTATCGCCCTCCCTATGTCTATCTATCGCCCTCACTCTATCTATCACCCTCCCTCCCTCTATCTATCTATCGCCCTCCCTCTATCTATCTATCGTCCTCCCTCTGTCTATCTATCGCCCTCCCTCTGTCTATCTATCGCCCTCCCTATGTCTATCTATCGCCTTCCCTGTGTCTATCTATCGCCCTCACTCTATCTATCACCCTCCCTCCCTCTATCTATCGCCCTCCCTCTATCTATCTATCGCCCTCCCTCTATCTATCGCCCTCCCTCTATCTACCTATCGCCCTCACTCCATCTATCACTCAGCACCACCACAGTATCACTCAGCACCACCACAGCATCACTCAGGGGAAATACAACATCACTAGGTGCTACCACAGCATCACTGAACACCACAGCATCACTCGTCGCCACCACATCACTCAGCGCCACTACAGCATCAATCTGTGCAACCATTCAACAACAACTGGTTCAAATATGTTCTCTCAATGTTTCAAGCTTTATTACAAATGTCACAAAAAGATGTTAATATTTCACTTCTGTGCTTGGATTTTCGTCACAATAAAATACAATTAACATAATCTTCACACAATTTTTTTACAAAAGTTTAAGCTATTGCCATTATAATTTCAATAACTTTTATTTAGGTATTAATTATTAAAAAATGTAAAAGCCATTGTTATTTGTAATATCAATACATCTAAGTCACGGAAATACAACACATTTTGCATTACAAATGCTCCAGGTGTCACATTTGCAAAAGTTAAAACTATTGGCATTATAAATGACAAAGCTATTAATTTCGATATTTTCAAAACCAACACATAAATAAAAAATGTGTCATTTACAATATCAATAGCTCAAACTTTCCTAATGCGAGACCGATTGCATTGCAAATGCTTGTTTTACCTTGTTCCCTGGGTAAGTTTGGATTAAAAGATGTTCTAATCAAACTGCCCATTCTTGCCTATGGGAACAGGTGTAGCCTTGCAATAGTGAAAAAAGAAATTGGCTGTAAATCACTATCAGGACATGCCACACACACCAGGGCATGTCCTACCTTTCACATACAATGCACCCTGCCCACAGGGGTACCTTGGGCCTGCCTTAGGAGTGACTAACATGTAGAAAACGGAAGGTTTAGGGACTGGCAAGTGGGTCTACTTGCCAGGTCGACATGGCAGTCCCAGACTGCACACAGGCTCTGCAGTGGCAGGCCCGGTTTTCATTTACGGGCTGTTTGTGTGGGTGGCACAATCTAGTGCTGCAGCCCACTAACAGCGTTTGATTCACAGGCCCTGGCTCACTCAGTGCACATCACTAGGGACTAACACATAAATCAAACAGGCCAATCATGGAAACACCAGTCCATAACACATTTTCCACAAGAGCACTTGCACTTTACTACTGGTCAGCAGTGAGAAAAGTTCGCAGAAACACTACGCCAGCAAAAACAGAGTCAAAAACCGGGAGGTCAGAAAGCAAAAAACTCAGGGGAAACACGCCAAAAAAAGCCAAGTCTAACACTCTTCCTTTGCTAATGTCTCTTATCAGTGAAACCCCTTATATTGGGGTGCCTGTCCAGTCACACAATTTCTTGGTGATAGAGTGGGAGGTTTGAGGATGTTCTTCAAGATCGGCATGCAGATTATATGAGACATGTGAAGGTACCCTGTCATCTTTTCTAGGAATCCTTCCCAGTTTCCCCTCTTCTTATATTCCCCATATTTGTAGACCTTGGTTCTGAAAGGTGCTTTGCACAGAACGAAAGTATAAGTTACTTAAAATGCATTCCACTCTCATAGACGTGTGGTGATAATCATCTTTTTCCCTGATTCCCTAAGGGGAATATTTAAAATGGTCATCCTGGTTGAGATTCCTCATGCTATAGAGTTGCATGACTGGTTGTTGAGGTATATTTTCAGCATGCCTACTTTCAAGTCCCTACAAGATGAGCCACAGGCTGTACTCCCACTCACAGAGAGATCACTTCACCAATTGGCAGCTTCAGAAACCGAGAATAGAAATGTTCTGCCTGCCTGTCTTTGACGTCCATGGATGGCTGCAGGAGAACTTCTTTCATCAGTATACTGTGAGGAGGGGCGAGAGGAGAAACCCCATTATCCTACCTCCCAATCAATATCATCCAACACATCAGGATTAATAAGCAAGAATGTGATTTAAATCATCAAGGATACCTTTCATTTTGAAGAAATGCCCTCAACCACGTTTCATGACATGCTTCATCGTAGTATATTTTCACACCCAAAACATCATTATTTGTATGGGTGTGCTCACCCAGTGTTTGAGAGGACAAGATATATTTTGGGGATAAAGGAACTTTGGCTAAAACAGTCTATGGGGGATACCCAACCTTATGTTTTTTTATTTCCTGGTTCCCCTGATAGGCTTAAAAACTTCAGAGTGCGATAGGCCTAGTTTATTATCACTCGGCCATCTATTCAATATCAACATGTTTCAGCCGATATGTTGCACAGAGATTGGGTCAATAACCTTCTTCAGAACTATTTGATCCCTAGGCCCTTATTGATTCTACAGTACCAATCGCCAGTCATTCAATTCAATATGTTAGTCAAGAGGAGAAAACATTTGTAAATGGCAAAAGAAAATAGTTAATCACTTTTTGGTTTAGCTACTGGGTTATTTTCAAGGCTTACAAAGTTAATTCTAGAACTGGGGTTTGCACAGGAGCATCCCCCTGTAGTTAATCAGTCTCCAAGGTATGGATACCTCCAGAATTGCTCTGTCAAACCCTTAATGTCAGTGCCTGTAAGAATATGGTCACCATGATGCCATAGGAAGCAACATAGTACCATTCAGCCTAGAAAAGAATCCATGTTGCAAGGAAAAGTACGTTTTAAGATGATCTCCTTAGAGTGGGCATTAAATTAATGCAGTGTGCTCTCAAAATACTTTCTCTGTCCTGCCCATGACACCTTTCATGTTATGTGCATTAAAAAGGGACTTGGGTGATGGAAGTTGGTGGGTCTGGTTCTGTGGGTTTATCCGGAAAAAGATGGAGTCTTCCTTGCTCCAGGAATCTAAAATAAGGCTTTTTATTTTTTTTTTTAACATGTTTTGCACTTGCGTAGTATAATCCTACATTGAGACACTGCCTTGCATTCGACTAACGGAGCTAAGAATCAAGGAGTAACTTTACATTGTCATTCATTACTGATTTTCTGCATACTTTATTTGGATTGTAAATTTGTTTTCTAGAAAAAGTATATTTTGTTAGGAGTGTACAAGACATTAAGGTTACCCTGTTGCAATACCTTGTGAGTTTAGGTATCAAAAAGAACAGAGTTGTTTAAGATTCTTGTGCTTATTCCTTTGTCGTCTGCAGGATATGAAGTCTAGCTCCTTGATGAAAGTACTGCAGACAAAGCCTATTGAAATCAAGGAGGAGCTAAGCCGACGTCTATTGGAACTGCTGGAGGCCTGCGCAAAGCGGTTAGTTGGTGATGATGCCCTGCGACAGCATGTGCTGCACGAGCTGTTGGCTGAGATCGAGGAGGATATTGAGCAAGTCACCGGCAAGTACAACCAGAAGCGCCAGAAGACCATGCTCACGGGGTTAGCAGCAGGAGTGGCAGCCATGGTGGCAGCGCCAGTCCTCTCTCTCTCAGCTGTGCCCCTATCTGTTGCAGCCGTGGTCGGAGGATTCACAAGCTTGTTTGCGGGTAGTCGTATGCGGGCCGCTGCCAGGGCAAAAACGTTTGACCGGAAGAAAAACTGGAACCAGCCTGAGGGATCTGGACAAAATGGAGACTTTTAATCAGAGAACAGAAAACAGAGAAGCTACTAAAGAACACAAATGGTGTACCTCTCAGGGAAGTTTGGTTGATACATTTCATGGTCCTGTCATCTCTCTCCCCTCCCCCCCCCCCTTTCAAGGCCATTAGTCTACTCTCCAAATTACCATTCCGCAATAATTTACCTTGCATCTGTAGAAGCATCATTAAATAAGCACAGCTGCTCTAAATGTTTATATTTACAGACCACTGCTTTGAATAAAAAAAAGCTTTTCCAAAGTGGTTCCTTTTCAGGTCGGCCGTAGAGAACCATGTTATGAAAGTTACACTATTGGAGTGGTAAGATGGTAAGAGAGTGAGTGGTGTATGGAATGATTGCAGGAAGTCCCATAGCCCCCAAGTACTCCTTCTAAATTGGTGTCTTTCTACTATGGAAGTAGCCTCTCTGACGCTACTTGTGTTGGTGTGCATTAAATGGAGGATCCATTCTTACTTGTTGTTTTCGAGGAGGGAGTAGACTTCTAACATCCTGACTTGCTGATTTGCCCGCTTTTCACTAAATGTTTCTCTTTATTAATTCGATAAACACATGGCAGGGCCCTTTAAAAGCTATACTGTTGTTATATTAAAGAGAGGCCTGGTATGCTTTGCAGGAATTCCAGAAACTCCACAAATGTAAATAGTACTCCTCTTGCATAGTTGATTCTCAGGATATTCGTTAGGATAAATATTTATGCAATGAATCTAAATGGGAATCATTTACTTAGCTCTAGATTGTGTTGCCTGTCAGGTGTGGCTTCGGTCTTTGTGCACTAACGCTGGACACTTGTGTGCTTAACTGTAAGACCTCTAAAAACGTATTGCAGCGCCAAATGAGCAGATTTGCCTGTTCAGTTTTACAGGATCACCACAACCAGCATGATGAATTAATCCACTTAAGGCCTCATTATATATCAAGATTCTCTGATGTGGGGCAGATATGCTCCCCCCAGAATTACCAATTTTGGGGGAATCAGTGTTTCTATCTGAAGAGGGATTTACCATGGAACAGGAGGTGTACCTTAAAGGTACCCTCAGAAATGGGAAACTACTGGAAAAGTAACAACACCCACCTGATTTCGCAGTTTTTGTTTCAAAATGTTCTTTTTTAGGTTTAAGTTTAGAAATGCTTTATTAAAGAGAATGCAAAAAAAAGAGAAGCAATTACAAGATGTTAAAAATCAAACCAATCAAAGCTTATGTAAATAAAGTGTTATGAAACAATACACCTAACTATAAACAGAAGCAAGAAAATGTACATATAAAAAACATCTATAATTAGTGAAACATACACTAATACGCTATGGACCAAAAAGCTTGAATTGAAATGTAAACACAATACTAAACATATGCATTTTGACAATTTTTTGAGAAGAGAGAGTGAAAATGAGAAGAGAAGAAAGAGAAAAGAGAGAAAGAGAAAAGAAAGAGCATAATACTGTATACATCAATAGAGCAAACATTACCAGTAATTCGATAATAAAATGTAATCCACAATCTGGTCTTTATGGGGGTTCATAACTAATAACCTTAGGTCTGATAGAGACTACTAGCAGCAGATTCCTTGACGTAGAATTATCCCCAGGCATGAGACTGGATCTGGAAAATTTTCTGCCCAGCATCCCTGTGTGCCGGGGGCTACGGCATCATGTGACTCCACCCCGCCGTTGTCTGGGCACGTGACGTCAGCGAGGTCACATATGTCCCCCCCTGGTGCGCATACAGCAGTTTTTTCCTTTTCTGCTTGCAACATGGATCCGGAACGTGCTCCTGGCCTGTTTCGGGCCTTTCCCTTTCGCTTGTTGCGTGTGCGCCGTTCCTTCGCCGCTCCGGCCCCGCCCTCCTGTGCTGTGCGTTGTGGCAGAGGTCGTTATGGCATCTCCCCTGGCACCAGAGGACGATGTCTTGCCTCAGAGTGCGGACTCTGCGGCGCCAGGCCGACTTCAGGTCATTGACTCTTCTTCGGACGCCTCCTTTTCTCCAGAGGTTCGGCGCTTGCTGGTTTCATCCTCGGGCCGCTGCGTCGTGGATATTTCCCCAACATAGTCTAAGGAGGGCTCCTCGCCGTCGGCGCAGTCTTCACCGGAGGCGTCGCAGGTCCCCCACTCCTCGGTTCCTCTTCCTCCTTTCAGGACCTGGCCCTTCCTTACTCCGGTTGGCTTGGGGGATGGCCGCTTTAGCTTGCAGCCGTCACCTACTGAGGAGCTGCTTTCCTACGGAGGCGAGTGCTGACTTTGCTCGCGCTGTTTCCACGGCTGTGGGAATCTTGCGCATGGGTTATCCAGCTGCCAATTTCCCTGCGGGTAATGTTCTGGAGGTCCTCCATCAGGGTTCTGGTGGTAGGGAGCTGCTGCTTCCCTTCGAGGGTTTGCTCCATTCTTCTCTTCTGGGGGCTTGGGACCGCCCCACAACGGGGGACCCGGTGCCCCAACACCTTCTGCACCGCCACCATCCGGCGCCGCGTGATCCTGTGTGTCTTTCCCTCCACCCTTCTACCAGGGGCCCTCTTTTGCAGAATGCCTTTTCCTCTCTGCCACCGCTGTTGTCGCCCCCTTAGCGGGAGGCCCGCTTGCTTGACTCCTGGGGGCGTAATATATTTGCCTCTACCAGTGCGGCTCTGAGGGCCCTTAACACTATGTGTGTTTTGGCTAGGGCCGCTTCTTCCTTGTGGGACTCGACGGACTCCCTTATGTCTGCCGCTTCTCAGGAGGGTGCCTATGTTGATCTGCGGCACCATGTGTTGGATGCCTGGGAGCTGGCGGCGTTAATTCTTCGCTCCGCTCAGGACATCTCGGAGGGGCTTGGTTGTGTCATGGCTTCTTCTGTTGCTCTTCGTCAACATGCCTGGCTTCGGGACAGTGTGTTCCCAGAGAACGTTCGAGAATGGCTGGTGGACCTTCCTTTCGATGGCGCTCCTTTGCTCCACGCCCCTGCGCACTCGGCCATTCAGAGGTTCTTGGCGGGGCTTCAGCTTCCTCCTTCTCCTCCTTCTCCTCCTCCTCCTCCTCCTCCTCCTCCTCCTCCTCCTCCTCCTTCTTGTACTACTCCTTCTCCCCCTCAGTGACCTGTGCGTTGATCTGGATTTTGGGAGGTGTTCTTCTGTTGGGGCGGGTAGCCCCTGTGTGTGTGTGTTCTGTATGATTACTGTGCATTCAGGTCCTTTGGTGAGGACTGTGGTGCTGTTGGCTGCTGGATTTTCGGATTGTGATTTTTGGCTTTTGCTGACCCGTGTTGGTCCTGAGATTAGGCCTTCTGTTGTTCTTATTGGCTGATTGGCAAGCCGTCTGCGGGTTCTCCGCAGGTCTTTTCTGTTTTTCCTCTGCTGCAGAAAGTTTTTCCTAAGAGGTTTCCCATGCCTTTTGACATAACATGCCCTATGTGGGGTTCTGGTAGCTAATATATAGCTCTGTCATGTGCTGGAGAGGTGTGGTCGCCTTCGGGCCTCTGCTCTCCGTGGTGTCACTCTATGTTGCAGGTGCGTTCCTCTTGCTGAGGGTTTTGGAATGGCTCTAGTTGAGCCCCGGCCTGTCCTTCTCCGGGGTCGCTGCGTTGCTAGCCTGGTCTGGCCTGCTGTCTGCGGTCTTGCGTCATAGCTCTGCCAGGTTCTGCTTCTTTTGTTGTTTGGGCTGTGTGTGCGGACTTCTCCCTTGGGGTGTGTCCAGGGCCTTCTTGGCCTTCCTGGCCTGTGGTGCCGACCTGCTGTTCTTTGGCATCACTGTGCCTTCTGGCACTTTAGCGGGACAGTCGTCCTTGCCTTGTCCGCTGCTTGAGGCTTGGGTGTGTTCGACCCTTTTCCAGTGGGCCCTGTACTCAGTTCTTCCTCTCCTCCCTGGGGTTGCGGTGGTTCTGGAGTTTCTTGTGCCTCCTCAGTCACTCTATGTCCCTGCGGGGTGTTGGGTGGTTTCCCCTGGGCGACCTCAGGCTACGCGTCTGCTCCGCCAGCCTTATTGCCGAAGGCGCCGTTCTGGCTTGTCCATTGCCTTCTGGTTGTGATAGGCTCGGCTGCCCTCTTTACTGAGTGTTCCTGTGGGGTGGGGGAGTGGGGGGGGGGGGGCTTGCCTTCACTCTACCCATTTCCTTGGATTCTCTAGGTTGCTCTTCTTCCTAGGTGCTCCTCTTCATTTCTTGGGCCTTGGGGCTCCTGGTGGAGATTATTGATACCGTGAATGGGTGTGGGGCGCCTTGGCCTCCTTTAGATTTACCCTAGTTTCTCCTGCTGCTTGACGGCATGCTGCTTCTCTTCTTGTCTTCCTGCATCCCCTCTGAGGTTAGGGGCCTTCTGGATGCAGGGGTTCCCCTTGCCTGTGGGACAGGTTTCTTTTCCCTGCCCGTTGGCCTTGTCCCCTGTGGAACTCTCTAGTATGTCCAGGCTGGTGGGGTCCTATCGCAGACCCTCCTCCCCCTTGCGTATGACATGGGTATCTATTCTACGTTAAGGAATCTGCGGCCAGTAGTCTCTATCAGATGTACGAGTTACTTACCTTCGGTAACGGTGTATCTAGTAGAGCCGATTCTAGCCGCAGATTCCTTCACAACCTGCCCTTCCTCCCCGTTCTGCGAGGACCTTTAGTTGGTCTTCTGCACTCGCCTCCCTGTGGGTGACTATATCTTCTGTGAGTGCATTCTTTCGCTCTTTTTTTGGCAGAATGTTGTCCTGTTATTTGTTCCGATTCCTCCCTTTTGGTCATGGGAGGATAGGTTTATAGGTGCTTCTGTGCCCTTACGCTCTGGTTGCTCCTGGTTGGGGCTACCTTAAGAAAAAAACCTTCCCTCTTCCTATTTCAGTGCTAGGGGTTATGCCCCTATGCTTCTCTGATGCCCTCTGGGTTGGGGTCTTTTGGCCGGGCCTCTGCCCTTGTTCCTTATGGGAGATGTCACATTCTGTGTTGGGGCTGTTCTGGGGTTTGTCGTTCCTTGTTTGTCCTGGACTGGTTACCCTTCATTGTTATTGATTGAGGTTGTAGTCCTGCTACATGTTATCATGAAATTTTTTCATATGTTCTTTGTCTCTAGGTGGGGCTATTTCCGTACTGGCAGGGTTGCTGATCAGGGCGGTGCTCTGTTCTTTATTCCTCACCATTCCTTTTCTATGTTTCTGCCCTTTCGCGCACTGTTCCTACACTGTTCCCATACTGTCACAGTTTTGTCTGATGGCTCCGCGTTGTGGTGCGGAAAAGTTCTCCGAAGAAAACAGACGTAGGCGCGCCGGGGTGGGACTTATGTGACCTCGCTGATGTCACATGCGCGGACAACGTAGGGCGGAGTCACGTGACCCCGTCCCCCCACTGTGCAGGGATGCTGGGCAGAAAATTTTCCGGATCCAGTCTCACGTCTGTGGATAATTCTACGTTAAGGAATCTGCAGCTAGAGTCGTCTCTACCAGAAACACCCTTACCAAAGGTAAGTAGCTCATACATATGGATTGAACAGATTGCTTAATAAAAATGAGGTGAGTGGCAACCATAATAAATCTTTTTGTTCGAGGCATGTGGGCTGCTGAATTCATATCTGTGCATAGATCGCCGCCTAGTGTTGGGTCCGGATGATTGCACATTGTTGTCCTGGAAGAGTCTTCGAAGTATCACGAGATAGGTGGCTCCTCCCCTGGACTACAGTGCGCATGGGCATCCTCTCCATCCTCAGATTGTTTTTTTCCGCCATTGGGTTTGGATGTTACTATCTTAGCTCAAGTTAGGAAAACTTTTTACAAAGCCAAAAGGCTTTCGACAGCGTCGGTATCGTTTCGTTCGGTACCGGTAACTTTGTTTCGAGAGTACATCGAGGAATCAGACGGTTTCCTTTCCGCACTCGACCCGACCTTCGATCTACAATGAAAAGAAGCCCATTCAAGAGGTGTCCACTTTGCAATGCAAAATACCCGCACATCGATGTCCACCCGGTGTGCAACAAGTGCCTGTCCCCGGATCACAATGAAGCCAACTGTATGGCCTGTGCTCGGTTCAGGTCGAAGAAAACTCTTCGGATTCGACGCGCGGCTCGATTAGAGTCGCAGAGATCAGCGCCTAATCCAGACAACATCTTCGGGACCGAAGACGAGGAGGTCATTGATCTGGAGATTCGGGGAGAACACTCGCATCCAGTTTCACACCATGACTCCGAGTATGACGCTGAAGATGAAGAAATGTTGGAAGACGAAGAAAACGTTGTCAATAAGGTAGGAGACGACGCAGAGGCCCTTGGGGCCGTAGAAGATAGCTCAGACGAGGAGCTAGGCCCAACCGTTGATACGGGGGCCGACGATGAAGCACTCGATGAGGCTCAGGTCGAGGGATCGCCACGAGGCCTTACCCAAGATCTATCGAATCGTTCTACAGCCCCGCATAAAGGCCCGGCTACGGACATATATAAAGAGCCATCAGTATCGACAATGCCATCGGTCGATCACAAGAAATCTAAACCGAAAGCATCACTACCAAAAACGAAACTGAAAGTGCAACTAACTCTGGTCGGCTCCAAGGCCTCAAACCCCGCGGAGCCGAAGAAACAGAAGAAGGCTGTCGATACCGAGAAGTTCAAAAAGGTCATTGAGCCGAAGGTTGGGGCACCGAAAACCAAGGCCAAGGCTGTCGAACCGACGACGTCGGCGTCAAAGAAAGTCGACGCAGTCAAAAGGCTCGAACCGAGAGAGGGGGCGATCCTCGGACACGACCCGAGACCAAGACAAAGACTGGCTCCAAGGAACCTGTCGAGTCGACGCAACCGACCCCATTCATATCAAAACAGGTGTCCCTCCAACGCATCAAAGAAAAGGCTGCAACAGTCGGACCAAAGAAGGCCCCAACCCCGAAGTTGGTCGGCAACCTTCAGACCGCATCGACACCAATCAAATTCGGGTTGCCACCGATGGTGCGACAGAAAATGTTCAAACCGAAAAAGGGTATCGGAGCTATTAAAGCAGTGTCGATGGGACTAGGGGCTACAGAAGAGCCTGAAGAACAGGAGTCGAGGCAGTTCATCGACTCGGACACTGCTAGACTATCCATGTATAAGAGGAAAATAATACCAGAAACACCCATGGAGTCATATAAGATTCCATTAAAGAAGAAGAGGGATTCAACCACATCACCAGTTCTTGTGGAACCTCTGCAATCCTATGGACAAGAACCTCACTCTTTTTCACCCACATACTCAGATGTGGATGCAGGGGATGACGATAATGAAGGTGACACTTATCATGTGGACACTGATCCCGACAATCAGAACCAACCATGGGCAGACCCTTGCTGAGCCAAGAGATCCACAGAATGCCCCTGACACACAGACATACAATGTAAAAACTTCTCCTACTGAGGACACTACTGCCTTTAACACCCTTATTGAAAGGGCGACGGGTAACCATGATGTGCAACTACATGCTGACCCTATTGAGGAAGATTTTCTGGTAGACACCTTTTCAACTTCGGAAAGAACTGTCAAGACTCTGCCCATGATAACAGGGGTCCTTAAGCATGCTGATGATATTTTTAAGGAGACCACCAGAGCAAGGGTATTAAACTCTAGAATTGAAAAGAAATATAGACCGGCACCTGTGGACCCTACTTACATAAGAGGACAGTTGCCATTTGGACTCATTAGTTGTTTCTAATGCACGTAAGAGAGCAAACTCCCAAACTACAGGTGATGCTCCTCCTCCTGACAAAGAGTCGAAAGTACTGGAAACTTCAGGAAAACGGGTGGCAGCGCAGGCAGCTAACATCTGGCGCATTGCCAACACTCCGGCACTCTTAGCCAGATATGACAGGGCCCATTATGATACCCTTGAGACACTGTTGCAACACCTACCAGATCAGTACAAGGAGGAAGCGGAGCTGTTAGTCCAAGAACTAAAGCTTATAACCAATGCTTCCATCAAGTGCGCGCTAGCCGCAGCTGATACTGCAGCCAGAGCCATTAACACTAGCGTCATGTTAAGAAGACATGCCTGGTTAAGAATCTCGGGATTCAAACCAGAGATACAAACTACTATCCTCAATCAGCCAGTCATCCCGGACTACTTATTTGGGCCTGAGGTTGACACCACCCTTGAAAAGATTAAGAAAGACACCGAGACTGCAAAGTCTATGGGGGCTCTGCAGTCACAGCAGTTTCGGGGTGGCTCTTTTCGTCGCTCCAGTAATAGAGGACCTTCAAGAGGCCAAAACACACAGCAGACACAGTATAATAAAGGAGGGACACAAACCACCTACAATAAACAAAACGGGTGGATATCGTGGAAACAACATCAAGGGCAGAGGAAGAGGAAACAACAATTCCAGATCCTCTGCCAATAACAAACAGTGACGCCCTGTCACTGCCCCCGACCAAATAACACCTGTCGGGGGGCGACTGCAACGGTTCCTGCCGGTCTGGAAATCCATCACCACAGACAGGTGGGTGAGAGACCTTGTCCAGTACGGGTATTGTCTAGAGCTGACATCCACTCCACCCAACATACCACCAAGACACCGTCCTATGTCCGCAGAGCACTTACACATATTGCAGCAGGAGGTAGTCAGCATGCTGCAAAAAGGAGCCATAGAGCTTGTGCCTGTAGAAGACCAAGGCTCAGGGGTGTACTCTTTGTATTTCTTAATACCCAAAAAGGACGGGTCTCTCCGGCCCATACTGGACCTAAGGCCTCTAAACAGATACATTCTGTCAGAGCATTTTCATATGCTCACCTTACAGCAGGTTCTACCGTTACTCAGTCAGGGAGACTTCCTCGCCACACTAGATCTGAAAGATGCGTATTTCCATATACCCATACACCCATCACACAGAAAGTATGTCAGGTTCCCTATTCAAAACCAACATTATCAGTTCAAAGTCCTCCCTTTCAGAGTAACAACGGCACCCAGGGTGTTCACAAAGTGCCTGGTGACAGTGGCAGCACACCTAAGGAGACAGCACATACATGTCTACCCTTATCTGGACGACTGGCTTATTCAAGCAAAGACGGCCCAGCAGTGTGCCAGCCACATGTCCCACACCATTCATCTTCTTCACAGTCTGGGGTTCTCGCTGAATTATCCAAAGTCACATCTTCAGCCCGCCCACGTGCAGCAGTACCTGGGTGCGACAATAGACACTCTGGCAGCCAAAGCTCAGCCAAATTCAGTGAGGATAAACAGCATGCAATTGCTGATACAGAAGTTCAGACCCCAACACTCACTTCCAGCAAGAGTGTTCATGCAGTTGATAGGCATGATGGCCTCCTGCATCTTCATAGTCCCGCACGCGAGACTACATATGCGCCTGCTTCAGGAGTGCTTAGCAAGTCAGTGGAATCAGGCTCAAGGACAATGGAAAGACCTAGTGTTGGTGAGCGGTCGGGCATACAACTCTCTGCATTGGTGGAACCCACGAAACCTTTGCAAGGGCCGACCGTTCCAAGAGCCTGTACCACAAATAATACTGACGACTGACGCCTCTCTCCAAGGATGGGCAGCTCATGTACTCCATTACACAGTGCAGGGACTATGGACGACACAGCAGAAAAAGATGCACATCAACCTTCTGGAACTGATGGCGATCTTCATGGCAATGAAAGCTTTCAAAGTACACCTGTGCAACAAGGTTGTGTTGATCCGGACGGACAACATGACTGCCATGTACTACATACAGAAGCAGGGAGGAACACACTCTCCACAGTTGTCTCATCTGGCTCAGAGCATGTGGAAGTGGGCCATTCAGAGGAACATCTTCCTCATGGCGGAACATCTCCCGGGCAAGGACAACCAATGGCGGATCTGCTCAGCAGACACAGCCACCAAATGCACGAGTGGGAGATACATCCATCAGTACTCCAACCGTACTTCCAGCAGTGGGGTAATCCAGAGATCGACCTATTCGCCACAAGGTAAAACGCAAAATGCCAAAGCTTCGCCGCCAGGTTCCCACATCCGCAGTCACAGGGCAAAGCGATATGGATGAACTGGTCAGGCAGATTTGCGTACGCTTTTCCCCCAGCACCTCTGATACCGCTGGTGGCCCGCAAGCTGAGGCAACACTCGATGACACTCATCCTGGTTGCTCCAACGTGGGCACTCCAGCCATGGTACACCACGCTAGTAGAACTTTCCGTGGTACTGCATCAAAGACTGCGGCTAACACCCAGACTTTTAACGCAGAGCCATGGCGGAATTAAGCACCCAGATCCGCAACCGCTCAACCTGGCGATCTGGCTCCTGAAGTCTTAGAATTTAGCTACCTCAACTTGCCGCCAGAATGTATGACCATCATCAAGGAGGCAAGAAGACCCACAACCAGAGCATGTTATGCGGCTAAATGGAAAAGGTTTGTCATATATTGTACCAATAATTACATTAACCCACTGGATGCATCTATTCGAAACATTATCTGTTATTTGTTGCATTTATACAGATGTAATCTGGCGTACAGTTCCATTCGTACACATTTGTCCGCATTAGCAGCTTATCTTCAGAACAGGCAGCACCTCTCACTATTCAGAGTGCCTGCCATTAAAGCTTTTCTGGAGGGACTCAAAAGAGTGATCCCTCCCAGACACCCACCTTCGCCAGTCTGGAACCTAAATGTGGTCCTCACCAGACTGATGGGACCACCTTTTGAACCTCTGCACTCTTGTGAGACTCAATTTCTGGTCTGGAAAGTTGCATTCCTAGTACCCATTACCTCACTAAGAAGAGTTAGTGAACTCCAGGCACTAACCATTCAAGAGCCATTCATACAGGTCCACGCAAATAGAGTTGTACTACGCACCAACCCTACATTCATGCCTAAGGTGATTTCGCAGTTCCACATGAACCAAACCATAGAACTGCCAGTTTTCTATCCTAATCCGGAAAATGTTGCAGAAAGATCTCTACACACATTAGATGTCAAGAGAGCTTTTATGTACTATATAGACAGAACAAAGGATTTCAGAAAAACAAAACAACTGTTTGTTGGCTTTTCTCCACAGCACAAGGGCAACACCATTTCCAAAGCAGGAATAGCCAGATGGATAGTTAAGTGTATACAGATTTGCTATGCAAAGGCTAAACGCACACTAACCATTCCTCCAAGAGCACACTCCACACGTAAGTTAGGAGCATCCATGGCTTTCCTGGGGAATATACCTTTAGAAGAGATATGTAAAGCAGCCACATGGTCCACTACACATACATTTACGAAACACTACTGCGTAGATGTACATTCAAGACAGCAGGCAGCTGTAGGACAGGCTGTTCTCAAAACTCTTTTTCAGACTGCTGCAGCTGGCACGGGCAGCCGCCGCTAACATGAGGGACTGCTATGTAATCTATGCACAGATATGAATTCAGCAGCCCACATGCCTCGAACCGAATATGCTACTTACCAGTATGCATCTGTTCTTGGCATGTAAAGGCTGCTGACATTCATATTGCCCACCATCCTCCCCGGCGCTTGTAGCAGCTGTAGCATTCAGAATTACTATGTAGCATGGACATCACTCACCGTATTACACTCCATATCTGCCACAATGGCGAAAAACAATCTGAAGATGGAGAGGATGCCCATGCGCACTGTAGTCCAGGGGAGGAGCTACCTATCTCGTGATACTTCGAAGACTCTTCCAGGACAGCAATGTGCAATCATCCGGACCCAACACTAGGCGGCGATCTGTGCACAGATATGAATGTCAGCAGCCCTACATGCCAAGAACAGATGCATACTGGGAAGTAGCATATTCGTTAATCATTAAAGGAACAGAGGTAGCATGAGTGTGATCCAATCTATGGTGATGACAAAACAGATTCCACCAACCATTATAAGTAATTTTAGTAGTGTCTTTCCAATTTGTTGTAATTATTTGTTAAGCGATGGCAACTGTTAAATCAAACTTCCTGACTATACCTTGAGATCACCATAAGGAAGAGGAACCTCCTAAAAACAATGTGCAGAGTATCAAATGGGATATTCGTTGAGAAAACTTCATTTGATTTATCCCAAATGCGTAACCAAAGGTTTTTTTTTTACCAAAGGACAATCAAAAAACATATGTAGAAGGTCACTTTTATCATAGGAACAAGACCAGCAATTAGTATTATTAGGAAGCTTGAATGTATGTAGTTTCATAGGGGTGATGAGTAATCTGTTATAGAAATAATATGATGTTTGGGTTGTGCTTGCTGAAGGGGAGAAAGTTTGGATCTTAGCGCACACTAAATTCCAGGTTTAGGAAGAGAACTCTTGATGAAGATCTGTTTCCCACATAAACTCTATTTTGCATTTTGGTTTAAGGTCATAAGAACCAATCCGAATCTTATATATGCCAGAAGCCTTCATTTGTGTAGAGAAATCCAATTTAAAAGGAGAAGGCTGTGTATGTGAAACAGAAGTGGAGTGTTGTGAAATAAATGAAAGAAGGAGGGTTTAAAGTGTTGGTTATGAGTGGCGTGGTAAGAAGATGTCATATTGTTCCTGGATGTGGGAGAAATCTTACGTAGAACCATTAGAGAGTATATGACCGATCGTTATAATCCCTTTGTTGAGCCATTCTTTCCATGAAAGAACTCTTATTATTTAATTTTATGTGCTTATTGTACCAAATTAGAATTTGTGAAATAATTTCAGAACATTAATTAGAGGAAATAATTAAAGGTTTAATAATGGCTAAAGAGTGAGTAAGTATAGGAGAGAAAACGCCTTTGGGGGTTGAGCAATATGAACTACCTTCCTGAAAGCAAATGGAGTAAATTGTGGGTGTTCCAGTTGACCCCAAACTGTTGACACTTCTTGATGATTTCCTAAAAGGAAGGCAAATATGTTGAAGGCAGAATGGTATAGCCTGAGATTAGGAAAATTACCCCCTTCAGTATCTTTGAGTTGCTACAGGCGTGTTGTTATTGTTATTGTTAATGGGTTTTTATAGCGCGCCTAATCACCTGCAGGCCTCTAAGCGCCAGGAAAGATGGTAGTAACAATAACTTAGCAAGATGGGATTACACTGTGTTCATACTTTGTCTGAACAAGAATGTTTTTAGGCTCTTCCTGAAACGTAGTAGGTTCCCTTCCCGACGCAGTGTCTCCGGCAACCTGTTCCATAGCTGAGGGACTAGCACTGAGAAGGCTCTCCCTCCCTTGGTCACTAGCCTGTAGCGGGGGCAGACCAGTAGTTGGGAGTCTGAGGATCGAAGTGTTCTCGTGGGGCAATAAAGTTGCAGACGATCTTTGATGTAAGATGGGGCTTTCCCGTAAATTGCCCTGTGGGCCGTGCATAAGTTCTTAAATTCCACTCTTGCTTTGATGGGGAGCCAGTGCAAGCTTTGTAGTAGGGGAGTGGCTTTAGATCTCCTCGGTAATCTGAAAATCAACCGGGCAGCGTCATTCATTATGACCTGGAGTCTACTGGTCAGAGTTTTCGGTAAGCCAAGGTACAGGGCATTCCCGTAGTCAATTCTGGAGATGATGGTGGCCGTTACTATTGATCGCATCATGGATTGTGAGAGGACGGGAGTTAACTTCCGCAGTTGCCTAATGATGTTCGTGCAACTTCCCACAACCACAGAGATCTGAGGGGCCATTGACAGATCGTCATCCAGTTTGATCCCCAAGCTCTTTACAGACGAGCTTGGTTTTGGAGCCGGGCCCAGCTCTGTAGGCCAATAGAGATCACCCCAAGGTGAGGCAGTAGATGGAATCACTAGTACCTCGGTCTTGTCAGGGTTGATTTTTAACAGATTATCTGTCATCCATTGCACTGTGAACCGCAAGATGTTCTGAGTTTGGAGTTGCGCGGCCGTGGTGTCATCGACACTTAGCAGCAGTTGCGTGTCGTCCGCGTAGTTATAGACTTTACAGCCCATAGTGGCCAGAGAAGCAATCAATGGTTGCAAGTAGAGGTTAAATAGAAGCGGGGACAGGGCGGACCCCTGTGGCACCCCGCACTCTAAACTCCCCACCTCGGATGTTTCGTCCCCCAGTTGTATCTTTTGGGTCCTTCCTGTAAGGAATGATTGCAACCATTGAAGGGCCTGGCCCTTAATCCCAAAGTCCCTCAGTCTGTCCAAAAGCAAGGCATGGCTGACAGTATCGAACGCCGCTGATAGGTCCAGCAAAATCAGGGCGCTCGGTTTCTTGGAGTCAGCCATGCCTCTTAGCTCATCCAACACCGATAGCATCACCAACTCGGTACTGTGATGAGCACGAAAACCTGCCTGTCGCTCGTGGAGTAGATGGTGAGTTTCCAAATAGAGGGACAGGGACTTTAGTATATGCTGCTCGAGAACTTTAGAAAGGAAGGGCAACTGGGAAATAGGTCTATAGCTTTTTAACATCGCCGGATCAGATCCAGGCTTTTTCAGTAAAGGTCTTACACGCGCCTCCTTCAGTTCAGCCGGTAAGTACCCCGTGTCTAAAGATCTATTAAGGAGGGAGATGATACGCTCCTCCAGCAAGGGGCGTGCCACACGGAAGATCTCAGGTGGGCACGGGTCAGCTGGGGAACCTGATTTGATTTTCCTCATCAGTTGTTCTAGGATCAATGCATCCATCTCTGGGAATATTTCAAGGGAGCGTGCTAGTGAGATATATGGTTTGCGTTTGTTCTACAAGAATTTGACTAAGGAGCAATTAATGGTTTTAAAAAAAGTACGTGGAAGTGTAATCGAGAGTATAGACAAGTAAAAATTAACAATTGGTAGCAACATCATTTTAATTGTAGCTAATCTTCTCCACCAGTACAGGAATAAAGGGGACCAACCCTCCACCAACAAAGTAATTTTTGTAATAATTTCGTTAAGATTAATTTTAATAGTTTCTTTGATATTATTAGAGTATAAGATTGAGTTTGATGTGAACCCAGAGTCCTTGAACATATATGGAAGGCAATATTTATTTAGGGGCATGGCCTCTGATTTATCTATATTAAGTTTATACCCAGAAACGACTGAGTATGTATTTAGTAGTGAAAAGAACTCGGGTAAGGATGTGTTAGGATTAGATAAATATACCAACATATAATCTGCATATGCTGTGAATTTTATATCCATGCTCTTAAATTAGAAGCCTGAAAAAGTTGAAGATCGACAAATTGTTTCTAAGAAGGGTTGTAGTGATAAATAAATGTGGGGATAAATGACAACCCTGTCTAGTCCCTCTTTGAAGAGGAAAATAACTGGATTGATTACTGTTGACCCAAATGGAAGTAGAGGGCTCAGAATATAATAACTGAATATATTGATGAAAATGAGGACTAAAACCGGATCATTTCAATGGTCCGAGCAGAAATTCCCAATTTACCCGATCGAAAGCCTTTTCAGCGTCAAGAGTTATGGATGCTAAAGGGGAGGCCAATTGAATGATGTTAAGGAAAGTTCGAGAATTGTCCGAAATGGAACGTCCCTTTACAAACCCCGACTGATGTAGGTCAACTAAATCGGGAATAATATGATTAATATGGATTGCCAGTAACTTAGAAAAAATCTTAACAATCTGTATTATTCAGTGAGATGGGTCTGTAGTTACTACATCGAGAGAGATCTTTACCTTTCTTTGGAAGCAAACAAAGCATAGCCTGAGAAAGAGCCTTGTGTCCATCCCAAATCCCGTGGTTAAAAAATGAGCAATGAGAAGTAATAACTTAGGAATTAAAAGATATATGAAATGAAGATAAAAGCTTTCAGAAAAGCCATCAGGCTTTTATCCTTTGGTAGTTGGTTGATGGCATTAAAAATCTTTTGCTCAGATTGGAGAATCAAGAGAGGACAAATCTACAATGCTATCTGGGGATTTAGGAATTGAATGAAAGAAAAGCATCTAATTGATCAGCTGAGGAAGAGGATTCTGGAGTATATAACTTCAAATAATATTCTGAGAAACACTAATATTTTGGAATCACTAATATGCCTAAGCCTGACTGTGTCTGTTATAGCAACAATCTTAGATTTCAGCTTTTTAATTTTGAGGTAATTAGCCAAAGTTTTGCTAGCCTTATTCTGGCCTCCAAACATTTTCACGTTAAACTAAAGTAGGTTACCGCAAGCGTTATCCCAGGATTGTTTGTTAAATTGCAGTTTAGCCTTGATAAGTTTAGACAAAGTAGCAGTGCGATTAGAAGAAAAATAGCCTTGTTCTAAAGATTTAATTTGTCTTAAAAGTTGCAGTGCCTTACTCCTCTTTTTTTTTTTTTAACAACAAAATCAATTATAAAGCCCCTTGCAGTTGCTTTAAGGGCATCCCAAATTAAATTAATCTGCATGTCTGAGGTAAAAATTATTTTTTAAAAACTCTTCTAAAAATGTGAATTTTTCTGTAAATTGTTTTAAATCTCACCTGCGAGTAGAGTGTGTAGGGGGTTGGATAATCCAAATATACAATGACGGGAGCGTGGTCCGAAATGAGTATTGAACCTATCTCAGCATTTGTCAATAAAAATATATAATCTATTCTAGAATGGAAGTTGTGAACAGGAGAAAAAAAAGTAAATTCTAAGGCATCAGGGTGAGAGGCTCTCCAAGCATCTACTAAACCTCTAGAGGATATAATTCTCTGAAAGGCTCTATGAATTTTGTTAGGAATAAAATTGGGGGCCCATTAGTATAGTCCGCCCGCCATACCAGTGGGAAATGGAACCGCCCGCAATGCCTGCAGCGGTCCCGCACATCCCATTAAGATGTGCCCGCCACACTGGCGGGCGCATCCCGCATTGTCTGTGTAAGGAAGCTGTATCTTTTTCTTTATGATGTGTTTCTAATAATAAATCAATTTGACAATGAAGTTTTGATAAATGTGACAACACCCTTTGCTTCTTAACTGGGTTTTGAAGGGCTTTAACATTCCATAAAACAATACATAATCTACTCATGGAAAGAAATATGAGGAACCATAAAAAACCACAATATAAAACCTACAATATACATAATACTTATCCAACCATAGGGAATCGGATAGAAAGCGGTGGAAGACCAGGAGAACAAAATTACATAAAAAGTTTGCTGTAAAGAAAAAGAGTATACAAAGAAATTTAAAGAAAGAGGAGAAAAGAGGAGCAAGGAGAGAACGAGGGCTCCCCCAATATAAATATAGAAAAGAAATAACGAAAAGCCAAAGACTTTAGCCATAAGAGTGAAGAACCAAAGAGACAATGTTGAAAGGGGGTGGGGGGGACAAGATGCAGTTCAAGAGAAGAAACAGAGAGTAAGTAAGTGTGATATCAACAAATAATGCAGGAAAAAGTGACTAAGAAAGAAAACAAAAAGATAATGAGACCATTCCAACAAGGCGCCAAAGGGACTCACCAGACCATAATGAGACAACGTGGTTAAACAGAACATGGACCATGGAATAGAAGGACAATATTGAATAGAGACTTCTTCATCCATACCAATGAGGAATTGGGAACCTGCAAAGAAGAGAGAGATAACTTGTTATAAATGAGAAACATTTAAGATTTACTAAATTCCATGTCTTCTCCCTTATGAAGGTGTATGAATTTCTTGAGCTCTGCAGGGTCTTCAAAAGTTGTTGACCTGTGTTTGTATGTAATTTTGAAAAAACAAGGGTGAATAAGGCCATAATGGGCATTCATGGAACGAAGCTGAGATCCAAAAACACCTTTCGATGATTGGCAGTAGCCCTTGAAACATCTTAACTTAAGAAAATCTTCTGACCAGACCATAGCATTTGTTAACATGGTTTAGCTGTTGTGAGAACCATCATTAGATCAGAGTACTGAAGAAAAAAAGCAATAATCCCTCGCGATCTATTTGAGGTCGCAGCTTGGAGAGGACTAATCCTGTGTGCCCTCTGAATATTAAGATCCACAGGTTTCTGCAGGCCAACTATTTTTGGTATATGAATCTTCAAGACATTGATCATATCTGAGCTCTCAGAACTCTCTGGTATGCCATATACGCATAAAATATTGTGTCTGTTATGGTTTTCCAGGTCTTCTGTTAACTTCTTAAGTTGAAACTTCTTTACATAAAGAGCCAACCTTGGCGATCACATCTTGGGCCTCACTAACGCTCGTTTAACCTTTAAGTCTAGAGTCAAGGATGAGACAATTTTTCCTCAATTCTTTTAAGCATTGCACTTGTATCCACCATAAATGGTCTAATATTTCCCCACTCATCCATATTATCCTCCACTGTCAAAGGCAAAGGTGATTTATTTGGAGAAGAGGGATCTTTTTTGACTCTTTTATTAGCGTTGACACAGGATTCTTACTGACCATTAGCAGTAGAATTGATCGAAACGTGATTTGGTTGAATGTGTTTACTTCATATTCATGTTTACCAGGGGAAGAAGCAGGGTAGCTTATGTAGCCTTCCAACCCCCACAAGGACGAAAGAGAGCCCAAATGTGCAGCTTTAGCGAAGTGGTCCACCAAAAGAGACCAACTAGTTGAAAGATAATATGTGAAAACATAGGCGAGGCTAAAAGACCAATATTGTCTAATCCTCCTTTCTTCAATCTATATGAGGGACCAATAAACCACTCAGGCTGCCTGTAAAAGTCACCCAGAAAATACTGAACACAACATGAAGACAAATAAGTGCTCAAAAGCTTTCTTCAGGTGGAATGAGTGAGATGCGTCCATTCATCAGTTATTGCCAGTTAACATTGGCACGCTGCCTCCTGACGAGAAATGACCTAAAAGCTTGTAAAATGGTGGCCGCAATCCGGAGACTGATTGGCGCGGCAGAGAAAAATAATAAAACAACTGGTTAGACCAATTAGGGGTTTAAAAACATACCCCGCTGTTCCTGGGAGCTTCCGAAGACCTCCGACATATCTGGTTAAGCTGCACTTTGGGAAAAAACACTTTCCTCCAGAAGAAGGTTCCTTAGTATTTTGGGAGGAACACCAGTGAGTGGCCATCTTGTCTCGCTACCGATCCACTTTTCCTAGTTTTTAATAAAGAGATTTCTTCTACTTTTAGCAAATGAAGTCCCGAAGTTGAAAAACTCCTAACCTACAGAGTTACTTTTGATCTTGTAATCCCAATATTTCAAGTAACTAGTAGAGAGGACATTAGTGACACGATTTCTTAAGGATTACTGTGAAACCAAAATAAAAACAGCACTTGCATGATGACAGAAAGTCCTGTTCAAATTAACAGTATACTGACAGATCATATAAAGCACCAGCATTATCACAAAACCAAATGTTTTCTTTCCAAAATGTCCCTTTCAGAATACATTTCAGTGCCAGTTTGACCGACAGTTGTTGGTAGTAAGTCATGTCAGATAGTTGTACCATGCAGTTTTTTTCTAAGTCGTTTTTCTTGCTATCTTGCCGCATTCTAAAGGCAACAGTGCATGTCTGATACTGTCCAAGTGTTACTTCTAATGAGAGTAGTGACAATATAGCGTTTTTAATATTGACCTGCATAAATATCAACTCCACAATATTGACTTCCAATGGATCATCAAGCTCATCAAGGTTAGATGTGGTGTTAGAATAATAAACCTATATTCTGTTTACAATCTAGAGGTAATAGATACTGAGTAGTCATCATTTGGGCAGGTTGATATTTCTGATAGAAGGGAAACGGGACAGAACACGAGGCCTGAGCAGTCAAGGGCCAAGTGCTGAGCTGAGTTGAGAGCTGAGCGGAGAAAGTGGTGTTGCGAAGCGGAGAGCCACGGAAGTGGCTGGTAGGGCTCTCCTGCAGCTGGACCCCAGGAGGTTGCGGCCTTCCTGGAACTCTGCCACTGTCAGAGGGCGGAGTCAGAATAGTCTAGCATTCCAGAGGTGGTGCGAAAGGGCCCAGCAGGGAGAAGGTGGCACCAGTGTGCCTTCCGCCTGGCAATTCGATATCGTAACCGAAAGTGCTCCCCGCTGTTTGTACCAAACTAAGAGACTGTGACTTAACAACAGTACGGCTGATAAGAGGCGAAAGAGGGCCTCGGAAGCAGTGCACATTGCGAACCGCGAGTCTCCCCTGGTTTAATGACCTCATTGATGCCATGAACTCCGTGGCACACGGACGCTGTTAAAACCAGCTCTTGACAACATGAGATAGACGAGGTCAGGTGAAGTAGGAGGGGGTTCGGGCTGAATTGCAATAGCTTGATGGTGTGCAGTCCATAATGGTGTTGCCATAAATCTTATATATTCCACATCCTTGCTCTAGAACCACAAAAGCTGCCCCCCCCCCCATGGTGATGTGTTTATTAGGCCTGACTTTTTCTCCTTGCCTCATGCTCCATCAAACGCACCTCCCTTTCCACTTACTGAAGAGTCTGCCGTATTAAGCTCCAGAGCCATAAGCCAGCAGTGCCCTTTGTCAGTTCTGAGCACAGGCCAGGGAATATTGATTTAATAGTGCACCGCGGCCAAATATGCACACAGGAAATTTCTACAATTTTCTAGAAATCAGCTTAAGATACTCATTGTTTGATTTTCCCTGCTGTGCGAATATTCTCCAAAAGTATAGATCAACCAAATAAATTTACATTTCTCAAGGTTCCTCCCTCAAACTGTTATATATTCCAGCACAAAGAACCTACAAGGCCTACCCGATCTCATTATTCCAATAACGAACCAAGAATTTTTTAAGCAAATAACTAACTCAGAAGATAGGAAAAACGAGAATATGCAACAATAATTGGCTTCAGTTACACTGATTAAAAATTGCTCCGGTCAGGCAGGAAAAGTTTCACTCCAAACTTCAGTAAGGTAAAAAAGCGACACTCACTGCAGCTTATTGATGCATATTTAAAGCCTAAAAAGTGAGTAACCTGCCCAGGAACAAAACACAAACAAAATATATAACAACAAGGAGCAGCACCTCTATGCTAACTAGGAACAAAACCCTCAAACTCTACTGTGCACAGCCCAAGTATACATTAACCAATGCGTATACCTAAGTTAGTAACTCCGACAGCTACCAACTCAAATTCAATGTCTATGGCAGAACCCTAAGCCAATCAGTTACTGATGCACCATCCCAGGGAGTAGATCAGAGCTGGCCTATTTCATTTGTGAATTCTGGCCAGGACAATGTACATATATACAACTAGGAGGAATATATTAGTCCATCTGCACCAAGAGCGCCAGACGATAAACCATAACTCAAATTGAACATACTCAATATGAACATAAACAAGATAATATTGCTACCTCTCTAAAATTAGTATTAGAACACATGGTTGCCAAACTACACAAAAACGCAACTGCCCCCAAACTTTACATTAGGGCCTCAACAGCCGACGAGCCCAGGATGTAAAAAATGGCAAAACAACACTAAATTCCCACACAGTCCATTATTACAAACTCAAAATGAAGTAACAAAGGATACTTAGTATAGGTTACTAACTAGCCTTCAAGCATTAGTTGACGCTTTGAATTAACAGTCAAATAAATTAGATGTTCAAGTTGATCTGTTGAATATACTGTCAGCTTTTTATGCGATATAGACAAACTGGCAAACCTGAACAATTTAATTATTTGAGCCCAGCAATTTTCACCTGCCTTATATGTTTGTACTCTTATAACTGGGAAAATAAGTATGTTCCCAAATACTGACAATGTTGCTAGACGACATCAAAGTATATACAATATCATTGTTACCCCAAGTCTCATGTACATTAAAGGACCTGGAGGAAAAGAAAAATGTGATTGTATCTAAGGTGGAACTGGATGCGCCCTCTGCCCCTACTCCGGAGATCTCTGCTTGGTATGCCTAAGCTAAAGCCAAGAAAAAGAAGCCAAGAACAAATTTAAATCTTATGTTGTACCGGTAGGAGTTAGCCTCCCTTATGGTAAAATGGCAGAGGGCAAACCAGACATTACAGGTAATCAAGCCCTGAAATTAGGTAATAAACTAAAGTCTCCAATGTCTACTAAATGTAAAAAAAGGTTTAGAAAAGCCAAGAATAAAGGAGTGAGCAGGACTGTGGAAATAGAAAACATAGGCACTATCTTTCCGATCTTTGGGCGAAAAAAACAAAAGGGCAACTATAACTAACTAACAAACAAGTAGTACCTCAGTAACTAGAAATACCGATGATCATCCAACAACAAAAAATTCTGATATTGTCATGCAATTTAGCCAATCTAGGCAACACACTCACCATATAACAAAATGGTGAGCAAGGCTCTCCAGGATTCGGCGTAAAAGATACAGGCACTACTAGTTTCTGCATACTAGAGCCTTACCTTTGATAGAGCATGCAGGTCACCCAACTATATTTTTGCCAATACTCACCTGGGCCCATAATTCAATTATACATTTCTTAATCATGTAACCCACACTCTACTACCAGTCTATTTTATTCCACTAATTCCTATATCATTGATTTACCAATCCTTGTCACTGGTACCTATGACCACAATGGATCAGGGAGGTATGTAAAGAAAGGCAATCAAAAATACCATAACATTTGCACTCATATAATAACCACAGACTCAGGGTAGGTTCAAACTCTTTATCTGATCATCATCAAAAGTCATGAGCCACAAATTAAAAGCGATTAAACTATGAATAACCAAGATTAGGAACAGTGTATAGCTATGCAAAAGATAGATTATGCCAACCATTTAGCAAAGTTTGAAATAAAGGGAAGGTAAAACAAGGAACATACTATTTCTAGAAACAAACTTATGCAATTTTACTAAAGGAGGGTAAAGAAAGGGAACATACTAAACCAACAATTATTTGTGGTTCGAGAAAGAATACCAGGTGCACTAACGAAACTAAATTGTAGCATATAATTATAGGGAAGGGAAGAAATTGGAACACACTATAAATTCAGATAATCAAACTCAACTCCTTAAAGGGAGGGTAAAGAGAAGGAACAGTTATACTATCATGAAAAACATTTAACATTGACTAAAAGGTGGGTAGAAAAGTGGAACACGCTAATAAACAGCAAAACATGAATTTATCATTTACCAAGGGAAGGGTAAGAAAAAGGAACATATGCAATCAAAGCTTTGCAAATTCAGGGAAGGTAAAGAAAAAGACGCAAGTTATATTGACAATTACCCACAGATTTATATTTACCTAGAATGGTGTGAAGACCAACCCTGGCCACGGGTCAGTTGAAAAGGACAGGAGAAAACCCCAAAGACTTCAGTGACAGTAGGCGAGCAGGTGCAGATCAGGAAGATCAGGACAGGATAACCACAGAATTTGGATCAGGACCGGACCACCAAAGGTTAAGACCAGTTTCGGTTGCAACGGCTGCGCTACTCCCTCTCTGCAAGGAATCAGCCAAAACCCCAATTGGGTTACAGCTTTTGCCAGCAAAGTGCTTCGCCAGCACTTCAACTTCCCAAAACCCCGATTGGGTTCTCGAACTTCCCGACAGAGTGCTCCGCAGCCCTCTGCTCTTAGTCACCTATTGAGTGCGTTGGGTCAGTGACAGGTCAGCTATTCGGACAAGTCGGACAAATTCTCTAGCTAAACCTACGCTAGTTTATACTGTTTTCCAGGTCAGTGTACCACTTCCAATGTTCCAAGTGTAAGGATCCCCAATTACTATTGGACAAAGGAGGAGGACAGGTCATCACACCACCTAAATTTTAGACTTTTGCCATCGCCTTATTCAAATTTATGTCCACGCCCATCAAATTCAGGTTCTCATGTCGATTTCTTCTTCCTAACAATGGATGTTCTATTGACGATTACAATGTATACAATTTAGAGTTCGTTAGGGCAGTTTCTCAGGAGCATCTTCTAGTCAGTCAGCTCCTTGGCAATAGTCCAAAGGTCACTGCTCCGGAGACTTGCGGTTCTCGCGCAGTCGCAGTTTCAACAAAGATGGAGTACAGCGTTACGAGACAGGCCAGTTTTCAAAGTGTAACATGAAATGGAAAAAACTGTTTTAGAACACAATATAAATGAATACACTGTATACCATGAATTTCTACACTATACCCATTACTTTATAATAAACTATAGCCTTAGGATTAGGCAGAACGAACAGCTTGGCAAAAGCAGCAGTGCAAGCTACTTGCATGTGAGAACACAAAGCAGCCATATTAACACTAGTGCACAGATGCGATAGCCTTACCTCCGAAACTGCGAGAAATTCCCGCGTAGCAGCAGCCATTTTATTTGTAAGCATATTAGGATTAGAAAACACAAAAGCAAGCTTCACTCGGATACCCAATATAGGGGAAAATAGGTAAATTAGTAAGACAAACATTGTTGATTACATAGTTAGGGTTATTCGAGGATCATGATTACAAGCAAGTCGCTTCTCGTGCGAATCCTTGCTCCATCACCTTCCACCCAAGTAAGCCCTACTTGAACAATTCCAGGAAGTAATACAGTAAATACACCGTGCCAAATTGCCAGGCTACATTTCCCAGCGGATGGCCATAAAAACTGTGATAACAGTGGGATACAAAACACCAAAGCTAAAAATGTACTTCTTTATCCTACCAATGAGGTCCTAGAAAACCTTAACCAGCTCTCCCTGATTCCCCCGCCCCCTAAAGCCCTATGAGAAATTATAATAGTCTGGCGACAGAAGATCACTTAACGCACACACCCTCAAGTTAATCGAGAACTCTCCTGTATCCAGATTACAACTCAATAGGGCAACATGATATATTAACTAGAGGGAATATTTTGAAGCTGCTCGGTGCTTTGCCCTCACTGGCACACCTAAAAACAAGGGATATAATCTCTATAAGATTTTTTCCACCAAGCAAGAACAACCTAAGGGAAACCACTTTGCTTACATGGGCTACCCCGGAAATAGCGGCAAAAGTATTAAAAGAAAAGTATATTTTTGATTTATGGGGAATTTAATTCTCCCCTTTTATTCTCCAGTGATCTCCCCATTTACTGGAAAAAGTATCAACTGTTATGCCGTCAAGAGTCGGAGTAGTAGTACTTTATTGATTGATTAATTAAAACCTTTACAATGAATGAATAGTCAAATATGTACATTTAGTTACATTACTTTATTAAAAATTTGTTATTTCTAAATAGCGGTAAATTTATAAAAAAGCATTTTAAAAACACTGTTTAAAAAACAAAAATAAAGTGAGTACATATGTTTAAAAGTTAACAGTAAATATAATCATTTTAGAAAACAATGTTTTGGTGTTCTAATTTTTTCAGTGCAATTAAGAATTTTGCGAAAGCAAAATTAATGGGTAGATCGTCTGGACAGAGACATCAAATCAGTGCTTGTCTACAAGCTCTTATCAGTCTTTCATTGAATAACCTTTTTAATAAAGTTAATCTTTCGTTTTTTAGTTCTGGACAGATGCACAGGAGATGTAAGATATTTTCCTCACCAATTTTGCACAACCGACACAGTATGTTATTTTTGAGTTTTTTCCAAGGTAGTGCATGTGATTCTCCTGGCCATATTCCGAATCGTGCGTAAAAAAAATATTCTTGCTTCTCCACGACCATGCTGTGTCCAGATACTGCTGAGACCTCTTTTTTTGTAGCCGTTGATTATGGACCAGGCGTGTTTCCTTTTAACGAGGGTCTCTTTATCTGTTATCAATGATAAGTAATCCGTTGATTTATTCACAACTTTTTTGAAGGATTCCTGGGTTACAGTAGTGGTCCAGATCCCTCTAACTCCAAGTTCATCTAAAGCATTGTCCAGATATTTCCACGCAGATAATATTTTATTACCCTCATTTTCCTTCCATAAAAGCTGCGAAATTAAGTTCACCTTATCATTTTTTACTCTATTCCATACCTTAATTATATGTCCCTTCCGTGCGTATAATTGGTTGTTCTAACCGAATTCCAACCTCACTTGCGCTTGTGAGGTATTTTTTGGTAAGCAAAATATGGTGCTGAAAGTTTTTGCAATAGCATTATTGATTATTGCACCTTTTCCGTCTAGAACCTCACTTCCACAAGATAAGGACGGCAACAATTTTCGCCGATATCACTTTAAGAAGGGGGAGATAAGATAACTTACTTGTAGAGTTTTTGATTATCCCAAACGCACCCGTCAATGCTTTTGCCTTCCTGATGATATCCAGTTTTTGAGGGTTAAAGTTACCATTATCGTTAAATATAACTCCCAGGTACCTATAGGTTTGGACTTGCTCCAAGTGTGCCTTCCCCAAGAACCATTTTGAGTTGCACTGCCTTCTTTTGTTTTTTGTGACTGTGAGAAGGTGGCCTGATATGCAGTGCTCACTATTCTAGTGAACACTATGTATCAGTCCAGCAACCCTTATTGATGATTGGTTGTAAGTCAACCTTATAGACCAGCTATCCTAGTAGCGTGGATACGAGCAGTCTAAGGCTAAAGACTCGAGAGGGCGTGTTAAGCCAGCTGTTTACCACACATATACCCCTTGAACACCAAGTGAAAGGACACCACACAAGTGTTATGAAAATAAACAAGTTATTTATTAAGATTCACAACAGCCCTGTACTCTTTATGAGGACAGGGTACTAAGCACAAAACAAAACTCTTACGAAAATACTTAAGTTAGCACAGTATATACAAATGCCCGAGGGGCACGGAAAACCATATACTCTGAAAGTGGAATGCGAAATTACTAGCAGGTAAGTACAGTACTAATAGGCTTTGGAATCGCTAGATCTTGACTATAGAATCTTCAGATTACTTCTAGGAGACCCAGGGGACTCGGGTGCAGAGTGTGCACTCTCACGCGTGATGCGGGACAAAGTCTATGGTAGCTAGTAATGACAAAGTTAGTGTTCTCGGGCGAACCCGACCTGGTAGGAGGAAAACGAAAGTGGATTCTGACCCTTGGATAGTGAGGCTATGCTGGGGCACCGAAATGCCGAAGTTACCTAGCCCAGGGGCTGCAGCTGCATAGGTCTCAAAAGACGTCGGGAATCCTCGTAGACGGACCAGGAGCCTGGAAGAAAGAAGTTGCTGGCAGGCGACCAGTGAAGAAAGTTCGATGGATCCAAGCCTGGATCGAAGGAAGATGACACCTGAAAGCAGAGGGGACCAAGTTCGTGACTACTAGCCAGTAGTCAGTGGGCACCAGGAGGGCACCGGATGGTAGCCACCTCGACTAGGTGAGTGGGTGACGCTGTGCTCGCAGATCTCACGGACCAGGAGGCGTTGTCGGCGACCAGGATGGAGGAGCGAGCTGTCCCACGATGGATGAAGCTGTCGGCGTCGCTGGACCCAGGATTGGGCAACAAAGCCTTGGCAAATTCAAGCCCACGCGGTGGACTCAAAATGGCGTCTGGAGTGGACCAGGAGGGTCCGGGGTGCCTCTCTTGAAGAAGGAAGCAAGGGCCAGTCTGGAGCAACCAGACCAGCAGCAGTGATGTCGTCGGGCGTCGTGAAGAAGGCCACAAGCCAGCCGGCTAGTAGCCACACAGCGCGGTGAGCACACAAAAGCAGAAGGGCCCCACGCAGATCGTGGAGATGCTGGAGGGCTGATCTTCGGTGCTGGAGCTGCTCAGGGTTGGGGCTTCTCGGACCCCAAAGCACTCACCAGTGGAGCACACGGTGGGCTTGTTGCAAAGAAGTCGTGCAGTCTTGGCGATCGTCGGTCCCTCGAGGTCTCGTCGCACTCACAGTTCTCAGCTTTGCTGTAGAGGTGAATAGAGGTCAGAGGTGCCAGGGAAGCCGGGTCTCATCGAGCTGGGTCGTCGGATTCGTGAAGAAGGACTTGCAGCAGACCGCAGTGTTCTTAGGATGGTGCCTGCGGATGCAGGGTGACTACTCCTTAGCCACAAGGGAGAATCTTGAAGAAGGAAATCTTGATGCCTTTCGCAGAAAGTCGGGTCTTGATTCCAAAGATGATCTAATTTGAACAGGGGGCCCGCTCCCATCTTTATACTAAAAAAGGGGGCTGACCCGGTGACTAGGTCCTGCCTATGGGTGGGACTAGGAGGGGGGTGGTTACACCCCTCTGCCATGCCGGACTTCCCCAGGCCAGGGGCTGGTGTGCCCCTGGAACTGGTTCAGACCGGCCTATGCGTAGTGAGCACCGGGGTGCCACTCAGCAGTCACCTTCCTGAAAAGCCCTGCCTACCCAGGATACACAAAACCATGTCTGGGACGGTGCTAGCACCGCCCCTGACAGGAAACCCTTTGTCCAGGCTCCCCTCGCTGGAAGGGCTCCCAGCTGCAGGGGGTCAGACTCGTGTCTGTGGTGGCAGCATCCATTTTGTGGAGCTGAGGCTTCGTTTAACTTTAACCGGGGTTCACAGTTACATACATGTCGTGTCCCTCTAGAAGGGTGGAATGCTAACCCCGTCGCCAGAATTGGCGAGGGGTTAGTATTCCAATTCGTATGACACCTTACTCGACATGTTTTGATAAAGCAATACCAAAGTTAGCATTTAACCGCGAGGATTATAATGCACTTAAGAGTATATGGTATGCGATATCATGGAACAGCTATTTGGACTTGGTTCCGCAAGCTGCAGACAGGCTCAGCTCATGCCAGAGCACCATCTCACACGATTACAAGCACTCTGCCTTCAGGATTGTCAAGGCCTGCCATAGGAGTGACTGATAGGAATCTGTGTGTCCATTTTAGGGTTAGGTATAGGTATACTACACCTACAGCAAAGGGTGATTACACGACTTTGCCCCAGCTGTCATGCAGCCAGTTGTGTCAAATTTAGGAGGCCAGCCAGGGGTGGCATAATACATGCTGCAGCCCCTGGCAGCCCTGGGTACACCTATGCCCTGAGTTACAGGGTCTGATAAGGTGGCCCAGTACCAATTGGTAAATGCACCTAGGGTACACGTTGTAATTTAGAGAGAGAACAGCCAGGCTGTGGGTCTGATTGGCAGACCCACAGCCAGAGAAAGTCGTAAACCAGTGAAACAAAAGCAAAAAATCTGGGTGATCATAGGATTGCAGACCCTACTCTCCTACATGACCCCCCCCCCAACTTTGGGACAATAAGCTAACCTTGACCAGGTGAGTCTTCTTGTTCTAAGTGGAAATATCTGGAGAGCCCATCGGCATTGCCATGATCAGTACCAGGTCTATGTTCCACTGTAAAGTCCATCCCCTGTAGGGAAATGGACCACCTAAGCAGTTTGGGGTTTTCACCCTTCATCTGATTTAGCCACAAGAGGGGCTTATGGTCGGTCTGAATCTTGAAGTGAGTGCCAAACAAGTATGGCCTCAACTTCTTCAGGGCCCAAACCACAGCAAAGGCCTCCCTCTCAATAGCTGACCAATTCTTCTCTCTGGGGGTCAGCCTCCTGCTTATAAAAGCAATGTGCTGGTCTTGACCATCAAAATTCAGTTGAGAAAGAACAGCTCCCACACCCAACTCAGAAGCATCTGTTTGGACAATGAATGGTTTGGAGTAGTCTGGACTCTTAAGGATAGGTGCTGTGCACATGGCCTGCTTTAGGTCATCGAATGCTTTTTGACAGCCTGCTGTCCACTGAACCTTTTTTGGCATTTTCTTACTTGTCAGTTCATTTAATGGAGTCACAATTGATCCATAGTTCCTGACAAACTTCCTATAGTAACCAGTCAGGCCCAAGAAAGCTCGAACCTGAGTCTGGGTGGTTGGAGGAGCCCAGTCCCTGATTGACTGTATTTTGCTCTCCAGTGGCTGAACCTGGCCTCCACCTACAAGGTGGCCCAGGTATACAACCTGTGTCTGCCCTATCTGGCACTTGGTGGCCTTGATAGTGAGGCCTGCTGCTTGCAGAGCCTCTAACACTTTCCTCAGGTGGGCCAGGTGATCCTCCCAGGTGGAGCTAAAGACAGCAATATCATCTAGATATGCTGCACAGAAGTCATCCAGCCCAGTGAGGACTTGATTCACCAACCTTTGGAAGGTGGCAGGTGCATTTTTCAGACCAAAGGGCATTACCACAAATTGATAATGCCCACCAGGGGTTGAAAATGCTGTCTTGGGCTTGGCATCCTCAGCTAACCTGATTTGCCAATACCCAGCTGTCAGGTCAAATGTACTTAAGTAGTTGGCAGAAGCCAATCTATCTATAAGCTCATCTGCCCTTGGTATTGGGTGGGCATCAGTCTTAGTGACTGCATTGAGACCCCTGTAGTCTACGCAGAACCTCATCTCTCTCTTACCATCCTGGGTGTGAGGTTTTGGCACTAGAACTACTGGACTAGCCCAAGGGCTATCTGAGGGTTCAATGACTCCCAACTCCAACATTTTCTGCACTTCAGTTTTTATGCAGTCTCTAACATGATCAGGCTGCCTGTAGATTTTACTCTTGACTGGCAGGCTGTCACCAGTGTCAACCTCATGGGTACACCAATTGGTCTGACTGGGTGTCAGAGAAAACATATGTCTGAAAGACTGAAGAACCTGTTTACAGTCTTTCTGTTGATGCTCAGAGAGGCTGCCACAAAAGACAACACCATCTACTGACCCATCATCAGGATTCTGAGTGAGCAGGTCTGGGAGAGGGTCACTCTCTTCCTCCTGTCCCTCATCTATGGCCATGAGCAAGCTCATGTCCTTCCTGTCGACATATGCTTTGAGCCTGTTGACATGGAGCACCCTGTGGGGGCTCCTGGGAGTTCCAAGGTCCACCAGGTAGGTGACCTCTCCCTTTTGCTCAAGAATTGTGTGGGGCCCAGACCATTTGTCTTTGAGTGCTGCTGGGGCCACTGGCTCCAACACCCACACCTTCTGTCCAGGCTGGTAAACAGTCAGGACAGCCTTTTGGTCATGCCAAGCTTTTTGAAGTTCTTGACTGGCCTTAAGGTTTTCAGATGCCTTCTCCATATACTCAGCCATCCTGGAGCGGAGACCAAGTACATAGTCCACTATGCTGGTTGCAGGCTTTTTGAGAGGTCTCTCCCATCCTTCCTTCACCAAACACAGGGGGCCTCTCACAGGATGCCCATACAAAAGTTCAAAAGGGCTGTAGCCAACCCCCTTTTGTGGGACCTCTCTGTAAGCAAACAGAAGGCAGGGAATCAGGACATCCCATCTACGCCTGAGCTTTTCAGGTAGTCCATGAATCATCCCTTTTAGGGTCCTGTTGAACCTTTCAACAAGCCCATTGCATTGTGGATGATAGGGTGTAGTGAACTTGTAGTTGACACCACATTCCTTCCACATAGCAGTTAAGTAGCTTGACATGAAGTTTGCACATCTGTCAGAGACAACCTCCTTAGGGAAGCCCACTCTGGAGAACACTCCAACTAGGGCCCTTGCCACCACATGTGCTGTGGTGGTCCTAAGTGGAATAGCTTCAGGATACCTGGTGGCATGATCCACTACCACCAGTATAAACTTGTGCCCTGATGCTGTCTGGGGTTCCATTGGACCAACAATGTCAATCCCCACTCTTTCAAAGGGCACCCCCACCACAGGCATTGGTATAAGGGGGGCCTTTGTTGTGCCACCTGACTTACCACTGGCTTGGCAAGTGACACAGGAGCGACAAAACTCCTTGGTATCCTCATTCATGTGAGGCCAGTGAAAGTGTGAGACAAGCCTGTCCCAAGTCTTTGTCTGGCCTAAGTGACCTGCTAAGGGAATCTCATGGGCCAAGGTAAGTAGGAAACCTCTCTGAGACAAGGGTACAACCAGCCTCCTGGTCATGCCAGGCTTGGGGTCTCTTGCCTCAGTGTACAGGAGTCCATCTTCCCAGTATACCTGTTGGGTACCTGTGTCGTTCCCAGCAGCCTCAGCAGCAGCCTGCTGTCTGAGGGGTTCAAGAGAAGGGCAGTCTAACTGGTCCTTCCCCAGGTCTTCCCTTGAGGGTCCCCCTGACCCCAAGAATTCAACTTGATCAAGTTCAAACTCTCTAGGCTCAGTTTCCCTCAATTCCTGTAGGTCAGCCTCCTCTGAGACTTGATCCACAACCTGGGGCAAGGGGGAAGGCACAGCCTTAACCCTACTGCTCTTTTTCTTGGAAGGTGTCTGGTCCATTGTTCCAGGATCCAGCACCTGTTCAGTGGGGCATTTCCTGACCTGTGACCTAGTCACAGCAAACACATGTGCTGGCAAACCTAACATTTCCATGTGAGTCCTCTGCTCCACTTCTGACCATTGTGATGACTCCAAATCATTGCCCAACAAACAATCCACTGGGAGGTCTGAACTAACTACAACCTTCTTTTGGCCAGTTACCCCTCCCCAGGAGAAAGCTACAATTGCCATACTGTGATTGGTAGTGACATTGCTTGCATTGGTCACCAGGAATTCTGTACCTGGCATGATCTGTCCAGGGTCCACAAAGTTAGGTGTCACCATTGTGACACTGGCACAAGTGTCCCTATAGGCCTGAGCCATTTTTCCATTAATGAAAGGTGTCTGTCTGTATTTGCCCAAAGTATTGGGACTTATATCAGGGGATATATCCACATCCCCTGTACAAACAAGGACAGCCTGAGTGAGTGTGCCAACTAAGTTGTCACTCCCCTCAGAACCCAGGGTTAACCCTACTAAACCCTTGGGAGGTGCACTACCACTGCTGACTATACTAGGGGGCACAGGTGCCTTAGGGGCTGCAGTGGCAGGAGTCTGCCCTCCTCCTTTCTTGGTGCACTCACTAAACCAGTGAGTTTTACTTTTGCAGTATTGGCACCACCTTTTAGATTGGCCTTCTTGGTTTTTCTTCTTCTGGGGAGCCTGACCCCCACCCTCTTTGGGTTGTTGGGGACCTGTCAAAGACTTCTGGTCATTTTGTTCCCCCTTAGAATCTTTACCCTTCTGGTCTGCTTTCTTCTGACCACCTTGATTCTGGCCCTGGTTCTGTTTAACTCTTGTTCTAACCCATCTGTCTGCCTTCTTTCCCAATTCTTGGGGAGAGGTCCGATCTGAGTCAACAAGATGCTGATGCAACAACTGGTTCTGACAATTGTTTAAAATGTGTTCTCTCATCATCAAATTGTACAATCCTTTATAATCAGTAACCTTTACTGCCCAGCAACCAGCCCTCAAAAGCCTTAGTGGCACAATCTACAAAGTCAGACCAATCTTGAGACTGAGTTTTCTGGGTATCCCTGAACAGCACCCTGTACTGCTCAGTGGTTAGGCCAAACCCATCAACCAGTGTATTTTTCAAAACTTGGTAATTGTTAGCATCCTCCACTCTTGTAGTGAGGAGCTTATCTCTACCTTTACCTTCAAAGGAGAGCCACAAGATAGCTGCCCACTGACTCTGGGGAACACCCTGCACAGTGCAGGCCCTCTCCAGAGCAGTAATCCATTTGTGGATGTCATCCCCTTGTTTAAAGGGGGGCACTATCTTACCAAGGTGCTTTGTATCAAAACTCCTTTCCCTATTGCTAGGTACAATGCTGCCACCAGTGGGGACTACCCCACTTAACTGTTGCTCTCTAGCAAAGGCAAGCCTCTCTTTGGCCAGGGCAAGTTCTTCCCTTTCAATCCTCAGATTGACTGCCCTTTCTTTAGCTTCATACACTCTCCTCTGAGGGGAAGTCATCCCTCTGTGAGAAGAGCTTTGAGAGCCATTGGTTTGAATAGATTTGCCAGAGCCTCTAGATAGAGATCTGGCTCGTCCATTCCCAATGTTAAGCTGACCTGAGAGTGGGCCCAGGGGTCCCCCAGTACCAAGCTCATGTCTGCTTAAGTTGGACCTGGTTAGTCTACCGACTAATACCTGTCCCTTATCTGCCTCATCCCCAGAGGGATCCTCATCCTCCTCCCCCTCTTCAGTCTCAGCTGAGAGATGGATTAGGTCAGGGTCTCCTCTGGTTCCCTCAAGGGGAGGCATGCTTCCCTCTGGATTAGAAGAGCTAAGAAGTTTCTCAGCTTTTCTGGCATCATAAGTCTCTAAGAGACCAATCAGAAAGGAAGTCGTGGGGTTAGACCCCTGCTTAATCTTCCTAGAGGTACACACCTGTCGTAACTCATGGAAGCTAAGCACAGTATATCTGGAAGGGAGGACCTGTGGAGGGTCCACTGACACAAGGGGAGACTCAGAGTTTCCTCCTTTGTCTGACATACTGTTTCTAGTGTGGTGTAAGTGATGCACCTACCTACACTATGTGTTTGCCTACTGATCCCTTGCTAAGAGTTGCAGCCAAGGTGTGCTAAGCCTTGAGGAGCTGCAACAGCTGGTTCAGTAGAACTCAGAGTATTCTAAGCTTAGTTATATGTACCTGAAGTACTTATGTGATCTTTCAACAAGATATTCTTAGGATACGTGTGGTAAAACAGCAAGCTCAAATCCCAACCGCTGCTCACCAATGTGAGAAGGTGGCCTGATATGCACTGCTCACTATTCTAGTGAACACTATGTATCAGTCCAGCAACCCTTATTGATGATTGGTTGTAAGTCAACCTTATAGACCAGCTATCCTAGTAGCGTGGATACGAGCAGTCTAAGGCTAAAGACTCGAGAGGGCGTGTTAAGCCAGCTGTTTACCACACATATACCCCTTGAACACCAAGTGAAAGGACACCACACAAGTGTTATGAAAATAAACAAGTTATTTATTAAGATTCACAACAGCCCTGTACTCTTTATGAGGACAGGGTACTAAGCACAAAACAAAACTCTTACGAAAATACTTAAGTTAGCACAGTATATACAAATGCCCGAGGGGCACGGAAAACCATATACTCTGAAAGTGGAATGCGAAATTACTAGCAGGTAAGTACAGTACTAATAGGCTTTGGAATCGCTAGATCTTGACTATAGAATCTTCAGATTACTTCTAGGAGACCCAGGGGACTCGGGTGCAGAGTGTGCACTCTCACGCGTGATGCGGGACAAAGTCTATGGTAGCTAGTAATGACAAAGTTAGTGTTCTCGGGCGAACCCGACCTGGTAGGAGGAAAACGAAAGTGGATTCTGACCCTTGGATAGTGAGGCTATGCTGGGGCACCGAAATGCCGAAGTTACCTAGCCCAGGGGCTGCAGCTGCATAGGTCTCAAAAGACGTCGGGAATCCTCGTAGACGGACCAGGAGCCTGGAAGAAAGAAGTTGCTGGCAGGCGACCAGTGAAGAAAGTTCGATGGATCCAAGCCTGGATCGAAGGAAGATGACACCTGAAAGCAGAGGGGACCAAGTTCGTGACTACTAGCCAGTAGTCAGTGGGCACCAGGAGGGCACCGGATGGTAGCCACCTCGACTAGGTGAGTGGGTGACGCTGTGCTCGCAGATCTCACGGACCAGGAGGCGTTGTCGGCGACCAGGATGGAGGAGCGAGCTGTCCCACGATGGATGAAGCTGTCGGCGTCGCTGGACCCAGGATTGGGCAACAAAGCCTTGGCAAATTCAAGCCCACGCGGTGGACTCAAAATGGCGTCTGGAGTGGACCAGGAGGGTCCGGGGTGCCTCTCTTGAAGAAGGAAGCAAGGGCCAGTCTGGAGCAACCAGACCAGCAGCAGTGATGTCGTCGGGCGTCGTGAAGAAGGCCACAAGCCAGCCGGCTAGTAGCCACACAGCGCGGTGAGCACACAAAAGCAGAAGGGCCCCACGCAGATCGTGGAGATGCTGGAGGGCTGATCTTCGGTGCTGGAGCTGCTCAGGGTTGGGGCTTCTCGGACCCCAAAGCACTCACCAGTGGAGCACACGGTGGGCTTGTTGCAAAGAAGTCGTGCAGTCTTGGCGATCGTCGGTCCCTCGAGGTCTCGTCGCACTCACAGTTCTCAGCTTTGCTGTAGAGGTGAATAGAGGTCAGAGGTGCCAGGGAAGCCGGGTCTCGTCGAACTGGGTCGTCGGATTCGTGAAGAAGGACTTGCAGCAGACCGCAGTGTTCTTAGGATGGTGCCTGCGGATGCAGGGTGACTACTCCTTAGCCACAAGGGAGAATCTTGAAGAAGGAAATCTTGATGCCTTTCGCAGAAAGTCGGGTCTTGATTCCAAAGATGATCTAATTTGAACAGGGGGCCCGCTCCCATCTTTATACTAAAAAAGGGGGCTGACCCGGTGACTAGGTCCTGCCTATGGGTGGGACTAGGAGGGGGGTAGTTACACCCCTCTGCCATGCCGGACTTCCCCAGGCCAGGGGCTGGTGTGCCCCTGGAACTGGTTCAGACCGGCCTATGCGTAGTGAGCACCGGGGTGCCACTCAGCAGTCACCTTCCTGAAAAGCCCTGCCTACCCAGGATACACAAAACCATGTCTGGGACGGTGCTAGCACCGCCCCTGACAGGAAACCCTTTGTCCAGGCTCCCCTCGCTGGAAGGACTCCCAGCTGCAGGGGGTCAGACTCGTGTCTGTGGTGGCAGCATCCATTTTGTGGAGCTGAGGCTTCGTTTAACTTTAACCGGGGTTCACAGTTACATACATGTCGTGTCCCTCTAGAAGGGTGGAATGCTAACCCCGTCGCCAGAATTGGCGAGGGGTTAGTATTCCAATTCGTATGACACCTTACTCGACATGTTTTGATAAAGCAATACCAAAGTTAGCATTTAACCGCGAGGATTATAATGCACTTAAGAGTATATGGTATGCGATATCATGGAACAGCTATTTGGACTTGGTTCCGCAAGCTGCAGACAGGCTCAGCTCATGCCAGAGCACCATCTCACACGATTCCAAGCACTCTGCCTTCAGGATTGTCAAGGCCTGCCATAGGAGTGACTGATAGGAATCTGTGTGTCCATTTTAGGGTTAGGTATAGGTATACTACACCTACAGCAAAGGGTGATTACATGACTTTGCCCCAGCTGTCATGCAGCCAGTTGTGTCAAATTTAGGAGGCCAGCCAGGGGTGGCATAATACATGCTGCAGCCCCTGGCAGCCCTGGGTACACCTATGCCCTGAGTTACAGGGTCTGATAAGGTGGCCCAGTACCAATTGGTAAATGCACCTAGGGTACACGTTGTAATTTAGAGAGAGAACAGCCAGGCTGTGGGTCTGATTGGCAGGCCCACAGCCAGAGAAAGTCGTAAACCAGTGAAACAAAAGCAAAAAAATCTGGGTGATCATAGGATTGCAGACCCTACTCTCCTACAGTGACAACCATAACTTTGGATTTAGATTCATTTATTACCATTTTGTTTTCCACAGCATATTCCTGTGTTCGTGTTATTAGCCGTTGTAGGCCCACCTTTGTATTACTTAGGAGGATAACGTCATCAGTGTAGAGCAAATTCGATATATGCATATCGGCAAGCTTTGGAGGGTGTGCATTTATGTTGTTCAAGGCCTGGGTCAAATCAGTTAAAAATAAATTAAATAATAAAGGAGCCAGTACACACCCTTGCATCACTCCACCTAATGTTTGTATTTCCTTTGATAATGACTTGCCATTACCGATACGTACTCTTGCCCAAGTTTTCGTGTGCAGAAGTCGAATCAGGTGTATTAATAAGGGAGGTATCCCTTGTGCATGTAGCTTACCCCATAGGAGTTCTCTATCTACACAATCGAAAGCTGATTTGAAATCAACAAAGCATAGATATAAGGGTTGTCTTTTTATAATCGCTTTATCGATAAAATTAGATAGTGCTAAGAGATTGGTAGCTGTTCCTAATCCCTTGATGAAACCGGTTTGGTTAGGCGGGAGAATGCTGTTATTTTTTACCCATTCAGATAAGGATGATAATAAAAGCCCCGCAAATAACTTTGAGTCAGTGTCCTGTAGGGTTATTAAGCGGTAATTTTCCGGTAGCGCCCAATCGCCTTTTTTAAAGATGGGGATATTAAGGACCCTCTCCAACTTTCCGGTATTACTCCTTTCTTAACTACTTCTTTGAAGACATTCACAAGATGTCTTGCCCAAGCGTTTGGATCCTCTTTATAAAGAGCAAAAAGTATACCATTTGGCCCTGGCGCTCCATCTTTTTGCCTCTTTATTAGTTTAACCACTTGCTCATGCGTTATATGAAGATCCATATCTTGTCTTGGAATTGGAGGTACCTTCCGTGTGCAATGTTCTTTAGTTCCAGGTTTTGCAGGTTGCGGATTTAGATGCAGCCCCAAGAAATTCTCCCATTCCGTGGCAGTTAATATTGACGAGACTACGGCTTTATCGGGCCTAGACTATTTATCATCTTCCAAAATTCTCTAGAGTTTCCTTGGTTACAGGCATGAAAAATTCAAGACCAAAGATCATTTTTCGCTGCCATTTTCTCATTCCAGATTATTTTTTGGTTTAGCTCTTTTAGAGCAGTTTTGGTTTCTCCGTTATTGGGAAATCTTGTCAGGTCTCTCCTTAGCCGATTTCTAAGTCGTTTCATTCTTTGTACTGTTTGTGGAAGGTTAATATGAATTACCCGTTTTACTGCTCGAGTAACATTACTATCTCCCGGTCCATTATGGTTACCATTATGAGTAGATATTTTGGAAATGAATCTGGCCCATTGATCAACTATTGATCTGGCAGATGTTTCTTCCAGACTTTCCCTAGTTAGTTTTAAGGCCAGGTCACTGGTTAGTCATTTTTTATTTGATTCCCAGTTTAATTTCCGATAGTTAGTAGTTCCAATTTTTCCTTGCATTGTTAAATAAGTTTGATATTTTTTCTTTGTGAATGAGGTTGTAATAATTTGCTGACTATGATCCCTCTCTGGAAGCTTGATTAAGGAGTACGAAGTAAGGCTACTAAAAATATTCAATGATTCCATAGTGTAATCAATACAAGATTTGGTATTATAGGTGTAGCAGGACCATGCTGGAGGTGAATCTGTTGGGAATCTACCATTAAGTATCCGTGAACCCAATACTTCCATATCCTTCAAAAAATTTTGTACTAATGGATTTTTCGCTGGTTTAGTCGAGCTTTTCAGAAATTGGGCCGGAATTAACCATTGGTGATCTTGTGACTGTGTCACCTCATCTCTTGGAAATGGTACTAGGAGATTGAGATTGAAATCACCTGTGATGATGAAATCCATAAAAGGATCCTCTGTCCTTTGCTCTACCAAATAGGTAGAGACAGTAGCACACATGGCTTTTCTTGATGTAGGTGTTGGTAAAATATATTTCTCCAGTATTACATCTGTCATAGATTCACATGCTTGTATCTTCCCCGTCGTCATGGTGGGAGTCTCACAGTAACAGAATGACCAAAGCAGTATCATAGAGAAGAAAACTGCCTAGAAAAGCCCATAGGGACTGTACTATTTGGTAACCAGACCTCCTCATTGTTTGGTCCAAAAGTCAGCCAATCAGCATTGCTGCCCTGCCCTCACACTCCCCAGCAGAACCTTCCTGCCTCAGATTTCCAACCGCCTTCGTGTAAGAAAGGAGTCTCCCTGAGCTCTGCTCAGTTTGCTGTTCCTGTGTGAACTATTGACCTTTTATTTTCAACTGTCTTATCATCTGGATTAAGGTATTGTGAGTACCTATTTCTTTCATTATGACTGAAGGCTCTAAAAAGAGGCTTTTCAGGCCTTGCAGATCCTGTGGAAAGGCTAGGCTTTTCTCTGAAGACCCTCACAATGACTGCTTATATTGTCTTCATCCAAAGCATGTGGCCAAGAATTGTAAATATTGTAGAACCTTCTCTGCTAAAACTCTGAGGGACAGAGAGGCTTGTTTGCTGTTGTGGCTTCAAAAGAAGAAGGCCGCATCAGATTCTGATTCTGGTGAGGAGTCTGCTACCTTAAAACCTAAAAGAGAAAGGCCTCACATTCTGAGGAAAGGGTGGAGCCTAAGAAGGTTAAATCAAAGGGGAAGGAGGTGTCCTCTCTCCCTCATACTCCCCTCAAGAAGCCATCAGGTCAGAAAGGGGCAGGGTCTGCTCCATCAACCAGCTCCCTGGTTTCTACTGTAAAATCTGTGGCAAAGACTTCAGCCCCGTCGACAACTTCACCGTCGACGACGACCGTTTCGACGACGGCAGCTGCGTCGACGACAGAAACTAAGGCAGTGTCGACTACGTCGACGAGGTTGATCATCCCGTTGACAAGGAAACCGTTGACGACGACATCGTCGACGACAGGATCGGTGACGAAGTCGTCGACGACCCCGTTGACGGAGACCTTGTCGACAACGGTTCCGTCGACGATGGCTATGGTGACGACGGCTCCGTCGATGATGGCTATGTCAACAATGACTCCGTCGACGAAAAGTGTAATTTCAACGGCAAAGGCATTTAAATCACCACAGTCCAACAATTTGATCTTCATTCGCTCATTTCAGTCGTCGAGGGGTTCGGCGACCATAAGCAAATCTGCAGAATTCACTTCGTGGACGAAGATTTCGCCTCTACCCCCATCTTCTTTACTGGAGCAGGATTCAGAAGTGGAGGAGTCGTCCGGAGTGGCCTATAGCCCTTCACAACTTAGGATAAAAAGCCAGGACACAGATGAAGAGGAAGTGATTTCCTTTAAGGAGAGAGCTCATTCTCAATCTTCAAGATATGAATCCTTCCAGGAGACTTGTGACTATGGTGAGGAAGAGGAGCAACATGAAGAATCGCGAGAGGAGTCGCGAGAAGAGTCAGTCTCCATACCTGTATCTCTGGTTTCTGACCTGAGATTCATGATTAACGACTATTATCGTCGTTTTCCAGAGGCGAATGCGCCTCTGTCATATATGCCGGCGACTACAACACAGCCCCCGAAGACCCAATCTACTCCTCACGAGCAGTCTGTGAAATCACCACCAGTGATAACGATCAGGGACGATCTGACGGACACCGATGATGATAATGAACAACCCGAGAAAGGTGAACTTATACAAGATTCTACGGGAGGTCAGGAATGGAATGAGTACATTTTGCCGTCGGCCCCTTCACCTAGTCCGCCGCCAACCACTTCTCCTCCTCAGGATATTGGAGGATTCCATGACATTGTGGAAAAAGCAGCCAAGAGATTTGATCTGGAAATGGAGGTTAAAGAAACAGAATATTTCTTATATGATTTCAAAGATGACGCCAGGAAATCTGCTCGCTCAATCCCGATTATTCCTCACATTTGGGAGGAGGGCCTAAAAATTTTGAAGACGCCAGCTTCCATCGCGGTTTTGGTTCCAAGAATCGAAAAGAAATATAGAGCACCAGAGTCTTCTCCGGCCTGTCTGATAGGACTCCTGAGACCAGAGTCGGTGGTGACGCAGGCGGCACAAAGGAATTCAAAGAATCCGGTTTCTACTTCGCTAGTGGCGCCAGACAAAGAAGGACAAAGGATGGATGGAGCTGGGAAGAGGTTTGCGGTCATGGCAGCCTCTACTATTAAAGCAGCCAATGCTATGGCCCTAATTAGCCGTTTTAACAGGCAAATGTGGTCGGATTTGGCACCCATTCTGGCTGCACTACCGGAGGATAAGAAAGAGGAAGCAGCTGCTACCTGCCGCGATGGGGCAAAGTCGGCCTCAGAATCCATTGATGTTGCCATGGATGTTTCCTCTATGGCTTTTAGGCAGATGGCAGGTGGAGTTTCACTTCGGAGACAGGGATGGTTAAAGGCAACATCCTTTCGTCCGGAGGTGCAGGCGAAGATTGTGGACATGCCACGGCGAAAATCTGTTTGGAAAACATGTAGACGAAGCGCTGCAGGGTATCAAGTCAGATACAGATACGGCTAGGGCGCTGGGATCCCTTCAGCAAGGAAGGTTTCAGTCCTTTCGTAAAAGAGGTGAAAGGGGTCAATTTAATCAGAGATCTTCATATCCATCCAACAGATATCAGCCCTATAACCAGCAAGGATATAGGCTATACAATACAGGCAATCAATATAGGCCTTCCAACTCCTCTTTCCAGCAGCAATCTAGGGGCAAGTCCTCCAATAGAGGGAAGAATCAACAATCTAACAGACGACAATGATCTCATGCCGGCCCTCCCCACACAGCAGATCCCGGAAAACAACCACTATCTGTCTCTCTTCTTCGACAATTGGATGTCCATAACATCGGACAAATGGGTTTTGAATGTAATAAGCAGAGGCCATACCCTAGAGTTTGTACAAATGCCACCAGATCATCCCCCGGTGCTCAGACACCATCAACATCGTCAAGAGCTGCAAAAGGAAATCCAATCACTCTTGCGGAAGGGGGCTATAGAAGAAGTACCTCAACAACACAGAGGGAAAGGCTTCTATTCGCATTTCTTCCTCATCAAAAAGAAACAAACTACGAAGTGGAGACAGGTATTGGATTTGAGGGATCTAAATCAATACATAAAGAAAATTCCCTTCCGAATGCTCTTGTTGCAAGAGATCCTCCTAATGTTAAAGAGGAAAGACTTCATGGCTTTGTTGGATCTCATGGACGCATACTTCCATATCCCAATTCATCGAAAGCACAGGAAATATCTAAGATTTGCTGTGGAGAGTCGCTATTTCCAATTCAAGGTGTTGCCATTTGGCCTCAAATCGGCCTGAGGGTGTTTACCAAATGCATGGCCCCGGTGGCGGCCCACTTAAGGTTAAGAGGGCATTGCATTTACCCATATCTAGAAGATTGGCTGGTGACAGGTCCATCATTCACAAGAGCCAGGAGGTCCCTTCAATGCTGCATCCGCCTGTTCCATCGGTTAGGCCTAAGAACCAACTTGGAAAAGTCTTCACTGATTCCAGCTCAGGGCATTCAATTCCTCGGGGCATGGATATGCACCAAGGAAACGAAAGCATACCCGTCCGAAGAAAGGATGAGAAAGATAATGGGCCTAGGAACATCCCTTCAGACAAAAAGGTTCACTTCTGTGCGTATGTACAAATCCTTGTTGGGGATGATGTCCTCTTGCATCCCACTGGTTCCAAACTGCCGTCTTCGAATGAGACCCTTGCAGGAACATCTGGACGAGCAGTGGGTTCAGTCCAAAGGAACCTTCGAAGATCGGATTACCATCACTCACCGTATGAAGGTGGCCATGTCATGGTGGAAGGTTCAGAAGAACTTGAATCAGGGTCTGAATTTTGTATCTCAAAATCACAAATATGTGATGACGACGGACGCTTCGTTGCAAGGATGGGGCGCGCACCTTCAGGAGCTGGAGATCCAGGGACACTGGTCAGAGTGGGAAGCACAGCTTCACATAAATGTGTTGGAGCTCAAAGCGGTGTTTCTGGGGCTTCAAGCTTTCCTTCCCAGAATACAGAGCTCGTCGGTGCTCATTCAGACGGACAGCACCACGACTATGTTTTATCTTCTAAAGCAAGGAGGAACAAGATCCAAACAACTTTCTGCGCTGGCGCAAAGGATTTGGAAATGGCTGATAAGCCACAACATTTCTATTCAGGTGCAGCATATACTGGGCATCCTCAACACACGGGCAGATGTCCTAAGTCGCACGGCGAGCGTGTCGCACGAGTGGGAACTGCACGACACTCAGCTTCGCAGAGTGTTTCAAAGATGGGGCACACCAACGTTCGACTTGTTCACAACCTGGGACAATTCGAAATGCGATCAGTTTGCGTCCAGGTACCCTCAGCGGGATTCCAAAGGAAATGCGTTTCACATAGACTGGACGGGAAAGTTTGCTTATGCGTTTCCACCAATTCCCTTAATACCGCGAGTGCTTCGCAAGATTAGATCAGAACCATGTCATATCATTCTGATAGCACCAGCTTGGCTGAGACAAGCATGGTTTGCAGATCTGCTGCAGATGTCAAAAGGCAACAAAGTGCAATTCCCGACATTCCAGAGCCTCATATCAATGAGCAACGGCCAAATTCTGCATCCAGACCTAGCATCACTAAAATTATCCGCATGGAACCTCATGAGTGGGAATTCCAAGCCATAAGCATTCCGCAGGACTGCAGACAAATACTATCGCAATCTAGGGCTATGTCAACTAACGGGACATACAAAGCAAAATGGACACGCTTCTGTCACTGGTGTGCCAGTCATAGTCTAAATCCGTTGATGGTACCTCCAGAAGGTATTCTACCTTATCTGTTGTCGTTATCAAAATCAGGTCTGTCACATGCCTCGTTGAAAGTGCATTTGGCGGCAATATCAAGGTTCAGGAGAGTACCAGATGAGCCGTCTCTCTGGTCTCACAGACTGATAAAGGAGTTTGTCAGAGGGCTCTTTAGAGCTTTCCCACCCATTCAACGACCGCCAATACCCTGGCATCTCAATACAGATTTGGCGCAACTTATGAGGCTACCATTCGAGCCTATACACAAGACAGACTTACAATTCCTGTGATGGAAGACAGCCCTGCTGCTAGCGCTCACTTTGGCGAGGATAGTTAACGAAATACAAGCCTTTTCAGTGGAAGAGCCTTTTCTTCAATTTCGACAGGACAGGGTTATATTACGGACAAAACCTACTTTTATTCCCAAAGTTCCTACTTCTTTTCACCTTAATGAGCCAATTATTTTGCCTATTTTCTTCAGCAATCCATAGTCTGAAGCGGAAAGAGCTTTTCATTCCTTGGACATTGCTAGATGTTTGAAATTCTACATTGAACGAACAAGAACATTCCGCAAATCTTAACAGTTGTTTATTGCTTTTGAAGGACAGAGGATAGGGCTCCCTCTGTCAAGACTGAGTATCGCCAGATGGATATCATCGGCTATCATTAAATGTCATGAAAAAGCTGGAAAGCCGCTTCATTCCAGAGTGAATGCCCATTCCACAAGAAAGATGGCAACATCAATAGCCTTGTTTGCAGGAGTGTCTCTACTTGACATCTGCAGAGCGGCTACGTGGAAGAATGTGCATTCATTTACCAAGCACTACTGTCTGGACACTGCGTGGAAAGAGGACACGGCAGTGGGACAAGCTGTTCTGAGGCGTCTATTTCAATAAGGTATTCTTTTGTTCTATGTTAATACTCTATACAGTATATATTTATATTAAGTCTGCTGTTGTTATAGACAGTTTAATGCATTTCTTTCAAGAACTTGCACTGTATGAACTAAGGGGTATTGGGGTTTTTATTCCTTTCTGCCCTGTGTATTTTCAGATCATGTTTTAACAATATTTCAGCTGCAGAACTTCCTTCTGGGTTCTATCCTGGAAACGCTGCAGGCTTTGTGGGTACTACTTACTACTCTGATACAAGCATGTGAATCTATGAAAGATGTAATACTGGAGAATGAATTAGTTACTTACCTGTACACTATAGTTCTCCAGTATTATCTTTCATAGATTCACATGCGCCCGCCCACCTCCACGTTTCGCAGGCAGAACCTGGTATCTCGGTATTTATCCATGTCTCTCATTTGGGGCCGGAAATCTGAGGCAAGAAGGTTCTGCTGGGGAGTGTGAGGGCAGGGCAGCAATGCTGATTGGCTGACTTTTGGACCAAACCATGAGGAGGTCTGGTTACCAAATAGTACAGTCCCTATGGGCTTTTCTAAGCAGTTTTCTTCTCTATGATACTGCTTTGGTCATTCTGTTACCGTGAGACTCCCACCATGACGACGAGGAAGATACAAGCGTATGAATCTATGAAAGATAATACTGGAGAACTGTAGTGTACAGGTAAGTAACTAATTCCATATTAATCAACTTTAGCGATCTTATTTGCTCTAGAATCTTGTATTTTAGCAGTACACACTGAATATTACAATTGTTTGTGGCTATTTCTACATGTTCCACATTTAAATCCACTGATATGAAAATTGCTAAGCCTCTAGAACGGGGACCATACTTGCTTTGCTTAATTGCAGGTTCATAATATCCTTTGTAACCCAGGATTTTAAACGGGGCTGTGGCCCAGGTCTCCTGTAGTAAGATTATCTGGTATTTTTTAAGTGATTGAGTTATGTAATCCAATTTTCTGCCTACACCATTTACATTCCAGGAACACATTAATATAGCTGTGTTGCTATTCTTGAAGTCATCAACTGGTATTTCCTGATTTACTTGTCAATGTTTATTAGTTCCGTGCAGGGCAATATTGATCCATGAATCATTTATCCCGATTTCCTTCACTTCCATTTTGTTTTCTGATAGATTTGCGATTCCTCTATCTAATTGTTGTATTGGATTTTTTAGGACAGAGAAGGGTGGCTGCCCCTTTTTTCCTTTAGCAGAACATGGCATGTTTTCTACTTTTAAAAGTGGTGTCGGGTATTCTTTTGGCCTGATTTTACTGATCATTATTCCCCAGCTACGAAAGACACACTCTTCCTTCATAATTTGCTCCGCTATAGTCGGGGATGTAACTGTCAGCACCGTTAACGGCAATAAGCCTTGTGGATTTTGTAAGAATCCAACACATTCTATTTCTTTAGATGACAAATTTGCAAGAGATGGAACTGCTTTGAATAGACATAAGATTGCCTCTATTTAACGTATCTTGTTGACCTCTGGTATCGTATACAGGCTTAAAGATTAGTTGTTCCTTCCTCTGATTATCCTTCACCCCTTCAGTGTAAGTATTCGGTTCCTTTCTAATTATGTTTATGAGACGTTCATTGGTACAAGTTCTAACTACTACTATTTGGTCTCCCATTATAGCATCAGCCACATCCTCTCTAAGATCAATTGATTCCAACCGTTACTTCAATACCATTGATGGCAGTTGTTTTATATTTGTTACTTCATTTAGAATTTGTTCCGATGTTTGGTTCACTGGTTCAGTGAGAAAAAATGCTTTGATATGTGTTTCTACATTTAGAGATTGTGTCAATGTTTGTTGTTCAGTCTTCAGTGAACCAGAAACCTTTTTTTTCCAACAGTGATTCATCTGTTTCCTGTTTAACTGCACTGATTGTGAGGCAACTTTTTTCTTGGGTACCACTCGATGTTTCCTTTGTGAGCGTTTTCTTACATAGGTTAGTGTCCATCTTATGCTCAATAGGCTTATTTAGTGTGAAGTCTTTCCAAACTTTAGAGGCTTTATCACGTGCAAAATCATCTGATTCCCCAAAAAGATAAGCTATATCATTTTCAGGTTTCCTTTCTGTTACAGTTTTATTTACCGGGTCTTTGATCATATTGCTGCCTTTTCCATTTTGTGAAAAAATATCATAATACTTAGTTTGTGTTGCAGTCGGTTTTGTTAGCACATCGTTACCTCTATCTATCATTTTTTCTTTTTGTTGTACTTCTCCTATATTTCTTTTAGTAAGTTTTTTTGTTGATGTTCCTTCATATGACTCTTGGTCTTCTGGATCTTGCACTTTCGCTTTATTTATAGCTTTTCGTCGTTTTTTTCTATCCCTTTTCGTCATTTTGAACGGGTGTGAGTCAGAAACACTTTTATTCTCATCATCATTATCCCCATTATGTTTTTCCAACAGTTGGTTATTAAATTTGCCATTTTCGTTTTTTTTGGCATCCGCTTGGATACTGGGTAGTGTTGTGGTAGGTGAATGATTTTATCTTCTGACTTACTTTGGACTGTTAGACAATCATTTTTAGTATGTTTCCTTTCTGTCATGCAACTTATAACTTCATTATCTCCTTTTTTCCAACTTTGATCCCTTTTAAGTGTTGCCTTAGCGTCCTCTAATATGTTATTAATAACTTCTGGTATGGTGGTAAGTTTTATCAAGAGTCAAGCCTCAGGTTTACACAATCCTCAGAGGATCACGTGGTAAACCCACAACAAAATCTGACCTCAAACAAAGTGAAAAGTTAAAAAAATATCTAGCAACATCTAAAGGAACTCATGATGACTGGGGTTGGATTTCATCTCCCCTGTCTTAACTGTCCAAAATAATGAACTTCACCATCTAACAAGTTAAGTCATAAGTCTATAGGAACCCATAAAAAAAATCATGGAATATTGCAGGGGTCAATTAAAAAAAATTAGTAGGTAACCCACCTTTACCATGGAAAAATTAAGAAATAGTAGAACTTCAGGAAACCTGGGCAATGACGCCCATACTGATCTCAGGATACTCCGCAATTAAATTACAAAAATATGTAAGACCTAAGGGTGGTTTGACAATGTATGTTTCTTTTTGAGTCGAAGTTGAACCACACCCAGACATATATCATGAAAACTTTTATTGCTCTTTAAGAAATGGAAGCAACAAGACAATTCATCCCTAGTTTTGATCAGTCTATATATTTGTACAGATTAATCTACATAAAGAAACTTTTGAAAACGGATGCTAACACAAGAATATGTGAAATGAACGGCCACACCTGGGATCCTTCTAACCGTTGACTTAAACATTAACTTAATTCATACACCTGAAGAGGACGAGTTCCTTTCTGACCCAAAATGCTCAATCAATCAATCAATCAATCAAAGCATTTATATACCGCACTACTCACCCAGAGGGTCTCAAGGCGCTCGGGGAGGGGGATCCGCTACTGCTCGAACAGCCAGGTCGTGAGCTGCTTCCTGAAGGCGAGGTGGTCCTGGGTCAGGCGGAGGTGGGTCGGGAGGGAGTTCCATGTAATGGCGGCGAGGTAGGAGAAGGACCGTCCCCCTGTGGTGGCTCTTCGGATGCGGGGGACGGCGGCGAGGGCGTGGCCGGTCGATCGAAGCTGGCGATGGGAGCGTAGAAGTTAAGGCGGCTGTTGAGGCATCCTGGTCCTTGGTTGTGTAGGGCTTTGTGAGCGTGGGTGAGGAGACGGAAGGTGATTCTCTTGTTGACCGGGAGCCAGTGCAGGTCTCTCAGGTGTTCGGAGATGTGGCTGTGACGGGGGATGTCCAGGGTGAGTCGTGCTGAGGCGTTCTGGATCCGCTGAAGTCTCTTCTGGAGTTTGGCGGTGGTTCCTGCGTAGAGGGAGTTGCCGTAGTCCAGACGGCTGGTGACGAGGGCCTGGGTGACCGTCTTCCTGGTCTCGGTGGGGATCCACCGGAAGATCGTACGTAGCATGTGCAGGATGTTGAAGCACGACGAGGAGACGGCGTTGACTTGTCTGGTCATGGAGAGGGAGGAGTCCAGGATGAAGCCTAGGTTGCGTGCGTGCGTGGTCTGTTGGTTTGGGTGCGCTGCCTAGGGCGGGGGGCCACCAGGAGTCGTGCCAGGCGGAGGGTGAGGATCCCAGGATGAGGACTTCCGTCTTGTCTGAGTTCAGTTTCAGGCGACTGTTCTTCATCCATTCGGCTACCTCTTTCATCCCTTCGTGAAGGTTGGCTCTGGTGGTTGCGGGGTCGTTGGTGAGGGAGAGGATCAGCTGGGTGTCGTCGGCGTAGGAGATGATGTTGAGGTTGTGCTGGCGTGCGATGTCTGCGAGGGGGCTCATGTAGACGTTGAAGAGGGTTGGACTGAGCGAGGAGCCTTGAGGAACGCCGCAGATGACTTCGGTAGCTTCAGATCTAAACGGGGGGAGGCGAACTCTCTGTGTCCTTCCGGCGAGGAAGGAGATGATCCACTCCAGTGCCTTCTCCTGGATTCCGACATTGCTGAGTCGCTGTACTAGTGAACGGTGGCAGACGGTGTTGAAAGCCGCGGAGAGGTCTAGGAGGATGAGGGCTGCTATTTCTCCGTTGTCAAGCAGTGCTCGGATGTCATCGGTGGCTGCGATCAGGGCGGTCTCGGTGCTGTGGTTGGCTCGGAAGCCAGACTGCGAGAGGTCGAGGGATCCGTTTGTCTCGAGGAAGGCGGCCAGCTGCTTGTTGACGGTCTTCTCGATGACTTTTGCAGGGAACTGGAACAGCGAGATGGGGCGGTAGTTCTTGAGGTCGGTGGGGTCGGCTGATGGCTTCTTTAGTAGAGCGCTGAGTTCGGCGTGCTTCCAGCTCTCCGGGAAGGTAGCGGTGTCGAAGGAGGTGTTGATGATGTCCCGCAGGTGGGATGCGATGACAGGGTCGGCCTTGTTGAAGACGTGGTGAGGGCAGGGGTCGGTCGGAGATCCGGAGTGGATGGAGTTCATCGTGCGGACGGTGTCTTCGGTGCTGATCTGGGTCCAGGCGCGGAGGGTGGTGGTGGGGGGGCGGTGGTTCGGTTGTGGCGTGCGTCGGTTGAGTGCTGAAGCTGTTGTGTATGTCCGCGATCTTGTTGTGGAAGTAGGAGGCGAGGGAGTTGCAGAGGTCTTGCGAAGGGGTGATGTCGTTGTTTCCGGCGTTGGGGTTGGAGACCTCTTTAACGATGTTGAAGAGTTCCTTGCTGTTGTGTGCGTTGTTGTCCAGTGAGATATTTCCTCAAAATATCAATTATATAAGAAACGCAGGGGCAAACAAGGTGAGCATCTAGTCAATTAATTGGAATATAAAGGCATGAGGGTGTTGAGTGGCTGAATGATTGATGATACTCCACCGCACATTACGCACTTAGAATCAAATTTGCAATCCATTATACCTTTGTCTCACTTCTGTTAAACGAGTTCAAAATAGATGCCACCACAGAGAGTGATCATTTCCCTCAAGTTATGGAATTTTGTAATGCAGTATCAAAACATCCCATTGGGATTCAAAAATATAGGCTCTCTATTTACTGTGAACTATAAAAAAAAACATGCACAGATCTAACGAAAAAGCAGATCTCGATAAGGGAAGTACAAATTTCATGTGAATGGGAGAGTAATCATAGTGACATGACATAAAGGAACAATTATCCCTTACCTACCACATAATTATAATATGACAAAAATCCAAATAATTAATCAGATATTGGTGACAGAGACTGAACCATGACTTGCAATATTTCAAAAAATATATATATTTTATTCCATGTTTATAAATGTGTTTCATAAATTTGCATCAGTTAACATTAATTTATGAATTCATCAAATATTATGAGATTTGCAATTTTTATAAAGACAAAGCATTTTATAAATATAAAAAGTGAGAACACAGAAAAACATCGTAAAGTGCAAATAAATCAGACATTAATATCAAATTAAATGACTGCAAATTAGTACATAATACAGTGAACCCCTGGAAAAAGAAAATAGTGCTAACATCTACACACATTTATAACAATCTACACATTCTCACTCAAACTACACACATTCCCACAACATTCGAAACAAGGAAGTAAAATCATGAATACAGGTCTCCAAGATCAATGTGAGACCCCGCACTTGGTCGACGCGCGTTTCGGTGGCTCAAGGCCACCTTCTTCAGGACCACTTCCGATAGAACAACTCAGATATCCAGGGGGTACAGAAAAGCGAGTGTTGGCAATACAGAAGAAGTTCTAAGGAAATAATCCGAGTATAAAGTTTCAGATGATCATATTATATCTATCTTCCAAATAGTGATCCCTATGAAAGTAGATGTTGGAGTAAGTTGGACTCTCCGTAGTTATTGCATGAGATACGATCCTTGACTTTCTATTTTTTGTAAAAAAACAATAATTGGTTCCCAGCTCTGGCAGGTAACAAATATGTCCACATGGTTTTATAAGTCCAAAGCTTTCCCTCTGTTTGGAGCTCATTGAGATACGGACACATCAGAACTGAGGTTCTACTCGAATCAGGACGCTTAAAGGTTTGGCTGACGTACCTTCAGAATTCTGAGTAGAAAATGGACTTATAAAACCCTGTGGACATATTTGTTACCTGCCAGAGCTGGGAACCAATTATTGTTTTTTTACAAAAAATAGAAAGTCAAGGATTGTATCTCATGCAATAACTACGGAGAGTCCAACTTACTCCAACATCTACTTTCATAGGGATCACTATTTGGAAGATAGATATATTATGATCATCTGAAACTTTATACTCGGATTATTTCCTTAGAACTTCTTCTGTATTGCCAACACTCACTTTTCTGTACCCACTAGGGGCCTCATTTATGAAAAGTGACGCATCGCTGCGTGAAAACAGCGATGCGTCACTTTTCACTGCGCACTCCTTGCGACACCAATGATGCGTCATATTTAATGTATGACGCATCATGTCGCAAGGACTTACAGATACGTCAGTATTTCTGACGCATCTGTAAGCGCAAAAGTGACGCATTGCTGGAGTGTGTCACAAAAGTGACGCAACTCCAGCAATGCGTCCTTTCACATGGGGAAAGCCCCATGTGAAAGGGCTTGCGTCAGTCTTACGCCTGCTGTGAGGCAGGCGCAAGATTTTGACGCAACTGCATCCTAAAAGTGACGCAGTGAAATCTCATAGATTTCACTGCGTCACTATTACGAGGCTTTTTGCGGGGGAACGCCCCCTTTGCATACATTATACCTGACGCAGGCATAATGTGGCGCAGGGGTTTAAAAAGTGACGCATCTACCTAGATGCGTCACTTTTTAAATATGGCGCAACAAGGCGCATGTTTTACGCTGCCGATGCGTCACAAAAAGTGACGCATCCGCAGCGCAAAACTGACGGAAGGCCTCATAAATGAGGCCCTGGATATCTGGGTTGTTCTATCAGAAGTGGTCCTGAAGAAGGTAGCCTTGAGCTGCCGAAACGCGCGTCGACCAAGTGCGGGGTCTCACATTGATCTTGGAGACCTGTATTCATGATTTTACTTCCTTGTTTCGAATGTTGTGGGAATGTGTGTAGTTTGAGTGAGAATGTGGAGATTGTTATAAATGTGTGTAGATGTTAGCACTATTTTCTTTTTCCAGGGGTTCACTGTATTATGTACTAATTTGCAGTCATTTAATTTGATATTAATGTCTGATTTATTTGCACTTTACGATGTTTTTCTGTGTTCTCACTTTTTATATTTATAAAAATGCTTTGTCTTTATAAAAATTGCAAATCTCATAATATTTGATGAATTCATAAAGTAATGTTAACTGATGCAAATTTATGAAACACATATTTATAAACATGGAATAAAATATATATATTTTTTTGAAATATTGCAAGTCATGGTTCAGTCTCTGTCACCAATATCTGATTAATTATTTGGATGTTTGTCATATTATAATTATGTGGTAGGTAAGGTATAATTGTTCCTTTATGTCATGTTACTTCATTCCCCTCCTTCCCTGGCTTGAACAAGTCTTGAGGGGGTCCCATCAATATTGCTAAGAGTAATCATAGTGATCCAGTTCAACAGTGGGAGCTGGTCTGCTGAAAATCAAAAACACAATGTAATAAAGTGGAAGAATGCACTAATAACAACCAACAAGAACGCCAGATCCAGGGCAGGAAGAAAGTCATGCCTGCTTGTAGGCAGGCAAAACAGAAATTGAACCAAGCACTGCGAGCCTTCAGAAAGCTCCCACTCTTCGACCGCTATCTTGACAGTTAAGAACAACTAAAAGTGGATACGAAGCAGCTAAGGAAGAAGCTGGGACTCCACATAGATTTTTATTGGGCTAAGCGACTGCACGACAGTAAACAAAATAACTAACATTTCTGGAAAACAATAAATGACATTTCAATACCACCTTGCACCATAAAGAGTGCTAAGGTACCTGACAATATCTGGAGTGCCTATGTAACTGACAAATTTGCCAGAAGACCGCCCAATATTGAAGGTACCCCCGAAAAACAGTCCAATATCATGGCACTGCCTAGCCCTAAACCCAGACTAAGACCAACTACAGCAGGACCTATTACATTGTACTGTTCCTGCGACCCAGGGGAGCTACAGACAAAGTTTAAATTTCACACACTCGAGCTCACAAAATCAGATCAGGCAAGTGTGACGGTGCTCCTGGTTCAAATTGCTAACTACAGGCCATTTCTAAAGAAAATCTCCAGTTTTGGGCTGACAATTCACCACTCTTTAACCGTGCTTCCATCTTGGGTACAGCGGCGGCCTGCATGACTTGCAGGTGGGGAGCGCGGGCCCTGTAGGGTGGGGGTTGCGCAATGCAAAACAAATATATACACGTACCTTGCCGCTGGGTCTCGAGTCTCTGCCCCTACTCTCCTCATGGGACTCTGGGACCAGGAAGCCAGGAAGAAAAGCCAGGCTCCCCTGACCAATAACAACCCTGCAATGCAGCGCTGTGATTGATAAGCACCCAAGGTCCGCTGACCAATCACAATGCTGAGATGCAGTGTTTTGAGCGTCTTGGTTCCACGCTCAACCTGGGAACGGGGGACTGGGCATGTTCTCCATGCAGGCTGTAATGCGGCCTGGGCGTAGACCAAGCAATATTCTGCAGGAGAAGCTTGCCGTCCCTAAAGCCTGGCTGTCGCTGGTGGCAATCTCCCTGTGGTGAGGAAGGCACGTCCAGCCGTCCAATCACGGCTCGCTCCGTGATTCAGGGTATTAAGGGAGAGAGGAAGATTGCTGTGCTATTCTTCTTTAGTTCAGGTCGGCCTTGTGCTGTCACTCCAGACGGGTTCCTGTGCCTTCCCAACACTGCAGTAGGATGGACAGCTCTGCACTCCCTTCAGGTCTGAAACAAGCAGACCTTAGATTTCCTCTATCCTGCATGTCCTGCTTTGCATGCTACCCTACAAGTCTGTCTTTCACCATGTAGATCACCACAGATTATGAGAATGTTCGGATTTACCTCTGCTCATAGGGGAGACCGAGGGGGAACTTTACTAAAGTCACCCTCAAGGGAAAACACAGTCCCCATTTAGTTGACCCCCTAGCCGAGGCTGCAAGACTGTTGTTTTTACCCCAGGTATAATCCCAAGGTTCAACATTGCTTCTAACTGCAAGCTGCATTGCCTGTCCCCAGGCGTACGAATCTCACATGTAGCTTTGCTCATTCAATGTGTGTGTGCCAGCCGGCCCAACTCCCCATCAATGACTCCCAAGCCTGATGGCTGCCATCACTCACCGTGCTGCTGCTTCATTAGCAACCACTGTGCAGCTTTACCTGCCTACCAGAAGCCATCTCATGCACCTGCGCCTGACCCAAGACCACCTCTCCTTCTGGAAGAAGCTGAAGACCTGGCTGTTCTAGCAGGAGCGGCACCCCCCCCCCCCCAGCGCCTTGAGACCCTACGGGTATGTAGCGCGCTTTATAAGTGTCACTGATTGATTGATTGATTGATTGACTTTGCACTCATTGTATAGATATTTGAGGTGGCGTGGACTCCAGGGTAGGACTCAACTCTCTGGGCACATGTGATGGTATAAATACTTTTACAAACATGCATGTCTCTTCTTTACTCTTTCCTCCCCTATGAAGCGGGATTTATATATTATTTTCATGTATTTCATGTTTTTCTGTAGCACTACTACACCAAGAGGTATTAACGGGCTTCACAAGACATATTTGAAAATTCTTTGTACTGTCTAAGGAGCTGAGCAATAGGGAGAATGACAAATGAACATTTCTAAGACAAAAAGGTGGAGCAACAAATAGGATAGAATTATGAAATTGTTGTCTGGTTCAGATGGAGTTGGGCGAGAAAGATTTTCAGCATCTTTCTACAGATCAAAATGTTTGGTTGGGCTTCAAGTGACGTAGGCAGTGTGTCCCAAAGAATATTCGCTGTACCAGTGAAGGAATGGTTCAAGACAAGAGACCTTTTCAAAATTGACGTGTCTGTGAGTCAAATGCATGGCTGACCAGCAGAGGTGGCTTAGGAGGTTAGAAAGCTCAGGATGGTCTCCTAGATGAAGGTCCTCAAGTGAGATCGCAGATTTTAAAATGAATGTAGGCCACAATCAGAACCTAGTGTAGTTCTTTCAAAACTAGTGAGATGTGATCGATTTCCTCTTGGATGAGAATGCAAACGGCAGCTGGAAAAGAAGCTTTGATTGGCCTGAGCAAGCACTGAATGACACCAGACCATACACAGGTCTTTAACTGAGCCGAAATAGGAGGAATGTGTGGTCAGCAACTTTCCGTTGGTCAGACGTCAGGAAGCTCTTGATTTTTTTCACTGAGTGAAGGAAGAAGTGGCAGACATGAATGGCAATTAACTCATATGGAGAACAAAACCCCAGGCTTAACTAGCAAGTACTTTTTCCAGATACAAGAAAAGCGAGCTACTGGCACTACGGCTAGTGGAGCTCCCCACGCTTGAATATACCTGTAAATGGTTGCGTACCAGTGAAGGTTACACATGTGGGCTTTGCAGGAGCCAAAGAGAGACATTTAACCACATCGTTTGCATGTGTCCCGCCTTAGTAAAGGAGTGAAAGGCTTTACAGCGCAAGCAATTCAACATCCCTAGCAATCCAGCCATGCTTGACAAGCTGTCAATGAGGCCTTGAATCCTGGCTTAAGTTTTAGACATTGTGCCGAAAAATCTGGGGGCATTAAACATACTTACTCAAGTCAACGCATTACATAAAAACAGTACCCAAGGGCCCTCAGACGGAAATCCTGTAATGAAATCTCATAGTTGGACTTTACTTTGTCGACCATTTCTGCATTGAACCCTGTGATGTTCAGCAGGCGGCCAACAAGAGGTCAGTGGGCTCAGAAACAATCTATAGATGTAATGATGACCCTAAAAAGGCAGATATTCAAAAGGATGCATCTCCAGCAACAGCGGTGGACTTTATCATTCGGATCTCTGTGGACTGGTTCTTGTCTGTGGAATTGAGGAGACAATGAATTCCCATCGGCTGAGCGTAAAATTGTCAACATAGGATTGTTTACGACATAATCAAATTTGATATCGTTTTTTTTTATGTTTACAGATGATTTGATGCACCTCAAACTTTAAACCGCACTAGGAATCTCTTCCCTGTAGTAGCGGTTTTAAGATATGAAAGATATTACATTTTTGGAATTGTGCTTTTCACCATTGTTATTAAATCCTTACCAAACGTAATGATTTATTTTTCATTAATCAAGCATGATAAATGAAACTTGGCAGGTTTGGCTATCCTCTGGATGTGGAATAATAATGATAACATTTTGTTTATGTGTCTACGGCACATTCCAAAGATTTGACAAGTGGAGGAGAGCAATGGGCAGAATCCAGCCAGGAGAAGCGGGATCAAACTGTTTTCATTCCATGTTTCACAGGGTCTTTCTTGGGTACAATGAGCGTTCTGGAATAGTGGGTTGTCAGCACTGTTCCAGTTCTCTCCTGTAGGTACCATCCTCATACATGTCCCACTTTGAGACTCAAGGCGATGTCCATACACCTTACAAGCATTCAACACCAGGTTGTGGGTCCCAGTACAAACTCCCCTGGTGGCATGTTCATCTCCCCTAGTCCCTTCCACTTCTGGCTCGCGGCACCCGCCACCTCACTATCAATCCCTCTGGAGACATAGGTCTCCTGCCCTCTATCCAGAAGGTCCTCTAAAGCCTGCAGTAGAAGGATATAGAGAATTTGGTAGCACCACGACCACTACTTAATTTGTGCCAGTGTGTGTGGTTGCACGTTGTAGGCACAGTCCATTGACCAAGGGCTTATTATTCATCTTCAGACTTTGACCCAGAGCAAGAAAAGGAAAGGAAGAAAGGGGCAAATGAAGTAGGAAGCATAGCAGTGCTTCAAATGGGCAGATACTGTCCGGTACTGAGTGCCTGCACTTCTTTAATCTGAAAGGAAGAGTACCTGCACTTCTCCGCGCCATACATTTAATGGGGGAAGTGCAGCATTTCTCAGGAGCAAACAGGTACCTGCACTGCTATATTTCCATTTAAAGCACTGAAGCAAAGGATAGGAAAACATTGACAGAGAAAATATGGTTAAAAGTAATGTGGAAGAAAATGTTCGATATAGGAACTGGAAGTGTAGGTGGGAGAAAGAGGCATGAGGTGCAAGCCAAACTAGACAGCCTTGATATCCGGCGACCTCTGAAACAACAGTGTGGCGCCCCCTTCAGGTTTGGTTTCACAGATAAAGCACCGAACGCACCTGCCCACATTGATTGACAGCGGTCCTGCCCTGGCTGGCACAGATATCATCAATCAAGTCTATAAAAGATATGTGTCACAGTCTAGGAAGGACTTGACCTTTGCTCCCAAGGGGCTGAACACAGACTTCCACTGGCTTCCGGATCACTGCTCTCCCAAAGTGCTGGGATCCAGACGAGATTGTGCGGGCGCTCCAGAGCTCTTACCAGCTGAGTAGGTGTCCTGGGATCGATTTTGATTCCAAAGGTGGGTAATGACTGAATGGACGCGCTTCCTTGCTATGATTTTGTTCTTAATTCTCTTGCATTGTCCAGGCAAGTTTTATGTTTTGTTCTCTCTTTTCTCTGATGGATTTTAGATTATTTTCAGAGAAAGTTAGTGAGGTGCTTCACGTATTTTTTTTTAAATATTGTGTTTCTAAAATATGGGGACATTCTTACCAGGCCGGGTCCGCCTTTCAGCTTTCTGATGCTGATTAATTAAGCACCAACGTTTTTGTAAAAAAAAAACATCAACTATTAAAGTGGCGAGAGAAGCACCTCATTACTGTCAATGTTATTGTTACAGTTTTAATACAGTTTAATAGCTTCAGCCCCATTTGTGTTGTTGGTGTGATATTGGCAGTTCCCGGTGTGATGTTGTTGCGATGAGTTCAGCTCTTTGGGTGATGTCGTTGCAGTTGTCCGTGTGAAGTCACTTTAGTAAGCGAGGCTCGTTTATGATGTCACTACAATTAGAGACGGTCCACAGTGTATGACGTCACTGCACTATGATCAGGGAAGAAAGTGATGCTGCACGTGTGATGTCACTGCACAAAGGACCTTTCTCAGTGTGCATTTCTATAGGTTCATTTTGCTTTCGTCAAGGATGGCACTGCAATGACGGATACCCCACACTACGACGTCACCGCGGGAAAGGCAATTCACAGTGTATATTGCTACATGATTAGTTCAGTTGCCTCTGTGACGTCACTGTAGAGGGGGACATCCCACACAGGGGCGTATCTATGGTGGGGGGGGGGTATTTGGCGTGGAACACCACCCTAATAATACCCTGTCGGTCCCATGGCACTCAGCACAGAAGCAAACTTCAAGAAGTCCGTCGGGTCTCTGAAGTCCGGGCTAGCACCCCTGCCTGTCGCCCTCAAACCCTTGCACTTTAAGTATGCTTGTGTGTGAAGTTTCTTCACGTAAAGTGGGATTATGGGTGCCTTTGAAACATGTCATCGGTGACTTGTGTCAGAGTAAGGATTTCACCCCATCCCTCTAAGTGTCAATCTTATCATTAGATTTATAGTTGAAGACCTCTGCATCACCCAGCTCCTAGAGGCTAAACTCAGAGGCCAGAGTCACATCCCCTGTGCACGGCCTAGGTGTAGACGCATTGCACTGTAAACTCACCTGAAACAATCTCATGTTACCCCCCTAACTGTATCTTTATGAATTGCATAGATACCCCTCACTATAATTACAAAGTCTCCACACATCTCTGTAACTGTCAGCCATTTATACATTTGATGGTTTAAATTTCTTATTGTGCCTGCACAGTGTCTATAGGTGCCTCAATTCAATTCAATATATTTATTAAGCATTTGGATCTCTAATGAGATCCACTAAAACATACAAAGTTAATCATAGCAAAATCCCAACAGCCTTTAAAACTATACTTCATTAAAGATTCATTCATCATAAAAAGACATAAATGTTTCCAAAATCCCCTCTAGGATATTATTTAAATATCAAATATATTAACATTAAAAGGCAGCTTCATCTAATGGCTTGTTATAGAATAAAGTGCTTAATGTATCAATAATAGCACATCATGAAGTAAAGTGCATTTTACAGCAGCAATAGGGTAGCAGCAATCAAACAATTATCTCCTATACTAGAACAATAAAGAATCAGGTCCTGTTAAGTATGAATACAATTTATCTAAGGTGCATCAAGAGTAGCAGCGATATTTCCCTTTAAAAGGTTTTAGATGAGAAAAGGAACCTAATTAGTGTAAACAACAGAAAATTAGCAATAGTCATAGTCGGGGTATGATAAAACCATTTAAATTATATTCATAAACTCCCTAAAAAAGTTAAAAAGTTTAATTCATACTATTTCATTTTTTGGACAAAGCAAAAATTCTCTAGCTGATGTACCATTTTTAATGCCATTCTGGATAAACATTGGAAGTAGCCACCTAAATAGAAATGTAATCAGAGCAGGACAAACAAACAAATCATGATCGAGATTCAAGTAGCCTGATTACAAAAGTTACAGTTTTTTCCACCTTCCTTATTGGGTGACCAATTTCCAATTAAATCATTTAAGGGTAAGAGGTTCATCCAGTAGAGAATAATCCATCTACGAATGCCGTGGCTTAAGTTCCACGATAGATATTTCTGGGAGACTCTCAGGGAAGCATACTTGACTATTGTTTCCAGTCTGGCTCTCATTCTGCAGATCCCAATATCTCTCTGATAGCTAATTAAGCCACTAGAAATCTTTAAAAAAGACTTTAATTCTATAAGAGATAGATATAACACAAAATCCTCTTGCACATTAAAATGTTGCAGTGCCAGAATGAAATTGTGACAAAAGGAGTATTTATACATTTGTCCAACAAAAATTTCCTGTTGAATAAAACTCCTCAAAGAAGAGGTTCACTGTTATTTAGTTGATGTCCCCATTGAATTACCCTAGCTAGTCCTTGTGAAAAAGAGCTTACCAAGCCAAATTCTACCCTAATAGCCGATATTGGCACCAGTATAATAGAATTGCATATTTTACGAAAAAATGTGGCCTTTGATTTTATCCAAAAAGCTCCATTCTGGTATAGATTCAATTGCATACAACAGTGTCGGGGGAATTTTGGTTTTAAAAACTAAAAGCAAATGTGAGAAATGTCTTCGACCCATCGTACTGTAGAATAGGCGTAGGCCATTTGCATGCGACGTTGCTTTAGAAGAGCTATGATCAATATGGGCAATAATCCTCGTACTACTTGAAATAACTTTCCCCAGATAAAGGTAGGAATCTACTACCTCCAGTTTTTCAGAACCAATTCTCTAATTGAAATTACGCCGTTTTCTGTTTTTTCCATGTTTTAAAACCAAGACCTTGCTTTTAGAAACATTTATTTTCAAAAATTGTACAGATATATAATTCTTAGGCGTGACAATATTTTATTCAAACCTATAGGGGTCAGGTCCATAATTACAATATCATCTGCTTACATAAGACCAGAAAAAGAGCAGCCGCCTATCTTTGGCGCACCTCCTTCTGTTAAGGATAAACAATCCGGTAGACCTTTTGCATATAAAGAGAACAATAGAGGTGCTAATAGGCAACCTTGCTTCAGTCCGGTTTCGGTAGTAATAACTGAGGAAAGGCCATGAGTTCCCTCCATTAAAACCCAACACCATGTTTGGGAATGCAAAGCAATAACTAAGGGGATAGCAAAATTGGAGGCATCCCCATTTTATGTAACTTTTTCCAAAGAAGTGGCCGATCTACTTTATCAAATGCAGTAGAAAAGTCTATAAATGCTAAATAGACATTTGGTTTGCGAATAAACTGTGTGTTTCACTTCTATTAATTTAAAAATGCAGATGTTTTCTAAGGTGTAATGATTTTTCCTAAACCCTGCTTGCTCAATGGGGAGGATTGTTTCCTCAACTACTTAATCAGTAAGATTCTCGAGAATACTGCGGTCGAAGATTTTCCCTATTGCATCTAATAAGGATATTTGCCGGTAGTTTCCTGGAAGGTGTCTTTTGCCCTTTTTATGCAGCCAAATTAGGATTCTACCAGACGATGACTTGGGGGTTCGCACGTGTCGATAGCAGTGTTCATACAAGGGGGAAGGTATGTTGCCCATATTACAGACTCTTTTTTTTTTTTTTTTGTAATGGACATGGGGATTTCATCTGGGCCCATTGCCCCTCAGGTTCTCATTTTTTTAATCAAACTAACAATTTCTTCCTTGGTGGGGGGATAGATTGAAGTTTCTGAGGAAGTCATTCGAGAGAAGTCGGGCGAAAGGGAGTTTAAATTAGCGGAATAAGGTAGGATTTCCATTCTTCTTCATTTATTGGAATAGGAAGAGATTTAATTCTAGTGCCACAACTTTCCGCAATTATTTCCCAGTATCATTTTGAATTATTTTTGGCCGCAGCTTCTTTTAATTGGACCCATTCATAGTCCTCCTTTTTTCGTTTTAAAGAACATGTTTTCCATTGTCTTTTCCTCTTTAGTAGACCTATTAGTCTATTTCGTTCAGGAGAGTAAATTCCAAATTGGGCCCTTACTAGTTTATTTAAAACCCTATTTATTTGAAGTAATGGATTAAAACGTACTCTCTGCTTAATTTTTGAGTGAGAAGATTTATAGGACTCGACCATAGTATTTATACTATGGCTATAAAATTCTAGCAAATTATTTTGGGGGTGATCTTGGACCTCTGCTACTCTAAGCTGCTTATCACCTACTAAAACAGTTAAAGACTCTTTTAATTTTGAGACAGCCAAAGAATTTGAATAAATTCTACACTATATGTACCGCGGATATTAATATCTCATGGTTCCTTACAGGGCTTTGCTGATCTTTGGGTATCAAGGCTACTGTACTATTTTCCCTGTTAGGGATGCAAATCTTACAGGTTCTAAATACTATGTTGTCCATGTTCGGGTAGCAGAGCCAGTGTGGCACTAAGAACCTACTGTTAGGGCTGAATCTACCCCCTTTTCTGAATCGTTTTTGGCCACTATAGGTGGGGCAGGGTATACTCAGACATGAGTCCCTTGCTCACTGCACCATCAGGATTCAAGCAAGCCGGGCCGACGACTGCTGAAATGCCAGAAACCGGTCCCCGGAAGCTTGTCTCTTTTCTGGTGAAGAATTGGCTTGGTAGTTTGGTCTGCCCTGTTCCCATGATGCACTGGGCCAGAGACAGACTAATTTGCATATAGCCAGGTTCTGAGCTGGGATGGTGCAGTGAGCTAAATAACGGTGATGGATCAAGCCCTGATCTTTGGACTGGGTAAGAGTCGTCTGCTTTATTCAGACACTCTGTTCATCACCACCCCCTTTTCTGAATCGAATCTATCCAAGGTGGCATAAACTTTATCCTGAATCTCAGTGTGGTAGTGGTCTCAGAGTATTACTAAGAAATAGCACCTGAGACAGCTGTAGAGATATTCAAGTGTAACTAGCAAATAACACCTGGCAGAGTTGCTGAGCTCTCTAGTTATCAACCCTGTGATGTAACGGAGACAAGCAATATTTGCAATTCTTTTCTCCTCCTGTAACATGCATCATTAAGGCATGTGACCCAGGGTTCTGTGTATATCCAGAATCACTCAGCGGTAAAGGCTTAGCACTAGGGCGCACACGTTAATTACTCTAAACACCTAATAAACTTTCAACTTGAGAACACGCGCTACAACCCTGGTGGTCCACCGCCCTCGGGCCAAATAAACAGTTACACTCAAGAGGAATGCCCAACAATCTCTGAAAACAAATGTTGCCAATATTTGGAATCTTTTTAGTAACCAGTCCGTAGGCAGAAAATTGTTATTCCAAAATAAATGTTGTTCTTCTTTAATTCAACAAAATCACAGTTCTTTTCAACAAGTTCTTGTTCAACAAGTCCTTTTCTTCTTTTACTTTAAAGGTCACAGTTCATTTCCACATATATTTTAGACAAGCACAATCACAAATTCAAATCAGCCAACGCGTTTTGTCCTATGCGGACATCATCAGGGCTCCAGTATTTGATATCTAATACTGTGTTCTTAATCCACTGTAACATTACTTTCAGTATTCCTATGATGCCAATAGGTTCATTTTAAGTTTGATGTACAGACATCTGAAGACCTTTATTTTTATGTTCTCTACCTATGAACTGGTTTTTGAAAAAATTCCAAACATTGGCAAAAAAAAATTCAGAGATTGTTGGGCGTTCCTCTTGAGTGTAATTGTTTATTTCTATGTATATCCAGCGCATTTCAGTCCATAATACTAATATTATAAATGAGGCGGTTAATGCAGTTGCTGGAGCTATCCATGTTTCGTACCTGGTTACTGCTTTGAAGCAGCATAAAATACCTCAGAGTGTTAGTGTGCCAGCTCCAGAGAGTTGCACTTGAGATATGATCATAGATTTGTAGTCTATTTAAGGTAGCTTATTTGGTTAATGCTTTTGTTGCAGAGATCATTGTGCAAACTGCAGATCACAATTTACATTCCTATTCCAGTAGCTCGGTGCATTACACTTCTGCTGTTAACAGTTGCATATGACAATGTGATATTGCTGCCCCAAGGAGGTCCCCTTCCTTACCCACCCTTTCACAATGGCGTCGCAGGTGGATTGGTGTGCCCTGCAGGAAAGACCAGCTTACGAAGCCAGGGGATGCCCCCTTAAGCATAACCAAGTATGGGGGAAGTGGTTGGGCCAATGCATATATCTGGTGCTATTAGAGTGCGGGGATGCCACCGTTATTGCTGCTTTGTAGTGGTGTAATGTTCCGATTGTGTATGTGATTTTCCTTGCTGTGCAATATGTGTGTAGTACTGTTCTTCTATGCCAAAACTCAAAAAAATCTGTTTTAAAAAAACTGTTGCATATGACCTGCAAGGTATAAACTCCCATTTGCTATAGGGTTATGCTCATAATTTTGTTTGTAAGGTTTAGAAACTTTTTTTAGTTGAGTAATACAACAAATTGGTGATGGGTGCCAAAAAGTCAGTTTATAACATGTGCCCTCCATATGATTATTACTAGCATAATAACACACTCAAAGCAGCATAATTGATGTCTGAACAGAGGACACACAGACCTACATTTTATATAGCTTGAGAAATTCAAAAACACTTTTAAATCATAGTTTATCTCTTGGCAACTTGTGAGGTGTCTCAATGGGGGTATCTTTGTCCCCCTCGATGAGCTACTCAGTCTGGTGGCTAAACAGAACCGCCTCAGAGCCTGGAGGTAAGTAAGGGGCAAACTAAAAATGCAAATAGCAACTTGCTTTCTGCAGCAACATGTGAACTGGAGATCGATACAGATGATTTGACGCTCCAGCTGTCTTCTGGTAGCATGCAACGCAAACAGTTTTAACGCTGATACCCCAAATCACAGCCAAGGCAGAATTCAAACAAACTGTTCATGAATTACTTATTTGCAGTCACATCATTTTGGAGGGAAATCCCTCTGCAGCCTTATGCTTGGCACAGCACACACAGGGAATGCATGCATTTTTGCTGGTTCTTTATTAACTGCTTCTGGATGTGTATATATATATGGCTTCACTCAAAATGGTGGTTCCTGCGAGCTTTGGATATATATATATATATATATATATATATATATATATATATATATATATATATATATATATATTTTTTTTTTCTCCTCCAGTGCCGGTATGCGCACGTTGGGCTGTGGTGGCGCGGTCCTGGATAGGCCACCGACTGGCCTTCAAAATGTACACCAAATACCTCCAAAATTCAGAAGTAGACCAGGACACACGGAGTTCGTTGCAAAATTTAATGGCAGAGTGAAAAAGTGCGACGCGTTTCGCCGATAAGGCTTGCTCACGCTCGTCTAACAAACAATGACGGCCATTTTTAAAGTGCTGAAAACACACCCCCAGTGTAAACATATCTTCACCGAGGTATTGCAGGGCTGCCATATTGTAATGATGTTAATAACACTGATTACTGTTCCACATAATGTATACAAATGCATCGTATAATACTGGGGCTGCAAATATGAGTTATTACATGTTGCACAGCAATTACCCGCATGAGCGCGACAATAACATTGCGTACAATTTCATTTTAAAAGTTGTCATGTAGAACACTAAATCAATTCGTGCGGCGTTAAACATAATTGAACACATGTATATACAATTAAATGCCAATATAATAGACATACATATCTCGTCTCAGTTCTGACATGAAAATTGCGATCACGTGTTACTTGTCAGTACGTAATCTAAGCGTTCATTGGATGCTGTAACGCTGACACATGTAATGCCCCATTTGATTGGATCCCGTTGCTGGGAAACAAGATAACAACAATACACTGTTTGTACTCCTGTGGCCACCTGAACAAAGCCCCAGTGGGCATGTGCTGTCGGTAAAACATCATAAGAATGTTGTGCCTGCACAACGCACTCGCCCGAGTGGGCTGTTGCCAAAGTAAATTAACAAACCAAATTATGAGAATAGGTGAAACTCGTACCGCCCCAGTGGGCTATAATAAGTCTCTGTTCATTCAAAGGTTGGTTGAGTTCTTTTTCAGGTTGTCCAAGAGATGGCAGAATTCAACAATGTGTCCCTGTGGCTGTGATACATTGATGAAATTTTTGCATTTGGAATGGCGATGAGAAATCGGCTAAACAGTTCATAGACAATCTCAACATAAATCTGTTGAATCTGACTTTTACTGAACATATCAGTAGGACGAAGATGGAATTCCTGGATGTGGAAGTGGAAGTGGTCAACAACATCTTGACCACCAAACTTTTCAGGAAGAGCACATCGGGAAATAGCCTTCTCAAAGCATCGAGCTGCCATCCCAAAAATCTGGTGTACAGCATCCCCTATGGGGAGTTATTGCGCGCCAGGCGCAATTGTAGCACACAAGAGGGGTACAAAAAAGAGGAAGTTGTGATGTGCCAGAGGTTTAGGCAGAGAGGATATGGCAATAGAGTCATTACAAAGGCTATAGAACGCAGCAACAGCAAAACTAGGGATGAATTGCTAGCTCCCAAACCACCTCAGACACAATCTGAAACTATTAGATTCATTACAACTTTTTCGGGTCAATCTCAGGATGTGAGACAAGTATTCAAGAAACATTGGCATGTTTTAAATACTGATGAGCATCTCAAAAAATATCTAGGAGAAAATCCTCAGATTACGTTTAGGAAAGGCAGATCCTTACGGGATGAGCTTAGCCATAACTACGTAACTGACAAAAATGTATCTGATCATGCCACTAATACTGGGTTTGCGTGCTGCAAGAAATGCAAGGCATGCAAATTCAGTAGATATTGTAAAACTTTATTGATACCAGGTACATCCAGAGAGTTTACCATCAAAAAGAGACTATCTTGCAATACCCCATACAGTGTGTATGTGTTAATTTGCCCGTGTAACAAATGGTATGTGGGCAGCACAAAACATGAGGCTAAAAAGAGGGTGTTGGAACATCTGCGAGCGATACGAAATTATAACAAACAGTATCCGGTCGCAAGACACTTCTTTAATTATCACATGCAGGATGAAACAAAACTACGTATGGTGGTTATTGATTGTGTGGATCTAGGTGTACGAGGTGGCAATTATGAACTATCTATGAGGAAACTTGAGTCCAAGTACATAATTGACTTTCAATATCTAACTCCTTTGGGGTTGAATACCAGTGAGGAATTGGCCGTCCATTTGTATGAAGAATAAATACTAATATCCAAATTGGTATCATTATATATATGCTGTCTGTATTTTAATCATTTTAACAGTTTAATTTCATAGATACACAATTTTTTTCACAGGTCTTGTGGGTTACTGCTGGCTACAATTAATTATTTGAATCTGAACACTGTTTCCAATGGGACATAATATGGAAGTATGCTATACATGCCCACTTGGGCTGGGACTTTTTCTGAACAAGAACTCAACCAACCTTTGAATGAACAGAGACTTATTATAGCCCACTGGGGCGGTACGAGTTTCACTTATTCTCATAATTTGGTTTGTTAATTTACTTTGGCAACAGCCCACTCGGGCGAGTGCGTTGTGCAGGCACAACATTCTTATGATGTTTTACCAACAGCACATGCCCACTGGGGCTTTGTTCAGGTGGTCACAGGAGTACAAACAGTGTATTGTTGTTATCTCGTTTCCCAGCAACGGGATCCAATCAAATGGGGCATTACATGTGTCAGCGTTACAGCATCCAATGAACGCTTAGATTACGTACTGACAAGTAACACGTGATCGCAATTTTCATGTCAGAACTGAGACGAGATATGTATGTCTATTATATTGGCATTTAATTGTATATACATGTGTTCAATTATGTTTAACGCCGCACAAATTGATTTAGTGTTCTACATGACAACTTTTAAAATGAAATTGTACGCAATGTTATTGTCGCGCTCATGCGGGTAATTGCTGTGCAACATGTAATAACACATATTTGCAGCCCCAGTATTATACGATGCATTTGTATACATTATGTGGAACAGTAATCAGTGTTATTAACATCATTACAATATGGCAGCCCTGCAATACCTTGGTGAAGATATGTTTACACTGGGGGTGTGTTTTCAGCACTTTAAAAATGGCCGTCATTGTTTGTTAGACGAGCGTGAGCAAGCCTTATCGGCGAAACGCGTCGCACTTTTTCACTCTGCCATTAAATTTTGAAATGAACTCTGTGTGTCCTGGTCTACTTCTGAATTTTGGAGGTATTTGGTGTACATATATATATATATATATCACAAAAAAAGATCTTTACTTTTCCGGATAAGTCCGAACGAATTCCCCTAATTCTTTGTATCCAAACTGCTCATTGCTTGACAAACAGCTGCTCAAACCGCCACCTTTGCCTTGAAGTTAGGTACCTCATTGCTTGTTAGGAAATCTCAGGCTCCTAGCCCCCTAATATTATCGACTAACTTACGCCCTTGATCTCACAGTATGATGTCACTACAATTTGGCCAGTCCTGAAAGTGATGTTATGAGTTCAGCTTCTTGGCTTAATTCAATGAAGCCTGGACACTCTTTTTAAAAAAATAACATATTTTTAGGTCTCGCCTGTCGATGCGCATGCGCATCGAGCAAGCGAGACTATAGGGGCTCATCCACTCTTTATCTAACTGCAAGGAATCGTGGCGATTCCTTGCAGTGCCCGTGACTTTTAAGGTCAATGCGCATGCGCATTAAGCTTATGCGCATGCGCATTGACCTTAAAAGTCATGGGCGCGTGCACGTCCGTGTTTGTTTACCCTTGCCTACTCTCTCTCTCCCCTCTCCGCCCCCTCCCCGCTCCGCCCCCTCCCCTTCCCTCCGTGTCGCATTTCTCCTCTCCCCTCTCCGCCCCCTCCCCTGCCCGCCGTGTCTCCGATCCTTTCGCTCTCCTCCCCCCTCCCCTCTCTTCCCTCCGGCTTCTTTTTTTTTTTTTTTTTTTACTCGCACCTCTCCCCTCTCCGCCCCCGTTCCACCCCTACTCTCCTCCCCCCTCCTCCTCTCCTCCCGCCGTGCCTCCCCTACTCTCCTCCCCCCTCCTCCTCTCCTCCCCTGCCTGCCTGCCGCTACCGGACGACAACAAACCACAATTTCTAATGTCCATCTCCCTGCTCGGTTGTTTCACCCAGCCCCCTGCTTCAGCCATCTTCTGCGCCCTCACTTACGTGCGCCGTCTCCATCCCCTCCCACCCCCCTGCCCGTCGATCTATTTGGTATGTGTATAGTCGCACTGTGATTTATATTTCTTTTTTCTACTTCACGTTCTGAGCGAGGTTTTGAACCTTTTACTCAGTGAGTCACTATGATTACATCACTGTCACGGCATTATGAGGCGAATTTTGACCACCAGAAAATAGTTAAGCAGAACCCAGTTTAACAGTCACTTAAAATATTTAGTCACTTAGAGATAATTTGTGACTTATATATTTGTTAGCTTCTAAAAAAGACGGGCGTTTTTTGTAAATCTAGAAGAAACGCACTTCGAATTGCTGATTATCTGTTTTACTGTCTAGGTCCCTGATTGCAGTGTAAAGTGGTAAGGTTCTGTCTAATTGTATATCAGAATCGTTGTTATTTAAATGTATGGTTAAGAAATTCCACCCTCAACCCCTCACCCTCAATCCCTCACCCACACTCACCCACACTCACCTTCACCCTCACTCACCTTCAACCCCTCACCCTCACTCACCCCCACTCACCCTCATTCACCCACACTCACCCACACTCACCCACACTCACCCACACTCACCCACACTCACCCACACTCACCCACACTCACCCTCACTCACCCTCACTCACCCTCACTCACCCTCACTCACCCTCACTCACCCACACTCACCCACACTCACCTTCACCCTCACTCACCTTCAACCCCTCACCCTCACTCACCCCCACTCACCCTCATTCACCCTCAACCCCTCACCCTCACTCACCCTCAACCCCTCACCCTCACTCGCCCTCAACCCCTCACCCTCAATCCCTCACCCTCACCCACACTCACCCCCACTCACACTCAACCCCACTCACCCACACTCACACTCACTCACACTCACCCTCACTCACCCTCACCCTCATGCTAAAGATTTACAAAAAAAACCATTAACAATTCTAAAAGCACTAACTCTAATGCTGCGAGACCTATTGCATTTCTAATGCTTGTTATTAATCAGGCTCATCATACAGTATACAAGCTGAAAATTCATTAGAAACACCATCTTACGTTATAGTGTATTGTCTTCTCTTAGGAGTGGTATAACATTGCGAACAAATGAGGTTTTTTTTCAAATTTTTTATTGGTATTTTTCACATTTACAACATATGACATATAACATGTAATCCTCCATTTTGGCCCCCCCCCCCCCATACGTGCAGGTCCGAGACAGCCCTTGCACATCTATTTTTGCTATGTAGTGTCTTGTTTGCTATTCCTAGGTACATCATGATCCTAGTGTTGTTCCCCTATAATTACTCCATGTGGACCATATTTTCTCCCATTTTCTGGGGCCCCCTCTTGCTTTATAAATCATTTCCTCTGCCCTCTGGCACTAGTACATATCAGCTTCCCACTCCTCCACCGACACGGGATGGGAGTCCCCTCATTTCCTTGCTATATTTCTTTTGGCCATCCCTGTTGCTAGTTCAAGCCAGCACTTAGAATGTTGTGGCCACTCTTCTTCTCCCTGGATCAGCAAGACCAACCACTTTGATCTCATGGGAACTGTCACCCCCAGAGCCCCGTACATTATACCCGTCACCTCCCGCCAATACCCGTGAATCTCGGGGCAGTCCCAGAGGATATGGTAAAAGGACCCCTTTTGTGTAAATCCTCCTGTACATTGGGGTGTCTCGACCACTACCAGTCTGTGCAGCAGGATTTGTGAGTAGTACGAGCGATGTAGGACTTTCAGCTGTATTAGCCGAAATCAGGCTCGGATCGCTATGTCTCAGGGACTTTGCAGGGCCTCCACCCATTCTTTGTCATCAGTATCGCCTATGCTGTCCATCCAGGTGCGTCTGAGTTGTCCCATAGGGTCCTTACCACTATGTGTGTGTGTGTTGGTAGCACTATTTTCCCCCTGCGAGCATATAGGATGATTTCATGATTGCCGGCTGGCATGGCTGCTCTGTCGACCCTATAAGCCGGTTCACCCCGGTCTGCATATACCCAATCGTGAACCATCAGGAGTTATGAAGCCCAATAGTAGTTTTAAATGTCTGGGATTCCCAGCCCGCTGTCACAGACCCCTCTCTATATCTTTCGTGGGGCTATCTACCCTTGGCGCTCCCCTCTGCCAGAGGAGTGCTTGGAGTTCTTGAGCAATGTGTTTAAAAAAGGATTGTGGGACCCGATAAGGCACGTTTTGTAGGGCATATAATAGTTGTGGGAGGGCCCTCATTTTTTATAATGCCGCCCTTCCCATTAATGATAGAGGAAGGGTGCGCCAATGTCCCACATCTGCGCGTAGGCGATGCAGTTGTGGGATGAAATTTCACTGCATGAATAATTGCTGATCCCGGGTCACAAAGATCCCATGGTATTTGAAGCAGTCCATCACTTATCGGTGCCACGTACTTCAATGGGAGTCTCGGTGGGGGGCCCGATCAGGGAAATAGTAAAGAGAAAACATGACACAGCACATTGCTGTATTTATAACAAGATGACTCGATAGTTTTTTTCTTTGCTTGTGTTAATTCTTTTATTCAACATCTTCTTAAATGTAAACGACAGTTCAGCACAGCCAACACGTTTCGCCCAACATTAAGGCTTCCTCAGGGCCAGAACAATTAAAATGTTTTGTTCCTTGATATTCATGACTTTTCCCATTTGAGTTTACATCCGCGGAGGTACCCAACTTAAATTCACATCCGTCGTCGGGATCTCCAATATAGTCCTTTACATATAAAAATTGAGTATGTGGTCCGAAGTTAAATCTTTTTTCTGTTCAATCCACATGCCTAAGGCTGTGTTGGGCACATGACGGTACACAGATGTTGAATAAAAGAATCAACACAAGCAAAGAAAAGACCTCTCAAATCATCTTATTGTTATAAATGCAGCAAAGTTCTGTGTCTTTTTTTTTTTCTTTGACGTTGTCTCTCTATTTGCATATATTGGAATATGAAAGGCTAATATTGTTAACTAGCCTTGAAGGTGGGCAATCATCAAAGGGTGATCTAAAAAGAATTTCTTTATAAAAAATAAAATAAATAAACACACGTAGTGGTGCGTTATCTATGATCCCCTGCTGCCAATACTCATGGAATGGTCTGGATAAATAGAAGACTAGGGACTGTAATAAATAAAGTGCCCCGGAGGCACAACTGCGTTTGGGCCCACTTTGCATGCCCCAAGGGCACTTTTGTATTATAGAAGGGGGCGCAGACACTTGTGCGTCCCCTTCTATAATACCGATACCGCTGGTGCACTTAAAGCGCCAGCCCTATCAACTGAGGGTGTTCCCTCATTTGCATAGGGGCATGCCCTATGCAAATGAGGGAATTCCTTTGACTATGCACCGCGCCATATTACAGACGCTGGAGCATAGTCAAAGATGCCCTCAGGAGGCGCACTGACAGTGTGCCACTTAAAAGGTGGCACACTGTCAGTGTGCCTCCTGACAGCAGCCCTCTGCAGGGGGTAAACTGGGTCCCATGGACCCTCCAGACATCCCCTTGCAGGCGGGTGCAGTCACTGATGGCACCAGCCTGCAAGGGGATCTCTAAACCCCTTTAAAGTGCAGGCGGGTGCCGCCTGCAATGTGAAAACACAGAGCAGCTGCTCTGTGTTTTCACATGAATGCGCTGCCCTGGGGGCAGTGCAAGTTCGCGGCTGCCTGCCCCCAGGGCAGTGACCTCACCATAATGAGGTACATTGGCATTGTTTTCAAGGGTGCGCCGGGCTCAAACAATGCCAATACGTAATACGACCCTATATCGTCTGTATATAAGTTCCTCACATCCTCCTGGCAATGGACTGCCTCGTATCAGGGGGTTGCCACGTATCCAAACAGCCAGTGGCTCGGGAGCCAAGGCAAAGAGCAGGGGTGACAATGGGCATCCCTGTCTGGTGCCTCTGCCCAGTGGAATGACCCGCAACAGCGCTCCGTTGACCCGCACCCTGGCCAGTGGGTCCTGGTAGAGCAATTTGACCAAAGCGCAGAATTCCGAACCAAATCCCAGCCTAGCTAAGACGGCAAAGAGGTAGGTCCATTCTATCAAATGCCATAGAGGCATCAAGGGCCATCAGTGTGGTGTGCTGGGTTGAGGGCTCACTTGTCATGTTTATAACTCCGTACTTTCTGCGTAAATTGAGTCAGGTGCTCCTACGTGGCATGAAGCCAAACTGGTATACATTAATAATCTCGGGGAAGACTGTCGAGAGTCTAGCCGCCAGGGCTTTTGCGAGGACCTTTGCCTCAACATTCAGGAGGGATATCGGTCTGTACGAGCTACAGTCCTCAAGGGGCTTTCCAGGTTTATATATGACCACTATTGTGGCTGTTTGTTGGTCGTCTGGCAGGGATCCAGCCTCCACTGCCGTTCAAAACATCTCCAGCATTGGCCCTGCGTTTTTGCTTGAGATCCCTTTGTACAACTCGATCGGCAGCTCGTGACGTCACGCCACCTTCCCAAACTGTATGGAACCGAGGGCCGTTGCCATCTCCTCCTCTGTCAGTTCAGCTTCAAGACTGTCCATAGCTTCACCTCAGAGCGTCAGAAGAGTGAAGTTACTGAGGAGCTCCTCGCAGTCAGTTTTTGACCTCTTGCTAATTGGCGTGTAGAGCCCTGCATAGTAGGAAGCAAAGGGGTCTGCAATCACTGAGCTTGTTGTCTGTAGGACTCCTCCCCCAGTCTCTAACAACCATCACCCAAGACCTGTCCCTAAACCTCTATTCCAACCAAGGCAATAGTTTAGAGGCCTTGTCACCTACGTCGTATGGGCAACGCTATGTGGCCAGGGAATATGATCAGACCACATAGTCAGCCAAGGCCTTCAAGTCGTGTTGCTTCAATGCTAATCTGTGTCGGAGGTCAGCACTCCCTTCCCTCATCGCTTCTCTCTCCAGACTTAGGATCTCCTGTTCTAATTTGTTGCTTGCAACCTGGGTCTCCCTTCTCTTCATACCAATCAGGAACCATGGGGCACTGAGAAGTAGGTATGCTGCTTCAGAAGAGGGTACTGGGATTCCCACTGGTCTGAAAGGCCCATTGTCAATGCGAAGTCATGGAGAGTCCTCCCCCCATCACGGTCTCTCACTAAGCTTAGCTGTTCCAACGCTGGGTCCATCCCCTCGTTCATGTCTCCCCCCCTACTTGGAGGATCCCAGGGGAAAGCTGCAAGAGTAGAGCACTGAATTGTGGCAGGATAACCGCATAGAATAGGGGTGGGACATAGAGGGAGCAGAGGTTTACCGATCTACCCACCCAGCTGCCAGTCAAGGCCACGTGACATCCCAGGGTGTCCCACCATATTTTCTCTACAGTGAATGGCAAGAGTTTCCTAACTAGGATGCCCACCCCGCGGGAACTGATTAAATGCTCAGAGTGGGCCACTAGTTTGTAGCCAAATCGGTCTAGGGCTTTGTAGTGATTTCCCTCAGGTATGTCTCCTGCAGTAGTACAATGTCAGGGAGGTGTCATTTAATATATTGTAGGACTAAGGTGCTTTTAATTTTATTCCCCAATTCGTTTACTTACCATGTCCATTTCTGTAGGGTCGCTTGTTTAGTCACCTCCATGAGTGTTTGTCAATATGTTACCATCTTCCCACCCCTCCGGAGTTAACAATCTGTGTGGTCATACTAAGCTTTGTATGTCACATTGATGAGCATAACTATACAACCATTCAACATAATTAATTACCCCAATATTCCCCCCTCCCTGCACCTCTGCTTAGTGAGAGACAATGCCCTCTCCCACACTTCCCCAACCCGCACAGTGCCTGTCTCCCAAAACTGTGCATTTAACAATTGGGAGGTGGTTCTGCTGCCAACTTAAAATTATCGAATTAAGGTTAACCCACTTCAATCATGTGGCCCCCAGCCATCACATACACTGGTCAAACTGCTACCCAATGACAAGGCTTAGGTGTCCCAGTCCAACGACTCATATGAGACACATTACCCTTCCACCTGGGTTAGGCCTCATCCTTTATGTCAGAGGCAAAGGGAAAGGAAAGCTTTGTGACCCACCAATCAACTTTCATCCCACTCTGTCACTTGGTTGCGCTGGTTGGTCGAAGGCACTGAGCTATACGCCTCCAGGTGTCGATCCTTCAGGACATTTGCCTTCTTTTGATTCTTCCCCCGGTCGACCCTCCAACCCTTTAGCCAGTACCAAGTTTCTTCCGGCGACGTGAAGAAGAACTGTTTTTAATCCACCAGCACCTTGAGTTTGGCAGGGGATAGCATCATTTATTTGAGATTGTTATCCCTGAGGGCTTTCTTGACCGCATCAAATGATCTTCTTTGGCGTTGCACCTGGAGGGTGCAGTCTGGAAAGAATCGGATTGTTGCATTTTCGTACTGTAGGTCTACGTGTGAACGTGCCACGTGTTGAATTGCATCGCAGTGCCTGAAGTTCAGTATTCGGACTATGATAGTGCGTGGGGAGGGGGCCCGTGCGCCTGAGGCAGCCCCAGAGCACAATGTGCCCGCTCAACAGAGAAATAGTTTGACAGGTGCTTGGGTCGGCAGGTATGGAGGATGAGATCCTCAAAAGCCATGACACTCTTGATATAATGTCACTTCAGCAATGGTGTCTCTGTGATTTTTTGGAGCATGTTGTGTTGGTGGTATATGCATAGGGTCCTGCTGTGCAAATGGTAAGGTTCTTAACACCTGTAAATATCCTGAATCCATACCCTCAATTTCTGGGCTATGAGGTAACTATTTAGTACTGATGGAAACTCCTAATGTGGTGTCTCCTTGGAGAAAAGCAATTGAAAGGAAGTTTGGACCTGGATTAGAGACCTTTCAGGTTCTCCAATAAAAGGGCCACTCTAAGTTTCATCCTTCTAAAGTTGTTAAGAATTTATATTTTTATATTGGATTTCGACAACAGAGACACTAACAGTCAAGGTTAAAGAAATGTTCTGTTTGTGGTATGTGCTATAGAATTGGTCAGTTATTATTTACACATGTTGATATGATTATAAAGCGCTACATGTTACCATTTGGTTATTCAGAGCACTAAAATAATTGACAATGCGCTTTTTGTTGACGATACGAAGGAGGTGAGTCCACGGGAAAGGCTTGAACCCTTATCCAATATTCCTCGATTGCTCCCCATCAGAGAGAAGCACAGTTGGAAAACGTGTCTAAATAGTCCAGTCTTTAGGAGTTTTCTGAATCAAAGGTAAATATGTCTGGATCTTACAGCCGGATTAAGGGTGTTCCACAGTTCGGGCCCCTGAACTCTCATGGACCTGCCATTATTCCGTCTACCTGAAAGAATGTTGCTGGATTAGGCGGGAAGCCCACTGTCCAAAGTTTCTATCTGGACTGTTGCTCTGGTAGGCTTTAAGGAGGGGGCAGTCAGGATGCCCTGCTCTGTAGCCCAGTTATTAGTTTCATCGCAGGCCATTGTAGATGATCTTGCAATAGTCCAGCCATGCCCTGACCAAGGCTCTTGTCAATTAATCAATCAATCAATCAGTACTTGTTCAGCATGACTAGTCACCCGTCAGGGTCTCAAGGCGCTGTGGGGCTGCAGCTCCTACTTGCCGCTGAGTTTCAGTCGAAGAGCCACGTCATGAGATCCATCCTGAACTGGGTCAGCGACGGGGAAAGCCTGACATCTACCCGATGTTGGTTTGGAGTAAGGGGAGGATTTATTAAAATTAGCGAAAGCTGGAGGTTGGTCCCCTTAAGAACTGCATTGATATGGAGACAAAATATGGGAGTCACAGATTATCATCAAATTCCTGACTTTTTGGTTGTCGAAGGAGGGGTTCCAAGACCTTGGAGTCAGTTGAAGAGCAGTGGGATAGGTTGTATGGCTGTAAACCCGTGCACAGCAGCAGAAAGACATGTATCAGCTCAATGAAAGCGTGACGTGCAGTATGTTGAATACATTAAAATACTTAAAAATTATATATATTTTTCCTATATTTTAATTAATTTCACTTGTTTTAGAAAAGTGACCGTGGTCAAGCACTGACGAGGATGCCCTCCATGGGACACGCTCACCTCCTTGGTTTCCTTCTGGTTGTCTATTTAGGTGAGTAAAATATAAAGGGGATAAAAGAATAGAGGAGGGCATAAAAAGATTTCTAAAACTGTATGAACTTACGAAGAAAGTTTCTGGCTGTGTATGGGCTTTACGATCATTCAGTGGGTCCCCACACAGGACATTTTTTAAAGAGAGTATTCTATGCTAGTTGAAAATGGAAGTGGCCTCAACCTGAAAGGGTCTTATAGAACAGAAAAGTGTCAGCCTCATATTTGATGATATGGATATATGGGAAGATGTATAATTCCAACAAGGATGGAACTGCATTTGTGTCATCTCTACTTAGGGGCGTAGGGCATACCTAACACTAAGATTTAGAATGTATTATGATATTTACAAAAATTGAAGACTGGTGGTCTTGCTAAAGTCATTAATGCAGTATGTATGTATATATATATATATATATATATATATATATATATATATATATATATATATATATATATATATATATATATGTGTATAGATAGATATAGACGTGCGTAAAAATAGCAGGAGGCTTTGCCACTTTCTAGCTCCGCGTGGATGGCATTTGCTAATACTATGCTTAACAAGCATTTAGAATGCAATGGTTTCGTCTTTGGAAAAGTTAGAGCTATTGGCATTATAAATGACAAAATTTGTATTTATGTGTTGGTTTTGTCATTTACATTGCCATTAGCTTAATCTCTCGCAATGTGAGACCTATTGTACCCTACGGACGAGCTCAGCAGACAGCAATTACTACCACACACACACACACCCAGAGCCACACATACCCACCCAGAGCCACACACACACCCATAACCAGCCACACACACACACACACACCCAGAGCCACACACACACACACACCCACCCAGAACCACACACACACACACACCCAGAGCCACACACACACACACACACACACCCAGTGCCACACACACCCAGAGCCACACACACACACTGCCAGAGCCACACACACACACACACCCAGAGCTACACACACACACACACACACACACACCGAAAGCCACACACACACCCAGAGCCACACACACACACACACACACACAGAGCCACACACACACAACCAGAGCCACACACACACACCCAGAGCCACACACACAACCAGAGCCACACACACACATGCACACCCAGAGCCACACACACACAGAGCCACACACACACCCAGAGCCCCACACACACAGAGCTCCACACACACCCAGAGCCACACACACACACACAGAGCCCCCCCCCACACACACACACACACTCAGGAGAGCAAGCACAGCAAGGGGGCAGGGAAGCACAGCGAGGGGGCAGGGAAGCACAGCGAGGGGGCAGGGAAGCACAGCGAGGGGGCAGGGAAGCAAGCTCAGTCAGGGGGCAGGGAAGCAAGCAAGCACAGCCAGGGGAAGGGGAACCAGGGGGCGGGGGAGCAAGCACAGCCAGGGGGCAGGGCAGCAAGCACAGCCAGGGGGCAGGGAAGCAAGCACAGCCAGGGGGCAGGGAAGCAAGCACAGCCAGGGGGCAGGGAAGCAAGCACAGCCAGGGGACAGGGAAGCAAGCACAGCCAATGTATTGTAAGTCCTTCAACGTTCTGAATAAGAAGTTGCCTTTTGGCCTCATTCCAATATATTGTAACAAAACTCTTGCAATATCCTTAACATGTGCGTTAAGGGGTTCTCTTATCTCCTACATAAATGCATCTTCAATATTCCAGCCCTGAGGGATGTAGAAGGTGCTTTTCAGACAGAAGGGAGGAGCTACAATAATGTAGCTGAAATCATTGTTTTTATTAATTCCTTCTGGCCCCAAGCTTGAAAAAATCGACAAAGAAAATATTGTCTGTAACAATGCTTAGACTGATTTAAAACGTTTTCCACGTTGAAATGTGTGCTGTGCAGTGCAGCAGACATGCGAAGTTTGAAAAGTTTGGAGGAATAAAAACATTTCGACTATATTTCGCCTTCCTCAAAGCAGCATATTTCTGGTTGTAAGCCCTGTTTACCAATGTTATTAGACATGGCTTTGGAGACAACCCTCACACCCCTGCCCCTCACTCCCTCTTCTCCCCCAAAGCTTGGGTCCAGTTGCATGCCTGATGAGGAGCACATAGTCACACAAACCCTTTCCTCAACTGTGTGGTATTTAACTGGTCCACTTTCAGAACAGATCCGACTTCCATGCAACATTTAAACGAGATAAAGTAGACCTCACATGCACTGCTACATGTTCTGAAAGCAATGGAGTTCACATGCTAACCAATCAAAATATGGAGAGACCGAAATGCTTGTTAAGTTACAAGTATTGGGAGAAAAGCAATGAAAGGAAATGAAAGGGGCTGAGCCAAAACCCATTCGCTGTATTACATTGTTCACTACAGGCAATCAACAACAAGCAGATAAAGCTGTATGTAGGCAAGGCCTAAAAACCACAGGAGCATGGAAAACTACACTCCAACGAGTCATCACGTTCTGAATCCACAGAGGGGTCCTTTGCTTCGTTTGTCGTCATTTTCCATACACATGAGAATAATTAAAACAAAGTAGGTGAAAATAACACGAGCACAAAAGATTGTGCACACATGTTTACACCCCAAACAACAATGCGTATTTATGAAGTACATCAGTATAATCCCTTAACTAGTCTAGTTACCGGGGCATCCACTTTTCATGTATAATTTGAGAAATTAGCCGTGCTCAAAAACTTTCACCAGTTGGGTCCGAGTACAACCCCGTTTCCACCTTCGATTACCACGAAAAGTAAGAAAAAACGGTCACCAATTAATGTAATTCATTGAATATATAACATTTATAGGACGAGGTATTTTGCCTTCCTCCTGCAACCATGAGAATGCCTGTAACATTACACCAGTTTAGAAAATTGTTTACAAATATTGTGCAAAATATCATTACAATCATATGTAAATAAGGTGGTAACAAATATCTTATTTTATAATTCGACACTCCTGTAAAATGGATGCCACTTGAATGGGTTGGCATAGTTCTTCTGAAACAAAAAGGCAAAAACTTGTGCTTAAGATTTAAGCCTCTAGTCCATGAAGGCATTTCCTCTCATATTTTTTGAGACATCCTTGATAATATACTGGTTATTTCTCATTTAAAATAACCAGGCTTTATAAAAAACTAGAAAACACTTTTTACAACACCATTATTTGTGCCAAATCTGAACTGAATTTTCAGACTTTTCAGAATTTTCAGTTTTTCCTATGTTCTAAAGATTTGTTAACAAAACTCCTGGCGAGTGCCAAGACCACAATTTTGATGCTGGGAGGAGGTGACCAGGTTGGGATTTTAGAGTGATTCTTTAAGCTATTGGTAGCAGTTCCACTGTATTGATCAGCATCTCAGTCTGAAGCTTCACTATGTTTTAGAGATTTACCCAAGTAAGGTCAGCCACATGTCCTCTAGGAGATCTCCATAAGCGAAGGGGATTACCAGAAGATTGATCCACGCGGAGATCACATCTTTCAACCCTCTCTTCTGGTTGGAGATTACAATGTATCTGTGAGGGTTCCAAGGAGCCCAACAGATTGCGGTGGCGAGCATCTGTAACTGTAAGACAGGATACCTACTTGGATTCGTAAAAGCAGTAGGAGTGAAGGTACTAGGAGCAGCCACAGGGCTCATATTTAAGGACCCGCAGCAGAATCTGTGCGAGGAATGACAATACAGAACTTCAGAGGTGACTGACTTCAGAGGTAAAGTTAAAAGAAGCAAGAAGGACATCTGTGGCAACAAGTGTCTTGCTCCCGCTCAGCAATAGAATAAAATAACCGTGACAAGGCTACCCGCAACCATCTTCCACTCCCCACCCCCTACACCTCAAAAGATTACCACCACCCACAGTCTGAGAGTCAAATCCTAGGGTGAAGACATACACCTACAAAGAACCCAACATTTTGTAGCAACAACCAACCAATTGAGGTTAAGGCTTTCGCAAGCAAGTGCACATTCCAGTCTTCAGCGACGACGTCACAAAGAAGGGCCACGCTTCACCTGTGCATGCTCCTGCATGTGTGTCTTGACCAGATAACGATGATGGCAAATCAGGGACTCTCATCGCCCGTGGCTTTATATGACGAACAGCAGCCCACGAGGGCAGTTTCCAATGCCGCATCGGATAATGGTAAATGAACACACAGTCCGCAATGCATGGCAGCCTTGCAGCACATTCAAAAGCTGCACAAACAGTGAGGGGACACGCTCCACCCTGGAATAGGGCGCGCTCCACCCCGGAGAGGCACAGAAAGTTAAAATAGAGACACATGGCACAGGTATAGCACGCAACTCACTAGTCTTGTGCTTTAGTAGTGCTGTAGCCTGCTGCCCATTCACTTCCCGGATTCGATGTAAATCAGGGATGTCAACTCCATTCCCGATTAGTACATGTTGCAAAACGATGCGCTGCTATGAGTTCCTGTCAATTAAACGCTGCCAGTCTCTTTAAAGTAACTACTGCCAAATTCCACATTAATACAATGCAGCAAGTTCACTTGAAATGTTTCAGTTTCTTCAAAGTGCACACTGCTGGTAAACATAGTTTGATCCAGCCGCAATTTCATTCAGATGCCTGAATGACGGGACGGGCTCACGGACAGCGGGAGGGGGGACGGGCTCACGGACAGCGGGACGGGGGGCGGGTTAACGGGCACACGGACAGCGGGAGGGGGGCGGGTTAACGGGCACACGGACAGCGGGAGATGGGGTGGGAACGGGCTCACGGACAGCGGGAGGGGGGGCGGGAACGGGATAGAAATATGCCGCTTATCTGCTGGCTCTTGGAAAGTGAAATCGCGCAGCCCACCCCTGCAAGGCACACGTTGGAAATGCAACCAACATGCCGATACAAAAAAAAAAATATAACATCCGCCCACCGCCGGAATGATGTCACAACGGGGCAGGATGAGAAAAATTCAACGGAACGCCCACGAGTCGCCTCGCAGAATGACGGACGCCTCTCTCTTCCAATGGCTAGCCTCCATTTATGGAGTTAGCCCATGGAACAGAGAGGCGGAACAAAGGCCCCATACTGTAAACAAAAGTTTTCGCCTGCGCCGAAAAGCTGCGCGGTGCGCAGCTTTCGACTAGGCGAAACCTAAAAACTCTACTAGAGGGGGGCGTGGCCAGGAACGTGGCCGGCAAGCTGTGTCTGCCGGAGCTCCGGCAGCACGAACAATCTCCTGATATGAATCCTGCCCTTCCAGACGCCAATAACTGCAACCCAGAGATGCTGGACAGCCCTGACAAGAGCGGGTACAGACCGTGATCTCCGCAGAGCTGCGAGCAGTATAGCAGCCAAAAACTGTGAGGAGGGGAAAGGATGTGGTCCGTCGGCTAGACTGTGAGCAGGAGGAATAGGAGCAGGCCCCGGCCCCATGTGAAGGGAAAAGAGAAGCAGTGCCCTGAACCTGTGTACAGGTGAGAGGGACTGTGCACAGGAGTGAAGGAGCGAGGGGTGCCGGGAGCTCAGACCTCTACATCTACGGATCCTGCTCGTGAGTGGAGTCCTGGGCTGGGATTGGGAGGCGAGTGTTGGGTGCGGTGCTTGGACTGAGCTGCGCCCGGCAGACCATGTACAGACCCCTGACGATCACAGAGAAGCCAGAGGCCTCAACCCGTGCAGAGCCCCAGCAGCACGTAGCTTCACGGAAATTCAGTAGGCTGTGGCACCCTCGTCTATGCAGGGCTGACATTACCCTACGAGGGAGCCCTGGCCCAGTGAGTCGTTCTGGGAGGATTGACACCCCCCCCCCCCCCCCCTGCCCCTCCGCTCTCAGACTTTGCTCTGCCTTAGGGGCCAGGGGAGTGGGCATATTCGTGGTGGGAAGGACCTCTGAAGAGTTTCCAGCCTAAAAGTGTGGAACACATAGAGGAGGAATGAGAGCCGAGGAAGCAGAATCCTATTAACTCAGTCATCGGTGTAAGCCATTGGCACTGATAGGAACCTGAGCAAATTGGGCCTGTGTGGGGGATTATTGACAGCTACCCTGACAGAAGCGTACGAAACATAGATGAAGGTGTGGTGGTTAGATCTCCCATATCCCGAGGAGGGATATGGGGCACCTGGGTCCTAGAGACACATAACTCTATATTGTGGCAATAGAGAAATACTCTGGACCCAAGGTGACTTGTGTCCCCTACTGAATAAGTACCATATACTAAGGAGGACACGATACACACACGCATTACCAGTGACACCAGTGGCGGCTAGCGGGGATGAACATGAACTAGTGGAAACGACGTTCATAGTGACCTCGGCACTGCCTTCAACCAAGATAATACAAGGATTTGCTCCCCAGGCACTAGGGACACACTACTAGAATATTATTGAAATCCCAATGTTCATATAATTGGGTCCTCAGGGAACCTACGCATCCTCTAAAGGGGCAATGGCCAGAGACAAAGAACTAAAAACCCCAAAACAGGGCAAGATGGATAAATTTACGACAGTGCTTCCCCAATCATCAGAGGAGGTGGGAGGTCCCTCGGGCCCGCCATATAGTGAGGCCATCCTTCAGGCGATCCACGCCTCTAGAGAGGCAATTGAAGGCAAAATGGCGGGAATAGGGTCAGATGTCTCCCTGCTCCACCAAGATATGCGCATTAAGGCCGAGATGGGCGACTCAGACGGAAACCCGCAGCTCTAGTAGAGGACATAATACAAAAACTACAGGCCGAGGTTGGTGCCCTACAGACAGCTATGTGCGAAGTTACTTGGATGGTGGACGACACAGAAAACAGGGCATGCAGGAACAACCTGCGCTTTATTGGACTTACAGAGGGCACAGATACAGCAGCTTTCTTTATGTCATGGCTGGTGACTCCCTTCCAACAGTGAATTTTTCATCATGCTTCATCATAGAACGAGCCCACGGGATGCCCAACACGAGACTCCCCTCCCCCCCCCCCCGGGGGCTCCCCCTCTGCTGCTGACCACAAAATTCTTAAACTACCAAGACTGCAACGTAATCCTTAGAGCCTCACAACAAATTAGGGAACTTAAACACGCAAATAACAGGATAATGGCGGAGTCCAGAAGTTGAGACGAACGTTTGTCTCAGTGAAGGCTAAACTGAGAGCGATGTAGGTACAATATATGCTCCTTTTTTCCGCCAAGCTGAAAATCATCTTTCAGGGTACCTCCCTGTTCTTTCAAACCCCTTAAGAGGCATGGGCTTGGATAGAAGAACATCCAATGCTACGACGAACAGCGAGGACCAGTGGATTGCAACCCGAGAGGCACCGTCAAGGCCGGACCCAAAACCACAGAGAGTAAAGAAGAGGCGCCTACACTCCAAAGGAAGCAAATCGCGGACAGGTACCTCATTGAGGAGAGCCTCAACAATGTTGCAGCAACAGATAGAGTCCAATACTGATGAAGATGTGACCCGGGCTAGCAAAACCCCTCCCAAAGAACAAGAGGGGGCCACGACTGAGCCTTCGAATAAAGAGCATCAAATGGACACGGGCAGTGACCACCCACTAATGAAGAACATTGTTAATATGGAAAATCAAGACACCGAGACAAGGCACCGAGACGATATTCCCAGCAACAGGATGAGAATGGCAAGGAAGGCTGAAATGTGGGCCAAGCCGGGGGCAGACGGACTGCAGAACTGCCACGGAGCCCAAGCACAGAAAATACCAGGCTTTGGGTGGCTGTGTCAAAACACCTCACTTTAAGACTATACCCTTTGTTGACTTGTTTAATGGGGGAATGTTTAGGGGAAGGGAGGGACTACAGACCTCTCAAACTGTACATACGCCTAGTTGTCATGTTAGCAGTTGGGGAGACAGGCGTAGGAAGTGAGAGAGCGTGGGGTGGAGGGGAGGGGGTAGCGGGTCAAGGACCTCAGGATTTAGTTGTTACATATGTTTCTAGTTATTTTGCCAGATACAGTGCAGTAGAACTCAACAGAGCGAAACACAAGGGAGAGGACTCACCGGTAGGCCCACCCAACCACATACGTATTGATAAGAAGACATGCATGCCAATGGAAACACTTCGTACACAGTGCTGACGTGGAACGTCAATGTCCTGGGAAGTAAGATTAAGAGGGATTAGTTGCAAAATACATTAATTGGCTCAAGTCGGACATTGTTTTCCTTCAGGAAACCCATCTGAAAGGCACCAACTGTGCATTTATAGGAAGAGTGATATACAGAACACTGGCCTATGCCGGATTCTTCCAGAGGGCCAGATGAGTTGCCATATTCATTAGGAAAAAAAACCTGTTTTACACATCTAAATTTGGACGGACCCCAATAGCACCTTTGTCGCTGTTCAGGGGACCTGGGGGCGATGGGAGCTTACATTAATTAGCATCTTTGCCCCACCACAACTGCAACACCAAATCCTAGATGCACTTGCTGAGATCTTGTTGACATCGGGCTCATCCACACACATGATCAGGGGCGATTTTAATGACGTGATGGACAAGAGACTTGACAGGACGCAGATGGTGGCGGGGGCTAGGATCCCCACACCGTTAGCAGTCTTTGCATGGTCAATAGGATTAATTGACCTTTGGCGGCAGCAGTATCCTGACGACTGCGCCTTTTCTTATTTCTTGGGCGCATAGAGTCTTCTCGAGACTTGACTATTTCCTTGCACCATCAGGGGAAATACAGAAGGTGGAGAGGATAGATTACCTTGCAAAAGGGGTTTCAGATCATTCGCCATTGTGGTTGACGGTGGGTGGGGGAGAGAACAGACAGTGCGTGGACTGGAGACTCAATGCTTGGGAACTCCGAGATGCAAAAATAACAGGAGTAATCCGTACAGAAACCAAGTTATTTTTCCAGGAAAAGAAGGGCACAGTGAGCTATTATACACGTGCACCAGAGCTAGCGTCAGGGTGAAGGGTACAAAATCGACTGACTTCCCTATCTAGAGAGGGACCAGATAGGGTTGCCCTCTGTCCCCCCTTACGCTATCACAGCGGGAGAATTCGCCCATCGCCGAATGGGTTAAGGCAATTATTGATGAGCTTTGAACATTCTTATGGGGTGGGAGCCATCCCAGAGTGGCACTACAAATCTTGCAGTGAACTCAATGCAACTGAGGAATTGCCCTCTCAGACATTCAAGCTTAGTATCGGGCAGCCCATCTGGTGGTAGTAAATGAATGGTGCCACGCACCAGGTGATCACCCCACATACACACTAGAGAGGCTTCAGTTCCAGAAACACACCTTCCTTCATTACCTCTATCGGGACGCAGGGACACAGGAGCTAATGCCGGCTATGCAGCGGACAATTGAGGCGTTGAAAGGGGCAGGAAGACCGATGAAATGAGAAAATATAATAACTTTTTTGGGAGTTTTATATAACGCTGACCTGAGCGCTTTACAACAGTGTTTCATGATAGTTACATAGTAGAGCAGTCCTAACCATAAAGTTCGGCAGTCCAAGAGTGCGGAGGCTTCTTGAGGTAGTGGTTGAGTCCTGAGGTAGCCTTGTTGCATGCTTTATTGAGGTAGTCTGCAAATCTTGAGGCAGCTTCATTTTATTGTACTTTTGTCTTGAAGCCGGCTGAGGTGGATTTGAGCGATGTAGAGTCAGAGAGCACCGGCGTCAGAAATAGCCATCATTGTGAAAATGCAGGCAGCTGCCTGATTTGGGGAAATTGCGGGGCTTTAGGGGTTGGGGCACAGTCTGGATTACAAAATTAGGTGATATAATTAAGGGGGTATATAAAGGGGCAGAAGTATCAAGCATTTTTGAGTTCGCAAAAGGGCAGATGAGCAGAATCTGCCTGTTTGTGAACGCAAAAATTGCTTTTCCGATGCAGCAAACCTAATTTTGCGATTCAGTAACCTGTTACCGAATTGCAAAATGGGTTTGCGGTTCGGTATTAGGAAGGGGCGTGTTTAGGGTGTCCCTTCCTAATACCGAATTGCATCGGTATGTATGAATGTTTTGTGACCGCAATTGCAGTCGCAAAACATTTGCATTTTACTACCTACTTCCAGTAGGTGGTAACCCATTCGCAAATGGAAAGGGGTCCCCAAGGTACCCCCACCATTTGTGAATGTTTGTGAAACTATTTTTTAGAGTAGGCAATGGTCCCACGAACCACTGCCTGCTCTTAAAAAATGAAAAGAAAACTTTTCCATTTTCGTTTTGTAAAGCATCTCGTTTTCCTTTAACCACTTCGCTGCGGCGGGAATTTCGCCGCAGCGCTAAGGGGGCGGGGGGCCGAGCGGCGCTCGCATGCTCGTGAGGGAGCCGCTCCGTCACGAGCCGCGGTTGAGCTGTGCTCATGACGGAGCGGTTCCGTCATGGCCCCGCCCGCTCAATGGAACGTCCAGCGCAGGGGCGAAAATTCGCGCCGCGCAGGCGCACCGAGCGGGCCATGACGGAACCGCTCCGTCATGATCACAGCTCAACCGAGGCTCATGACGGAGCGGCTCCGTCATGAGCATAGAACGGGTAACGAAAACGGGCTGCTTTGCAACAAAAAGAGATTGCTTTATTGAAAAGCAATCACTGACCTGGTGGTCTGCTGATCTCAGCAGGCCACCATCCCCGTCATTTTTGCGATTCTTACGGGGTCGCAAATTGTGACCTACCTCATTAATATTCATGAGGTAGGTCATTTGCTACCCCTTATGAATCGCAAACGGTGTACTATACACCTTCATACATTGCATTTTGTGAGTTCTAAATTGCGAATTCTTGTGATTTGCAATTAGGGAATCGCAAATTGCACTCCACATACATCTGGCCCAAAGTCTTTTTCAGACCTCCAGGCAGAATATCAACTGTCTCACACACAACAATACAAATACCTGCAACTGCAACACGCCTGGAGGGCATAAAAGCCTGATATCAGATATTCCTGAGTACACACCATTAGAAGGGAGACTATTGCAGGAAGAGATCCCCTCCAAAGAAGTCTCCTGGACTTATAAAACCCTGATAAATAACATTCCCGATAGATTGGTGTCTCTTAGAAGTAAATAGGAGGAGACCACTAGCCACTTAGAAGAAATAGATTGGGTGGAAGCACTGATGCACCAGAGAGAGGTTGCAATTAAGCTCCATCTACGTTTAATACAATTCAAAATCCTGCATAGGGTATACTACGACCAGGCGAGACTTCATGTGATGGGCAGAGTAGAGTCACCCAATTGCTTGCGCTGAAAAAACCAACCAAGGCACCTATATTCACACATTATGAGAATGCCAACAAGTCCAAATATATTGGTCGCAAATAATACAGGAGCTCAGTGGGATATCAGAAACACAGATACCCCTCAATCCCAAATATATTATTCTAGGCATTCCTACGGAAGTAGATATCCCTAAATACCAGCTACTACTGTGCAACATGGTGTTCATAGTGGCACAATGGGACATAGCCAGACACTGGGGAAGGGAAGACCTGCCCACTCTTGCGGAATGACATGCCAATAGGGACTTATATATGGAGGTGGAAAAAACAACCTACAAGGCTAGAGGGTGTCCCAAGAAATTTAAGAAAATTTGGCAACCATGGTTACGATATTATGGTTTGGAGGTGCAGGGCAGTGGACTTAATGCTTTGCACCTCAACATGCAGGAACCATGAGTTATGGATGGGTAATTTAACCACCTAAGGGGAAACAACAAAAGTGGATCACACCTAAAGTATCGGGGGGAGGGGAAAAAATACTGGAAGACAAAATCTCAAAATGTATTTTCTATATGCAATGCAGAAACAACTACTTGTAACAAAATAATACTTGATGTATATCTGACTAACCTGTTGAGATTCTGGCTCATGGTTAAAAAACAAAATAAAAACAGTTTAAAAAAAACAAAACTCTACTAGAATAACAGACATTTAAGGTGATCAGATTCAAAGTGTTGGTGTTATTGTCCTATAGGAGCTACTCTCCACCTAAACCTTGGCAACTACCCAGAGTTCCCTGCATATATATATATATATATATATATATATATGGGTTTTACAGTGTGTGTATCAAAGGTTATATTAGAGTGTGAGGAGGGACATCACGTGGATTATGTCATCAGTGATGTCATTTGAGATGTCATCAGTGATGTCACTGACCATGTCATGAATGATGTAATATGTAACGTCATCAGCAGTGCATTGCGGGGGCACGAGTTATAGTTAGCTGAACTAACTATAACAGGGGAATTTCTCTGGTTTTGTACAAGTGAAATGTCCAACTAACTATAACGTCCCTGAAACCTATGTTTTTGAAAACAAAAATCTCGGTCGAACCAGGGACACATCAGGTCACAATACCGGAGAGCTGCCTGTAACAAAGTCTACAGGCCCTCCACTCGGGCGGACCATGGGGCACAACTTTGCTCTCTAAAAAATACTGTTGGTACGAAGTTAACCGTATGTATACTAATCAGATACACACATTAGGTGTGTCTTTATGACTTTGCCTTAAATATACAGGTTGATTCAAAGGAGTGGCATACATGGGGCTGGCCCTCATGTTGTCCTGAAGAAAATGTGTAGGGGACACATTGAAACATGTCGACAGGATACCAGGGTCTATAGCAACATAAGTTATTTTCTCCTTTATCCAACCCCCTTTTTTAACATACCAACTAGAGGCAAGAATAAAGAGTTGGCTTACTAGCTAGATATTTTTAACTATCACTCATCACCACTCCACATGACACGCTGCACTACACATAGCTTCACTAATAGTGCTCCTACGTATCCCTCGCAAGTCGTAGCACGCCCCAAGCAGTAGATGCTTGGGATGGCCCCAATGACAAAGCATGTCACCTAAGGGCAACCTTGGGTGAGTGAGGGGGCTCAAGAAAAGAATTTTCTTTTCCAAGAGGGTACCGCCCAAATTCTGGGCTGCCCTGAAAAAACCTTCTCCCAGGCTAGGTTCTTATGATCCATCTTGTTGAATGTGAGTGTTATACATTTCATTTCAGGAGGCAGAACCTAGCATTAGCCTCCCTCTCCCTCCTTTTTGATAAACTGTAATATTTATGTCGGCAAGATGGTTATGGATCTTTGAGTTTGCTGCTGATATTTACTATGGTCTTTTCGGAAGTCGGTGAATTAAGTACTTTCAATATTGACCAAGCGTAATCCTATGGAAATACTGTTTACAGCTTTACTGTGTTACATCGTCACTCTTGGAAAAAAAGAAAGTTAACATACGTTTTTTTTAGTTGCACTCAGCAACTCAGCCTTTGGGTTGGCACTTATAATAAACACTATTGAGTGCTATCACTTCTCGAACGTCATGGGGCTAGCATAGCGTGTCTCCAAAAGACCCACTTAACCGGGGTTGAAGCTAAAAAGCTTTTAAAAAATGGAGGTGGCAGACATATTATGCTACTTATTCGTCGTTCTCTAGGGGTATGCTGGTCTGGATAGCTCTCGGGTGGAGCTTTCATTAAAGGACATGGAGGCAGAGGTGGAGGGCCAAAGCATACTGGTTCAGGGTACATTAGATGGCCATGAAATGGTGGTCATTCATTCATATGGTTCAAATACTGATGACGACTCCTTTTACACTACGCTGACAGATGTATTGTCGGTTACGACTGGGATTGATATGTTCTTGGTGGGTGATTTTAATTGTGTGGGGAATGGGGATTTGGGTCTCTACCCTCCCCGACATGGCACTAAACCTAGGATGACAACTAGGTTGGTTGAAGTTATGTCTCAACTGGGGTTCAGCGACGTCTGGAGGGACACCCACCCGGGGTGCCGGGAATATACCAGTCGCTCGGCTGCTCATGGTACATTTAACATTGGATCGAATATTAGTAACGCAACAGACAGCTGCTAGGGTACAGAAGCTAGTACATCTGACACAATATTGATCCGATCATGCACCGGTTTCATGTTGATTCTAATGGAGGAGAAGCCCCTGATCCCCCTACTCATGGAGATTCCTTTCTGAGATACTGCAGGACCAAGTGGGTAGGGAAACTATAGAGGCGTCCCTGACAGACTATATTGACATGAACTGGTTGACCTCCCAGAGCCATGCTACAGAATGAGAGGAGATGAAAGCTGTGCTAATGTGTAGATGTATGGGTCTTCCTGTGGAACGTGATTTACACACTACAGACAGAACTCCTTCATAAGGAGGAAGCCTTGGCAGCCTTACAGAGGCAGCCATGTGGGGAGTGTGAGAAGGTGGCCTGATATGCAGTGGTCACTATTCTAGTGCCCACTATGTATCAGTCCAGCAACCCTTATTGATGATTGGTTGTAAGTCAACCTTATAGACCAGCTATCCTAGTAGCATGGATACGAGCAGTCTAAGGCTAAAGACTCGAGAGGGCGTGTTAAGCCAGCTGTTTACCACACATATACCCCTTGAATACCCAGTGAAAGGACACCACACAAGTGTTATGAAAATAAACAGTTATTTATTAAAGATCACAACAGCCCTGTACTCTTTATGAGGACAGGGTACTAAGCACAAACCAAAACTCTTACAAAAATACTTAAGTTAGCACAGTATATACAAATGCCCGAGGGGCACGGAAAACCATATACTCTGAAAGTGGAATGTGAAATTCCTAGCAGGTAAGTACAGTACTAATAGCTTTTGGAATCGCTAGGACTTGACTAGGGAATCGTTAGATTACGACTAGGAGGCCTAGGGGACTCGGGTGCAGTGTGTGCACTCTCACGCGAGATGCGGACAAAAGTCTATGGTAGCTAGGAAATAGAAAGTTAGTGTTCTCGGGCGAACCCGACCTGGTAGGGAGAAAACGAAGATAGATTCTGACCCTTGGATAGTGAGGCTATGCTGGGGCACCGAAATGCCGAAGTTACCTAGCCCAGGGGCTGCAGCTGCATAGGTCTGAAAAGACGTCGGGAATCCTCGTAGACGGACCAGGAGCCGGAAGAAAAGATGCTGGCCGGTGACCAGTGAAGAAAGTTCAGTTGGATCCAAGCCTGGATCTTGAAGATGGATGACACCTGAAAGCAGAGGGGACCAAGTTCGAGACTACTAGCCAGTAGTCAGTGGGCACCAGGAGGGCACCGGATGGTAGCCACCTCGACAAGGTGAGTGGGTGACGCTGTAGCTCGAAGATCTCACGGACCAGGAGGCGTTGTCGGCGACCAGGATGGAGGATCGAGCTGTCCCACGAAGATAGAAGCTGTCGGCGTCGCTGGACCCAGGATTGGGCAACAAAGCCTTGGCAAATTCAAGCCCACGCGGTGGACCTAAAATGGCGTCAGGAGTGGACCAGGAGGGTCCGGGGTGCCTCTCTTGAAGAAGGAAGCAAGGGCCAGTCTGGAGCAACCAGACCAGCAGTCGTGAAGTCGTTGGGCGTCGTTCAGAAGGCCACAAGCCAGCCGGCTAGTAGCCAAACAACGCGGTGCACAGCAAACAGCAGAAGGGCCCCACGCAGATCGTGGAGATGCAGGGAGGCTGACCTTGGGTGCTGGAGCTGCGCAGGGTCGGGGCTTCTCGGACCCCAAAGCACTCACCAGTGGAGGACACGGTGGGCTTGCAGTAAAGATGTCGTGCAGTCTTGGCGATCGTCGGTCCCTCGAGGTCTCGTCGCACTCACGGTTCTCAGCTTGGCTGTAGAGGTGAGTAGAGGTCAGAGGTGCCAGGGAAGCCGGGTCTCGTCGAGCTGGGTCGTCGGATTCGTGATGAAGGACTTGCAGCAGACCGCAGTGTTCTTTAGGATGGTGCCCGCTTGATGCAGGGTGACTACTCCTTAGCCACAAGGGAGAATCTTGAAGAAGAAATCGTGAAGTCCTTTCGAAGAAAGTGGTATCTTGATTCCAAAGATGATCTAATTTGAACAGGGGGCCCGCTCCTATCTTTATACTAAAAAAGGGGGCTGACCCGGTGACTAGGTCCTGCCTATGGGTGGGACCAGGAGGGGGGTGGTTACACCCCTCTCCCCTGCCGGACTTCCCCAGGCCAGGGGCTGGTGTGCCCCTGGAACTGGTTCTGACTGGCCTATGCGTAGTGAGCACCGGGGTGCCACTCAGCAGTCACCTTCCTGAAAAGCCCTGCCTACCCAGGATACACAAAACCATGTCTGGGACGGTGCTAGCACCGCCCCGGACAGGAAACCCTTTGTCCAGGCCTCCCTCGCTGGAAGGACTCCCAGCAGCAGGAGGTCAGACTCGTGTCTGTGGTGGCAGCATCCATTTTGTGGAGCTGAGGCTTCAGTTAACTTTAACCGGGGTTCACAGTTACATACATGTCGTGTCCCTCTAGAAGGGTGGAATGCTAACCCCGTCGCCAGAATTGGCGAGGGGTTAGTATTCCAATTCGTATGACACCTTACTCGACATGTTTTGATAACGCAATACCAAAGTTAGCATTTAACCGCGAGGATTATAATGCACTTAAGAGTATATGGTATGCGGTATCATGGAACAGCTATTAGGACTTGGTTCCGCAAGCTGCAGACAGGCTCAGCTCATGCCAGAGCACCATCTCACACGATTCCAAGCACTCTGCCTTCAGGATTGTTAAGGCCTGCCATAGGAGTGACTGATAGGGATCTGTGTGTCCATTTTAGGGTTAGGTATAGGTATACTACACCTACAGCAAAGGGTGATTACACGACTTTGCCCCAGCTGTCATGCAGCCAGTTGTGTCAAATTTAGGAGGCCAGCCAGGGGTGGCATAATACATGCTGCAGCCCTGGGTACACCTATGCCCTGAGTTACAGGGTCTGATAGGGTGGCCCAGTACCAATTGGAAATGTACCTAGGGTACATGGAATCCATTTTAAAGAGAGAGCAGTAGGCCTGGGGTCCTGATTGGCAGGGTCCCAGGTCGACTATGTCCAAAACCAGCTAAAACACAGGGCAAAAAGTTGGGGGCAACCATAGTCAGGATGTACCTTCCTACAGGGAGGAATGTGGACAGTAAACTGAAACTGAGCTAATGGGCCAAGTGACGGAAACTAGGGACAGGCTAGAGCATTACACGTTGAAATTGTATCGACAACTGCTTCATTGGGAGGGAGATAGATTGGGGAAGACTCTTGGCCTGAATCCTTCGCCGCAAGCTGCCCCGTACCCTGTACTCTACCTTACAGATCTCCCAAAGGATGAAGAGTGAATCCAAAGTAACATTTTGGAGGTGTTTTGGGTTCCCTTGGAGTGGGTGTACACCGGCCTAGGTGACCTGGACTTTGAATAACTCACTGGATATTTGGTAGGGATACAGATCCCAAAGCTGGGTAAAGTAGCAGAGCAGGAGCTGGACTCTGAACTCACATTAGAGGAGGTTCAGGCGGCCACAAAGTCTCTTCCAATGAAGAAAATGCAGGGAAATGATGGCTTCACAGCCACATTTTATCAGGCTTATAGTCCGGAGATGGCTATCCGTCTGCTCGAGGTCTATGTAGAAGCATTAGCTAACAAAGTACTCACAACATCAGTGCTCGAAGGTACCATTGCAATGAACTTCAAACCTGGTGCTGTGGCATCCAATCATGATAATAAATATAGACATGAAGATCCTGTGTAAAGTTCTTGCATCGCGATTAGAACTGGAGTTTGTCAGGTTGTGCGACCCAGACTAGTGTGGGTTCATACCCGGACAGAGTGCTACTATGAATATCATGTGGCTAATGCATGTCAGGCATGAAGTCGAGGACAGGGAGGGAGTATTAACCTTGGTATCTGTAGTGTTGGGCCTCAGGCCCACATAACGACAATGGACGACACAGACACCGGTGGTATAGTGTGGCAACTGGCCTCGAGCACGTGCACCGGGCCCTTTTATTGACAGGCTCACGTCGTGCGTGACGCCTGTGATGGATGCATGTGGGGGTGCAAGTGTGCCCAGCCCTCGAGGGAGTGGCTGGCATGACAACTTCCTGCGGGACACTAGAACGTGTCTCGCAGGATACTACATTCCTCCCCAACTTTATTGAGGAACAAACAAAAACGCTAGCCCAACCTGTGGGGATAAAACAAAACAGTTAACTAGTTACCACCGGGTCCATCAGTCTCTAGAGTCAGGTGGCAGGACGACAGCAGACCTGGATTGGTGACTTGGCTTGCAGCAGAACCTTCTCGGCAGGCACCCGTAGTTTAACCTGAGGGCCTCAGGACACGACCGCTGGCTGGGAGACGTCCTCTGCATGTCGACAGTTCGTTGACGGTGATATGTCTTGCTGCCTTGCCTGGTTTCCACTTTGCTGACATCCGTCATGGTCCGTGGTGGGTTCTAACAGTTCATTGTAGTGGGCTGCGTCATAAAGATGGATGGAGTCCTACAGGAGAGTTCGCAGAGGTGTGGCTGGGCTGACTGTCCTTGTTGAACGGATTGGCTGTGACCGGAAACCTGTCGGTGGAGCAGAATCTCTACTCGCTCTCCCGCCTGGGGAGGCCCGTTGTCGGGGTTGCTGCTGGACTGTAGGAGGGCTGGGCTGAGGGCTACTTGTGTGCCAGCTGGTGGCAGCTGCAGGACCGCTGAGGAGCCGTTACTTAGTCGAACGCCCAACTCCCACGGGTGGATGAGTCGTGGACAAGACTTGCCTTTGCTGCTTCAGTTTCGGTGTATGCCAGGTTCACAGGTGGCCTCTGGTTTCTTTGGTCTGCTGGTGTGGCGACGGTGCAGGACTCCAGTCCGCCGATCTTCTGGGAGTGGTGATGTTTGACACAGGTGATGACGGCTGGCGTGATGGCGGTTGCCAGCCATGTGGTGACTTGGGATGACAGGTGATGGTGACTTGCTGGGAGTGTTGGATGTCCGGAGGGACTTGGCAGCCATGTATGTCCCTTCGCTTTGCTGATGTTGACCTTAGGTGGCGGCTTGACACGTAGAGTGTACGGTTCCTCTCTTGCCTGTGGTGGGGCCACTGCCGACTCCATCTTGAGGCGGAAAGAGGACGGGCGCTCAGTGCAGATCTTCGCCCATGGCATCTGCGGACAGGAGCAGGGGTGCCGACTGACTCAAGACTGCCGACACTCGGGGATGGACGGTCGCCTGGGGAAGCGTTGGGATGAGACGTGGACTGCGCTTGCTGCAGCTTATGTTTGGTTCATCCGTGAGGCTGTATCCTGGGACGTCGGTCCTTCGCCTGGGGAAGCGTTGGGATGAGACGTGGACTGCGCTTGCTGCGGCTTATGTTTGGTTCATCCGTGAGGCTGTATCCTGGGACGTCGGTCTGCGTAGGAGGCTGTCTGGCGCGTCAGGGTGTGCTTCTTGGCTTCCTGTGAGTCCTCGGATTTCTCCCTTTGTTGGCTTGTTCAGCCCACCTGTGCTCATCTGGTCTTCGGGGTGACAGAGCTGTCACTCTTCTTCTTTTCTTCGAGGGCGTTGCATTTGGACCTCGAGGCGGCGCTGTCGTGGCGCCGGCTTCTGCCTTTGCTCTGGCGTGTTTGGCTGGACTAGTCACTCAGTGACGTGTTCCTCGCTTGTTGGGCGACGTGACATTCGGTCTTGTGTCGCTGGTGGAGCAAATGGTGCTGTGGCGACCTGCCACGTGGGGTGTGCGACTCCTCTCTTGCCTGTCGTGGGCCACTGCCGACTCCATCTGGAGGCAGTGCGAGGGAGGACACTGTTGGTGGTCTTCGGTCTACTGTAGGGTTTCGCTGGGGTGGTGGGGACGTGGGTGTTCTCCTACCTGCATTCAGCAGTGCTTCTTTGCGGAGATGTCTCCTAGATGCTGTCTGTGCGATCAGGTGCACTGGCGCTGCTTTCTGCGCGCTTCTGGCTTGGCGTGCTTTGTCCTCTTCTTGGGTGCTTCCTCCAGCACGTCGTGTGTTTATGTATCCAGAGGAGCAAGTGGTATGATCTCTTGACCAGCGGTGGCGTTGAGTAGCCACGTGTTGTGCGTGCTTGGCACCAGTCTTTCTTGCGCTGTTGCTGGGGGTAGTTCCCTTGAGAGGTTGCTGTCTTGGCTGGTTGTCCACTCTTGCTAGTGGGGGTTGTCTTTGGTGTTGCTGCTAGATTTTGTTCAGCGCTTGCTTAGGCTGGAGGAGCTTCAGGCTTCCTGAAGTCTAGGTAGCCTATTGGCCTTGTGCGCATCGCACCCCGTCTTCCTGTGCTTCTTTTGGAGCCTGCCATCGTACTGGTCTTTTATGCATATAGACAGACCCTGTAGGCTTCATGTGCTTTCTCTTGCAGGGCAGCTGGGTGCAGTCAGTTCCTGTGCTGACTGTGATTTGTAGCCTCAGTTCTCCTTGATTTAGGACTGTGCAGAGCTGTAGATGTCCCTGTTCTCACCCGTTAGTTTAGGTGGGGTTGGGTACTCTCCTCTGTTGGCACACTTCCTTTCTTCTTCGTGAGTGCTGCGCTCTCAGGCTGTGCTACTTTGGGCCTTTGGGCTCCCTGTTGTGGCTGGGCTTCCAGTCTTGCTGGTAGGGGCTTGTGTCGCAGTGGTCTTAGTTGAGGTGGAGTCAGGGATCCACCAGCGGTGCGCGCTTGGCGCCAGGTTTCCGTGTGTGTCAGGGTGTGTCCGTTACCAGGAGACTTTGTGGTGTGGATGTTGTGGTAGCGGGTAGCAGCTGTGGTGAGCTCAGTGTTGTTGGGCGCCGTGGTTATGGCTGCTTCCTCCTTTATTAGGATGCCCCAGCTGTTGCTTCTTGCTGGCCTGGTCACCGCGACTCTCTATTACTGGGGCCGAGTATTGGTGCTGCAGGGCCTGTTATAGGTTGCTCTGCATGAGCTGCTTCTGGTGGGGTCGTGGGATTGCACCATGAGCCATGGCGGAGGCAGCATGTGAAACAGTTTCCACACTGACGTGGGAGCAGAGCCGAGGCGGGGGTGCTCAGTCAGTGGTGGGGAGCATGGCTGCCATCCATGTACATCTGTGCTGGAGACAGTACAGGCATCTGCCCTTATTTGCTTCTTAGCGTGGGCGCAGTACCACCCGTGGCCGCTAGATGGTAGGGCAGCGTTTCAGTTTACCGGCCCCAGCAGTCTTTTCAAGGGCTGGGGGCATCCGCTGATAGAGGCGCTGGCGCTGTGCTGCGGTGTCCCGATCCAGTAGGTGGGTGACACTGCAGCTACTATGGCTTTGCTGATGCCCCAGGAGTTCAGGCAAATACGGTGCGGGAGGGTGCTTCGGATGCAGACGGAGGGACACACTGTGTCAGTGAGGTAGGATGGCTCCTTTGGTGTTGAGGTTAGCGCCCGGGCTGTGGTGTGCTGACCGTCCGTTCCCTTTCTTTTTTTTTTTTTTAACTGTGCGACTCCCCTGCGGTGGGAACGACAGTCTTTTAGACCCTGCAAGCGTCACTGGGGTTAAAGATGCAGGTACGGGTCACTGTAAGCTCTTACCGGTGCTGGACGTCTTCTGCCTTGGGGGCCTGCTCCTTTCCGCAGCACCTCATGGTTCGCTTGAGGGGGTGTCAGCGGCGTCATTAGGGGGGTGCGAGGGTTGCGGACCGCACCGGGTGACACCTGCCTGACACCATCGTCATGGGGTGACACCAATCTGCCTACAAGCAAGCAACAAATGAAATACTCTGTGCACGCACCACCTAGCACAGTAGTGATGATGGTGCGATGCGCGGCGGCGGCGTTCCCAGTTTGTGGGTCCCAGGGCCGTCAATCTTATCACACTACCAATGACGGCCCTGGGCCAGCCCCCGCGCTGCGCTGAGTCCTCTGACGTGCGCCACGGCCATCACCAGCAGCACGCGCTAGACAGTCTCGGCAGGGGAGTGCTGAAGGCGATATCCAGAAGCCCTACGGTAGGGGCCCAGCCACCACCACAGTGGAGTATAAAGAAAAGGAGAGCCTGGAGTCCGCGTAAGTGTTTTTGGTAAACTTTCTTTTTTCAGCAAAGCTGCTCTATTAAAAACAGAACATTAAGATGCTGCTTTCACGGACCTGGCCGCAGCTTGGCTCCGAGACTGTCTGGCGGTCTCCCTGCCAGGGAAGCTCTGAAAGCCCCCGTTTACTTTCAGTTTCTGCGAGAACAGGTATTGAAATTAGAGACTCGGACGAACACATTATACACAATTATCAGCATCAGCACATGCCAGAATCCATTTACTTTCTTAGCTAGAGCCATGGCAGTTCCCAAATGAAAACACATTCATGGTAATTGCACTCTGCTCTCTCAAACCTTCAAGCGAATGAGAGACAAAGATGTTACAACTACAGCGACAATCCCATCTCATATCAGATATTTAATAGTCGGCGTAACTTCTTTCACAGACCAGTCAGTGAAATCGCATTATAATGAGCATACGCATGTTTCGTCACCATCATCCTCCTCATCTCATAACAAACAAATAGCGCTTACTAACAGCAGGGATCTCTAAGCGCTATGTCCTCGCTTAGTTGTTGTTTTGTCATTCAAGTCTACTTGCAAAGTCAGGGACTGCAGGATGTTTTGTATGAAGGGATCGCGCGCTGAGACCTGTTCTCCTCTAGTCCTATATTAATATGACATTCATGCATCAGATACCCAATGCATATAAAAGTCTTCCATTTCACTTCCCAACTTTCAGAGTCTGGAGGAATTTTAGTAATGCTTAATGGCGCTCATTATTGCTACTGAAAAACGCCCTCGACGTAAAAAATCAAAACAAGAGCACTGCTTAAATTTGCACAGTGGTTTCCAAAAGAAATAATTTAGAAACCACTTAACAACTGAACGTAGTCTAGAAGAATTCCTCATGTTTTTACTGAGTAGTTGAACTTATTCTTAAGATTTCCTTAATATTTTCATAACGAATCACCTTTTTGTGGCAGCAAATTCTTACATAGCACATAAGCGACTCACAGCCCGTTTGCGTTTACCAACCCATACCCTTTATAGTATATTTTATATAATTGCAATTTCAAAACTGTTATTCAAACATTTTAGCAGCACAATTTGAATTCATTCGCTATTCTAGTCTCAAATTCTTTTTGGAATATGTCCAATGCATTTCATTTTATTGTCATGAAAAAATATTTTTCCGAGTAGCGGCGCATGAGTCTTCACATTCAACGATCATATCACGACCGGTGCTATTGAAAACACCAAAGGTTAGTAAACACTGTCAAAAAGGATTTCAAACTTACAATTGACCAAACAAGTCCCAATTTTCCTAAAAGTCAAACCAAGAAAAACATTCCTGTTGCCCTTTTATCATGCCTAGAATGAACATCCTTCCCCTAGGCCTAAGAAATACCTCAACCTTATCGGCCTACAAAGGTCCCTCAAAAACAGCTTTTTTCATGTTAAGGCCAAGAATTTAGGGCCTGCTGTAGAGTTTGGTGAATTTACTTGTAATAAGGTGGATGGGTTATCAATCAAGCTTATAATAGAGTACCCATCCTCCAAACTCAAAATCAGTCTAGTACCCAACGAATATGCAGCACGAAGAAAGCACTCTAGCCTGGTGAACATCTGAATGATTTCACTTTTTGAGAACTTGAGTATTGAAAATTGTTCTAGATTGATGCTGGCTCAGTTGCCCTGCACTCTGCATGAAGTCCGGCTAGGGGAAACCGATTGAGTCAGAACACCAGGTTGAATGTATGTAAAGTAAATAACTCTAATATTTAAAGCTCACAGTTACAATCGATAAGGCCTGCATAGTTACAAATGTGAGCTGTAGTAGATGGATGTTTTAATATCTTATACATCAAGGGGCCAAGCTATTTATGGTTAGCTGGGTGCTCAGAATGATGCCCTATGGCCACTGGGTAGACTTTGCAGACAGTGAGTGTCCCACCATTGTTTGCGTTTCTCTGTGGACTGATAGTTCAAGTTTCTAGCTGTGGGCGGGGTGCCTTCACTCCTCCAGGACGGATTGCACCTTGGCTCTTTTTGCAGTTTTATACCGCTACTTGTACTTTGTATACCTTTGTATACCTTTGTACACCTTTGTAACCTGCACACCTGTCACTTTTCTTCCTATAATTGTACCGTTTGCTATCTCTTGTATTTTGTTTGCTCACATTTGTCACTTTTGCCTCATGTAATTAAATGTTTGCTGTTGTAATTTGTTCACTTGTAATTTTCTCCTCATGTATCATTACTGTTCCTTTTGTGAAGTGCTCTGACACCATCGGGTAAAGTCCGCGCTATATAAAAATGCATAAATAAATAAATAAATAAACCAAGGAGGGATTATTGTAATACATTGGAATGTATATAGCTCATCGAAGCCCGGGGGGGGGGGGGGGGGGGGGATGCAGGAAGCTGTGTGGGGTTGCTCTGTGTTTTCTGTGGGCGAACATTACCTCGCACCGCCTTCTCAGCATTATGCTTCATCACTAATTATCTTTAAAGCAATATCTGCAGCCCCGAGCCAAGCCCGCTGTTCTTAAAAGAAGCCGGCCACATTGACTTTACTGTGTACAACCTGCCCTCTCTTTGGGTTACCCTCCCTGCCCCACTCTGCCCTCTCTCTGGCTGGCCCTCCCTGTCCCATCCTGCCCTCTGGCAGGCCCTCCCTGTCCCATCCTGCCCTCTCTGGCAGGCCCTCCCTGTCCCATCCTGCCCTCTCTCTGGCTGGCCCTCCCTGTCCCATCCTGCCCTCTCTGGCAGGCCCTCCCTGTCCCATCCTGCCCTCTCTGGCAGGCCCTCCCTGTCCCATCCTGCCCTCTCTGGCTGGCCCTCCCTGTCCCACTCTGCTCTCTCAGGTTGGCACTCCCTGTCCCACTCTGCCCTCTACGGCTGGCCCTGTTCCACTCTGCCCTCTCCGGCTGGCCCTCCCTGTCCCACTCTGCCTTCTCTGACCCTCCCTGTCCCATGCTGCCCTCTCTGGCTGTGCCTCTCCAGCCTCAGGACTCTTAGAAGTCACTGCGGGCAGACACAGTGGTCTCCGCTCGTCTTCTTACCCTCTAATCTCTCTGCTATTAGCTGGTACAGATATTTGGCACCACAATTTCATCATTAGAGCACGCTGTGGCCCTCTGCTCCCTGTCACTTGTTAATGGATAGCTTGCTAATGCAACCTCAGGACATGGAGGTCTTTGAGCACTGAGATGATGCCCCTCGTCCCATTCTATCCCCCAGGGCACTCTGCTGTTCTTAGATCACTAACGTTTTTTCCTAGGCACTGTCACCAACACACTCATTTCTAGTATAAGTCGCTCCAAAGCAATGCAGACTCGCACCTACTAAATTGTAGGCATCATAGATTCACACCTACAATTTGTGCAGTTGTGTGAAAAATCTTTTACCTCCGACCTTGTTAAATTCACTTTTTCTTCTATGGCCTTTGTAAATATAGGACAGCAGAGACCACCTGTATTTTTCCCTGCATGCTTGGGCGCCGGAGATGCGGTCTCGGGCCTGCACGTGCGTTTCTGCCCGCAATCCTACTCTGAAGCTCACGTTGGCCTGGGGGTGGGGTGATCTCAGGCCCGGACTGGCCGTTGAGGGCACCGGGCAATTCCCCGGTGGGCTGCATGGTTGGGGGCCGGTGTTGGGCCCCTGGGGCCGTTTTTGTTACAGGGCCGTTATGCTGCAAAAACGGCCCTGTAACAAAAACAGCCGAAAACCGGCCCTGTCATAGAGCGCGGTCGCACCTCTCCCCCCTCCCCTCTCCTCCCGGAGGGGGGCAGGGGGGCCGGCCGAGCACTCTGCCAGGGCCGGTTCTGGTTCCCAGTCCGGCCCTGGGTGATCTAACAGCGCAGAGTTCACCGGGTATTCCGCTGGGACAGGCTTAGTCTTGGTTTGTGGGTGCCGTATCGGGTAGGGTATGAATCCACTCGCGAGGGCATGTCAGGAGCGCCCCTCTGGAGTGTAATTTGCATACTGCAGCAGGGCGGCCCGTCTCCCCTGAAGTTTCACTTGCAGGGGGCTGCCACTTCCCATGCAGGCCATGGGAACCTTCCTTGTGCTGTGGACTGTGCGTGGCTTCGCAGGCGCTATGGACACGACTGCCTCCCCTACAGCTTGTAGTCGTGCGCTCTGCTCACCTGCAGGCACTGCAGATGTTGGCCCACGTGGGCGCCGGGTTGAGGGAGCTCCGGGAACAGGATCGTTGTCTTTGCAGCAAGGGTCAGCGGTGCGGGCTCCTCGAGTGTTTTATGAGTTGCGACACTGTCCTTCCTTTCCCTCGCACTCAGGACATGTCCCGCCGACAGTAGGGGGTGCCCCAGACGGGGGCTGGACTGTCCCCCCTTCCAGGCGATAGAAGGAGCTGTCAGCGCACGCACGGGTGTCGACCCGCTCGTCGCCAATGTAGTGTGGGGCCTCAGGCCCACATAATGACAATGGATGACACAGACACCGGTGGTATAGTGTGGCAACTGGCCTCGAGCACGTGCACCCGGGCCCTTTTATTGACAGGCTCACGTCGTGCGTGACGCCTGTGATGGATGCATGTGGGGGTGCAAGTGTGCCCAGCCCTCGAGGGAGTGGCTGGCATGACAACTTCCTGCTTGACACTAGAACGTGTCTCGCAGGATACTACAGTATCCATTGATCCTGCCAAGGCGTTTCGCACCGTGAGCTGGTAGTACCTCCTGGCGGTCCTGGAGGCAATGAGTTTTGGACCTCGATTTAGAATCTGGGTGAGTTTGCTATACGCTGAACCCATGGCCAGGGTCAAGTTGGGTAGACTATGTTCTGCCCCTGTGAAGGTCAGGAAGGGCACAAGCCAGGGGTGCCCACTACCGCCCCTATTGTTTGCGATGGCCCTGGAGCCCCTGAGGCTCCGAAGGGACATGGAGAGGTGGGGAATCCAGGTGGGAGGGGTGGATCATCTAATCTCGCTCCATGTGGGTGACACAGTTTTTTACCTGGCAGCTCAGATGGAATCGCCTCCATTGCTTCCGAAGCATTTGGACGCCTTTGGAGACATTTCAGGATTGCGTATTAATACGAATAAGTGTCTAATATCCCCTTTGGGTCGACTGGTGGCACAGGGCCCACCACAATATTGGGCTTGCCTTTGCGTTGGGAAACTGACCAAGTCAACTACTTAGGAATAATGGTGGCCCACACTTTTCAGAAGCAGAAACAAAATATTACTGATTGTGTGACAGAGGGCCTAACTAAGTTGGTAAATTCTGAAAAACGCTCCCCCTATCCCTTTTGGGGCGAGTGGCAGTGGCAAAGATAGTGTTCTGGCCACGCTGCCTATATAGTCTGCAGCACTCTACCACAGACAGTCTTTAAGTGCTTACACTCCTTATTAACAACCTTAGTGTGGGCGGAAGGTATGACCAGAGTGACCTGAGAGACTCTTCACTTACCTTTGGAGGGTGGGGGATTAGTACTGCCCAATATGGAAATGTACTATCTAGCATCTCAGTTGCAGCATGCAGTACACTCGTTGTCAGACGGAGAGAGACAACTGGGAAAATGATTTACTCGCAGATGACTCAAGGCTGAAGTTGCTTCACGGGGGAGGAGAGGTGATGTTGCGGTGCTGTATTTAATTAAACACACAGCATCATTGCGGGAGCAAGCGGTGATAGTGGTGCTGAGACGTCCCCCCTTCACACAAGAGTTCATTATCTGGGATCTCCCAGCGTTCCGCCAGTTGACCTCTGTGGTCAGTTCCTGGAGAGATGGGGGTGTTTGACCCTGGGTGACCTTTACCCCAATGAGACGTTCATTACCTTTGAATCGGCACAGGAGACCTTCGGAGTGGGTGGGGCCAGTTCTTATTGTATGCAAGTATTGTGGACATAGTGCAAGATGTCTGGCCCACATACCCCAAAGTCCTGACTTCCTCAGAACTGTTGAGGACGCACTTGTAATTTGTCAGAGGTAGACTTTTTATTTTTCCACTTATATAGAGACATTTTTGCAGTTAAGTCTAGGACCACATTTCGGACTAGGTTGGCCTGTGAAGAAGATCTAGGTACACCACTAGAGGACGCACAGTAAAAAGAAATGTGTGCATTAGTCAAGCAGGGGATGTGTAATGCGTGGTTCAAGCGAGTACATTTTAATTACATATATCGCCCCGATGTTACTACATAGAATAGAACCCACCAAAACAGAGGCCACCGGTGTGAAAGCAGACCCGCAACCTTCCTTCACCTAGCCGGGCACGGTTCCCCAGTAAATGCTTATTGAGACTTAATGATTTGGAGTTTGGAGTGTATTGGCCGGTAGCAGAAGAGATGAGTCTACGTCAGTGCAGGAGGGCCAAAAGTGCGGAGGAGGATTTGGAAAGTTGAAGGGGAATCCTTTCAAGGCTCGAGGCGGCTGCGGAGGTGTCTGCGGGCGATTGGCTGGAATCTGAGGGTTAAGGACATACTAGCAGCCATGGGGAGTCGTACACATATTTGGGGAGAAAGATTAGTGGACGGTAATTCCTAATGTATTGCTTTGTAAATACTAGTCCCTTCGTACGGAATTATTGCTGTTTTTACGACATGTTTGGGATGATGGCTCAACTGTTTGAATTTGTTAATGTTACAGGGTTAATAATGTACTGAATAATGAAATAAAATAAATACATTAAAAAACAAACATTTGCAAAGCACCTGTTAGGTCTTACAGGACAATGAACCACAATGTATTGTGCATCAATGCATTCTAACCACTTTACTCTACGATATGCCCACGCAAATGTAGAGCATTACTCAGTGATTTCTTACATGTAATCAATGCTGTAATTTCATTTATTCATTTATCCTTGATATGATGCACCTATAATAACAGTAGGACTTACCCCATTCAGAGCATGATTGTATACGCCAGTGCTTAATTTGTAAAATATGAAGTACAGGTGCTCAAATGTTTGTCAGAGGCCACACCTACTTTTTTCTGGCTCAACCCACTTCCTCTCCTGGCTCCACCCACTTACTATATTAAATCCACCCACATCGTCAACGGGCACTGCTAAAACTCAGATGTAATATATACCTGGTCTGAATTTCTGCAAGGGAGCCTTCCTCATAGTAAGGTTTTGATAGGAGGTTCCCCTGCCCTGTGAACATTTTGAAAAAATATGCACTTAAAGCACAATTTTGGAATAAATTAGCTAAAATCACTAATGCATTGAAAAGGGACAATTTCAGTGCTGTATGTGCTGATTTTGGGAAAGGACAATACTGGGGTAGGGTATACCATTTTTAACAGAGTCTATGGGGCCAGGAAGTCAATAGAAGGCCTTAGCATTGCAAAGGGTGCACCAGGGACATGCATTGCTCTTTAACTACTGATAAATAGTTTGGTGACATACTTTGGCAACGCATTTTTACATAATACATGAGAGCTTCAGATCTATTGTTTAAATGTGACCCCGTACATTTTGTTGCCTCCTCCAGTGCTTTGGTCTGGTACAGTTTTTTTTAAATTTGTTTTTTTTTTAATAACTCAGTATGGCATTGTCTCCTTGTGGATCACCATCTACAGTTCATAACATTAGTCCACAAAGGGATCATGAGTCTCAGGTTCTTAGGGAGATAAGGGGTGTGAACATCTTTGCTTTTAATGAACCTTCTCCTTATTTCACCGGGTACAGAAGGCATTATGCCACATTTTGAAACCCACCCACTCTTGTGGCAGTTCTGTATTACATAGGGTATTACAGACTCAAAGTTGCAGGGTGTTTCCTCATTTGTATTGTGAGTGGCTATATGGAAATGATGGAAAGCCTTTGTGGCCGAGAACATTTAGCAATGTATGTTCAAGAGTAGAGTGTACAACTGTGTGCCATGTGGGAAGTGTTGCACAGTTAGGACGCCCACTAGAAACACAATTTAGGACAGGGCACAAAGATTCCTCCTTCCTGCGGGTTCAGTCACAGACCCCTGATAGGATTTCCCTGCCCCCTATTAATGCCAACCGTTTAGTTAGCAGCTCGACAAAATGGCATGTTTTTCTCTACTGCACTATTTTGGGGGGCTGCGGGGAAATGGGGATTCTCTGGGGATCTCAGTCTGCATCTTCAGCACAAGCTGGGAATAAGGGCTAGAGATGTACAAAAGTTATGATTAGCGTACTCAAGGACAAGTCGCCAACAACTGAACAACGTTGTCCGGCCTGACCGTTCGCGCTTGATGCTGCCTTACTTTCACTTAGACAGACTTACTTGGACTTAGTGAACGAACGATATTGCAAGTAAATACCGAACACCACAGAATGGAAGTGCACACATTTAGAACTGAAGCTGAGAAATGCAGAATTAAAACAGACGAAGAAGACTGAAGTCTGATGGGCCCCAAATGGAAGATGATATCTGGGAATTTGACAAACACAGAATGAAAGCAGACAAATGCATTGGCAAAGCCAATAGGTCTGGGTTTAAAGTGCTATTAAGTGCAGCATCAGCACATTAGAGCAAGACATATGGGAGTGAGGAAGCACAGGTCCAAATAGTCATGGTCACTGGAATTATACAATCCTGCAGGTCTGGAATTGCCCACAACATTATAGATTTACCACATTTGTCACATAATCCATTGTCTGCTGATAGTTTGCAGATTTTGACAAGATTTTGTTTTTCTAGCTCGAACGGATCAAAAGTTACGATAAAGTCCACATGTATGTGATGTTTCGCACTAGGAAACCCTCTGCGATGGTTAATTGGTTGCTTTTCAATTGCTACTCTGTTCAGGTGTTAAACTGGCAGCTAAAAGATGTAACCTTTACCCAGACAGAATTAACGTGTGTTAAAATGTTAAAATAACAGAATACTGCCAGATAATACGCTACATTATGCAGCACAGTTTCCCTTGTCTTGCTATATAATTTAGTTAACCTTCCTTACTGCATAATTTAGTCCTCCATTGCAGCATAATTCCAGTGACCTTGGCTATATTTGTAAAGTAGCCTGCAGTTCAATGCAAGCACTAAAGTGGCGACAGAAAGACACACCCAAACAGCCAATAGCTAAGCGGAGAGATGATCACTCACTGGGCTGAAGCAAGACTTGATTGACACAATCTCAGCCCAATACATGAAAAAAGTCTGGTAAAAAAACAAAGCCGATGGTTCAAAGGGGTGGATCCAAATCCCCACTTTACCTACATTGTTAGTGAACGAACCGACGCTGTTGATAGGTTCTTGAACCCTTGAACTTGAATGGCCATGATGACTCTGTGATGGTGAGAGGTGAGGCCGTGCATGTCCTACACCTGCGCAGCATTGCCAGCATCGGGCGGGCTTCCGAGGGCCCACAGAGTATTGAAAACGACACTTACAACCCTAAATGGGCCCATTCTCTCCTAGGTGCCCTCCACTGTAAAGAGGAGGGCAGAGCGGACCCGTTAGCACTGCTGCTCGCTCCCCAGCACCACCACTCCCCAGCCTGGGCCAAATTGTGATCCCAATCCTACTCTGGCAGTGCTACGATCAACGTGGCAGAGTTTAAATCTGCTCAGCACCCGCAGTGCCCAGGGTGCAACTGGCAAACTTGAAGCTCTTGAAAACGTGCGGGCACATACCTGGGCAAAGCGGTCTGACACCTTAACCAGCTGAAAGCACGCCGCAAGTCAAGGATGTTGGCAGTGCACCTTGGTATATTCGTCTCTCACAGATGGATAGTTATCTTTTGAAAGGTAGGGATATTTTCTGGTTTGGAGTACTAGACAGTTTGTTGATTATGCATTTCAGTCACAGTACACTGTGAAAGTGAACCTAATTTGTGCCCGGCCGTGCGCCATGTTTGGACTACAAAGCAATTGTGCAGACTCGGTGTCGTCGGACACACCAACGCCGGGCAGGGCGGGCCTTGTTTTTTTTTTTTAACTCACTTACTACTAACAGTAGTGTAAATCTTGTCAGGCCCATACTTCGACAGGCTGCAGGGCAGTGCAGGCCCTATCGAAAAATCACATGATCATTGCTTAGGTAACGGTTAAAGAGGTCGAAAGTGTGTTTGTACGGTACACAGTGTACCTAACTAAGTTAGTCAGTACTAATAACTTACACTGTGTTACCTGCTGTGTGGTGGGCCTGGCCGGCCGTCAGGGACTAGGCAGGCCGTGGTCCACACTGGCTGCACGCACGGCCTTTCTTTAATAACTGATATTAGGCCTTCAGCTGCATACAACTATAACCAGACACATTACAGTACTGCTACTTACTGGCTGATAATCGATGCCCTTGCCCTCCTCAACGCAACTCCACGGTCGTCGGGGTCAGCCGACTTGAACGTGATGACTGACTCTTGGTGAGCTGAGCTGCTGCACGCTGCGGTGGTTATGCTTGGGCGGCAATGATGTGAAAAAAATCTGCGCATATTGCCGTGCGCACAGCCCCTACCCCAGTATAACCAAAATAAAAGCCGGCAATTCAGTGTCCTCCTGCCTGCGGCCCGCCCACAGCCTGGAAAGTCAGTGGCTAAGACCGCCGGGGCGCGCATTGCGGTGCCGCCATGAAAACAGTTATATATTTTAACTCGTGTATTTAGGAATAATGAATTTGCTCAGGGCAGCAGTCTGTTATGTTCCCGAGGGTCCGCCCCCGGCGCCCCGAGGGCTGGACCCGTTGGTCATGTGACTCCCTATAATAAAAAGAGGTCTAGCACGTGCGTGGGCGGTCAGAGAGAGATACGCACAGACCGAGCAAGCAAACTTATTCCCAGAGTCCGACTGAGTTTATTCTAGGGCCACGTGTCAGGCCTAGTTAGGATTAGATGCCCCTGAGTGTAGGTCCCAGAGTGATCTCCCTAGGGCATCCCTGTCCCGATCACCCGACACAACAATTGGCGACGAGGGTGGTGGTCGATCCCTCGCTCGGGGTGTGTGGGTGCCCCTCTTGGGGTGTGGCGGCCGCGGGCTATTCCAATTGCCTGCGGTGCTCGTGCCCTACCATCACACACTTCCCCGCACTGCTCGCCTGGAGGAACGACTCTGATCCCTGGCCCTCGACAGGTGAGCGGCGCTGGCTTGCACCTTCCTGCTGCGCACATGAGCTCGAGTGGTCGCGCAAGGCCATTCCTTTGTGGACCCTCCACGTCCGGTGCCGCACGGTGCTAGGCTGCACGTGCGTGAATCGCACCTCGGCCCGCCTGGCGAGGCGCTCCGGTCGGCGCCCGGTCCTACCCAGCTGTTCGAGGGGACGTGGTGCTGTCCCGTCGCGGGCCCTCACTCTACTGCCCGACTCTGGAGTGCCAGGACCATCGGTGACTCGGCCCGTGGACCTCGCCTCGCCGGAGCGCAGTCGCCGCTCCCTCCGCACTAATCGGAGTGCCCCCTCGGACCGTCCCCCGGCCACCCACGGATCCACTCCAGCGCATCCAGGGCGATGGCTACCATTCCGCCCATTGAACCGTTTGTGGTGGAGGGTGCGCCCTCCACTCTCGCACCAAAGTGGAAGGAGTGGGTGGACAGGCTCCTAATTTTCTTCGAAGCCACTAAAGTTCACAAGGAACAAAAGCGCGCTATGATCCTCCATCTTGGTGGCAAGGACATCCACTCCATCGCCCGGACTCTCACGGAGGCGACTCCCAAAACCCATCACACCTTGATCAATGCACTCAACGCGCACTTTGAACCAATGGCCAACCAAGACTATGAACGATTCATTTTTCGACAAGCACGGCAGCTGACAGACGAGTCGCTGGATACCTACCACACCAGGCTAAAGAAACTAGCATTAACATGTGGGTTCCAGGACGTCACAGAAGAGATCAGGGGCCAGATCAACCAAGGATGCGCCTCTGCTAAGCTGCGCGAAAGAATACTGGAGGAGTCGGGGAAGCCTCTACCAGACATCCTCACGCTAGGTCGCACAAAGGAGCTGTCCAAGGCCAGGGCAGCCCACATGGAAGCGGCCCTACAAGCCAACGTGAAAATGGAGCCGGTCAACAAACTACAAGTCCGCCCACAGCCCAAATGGGCAAAGCGAACAACAACTCCTCAGGGCGGAGCTTCAGCGCAGTCATTCGGCTACTGCGGCGGCCCGAAACATCCGGCGCCAGAATGCCCGGCCCGGGGTAAGCGATGCTCAGGGTGCGGGAAAATGAATCACTTTGAAAAAGTGTGCCGGTCCAAGAAGTTCGGCAAGCCTCGCCAGACGATACACGCGGTGGCCGAGCCCGAAGGTGCTGAAGGAGAACCCAGCAACAGTGATATGGACGATGACGAGGAGGAGCGATCCGTACACAAGGTGCACATGATCGGCACCGCCACCAGACGCATCAGGACGCTGCCACAGTGCGCCATACAGGTGGCCGATCAGGACATCATGGCGACAGTCAATACGGGCGCCTCGATAAATCTCATGAGTGCATCCCTCTACGGGGAAATGTCTGCTCCTCCTAGTCTCCGCTCCACCCCGATCACCGTTTTTGCCTATGGTCAGGACGTTCCCCTCCGCATCCGGGGCAAATTCAAGGCAGCAGTCCGACACGGGGACAAGATCACGCGAGCCAACATCTTTGTGTCAGAAGAGGGTCAAGGCATGCTCCTAAGTTGCCGGACGGCAGAGGACCTGGGGGTGGTCACGTTCGCATTTGGGGTGCATGAGGAATCGGTACAGCAACTGATTGTAGACTTCTCTGACCTATTTGAAGGAATTGGCTGCTTCAAGGGCCGGGAGATACATCTGCACGTGGACCCCACTGTTCAACCGGTGGCCCTGCGACACCGTCGCGTGGCTTTCCACTTGAGACCACTGGTTGAGGAAGAGCTGCAGAAGCTGGAAGCAGCGGGGATCATTGAGAAGGTGTCCGGTCCCACCCCCTGGGTGTCGCCCATTGTGGTCACGAGGAAGCCAAAACAGCCTGGAGCAGTCCGGATATGCGTGGACATGCGCCTACCCAATGCTGCCATCAAGAGGGAACGCCACATCACCCCCACAATAGATGACCTGATTGGTGAGATGGCTGGGGCCCGGTGGTTCTCCAAATTGGACCTCCGGGCGGGGTACCATCAACTCGTTCTAGACAAGGACTCCCGGAACATCACGATGTTCTCCACCCACATTGGACTGCACAGGTACACCCGGCTGAGTTTCGGAATCTCAAGTGCTGCCGAAGTGTTCCAAAATGTCATCCAGGAACTGATTGCCGGCATACCGGGAGTAATCAATGTCAGTGATGACATCATGGTGCACGCCAGAACAATCCCGGAACATAACCAACGCCTGGCGCAGGTTTTCCGCAGGCTCCGAAGTGCCGGGCTCACCTTGCACCGAGACAAGTGTGAGTTTCTCCAGAACAAACTGGGATTCTTCGGATACGTGTTCTCAGACGAGGGCGTCAACCCTGATCCTGACAAGGTCAAGGACATCAAGGATGCACCACCGCCCACCACAGTCACGGAGGTCCGGAGTTTTCTCGGGATGGTGAATTACTGTGGCCGCTTCATAAGAGACTTAGCCAACCTGACTCTCCCTCTGCGTGAACTAACCAAAGACTCCACCCCATGGAGCTGGGGACCCGAACAGGAAAGGGCTTTTCAAAACATTAAGAGTGCACTCTCCAGCCGCACCACGTTAGCATTCTTTGACCCCCGTCACTCCACTCTCATCGCCGTGGATGCCGGACCGGCAGGACTGGGGGCCGTTCTGATGCAGAGAGCCCGAGATGAGATTGACTGGGCCCCAGTTGCGTTCGCCAGCCGGTCCCTCACAGACACGGAACAAAGGTACTCTCAAATAGAAAAGGAGGCCATCGCAATACACTGGGGATGTCGTCACTTCCACCTGTACGTCTACGGCAAGCCCTTCACCGTGGTGACGGACCATAAACCGCTGCTGGCTCTGTTTTCAGGCACCTCCTCCAAGCCGCCCCCTCGGATCGAAAAATGGATCTTACAACTGCAAGAATATAATTGTACCATCGAGTACCAGCCAGGGGCAAGAAATCCGGCGGACTACCTATCACGGCACCCTAGGCCCGCAACCCCTGAGGAAAGGGAGGAGGCAGAAGAGACGGAGGCCTATGTGCAGTGGGTCGTGGCCAGATCATGCCCGCGTCCCATCTCACTGGAAGAGATCGTAAGCACCACGGCTCAGGATGCCTGCATACAGCGGGCCAAGGATCTGCTCCGAACGGCCAACTGGCAGAAGGCCAAGGAGGGCTGGAAAGTACTCACGCCGGAGGCTCAGAAGATAATGGACAGTTTGTACCACGTGAGAGCTGAGCTAAATGAAGACGCGGCCGGATGCCTCCTGAGGGGGCATCGCCTGGTAATCCCGACGGCTTTGACAGGACGAGTGGTCCAACTAGCACACATAGGTCACCAGGGGATGGTCAAGACGAAGGCCCGGCTGCGGACGAAGGTATGGTTCCCGCTCATGGATGACATGGTGGAGAGCGTGGTGCGATCGTGCGAGGCCTGTCAAGTCACGGGCGACAGCCCCCGTGAGGCCCCCATCATCGTGGAACCCAGGCCACGAGGACCCTGGGAGAGAGTCAGTATGGACTTCGGCAGCCTGCCGGATGGAAGGCACACGCTGGTAATGATTGACGACCACTCAAAATATCCCGAAGTCGAGATTGTCACAAGCACCAGTGCAGACTGCGTCATACCCAAAATAGAAAAAATCATTGCCACTCATGGAGCCATGAGAGAACTCAGAACAGACAATGGACCGCCCTTCCAGGGCCAAGACTTTGCGGAATACCTCTCGTCTCTGGGAACACGCCACAGGCGCATAACACCGAGGTGGCCTCAAGCCAACGGGGAGGCCGAGAGGTTCATGAGGACTTTGAACAAGGTCATCCGAATCGCCCATGACAAGGGACAGTCAGTGGAAATGGCTATTTTCACATTTCTCAGAAGTTATCGCCAGACCCCACACTCCACAACTGGGGTGGCCCCCGCGCACCTCCTTCTAGGACGGGTGATAACTGACTCCATTCCTCATCACCCCCAGTGGGCCCCTGCAACGATAGATGAACGTGCAGTGGAGAAGCAAAGGAACTCTGCATGCGAAAAAATCAGTAAGAGACGCAGGGCTGTGGCCCCGAACTTCAAGCGAGGTGATGTGGTGCTCATCCGAAATCGTGTAACTGGTGGCAAGTTCAAACTTAACTACGAAAAGCGACCATGGCGAGTCATTGGCGTGAAAGGAACCCGCCTCACAGTCAGTCGAGGACGTGACCGAGTGACTCGCAATGTATCTCATTTCAAACTGTATCATCCTTCAAGCAGTGAGTCAGGGCGCCAGCAAGGCGGTGAGCAAACCGAAACTGCAACTACTGTGCCGGCCGTTGAAGTAACACCTCGTCACGAGTTCAGGCAAAGTAGCGAGCAACAGGCTTCCAGCGAAGAAGTGGGAGGTGACGCGGAGGCCCCGGACGAGGCCCCAGATCCGGAGGGGGCAGACAGAGAGGCGCCAAGACACGAGGTGGAGGTTGGAACGGAACTGATGACTCATCGGGGGTCCAAACGTCAGCTACGTGATAATCCTACCCCCTCCAGCTGGCTGAGAGACTACTATACGTAAGACTGTTCCCATTTACACATATAAATGTGCTGTTTGAACTGAATGCATTGGCATTTAACGGACGCTGAAGGTATCGGTCCAATTATTCGATGAGCGAGAAATGTTCCAGGTTGATTGTGTTCATTGTTTGCATTTTGTTGGTTTTTCCTTATTTTTAGGAGGAATGTTATGTTCCCGAGGGTCCGCCCCCGGCGCCCCGAGGGCTGGACGCGTTGGTCATGTGACTCCCTATAATAAAAAGAGGTCTAGCACGTGCGTGGGCGGTCAGAGAGAGATACGCACAGACCGTTTATTCTAGGGCCACGTGTCAGGCCTAGTTAGGATTAGATGCCCCTGAGTGTAGGTCCCAGAGTGATCTCCCTAGGGCATCCCTGTCCCGATCACCCGACACAACAGCAGTCTAAGTCCCACAGCAACACTTTTAACCGCCGGCGCTCGGAAGATGTTTAAAACACGCAGCGGCTGCACGAGAGTACAGCAGTAAGTTAACATTGGAAAATAAATGTGACTTGTGCAGCAGATGCGACGTAGTCGTAGACCCGGCCCTGTGAAATAAGTGCCGGTGCTAAGCACCGGAAAGCACCGGCACAAATACTGTTTTTGTGGCACAAATGGTGGACCTGCTTAACGATTTTGAAGCAATGTATTCTTTTAAGCAAATCATGTGATCCATATTTCACATATCAATGTGTGATCTGTAGTGCAGAGAGAGCAAAACCTAGATATTGCTTCGCAAAGAGTGCTTGTTGAAATTTGGTGTAAATCTGTTAAGTAGTTTTGGAGGTATTACAGAAAATGATTTATGTACATCTAGAGACACTGTTGGCTCATAGATCCTCAATGCCATGATTGGCTAGCCCCCATGCAAATCTGCATCAGATCCAGACCCCAATTTAAAAAAAACACATACACCCACCACAGACTCACACATCTACTCAGACACTAACACACCCTCTTACACACCCATACAACCACTCACATGCCCATATAGCCATGCATACACCCACTCACAGACCCACAAAAACCACTCACACACCCACTCACAGACCCACACAGCCACTCACACACCCACTCACAGACCCACACAGCCACATACACACCCACACAACCATGCATACACCCACACAACCATGCATACACCCATTCACATCCATGCACCTACCCATTCACATCCATGCACCTATTCACACACCCATGCAATCATTCACACACCCATTCACAGACCCTCAGAACCACTCACTCACCTACTCACAAACCCACAAAGTCGCTTACATACCCACTCACACAGTCATGCACACACCCTCTCACAGACCCACAAACCCACTAACAAACCCACTCACAGACACACACAACTACTCCCACTCACATACCCACACAACCACTAAACACCCATACATTCACTCCCACTCACAGACTCATACAACCACTCACACACTTGCATACCCAACCACTAACAAACCCATACAGCCACTCACACACCCACTCACACAGGGACGGTATAGTTAGGAAATATAATTAAAAAATCTTAGAAATTCCATGAAAAAAACAAACATTACAGGGACATTATAGTTAGGTTTAGATTTTGCACACACAAAAAATATAGAAATTCAGGGGCAGATTTACAAGCCCCTTGCATCACCCGTACGTCACTTTTCTCATGTTAAAAATGGTGCAAAAGTGATGCAAGGGGCTTGTAAATAAGCCCCTCAGCATTTATAGCTATAGGTATCTCACGTAACTATAACTCGCCTCCGAGCCATGCACTGTTAATTACTCCACATATTACATCACTCATGATATCTTCTATGAGATCATTGATATCACTGCGACATTTGCAGTGAATTTATTGATAAGAAAATTGTGCATGGCAGAGACGCAAGCTATAGTTACGTTAGGGCATAAGTAATAGTTACTTGACATAACTATTGAAAGAAGAAGGGGACCACCTGCGAATAATGTGAGTTCCTAAGGCAGGGAAAGAACATATCAATGTACAGAAGCCTAAGGCAACTCCAATGATCGCTGTAACAAATATTTATTATAGAACACATTAAACACAAAAGGAGAGCACAAAAAATACATTGAGGGTGTGTATGAAAAACCATAATTTTTATTATTTGATTTAAAATCTTATAGTATGAGATATGGTGATAAGATTTAAAACATTATTCCATCAGTTCTTTAAATTGGTCAGTGGACCATAAAAGAGCATTACAAAAGCATACAATGCTTAAAACAGATTAAAAAGCTTAAACCCAGTAAAAGGCTTGAAAATGAGTGCAGAACATGAAAAAAGATCAATCAATATTTGGGCCTAGATGTAGGTAATAGCAATTTACCGAATGGAAAATACCGAATTTTACAGATTCGGTATTCACTATTCGGTAATTGCTATGTAGGTAGAATATTCGGTAAAAATACCGAATCTGTAAGATTCGGTAATCACCGATTCTGTAATTACAGAATCGGTATTTGCCATTGATTCCTATGGGCCTTGAAGCCCATAGGAATCAATGGCAAATACCGATTCTGTAGTTACAGAATCGGTAAAATTACCGATTTTGCAAGGGTCACAGGGTGTCACTTTGACACCCTGATGCACCCCTGTTTCTGGCTTGTGTGCCATGTGACACACAGACATGCCCTTAGGGCATGTCTGTGTGCCACATGTGTACATGCACAGATGTGCATGTACACTGGAATTCGTTATTTACCATGGAATAGTATTCCATGGTAAATAACGATTCGGTAAGGGCCTGTGGCACTGATTACAGTGCCACCTACATCTTGATTTACAGAATCGGTAAATTTACCGATTTGGGGCCAGATGTAGGTAAGTATATTTTACCGATTCATAAATACCGAATTTTACCGATTCGGTATTTATGAATCGGTAAAATAGAAGGGGGAAGATGTAGATAGAATCGGTAATTGAATTACCGATTCTGTAAGAATCGGTATTTACCGAATCGGTAAATACCGATTCGGTAATGCCCATTGATACCTATGGGTATTGAAGCCCATAGGAATCAATGGGCATTACCGAATCGGTATTTACCGATTCGGTAAATACCGAATGTTGCAAGGGTGCAGGGGGTGTCACTTTGACACCCTCTAGCACCCCGAATTCAGGCATGTGTGACATGTGGCACACAGACATGCCCTAAGGGCATGTCTGTCTGTCACATGCCATAGGTGTGCATGCACACATACGCATGCACACCTGGAATCGGTATTTTACCACCCAATTGGATTGGGTGGTAAAATACCGATTCAGTAAGGCCTGTGGGACTCAGAAGAGTCCCACCTACATCTCAAAATTACAGAATTGGTAAAAATACTGATTCGGTATTTTAAGGATTCGGTAAATTTACCGAATCGGTAAATTTACCGAATCGGTAAAATAGGGCCCCTACATGCCAAATATTAAGTAACGGCCGAAATCGGCCGTTACCGACCAGTATTTCGGCTCCTACATCTGGCCCTTGGTATTTTACCGATTCTGTATATTTACCGAATCGGTAAATATACCGATTCTGTAAATAAAATGCCGCCTACATCTCAAAAGCAAAATACCAGTCAGAAACGGCAGAAATCGGCCGTTTCCGACCGGTATTAAGGCTCCTACATCTGGCCCTTGGTGCATTAACAAGTTTATAGAAAATATTGCGCACCCACCACGTAGAGGTTAAAAAACACGACACAGCATATACAATTGGCATTTGAGTGTTATGTTTCAGTAGTCTAAATGCTTCTTCACAACGCCTTGTACCTAGCTTGCTCCTGCATATTTGTGTCAACCACCTTTGCCTAATTATGTTGTAACCGGGACAAAAAAAGAATACATGAAATTCGGTCTCCTCTTCACTACTGTGTGCTGGGCACCGTAAGGTGGACTTACCAGCCCATTTATTAGAAAATTCACGCAGAGGAAAAGACCCGTGTCTAAACTGTAAATAAAGTTTCCTGTCTAATGCCGGTTGTATCTCATCTAGACATGGCTCTAATTTGTAATTATCAAAAAATAGACTGTAAGGGTCCCAATGGCTGAGTTCTCATAGAGTTGGGTGAGTTTACCTCCCCCCCCCCTAGCTCCTGACTAATTGTTCGCATGATAAAGCAGTGCAAGCTTCCTCTGGGTTACTCCAAAGGCTCTCTCTATCTATAGTGTAGAGGCCTTCCTTGATGTATGCAAACCATGTCAGTTTGCCTGTACCTGGAAGTCCCAGTACCTCTTTTAGCTCCGCCCTGTATTCGCCCAGTTCAGGGGTCACCCATAGTCGCCGCCAGAATGTGAGGGGTGTACAACCAATTTCCTCTACAATCAGTCTCACCCCTAAATCCAGACACAGTGGAATCAGTGGGGAGCTCACTGGAAGGTCAAATAACTGTCTAAGGAAATTATTCTCAGATTTAATGATAGATTTGGGAAGACGGTGACCTCAGAGTTCAGCCCCATACATTGCAGCACTCCTTAGTTGGGTTTTGTAGATCTCTATAACAGGTCCTACGGGCTTATGAAAAGAATTTCTGTATAACTTAGCCAACCCTCCTGTTGTCTGGGCTAGCTAAAGACTTGATTTGTCTATTTGTAGCCCAAATCCATTCTTTCTGTTAGGGTAAGACCAAAATGAGTCAAAGACTGGTACCCTCTCAAGTTAGATACCGTTCATGTGTGGATTAGGATGGACAAAGCTAGCGGGTTGAAGACCATATATTTTGTCTTCTGTACATTGATCTTGTGGTACTGAAAATTCAGGACCCTGCTATTATGTGGTACCGAAGCTCTACACTCGTGTCAAAAATATCATCGTATCATGACGAATTTGGTATCGGCAGACCGGTAATGATTGAGATATTATACCTATGCATTTGCGTCATGATTGAGTGACGAAATCACCGTGAAATCGTGGTTTCTGTCTTGAACCCTCGGGTTCCATTTTGTGAGCGGCATCCATTTTGTGATTGCCCTTACATAGTGAAAATGACCAAGGCCGAATTCGATCTAAAAGGACACGTACACCTTTGCTGACTCCTCTGTGACTTGGGCGAGCTGACTCCACTGCCTCAAGCCAAACCTGTTCTGGCAGTCCTCATCCCAATGGCCGAGCGAGATTAGCATCAAAGCACAACATGTCATAAACCGTTCATCGCATACAAGCTACGCTTAATCACACACACACCTGTCCCTGTTTCTTCTTTATGACTGGTTTTACAAGGAGAAGGTGCCCGATTTTATGGGGGGTTCATCGTTATCTGATGGAAGTTCTGGGCCTTGCTGGGTAATCTATCACGAACTTGACAAACTAAAATATGGGCTTGCCATCATGACTTTGCTTTTTCTTTGTAGTAGAAATATTTATATGACCAACTGTAAACCGAGGAATTCTTGCCCGAAGTGTATTATTTTGTATAAAAGGAAGAGGCTGGTTCTGTAAAAACGAGCAGTCTCCTGAGAACATACATGCGCTACATGCTGTTGTACTTCTAGGATACCTGTTACTGGTTGCAGCCAATAAACTCGATCCTTGACATCACCTAGAAGACTCTGTGTTTCTGTGGTCCAAAACAGGAAGGACTCAAGAGGTCTTTGGGTGTTCCCCCTGGCACCGCCGGGTCCATAAAAACCCGGTACCTCAATCTCCAGCCCCCTGCTTCTACAAAACACACAAAAACAATCAAGGATTCTCTGGATGCCCATTGGGGACTTAGAGAGCAAGAGAGTGTGATCTGCAAACATCCTTGCCGGCACTAACTTATGCTCTAGCTTGGGAGCATCTATATCTTTCATCCCACGCAATTCTCCAATCAATCCATTGATGTAAATAAAATACAGAGTAGGGGCAAGCACAGAACCCTGTCTGACCCTCTATTGGCTGGGCTAGGTGAGGTGAGTTCCCATGCTTCCCAAACCTGATTTGGGCATAGTTGCCTTTGTGTAGTCTTCTTAGCATATTCCAAAGATAATGGGGGACTCCAAGATCACTTAACACCATCCAGAGGGCATCCCTTGGCACCAAATCAGAGGAACTGTTAAGATCCACGAAGACCAAATAGAGGCTACCACTCTCCAAATGCACTGTTTTCCAGTAGAGGAGTTGGAGCCTAAATATTTGGTCAGTAGTGGATATTTTTTCTTTAAAGCCAGCTTGGAGTGGGCTCATGAGTTTGTGTCCCTCCAGCCAGGTCTGAAGGCTACCAGCAGAATCAGAGCAAAGATTTTTTGAGTGACATCAATCAGGCCAATTGGTCTGTAGTTGATGGACAATAATGGGGACCCTTTTTTTGTACACTGGAAGGATCTCAGCTGCAGCCCAAGTTGTGAGGAATGTCATCCCTTGCAGTACAGCATTTAAGAACACCGACAAATATGGCCCACAACTTTCTGCTCAGCGCAAAGAAGGTTCCCCGGTATCTTGTCCAGTCATGGGGCTTTGCAAGGGGCTAGTTTACTTATGGCACTGGTTACTTTGGTCAAGGTCAGCTCAGGGGCCTCTGTATAAGAATTTTGTAGTAGTTGAATTGCTAGGGTCAGGGTGCTGGCCTCAATGTCCAGCAGGGAATATAGGGCCTGAAAATGCTCTTTTCAACTATCAGCAGCTATGTTGGGCTCTAATGCCTGCTTTTCATTACTCCACCCTGCAATGACTATGTTCCTGAAGGATTTCATATCCTTTTTCTGCTAGAGCCTGCTTTAGAGATGCCTAATGATCCATTACCTATGTTTTTTTGTGAGTGTGATGCTATCACGATAGGAGGCCCTCGCTGTTTTAATTTGGGTTCTTTTTTTTGGATGTTATGGCCTCTATCAGGGCCCTCTTTGCCTCACGACAACTGCCATTAAACCAGAACTGCTTTGCCTGTGCCCCCTCCCACTATTGGCCACTGGCCAGAACATATCCACCAGATTGACTGTAATGCCTCATGCGTTTTGGCAACGTCTGTTAAGGAAGTGACAATATTGTCTATGATAGAGAACTTTTCTAGTTCCAGTATGGTCAGTATAATGGTTTGGTATAGGGAGGCTAGTCTATCAGGCAATTGTTCAATCACCGCCCATCTTACTTTCCTCATGTTATTGGTATTAATCTGCTATCTGCCAGTGCAGTGAGATCAATGTTTTTCCAAGGGGCTGGCAACTCCAGCTCCAAGGTCAAAGCATTATGATCACTGTTATTTTGTGGCAAGACAGCAAAATCAGCGACTCTGCCCCACATTCTGGTTTGTACTAGGATGTAGTCTAGGATGGAAGAATGGCCAACCCTGTTGAAGGTTTGCTTCCCTGGAGAGTCAGATTTAGTTCGTCCATTACAAGCTCTTAGGGAATGGTTTACGGTGAAAAACTTAATCTGAAGGGCCCAGCAAAGTCCATGCCCTAATTGAAGAGATGTTTGACTCAGGAATAGCCCAAAGCAGATCTTCTTCAGTGCGTGAAGTTTCATTAAAATCTTTCAAAAGCTCCAATTGACAGTTAAAATCACCCCCATATAACCACCAGGACATCTTTGGTAAGTATAGGGATATGGTGGTCTAGTTGATCGAGGGTCAAGATTTCTTGACTGGGCCTTACAGCAAACATTAACCAGTACTATCTCATGAGAAAGTAAGCAATATGCACAGGATGTCATCTGAGAGGGACTCCAGCTGGAGGGACGTACAACCCAAATGGGAGCCTACCCAGATACATAACCCCCCGGATGGCCTTCCCGTTCCCCTTGAGGTGGCAGCTATCCTATATGCCACAAACCCCATGTGCGACACCTCCTCCATTGCCCATGTGTCCTGAAACATACATATGTCAAATAGACCTACAAAGACCCCAAGTTGGGCAGGTCAGTTTGCTTTTGAGGCCCGTGACATTCCAGGATAACATCCTCAGCTTAGATGTTCCATGTTGTCTTGCTGGGATACCAACCTGGATGTCAGCCTTTAGCAACAGTTCTTCCCCAACCTTGTCACTGGGGCACTTTCCCATGAAGCTATTTGAGGCTCTCTCCTGTGACACCATGTTGATTTCGAAACTAGGAGTTTCTGGTGATCCTGGTGACATGGTCTGAACATTGGGGTCAATAAACCTAGGATGAGCTCCCTCCTGTGGCATCAGGTTGATATCAGAGCTTGGGTTTTCTGGTATTCCCAGTGAGTTGGTCTGAACATTGTGGTCGGTGAAACTAAGATGTACATTCATGGGGTTAATGCTATGGTTCAGACTTATAAACCTAGGCCCTTCCCTTACACACCCATTGTCCCTGATTCTTGAGATCTTCCTCATTTGTACCTTCTTTTTTCCATCCCTAGCCCCTGCAAGGTAACCATTGTATGCTTCATACTGCGCAGAATATCCTTCTCCAGTGGGTCCTTTTGATGACTGGTCACCTGGTCAGTATTTACTTTTAGTGTGAGTCAATCTACTTCTTCCAGGACCCGAAATCTGTTTGCCACAGGTAGCCTGAATAGTAGGGGTCTCGGTTGTTGATACCCCTGTCCCGGTGGTGGTTGGTTTTGATACCACTCACCTGCATTGAGCTTTTATCTGCCTTGGTTTGATTCATTATATTTGGGTTATAAAAGTGGGTAAATAGGAAGGGCCTGACTGACGTGCCAGCATCCAGGGCAAAATGGTTAATTCGCAAAAGATGCTGTAAATCTTTGGATTTTTAAAGTGGATTATTGCACAATCCCCGCATAGATCTTTTGCTCTGTTGCCCACCCAGCTAACCCAACGGATCATAAGAATTCCACCTGCATGCTTGTAGGGAAACTGGCGATACCTAGCCAGCCAAAACAAGCATTTGTTCTTAAATTCTAGCTGGGTTTCCCTTTGTCCCACTTTAACTTCAGGTACACCTGCCAGTACGATAACATATGGGGTTGAGGCTGGGGGGAGTTTTATTATTGGCAGATTTTCCCCACAGAACATGAACCTGAACATGTTCCCAAACTCATCCCTGCCCCCTTTGTTCTGGGACCCATCTCTGGCCGTGCTGTCCTTCAGGGTGACCTTGTTTGCAGGTTCCCCCTTCCCCTGCTTGGGTTCAGAGTCTGTGCTACCTTCAGCCTGGGCCAGAGTGGATTCTTCCCAAGGGGGAGCATTGGGCCTTCCCATGCCATTTACAGCGCCAACGTCAGTATGAAGGGAAGAGACAGTTTCATTTGCTCATACCAGAGCAGGTCTTTCAGGGGTATGTCCATCCCTGTGGTCCCACAGGTTGACCAACTTGTCCAGTCGGGTAACCAGGGGGGCAAGCACGTCTCTCACAATGGTTCTAATCTGGGCCAGTAAGTCCTCCATCAGGGTAGCCACCCAGGGCGGGAATGTCTTATCCAATTGCGGGCTAAGCCAATGTCCAAGACCTGTTTACTTACTGACTCTAGGCTTACAGATGTCCCATCATTCGTTTTTTTCCCGTTTTACCCCTGCCCTTATGGATTGTTTGGGGTTGTTGTTCTTTACTGTGCCTTTATTCTCAGCCCCTTCCGCTTGCATGGTTTGGTTGCGACTCCCATTTCAGTACCTGCAGCTTGCAGGGACAGTGCGGGGTGCTTTCCAAGTCACTACTGACTGTGGATAGGGCCGGGTCAGTCAGGGTACACCATAAGTCTTGGGTCAGCGACAATCATCTTTCTGTGAGTTCTATCTCTGTAGCCACCACCCTTATAGCCCTCTGAAGCATCTGAACAATTGAGTAATGACGATTTTATTTAATTCACCTGTTTAATACCTGGGAGCCAATTTACAGCGCTCCGTCCATCATCTCCTTGTGTTAGCCTTAATATAAGGGCATTGCGCCACAGGAACCTCACTTTTAAAGAGGTTCCTGTGGCACAATTCCCTGTTCCATATTAACAAGGTGGCGTAAATATGCACCTTATCACAGCAGTCCGCGGTGGCAAAGGGGCGGGCAATGGGTGTTGCTGTGGGCGTTCCACCACATGACCCATTGCTTTTTGACGCTATCCCCTATTTACAAGGGTGGGGTAAATATGGGGCAGTACCAAAAATAAGACCAGGGAAAACCTGGTCTTAAACAGGCGCAATGAGGGGAAATTAATAATTTCTTCTTGTTTTAGCTATTTCTATGTGTGCTGCAGCACAGATAGAAACAGCAAATCACCATTAGTGATTATTCATGAGCAGAACGGTGTCCCTCCCTGCACAAACAATCATTAAAAAATGACATTTTGCAACTTCTATATGTGCTTCATTCTGCAGCACACATAGAAGCTACAAATCACCATTATTGTTTGTTTATGTGCAGAAAGGGACACCTTTCTGCACATCAGCAATCATTACCTGCAACACAGGCACACTTGCACTATAGTAAATGGGTGCTTGCGTTTGCGCTAGGCAGCTAAATTTAGCACCAGCGCTAGGGGAAATGCAGAGGTGCGCCGCATTCTTGTAAATATGTTGCATCCCTACGTTTTGAAACTGTCAGAGTGCATCATTAGCAATTTTGTCTTGACACACGCTCCAGCAGTTTTCTTGTAAATATGCCCCCTGGTTTTCTCTGGTCTTATTTTTGGCCCTGCACGATATTTATGCTACCCTTGTAAATAGGTAACTAAAAAACAACACAAGGGCCAATGCTGAGGGATTCTTTTGACCAAGAAGGCTTTCAAAAACAAGGGTGTTCAGATTCAAGCATAAACAACCTGCTTAATTTCTTAGTAACGTAAAAAGATTTATTCTTTTTCAAACATATTTTTTGTTTGCAACACAATATTTTAGTGCATGGAGAAGACACAATTTTTATATACAATATATACAACGATAACAAGTGAAAATCTGCATTACCATACTTCAATCATACATGGCCGTCCAGTCATACAAAAACACATTCATACACAATGCTATACAAAACAAAGAAAAGAAAATGAATCCACGTATCGGTCGTGAGTAAATTGGAGGAATCCCTTTTGATTATGCAATTTTTAAAGTCTTTTCAATGAATCAAAAACCGAGAATCCACTTCTCTGGACGATGGTAAAGGGACTTTGTTTTTAACACAGAGCGTGTAGACCAGATGCGGGGATGTGATGGTCGACGCGTTTCGAACCCCAGTCATTAAAGGGGTTCTCCTCAGGACCAAATGGTTCTGGAAAAATAACAGAAAAGGTGCTTAGGGCAGGGTATCATTAAAAAGCGAGATGAGAGACATTTACCCCGTGAAAACCACAGCCTACCTTAACCATAGAACCAAACGTCATGAAAATCCAAAGACGACGAATCATAGAATTTCACAATGAAGTGCACGTAGTGGCTGTAACCAAAAGGAAATAGACAAACGTGCTAGATTTAATGACATGCGCTTACTCTCAATCGTTCAGTTTGATCTAATGCACTGCTGGGTGGGACTCTTACCTGGAGTTCGACAGGCTAGAGACTTGCCGTCGGGTCCATGCTTCTCCCTAATCCCGTGGGAAAGATTTGCTTCGTTGCTGAAAAGGAGTGGACACAGGCAGTCGGTGAAAATGGCCTGGTGAGCAAAGTCGTTGCGGGCGGCTGAATTTTAACTTGCCACTTACCGATAGAAAGAAAGGCATCCGTCCTTGTTTCTGTCGTGCGAGTTGGAGAATGTTTGCCGATGGTCGGTGTTCGTACTTCCTGGTTTAAAACCTCCCAAGTGTTTCTGGGACTTGTAGTTTCACAAATGTTACACTGTCGGGTTACGGCGGAGAGATGTGACAGGGGGCGTGTCAACTGAGGGATTGCGATTAAGCATTGGCTCGAAAACTTCAGGTGTTAGTTTTGTATATTTCAGAGATCTCATTCAAGCCTTTTAATGCTGTGTTGAATTTCATAATTAATAGTACCTCACGTTGAGCTAATTTCGCATCCAAGTCTCCTCCCCTTGGATCTTTTTCAATCTTGGAAAGCACTGTCCATTTTAAGTCAGTCTGTTCGTCTTTCATCCTGGCCCAATGATTCACTAGTGGGGCATTTTCAACACCTCTCCTAATTCGGGATTTGTGCTGGGTAATCCTGCTTCTAACTTACTGTGTAGTTTTACCAATGTATACCAAGGGGAGGAGACTTGGATGCGAAACTAACACCTGAAGTTTTCGAGCCAATGCTTAATCGCAATCCCTCAGTTGACACGCCCCCTGTCACATCTCTCTGCCGTAACCCGACAGTGTAACATTTGTGAAACTACAAGTCCCAGAAACACTTGGGAGGTTTTAAACCAGGAAGTACGAACACCGACCATCGGCAAACATTCTCCAACTCGCACGACAGAAACAAGGACGGATGCCTTTCTTTCTATCGGTAAGTGGCAAGTTAAAATTCAGCCGCCCGCAACGACTTTGCTCACCAGGCCATTTTCACCGACTGCCTGTGTCCACTCCTTTTCAGCAACGAAGCAAATCTTTCCCACGGGATTAGGGAGAAGCATGGACCCGACGGCAAGTCTCTAGCCTGTCGAACTCCAGGTAAGAGTCCCACCCAGCAGTGCATTAGATCAAACTGAACGATTGAGAGTAAGCGCATGTCATTAAATCTAGCACGTTTATCTATTTCCTTTTGGTTACAGCCACTACGTGCACTTCATTGTGAAATTCTATGATTCGTCGTCTTTGGATTTTCATGACGTTTGGTTCTATGGTTAAGGTAGGCTGTGGTTTTCACGGGGTAAATGTCTCTCATCTCGCTTTTTAATGATACCCTGCCCTAAGCACCTTTTCTGTTATTTTTCCAGAACCATTTGGTCCTGAGGAGAACCCCTTTAATGACTGGGGTTCGAAACGCGTCGACCATCACATCCCCGTATCTGGTCTACACGCTCTGTGTTAAAAACAAAGTCCCTTTACCATTGTCCAGAGAAGTGGATTCTCGGTTTTTGATTCATTGAAAAGACTTTAAAAATTGCATAATCAAAAGGGATTCCTCCAATTTACTCACGACCGATACGTGGATTCATTTTCTTTTCTTTGTTTTGTATAGCATTGTGTATGAATGTGTTTTTGTATGACTGGACGGCCATGTATGATTGAAGTATGGTAATGCAGATTTTCACTTGTTATCGTTGTATATATTGTATATAAAAATTGTGTCTTCTCCATGCACTAAAATATTGTGTTGCAAACAAAAAATATGTTTGAAAAAGAATAAATCTTTTTACGTTACTAAGAAATTAAGCAGGTTGTTTATGCTTGAATCTGAACACCCTTGTTTTTGAAAGCCTTCTTGGTCAAAAGAATCCCTCAGCATTGGCCCTTGTGTTGTTTTTTAGTTAGATTTGGCTCAGCCTAGCTGAGTTATGAGTCAAGACCCTAGTGTGTTTTTTTTTTACCCTTGTAAATAGGGGCAGCGTAATAAAGCAACAACATTATGGATTTACACTCGGATCCCTGTACTAGGGTAAATGTATGCAAAAACAACAGTTGATGGACAGAATGCAGAACCATGTCATACATTCACACCAGTACAGAGATCTGGGCCTAAATCCATCGTTTTGTTGCACTCCACACCACCCCAGTTCAGACATGGCTATATGCAAATCAGCCTTGACCCTGTGCCTCATGGGAACAGTCCAGCCCGAACTGCCAAGCCATGTCTTTACTGGATCGGAATCAAACATCCTAGGACCGGTTTCTGGCTATCAGCCGTCTTCAGCCAGGATAGCTTGACTCCAGTGGTGTGGAGAGCATGGGACTCGCGTTGGAGCATACCCATCCCACTCGGGGTAACAAATGCAAAAACAACAGTTGATGGGCAGAATGCAGAACAATGTCATACATTCACCCCAGTACAGGGTAAATGTATGACATTGTTCTGCATTCTGTCCATCAATTGTTCTTTTTGCATTTGTCACCCCGAGTGGGACGGGCATGCCCAGATGTGGATCCTGTGCTCTCCATGCCACTGGAGTCAAGCTATCCTGCTGAAGAAGGGTGAAACCCTGAAACCAGTCCTAGGATGCTTGTTTCCAGTCCAGGGAGGACATGGCCTGGCAGGTCGGACTGGACTGTTTCCATTAGGCGCAGGGTCAAGACAGATTTGCATATGGCTGGGTTCAAACTGGAATGGCATGGTGAGCAAAAAAAACGATGGATTTAGGCCCAGATCTCTGTATGACGTCATAGCAATTTAAGATGTCTTTGAAACTACTTAGATTTTTTTTCTAACCCATAGATTTTATTTTTGTTTTCAATTAGGGATCCAGGAAGCAGAACCTGCAAATGGTAAGAAGATCATACAATGACAAAAATGTACCTATTGTCTTTCACTGCTACTGCACATGAGTGAATGGAATGAGTGTGTCTGTGCTACTATCCACCTAGCTCACTCTAATGTTATTCGTCTATTTGTTTGTATTCTGGATTTTCTAACCCTCATGACCTACTTCCATTGCTTGCTCAATGTATCCACATTCCACTTTCTCTCCTCTGTTCTAAGCTCTCATCACTGCTCCATCATTTAAGACGGAAGATTGTGAAAGAACATTATGACAACATGCTTTGCATGTGATTGTAAAACTATGATTACTACCTCTAGTTCTCCTACAACCTCTACCTCTAGTTCGCCAAAGGTTCTGCACGAGGGTAATTGAGTTAAAATCTGGACTTTCAGGTCCCCTTGAAATCCTTCACGAAATAAAAAACACTTTCCACTCGTTCTATTTGGAATGAGCCAGAGCATTATGTTTCCCCTGGTGGTGCCTCGGCTGGCGTAACACTGATGGCACCAAGGACTTGGATCCTTTGGGGTAAAGGCCTCATATATAGTTTAGTAGACGCTACAAGTGTAGTGGAGTGCCCTGGCCACCAAACTGATGATCAACTTGCTCTATTTAGAGGTCAGGTAGCAGAAGAGATAACAAAGTACAAAATGTACCTCCACGTGTTATGTTTTGTAAGTGTCAGACCCTAGGAACACAGACAACTGGACAATCCTATTGGTCCTAAGGAACCAGAGATTGTTGTGAGTTCACTGAAGCCCAGCATCTCTTTGTTAGACCTTGACTTTAAAGCTGTAGCAGGCTTGATCAGATATGGCTGAAGGGTGATTTACATTTTGAAAATGAACTAGGTTTAACAATCGAATAGCGTGCAATAATGATGACTAGGCAGTGTTATGACTTTAAAAGGAATTCAAGGCTAATAATCACTTTAGTTTGCAATATCAGAGTAAAACTCACTATATGACTTAATTAGTACGCAGGGAGAATTTTACTTCTGTATGATTGCAGTAATTTACACTACTCAAACTAGTGGTAGCAGAAATAGCGTGGTGTTTAGGCAGTAAAGTGACATGACATAGGCATTGCATAGGCATGGTGCCTGGCCTGTGTGAGAGTCAGAAAGTTTTGCTTAGCGGTCTGTAAGTCTTCAGACTTCATGTTCAGGTGGGTACAACACGAGTTCCTTTATCAGGTATCTCTGGCCCCATCAGGGGCCGTTCCTCCGCAAATGGGGGAGAAACGTGGCCCCACTGGCTCCGAGCCAGCAGGTAAAAAATAAAACGATTACCTAAATTATTTTATTTTTCATTTGCCGGCAATGAGCCCGCGCGTTTAGGGAGGAGCAGGGCCGAGGCATGGGAGGGGGAGGCGAAGTGCTATGTGCACTCTAAGTGGGAATGTGTGTTTGACCGGCCAAACACACATGCACGCTTAGGTTTCTCCAGCCCGGTTGCATTGAATAGCAGGACTGGAGAAACCCCACAGACTCCCTGGTCTGAGGGGAGTGTCTTTTCAGCCAGCTCAGACCAATCCCCACGCTGTTCTCAGAGCATGAGAGCAGCGTGGGGATTGCACAGGGAGTCTGTCCCAGTGTATGCTGAGAGCCTGGGCCCAGGAAGAGAACACTGAGGTGAGGCGCAATGTAGGAGGCAGCCGCAGCTCCAGGTAAGTCGTTTACATCTTTTTTAATTATTAAACTGCCCCCTGGAGCTGCCCCTCCCGTGCTACCCCTTGCTCCCTCCACTCACCTCAACACCTCTTCATTGTGTCGGCCGCCACTAGGCCCCATATGTTTAAAGCATGCATGGTTTTGGCAACTGTTATGGGGTTGTTCAGTGTACCCCACAATTGGACACCTTATTTGTATTAAAATCTGCACAATCTTTGTCACTCTTACGAAATTGTTGTATATGCTTTGACGAGAAAGGGCTGCCCTAACACTCAGCAGCCTCAATAATTGCATACACTGCGCTCAGTTTGAATTCTGCTACACACCTCTTACATCTGGCGATAAAATAAACTTTGTGGCAAGTTACAATTATGTGTACGATGCTTTATATAGATGAAGAACCATATGGTAATAAGTGCTTCTGTTCGTCAAACACACTGGATCATTTCCTGTTATGTAGCCCCTCATTTAGGAAACGTTATTAGAGTTACCCCTTTTTGTGCAAACTCATTTCCTGTTTCACTTCACTAATTTATGATATAATTTTAGTTTAAAAAAATGAGGTTGATACTGCAGGCGGCAAATACTATATTTTCACTCAATGCATTCCGCACACTGTTAGCGCTTCTGCGTTTGCAGCTATATATATAAATCGGGTATGTTAAGTTCATTAGCAGCTGTTACCGAACGTGGGTGGTGAGGCGGCTGGGAGCGGAGGAGGGGAGGAATAAAAAATAAATCAAAGCATTTACCTGAATACCGCGGGCCACTGCCTTTCCTCTCCGCAGCAGGAAGCACACAATCCCCTAGCCAATCAGGATGCTGCCTTACAGCAGCATTTAGATTGGTCTGAGCGCTGTGGTTTGGCGCTCAGAGAGGGACAGAGATGTGCATGCTTTCCACCCAGAATGTACAATACATCCTGTGTAGATCATGCAAAGTGCGCATGCCGGTTTGGTCGGCCCAAGAACCGTCATGCACACCTAGAGTGCAGCCACCACTCCTCCTTCCTTGACGTCACAAGAGCCATGCCCCACCTGCCTGAACCTAATCTGGCCTCAACTGCAAGCTCAATACAATAAATAAAATGATAATAATGTTATTATCAAACCTGGCTCTTTGCTCAATAGTAGCTTTAGGTTCCCCTCAGTTTTTAGTTGTTGTGTTGTCACTCTGCACTTAGTTCTCTTCGCCAAAGCGCCGGGATGCTCTTGGGAGTAGCCGTGCGCTATAGAAGAAAATAAATAACATAACATATCATAACATAACATTTTAGTGTTTGTATTTAGCTTGCAGTTGAAGCAGTAGGGCAACGCTCCTCCACCTTAGCAGGGGAGCCGCCGCTCATTAAGTTTAATTACACTTCAGCTTGAGTTTCATCCGCCTCCGGCCTCTCTTACCACCTCCAACCGTGTCTCTACATAAGGTACGCATGGCGCCAGGGACGTAGATTCCATTGGTGTAGGAGTTGCAGTGGCACCGGGCCCGGAAACATGCTTATTGCTGTACTTTTTAATTCATACAACCGTCGGGCCCCATTTTCATCCTTGAACTAGGTCCCATGACATACTCTCTACACTTCTGCATGGCTCAAACATTTTCTCACATACTAATCCATAAGGTTGTGGTGTTTTTAGTCCTAGATACCCAGGGGCTCCTTTATGAAAAAGTAAGGCGGTGCAGCACAGCAAGGTGACTTGCTGTGCTGCACTGCTTGACAGGGAAAGGAAGGAATGTGCAGTTTTTAAGATAATACGGCACATTCTTCTCCTTTCCCATGCACTGGTGCCTTTTTGGCAGCCTGGTGCCAACGCAAGCACCCGTTTCACTATAGTGCAAGGGTGCCTGTGTTGCATGTAGGATTGTTTTTGTGCAAGAAGGTGCCCCTTCCTGCACAAAAACAATCCTGGGAGGCATATTCCTCTTTTTATGTGTGCTGGAATGCAGCACACATAGAAAGAGGAAGAAACAAGGAGAAATAGCAATATTTCTCCTCGTTGCGACTGCCCTGGGAAGGCGTAACTTTTTGGTGCATTCCCAGGTTTACCAGTTTTACAAAATATTGGAATGCCGCAAACACCCTGAGAGTTGCATGGGAACACCCATGCAACATGCATGGAACGCCTAACCAGGGCAGAGTAACGCATCGCCGCAATTTGCCCTGCGTTGCGTTACTCCAGCTCTATGAAGCCACTCAGGTCCAAGCAAATTGGCTTTGCGTGGCTTCCTAAATCTTAAGGTTTGCGTTGCGCATGTACCACATTGCGTGGTGCAAATACGATGCAAACCTTCTTGTAAATTTACTCTCCCAATGTTCTGCAATTGTTGGCTCTCTGATTCCTACATTTGTGAGAGTAATCTAGCCCTCACGAGCAAGGACTCTGAGCTGCTGAACAATCTTTCAGACAAGTATTGCTGTTATATATGCATTCCTGGAGGCTAGTTATTGCAAGGAAGCTCATCGAAGTTCAAGAAACTCCACTTTCGGCTTTGTTTTTGGAGGGCATCGCACGGCTGGAGTAGTCAAGGCTTACTCAATTCAATTCAATTCAATTCAAAAGTCTTTATTTCGATAAAAATCATAAAAGACACATTAACAGGACAATTTACATTTATGGCTGATTAAAACAAATCCAGCAGCAAATAGCATCCAAAAAATAGTAAGACGTTACATGAAGTCAATCTCCAACATTAAGAATATAAATAATTAATTAATAAAATAGTGGTGGATTTTATGACCAGTTTAAATAGAATCCAGCTTTTCAATTATTAAAAAAATCGAATTATTTAAAAAACACAGATAATTCCAACTCTGTATTGCTCTAAGACAGTAAAGTGACAAGTGCAAATTTATGTGATTAGATAAATACACACAACACATCAATATGTGCAAAGACCTCTGACTCGTGTGATCCACATCCAGTGTAGAAATTTTGCAACAGCTACAACCACAGGCTGTGAGTTATTTGTTTTTAAAATCCTCAGTGCCTCACAACCTGTTTGTATGCCTAGCTGGAGGCAAATAGGTCTCAACCATGTCCTTCTTGGTACTTTATATTCGGGGCAGATGAATAGTATGTGGCCAATACTTTCCCTTTGAGAGGGACAAAAGGGACAAGTGTCACCGGAACCACTGCACCATTTAGCAGTGCAGCTGTTAATGGGTAAAGTACCAATCGAGGATTTGCCCCCCGGTTGTCCCCATAAGTATATGTTAAAAATATAGAGGTCATTAAAATCTACGCTAGAGACATGAATTAAAAGGATATCATTGCTTTTATTGTCCAATTGATGGATAATATATCTACTGTCCTGCTTGACCCACGTTGTAAGGCCCCCCTTTGGTCTACCTTTTAAACTTGGGATAGCTGGGATAAAGAAGTTAAGATATCCAACTCTATACTCTGGTTCTAGCAACCAAGTTTCTTGTAACAGGATAAAATCCATTGTATCCACGAAAGTCAACCAGTCTGAAGAATTTATCTTACTTCGAACCCCAGCAACATTCCACGAGATTAGAGATGTAAGAGGTGTAACTGATTCCTTGTTTTGTAGGCCCACTGTTCCATTCTCAACTATCCCACTAATGTCCCTTAGGTTACTACAGTTATCCGACTGGATTTGATTAGCAGTGACCCCTAGGGTACTTTCTGACTCATTTTGTGCACGTAGAGATACCTTTACTACAGGATTGCATGATCTGCCAGATTGACCTGCGATACCATTACAAGCCAAAATGTCTCCCCTCGATTTCCTACTTTCCCTGAAGGGAAGTCAATCATTATCATTCAGGGAGCTAAAAATAACAAATCTGTTGCTTGTTGGAAACAGACTGGGTGTTGGAACTGCCTCTAGTACATAATTTCTGGGGTCATGAATTCCAGAGTGAAAAGGTGGTTGATAAAAATAACCCAGAGGTAAGACATTGACACTATCGTGATGGATCCTAGCAGAACCTGCCTGCTTCAGGATGTGTCCCACTAACTCAGGGGAGCTGAAACTCACTACCACACAATCCCCCTCCAGTGTTTTCCTGGATTTGCACACCCATGTGACCCTTCTAACCATCTTAAATTTACTATACAACTGCTCACCTAACACTGTTTTATTATTTAAATAGTGGGGAGCCTTATTCTTAAGTGTTGACCAATGCTCCTCCTCTGTCTCCGGTATTGTGGGAACGTTGGCCAATATGATGGAATACGGGCATGCCTCGGGGGGAGATGGAGGGAGATGTTCCTAGGAGAGTAATTGCCTGTCAGCTGGAGCCTTCCAACAGGGCCCTTTGGGCCGGACTTTACCTCTAGTGTAGTGTTAACAGGTGGAGCCATCTGTTTTAATACTTGGGTGTTATGGTTAGCAGAACAACTTCCCGGGTCCATAGGCGCTTGTACTATGGCACTAGCAGGGCAAGCACTAGTGAATTGGGACTCTTTAGTAGTAGTTATATGTTTGATAGTAATGTGCTTGTCTAGATTACCCAGTCTTCGATCTAGGGAGTCTAATTTCTCCATTACTGGGAATATGAATGCCTTAAACATATCCTCAATATGCCCAATAATCTCTGGTCTGACAGCCACACTATATGGGTCAGCGTTAGGTGCCAGGGACTTACTACCTCCTAAGTGTAAAGGACAACTACTCAGGGTAGTTACTATCTCTGTTTGGCTATCCAGCCCAGATGTGACATTTTTGCGCCTTGGCATTTTTGCCGGTTGACGACTACCTTTCGGGGCACAATTTGCTTTCCTTTTCCATATGGGGTCTTTAGATCTAACCACAGCTGGTGGGGCCCGGGAACGGCTAGAGCGTGGCACCCGTGGTGAGGGGGGAGGACTGGGTTCAGGGGAACTGATTGAACCCATCGTATGGCCCACTGACCCCGGGGTATCCATTACAGGTGGGACAACTACCTTCAATGGCTCAAGCAAAAGCAGAGATACCGGACTAGGTGACTCATGGGCTAAAGCAGGAACCGTCAAATCACTGAATGGTTCCAGTGATAACCTTTTCTCGGTGCGTTCAATCTCTTTTGACAATTCAGTTTCAGCCCGTTTCAGGTAGTCTTCCATTGTCCTTACACCCCCTCTAGCTGCCCCCCCTCTACGAGTAAGCTTACTCATAATTATGAAACAACAGTAATATACTAGCAATGAGTTATCCAATCAAGAGTAATTAATGGAGAGGGTGATGTTTACATACGCACAATATCAGGATTTTGTTCTGTCCCTGGGGAGAGTTTAGATGGTGATGTTAGAGGGGTGGCCCGGCCCGGCCTCCTCTGGCCCCGGATGGCCAAAAATGGCCCGCCCTTGTCCCGGGCTTAGCCCGGGCGCAACCGCGCGCTCCCGCGACGCGGTGAGTGACGCTGATTTTTATGTGCCTCCTGGCGCCTTGTCCGTGTATGCGGCTTCCGGCCGCTGTGTCTACCGGGACCTGTAGTCTAAGGCTCACCCCCGCTCGGCGGCCGCTCTGTTGGTGGAAGAGGCGGCAGCGGGGGGTAAGCGGGAGCACCAGGGGAAAGAAGCGGGTCTGTAGTGAAGACCAGGCTCGTGGGTCAATTGCCTTCCAGTCCACAGCAGGTAGAAATCGCCAGTGCCTCCTCGATATATCTGTAAAAGCGTCAAGGCTTACTCTTGGAAGGTGATGTAGGTTGAGAACCTTTCATACAGTTAGAACAGAATTAACACACAGCCGTTGAAGGTCCAATCAGTGTTATATCTTTATTGACAGAGATAACATAGTAGAAACAAAAAAAACCAACCAGACCACACCAAGTGTTTATTTTCTGTATATACGCTTGGTCGGTTTGGGTAACATATGATGGTCGCTTTACCAGTTATTGTTCTTTATGTCTGCTGGTAGCCTCTTGTGAGCTGATACAGATTTCGAAATTCAAGCAGGTAATATATTCATCATCCAAAGTCTGGCTCTTGTGGTTCTTAGCAGCAGATGCAAGCTGAGCCGCCATGTGCATTTTAGATTCAGATCTTGAAGATGATTCACAGAAGCTTACTGTTGTCCTATGATGGTTTCACGCTGGATGTGATCCCTTTCCAAAGGGACTATCAGGGAGTCCTTACTGGATGGGAACAGCCACAGAATTCCATGTGTTAGGCAAAGGAGAGCCAGACTGCCTTCAGCAATAGTCATTAAATGCAGCACTTATTCCTGCGGCTCCATGAGCTCTTCCCACCGTGTTCCTGGTAGAGGAGTACTCCCCAATAAGGTAATGTGGGGAGATGTGCAGAGGCAACCTTGGTGGTTTCATAGTTTCATCGTAGTCAAGTTGTGTGATGGCATTGGTGCCTCGATCTCAGCAAAAGCCCTCCACTTGGCTTCAAGGTTTTGTGTGATATGATCAGGTTATTTCCCTGCACTCTTGGCTACTTGACTACTTCTCTACTACTTGGAAGCATCTGTAAATTACTCTGAGAACGGACCTTTCTTTTGGTTTGGCAGGCTAATTGTGCCAGCTTTGCTGTTTTCACAAGATGTGGTCCTACTATCTGAGATGGCACAGGACATTGGCAATTCCTAAAGCCAGACTGTCTGAGGCAAAATCTTTGTGCCCCCTGGAGTTTTGATTCCTGGTCCGGAGAAGCAATATGGAAGGTAATGGGTTTCTGTTTCCCTGAAGATGCTTGAATCACTAGGTTTTCCACAGAAGGGTGGTGGGCCAACTAGAATTTGGGTCTTCTCATGCAGCAAGCACCTGTTCCAGCAGGGTCTCAATGAAGGGCAGTAGAGATTCTCCGGAGCCATAGCAGTTGACTGCATGATATATGTAAGAATGATGTATTTGGACTCTGCAGATTGCTGAGGCAATGAATGCAACTCTACTGTTCTACCCACAATGATGAATGAGCAAAATGACTCTGAGGAAAGACTCCGGGGTGGCATCAAGGCCACTGGCATTGTAAAGGTCCATGTAAATTCCACCATCTGTCTGTTAAGAATGGAGATGATCAGCCTCTAAACGATTTTCTTTAGTGCACCAGAAATCTAGATCAGGCATACCTTGTAATTCCAAGTCTTAGCCAAAGAGTTTTCCCATGTCTGCCATTTTCTGGGCTCTGAGCAGAGGGTCAGCAAAAGACTGATCCTCAAAAGAAGCTTTTTCTTTCTCTCTAGTCATTCACCTGGTTTCATCCAATTTCAAGGACTGCGGCAGTGCTGAATGCTGCTCCAAGTGTCACTGCGCCACTGGATTTAAGCTATCCTGGCTGATGAGGGGTGAAACCCCAAAGCCGGTCCTAGGATGCTTGTTTCTGTCCAGGGAGGACCTGGCTTGGTAGTTTGGGCTGGACTGTTCCTATGAGGCCCAGGTTCAAGGCTGATTTGCATATGGCCAGGTCTAAACTAGGGTGACATAGTGAGCAGAAGAATGACGGATTTAACCCAGATCTCTTGACTGGGGGGTGAATGTTTTGATTTGTTCTGCATTCCGTCCATCAATTGTGTGTCTTTTGCTCTCACCCTAAGTGCGCCTGGTATGCCCAGACGTGGGTCGCGGGCTCACTGTGCCACTGGATTTAAGAAATCTTGGCTGATGAGGGGGTGAAACCCCAAAATCTGTCCTAGGATGCTTGTTTCCTGTCCAGGGAGGACCTGGTTTGGCAGTGCAGGCTGGAATGTTCCCATTGAGCGCAGGGTCAAGACTGGTTTGCATGTGGCTTGGTCCAAACTGGAATGGCATGGTAAGGAAAAAAAGATGTATTTAGGCCCAGATCTCTATACTAGGGTGAATGTATGACATTGGTCTGCGTTCTGCCCATCAATTGTTCTTTAAGATTAGCAGAGTAGCATGTGTACTCTATCAGATAAAGCTTGAAAGCTTAACCTGGTGAGCAAAGCTCCCCTATAATATAGTAGTTTTTGTGCAACTCAAATATTACCAGTATAGCTGGTGTCATGGCACTTTCAAATGATGCTTCTACAATGTTGATTAGGTTGATCCCACCCGGTGGGTTCGAAGAAAGTCTTGAGGTGGTGAAGGTCCTTCTCTATGTCTAATATTGAATGTGAGATAGTCGTATGCTTTGTATGACTTCTGCGCATTCGTTTTTCTTTAGTTGAACCTACAGAGCATTTCTCTTACACTGGTGCAAAAGAGAACAGTTCTGCTCTAAGTTTTGGTCAAAAGAATCAGGGAAATCTGGATCCACAATTGCAGCAAAGTCAGTCGACTCCGTTCTGGTAATTTGTACTAACAACCAGACTCGAAGTGTTGCAGGTTGTAAGCCTTAGGTGTCAGGATTCAGGGCCAAAGCAGGCAACCTAGAGTATGCAATACTGGAAACAGTGGAAGCCAGGTCAGTGGAAACTCACAAGAACAGGAATACAGGATTGGTAATTGCATTATCACTCATACACTCATTTCCTGTGGTTACGGTCACATCCTGCCTAATGATGGAAGAGCCCTATGAACGACTAGTCAGGGCACATGATCTTTACCTGGCAACGTGTCACTAGTTGCATTGGTTCTCCATATTTGAATTAGTTTACACTCTTATCCGTGCTTCATGTTTTGTTGTGTGCTTATCTAGGATCCTGATCGATACTGTGACCTTATGCCCCTATTCGGCTATAAATCCATTTATTCCCTATATTGGCATAACCGTTCAAGTGCGATATTCAGAAAGTCATCTCTGGCCTCACACGAACAGAGCCACATTCCAGAATAGTTTTCTCTGCCACTTCCTTTCCAACCAATTAGTGCAATGACAGAGCAGAAGTCACTATCTGAGATTCCTAGATTAACACTCCGAGTTCTTCAACAAGATAAAAACTCAGTAAACCTGGAAATCCCCGCTTGCTGTGTTTTGATTAGTAATGGAACTCTAATGAGCAACTGATAGCTATCACTTCCTAGTGACATCTTAAATTGACGTCTTATGTCCAGCAAACTTACCTCAAACCAGGCACCTGTCAGGTATAAATATTACCAACGTTGCCTTAAGCAATTGCCTGTTGCTAGCTGTCTCGCTGTCTCGTTGCTGTTGGTGAAGCAACCCTGTTGCAGCACCCTGCTGCCCGTCGCCTGAAGCTGCTGATACTATTATCGCTGCTAAAGCGCGAACGATGGTGTGGTGTAACTAGGAGCTGAACAGCCGTCCCTCTGCGAAGAAGCCCAGCAGATGCCAGCTGCCCGTGGACGCTGTCCCCCCTCCTTCTCCTCCTCGACGCGCTGAAGAGAGACGCTGCCTTTCTCCTGCAGAGAAATCCAGCTCCAGCATTTCTGGTCTGCCCTCGCGGGTGACTGGGATACCGAGTTCCCCCTGAAGGAGATACCAGACCTCCATCATTCTATTCAGAGGTATGGTGTTGACTAAACCCTTAGTGAGAATTCTTGAAGCAAACCTTGGCAAAACCAACTTAACTTAAAGCTACTTACTTACTCCCCGCCCACGTATTAAGCTTAGGTCAGGTACACTGGGGTAGGCGTAGTTAGAAGCACCAGTTGAGTATTTTAGCCTAATGTATATATGACTGTATATATGTTTTATTACTTTTAAACCATTGTATGGCTAAGAAACCATATCAATGCTTTTACAGTATTATTTCGCAATACTTATCTTACTGTACGTACTTTTTATCATAACAAGTCTTGCAATTGTGGCAATACATTTCTCTTGTACGAGAAGAAAGACTGTTCAATAAATGTTAACCCTTTATTGACAAACGCCTGTCTCTCTATTCTCTACATATTGTGAAAGTAAACTGCACTAACCTGACTGAGTAAAATAACTGTCTATTGTTTCACACGACCCTAGAGATTGACTCTTAATCTGAGGAGCAAAGTTGTCATGTTGCACGGTTGTTGGAAAACTGAATCCCTTCTTGTCTGTGCCAGGGAAGCTGATCACTTCCTATTCAGTCAAGAAAGTTTCCAGTGACCTCTGAGCTAGTTGGTAACAAACCCAATTAAGTTTAGCATAGTCAGTAGAGGCCTGGAAGATCCGCACTTCCACGTCGATACTACTGTTTATGTTATTCCAATGCGCAGGGCCTAGTGGGAAACTAGGAACTACACTACATGGCACCCAACGTTTGGTAAGGCGATAAACTAACGCAAGACGTTAGAGTAACTCAGTCGTGCATATTTCACACAGACCCCTTTCTCCCGTAATACTCCAATAGACGTCTGGAGTGGGTGAAAGGTTAAAATCCGCCCGAACTCAGTAGGAAAAGATTCCTATGTAAAGCTCTGGTTTATTCAACGTTGAAGGATACAGTGTTCCAAAATATTGTGCACCTAATCTTTGTCTCCTTGGAGACCTACTCTGCAAAGCCTGCATTTATAAAATGACAGACAGTGAAGAAGAAAGGGAAGCAGTTAGACTGACAACACTACTAATAGAGGAAGACACGAGTCTCCTAGACACAGACCCGGATGCAATTATCATCCCGGTACATTTAAGAAAATCTATAACTTTAAAACTTATAGAAAACGGACTGACACCACAAGGTGGTACAGTAATTTTCGTGATAGAGGCACACGAATATCGGCAGACAGAGGTATTCTATTCATGGATAAACTTTCCAGCGGCAAACGCTAGAACAAAAGAGTTTCACTATTACAAAATAGAGGAACCACCGGAAGAGTACGCTCCTTTCGAGGAGACTGAAATCCCACTAAAATTCCAAGAGCACCTGCTCTGGTTTAATGGCGCCCTAAAACATAATGATCATATTACCAGGCTCGGTCCACTAGGTAGACCAGGAGCAACGTGGCCGGTTCTAGCCAGCTACACACCACATCCTGACATTGCAAAAATGTCTAGAGAAGAGCTGTTAGTACAGCTAAAAACATTAATAAAAATACATAGGCAATTAGTCCAATATGTAATGCGGACTGCAACAGTCCAGCCAGCTGTTAATGTACCACAGCTGACCCCTCATCAGGGGAACACTAATAAAATTACACCACAGAACATACAGTCATGTCTTGGTAAAACACCCGTAAAACGGGAACAAATTCCTTTCTGGTTAGCACAGAAAATCACTCAAATAGAGGCAGTATTTCCTGATACTACCCCTATTGAGAAACACAGGATCTTGACTATCTGCCTTCCTATGGGAATCGCACCACACGTGGAGTACTGCGACACTTGGGGTACAGTCTTTGCTTCCATTTACACAAAAACACACGGTGTTCCGTCTATGGCGGTAATACCAGAAGTGCTAAAACAGATTCAAAATGAATGAGACAGTGGCAGTGTCTCCGACCCGTTTGGTGACTGTCCTGACAGTAAGAGCCTATAGCGCTGTGATGTGATTTTAATCATTTTAAAAATTGTGTTTGGAAATTAACATTCGGAAATTAATTGTTTAAAATACTGTGTTTTTTAAAATTCACAACCCCCCCTGCACCACACGCCTTGCCTGATTCTCAGAGCCGCCTCCCTGCATTTGTTTGTAGGGGCCGGCAGGCACTTCCGGTTAGCTAGGACGCAGAGCGGTTAGCGCTCTAGTGCCCAACGTCCTCGAGGCTATTTAGGCGGAGCAGGAGCTGCAGCGCGCTGCGGGAAGGAGACAGTGGCAGTGTCTCCGACCCGTTTGGTGACTGTCCTGACAGTAAGAGCCTATAGCGCTGTGATGTGATTTTAATCATTTTAAAAATTGTGTTTGGAAATTAACATTCGGAAATTAATTGTTTAAAATACTGTGTTTTTTAAAATTCACAACCCCCCCTGCACCACACGCCTTGCCTGATTCTCATTTGTTTGTAGGGGCCGGCAGGCACTTCCGGTTAGCTAGGACGCAGAGCGGTTAGCGCTCTAGTGCCCAACGTCCTCGAGGCTATTTAGCCCTCGCAGCATTACGAGCGCGCAGCGATCGCGCGCAGCCCGGCCGAAGACCGGCCAAAGAGCTGCCCGTCTGCGCCCGTCCGCGACAGGACGGGGCGAGGGGCAGGGGTCTATGGCAGTTTCTATAAATCCCCCGGAGTCGCCTCACCGGCATGGTCTCACCTACACCAGGCAATCCCTACTCGCCTTAAACAGGTATGCCTCCACTCTGTGCTTACATAAGGCACCGGGGATGCTGGAGGGACCTTTTTCTTGTAGGATCTGTCGCACTCAATTCACCTGTAGTGCTGTAATTACTCCTGGCCAACCAAAATTGTTTACTTGTCAGCCTCACTCGCTTGACTGTCCTATCGACTCGACCCTTTCTTGTAAAAACCTTCTGTGTAATGTTCGCTCTTTAGTCACCCATTCCACCCAGGTTTGGGATTTGATAACATCAGAACAGCCTCATCTATGCTTTTTAACAGAGACGTGGTTGAAGCCCCACTCTGTTCCGGCCATTACTATGGGGGTACCGCAAGGATACAAATTAGTAAGGATGGACAGGCCAATTAAAACCGGAGGGGGTTTAGCTATTGTTTTTAAACAAGAAATTGAGGTAGTGATCACAGAGACCGTATGCAATCCGCAAATGGAGCTCCTTATTTTTACTGTAAACCCTAATTCCAGAGAAACAAGGAAGGGAGCATTAGTATATCGACCCCCAGGCCCACCTGGCCATTTTTCTTTACAACTTGTTGAAATACTGGCCCCACATATACAGATGGACTCTGATTTCATCTTGGTAGGGGATTTCAATGTCCATAGTGAACTCTCCTCCTGTGTGGAGGCACAGACACTGTTGGCAGATCTAACCACTTTAGGCCTGTACCAAGTTAATCAGGGACCCACACATATAGCCGGTCACACGTTGGACCTTGTGCTATATAATTCTACTTCCATAAAGTGTTTACCTCCCTGCCAAGTGGATTGGACTGACCACTCGATTATTGAGTTTTATACTCGACCCAACCAGGTGTCTAAGGTTGCTCAGAAAACTCTGGCCGATGTTAGAAGACCGTGGAATAAGCTAACGCCTGAGAGTTTTAGGGAGAAATTTATCGAACCCAATTGGGCTGAATGTGGCGATAATGTCACTGCGGCACTGGCCGCTTTTAACGAAGCGGTAACTATCTCCATTAATCATGCCGTTCCTTTTAGAACATTTAAACCCCGACCTGCCCCAAGACAAGAAGTCTGGTATACAGACGATCTTAGGCAGTTAAAAATCTTGGCACGGAAATCGGAAAAACGCTGGAGACTCACACATAAGGCTGAGGATAAAGACATTTATAGGACCTCCCAGAAAAATTCCCATAAAGCCATTCGATCTGCCCGGAAACACCATATAGCAGACCAAATAACAGCCGCGGGTAAAAATGCGAAAGTCCTTTATCAGATCCTACAGACCTTCGTCAAGCCTGCAGCCTGTGAAACAGAGGGGATTGAATCCCAAGAACTCTGTAATAACATCTCACAGTTCTTTGTAAGGAAAATAGAAGGCATTTATGCAAAGATTTTAGCCTCAAATTCCTCCTCTAACATCTTAAGAACTGTTGATAGTATGGCCCCCCCTCATCTCTGGTCAACAGAAAATAATGCTAACAAGCTTGTTGTTTTCCCCCCTATATCAATTGAGGACATTGGCACTCTAATTAATCAAACCAAGAGTGGATGCCCGTCAGATACTATTCCAGCTCGTATCATGTCTCTCCTAAGGGATGATCTAGGAGTAGGGATCCAACGGGTACTCAATCTATCCTTAGGATCAGGTGAAGTTCCTTCTGATTGGAAGCGCGCCTTGGTGAGACCCCTACGGAAGAACAACTCCATTCCATGGACGGACCTCACTAACCTGAGACCCATCTCGCTTCTCCCTTTTTTAGGGAAGCTGGCCGAGAAGTTTGTTAACCGGCACTTATCTAATTACATCGAGAGTGCAGGGGGACTAGATCCCTCTCAATCGGGTTTCAGACCTAGGCATAGTACCGAGACCGCCTTGCTGTCCGTCGCTGACAATCTCCATATGCTCCAGGACAAGGGGTACTCCGTGATCTTGGTGCTATTAGTTTTGTCAGCGGCGTTTGACACGGTGTCACATGAGATCATGACCTCCAGACTAGTTAACATCGGTCTGGGTGGCAAGGCGCTGGCATGGCTAAGGAGTTTTTTCAGCAAACGCACTCAGAGAGTAATATTGGGCCCTTACCAGTCTGAGGAGGTGGAGATCTCAAAGGGGGTGCCACAGGGCTCCTGCTTGAGCCCTACATTATTTAACATCTACGTGGCACCCCTAGCTAACATCATGAGATCCCACGGGTTTATCCCTGTATCGTATGCAGACGATACACAACTCCTCTTCCCGTTTAAAATCATGACTCCTGAAGTGCGCCACTCCTTTGCCCAAGGGATGAAAGAAGTAGCACGTTGGATGGCAGCAAACCTCCTTCAGTGCAACGTCTCCAAGACGGAGGTGATGCTTTTCGGGGAAGCCAAACGACTGTGGACTCCAGACTGGTGGCCTTGTGATCTTGGCCCAGTCCCTGAGCCAAAAATGGTAGTAAAAGATCTGGGAGTCAAACTGGATCAGGAGCTCACCTTAAAACACCATGCTACTTATGTAGTAAGCTCCTGTTTCCATGTTATTGGACTTCTCCGAAGGGTGTTCCCCTTGCTACCTGATTCCACCAGGAAAACGTTAGTTCACTCGCTCGTGCTGAGTAGACTGGACTACTGTAATGGTTTGCTTCTAGCCACCAACGAAGGGGTCATCGCTAGACTTCAAGTCGTGCAGAACACGGCTGCCCGCCTTGTTCTCAATGCCCCGGCCAGGACTCCTTCAAAGCCGCTCCTTAAAAAACTCCATTGGCTCACCATAAAACAAAGAGTGCTGTTTAAAACTTGTTGCATTATTCACAAGTGCTTGTTTGGTAGAGGCCCGGAGGACTTAAATAAGAAATTCATCCCATATATTCCCACAAGAACCTTGAGATCTGGAGACCATGAATTACTATGTGTCCCCAGATTTTGGAAGACGAGACAAGGTGGAAGAGCCCTGTCAGTGGCAGGCCCGAAACTTTGGAACAGTCTTCCACTGGAAATCAGAGCATGCAGGGAACATTTTCCTTTCAGGAAAAAGTTAAAAACTTTCCTGTTTAATTATTGACTCTGGTGAATATTAATGACATGACAGGGCTGTTTGCTATTTGCTTTCTAACGTTGCCAATGGCGCGGAGATACTCCCAAGGGAGTCGATTCCCAGCGCGATATAAGCGTGCAAATAAATAAATAAATAAAAATAAATACGGTCCAGAGCCAGCTTTAAATCTAGGTATGAAATTACTGAAAGGCTTTAAGCAGGTCTCGGCTATATTATTAGCCAACATAAAGGGAGAAGCAGCATCTGTGGCGATCCGCCAGAAGTTGAAGGAAACAGATATAACAGAGCAGCCAGTTGAGCTTGCCAAAATCATAGAGAAATGCTATGAAGAATTAGGTAGAGACAGCTTGGGTGGAAAACCGGTAAAGCCCCAACTGCTCGAAAATCCTGAAAAATTATTTATTAAAAATAATTCAAACACTCCTAAAAAGAGCTGGGATGGAAATAAAAAATCCACTCCCAAGGAAAAAGTTTTCCAGTCCAGAGGAAGGTCTCCTCGACGGAGGGAAAGAACTCCGACTCGAGAACACCAGTCTCCCCAGAGGGAGCCCTCTGAGAAAATATATAACCTTAGAAATAGGGATAATCTGAAAAAACCTGATAAATATCAAAGTATTGATACACGTCCCTCTCGATCTTTTTCGCAGAAATCGGAAAGAAGAGGACGGTCAGACCCAGGAGAGCGCACCAAGTCCAAAGACAAGGAACCTGCTCAGAGTAAAAAATCTCAATTTTCAAAAAAGAAGGTAGCCAGTATTAGAGTAATCAACCATGCCGAGAATACTGAGGACACAGTTGAAAAACGGGGAGTGGGCATTGACAATGTTGGACAGTGCAGCAGAAATCAGTATAGCGCGCAAGATCTTGATGAGTCATCTGGAGACAGTGGACACGAATGAATACATTCAGGTTGAAACTGCCGACACCAGACTTAGCAAGCCCCATAAAATATACGAAATAACATTGCGTATAGAGGGTGATAAGACTAGGAAAATAAGGGGTCTATTTTGGGATAAGCTCTCAAAAGGCTATGATATTCTGTTAGCTGAAAAAGATTGGCCCCCAGAGTTTGTCAGGGAGTGCCCTCATGGCAAAGAAGTGATTATGCCTGCCTTCTCGAATCACATTCCGATTCACAAAAAATATACATATGCAAGGAAATGGGCAGTAGCCCAGGCACCGGCATTGTATAAAAATCATGTAGGATGGGATGAGGACTCTCCTCCTCACAAAATCCAGTTAAAAAGTGAACCAACTGCCCAACGGCAGTATCCCATTAAGCAAGAAGCTAAAAAACAAGTCAGGGAGATCTTAGATCAACTTGAATACCAGGGGGTGATTGAAACATGCACCTCTCAAATGAACAATCCTTTGTTTCCTGTCTCCAAGCCAGACAATTCATATCGTCTAGTTTTGGACTACAGACACCTTAATACATGTTGTAAAACATTTGCAGTACAAAACTCGCATAGTGCAGCCCTAATGAATAACATAGTTAGGAAAAAATATAAAACGACATTAGACATATCTAATGGTTTCTTTTGTCAAAACATTGCACCAGAAAGCAGATACTTGACCGCTTTCTCAGCATTTGGGTCGCAGAAAAAATTCTGTCGACTCCCACAGGGGTTCAAGAACAGCCCAGGACTATTCTCAGCTAGGATAACAGAGTTACTACAAATATATGATGATGAGGCATTATCTTACGTAGATGATATCTATCTCACAGACGACGACTTGGATACTCACTTGAAAAGAGTGAACACCATTATACTTGGGTTCGCAGCAGAGGGTTACAAATTCAACTTTAAAAAGTCCTGAATTGCCCATCTGACAGTACTATTCTTAGGGTACGAATTATCAAGTGAAGGAAAAAGCCTAGCGGACAACTTCTTAGAGAAGTGCGCTGTACTCCAAGCTCCAAAAACGCTGAAGAATTTACAATCTATACTAGGTTTTCTGAATTTCGGAAGAACTTACATTCTAAATTACGCGGAGAGGGTTAAACCTCTCTACGAACTAATTAAACCTGATTTTAAACAAATCAATTGGACTCGAAAACACACAGAAATTTTGAGATCACTGCAAACAGACATGTTAGCTAAAACAAAATTAGATACACGTGACAATACACGCGATCTTGTAATCCGAGTCATCCCAGGAAGATGCGGATTCACGTACCTAACCTCTAATGAGGGAGAAAAGGTACCAATAGCATACAAATCACATTTGTACACAAAGGCTGAAATAAAATTCTGTTCAACGGAGAAAATTCTAACTGCGGTTCAGACTGCTGTAGCAAAAGAAAGGCCCCTAGCACAAGGTAAACGAATAGTAATCGTAACACCTATACCGGCTTTAGAAGCGGTAACTAAAGCAAGCATTCCTAATGCTAAAGCTTTGCATCCGAGATGGATTCAGTGGGTTAATTCTCTTGCTGCAACAGACGTAGTTTACGAATTTGATCCTAACTTAAAAACACAGGAATTTTTACAATATGAATATGAATGTCCTCTGCCAATTGAAATCCTGCCTCTCGAAGAATACGGAAGTATTATATATACCGACGGATCAGCACAACCCGCAGTTGGGGGTAAGCAAGCTTACAGTGCTGCGTGCGCAATTGTAAAAGGTCGCTGGCACAAAGGAAAATTTAGACCACTGGTTACTAAAACACAATCTCTAGGAGATTGCTCGGCTCAACGAGCTGAATTAGTAGCGGAAGGACCTGACGCAGGGATCGCCATGCCGGGAAGATCTTAGGAACGGAGGCATTAGCCTGGAAAGAAATGTTTTTTATTGAAGAACTTTATTTTTATATGGACAATGTACAAATCATGAAACAGGAACCTTGGATGTGACTTAACCTATTTAGCCTTGAGAAAGCCCCGGCGCAAATCGCCAAGAGGGGGCGAAACACGTGTCGGCTGTCCTTGTTGTTTGATTAAAAATAAAGAAACCTTGCTGCAAACAGAATTGTCTCTGGCCCTCATATTACGAGCTGAAAGAAACGGATATTAATCCTGGCAAACAAAACCAATCTTATGTGGAGATCACACTTACAACTTCTCGAATCTGTTTCCCCAAACCTGAAGCCCAAGAGGTCCAGAGCTTCGAGTGTGTCTCCATCCACCAACTAACCATACTTATCTAAGTGTTGTCTAAAGCCTAGAAATCCTTGGGCCTTTGCTACCTTATCCACAATCTTATAACGAATACTTGCAGAATTGGGTGGAAAATGGTTTCAAAGATGCAAAAGGTGGCACAATAAAGCATAAAATGCTTTGGGAACAGGTAGTTCTTTTACAGAAAGAACTACAAAAGACTCACGTGATACACACTCTGAGTCATCAACGTGATGGCGTTCACGTTGCAGGGAATTCATTGGCTGATGAAGCCGCGAAGGCAGCTGTGCAAACGGCTTCCGTAGCTGCGATAACTCGGTCACAAACAAAAATAGACAGCGATATTCTACAAGCTGTCAGTGCGTCAGTAAAAAATGATAAGAAAACACTCCCAAAAGGCTTTCCAGAAAAGTACTTATATTCAACAGATACGAATAATGTTCCTTTTGCTCGAATCCCTGGAGTGGGGGATAGGGTAATTCCAAACAGGGAACACAGGTTAGGACTAATCAAAGCGGCACACGAAGGGCTTGCCTCTGCACACGCTGGCGTTTCCGCAACAATATCACTATTAAAACAGAGATATTGGTGGCCTCATTGGGAATACAAACTAAAAAGTATGTATTAGAATGCGATATATGCCAAAGGATAAAAGTATCAACAGTAAAACGACCAGCGCAGACACCCCTTCTTATCTCGGATAAACCATTTGCATGTGTTTACCTGGACCACTGTGGTCCCCTACAAAGGGACGGCAACTATAGATATATCATGGTAGCAGTGGATTCCAGTACGAGGTTCATATGGATGTGGCCCCAGCGCTCGGCTGACGCTAGAACGGTTATAAAAGATTTGCGAGTCTTTATCGGCACATACGCAATTACCACGTTCCATTCTGACCAGGGTCCTGCTTTTAGCTCTCGAGCTTATAAGGAGGCCATGGCCATCATGGGAATTGGGTTGCGGTATTCTTGTCCGTCGCACCCCGAAGGGAATAGTGTGGTTGAAAGAAAAAACCGGGACATAAAGCGATCTATAACAGCGAAGGTATTAGGTTCAGGCGCTGGGTGGGTCAAACATCTAATAAGTGTCCAGACCAGTCTTAATAACTTGCCAAGAAATTCTCTAAAAGGTTTCAGCCCATACGAACTATTGTTCGGAATTAGAATGAACATTCAGGACCTCGATAGTCAGATGTCAGTGGTACAAGAAAAAACAACAGACTTTGACATCAAAGATCGTTTGGCTGTTTTACAGGAACTGAATGAAACAAGAAAATCCTTAAGCAACATAAAGTTAAAGCAACAGCCATCCACCACTGACGAGGCACCACAAGCAACAGCCCCAGCAAGGCCTGTCTGGATTCCAAAGATTGGGGATCTAGTCAGAGAAAAAATCGCGGTGAAGAAGGAATTTGGGCCTTCTTACAGAAAAGCAGTACCTGTCTTGGCAGTCACCGGAACAAGATCAGTTGTACTACCGCCCCTTGCTGGTAAAAAGGAGAACAGAGTCGTGTCTATCGACCTGGTAAAACCACAAGCATGTGGCCTATAATCAACAGTAGGCCCAGTGGACTCCCAAGAAACAACAGAATACCCAAACTTGCAACAATCCAAGAGGTTCAAACTGAAAGACTAATCACATTCGATCAGCCTGCAGTGCACAGAGAAGGACTATGCAATAATGCCATGGAACTCGTGCCTCTTGAGACACAGATTGAAACAGTTCGTCAAGAAACACCAGTCTACAATAATGTGGCATCAGAAAGTGCTACCGAAAGACAGATTGAAAGAAGTCAAGTCAAGTCAAGTCAAGTCATAAAATTTGTATAGCGCACTACATACCCAGAGGGTTTCAAGGCGCTTAGGAAGGGGAGGAGGATTATTTATCAAATATCCACGTTTTAAGCAGCTTTCTGAACGCTAGGTGGTTCTGAGTGAGGCGAAGGTAAGCGGGGAGTGAGTTCCATGTTTTAGCAGCCAGGTATGAAAAGGATCTGCCTCCCATGGTGGTCTTGTTGATGCGAGGTACAGTGGCGAAGGCTTGGCTGGAAGAGCGGAGTTGGCGGGAGGGGGTGTAGAAGGACAGTCGAGAGTTGAGGCAATCTGGACCGATGTCGTAGAGTGATTTGTGTGCGTGGGTAAGCAGTCGGAAAGTGATCCTCTTATTGACGGGTAGCCAGTGGAGGTCTTTAAGGTGACCAGAGATGTGTTCGTTGCGTGGGATGTCTAATATGAGCCTGGCTGAGGCGTTTTGTATTCGTTGTAGTTTCTTCTGGAGTTTAGCGGTGGTACCTGCGTAGAGGGTGTTTCCGTAGTCCAGTCGGCTCGTTACTAGAGCGTGGGTGACTGTTTTCCTTGTTTCGGAGGGGATCCAGCGAAATGTTTTTCTGAGCATGCGAAGAATGTTAAAGCAGGAAGAGGATACGGCGCTGACTTGTCTGTTCATTGAGAGTGAAGAATCCAGGATGACGCCAAGGTTCCGTGCGTGGTCTGTCGGGATGGGTGCTTTTCCGAGGGCTTCCGGCCACCAGGAGTCGTCCCATGCAGAGGGGGATGTACCTAAGATGAGGACTTCTGTTTTGTCTGAGTTCAGTTTCAGACGGCTTTGTTTCATCCATTCGGCGACTTCTTTCATTCCTTCGTGTAAGTTAGTTTTGGCGGTGCTGGGGTCCTTGGTGAGAGAGAGGATCAGTTGAGTGTCATCCGCGTAAGAGATGATGTTGAGGTTGTGTTGGCCGGCGATGGCCGCGAGGGGGCTCATGTATACGTTGAAGAGGGTGGGACTGAGTGAGGATCCTTGAGGTACACCGAAGATGACTTCAGATGCCTCGGACTTGAATGGTGGGAGGCGGACTCTCTGGGTTCTTCCGGTGAGGAACGAGGTGATCCAATCGAGTGCTTTTCCTTGGATTCCGATGTTTCTGAGGCGTTGTAGAAGGGTGCTGTGGCAGACTGTGTCGAATGCTGCAGAGAGGTCGAGGAGGATGAGGGCGACTGTGTCACCATTGTCCAGTAGAGTTCGAATGTCGTCTGTTGCTGCGATGAGGGCGGTCTCGGTGCTGTGTTTGGCTCGGAAGCCAGATTGTGAGGGGTCGAGGGATTTGTTGGCTTCGAGGAAGGCGGCGAGCTGGTTGTTGACGGCTTTCTCGATGACTTTGGCCGGGAATGGAAGAAGCGAGATGGGGCGGTAGTTTTTGAGTTCGGTGGGGTCTGCTGTTGGTTTTTTCAGAAGGGCGGTGAGTGTCAGGATTCACCGAGTAGCCACTGTAGTTTCCCCAAGACTGTTGGTTAGCTCCCTGCCTTGGCCCCGCTCTGCACGAGCTAATGTGTGGTTTCCTTGTCCCTCTGGCAGACTGAGAAATTCCAGAGGTAATCCGAGTCAATGAACTAATGAACTACTAAGACTGTATATAGTTCCCCTCCCTAAGATGGCCGCTCAATGTTCCATTTACTGCATCCAATCGATGCGCCCTCTAGTGGACTTCGGGAAGGCGCGCGCTCCTAACTGCGCACTTCAACGAAGATTCCGTTCGAGAAGCTTGTTCTTTTCGCTGCTCCGCGTCAACTATTCATGACGGGAGATTAACAGCAATTATCTAAGACTTTCTAAGTACCATAGTATCAGAGTTTCCAGAGACTTTCATAAGAGAAATCTTTGTCGTGCGCTCTCATTACTCAGAGAGGCACCTTGGTCAGACGAAGTTCCCCATCGCAGTCTAAGAGCTGTGACAGCTGTCATCCACTATCCGGCGGTTCGTCAGGAGAAGACGAGTGTCAACGAGGATTCAATCTGACAAGACGCAGTTGAGTATTCAGCCTGAAGAGAAACTTGAACTCTACAAGTAAGGTGTTTCATCTTCTCGTCAAGTCAACCAATATCCAAACTGTATTGCTTCACTCGCATTCCCCCGCAGTCATTCCCCCGTGCGTTTCTCCTTGCCTTTCCTTCCCTTTGAACCTACCTTCTTTCCTTTTTGCGTGCTTCATGGAATTCGTGAACTTTTGCTTGCACTTCTGACTCGAAGATATCTCTGCACAGAACCCCAAGACAAAGTCTGACGAAGAACTTCACAGGTACAATTAGGGTTCATAGAGAGAGTGTGTGTCTGTGTAGTACTATTCTGGGGAGAGATACTAATGTTCGTATATGTCTTCACTGCAGGAAGTTCAGTCAGCTAACCTTTCAAAATATAGAAGAGAGGCAAATACCTGGGCAGAAACTGGTAGGACAAGTTTCGTTTATCATTTATGAATAGTCAGCACAGTGTCAGAAGGTTTGTGGTATATTCTCTCTCTCTCCCCCTTGTGTGTATTAGGCACCTTTCGAAATGGCGGCAAGATGAATAGCAGTCGCTGGAAGTAGGGTGCCAGTCGAAGTACAGGTATTCTCTTCTCTGTCCACTTCCCCTTTCCCTGCTGCTGGTGGTCTTGCTCTTGTAGCGAGGGTACCGGTGGAAGGGTGATCGGGACATTCGTCAGTACTGCCTCTGCGAAGCGTTGGAGCACCTGGATTCCTGATAGTTTGAAGTGCCCACGTATTTTACCTTCGCCCGGGCAGTATGGCTGAGGGAATGGACTTGAAGGAATTAGGCGCTATTTTAGTAGGGATTCAGAGAGATTTGGGAGCCGTCAGAGATGAAAACCAAAGTTTAAGGTCAGAGTTAGTGGCTTCCCGTCAAGAGGCTAGGTTGTTAGCACAAAAGGTAGATGGGTTAGCTATGGGGAATCCCGTACAGAGTTCAGCGGTACCCGCCACTAGTGGTGCTGCAGTGGATCCAAAATCTGTAGCTCAGGTAATTCATTCGGTATCTCCGTTGATCCCATTGGCAACTCCTGAAAGGTTTTCGGGAGATCCTCAAAAGGCTCAATATTTTTTGACCCAGTGTTCCCTTCATTTCATGTGCCGACCCACCTTGTTTCCAGACGCCCAATCTCGAGTGGCATTTATCCTGTCATATTTAAGTGGTGATGCTGCCAACTGGGCTATGCCTTTAGTTAGTGAGGATGATCCTTTGCTTAGTGACTTCACTAAATTCAAGGCTGAATTTCTTAGAATTTTTGATCGGAGAAGGATATCTCAGGCCACCGATAACGAATTATTGGAGCTGCGTCAAGGATCTAAAGATTTAATTACTTACCTCACACAGTTTAATAAATTGATCTTAGAGACTAACTGGCCAGAAGAAAAGAGAGCTGCCTTGTTTTATCGTGGTTTAAGAGATGAAATCAAAGACACCCTGGCTCAAATTCCCAATCGACCCACCGAGTTGTCAGCGTTGGTAGATTTGGTTTTGGAATTGGATTTTCGGAACTCGGAACGCAAAGGCGAGAAGAAGAAAGATTGGAAGATAAATTTCCCGCGCTTTGACCGAGCGAAGAGCGAAAAAGGACCCGGAGGAAATTCAGAGTCGGAACCCATGCAAATAGGGACTGTTCGTGGCCCTTTGAGCAACGAAGAAAAAGAACTACGGAGACAAAAGAAGTTATGTTTGTATTGTGGTACTGCCGGCCATTTTGTGAAGGATTGTTTGAAGCGTCCGAAAACTCCGTTTAAGGGAAACGAGACGAGCCGCCAGTAGACGGGGTCGCTCTGGTGGTGACAGAAGATAAGACGACTCCAAAGTCTCATTTGGTTTTGAATACGCTGCAGACCATGACTCCTCATGTCATCCTTCATGTAACCATGCGATTCCGTGAACACCAGATTGGTGGAGTGGCCATTATGCTCGATTCTGGGGCCACTGGAAACTTCTGTGATATCCGCTATGCTAAACAGATGGGAATTAAGGCCATCGCAAAAGAACATCCCGAGCCAGTACGTGCTGTAGACGGGACCAATTTGACCTCCGGACCCATTACTAGTCACACCGAAGAATTGGAAATTACTCAAGGAGAGGGGCATCGGGAAGTGTTGCAGTTCAATTTGATCGATGCTCCTCAATTTCAATTGATCCTGGGACTGCCCTGGTTAACCCTCCACAACCCGACTATAGATTGGGAAAACCGGACAGTCAGTCTGCATTCGGAGTTTTGCCTGTCCCACTGTTACGGAGCCAAGAATACGGAAAAAGAGCCTACGTCGTCCATGCTATTGTCATTTGGCGGACAGTCTATTGGAGCTATTGTGACTGAAGAGATTCCTCCTGAGTATCGAGATCTCAAGACGGTATTCAGTGAACAGGAAGCTGAAGTATTGCCCCCCCATCGTGCTTATGATTGCACCATCGACTTGGAACCGGGAGCTGCTCTTCCTTGTAGCCGAATTTATGCGTTGACTGAAGCCGAAAATGTGCATTTAAAAGAATACCTGGATCGATATCTTGCGAATGGATTTATCCGGCCATCTCAGTCCCCAGTTTCCTCACCTCTGTTCTTCATACCGAAGAAGCAAGAAGGTAGTCTCAGAACTTGCATAGACTATCGTGCCTTGAATCAGGTCACCATTAAAAATAGATACCCATTGCCGTTGATTTCAGTTCTTCTGGATCAGATTAAGGAAGCACAAATCTTCACCAAACTGGATTTACGAGGAGCTTATCACTTAGTTCGAATGAAGGAAGGGCATGAGTGGAAGACCGCCTTTCGAACCAAGTTTGGTCTTTTCGAGTATTGTGTTATGCCGTTCGGCCTTTGTAATGCTCCTGCAGTGTTTCAACACTTTATCAATGACATTATGAGCGATCTTATGGATAAGATTGCCATCATCTACCTGGATGATATCTTGATTTACTCGCAGAATCCTCAGGAACACACCCAGCATGTACGTTTGGTCCTGGAACGATTGCAAGCTAACCAGCTATTTGTTAAATTGGAAAAGTGTGTTTTTCATGTGTCTCAAGTGGAGTTTTTGGGATTCGTTATTTCGCCTCAAGGAGTGACCATGGACCCAAGAAAAGTACAAGCAGTGGAAGATTGGCCAGCTCCCAAGAATGTGAAAGAAATTCAAAGGTTTCTGGGGTTTGCCAATTTCTATCGGCGATTTATTCAAGGATTTTCACAATTGATTACTCGCATCACAGTTCTCTTGAAGAAAGGAGTAAAATTTGAATGGACTGATGAGTCAAACTCCGCTTTCCTGAATCTGAAGAAACAATTCACCTCTGCCCCTATCTTACTGCATGCAGATCCTGCCGAACCGTTTTACGTGGAAGCTGATGCTTCAGATCAGGCCATCGGGGGAGTTCTCTCTCAACGCCATCCAAAGACTGGGCAGTTGCATCCTGTGGCGTACCGCTCCAGAAAATTGAACTCTGCTGAAATAAATTATACCATCACAGAGAAAGAGCTATTGGCAGTAAAGGATGCTTTTGAGGACTGGAGACACTATCTGTTGGGGGCACGACACACAGTCACCGTCTATTCTGATCACAAGAACCTGCAATTTTTGAAGACGGCTAAGACCTTGACTCCTCGTCAGTTGCGTTGGTCCCTTTACTTCGCGGACTTCGACTTCGTGATTACATACCGACCTGGCCCCAAAAATGGGAAAGCAGATGCGCTGTCTCGACTTCAAACCGAAGAATCTGAGCATACCGTAGAAGCAAAACCAATCATCCCAGAAACAAAGATCGTGGGGGCGCTTACGTTGGACAATTTCAAAGAAGAGGTCCGTAAGAGTTTAACCTCAGAAGAAATTCAACAGTGGGTGTTACTCGGAGAAGAGCGTCAGTGTCGACAACAGTTACCATATGTCAAGGAAGCCTTATACCTTCCAACCCTCGAGCTTCAGGAAAAGGCTTTGCGAAATTGTTATGACCATCCTCTAGCGGGTCACAAAGGAATTGCCAAGACTCAAGAATTAGTGCAACGTTATTTTTGGTGGCCTGGAATGTCCGATCAGATCAAAAAGTATGTTCAGTCTTGCGAATCTTGTGCTCGGAGTAAACCCACTAGACAGGCTCCCCAAGGGTTGCTTCAACCTTTGCCCACTCCCCCTTCCCCGTGGCATACGATTTCCTTAGATCTCATCGTAGACTTACCCGTGAGCAAGGGATTTGATACCATCCTGGTGGTGGTAGATACATTCACGAAAATGAGTCATTTCGTCCCTTTGTCAGGAATTCCCACGGCAGTCCAATTAGCTAGAGTATTCAGTGAAAATATTGTCAAAATTCATGGTGTCCCTAAGATAGTGGTCTCAGACCGAGGTCCCCAATTTATTTCCCACTTCTGGAAGGCCTTCCTAAAGGGGATGGGGATAGAGGGTAGATTGTCCACTAGTTACCACCCAGAATCCGATGGGCAGACAGAGAGGACCAATCAAGAATTAGAACAGTACTTGAGGCTATTCTTGTTGGATCAAGGTGGGGAATGGTCCGAAAAGTTGTGGATGGCCGAGTTTGCCTGCAATAATGCGAAGAGTGCATCTACTGGTTACTCTCCGTTTTATTTGAACTTTGGTAGACATCCAAACTTTATGGTGCTACAAGAGGAGTTAGACGTCCCTGCAGCCAAGAGGGCCCTTTTAGACTTGAGTTCTTTGCATAAATCGGCTGAAAAGAATCTAGAGAAAGCTAAGGCGTCATATAAAAAGTTTGCAGATTCACATAGGAAAAAACCCCCACAGTACCAAGCAGGAGATCAGGTGTGGTTGTCCACTAAAAATGTACATTTGAAAGGTAACAGAAAATTTCAGCCTAGATTTGTGGGTCCTTATACTATTGAGAAGGTGTTAGGACCAGTTACAGTAAAACTGTAACTGTACATCCAGTTTTTCATGTATCCTTGCTGAAAAAGGTTCAATTGCCTATACGGCTTACCAAACCTCCAGATCCACTTACAGTCCAAGGGCATCCAGAATATGAGGTTAAGGACATTTTAGATTCCAAGTATGTAAAAGGGAATTTGAAGTATTTAGTGGATTGGAAAGGGTTTGGCCCAGAAGAAAGGTCTTGGGAACCGGTCAGCAACATTCACGCCCCACAACTGGTGAAACGCTTTCATTCCAGATTTCCACACAAACCAAGACCGATAAATCGGTCCTCGGGAGGGGTTACTGTCAGGATTCACCGAGTAGCCACTGTAGTTCCCCCAAGACTGTTGGTTAGCTCCCTGCCTTGGCCCCGCTCTGCACGAGCTAATGTGTGGTTTCCTTGTCCCTCTGGCAGACTGAGAAATTCCAGAGGTAATCCGAGTCAATGAACTAATGAACTACTAAGACTGTATATAGTTCCCCTCCCTAAGATGGCCGCTCAATGTTCCATTTACTGCATCCAATCGATGCGCCCTCTAGTGGACTTCGGGAAGGCGCGCGCTCCTAACTGCGCACTTCAACGAAGATTCCGTTCGAGAAGCTTGTTCTTGTCGCTGCTCCGCGTCAACTATTCATGACGGGAGATTAACAGCAATTATCTAAGACTTTCTAAGTACCATAGTATCAGAGTTTCCAGAGACTTTCATAAGAGAAATCTTTGTCGTGCGCTCTCATTACTCAGAGAGGCACCTTGGTCAGACGAAGTTCCCCATCGCAGTCTAAGAGCTGTGACAGCTGTCATCCACTATCCGGCGGTTCGTCAGGAGAAGACGAGTGTCAACGAGGATTCAATCTGACAAGACGCAGTTGAGTATTCAGCCTGAAGAGAAACTTGAACTCTACAAGTAAGGTGTTTCATCTTCTCGTCAAGTCAACCAATATCCAAACTGTATTGCTTCACTCGCATTCCCCCGCAGTCATTCCCCCGTGCGTTTCTCCTTGCCTTTCCTTCCCTTTGAACCTACCTTCTTTCCTTTTTGCGTGCTTCATGGAATTCGTGAACTTTTGCTTGCACTTCTGACCCGAAGATATCTCTGCACAGAACCCCAAGACAAAGTCTGACGAAGAACTTCACAGGTACAATTAGGGTTCATAGAGAGAGTGTGTGTCTGTGTAGTACTATTCTGGGGAGAGATACTAATGTTCGTATATGTCTTCACTGCAGGAAGTTCAGTCAGATAACCTTCCAAAATATAGAAGAGAGGCAAATACCTGGGCAGAAACTGGTAGGACAAGTTTCGTTTATCATTTATGAATAGTCAGCACAGTGTCAGAAGGTTTGTGGTATATTCTCTCTCTCTCCCCCTTCTGTGTATTAGGCACCTTTCGAAATGGCGGCAAGATGAATAGCAGTCGCTGGAAGTAGGGTGCCAGTCGAAGTACAGGTATTCTCTTCTCTGTCCACTTCCCCTTTCCCTGCTGCTGGTGGTCTTGCTCTTGTAGCGAGGGTACCGGTGGAAGGGTGATCGGGACATTCGTCAGTACTGCCTCTGCGAAGCGTTGGAGCACCTGGATTCCTGATAGTGAGTTCCGCGTGTTTCCAGACTTCTGGGAAGGTGGCGGAGTTGAAGGAGCAGTTGATGACGTCTCGGAGGTGCGGTGCTATGACGGAGTCTGCTTTGTTGAAGATGTGGTGAGGGCAAGGGTCTGTGGGGGATCCAGCGTGGATGGAATTCATCAGGCGAATGGTGTCCTCAGTGGAGATTGGGTTCCAGGCGTTAAGGGTGTTTACGGGGGGAAGATGGTCAGCAGATGGTAGGGTGGGTTGGCTTCCGGGTTGGTTGTCAAAGCTGTTGTGGATGTCAGCAATCTTGTTGTGGAAAAAAGAGGCTAGGGAGTCGCAGAGGGTTTGAGAGGGGGTGATGTCGTTGGAGTTGGCCGAGGGGTTGGAAAATTCCTTGACGATGTTGAAAAGTTCCTTGCTGTTGTGGGCGTTGTTGTCAAGTCGAACCTTGAATGCTGTTTTCTTGGCTTTTCGGATCAGTTGGTGGTGAGTGCGGGTGGCGCTTTTGAAGGCGTCCTTGTTGCTGGTGGATGGGTCTTTTTTCCAGGCCTTTTCAAGGGAGCGGCATAGTTTCTTGGATTTCTTGAGCTCATCGTTGAACCATGAGGCCTTCTTGTTGCCAGGTTTGCTTTGACGTTTTTTCAGTGGTGCTAAGGTGTCGGCGGTGTTGGATAACCATAGGGTGAAGTTGGCGGTGGCTTCGTTTGCGTTAGAAGAGTGGGCTGGGGAGTTTAGAAGGAGCGATGCGGAGATCTGGTCCGTGGTGATTTTGTTCCAGTTTCTTAGCAGAGTTGGTTGGAGGTGGTTGGTGGGTTTTGGCTTGTTGTAGGTGAAGTGAACGCAGCTGTGGTCAGTCCAGAGGAGATCAGTAGTGTGGCTGAAGGAGACATGATTGCTGGAGGTGAAGATGGGGTCGAGTGTATGACCTGCAATGTGGGTGGGGGAAGTGACCAGTTGTTTAAGTCCGAGGTTGGCGAGGTTGTCTATGAGGGTGGCGGTGTTGCGGTCGTTGTTCTTTTCAAGGTGAAAGTTGAGGTCTCCCAGAAGGATGTAGTCTTTGGAGGGGAGCGCGTGTGGGGTGATGAAGTCCGTGATGTCTTCACTGAATTTTGCGCGGGGTCCTGGTGGCCTGTAGAGGAGGGTGCCTCTAAGAGTTGTCTTGGGGTCGATGTGGATCTGGAAGTGAAGGTGTTCGGAGTTAGCGAGGTTGGCGTCAGAGCTGGTAGAGATCCGGATGGATTTCTTATGGACGATAGCTATTCCTCCTCCTGTGTGGTCGGTGCGGTCCTTGCGTGTGATCTTATAGTCATCAGGGATAGCGATGGTGATGTCTGGGGCGGAGAACTGCCTCTGGTTATTTCATCAACTTCGACAACTTCTCTGAAGATCAAAACGACCCCGAAGTGATGCCAGAAACAAAAAAGACTTTTAAAGAAAAAGCAACGGAACTCTTTCATCAACTGAAGGAAATCTACCTTATTTCCCCTTGGCTAGAGTTCTGGTTTGGTCTAGTTGTATTTTTCCTCCTGCTTTGGCTCATCATGGTACTTTGTTTGGGAAAATTAATTGAGGGAAAATATAGTACAATGGACACAGAAAGTCAGAACATCAACCTAGTCCTCAAACCACACAGATCATCCCACGTGAAGAAAAGAGAACTGTCAACAGTAAATGTCACAGCAATTCCAATACCTGGTGGGGTAGTATGGGAGAAAACAGACTATGAGATCTATGGTCCGGTCGAAATCCTGAAGTATCCTCATCAACTGAAGGTTTCCTTAAGTGACTTTGTAAAACCTAGTACATTCTCTGATGATTGGGACTTTAACAGTATTAATGACATGATGTCTGATTTAGTAATGTCGGCTAGATTCACAGATCATGATTATTTACAAGGTTCATCTAGTTATGAGCAATTATTCTGCTACACACATTATGGTGATCATTATTTGCATAAATCTGCACAGCCTAGAAATGTTTTTATGTATAATCAATGGGAACATTGTGCTACACCACCTAAAAGCAGTTCTAAAGCATTTTTTGAGAAATTCAAATACTTCTCAGGGTTTAACACCAGTGATGCAGAAACGTTTTATTACAAACTGTTAGATAAAACAGGAATGAAAACAATGCTGACAAATTCTAAATTGATATATTCAGAAGCATTTTATGACAAAATGATGACATTTGGTTTTGATTATTGGAAAAATAACATTGAAACGAAAACCATTTGGGGTACAAAAGATTGGCAGGTACAAGGGCTTGAAGCACTATTCAGAACCTGCATGATACCAGAACAAATGATGTTTTTAAATGACACAATACACCAAACATCCTGTCTTGGCCTAGCTAAGATAAAAGACCTAAACAAACCGTCTATACCAAAGCCAATACCTGAAAATACAACTACAGATATTGAGTTAGACGTATCACAAATTTTACATTTTAACAGAACACATCCTGATTGGAAAAAGTGGTTAATCTGGCCTACTGACACAAACAGCTGTCAAGATAGATTCCTGAATAAAACACAGGGGTTAAAAATGACCATACAAGACCCTAGATACTCCCAGAGACAACATCCAGGGATAATAACAACATACAGTGTAGGGAAACTCTGCCTTGAATGGCTAACATCATCCACACTGGCTGAAATTAAACAACACTTGTCTTTACTAAAAGATGGTGCTGATTTGCGCGATTTCATTCTTGGACCACGCAAACAGCGTCAAAAGTGTTTCATAGGGACCAGTATCTATGCTGCTTACAACGAGGCTTGGAAAGTCACACAAATTGAAACAGCTGAAAAAATACGAGAAATTGATCGTATTAATTTGGAAAAATCACTTTCTGTAGTAGACAATGGGTTAATGACTCTGTCTTCGAGAATATATTCGTTGGACAATATTGTATCCTCTGCCTTTGATGTGATAGACAGAGACTTGCTAATGCTACAACATGGCCAGTCACAATTACGTTCTATTATACAATTAGGCTGGACGCTGCAAAATCTTCGTTCAGGCTATGTGCCTTGGCGTTTAATCAACACAACGTCATTATTTTCCATTTTTAACCTTACTGATAAACAAATCAGTTTGGCACAGAAAGGAGCAGACCATACAATCCTGAGCATCGAAAAACTTGAGAGATTACCATTGACAATGTCAGAGAGTCCTGTCATTGAATGGATAATACACGGAATTATCACTATTCCGATAACAACTTTCCGATTTAAAAAGTGCCTTGAGTACATACCTGCTGGCCAGTATGAACAATTGGGTAAAGGATATGTAAAATCAGAATGGAAATTACCATACACACATTCTTGCTATAGTGACAGCGACAAAAATGTATTTCTTAGTGGTGAAAACTGCAAACATTCACTAAGCGGTATACTTTTGTGCCAGGGTATTAATTTACACGGAGCTTGTGATGGAAATTCTAACAACCTTTCATGCCACCAGCTTGTCACACGTGCAACTCAGATAGAGCCCTTCTTTATGCAACTCGCTAACGGGAGTTACATTCTTAGAACGGATCACAGATGTTGTGGCCTAGTGCCAGGGAAAAGTTATCTAGTAAGAGTAACATCCATGGTCAAATGCTGTATGCAGGCATTGTTTCTGAGTGGGCCTGCAGACACAGTGACTCCCATCTGGCCTCGTCTGAATCTCTATTCTATACGAATTGATACTTTAAGCAAAATGAAGTCTGTGCTTTTGCAGACAACAGTGCCCATAACGTCATCAAAGGAGACGTATGATCTTCTAGTTGCAAGGACAGCTACTGAAGTTCATGAACTTTTATCAACAAATTGCCCCGTGCATTTCGTAGAAATGCTTAGCCAACTCCTTAACATGTCTAGTGCCACAGGCATCCCAGGCATATTTAAGACGATTTTTACGGGACTGCTAACACCTTTTCAAGCAATTTTGGGAATCGTTCCTAATTTTGTCCACTCTGTTTTTGGCGGCATACCCTTATTTTTGGGACTTGTAGCAGGCATTTTATTTTTGTCCGTCCTGCTTCGTTATGGCAAACCAAAGCTCAGACATAGCTCCCATGGGAATGGAAGAGACAATCCTAGCAATGTGCTACCGGGACAGGATAACTAACGTCCTTGGATTGGCCAGGCTGAGAGATCTAAAACATGACCTGGTTCCTTTCATTCAGACCTATATGGCAGAACAGTATCTTACCGGTACTTCGATGTATGCTATGCGGAGATGAGTGCGTGTTGGACATTTGTCTTTCACTTCCATCAGCAGTACCAATGGACGTCGATACTTTGCTCAGTCCGATAACGGCTCACGCATTGTGTTGTCCCCAGCGGCTACCAATCCTGATGACGGTATTCGTTGAGACTCCTGTACTAAGACTAGGTGGTAACAGTGGAGCGAGTGACAAAAGCAACATCACCCAGGTACGACCTTCTGTGAGCATTGCTGATCCCGACTATGATGACAGCAATCATTCTCACACCTGCCAAGTTACAGCACTATCGAATTTGGTTGAACTGTCACCTGATTTTGTAGACCAATTCTTTGGGAGCCTGTCTGATATGATGTTCTCACCCGAACAGAAATAATAACTTTGAAGAAGCTTTCCGACACACAGCGTTCCCATGAACTCTGAATTCGGCCTTCAGTTTTGATCAACAAAAACTGCTAAAAGCGTTGGAACTCTATTTCCCCGTTCAAGCATTAATTCTTTTGAATTGAACATTTTTTAATATTGACCTTTTTTGGCACGAACAATTCTTTGCTTAACGTAAAAACTATTCTTAGAGAACAGAAGCTTCAACTTCTATTTCTAAACACATCTAGAGACGTAATAACTTTACACCAGCCTCTAGCACATTTATTGCAATGCATTTATATGTGATGATTTATCTCGCCCTTCTTCTGTTTCAGAGATATTTCATGTGTAATTCTTTTTGCATAATCGTTCATTGATTTCATATGCTATAATTTTTTAATGATTTCTATGCTTCAAAAATGTACAGTACCTAAAAATTTCACGTATTACAATATACGCCTATTTCAAATGCATATATGTATTTTGGGGTGGGCAATGTTACACATGCATCTTATTGCTCTAGTTTTAGTAACTTGATGGACATGAACCCGTGGAGTGGGTGTTGCGTGCTTATCTAGGATCCTGATCGATACTGTGACCTTATGCCCCTATTCGGCTATAAATCCATTTATTCCCTATATTGGCATAACCGTTCAAGTGCGATATTCAGAAAGTCATCTCTGGCCTCACACGAACAGAGCCACATTCCAGAATAGTTTTCTCTGCCACTTCCTTTGCAACCAATTAGTGCAATGACAGAGCAGAAGTCACTATCTGAGATTCCTAGATTAACACTCCGAGTTCTTCAACAAGATAAAAACTCAGCAAACCTGGAAATCCCCGCTTGCTGTGTTTTGATTAGTAATGGAACTCTAATGAGCAACTGATAGCTATCACTTCCTAGTGACATCTTTAATTGACGTCTTATGTCCAGCAAACTTACGTCAAACCAGGCACCTGTCAGGTGTAAATATTACCAACGTTGCCTTAAGCAATTAATTGCCTGTTGCTAGCTGTCTCGTTGCTGTTGGTGAAGCAACCCTGTTGCAGCACCCTGCTGCCCGTCGCCTGAAGCTGCTGATACTATTATCGCTGCTAAAGCGCGAACGATGGTGTGGTGTAACTAGGAGCTGAACAGCTGTCCCTCTGCAAAGACGCCCAGCAGATGCCAGCTGCCCGTGGACGCTGTCCCCCCTCCTTCTCCTCCTCGACGCGCTGAAGAGAGACGCTGCCTTTCTCCTGCAGAGAAATCCAGCTCCAGCGTTTCTGGTCTGCCCTCGCGGGTGACTGGGATACCGAGTTCCCCCTGAAGGAGATACCAGACCTCCATCATTCTATTCAGAGGTATGGTGTTGACTAAACCCTTAGTGAGAATTCTTGAAGCAAACCTTGGCAAAACCAACTTAACTTAAAGCTACTTACTTACTCCCCTCCCACGTATTAGGCTTAGGTCAGGTACACTGGGGTAGGCGTAGTTAGAAGCACCAGTTGAGTATTTTAGCCTAATGTATATATGACTGTATATATGTTTTATTACTTTTAAACCATTGTATGGCTAAGAAACCATATCAATGCTTTTACAGTATTATTTCGCAATACTTATCTTACTGTACGTACTTTTTATCATAACAAGTCTTGCAATTGTGGCAATACATTTCTCTTGTACGAGAAGAAAGACTGTTCAATAAATGTTAACCCTTTATTGACAAACGCCCGTCTCTCTATTCTCTACATATTGTGAAAGTAAACTGCACTAACCTGACTGAGTAAAATAACTGTCTATTGTTTCACACGACCCTAGAGATTGACTCTTAATCTGAGGAGCAAAGTTGTCATGTTGCACGGTTGTTGGAAAACTGAATCCCTTCTTGTCTGTGCTGATCACTTCCTATTCAGTCAAGAAAGTTTCCAGTGACCTCTGAGCTAGTTGGTAACAAACCTAATTAAGTTTAGCATAGTCAGTAGAGGCCTGGAAGATCCGCACTTCTACGTCGATACTACTGTTTATGTTATTCCAATGCGCAGGGCCTAGTGGGAAACTAGGAACTACACTACAGTTTATTCTTTTCTTCCATTTCGGTTCCCTCGGTTTCCCTGTTAGTTCCTTGCTAGTTCCCTTTTGCCTTTCTTTCTCTTTGTAAAGTAGACTCTTGCTTCAAATGAGTTCAAAACCTTCTTTATTGGCAACTCTGCTACATGGATCATACAACGATGTCCACATCTCCTAGCCCCTTCCTCAACTGTCCCTCCCCAGAATATCTACCCATACATTCCTATTCCATCAGTGATGCCTCTTGCATTCCAAACACGGAATGCTCCAACACAACACATCTTCCCCCTTTATAATAATAAATAACACTAAAAAAACTATAAAGATAAAACAAACAAAAAAATCTATGCCAACATATAATCTCTAAATCTGTGAGGAGTATGGATGACTCTTCCAAATCTTCCCAACCTCCTTGAATCTGCACAAGTTTGTTCACATAATTCTTCATTTCCCAGATCATTCCCTTCTTCAATTTCCACTCCATCTTCTACTTCATCTTCCCACAACCATTCGTCAAACATAGCTGTAGTTTCCCCCAACATCCTCCTCTTGTGCTTTTTTAACATTTTTACATTTAGCTATTCGACTCATATGCCATACCCGACCATCACTAAGTCTAGCCGAGTTTCTCAGACATTCTACAACTTTACATGGCTTTGAAAATACACTTTCTCCTTTAGCCATTTTACCCCACTTCTTAGTTTTTACCCAATCTCCAACTTCAAGTTTTTCCATCCTTGTCACATTCTTTTTTTCGAAATTTCTTTTATATACCTGTTGTGCTCTTATAATATTCTCTTTAACTTTCTCCGGTGACCATTCAATATGTTTCGTACTGTCCATCCATCCTATATTATCTCTCGTGAATGGTTCCCTACCTCCCATCATCACAAACGGACTCAAACCAGTGAGAGAAGGTGTAAGACGATAACCCCACAACATTTTTTTAAGCTCAACTTCCCAATTCTTCTTATTCTCACAAGCAATTTGGATAGTCCCTTTAATGACACAATTAAACCGCTCCACTGCGCCATTACCCGAAGGATGATATACAGACGTCAATGCATGCGTTATGCCATTCCTTTTTTTTAAATCCTCAACCTTCACTGCTGTAAAATGCGTTCCATTATCACTAATCATTCGCCATTTGGCAAGCCATGCAAAGCAATCCTAATTCCCAGTACGCGAAGTACCTAAACTCCTCCCTTGAAATCACTGAATTGGCGTCATTGTGGAAAAGGAAGCTACCTGTATCCCTATTCAAGCAGGCTGTAAAAAGGGCAGCTAACATGCATTCGCTGATCCATGACAAAACACTCTGAGACATCGCTCACACGCCTGGTTGATAATACAATCTTACAAAAAGCCGGTACCTGCAGCCTATCTAGGGCTTGCTTTTCCATCACATTTCAAACTAATGTACCTAAAACTACGTATGGGCAAATTGCCAACAAATACCGACCAACCCGGCTCGAGGACACCGGCCCAAGGGAGTGCGATCTATGTGGTGCTGCTGTACAAGACATTATTCACTTGATCTGCATTTGTCCTGCATTGGATAGTGAACGCCAGAGCCTACTAAAGGCAAAATTTAATGAAAAAGGAATTCGTACATGCCGCTCAGCGATTCTACAAGCGTTGGACTCGGTGGATCCCCAATTTATCTGTCGAACAATTAAATATGTTATTAATTTTGAAAAAAAAGAAAAAAACTTTGCAAAGAGCAATCACAAACTTGAATCTCTAGGACTCTTAATACGCATTTCCTAATATTGAATCCGCTCTTTGAATCATTAGGACACCAAAAACACCAGTGTTCTTTACCATTTTAATTAACGGTTGTTTTAACACTTGTATAAGAATGTATTTTTCTATATATTTTAAAATAATATTGCATTTCATATTGTAACGGTTTTTACTAACTATACAATAAAATAATTTATACACTTACTAATCATTCTTTTAGGCAAACCTTCTCTCAAAAATACACCATTCAGAAAAGTTATCACTGTTTCCGCATCAGCTTTCTCAACAATTTCTAAATCAACCCACTTCCTAAAGTAGTCTATCAAAACTATAATAAACTTACTCTCTCCAATTTTGTTCTGAACTGGACCAACAAAGTCAATAGCAATCAGATCCCAAACCATTTCTGGACATTGCACAGGTGACAATTGTGGCTTCATCGTTGTTAAACTTTTATCCGAATCAGCACATTCTTTGCACTCCCTCACAACCCTTTCCACCTCTATATCTACACCTGGCCACCAATATGAACTTTTAACCCTCTTCTTTGTCCTAACAATGCCAAAATACCCTTCATGACATAAATCCACTATCCTTTTTCTCAAAAGTCTTGGTGGTATCATCTTTCCTCCTCTGTACACAAATCCTGACTCAACACTCAACTCACTTCTTACTTCCCAAAAACTTTTTTCTTCTGCTGCATCTGGTTTCCTTTCTCCCCAAGCTTCCAAAACCTTCTTTTTAATTTTCTCCATCAACTCATCTTTTCCATAATGCAAAACCCATTCTCTTTTATCAATAGACCTGACGACTTCTTCCTCTACCACAGCAATTTGATAATCATCCCACTCACTCCTAGGTACTTCTTTAATTGGTAAAGGCATTCTACTCAAACAGTCCGCAATTTTATTTTGTACACCTGGACAATATTTGATCCTGTAGTTGTAATCCTGCAATCTCATTGAAAGCCTTGCTGTTCTCGCCGATGCTCTTATCATACCTTCGTAGTCCATAAATTCACTAATGGCTTATGATCTGTTCTTACATCAAACTCATTTCCCCATAAATACGCTCTGAAATGTTCCATGCCCCACACACAACCTAGGGTCTCCCTTTCTATTACAGAATAAAGTTCTTCAGCTGGTGTTAAACTCCTTGACGCAAATCCAATAACTACTTCCTTATCACCACCTTCATTCTGTGTCAAAACTGCACCTAAACCTTTTCCGCTGGCATCCACTGTTAACACACTCCTTAAATCTGGATCAAATCCCTTAATAGGTGTGGCACTGCATACCTCCCTCTTCAAGATCTCAAAACTTTCTCTACACTTTTCATTCCAGTCAAATTTACTCCTTTGTTTGAATAATTGTCTCAAATCATAAGACTTTTCCGCAAAATTTTTCACAAATTTGGAGTAATACTCCGTCAACCCTAAAAATGAACGGAGTTCATCCTTGTTCTTTGGCTCCGGTGCTTCACTCACCGCCTCTAATAATTCTTTTTTTGGAGATATACCATCAATACCAATATTATGACCCAAATAAGCCACTTTTTGTTTAGCAAACTTACATTTTCCATATTCCGCTGTTAGTCCCTTATTCCTCAAAACATTGAATACATCCTTTAACCTTTGATCATGAATCTTCCTATTCTCCCCCATTACTAATATGTCGTCTTGAAAATACAACACACCACGAATATCTCTCAAAATCTCACTCCTAATCCTTTGGAAGACTGCCGCCGCAGAGGCTAGCCCAAATGGCATTCTAACATACTGGAAACAGCCAGTGTTATAAAAGCTGTTATTTTTCTGCTTTCCTTATGTAATTGAACCTGACGGTATGCTGACGATAAATAAACCGTTGAAAACCATCTCATACCTTTTGTTTTAGCCAATAGCTCATTATCTTTGGTAAAGGATATTTATCCACTAGGATCTCCTTGTTCACACCTCTCAAATCCACACACAATCTGATCTTACCATTCGACCTCCTAGCTACAACAATCGGAGTCATCCACACAGATGACTCAATCCTTTCAATTATTCCTGATGTTTCCAACCTCATCAATTCTTTCTCTGATTCATTCCTTACAGCAAATGGAACGTTTCTCACTTTATAATTCACAGGAACAGCATTCTCCTTCAATTTTATCTCATGTTTGAATCCTTTAAGCATACCAATTTTCCCTGAGAAAACATCACTATACTCTTCTTTAATTTCTTTTGCTAAATCATCATTCTCACCCAACACCATAACTTGTTCTTTAGCATTCGGATTTAGTATTATATCTAAACTTGCCTGATCTTTCCATCCCAAAACACTTGGTCCATATTCAGCAACATACATTCTTCCCTCTGCTACTCTCCCTGTGAACACAAATGTCACATCTCTACACCCCACCATAGGAATGCTTTCCCCAGTGAAACTTCTTGGATTGATATCACTTTTCATTAAGTCAACACCAATTTCTTTCTCAAACTTTTCCTTCCACATATCCAAATTAACGATAGTATATGGCGACCCTGAATCAGCCACCAACATCTCTTTCACCCCCGCCACATCAATTTCACATTTTGGTTTACTTCTTCCTTTACTCTTAACATCTAAAATAAAATCTCTTAACATAAAAATTTCATCATCATCTTCTGAATCTTCTTCTGAATCTCGTTCTTTCCTTTCATCCTCTTCCTTTGTCACATATTTTATCCTTGTAGTTTTATCTCTCCTATAGCAAACTCTTGCATAGTGACCAATTAAACCACATACTGTACATTTCTGATCTCTTGCCCTACAAGCTTTACTATTAGCCAAATGTGTATAGCTTCCACATCTATAACACGCTAAGTTAGTTTGGCTTCCTCTTCTGTATTCATTTTTTGTTGGTTGAATATATTTCTTATCCGACTTTATATCATTAGTCTTATCTTTTTTTTCTGCACCTACACTGCTTGCTCTTATAGTCTTTCTTACAACGCACACTTCTTCTTTATCTTTTCCTTTCTCATCATCCAGAGCTGCTTTTGCACATCTGACAGATACTTCAGCTTTCCTCACTACAGCCAGTACCTTATTCAATGTTCCATCTCCCATAGCCCACAACCTTTCTTGCACCCTTTTATTATTTGTCAGCATGATGATCTGATCTCTTATCAATTCTTCTTCTATTTGTCCAAATCTACATTTCTCCGCCATTCTCCTTAAAACACTTAAATAATCATCTATCTTCTCATTCTGCTCCTGTTTTCTTCTGAAAAACTTGTACCTGTCAATAGCTACACATACTGTTGGTGCATAATATCTTTCTGAGTCATCTAACGCATTCTCGTAGACATCTGTTTCATCTTCACCTCTTTCCTTCTTCTGCATTTTCTCATATTGCCTAATCCCTTCTGGTCCTAAGGAGTGTAACAATATTCCTTTTTAATTTCTGGCGTCATATCCTCATTTTTTATAGTGAACATATAGTTTTTAAAATACACCTTTCACTCTTGCCATCTAATTTTCGGTTCTCCAGGTTCTGTCAGGAATGGTATTGGTGGCGTCAATGTAAATGTTTGTGCTGCACACATTTTCTTCTGTATATATATTCCTTTAATTGAGCTTAACAATATAGTTAACCTTCGTTACTTGTGTTTGTTGTAATTCACAAACACTACCACTACTGTCTCTCAATTTACTTTCATTTCTTATCCAAGATGGCCGTTCAAAATTTGTGTCAGTTTTATTCTTAAAACACTGTCAAAACTTGTTCCTAAATGTTACTCCATAGTTCCCTATCCAAAATGGCCGTCTACAATTGCTGCTTGTAGTATTCACAAACTTTTAAATCCCTTATTCACCATATGCCAGATGAAACATTGTTCGTACAACGATTTTTCAACTAGAACTGCACACTCGAATTAGCAATACGTGTGCACCGTTGTTCAGTGAATACGAGTCTTCCCAACTCGTTACAATGGCATTTCCCAACGTTTCATTCTTTTCTCCTTAGATCATGTACTCGAACCGGCAACAATCGTGTTCTGCCCTAAAACGAATACGAGTCTTCCCAACTCGCTAAAATGGCCTCCAAACGTGATGAGATCACACGCTCGCCAATCAGCGTGTGTGAATCTTGTGTTGCTACTAGATGTCACAATCCTCTTCCTGCACGCGCAATACTTCTCCTTCTCGCGCAATGACGTTGCAGTGCACGCGATACTTCAATCACCTTCTCTTGTGCACAACGTCCGAACCACCGCTTCACGCACTATTCCTCTCGCGCAAGGTGCAGCTCTTTGGAAACGCGCTTTATGCAGGGATTCAGGCCAAGCAACTGGCAACACTACAACGTCTATAAAATGCAGCAGCCAGGCTGGTGTTAGATATCCCAAAGTTTGAACCAGTAGTGCACAGATTAATTGGTCTTCACTGGCTGCCAATCGGCAAAAGAGTTCAATTCAAATCCCTCTGTCTGACATACAAGGCACTCCATGGAACGAGCTGGCAGTTCCTGAAAAATCACTTGAAATGGTATGAGCCTTCCAGATCCTTGAGATCCAGCCATCAGAAAATGATTCAGGTACCTAGATTCAATCAGGTTAGATGGGGTGGGAGAAGTTTCAGGCTGCACGCAGCCAGGATTTGGAACTTGCTCCCAATGTCAATCAAAAACAGCCCCTCCTTGCTCTTTTTTAGAAAAGAGATAAAAACTTGGTTGTTCACGGCAAGTCTTTAAACCTCAAATAGAAGCTAGCTGGTCTATTATGTCACACAGCGCCAAGACGCCCATGGGCAATCGTGCGCTCTATAAATGCCAAATCAAATCAAATCAAATCTCTTTTATTATATTTCAAATTCACTCGTAAGCCATTTTCCTTATGCTTCACTTCTTCTTCATTCAAATCACCGTCCTGCTCACCGCAGTCCTTTTACATCGGCCAATTTCACTTCTTCTGCATCCTTTACATTACCCAATCTTTTCCTCCTTCGTGGGTTCACGCAAAGTTGCGCATCTTCTGTCGCCAATTTGTAAAGTAGACTCTTGCTTCAAATGAGTTCAAAACCTTCTTTATTGCCAACTCTGCTACATGGATCATACAACGATGTCCACATCTCCTAGCCCCTTCATCAACTGTCAATTCCTATTCCATCAGTGATGCCTCTTGCATTCCAAACACGGAATGCTCCAACACAACTCTCTTGTTGGTTTGTCTTCTCTACTTGTTTGTTCTATAGTTCTGCCCAGTGGGTTTGCGGCAGCACCCAGGGGGCTTACAGCAGGATTCCAGGTCAGTCCAAGGCTCATCAGAGCAACGTCCACTGCTGAAGCTGGTAAGCTTTGTAAACCTATGTGTGTGCTGCATTCATAACTCGGCTGGTCAAATACACTTACCTATCATACTCTGTTTTCCCTCTGGAATAGTTTTGAGCTATGTCCACATCTTAATGGTAACATGGGCTGTCACTACTGAGACGATTCTGCAACAGTGAGCAAAATGGATTCAGGTGGTTTTCTCATTTCCTTTACCTGTTTTTTCCCAAGTTCCTGTCACTGGTAGCAAGTCTACCTGTGCTTGCGGTTGTGGATATTCAAGGACCCCTGGGCTCTTAGCAGGTCTGCACCATCAGAACCTAACATCAGTCTACTCTAAGCTTTTTCTAAGAGACGCACCCATAGTTTTACTACAATGCAAAGTAGCCATATTTTGAGTGATTTTATTAGGGTCTATCTAAAAATCATATTCAATTTCCTTCAAATACACAGATACCAGATTAAGAGCTCTCTTCCTTTCTTACCATTCATTGCACACAGCAGCGGTTCCTTCGCTAAGGTGGAGGAGTGTCGCCCCAGTGCTCTGCGAGCAGTTTAAAAAGGAAAAATTAAATGACAATAACGGATTATTATCATTTTATTTTTTCGTCCCTGTTTAGGTGCGGGCTGGACTGGCCGAACACTCTAAGTGCACATGACGGTTCAACCGGTCGTCTTGGGCTGGCCAATCAGTCATGCGCACTTTGCATGTTCTCCACCTGCTGTATTGCACAGCCTGGGTCGAGAACATGCACAATCTCATATAGTCCCTGACTGAGCGCCAAACCACGGCTCTCAGACCTATCACGACGCTGCTGTCATGGTGACAGCAGCATCATGATTGGCTAGGGAAGCCTGTGTGCTTCCTGCGTGTCAACACCCGAAAAGGACTGGGAGGCAGCGGCCGGCCTGCAGGTAAGTGGTTATTTTTTAATCCCCCGCCACCCCTATTAAGCAGCAGCCACCACTGACTGTACGTCCAAAGAGTGATCTCTGATGAGACGAGTAAGAATGAGGTACGCACACACAGGTTTCACAGCTAGCTTCCTGCTCTGCGCCATGCCAGAACAATAGCTCAAGAGCTTAGGCTAATCCCTAAGCTAACGAGTCTTCCTGAAGTAGGTTAGGTGTAACATCCAATGCTTGGCCTCTCTCAGATAGAATTGCTTGTGGGTAACTAGATTAAAGTAACATTTGTAATCTCTTAAAAATTACAAATTGGAAACAGCATTTCCCAAAGCTACGGCACATTCATTACACATTCTTATATGTATATAGAAGCTGCTACCAAGAAAATAATATTTGTTTCTTGAAATATATATTGTTGGCTACTAGACAGAGGCTGTAGGCAGCTGTGCATGGGTGTTTATGTCGTGGAAGGCCCAGAACAATGGCGCAGACGAGACACAAGGATGTTTGTCTGTAATTCAATTTTAGAGATGCACTGTGGTATAAATTGGCTAAGCTATGTAAGGATTGTGTCTAACGTACATGAGACACGCTTAATGTGGCTTCTACATTAAGGATGGTTTTACCATTTACTCGGAGCACGAGAGGGGAAGGGTCAATGGCAGATACATTTCTTTGGCTGCAGCATTAGTACTGACTCCCTCACTCTGTAAAGAAGGGAAAAAAGAGAAATAGCAGACCAAGGGGAAAACTGATAGGCCGCATTTTTTGCTAAATGAGAGACAGAAGACATAACACAGCACCCACCATTCAGTCATCTGGCACTCGTAAGTCCAGCTCTTCAAATGTGCATATACAGTATTTCTACAGTGAGAACCTGGCCAGAAGGCAGTGGAGCATTTCGGATTCTGCATTTCTAATTTCTGTCCTTTGTTCTCCACTTACTGCTGTTACTGTGTATGGCTAGTATGAATTCAACACTGTTACCATTATGGTTAGACTTAACTGCAAACCCCTGTTGTATTTGGCACAAACAGACACTCTGATGAAAGTCCTTTCATTAGAAGACTTCAATTTACTTTTGATAACTTTAATCCTATCGCAGTGTGTGGATCACCACTGGTCTCCCCGCGGATTGTAGGAGGACAAGATGCTCAGGATGGGGCATGGCCCTGGCAGGTCAGCATCTATGTGAACAGTCACCCCCATTGTGGAGGATCACTCATCGCCAACCAGTGGGTGCTCTCTGCGGCCCACTGCTTCTCCCCGTAAGTATGAAAGAACTCATGAAGCGCCATGGTGGGGATGAGGAACTGTGTTGCTGTGAAGGCAGTTTGTGCTTAAGTTTTCATAACCTTTTACCCACAAAAGATAACCAGACCAAATTTGCATCTTCTCCCCTCCCACATGATGGGCATTCTAAAGATATCCAGGGTTTATGGGAGGCACTGAGAAAATAGCCAAAATGTAGCAAAAGTTGGAGATTTTTAGGGGAAAAAAGGAAAAAGATATTTGCAAGAAAATTTGTTTTTTCCTGAAGGTGGCATCAACAAAAGGTTTGCTATGCTAAGATTGCCTTTTTCCATGTTCTCAAGACAGGCAGAGTTGTACAAAAAATCTTTTTTTCAACACAGTTTTTGCAATTTTTTAAGTGATAGTTATTATTTTGTATTTTTGCTGTTTTTTTTGCGGGGGGCAGAGTTGTTAAAGTCATGGGAAAACCTGGAAACTGTACATTTCTAAAAAGTAGCACGCTTTTCCCCCCATACTGGCGGCTGGATTTTCCTGATGCAATTTGTGTGTGCTCTCTTTCCAGGTAAAAGTTGCCCCTGAACTATTGTAATATTGTTTTGAAAGCATGTGCAAGTTTATGGATAAAAATAAAAGAGCAGGGCAGAGCCAAGCGGTCCATTATGGCGGGCGCCCTCTGAGTGAGCTCCGCGAGCCCGGGCCAATATCCTCCAGTAATCCTCCTGAATCCAGTTCATTCTTTCGGGGGCGGCTGTCTGTGCCACCTGACACCCCCCTGGTGGCGTTGAGGCTGCATTTAGAGTAGAACAATTGCCGCGGAATGCCACATGGCCTGTGATTCTGCAGTCCGGTACACACTGTGGGCCGCGTCCGCAGCAGAGTTATACGCGCCTCCCGAAGGGGGCTGGGCCCGGCCATGCAGACTTGTCTCTGGGCCCTGTGCCGCAGTGTTGTTGAGCCCGGCCTGGAGCGTATACAGGAGGTTTAGCGAGAGACAGGTGGGCCGCCGACATCGAGAAAGGCCTGGGCAGGGCTGGTGGCCCGATCATCCTTGGCTGGCGGCGCCTATCCAGGGGAGGCGCAGAGACACGGTGAGTGACCGGACTGCGGCCCCTGAGGCACAGATCCTGCGACAGTGGTGCATGATGAGGTGAGGAACCTCCTTGGGAGGGGGCATACTCCCTGTGGCGGTCCCACTGCGGCTTGTGGCCGGAGGGCCTCCCTCGGCCCTCCGCTAGCGCACCACCAGCTGCTGCCCCCTTGAGTCACTGTCTGAATACAGAGGGCTGTGTCTTTGGTGCAACGATCAAGGGCAAGGTGTCTAGACCTGGAGAGACCCCCTACACAGTCGGCCACTATATAAGAACAGCAGGACATGCAGCGGTGAACCCTCCTGACCTATGGAGCGCAGCTAATTTTGCAGGAAGGAGTGGGTGGGCGGTCAGAGGTAGACAATTTTGTGACCCTGAGCTCCTTTTTCGGCTGGGCCTAGAGGGGGTGCCTGAGGCCCTGGCTCATTCTGGGACAAGGCGAGAAGTAGCTGTGACAATCCCCGGTGTCCGGAGCTAGGGTGCTACTTGACCTGAGGGGGCAGCCAGAATCTGGAAACTCGGTCTTGACAACAACCCGCTGTGCAACATGTCTAAGGGCAAGACCCCCGGGCTGGCACTAAGCAGAGCACCATAGACAGATTCACGGTGACAGCAATAAAACCCGGACAGCGTGGCAAGCCTACCAGACAAGCTTCCCTTCTAGCTGCCTTTACCCAGTCCAGGCAGGCACTTGAGAGAGACCCAAATTGGCGCATTGGGTATAGAGGTGAGGCTGCTATGTCAAGCCCTTCACAACGCCGTGGATCGCATAACGGAGACTGAGACAAGTGTCACAGGGATGGAAGACGCTGTGTCCAAATTCCAACACAAAGTTGCTGCCTTGGACTAACTAACCAAAGGTCTGGCCCTGTGGCTGGTGGACGCAGAGGTACTAGCACGACGAAACAACCTCAGTTTTGTGGGTAGTCTCGAAAATTGTGAGGGGAATGACGCAGGAAAGTTCCTCACACGATGGCTCAACTCCTGGATCACTGAGAGCGCACTCTCCTCGTGCTTTGTGGTCGAACGTGCACATAGGGCCCTGCAGCAGTGGCCTCCGCCACGGGCTAGACCACATTCTATGATTGCACGAATCCTCAATTTTCACGACTGGGATATCATTTTGCAGCAGACAGGGCTAAAATCGGACTTATTTAAAAAAATATATTTTTATTGTTTTTCCAAAAATATGCACAGTACAGCTCTATGGAGAATTATAACACCAATAAACCTCACAACAACTCTGTGACCCACTGAATACGCAGCAACATAGTACTTCTGTATACCTAATCGCCATCATGACACACCTCAATAAATCGTTACATTTGTTCTTACAGCACCATGTCATTATCCAGACTGTTGAGTGGTGTCCGTTTGCTGAAGAAGATGTTGTCTGAGCGGTTACCATATGTCTCTTGGCCTCGATATCATAGGTAGTTCCTCCGCATATAGTGCCAGTTTCTCATTGCAATATACCATCGGCCATATTCATCAACATGAATTGCGCTCGCAAATGGCCAGATTCTGAGAATCTGGCCGTTTGCGAGTGCGATTTTTGCATTTGGGATTCATCATCCCAAATGCAAAAATCGTTATTACCGAAATCGCATATTTGCGAGGAATTGGATTTAAGGAATCTCTAATAGAGATTCCTTAAATCCAATTAATCAACCAATTGAAAATTGCGAATTCGCAATATTTGGTCGCAATTTACCACCAAGTCTGACTTGGTGGTAAATTGCGAAAAAAGAGTAAAAAGCACTTTAGTGCATTTTTTTCTTTTGCATGTTACACACACACATGTCCTCTGGACATGTGTGTGCGCAACACCTGTTCAAATGTGCATTTGAGGGGTGCTACAGGGTGTCCTTTGGACACCCCTGGCACCCTTCAAATCGCAATCTTATTTGCGATTAGCAAATTGCTAATCGCAAATAAGGAATACTCCCCATTCATTCCTATGGGCCTTTTGGCCCATAGGAATGAATGGGGAGTTTTTCCTTATTTGCGATTAGCAATTTGCTAATCGCAAATAAGGAATCAGTAGGAATCGCAATAAATTTTGCTAATCCTACATGAATCCCGTTTTGCGAGTCCTTAATAGCGAATCGCTATAATTCGCTATTAGGGCCTCGCAAAACGGGAGATTGATGAATCAGGCTGCATATCCTTAATCCACAATTTAATAGTTGGGGCTAAGACACTTTCCCAATGTAGCGCCACTCAACCCTTAGCCATCAGGAGTACAATACAAACAAACTTTCCCACTGCTCCTTTCAACTGCGGCACAAAACACAGCAAGCATACAGCAGGTGAACATAGCAGCGTGGTCCCGTCATTTCTAGTAGCCGCTGCACCACACTCTCCCAGAACAATAACACACATCTACACTCCCATGCAAGGTGGAGGAAGTCAGCGTCAGGTTGACCGCACCGCTTACAATAACTCATGTCTCTAAGTCCATATTATGAAGCCAGACCGGGGTGTAGAAAGCTTGGTGGACATATTTCAAATGAATTATGCACAAATTCCCGTTAGGAGTAAGGGACCCCGTCAGCCTACAGATACGCACCCAATCTGTGTCTGATAATTGAGAAGTTAAACTTTGGTTCCAGCGAGCAAGACTTCTGTCCGGCGCATAAATCCTCTCCCCCCTCACCTTCTTATACTGTTTAGTGATCAATTTGCGTCGTGATGGTGCTACCAGTAGTAGCTGTAGGGTTTGTAATCTTGGTGGTTCGTGTGGGTATATATGATAGTGATTACTAATCGCGCGTCTCAACCTGAAGATGGTAAACTGAAACAGCAGTGAGGGATTTGTGATGTAGGACAGGTGTTCCTCCGGAATTAAACGCCCCTCCAGAAATATATCCCGCATGTTTACGATCCCTACTACCCTCATGGTTTTGATGGGGCCTTCCTCTTGTGTGACAAAGAGGGCTGCATGGTGTGCTATGGGTAGTGCTGGTGCGTATTAAGGTAATTTATCAGTAAGTTTACCTATGGCCTGCCACGCTCCTATAGTTGCGTCTACTGAATTAATTTCTGCGCGGGGTGTGTGCCTGCGGTTATGTGTGATAACCCCTGCCAGCGGAACCGGGTGTGTATCCCCATCTTCTACCGCAACATGCGGAGTGAAAGCGGGTGGCTGGAACCAATAATATGCATATTGTGCCTGCAAACATGAATAATAAAGATAGAGGTCTGGCGCATTGAATCCACCCCTGGCCTAATCCTGCGTCAATGTAGCCCAGTTCACTCTGGCCTGCTTACCTCCCCATATCAAGCGAAGGAGCAAGGTTTGCACCTCCTTGAAGAATTGGCAAGTCAATTTAATCGGGATGTTTGTGAACAAGTAGAGGAGACGCGGCAATACAACCATTTTGATTATCGCTATTTGATCAGCAAGGGAAAGCGACAACCTGTTCCACCTATCCACCTGCTGCTCAAATGTCATGCATGCCCTGCCATAATTTTCCCTGAAAACTATAGTTCAGGAGTTTTGCTATGATGGGTCTCGCACCAGTTGGAGGGAGCGGCGCCAGTGATCTATGCGCCCTTTCAACAATAAAGACAGACGGGAAGGTGTCTTTACCTAGCAGCACAATCAGTAGGGACTCAATATAGCGTTCCATGGGACCAGTATTGTTCCATTCCGCAATCCCCATGAAGCGCAGGTTGTTGCGACGAGACCTCGCTTTTAAGTCTTCTGATTTCGCCATGAGTGTCGCCAGCACTTTGTCCGTTCTTTCCTGTTTAGTTTCAGTTTGGCGCTGCGCATCCTCAGCATCAGAGATCCGCCTCTCCGCCATGTCTATCCGCTCCGTGTGCCGATCCAGCCTTTCGGAAATGCGCTCCACTCCATAGATCAGTGAATCAATCTTTCCGTCTATGTTGGTTAGCGGCGCTTAGATCGTCGAGAACATGGTTTGAAAGTCCACGGCAGTATTGGGCTGCGTACTCACCGCAGGCGCTGATGTTTGTTCCGTCCCAGGGTTGTCCGCCATTTTCTTTGCCTGCTCACAATTAAGTCAGGGCTGATTTCGGTCTGGCTGGCCCATTATTGCTGTTCAGTGGCCTACAGAGCGCCAAAACGTTGATTCGCCACAGGCAGGCCTGGGGGCCTCGTTCCTCTGGTTAGGTAGCGCGATGTGTGCGCAGTTAGTGGAGATGGACGTTCTCGGGCCCCTAGTGTGCGTACAATAGGGCAGCAGAGGCTCTTCAGAGATGCTCCCGCTCACCCGCTGCCTCACAATCTGAAAAGGTTTGTGGGTGTCAGAGCCATTGATGCAGCCTGCCTCGGTAGCAGCAATTAGCTGGCGCACTCTGGACGTCAGTACATGGCGGGCATACAGGGGCAATGTGAGTGGATCAGGGTCTCCAGCAAAGGGTTGCCCGCTGCGCGGTCCCACCTCCACGCCAGCGGGGGCCCGATATTCCGGCCAACAGCAACGCCAGTCAGAGGGGCGGGGGGCACAGACGAGCAGCCCTCAGGTAGCGCGGGGCCCACCTGCAAACGCCAGGCACGCCAGCTGAGCCAAGATCCTCCTGCCAACAGCTAGGGAGGGGCGCGCCAGTATGAGGCAGAAGCACTGTCCTTGGACAGGACCCGCAGTGCCGCCTGACACCGCTGCAGTCCGCTCCGCCTCTATCGCCGCTGGTCCTCAATCACGCTCGCGGCTCGCCTCCGCAGGCCGCCCCACCTTTATTCCTCTGAGCGGTCAGGGTCCCCGGCCCCCGCAACGTCGTCACAGTCAGCCGCACGGCTCCACCAGCGGCGTCCCCACAAGCAGGAGAGGGACCGCACAGCCGGCTCTCCGCAGCCTCAACGTCTCCGCCCACTCGAAGCCGCAGCTGCGTCTCTCACAGGCCCTGCAAACGCCGACAGCACCAACGTCGTTATCTGTGTCTTCCCGGGAGGTCGCACCTTCGGATGTCGGCTCAATCGGATGTCACGGTGCTCTGGTGAGTAGATCTGTGGATTCTGGTTGACAATACAGGCTGAAAAAGGAGGATAAGTTTAGGCGACCGCAAGGAGCTCGCCTACGAAGCGGCCATCTTGCAGGCCGGTCTAGCTCAGCCCCCTTAAATCGGACTTATATGACTTATATTATGATTCCCATTGTATTATGATCTTCCTGGACTACACAAAAATGGTCCACTAGCAACGCCAGTCTTTTATAGCCATGAAGGCCCGGCTTCAAAACCTCGAGGTGTCATATATTATTCTATAACCTGCCCGTATGCGGGTATTTTTTAACGCCTGCATCCTCTTCTTTGACACCCCAGAGGAAGTCTTTTTATAGACTGATGAACAGCGGACCCTGAAACCACACATTCCACAACAAAGAAGCTCTGACTAACAGGGGAATCTAGCCGCTCACAGTCAAAGCCCGCAGATAAACGAAGACATTGCTCTAGATCTACATGGCGCTCCAAAAATAATACCTCGGAAAGCATGCCGCCCAACAAGAAAATGATTCTCACAGTCCTGTTGACTGATCCTCCTCCGAGGGGGCAGCCCCTGTTTTATTTAGTACACATATGATGGTACTCAGGACAGTATGGGCCAATCGGTCAGGAGTGCTCCAGACCCCCACTGAACTTGGGACACCATTGGGACTTTGGGGATCTATTGGAGAGACTGTTCCTCGCCTCCCTGTTGGTGGTGGGGGGCAGCGCTTTCCGCGATAGATACTTCTGTCGTTTTGAGGTATTAGGGTGGGATGGGAGGGGATGTTGGTATACATATTTTGTTTGTAGGGTTCAGATCCAGTTTCGCTGCGTAGCTTTAATGTCCCTGAATTCGCACTGCCATGAATTCCCTGCTTCTGAGTATTGACCCCCTATAACGCAATGGTGGCCCAATTAGGGTAAGAATGTATTCATAAGGAATCTTTTGGCTTCCAATTTGAACGCCGTCGTTGAGGAGATTCTGCGAACTTCCGGTGGAAGAGAGTTCCATATCTTTGGGGCCGTGCCGGAGAAGGCTCTGAGACAGGATCTCTTTTTGCGGAGGATGAGTGGTTTCAAAAGCAAAGTAGTGGCACTTTTTGAGGCTCTTGCACCACAAGATAGCTCAAGTTTTTGTGCCAGGTACCTGGGAGTATTGAAGTGAAGGGCTTTGTGTGCCAGAACCGCAATCTTTAACTGAATTTGTGCTTCGTAGGGCAACCACTTAAGAGATTTTAGGACTGGGGATATGTGCTTAATCTTTCTGGGGAATCCTACCTGTTGCACACGCCGTAGCCTGCCAATTTAGCTGCTGTTGGGTACATTTCGTCCCCCTCCCGCCGCTGCACCAACCACCCAGCGGCCGCCGAGCGGAGGGGGGCACTTTGCACCGGAGGCGTAAAAACTTCACTTCCCGCCTGCCCTAGCGGCATCACGGAGCCAGAGCGCGCCAGGCGGCGCTTCAAAGAGGCATCACCCCGGTGGAGCGGGTGACGCTGCTCAATCTTTCTGGGGAATCCTACCTGTTGCACACGTCGTAGCCTGCCAATTTAGCTGCTGTTGGGTCCATTTCGTCCCCCTCCCGCCGCCGCACTAACCACCCAGCGGCCGCCGAGCAGAGGGGGGCACTTTGCACCCGAGGCGTAAAAACTTCACTTCCCGCCTGCCCTAGCGGCATCACGGAGCCAGAGCGCGCCAGGCGGCGCTTCAAAGAGGCGTCACCCCCGCGTCGCGGGAGCGCCCGGGCAAAGGGCGGGCCCTCTGTGGCCCTCAGAGGCCCGAGGAGACTAGACTGGGCCGGAACCCCTGGCTGTCTGTTTACACTTATTGACCATCTGAGTAAGTCCTTCATTTTACTTCCTTAATAACATTATAATGTCAACGACGGCCTTAAGTCCTGAGATCGTCACCTCTGAAAAACCTGGGAGCTTGTCAAATGGAACTCTGGACAACTACTTCCTTAGAACTGGTCCTGAAACTCCTAAAGAACTAACTCTAGCTGAGCGGGGGTAACAACGTCGCCGCTCGATTGAAAGCATTAGGAACAGGACTTTGATTGACCCTATTCCAGTAGCTAATATTACTACTGAGGCGAGCCAGTATGGCAATGACGATATTGTATCCCTGGATAGTGTGCCTCTTCTATTTAGAGATAGCATGCCTACACCCAGTACCTGCCATATAAAAGCTGCGAGTTTCACCTTACCCCACAACCCCACTAGCTTATCCAATATAACGGAGGTGCTGATAACACCAACACCTATGCCATCTAAAACTACACGAAACAAGATCAAGAAAACAATGCTGCACAAAACCTATGGCCCACCCCCAACTAAAAAAAGACGCAAAGGGTGGAACCATATAAACAAAAGTTGAGCCATTCCGATTTTGGCAAAAAAGTCAAGCCTATCATTATCAACGAACATTGCACTATATCTATTAATGACAATGAGGGAATAGTTACAGTACCCTCACCATCCCTAGTAACTACAGACAAAGACAGGGAGGATAGTACTGACACAACTTTAGCTGACACTGCGCCACAACCAGCGCATACCAGCGTCACACTAGACAGCATTGAACATATAATTAGGAGCTACACTCTAGCAATTGTTGAGAGATTAAAGAGGGTGGAGGAAAGACTTGGGAAAATAGAGCTGGAACTGGGAAGTAAGGAGATCCCTACCAGGGGGGCTGTAGCAAATAACGCTGCACAAACCATTCCAACGTCTACTGAAACCACCACTTGTGCCCACAATCCTCCAGCTAATCTGATAACTGCAGCTCCTAAACCCTCTCAAAATACAAATACAAATCAACCTAAACCACCTCCTACAAAGCTGATAAACAAACCCAACCCTACTCCTGTCATCCCAGCTAGCAAGCCATTGAAGGGTTTGGGAACTCCATCCTTGGGGACAGCTAGAATAGAAGGGGGAAGCACTAGGCACACACGGGGGTCACTAAAGAGGGGTCCATTAACAGAACTTCCACCGGAAGCAGTGCCTTTCGTGGTGGTTCTCACGGGTGTGCCAGAGCTGAAAGAGAACAAGCGGGAAGGATACGCCCAGCTCAAGAACAAAATCATGCATTGGCTGAGTATATACCGGCCAATTGCAAGTAACATCAACGGCGAAATAGTACATGTTCGCCGTCTTCAGTGGTTAGGTGGCAGACCTAAGGATATTGAGGGAGATGTGGTGGTAGTCAATTTCAGAGACCAAAATGCTGTCCACTACATACTAAATTGGCCTACAGGTAATGCCAACAACCGCATTACCCCCCGTCCCCTAACGTATTTCTATCCAAGATCTATAGTGTTCCCGCCTCAGCATCCACATAGACAAGTTTACTCTAATAATTATTTTCCTATCACACAGAACATTAGGAACCCTGCATATGCGCATTATCCAGTACCTGCCCCTGATCCATATGGGTGGAATATTGTACCCCCTAGGTTCAATACAACTGCCCACAGGAGAATGGACCATCTAAAGCCCTTCACGCCATTGGAGACAACAAATAGGTTTATTTTACTAAATGGATTGGATGATTGTGACTGACGTTCACAGAACAGATGGGATGGGGGCAGTGGAATACATATACTTAACATGGAGGGCACTGATGAGGAAGATGAGGTAGAGGGAAACTACAGGGCTAATAGTATAAGTTGTGTAACAGGCCCACTTATGGGGGGGACTAATATAGCCGGTTACCTTCGGCCAGTATGCGGCACTTTAGTATTACAAGACAAAGATGTAAACTTATGTCACGCTGACCCCAAAAATACAGAGACAGTTACGGTCTCAGGGGCCAATTTGTGTGACACTGAAGTTACATCCGACCCAAATACTGATTTTACTAGAAAGGGAGAAATGGTGACTGTCACATCCAAACACAGAGTAGGCACTACAAATCAAATAAATTGTCTCACGGGACAAACAGAAGTGGTTGCCAGGGGTCTACATGTTAATCTTCAAGGATCCACGGAGTCTATTGATCCCATAGGATCTACCACTCTTTTTGGGGAACCACGCCTATGGCGCAATCAGGCCCAAAATGAAACGTCTAATGTCCCGGGTGGACAGTTCTTAGTATCCTGGAACGTGGCAGGTCTTAGGAACAAGATGGCCTCAAGGGACTGGACCGACTTCATTGTTAATTATATGATAGTCACCATGCAGGAAACCTGGGCAGTCGAACCCCAAAATAGATTAGGATATTTACAATTCACGATAGCCGCAACCCATTCCAACAAGGAAAGGCCAATGGGGGGTCGAACAAGTTGGGTCAAGCAGGATGACAGATACACAACAACTCAGCTAGTAACCAATTCTAAAGATATATTGGCGGTAAAGTTAAAATCCCCTGTGTTTGGTGAATTAATAATTTTTAACGTTTATGCCAGGGGAAAACCGGGAGGGAAACCGTCAGAGACAGTTGAGGCATTGGGCCATTATGTGAGAGCATGGAGGGGAAATGCAAATGTTTTAATATGTGGTGATTTTAATTGTTCCTTTGAGCCCTTGGATCAAAGTGATCTAGAACTCACCGAGGCAGAAGATATCTGCTGGCAAATCCCCTCACTTAATATACCCCCAATAAAGAGGTGGACTCAAGCAGCTCTCCAACTCAAGACTTTCAGTCTTGAGTGTGGGCTTAGAGCAGTAAACGGGAGAACACATGGGGATAGGCAGGGCAATCCCACATTTAACAATAGCTTGAGTACAAGTAGAATAGATTACATCCTAGTGAACTTGGAATTTTGGTGGTCTATATGTGATATGACCATAATCCAAAGAATAGAGAGTGATCATAACCCACTCAGCCTAGAGATACAGCTCCTTAAGGGCCAGGGAAAAGATGAAATAGAAACATTGGGTGACATTATCCTGGCAAATAACACACGGCGGCTGAGATGGGCCGAGTGTTTGGGTAATCCTCACTCTATTGCAGAAATGGACGCCCTTGTAAAGGCCGCTCCTGCAGATTTACAGGGTCATTCATCCAAGGACGATTATGAGACTAGGGTGACTGATATCCATACAACCCTTTTTTTAAAACTCGGCACATTTTTTAGTAAGTCAAGTAAAAATCCTTTGCGTAAAAGTAGACGGAAACCCGATTCTTGGTACGACAAAAATTGCAGGTTAGCATACAAGTCTTTAGCACTAGCGGTGCAAACCACTGATAGAGAGAAGATACAGGGCGCTAGACGACACTATAAAAAAATACAACAAGAGGCAAAAAACGCTTGGGACAACAATTATTGGGAAGAATTATATGAGGCCAGTAAGTCCAGAGACATGACTGGTTTCTGGAACTTAGTGAGATGGGGCAAGGGGAATCAAAAACCGCAGCCCGTAAATTCTGTCCCTCCAGAATGCTGGATATCGCATTTTAAGTCCCAGTTTGCTAACACAAATAGTGTATCTACAAATGCTCTGGAATCTATCAGTAATTGCATATCTACAACTACACTAGTGTTTAGTCGGAGAGACGTTGAATGTGCTCTCAATTCAATACCAAGAGGAAGAGCCCCAGGCCCGGACAAAATTCCAGCAGACCTTTTTTTACATAGTAAAGAGGTCTGGGTCCCATATATTGAACTGCTGGCAAATGCTATTGCCAGGGGCTCGACCTTGCCGGAACTATGGAGGGGAGCTGAAATCATACCTATCTTTAAAAAAGGTGATCGTGCAGATCCTGCTAACTACAGGCCAATCAGCCTAATAGCATGTATTCAAAAGGTAATGGCCAGGATGGTTCTTTTTAGGATACAGAACTGGATAGAGGATTCGGGGGTCATGTCTACGCTTCAGGCTGGCTTCCGCCCCTCTACCAGTACAGTGGACCAAGTTTTTAGGTTTTCGACAATATACTGGAAATGGGTGATTCTTGGGGGCGGCACATTAAATGCAGCCTTTGTCGATTTAAAAGCGGCATTTGACCTCGTGCCACGAGATAGGCTGTGGCAAGCGTTTCATGAACAAGGCATGCCACATGAACTCCTCACAGTTCTGATTAAATTTCACGAAAATAATTACGCGCAGGTCAGATGGGGAAACCAGAGCCAAGTTACAGACAGATTCCCAACAGAAAGGGGTGCGTATTGGCTCCAACACTATTCACGCTATACATTAACCGGGTTATAGATTATTATAGGGATGTACACACAGATGCACCCAAACAAAATGGCATTCCAGTTCCCCTGTTAATGTTTGCAGATGACACCCTTTTAATCTCCAAAACACAGGAAGGGCTCCAGAAAGCAATTGGGTGTTTTGAAAAATTCTGCAATGACTATGGCCTTGTTATAAACGTGTCTAAGACAAAATTTATGGTGATGCACAGGCACAGGAGGATAAGGGGCAGAGTTTCCATGAATGGCGAATTGCTAGAACAGACAGACAGCTTTAGCTATCTGGGCATTACATTGGGATCACGGCTAGAGTGGAAGCCTCACATGTCTTATCTAAAAACCAAGCATGCACAATTGGCAGGTGTTTTACTGAGAGAGTTTAAGTCCTCGGTCACAAAACCAATAGCCCCAGTACTTAAAATATATGACACAAAAGTGAGATCTTCTATGTTATATGGGGCGGAACTGTGGGGGGTTTCCGATGTTACGGCCTTAAAAAATGCACAAAATAAATTTTTAAGATGCATAACAGGGCTCCCACAATCAACACCAATTATACCTTTGTATATGGACCTGGGCTGTCATAAAATAGAGGACATATGCAGTTTCAGACCTATTGCTTATTGGAGGAGACTTTGGGTTACGCCTGAACTCTCTCACTATGCCCTAGCACTTCTGGAAATACGAAATATGGACTCTGGGGGAAAAATACTGTGGTTCAGGAAGGTTAAATCCTTACTTAAGGCCTTAGGGATGGGGGATTTATGGGAAAACCTGAGGAGAACATCTTCCCATCCAAACAAACTTTGAAAGTGGCTTACTGGGCACATGTAACCCAAGAGGAGTTCCAGAAACATACAGCTCCATCGCTCAGAGGAGTCTTTTTGGAGCAGAAACATATCCCTGTGTATGAGAGTTATTGGGACTTTATTACAATACCATATGATAGAAAACTGTTCCATCAGTTTAGGGCAGGAAACCTTCCAATCAAAACATTCACTAGCAAATGGTCTAGTAATACAGATGATCAAATGTGTCCTTTTTGTTTAGTACACTCTGAAAGTATAGCCCTTGTGATGTTTGTGTGCCCAATGTACAAAGCTCCTCGCCACAAATGGATCAGGCCGATCTGTATACAAAAGGGTATCCAGAGTGGGACTGTAGCACTCAGAATTCTCAAAACTGATTGCTCTGAAAGTGTGGCGGTTGCGCTTGCAAATTTTTTTTAAAGTGGACGTGGCTAATAAGAAGGGATACGTTGAAAGTATTGTAGCCCCCATACATACAATCTGATATTTACGCAGGAAATCAATCGGTATTAATTTTAATGATTTTATTAAACACATTACTTATTTTTTTTAACTAGTTGTGTCGAAACACCTAATGTGTGGATAATAATAATTGGATGATTAAGTGATGTATTCCCTTGTAAATATCTAATAAGGATGTAATAATGATGAAATGTTGATTTTAATATGTCTATGTATATCTTTTATGACTAAAAGTCGAAATAAAGACTAATTTGAATTGAATTGATATGTGCTCATTTCGTTTGGTGCCTGTAACCAGTCTAGCCACTGTGTTTAATGATGCCCTCAGTGGAGCCAGGGTGTATTTGGGAAGGCCACAGGGGGTAGCGTTGCCGTAGTCAAGCCTCGACAAGACAAGCGCTTGAACCACCTGCTTGAAATCATTTTGCGGAAGGAAAGTTTTGATATTTCTGAGTGTCCTCATCAAGTGGTTTGCTCCCTTACACACCTTGCTGATATGATTTTTCATATTTAGGTGCTTGTCCATGGTGACTCCAAGTGATTTGGCTGAATCTATTATGAGAGGGGTGCAGTTGAAGGCAGTGAGGTGACTCAACCTCATGTTTATCTTGGGGATGTGGTTGGGAGGGGAGATGAGCAGGAATTCTGTTTGGTGGTGTTGAGCAGGAGATGGTTCTCAGTTAACCAGTTTTGAGTTGACGTTAGGGTAGTGTTGAGGGAGATGATGTTTTCCGGGGAATAGATTTTCAAATAGAGTTGTGTATCGTCCTCATACATGTGGAAGAGAATGTAAGTGGAGTTTAATGAGTTAGCTAAAGTTTCCAAGAACAGGTAGCGCACTGCTCTGGACAGGTGTATGTGGTGAGCTGGAATACGAGGAGCATGCAGGACAAGATTAAGCGTGGCGCAGTGCTCCGTCAAGCTAAGCATATGCATAGGTGTGGATGTTCTCCTATTGCAAGAGACACACATGCTAGGCACAAAAACATCCTGCCTGGTTCAATACAGGTATATACACACTGTCCATGCCGGCTTTACACAGGGCTCGCGAGGTGTAGCTATCCTGATACACCGTAGGGTCGCGTTTACACTGGTGCAAAAATGGCTGGACACCCAAGGTAGATAAATATTTGTACATGGGATTATTGCTGGGGAGCACATAGTGCTTGGCAGTGCCTATGCCCCTCCTCCCCTCGGCCAGAGCTTTCTAGATCACTTGGTTGGGATCTCGGGCGTCCTGCCTGATGAACTTGCAGTGGGTGGTAGAGATTGGAATGATGTGATGTGCCCCAACATGGATAGGTGGCACCCTGCCGGCTCTACCACAAAATCCCCCAACGCCAAACTACAAACCATGGGCGAGATGGTGGGGTGGGTGGCCACCTGGAGAGTGCATAACACTACAGATGCTGGATGCACGTTCTACTCCCATTCACACTCCTCCTATTCTAGGATCGACTACATATTCGTTCCCCGTGATTTTATGCTTAGGGTGCCGTTGGCGACAATCCATCCTAGAGGTCTCTTGGACCATTCTCCTGTGGCAGTTCAACTCCTGATAGGCCTGAGTCGACCCCCGTTCAGGTGGAAGCTCTCCGTGTGGCACTTGCAGAGTCAGGCTTATCGCACACATATCCGCAAAGCACTCTTAGAGTACATGTCACATAACAACAAAACAGCATCTTCCGCCTGCATCCTGTGTGAGGCAATTAAGCCCACAATGTGGGGAGTGGACGTCAGCTTCTGCGTGGCAGAGCGCAGGCGACGGAAACAGTCGCTTATCCAGCGAGAGGCACAACTTATGGCATTAGAGCGTGCTGCTCGGGGCGAGGATGAGGCGGTTGTGCATCAGCAATTGTGCCTGATGCAGCAGCAATATCGCAGTGAGCTGATGGAGGAGGCGCTCTGTTCATGGCTCTCCACACAGAGTAGAATTTATCAATGGGGTGATAAATCTGGCAGACTCCTCTACAGGTTATGCCAGCAGGCTCAGGCGTGCATTCCCCTCCAAGGAATCTGCTATTCTGATGACGTGCTAATGACAGATCCAGGGGCGTTTGCCAATAGCTTCACAACATATTACCAGTCTTTATATGCACACTGCAGGGCTCTTGAGCCTCCAAGATTGAACAGTTCTTCAACGACATTCCCCTGAAGGCCCTCTCTGAAGAGGCCCGATAATCTCTTGATGTCCATTTGAACCTGGAGGAAATGACCGCTGCTCAGGCGGACCTGGGCACTGGAAAGGCACCTGGCTCCAGTGGTTTCCCAAGTGAAATCTATAAAACCTACATGGCCCAGTAAGGCCCCCATTATCTAGCTGTGGTGCAGGAGGCAGCTTAGACCGCGTGTATGCCTGCAGATTGTAGACATACGGAAATTGTTGTATTCCAGAAACCGGGTCGCCCCCCAGAGCTCCATGCCTCCTACTGGCTGATCTCCCTTCTAAATGTAGAGGCGAAGCTCCTGGCTAAGGCACTCGGCACCAGACTCATGGCCAATCTCCCTAACTTGATCCACCCAGATCAGATGGACTTCATGCCTCGGTGGGCCACACAGCACAACATTTGCCACATTCACAATGCAGTTGCCACAGTGGACTATCTTCTTCGCCCACCTGCCCTACTTCTAGCTGACATTGACAGGATTTATTACTCCATCAGCTGGACCTATTTATTCATTCTCCTTGAACGCCTGAACTTCGGTCCACAATTCATATCGTACATATGTATGTTATATCAGGGATTGACTGCATTTGTTCGTATTCTAGGCAGCGTGTCCTCATCATTTCCAATTGACAGGGGCACCAGACAGGGCTGGCCACTGTCCCCATTACTGTTTGCCCTGGCCATTGAGCTGCTGGCAACCTGGGTCTGCCTGGACGCTCGGATCTTGAGCTTTGAGTAGTCCACTGACATCTCAGACTGAATAGCCCTGTACGCGGACGACGTACTCTTTTTCATGACAGACCCTCATAGGACAGGCCCCCGAATGCTCCAAATAATGAGAGTTTTTGGTGAGACGTCGGGTCTCTTCATGAATGTGAACAAGTCCACACTACTTGGGTCTCCCGGCGACTATAGATGGGCTGCAGATCTTTCCCAGACGCAGGATGGTATGAAATATCCAGGGTTTTTATTGCAGATATACAGGAGATCTCCAGGGCACGCAATATAGATAAGGTCAAGGCTGAGTTGCAGTCATGGGCGGGTTTAGTCCTCTCTCTATACAGCTGGTCGGTCTCCCGTGGACTTGTATCAGGTACAGAACCACCCCTACCCCATCCCGCACACATGGTTTAAGCAGATCAACTCCTTGCTGAGCGGGTTTCTGTGGGGGGGGTGGGACGGTCAGACTGGCACTCTATCTGCTTTCTCTCCACTTACTGTGGGGGCATCGCAGCCGCTGACATATAGTCGTACTATGCAGCCTCTTATCTACAAATACTAAACGACTTTTGGTATGGCTCGCGAGATGAACCTGCGTATGCCTTGGAGAGATGGTTGCTAGAAGACCCTTCACTTCGCAGATACCTATATGGCAGTCTAAACATTCAGGCTCTTCCCCAGCCACCAAAGTGTTACTGACAACATGGCGACAGCCCCTTCGTCGCATAGACTGGCAGAACCGTCTCACACGTGAGGCCCCACTCTGGTGCAACCGCCTCTTTCCACACCTGCAACAGCTGCGGGACTTCCATGGTTGGGACCAGATTGGGATCTCCTCCCTGGGGGACGTTTTCCAGGGACTCATCCTTAAATCCTTCACAGAATTACAAGAAGAATTCTCCATGCTGCACATCCCATTAGACTTGAGGCAAGCTTTCAACACCCTCAGCCTGAAGTACATGCTGGCAAGACTCACGAAATTTGGCATCAATCCGGCATATATACGCTGGGTCAAACTGTTAAGCACGACACCCACAGCAAGAGCTCGTACAGGAGTACACACCTCACAGTCCTACCCAATTAGCCGTGGTACACTTTAAGGCTGTCTGCTTTCACCACTCCCATTTGTATTAGCACTTGAGCCCTTAGCCTTTAAACTTTGGAAAGACGCAGATGGACATGGCATCCGCGTTAGCAACACTACGCATACCCTCTCATTATACGCTGCTGATATTATCCTCTACCTACACAATCCATGCATCTTTACTCAGTTCCAAAGTGTTTCTGGCCTTACCATCAATAAGACCAAATCATATGCATTTTATTTCCATGCTGAGTAGCAACTAGAGCCTATACACTTCGGCCCTTTGACGCTCCTGATTGCACCCACCATCCTTAAATACTTAGGTATACAAATATACAGGGGCCAATAGGAGTTGTTAGATGGCAATTTCTTAAGAGCAGTTAAGGTACTCAGAAGTAAAATAACCTTTTGCACATCACTACCACTCTTGGTGGCGGGTAGAGTTGCCATTACCAAAATGGTCATGCTTCAGAGACTGCTCTACCACTTTACTAATCGGCCAATAGTGATTCCAATGTCTATCTTTAAAACTCTGATTACTTGCTTGCTGGAACTAATATGAGGGACAGGCCGCAGGAGAGTGGGACTCTCGAAACTTCAGCTGGGAAAGGACAAAGGGGGCATAGGTGTCCCAGATTTTAGGGCATACTGTTACTCGAGTCAACTGCAGTGGTTGGCGTACTGGATTGCTGGTCATAACCTCCACAAGTATAGGTCTCACACAGCAAGCGCTAGCTTGAGGTACCCTTCATACCCTATTGTTACCCACAGCCCCCTCACTATTGAAGGTAGCCTTTACCTACTGGAGACGAGCAAAACACTATGTAGTGTAGTTCCTATATTCCCAATAGGCTCTGCGCATTGGAATAACATAAACAATAGCTTAGACATAGGACTGAGGTCGACTAGGTCTCTATTGAATATGTTAGACTTAATTGTGTGTGCCAGCTAGCTCAGAGGTCACTAGAAACTTTCTTGAGTAAACCAGAAGGCGTTTAGCTTTCCTGAATAGACAAGAATGGATTAGCTTCTGACAACCATATCACATGACTACTTGTTACCCCTGCAATAAGGAATATATCTCTAGAGTTGCGGAAACAATAGATAGCTATTTTACTCAGTCAATCGTGCATGCTTCGTTTCACCAGAAATGCAGAGAAATAAAGAGACGGGCGTTTTCAATAAAAGGGTTATTTATTGAGCAGTCTTCTTTCTCATGCAAGAGAAATGAATTGCCACAATTGCAACACTTGTCATAAAGTAAAGTGCGTACAGTAAAAGGAGTATCATGAAATAATACTGTAAAAGCATTTATATTTTTTCTAAACCATATGATACTTAAAATGGATAAAATACATACAATGATAAAATAATTACTAAACGTACTCAAATTGTGTTTCTAAGATACGCCTACCCCAGTGTACCTAACCTAAGCCTAGTACGTGGCAAGTAGTAGATGAGTTACAGTTTTTTGCAAAGAATCTGAATCAAGAATTCTCTATGGGTCTAATCAGCTCCGTACCTTAGGTATAGAATAAAAGAGGTCTTGTATCTCTCTCTCAGGACTCCATCTCCCAGAAACCCGCGAGGGTGACCGGAAAACACTGGAGCTGGATTTCTCGGCAGGAGAAAAGACAGCGTCTTTCTGAGTGCGTCAGCAGGGAGGGTCGGCTTCCTTCGGCACTCGCATCAGCAGGGCGTCGGGCAAGTAGATAGCCGATTCTGCTCCAAACCACTGTGTGTTGCTTAAGGCATATGCTGGTATATTTATACCTGGAAGGTGCCAAGTTTGACGTAAGGTTGGACATAAGACGTCAATAAGAACTGGCAGTTCTTTCAGGACTCTCAGGAGTTCTAGGACAAATCAAAACAGAAGCAGGGGAAATTCCCGGGCTGCTGGAGGCTGGATTTGTTTAAGAACGCGTTGTACTTTCTAGGAGTCTATGGGAGTAGCCTTGCCTATATTTGGATTGCATTGGCTATGACTTAATATGGATATGATTCTTATGCCTTTATAAGGATATGATTTATTATAACCACACAAGGGCATAAATCGGGAATATCTAATTAGGGTCCTAGATATATCCACTGGTAGGGATTCCCATGCCACAGGGCTAATCACTGCATGGAACATCTCCAAATGGGTACGGGAAGGAGTGAACATGGTGGAGATGATGTTTGGGGAGAGTATGTTACTGGACCACGAGAACTTTGCTAGAGAACAGGGTGTTCCACGATCCCTCTATATTTTGCATGAAAGCATTACCAAATACATCAAGCAGTATTGGGCACCAGAAAATAAAGAGTCCCCACACAAGAGCTGGTACATACACTACACCACAGAGGATTCCCTTACCTATTTTAACATCACCACTGCCTACATCTACATTTACCTAGGTCCCTCACACCCAGAGCACCCTTATGGCAAGGAACAAAATATCTCTGATAAAGAGCCCCTTTAAGGGTGCCGTCGGGCATTACAGCGTGACCCAACGAGGAGCAGGCTCCAATGATGAAGCATGACACCTAGCTTGCTGGGTGTGTGAGAGCCCTAGTTCGGAAAGGAGGAATACCCCTCCTTTTTACCTGTAGTACACTTAGGTTCTTTGATAAAAGAAGCTAAACGCCTTTTATAAGTGATTATTATATCACCTAGGAACTCCGTACCCTTCTTTTGTTTAGTAAATACACTAAACCTCATGGGTAACAGACGTCACTTGACTCAGTGGTTGTTAGGGATATTCGCTCCCATACCGCAACCTCCTTGGCGGCTGTTGGACTTGGCCCTTCTGGCAGGTTCACCCCTAATCTTTTTGCTTTTAATAAATGATCTGTGTTGATGATTTCTGGTCTCTGCGCACTTTTTCCCTGTGCCCCAGAGAAAAGTGCGTGCATGTAGTTAGGCTGGCCTGCTCTCCCATAGGAATGCATGGGGAATGTCTGTGTCCCTGGTAGTTCCTGATGCGTGGGGAGTGCAGACTCGAATTTGGTATGTGCGAGCTCGTGAGAATGAATGCTTCGCAATGATGTATGTGGCATGAGTGTGTCATGTGTAGAAATGCCACTTCTAGGACTTGGCATATTAATGTAAAATATGCCTGGCGTATGATTGGCTGGAGCTGGCTGGTGAGCCTGGCTCCAGGAAGGCTGGATGGGTCTGCCCGGTGGTGAGTGTGAGATTAGCATGTTGATGGCTTGGGAGGAGTGCACCTGGTCCCTGATGGGGCTGGACTTTCCCCACACAATGCTGGCTCAACCCCCAGTAGTGTGACTGATGACCCTAGCCCTGCCAGTGAATGAAATGGGTGGTTGAGCTATCAAGGGTACTTCAAAACCAGCTGCGACTGGTTTCCCCCCACCCTGCACCTACAGACAAAGGAATTTACAGTATAAGAAGGGGCTGTGTCCCCATACAATTTGTTCTGCTTTTGTATCCTTGCCAGAGGGGGCTGCTGCTGTTGCTGGGGCCAGGAGGACCGCCACTTGGGCTGTCTCCCTGCCTGGAGACCCAGTGTGCTGGCTCTGGGCCCAGCCTTGCCCCCCTGCCTGTCTAAAAGACTTTGTACTGGACTTTGTGCTTGGGGAGCGCTCTCCCTTGTCCCCAGCGCTGGGAGCACTTTATTTTGTGCCTCTTAGCGCTGTGAGCGCTTTTCCCTGCCTGCCTAGCACTGAGAGCGCTTCTCTTTGTCCCTAGCGCTGGGAGCGCTTTTCTTTGCCGTAGGAGCGCTTGGGAGCGCTCCGATTGCCAAGCCGGTGCCACCCGGCATTTGCCCGAAATTGCGGCGCATAGCGAGTGCCTACCTCGCTTTATATTTTATTTAAAGGCCGGTGCCTACCCGGCATTGCCCCGTGGTGTTTTTATCATTTACAAGCCGGTGCCCACCCGGCATTGCCCGTGATCACCGCCGCAGCCCAGGAGCATCAAGAACCGTTGCCGGGCCGCTGCCTAGTGCGACCCGGAAGTGTCGGGCCGACCGGCCAATTGCAGCGCGGCCCGGGAGAGGCGAGCCGGAAGTCCCTCCCCACAGCCACGGAGCGAGAAGGAGCGTGAAGGAGCGTGGAGCAGCTGTCCTGTCTGCAGCGAGACCCTGGAGTGTAGGAGCTCGCCCCTGCACCCACGAGTCTGCCCAGAGAAGGAGCCGTCCCGCCAGCGAGACAGCCGGTGAGTGGGGCCCCGGGAGTGCAGAGTCGGGGAGGAGGGCGTCGGGGCACATTGCCGGTGCCCGCCCCTCCCCGTCAGTGTGAAGAGCTGATTGAGGCTCTGTGGGCATTATTTGATCCCGAGTACCCCGTGAGGGACTCCAACGAAGCCCGTAATTGAGATTGGCGCCCCGAGGCTCCTGGGGGCAATTTGGTTATTTAGAGCCCGAGAGGCTCCCGCCCTAATTATATTTACGAGCCCCGAGGGGGCACCTTGATTTCCACGAGTCTGCGAGGCTCAGAACCGCCCTAATTGTTCTTCGAGTCCTGAGAGGCTTTTTGGGCCCCAGTTGTACTTTAGAGCCCACGAGGCTCCCAGCCCATAATTGTTTTGCGAGCCAGAGAGGCTCTGGGGGGGCACAGGCAGTTAGTTGGTCAGAGCCCCGTGGCTCCCACGCTGTGTTCCCTCACCTGTGTTCTTGACCCCACGTGGCTCCAACGTTGGCTATCTGTGATTCACAACTGTCCAGCACTTAGTGGACAGTTGCTACGTTTAGGTTTGTGTTCCTGGCTGCCTGCGCAGCCTTCCCTGACAATTTGGACTCAGGGCATTTCAGCCCTTGCGAGGCCAGTTGGCCTGAGGGACAGTTCTAGTATTGTGCTACATGCACCCTGCGCATTGTGATTTACTTGCATATTTGATTCTTGCGCAAATGTTCTAACCTGCACCTCTGAATATGTTTTAATGCCTCATGTGCAATGTGTTTATGTTTTATCCCCTTTGCTAAAAGTGACCTGCTTAGAGGATTGTTGATGTCCCATTACCTTTGCTAAAAGTGACCTGCTTAGGTATTTTATGTTTATCCCCTTTGCTAAGAGTGACCTGCTTAGAGGATTGTTTATGTTATTACCTTTGCTAAAAGTGACCTGCTTAGGTATTTTATGCTTTATCCCCTTTGCTGAAAGTGACCTGCTTAGAGGATTGTTTATGTTATTACCTTCGCTAAATGTGACCTACTTAGGTGATTGTTTAGGTTTCCTTCCCTTTGCTAAAAGTGACCTGCTTAGGTGATGGTTTTCCTTCTTTAAGTCTTGATAATAAGGTCCTAGTTCCCTGCGTGATTTTCCTACAGTGTTTAGGGTTGCGTAGGAGGTATTTTCCCTTTACCAGTAATTACTGGTTGTGTGCTACATTTACTATTTTGGTGCTACAGTCATTATATGTTTATGTGCTAAGTGTTATACCTACAAGTATTATTTCTAACAAGTGCCTACCCCTGACAGTGGTCCATGTGGCCCTGTCCTGTACATAATCCCTTGTAAATTCTGCCCGTGCCTGTTGGCACATTGTAAAGTGTGTGTGTTATCTAATGTGTTCTTGCTATAATACAAAGGCTATTTTTATATATAACCTTGTGTGGAGTTTCCTTTGTGGTGGGCCTTGGGTGTTGTTGCTGGGTGCGCACGCAAACGCTTAACACATCGCCTCTGAGATTAGCCTTGCTGCTCTGCCACGTTATCTAGAGGGTGAGCAGGGGTTATCTTGGTGTGTAACTCCCTTGCCCTGACCTTAGACCTAGTGGTCCATGACTGACTTTGGCATGAGCCTTGGCCAGCCGGGGTCCCGGGTCTAACAGCGGCACTTAGAGAAAAGGGGAATGCTGACATTGGGAGAGAATTGTCAGACAAGGAATGGGATTCCCTCCTTGAGTATTCCAAGAGGGTGTCCAGTAACGCTAAATTTAAATTCATCCAGTGCATGGTGTTACATAGGGCCTATCTCACACCGCACCGATTAAATAAAATGTACCCGGACGCGAAGGACCATTGCCCACGATGCCGACCTCATACATATGCTCTGGGCCTGCCCACGACTGTCTACCTTCTGGGCTACCATCATAAGGGTCCTAAGGACAGTAACGGAAATTGCCGGGGAGGATACGGCAGCATATTTTATATTGGGTCTGCGGCACTGCAATAAGAAGCAGAAAGTGAAAACCCGATTTGCTAACTTGACCTTGCTCATAGCAAAACGATCAATTACCATGAGGTGGAAGTCCGCTGTGCCCTCTGCAGCACCTAGCTGGCATGGAGAGGTGGTCAGGTGGGTGAGGGTTGGGAGTGCCAGGATAAGACAGGATGAAAGCAGGGGCTTACGGAAGACGTCGATCACATTGGCGTGGGATTCAATGTTAGAGCTATTCATAACCTCAGAACTCCCACCAACATGACAACCCGTAGGGCATAGCTACATAGTTCATACTAAACCGTATGTACAGTGCCAGAGCTCCCCAGGATACACCACTGAATGAGTATGTGCAACTGCATGCTATGCAGCTAGGAATACACACACAAATATAACAAAACCATGCTTCATATTTGTATATATGTGGACAGGAGTGAGTCAGGTAGGGTGGGAAGGGAGGGGGGTAGTGGTGAAGGAACTGGGAGGGAGGGTTGGGACATTTTGTTTTGATATGCAGATTGTTACCATGAACCATTCTTTAGGCACTGTTACTGCGATGCTTTTACACTTAACCACGGACTCCAACGCTGTTACACCCACTGTTGAATATGTAGGACATTGTGGTTGGTTCTTCCTCTTGAAACCAATGGTACAGACCTAAAGTCAGTGTATTAATTTTTTTGTCATGTCAGGATGTTATCAACAAAAATCAATAAAGTATGTTTTTTTAAATAAAAAAGTCTTGGCCCGCATACACCACAGTCCACATCGTTGGATCCAGATGTCCTGCCCCATGGCTAATACATTGATTTTGTTTACTATTAACAAAGGGATGACAGGAACTGAATACCAGGGTAGCGGCACAGGGGCATGGGTAACTCTCCGCGAGATTGGTTTTATTTTGTTTCCTTCTAACGCAGCATGTTTATTGTTATGCTATGTGAAACTATGTAGTATACCTATGCTATAGCTATACGTATATGTCTAAAATGCCTCTTCGAGCACATGACTGGCAAAAATCAATAAAACTTTTTTTTCAAAAAAATAAAAGTGCAGTCTGTTCATGATTATCTGTACAGTTTTCCTGGCTGCTTCTTTTTTAAATGTTGTTATTGTGATTGTATTTCAGTTTGCCTTTTGGTTGTGTGTTTCAATTTGGAGTCACTAGTAACAGTGTAACTATTGAAAATACTGATCTAACAAGTCAGAGGAAACATGAATTAGCAGAATGTATAAGAAAAAACGACTTCACATTAAAAAGTGTGCAACATGGCATTTAGCATATTCAATAATAGGCCGCTCCATGCACAAACTGCATGCAATTCTCTATTCTTAGATACACAAAACGGAATTAGATACAACAGGCAAATCCACTAATGTTTGCAGCCCATTGCTTTCACAAATTAGATACTGTGCAATTTGTACCCTATTTCTGTCGACTGAAAATATTGAGAGCCTCGAAAGTGATTGTGACACTGCATTAATGTCAGTGAATGTATTTGTGCTTTACTGTTCAGCCATATATCTTTTTTTAGTTTCTTACCTTTGTATAGGCTGGCGCTTCTTTTAATATGCGATCTTAAAACAAAAACTGGGTCGATATTGTATCATTAATTCTGCTATTTTCTAAACCGGTGGTTGTCAATAATAACATAAGAAAGCCAATGAAGAGTGTTGTAAAGAAAAAAGGCAACTGGAAAGGGTGCTACCACTATCTATGAACAGGAACCCATTCAGGGAGGCCACCAGTGGATATGAGAGGCTCTCTCCTTTCCAGTGGTGTCCCTCTTTCCAAGCAATTTGCCTGGGGGCAGTGTCAGACAACTAGAGTACATACCATTATAAACCATGGTAGCTGCCATTTTCCCTGCTTCCACCATACCGGAGGCCTTGGGCCCGATGACTGAATACTTGACCCTATGGGGCCACCCACCCAAAATAAGTAAACCCTGTTGCCTAATGGAGGATTCCCGCTTGTGTCTTACAAGCCCAGCTGTGATCGCCGAACAGACAACCTTTCGTGAGAAGTACCACTGGAAAGGGGAGACTTTCACCTTTTCAGAAGTGCCCCTCTCTTTCAGAAATTGTGTCTGGGAAGTGGTGCACTGTGGTTGGGGACAGGGGGTGAAAGGCTGAAATGGACCCGCTAGGGAACAAAAAACCTCAAATAATATTATGGCCCAGATGGTGGATGCTGGGGAAATCCATTCCCCCAAAACATGTTCCCTGTTATCTAGTAGAGATCCTTCTCAGTAGCGGTGGCCGGCACAGATCTGGAGTGGAGGGGCAGGGGAAGGGGGGTTTAGAGGGTAAAAAAACGAGAAATAAACGTATCTGATCCCGGCGTCTCTCCTCGTTGTCCCTTCGCTCCGGCCGGAAGAAGGAAGCACTCAGTCTCCCCTGAGCCAATCGCAATGCTGCAATGCAGCGCTGTGATTGGTCTGAGCGCCGTGGTTGACCGGTCGGCCAGGGAATGGTAGCTTCTGCATGTTTTCCACCCAGACTGCAACGCACCCTGTGTGGAGAACATGCAAAGTGCGCATGAATGTTTGTCTGGCTTAAGACAGTCAGACAAATATTTATGCGCACTTTCAGAGTGCCCACTACTCGTCCCCTGCTCATCTGTCACCAGAGCAGCCCCACCCCCGCAAAACTGCAGCAGCAGGGACAAATAAAATGATACTAACCTTGAGATATTATCATTTTATTTTTCCTTTATTTTCACTACTAAAAAACAGGAGGGTGATGCTCCTCCGCCTTAGCGGAGGTGCCCCCACTTCTTCTCACGGCTTGTGGCTAGCCCCCAAGCAGCAATGTTTTGTGGAGAGGCACCATTCGAAAGGAAATGCTAGGTGCCTGGGAGGGGGAGATCTCTCGAAGACTTACCGGTCTCCAGCAGCCATATTATCACTCATGCAAGCGAGAGGCTAGGGGCTGATGAAATCAGTGTGGCCAACATGGCGGGAGGCTTCCGATGCAAGCAGCAGAGAATTCCCCATACCTCCCTAGGCGAGTAGTATGTTCATGTTCTCTGCAGAGTTACTGCGGACAGCGTTGATATCAATGAACATCATGTCAATTCAATAATATCTTTATTTCGGTTAAAACCAGAACCATAAAAGATGTGCATACGGTTAAAAAAACAATGAAGTCGCATGAATTAATTTCCAGTTCTATACCTGTATTATCCACAGTCCAATATTGCCAATTGAGAATCAGTCAGAGGCATTTGCGATTTTAAAACAATAAATACAATAGCAAGTATAAAAAACATATTCCGTTCATTAAAGAAAGTACAACCAATACATTATAATTAGTACTTTGTCAAACAAAATTTGATATTAGCGGTATTATTGCTTTTCCCTAGCAATTAGTAAAAGAAACTGGATATTTAAGAATTTTGGGCAGTACTGACACGAACTCATGGTTCCCCATCCCATCTCCAGCTATTCTATTGGTTCGGTTACAGATGTAGCCATATAACATTAGAGCTTGAAACCCCTTCTCCTTCTAACTATCTCCACCGAGAAGAGATATCTGCTTACACTGAAAACAATGGATCGGGTTGTTTCAGTTCTTGAGATTCTTTCCGCTTCGCTGAACCCAACCCAACCCAACCCAAGCTCAAGAGGCGGCAAATAGGTTTTATCCACTTTTTCCTGAGATGTGTGTAAGCAGAACAAAAAAATAATACATGCGCCTTACATGAAAATCATATCTTTCACAGTACAGGGGTGAATTGAGCAGAATGTTGTCTTGTATTCATTTGGTACTTACAGAAACACCTAGGAAGTGTATAAGTAATGACGCTGCTGTGGGATTGTCAATCTTACATAAATGAAGTAACCTTCCACTACCTTTGCTTGCTCTACAGAGATTATCCAGCTTTCACATACGAGGTGGTACTAGGAGCGCACCAGCTGTCAAACTACTCCAAGAACCCTAATGTGATCTCACTGTATGCGAAGCAGGTGATTATCAACCCGGCATACAAAGAGGCCGACTTTAGCGGGGACATAGCTCTGGTAGAGCTGGAATCGCCAGTCCGCTACACAAGACATATCCTCCCTGTATGCCTCCCAGCCACTTCTGTGCTGTTCCAACCTATCATGGAGTGCTGGGTCACAGGATGGGGTTCAGTGGATGGAGATGGTAAGTGACATTTTTGTGTCCAGATAATTGAATGTAGAATTTTTTGCATAATCCTGGTTTCTGTCTGGAATGTTTTAGCAATCATATCTTGGGCTTGGGGTTTTTTGTCTGAAATTAGCTTTCAACAGAATCTAAGGGGTTGACTTATAGCTCGGCAGATGGAGTACTTTGAATCACCAGGGCGGAGTACTCTGCTCCGCCTCCTGTATTTAAAGATGTCCGGTGCTCCTGCAGACATCTCTTACATTTCTTGGAACAGCCATCATGGCAGTTCCTGGAAATGCATTGTAAGTTTGAGGGGTGGATCCGTCAACATGACAGATCCGTATGCCGAACTTACAATTTTTTTTTATTTTCAAAAAGAAAATCCCAAAGCATTCACCTGTGGCATGGGGGTCATTTACAAATTTTCACTGCCCCTTACCGCTACATTCTTCATGGCAGTGAAACCAGGCTATGTGTCCGCCCCCCATTTAATCAGGGGGCGGACACATGACCAAACCTCTGCTGGCCCTGACTCCGTCGAGCTGTCAAAGGTGTGTATTAGCAGCAGAGACAGAGTAACTCCTCCACTGTCATACTGAAGGTCCACCCATTTCTAAATGAAGCAGGTAGAGTTTCACTGGGCAGGAAAGGATACTCCCGCCTTTCCGCCATACTCCACGTCAGGGCCCAAGTCTTTACGCTCGGCGCAGTAGTTTGTCGCTTGATGCCAGGCTGCAGTGCCCTTTTGAGGCTGTCTGTCCGAAACTTCTTACAATGTCTTCCAGCAGGGCTCAGCCACAGTCACTGCTTATATTCAGTAAGTAGATTGAACATTCCCCCATGGTTGAAGCAATAGATGTGGCCAGTTTGAACGCACACACTCACTATTCTATCAGTTTACACAAAATAAAACAAAGAAAAATAGCAATATTTCAAAACCTGAGTTTCAGCCCTAGTACACTTATCTAAGGGGGTACACATAAAATATATAATTCAATGCAAAAACACAGACTATTTTAACCATCAAGGTCTGTAATGAATATTTAATATTGCCAATATATGGGAGAGAAGCGGCTGTAAATGACACTTTAGGTATACATTGCGCACCAAATTTCACATGCGTCATATCTAAACAAAATGTTTAATGTCGTTATTCTTTAATGATGATGGACACATGGCCAAGCATCCAAAAATATTTCCCCAAGCACTTTTTGACTTACATGTGAGATTTTAATATTAGTCTTCACTGTTCCAATTTAACTTCAATGTATACACTGTTCCAATTTAACTTCAATGTATACGTTTTTAAAGGTTACAGGTAATGATTTTACATGTATGAATTGAGTTATAGTCTAAGAGTTCTCGTTTTTATTTCCTACAGCCTATTTAAGTTCTGCATCTAAAGTTTATGATTTCTCTTTATGTGTTTATTTAGCATAATCTACATTTATTTAAAAAATAGTGTAGACCCACCCTATGTGTTCTACCTTCCTCTTCATACCCCTGTTATGTTACCTAAATATCTAAAAAGTCACATCTGGTAGATTCACTGAGCCCTAAGAGGAAACTGACATAATATTGGAGGAAAGGAAAAGCAGCAGGTGTCACTCCCATCATGCTATGCTCCAGTGGAGTTGGAGATTTAGGAGTCAGACGATTTTGTCACAGAACTTCTTTTATCTGCAGATGGTTTGTAGAGCCGCGCACAGACTCCAAAATTATTGCAGCCAAACATAATGGTATTTTATAAACTATTAGAACATGCTTTGTGGTATTCTATTGTAAATCAGGTGAACAAGAATCATCATAATAATAAACACTTCAGCGTTTAAAAATGGAATTAGCATGACAGCTAGATGCACCTCCAACACTGTTCAACATATATTCATATTATTCCCTAACTATATTCAATGTAGCTGGCTCACAGTTTGATGTATCACAATGTGCCAAGTTATGTATAGCTTGGCAGACCAGTTTTCGAGTAGACGTCAAATCAGAGCCCCAATTTTCAACTTCTGTCCCTACCAATCGGCCCTTCTGCTCACCCCACTCCAACTGCTAATGTCGTTTATATTCCTTTCATGCATTCGGCTCTTTACAGCATGTAAGGGGCGTTTTCCACTGAGACCCTACATGGCTGACTCTGCCAGCATGGAACTTGCACAGAGTAATCTGTAAACCAGATGTGTACAGCTGTGCAGCAGATAATCGAAAAATCATTTTCTGGCAACTATAATGAGAACAGCAAAAAGAACATGTCAATTTAGCACCTACAAACTCTGTTAGGCCTTGCATTAGAATGTTTAATCCACATACTGAAATCATTTTAGTGAGCAAATCACAGCAATTTTATCATGTATCAAAGCCTGTGACGTGTGAAATCAGCAAACATGTGGGAGAGGTGTACTCACATACAACACTCCCAAACCTAGACCATCATAGGAGGAAAGATTGCCAGAAGTATCCTAAATCGGTCAGACTGTTATCCATTGTGTAGAAAGTGTTCTGCGTGTCCTACTGTGCTATGCATGTTTCTACTTCATGCAAGGTGTGGTGTGAATGAAGACCATTTTCAATTCTTGAAACTGCCAGCTCTCTGATTGTCACTACAGTGCACATTAATTATCAGAGTGGCAGGGTTGAGTCAGAGGAGTACATCAAGATATCACATTTTGCATATTGAATTATTCAATTGTGATTTTTACATTGAGCCTCTCTCAGTTCCTTGAAAAAATGTGAATCAGTATTCTGTTTTTTTTCTGTTCACTATACTTTATTCAGCTGACATAGGCATAAAAGACAACATCACAGTAAAAACATATTGTTAAAATACCAACAGTACAAATTGTGCATCATTAAGATAAGACAAAAGCCCAGTGAAAAACCAATAAAAACATACAATTCAAATAGGAGCAGTGCAACAATACATCAATGGTGCAATTAATGCCAGAAGGCACTAATCATTTATTTAGACGCTTAAGTGTCTCCTACTTCTAAGGGAGTAATAATAACTGTTACTTGATTATTCCGGCCATAGTCTATTTACCTCATTATAATAAAAAAAATCCATAAATATATTCTACTGATTACAATAAAAATGATTTAATAAAGGTAAGATACACATTTCTGCATACGTACAAGAACATTAAAAACATCAAGTAATAAACAATCTTATTCCAACCCCCTGGGCCCTTTCCAGGTATATTGGAAGCTATTTTAATGACTCCTGTATAACAATTAAAAATCTTCCTATTGCACATACAACATTTTAAAAATCTAATATTCTTGATCCCTATTAATAATTTTATAAGCAATAAACAGAGGTTTTCTGAACTCCTTCCAATTATCCAGGAGCCACAAACAATCCAATACAATATGTGGCCCACTGCATTTAACTTTCAGCCCAAATGTGCACAAGCCCAGTTCCTTTCTCATTGCAGCTTTTATCTTCATATCTGCATTGTTTGGATTAAGTCCAACCCTAAATTTGAATACTGCATTCCCAAGCTTAGGGCTTGGCAGGGACTCGAAATAAGGGAACACATTATCATTGCTCCAGCCTTTTACCAAGAAGTGGGTGGACAGTTTCCTCCCCAAGTAGAGCAAATCCTCCTCTTTAGCGCTTTTATTTATAATAGCGTGTAGCTCCTACTTGGGGATCTGCTACCCTGACTTCCACTGTTCTGGTGCGTATGATAGTCTGACACAGATCCTAGCCAGCATGCGTCTAAATTGGGATGCCCAATTCAGTTTACGTTCCTCTATTTCCCTTTTACAAAGACGTGATATTTGAAGGGTCCCTTCTCTACCCTATCTTTACCAAAAATTCATTGTAACTTGCAGCCCCTGGCAACTGCAGGCAGTAAGGTGACATTCTGCCCTCACAGCCCGGATCATGGTTGATGGTGGAAGCGCAAGGAGCTGTTTCATACATTTACCTTCCTCCAAATTCCAATCCAATTTACCTCCTAAGGATAATACCTCCACCAGTATTGGAATTGTGGGCGGACCACGGCGTTAACGGCTGATAATATGAGGCGTAAAGTTGGCCTTCCATATTTCCGCTTGAACTGTTTTGGGCCCCATACTGAGGATAGTGCCATTGATTTTAATGATTCTATGTGGTCCCTCCAGTTTAATTTAGTATTGAACCACATACCCAAATATTTATATTTTTCCACCACCTCAAATTTGACCTCTCCCAGATGCCACTTAAAGACCCACTTTCCTTTCCCCAGGACCATTATTTTGGTCTTATCCAAATTAACCGTAGGACATTTGTTTAAACAATAATCGTGAAAAAGTCCAATTTCTTTTGCAGATATAATTCCGTCATGTCCAATATCACCAGATCATCTGCATATAGCAGACATGGGATATGGGTCCCGTCCATTTTAGGGCATAGACTACCAGCTTTACGTAACGTATTTGGTAAGTCAGAAAGGAATAATGAACACAACAGGGGGACCTGGACGCATCCCTGTCATAGACCATTCTTTTTCTGTACTTTCTTTAAAGAGGTCCCATGGATATCTAAGATTACCCGTGCCCAATTCTGCAAATGCAATTCCTGGATTAGTGAAAGTAACACCTTGTTGATACCGAGCTGCCCCAGCATCTCCCACAATATTTTAAGATTGAACAAATTAAAGGCATCCCGGAAATTAACAAAGCAGCAAAATAATCTGCCTCATAGCTCACTTGCCTTTTTTAATAATGCCCATAGACTAAGTCAGTAATCTATTGTTGAGTGGCCCTCCTTAAAGTCACCTTGCTCTATCAGAATTAGGTTGTTTTGCTCTACCCAGGCCTTCACTGCGTCTAAGAGTATTTTGGAAAATACTTTCTCCCTCCACATCCAATAGATTAATTAGGCAATAGTACTAGGGCTTGTGTGGCATTTTCTTTTTTTATATATTGGGTTGACTATTGACCTTTTCCAAATCTCAGAAAAATTCCCAGAAGTCAAGATTTTTTGGACTCAATATTGAACTTTACCTTTGTGAAAAAACATTTTATTAGCTCCTTGTCCTGTTCAGGCCTGACTCTGTTTCAACATTTCAGCTCAAACATGCCTTTAGAGGGAATTATTATCTTCTCTCTGCATATTCATAATCCATAATCTCTCTGTGATTGCCTTGTAAAACGCGACCTTGTCTTTCTCAATGGCCAGAGAAAGTGAGTATTTACACAAACATATAGCATCATATTAAGGCTTACATGAGTTGTTTTCTGTAACCATTAATTTATTACTTACATTAAATTAGTTTTTTAGCACTCTATGAATACACAGATTCCCTTTAATTCGTCCTTTAAGATAAAGGATGTGTTTTTCATTTTCAAGAACATTTTATCAGAATAATGTAAATGATTAAAGACACAATCATTGTCATATGGATATTCCTTTGTAGGCAATATCATTTTTATATTATCTTAACCAAAAGTTGCTTTTTTCTTATTCTTTTATAGAGACAGTACAATCAAAAAGATTGTCATGGGAACATACCTGAACCAATAAATATTACCTTCTAATTTTTAGTTTCGATTTAATTATTCATTAAATCTGCTGTCATTACTAAAATATCTTCCCTTGCTGCATATTAACTGGTACATAAATGCTCAATGGCTAATGTTCTATCAAATTAATAAGTGGTGAATTATCCCAAAACGATTGTTACGGAAATATGGGTTACCATAATTATTATATGTGTCTGCAATTCTTAGAAGATTATTTCTCATTGTCTTTTAAGTTACCTTTTTTGTAGTACTATGTATTTCTGAATTTAAGCACAGTTGCATTCAATTCTTCATTTCCTACTATGTTACATTGTAGGTCACTGCATTCCACCTTCCAGGTACCTATGATGCAGGTATCCTTTTTAGTTTAATGGCTATGAAATACATTCGGAAGCTAATCAGCTGCTACTCACCTTTTTCTATTTTTGCTCTTAGGTACATCCAACTGCTTCTTGTGTGTTTTATAACACCAAAGTAAATCACTTATTATGATTTGAATGTTGTTTAATTTCTCCTTTGGGATGTAGCAGGACAAGGAAAGAGGAAGTTAAACTTCAGTAGAATTAGTAACCTTTCAACATATTTTCAAGCATTCACAAATACTTTTGGTGCAACTGACGAATACGCATTGACTTCAGATAGGGCCTTATTTGGAGACCACAGTTAGGTGTGGGTGTTCCCCAGGGCTCAACACTGCCTTGTTGAATCTTTAATGTCTTAATTAGACTGTTGCTAATTATCATCCGATGTTATTAGTAGTGGTTTCAATGTCATGCTGAGGATACAGAAGCCCTGCTAAGAAGTGACCATCCTAAGTTGGACCTTGGTCATTTGGAAAGGTGTTTGACACGAGCGCTGGGATGATAAAGACCTGTTGCATTCTTGATAGTGGGAAAAACGGAAGAACTCTTGTTTAGTTCACACCAAAACCTTATACAATTTGATCTAGTGTTTTTCTTTTCCATGTCATTTAATCACACATCTCCTAAACTCTAAGCAGTACACTTGAGAGTTAGTCATGCCTACCATATGTCCATGGAGGCAATGGTTGTTCCAGTCACAAATATTGTTTGTTATCACATTCTGCAGCTGTGCATGTTAATCAGATGTGTTCCTTCCTCTCTTATTCAAAGCTTTGGTCGATACTGGGTGTACTATGGCAATATCCACTTAATGGCCATGTCCAACTTTAGATCCACCAACTTCAGAGGGCACACATAGTTGGAATTCATTGAGCTACACCAACATCTTTAGAGGATCATGTATTCATGGCACGGGAGGTCCTGTTGTGGTGACTTTTGGAGACATATTATGTTTCAATTGTTCTATGCTATTTCCAGTTGCAGAAAGGAGCTGCCCACTGAAACTTACAGGCCAAAACCTATGCTTACCAAATGGCATGGAATTTAAGGGTCTTCATACCAGTTACTTTTAATTCCAAAGGAATTTTAATTTTTCTATATATTGAAGGGTATAGATTTGGGTGTCTAGATTAGTAAACTCTCTTCCTCTTAATAATAACAGAGAAGAGAATTTAAGTACATTCAAGGCAATGCAAAAAAATATACTTATTTTAAGGCCTCCTAACCTTAGGAATTCATGGTGACCAGTGTCTACAGAAGCGGTCTTCAACTTATGTTCAGAATGGCTGGTCAGGAGAGGTATTAGTGTGGTTATAAATACCATTATCTTTCTACAATTTACTTTCAGTCAAATTCCTTTCCAGGTATATTGTGTTCAATGTCTGGTTTTGTGGCATGGCATTATTTTCATTTCCCCTTAATTTAGTATCAAACTATGCACTTTCCCATATTCTTTGACTAGTGTATCAACTTTAACCTTTGCAAGTTTGAAGTTGCTTCTGATCATAAGTATATCTCCATAAAAAGCATTATTTTAAGCGTATGTTTCAATGTTTCAAGGAGGTTTGTTTTTTTATTCATCCACACAAATGTTGCCAAAGGTTCTAAATTCATATTAAAAAGCGTGGAGGGCAAGCGGTACCTCATCTTGCAATCCTTTCTTTCTTTAAATCATTAGACAGAATATAATTTGTTGAAAGGTCCACTGCAGAGGTGAATATAAATTACTTCAATAATCTTTATAAAATTATCCCTAAAACCACATGGTGAAACATCTTTCTGGTGGAAGCTCCAGCTATCTGTATCAAATGCTTTCTCCACCTTTCTATAATTGATATTGGAGGGTGGACATCCTGAGTGGCATACATTTGCTTAATTAGCTTTTCTGTTTGTTTTGTTATGCAAAATTCCTGGGACAAATATTTCTGATCTTTTCACTTTATTTAAGCAATCATTGATACTTTTACACTGAACTGTAATGGCACTTTTATAATATAGATCAATGAGGGAGGCAGCTACATATGGTTGGAGTTGATGTGATGTTTCATTAGGTTTTAGAATAATCAATATTGGGGCTTGAGTCCAACTTTGTGAATAGCTGAAAGTTCCCATAATCTTTTATGGGGCGAAAGATGCTGCTTTGCCAAGCTTTCATGTGTGCCTTTTCAAAAAGTGGTGTTTGGTTAGATAATTTTTGACCATCATGGTTTTGTATCTTTTACGTACGTTATAAGGTCCACACATATTTGAATAATTGAGCTTGCAACTCATGTTATTGCTTAACAAATATTCAGACTTTTTTCATTGTAACTTAAGCTATACTTAGCAGCTAGCACATCACTAAGCCATTCTGCCTTGCCTTTCGAAAGGCAAAATATATAAGCACACATCAAGGCAAAACTAATGTGATTTGATATGAGCATTGTTAAGAAAATAATACAAATGTGTACGTATGTATGTATAATGTAAGTTATGATTATTGATGCAGTACCTTTCTCTTCGGAACATGGCTACTGGCATAATTATCTGATCTATCTGATGAAAAAGGGGTTAATACCACAATAACTGATTATTTGACTGTGCATGGTTCTTTGCAGACTAACTATTTGATGGGAGGATGACTATAGACAATACAATCTGAGCGTGCGTGATGTATTTATTATCCAAAGCTGGCATGATTACTGGCACAACCACTTAAAATGTACTTGCATGTTTCACTATACTAATTCAACACTAATCCTCTATGGGTCCCGGAGTAGTGTGCTACCCGCCGAAAAAGCGCTTCGGCGCCTCGTCAGGGGTAGTAAGCGCTATATAAATACAATTACAATATAATACAATACAATACAACAGACTATACATTCTGTAAACAGTGATTTGTTGAGTTTTTTTGTGTTTGAGATGTGTTTCAGGGTTTTCTGGTCTGAGAATTGTGTTACAGGCCTTGACATATGCATTCTGGAGCACAGGGTTAAGGTAGGAAATGGGAAATAGGGAATACTATGTAGGAATTTGACAGTCAGTTATAGCTTTAAAGGGAGTTTTTGGTCATGTCAAGCTCAGTTAATTGCTTGCTGAGCAAAGCTTTCCTGTGCAACTTAGAAGTGCTGCATCGTCGATGTTAGATTGGCCACAAAAGGGTACCAGAGCTCCACTTCCTCTGTATTAACGGAAATCTTTTATGCGGGCAGCTGGGGAATATACCATCATACGGAAACTTGTAATCTGAGACTCAGTGGCATTTCAGTATCAGTATTAGCATTCTGACATCTCAAATCGTTGTTACTGGTTAGGGAGTCTAGCATCATTCAAGTAAAGTTGTGCTGTGATCTGGAGCACAGATATCATATTATGTTGTCATTGATGAGTCTCCCAGAAATCAGATGCGAGTCAAACTTAATGAGCATATTGATGTACCTTGGTGATGCCTTTCATATGAAGCATCCTTGTGTATTCCAATGATGTGTCGGACAAGTTGCGCACTGTGATGTAGTGAGAGGAGCAGTTGCATCTGCCTAAATCAAAACAGTGCATCTGCTCTAATGAATGGGAACACCTTACCATCTTAAAGAAATTTCTAGTTAGGTGATACTGCTCAAGGGAAGAATTGATGGTCATACCTGGGGATATGGCTTGGTGAGAATTAATCATGTACTGTCAATACAGCTCTTGGTCTCCTCCAATCCTTTCTAGCTAACAGGCAACAAAGAGTGGCGTTGGGCACGTTTATATCCAGGCCCTTCTCTCTGCCCTGCGGAGTCCAACAGGGCTCCGCACTGAGCCCAACATTGTTGAATCTTTATGTCACACCGCTGGCTACACTAATCAAAAAATCTGGCTTCTCTTTAGCCTCATACACAGATGATACTCAAATGTGGTGTCATTGGCGAACATGAGAACAACTCTGGCCTTGAATTTAGAACGTGCATGAGCAATGTATATAATTGGGTGGACAACAATTGTCTTAAGCTGAACGCTGTAAAAACTGAGTGTTATCATTTTTGGCAACAATCCATCATTTTGGACGCAGGAATGGTGGCCTCTTGAGTTAGGCCCTCTCCCAGAACCAGCAAATAAAGTAAAAACCTAGGTCTTTGCTGGATAAAGAACTGAAGATTAAAGATCAAGTAAGTAAAGTCACACCTGCCTCATCCTGCTCTCTTAAGGCTTGTAAAACAAAAAGAATAAGTTTTGCCATCAGAGCTTTTGAAGACAGTAATCATTGCACTGATACTCTCAAGGGTCGACTATTGCAATAGCCTATATCTTTATCTTGCATTAGGATCTCTGGATAAGCTTCAGACTTTGCAGAATGTGGCTGCTTGTTTTCTCTTTAAAATTCATAAATTTGAATCAGTCAGAGGAGCCATCAGGAAACTCCACTGGCTCTCTGTTAAACAACGTGTTAGGTTCAAGGCACCTTGCCTGGCTACAAATCATTGCAGGGACCAGGGCCAGCCCAGTTCAAGGAAAGGCTCAAATGGTATACCCCAGGGAGGACGCTACAATCAGGATCAGCTATGAATCTTGTAGTACCCTTCTTGAGGAGGGCGACCCGGGGGGGGGGGGGTGGGGGGGGGGGGGGTGGGGAGCTTTTTCAGGACCACAGCTTTAACCTGGAACAGCCTACCTTTGGAACTTAATGCCGCTGCTTCGCTATTTATTTTTAGAAAAGCCTTGAAAACGTGGCTTTTCTCTCAGGATTAGGAGATATTACAGTATTTGCAAGGACCACCTCTCCTGGAGCTGTACCCGTTTCTGTAGCGCCAAGATGACCCCAGGCAGGAGTTGCTCTTTATAAATCACTCTCATTCATTAGTTCATACTGTGGCATATCTGATCAGTACCACACATACTTGTTAAGTACATGCCTCTGTGAAGATCAAGTTGGACTGGAATAGTTTGACCAATGCATACTTTTATTATGTGTCTGATCAATGATAGACAACCTGGACGCAAGTCAATCAGTTTACTTCCTGTGTTACTGGTGACACACAATATTATGTAGAGTCACTATGTAGTCATTCAATTTGTTATTATGCAGTCTATTGGCAATGTGCATTATTTCTTGAGCATTTGTTGTATTTTTTATTGTAAATGGTAATTGATAGGCTCCAACACACAAAAGAGGATGTGAAAAATGCTTGTAAAAAGCCTAAGCTGTGGCAGTTACTCTAGGTAGCATTCCGACCCATCATTTGTTCCCACAATGCCATCTCAGCTTAGATCCAGCAAATCAGCCATGGTCCTGAACCAACAGGGATAGTACAGCCTGAATGGACAAGCCAGGTCGTCAGAACCAAAACACAAGCAACCCAAGACCAGTTTTGCCCTATATGAGCCTCTACAGCCGGTGCAGCTTGTATCCAGTGGCACAGTGAACATGGGACCCACAACTGGGCATACATCTGTCCACTTGGGGAATGCCAAACACACACAAGTTGATGAACGGAATGCTTGCAAATAGTCTAGTCATGCCACCTCACTTTGGGCCAAGTAATATGCAAATCAGTTTTGACCCTAGTCCAATAGGACAGTGCATCCCGATATTCAAGGCCAGGTGCTCCCTGAACCAGAACACAAGCAACTCAAGACCGCTTTGCCCTGATTGAGGATCATCAGTCAAGTACTGCTTGTGCCAGTGGCTCAGTGAGCACTACTGGAGCAGGGTCAAGACTAATTTCCATATGGCTGGGTCCAAACTGATGTGGCATGCTGTGCAAAATAATGATGAACTGATAAACGGCCCAGAGTAATTACCAGTGGATGAGATTAATTCGAGCATTCTATCCCTAACTAAGTGCGACGGATAAGCCCAGACATGGATCCTGTGCTCACTATGCCACTGGAACCAAGGTACATCCAACTGACAATCCCCAATCAGGGCAAAGCCGGTCTTGGCTTGCTTGTGTTCTGGTTCATGGCAGACCTTGATGTGACCATGTCACAGCATATCTCATCAAGGGCCTAAAGAAATATGATCACATCACCCCCATCCTGATGGAACTCTATTGGATCCACTTGCCGGCCCGTACCATGTTTAAAACCAGTTGCATCATTTACAAACAATCACAACCAGCACCTCCACTTATCTTGAAGATAAACTCACCATCTCTGGTGGTTCTCAACACATCAGACTGCAGACCAACCCTATATAAAGCAGGGCCCGACACGGACACGCAGTGACACGCCGAAGGCAAGCCTGTCTGCGCCCGTCCGCACCTGACCGGTGCCAGCTGCTACGACTCCACCGCTAATATACTCCAGTAAAGACCTAAAAGATTTAAACAAACCTCATCTTAGACCCTCCGACACATTAGAAGGAAACATCAGTAGAACTCAAGGTATATCACGCACAATAGGCCCCACCTCATCTAACAAAGTCCAAACATCTCACGACTCAAATCATTTCAGAAGCCCCAAACCATTAAGTGCCATCTACCTTAACGCATGCTCACTTCTGAAGCATTCAGTGGAGATGTGGAGCCTCATAGACATGGAGACACCTGACATCTGTTTTGTCACGGAAACCTGGCTACATGAGCACGCCTCCACCGATATACAGATCGCCTTTCCACCTCATTATAACAGAACCGAAGTGGACAGGAAAGAGACAAGAGGAGGAGGTCTACTCATAGCCGCTATCACTGGCCTGACCATTACCTCTTTTTTGAAACTATAAGTTCATGCCAATTAGAATTATGTATCTTCAGGATAGAAGGCCTAACTGGGAGCACCTGTAGGGGAGCTTTAATATACTGACCTCCCGGTCCTAAAAGCGATTTTTAGACAAACTACTGGAGTTAATCGCTTCACAAATATTGGCCTCTGACTCTTTTTTCCTAATAGGTGACTTTAACTATCATGCCTAGATACTGTCGAACTCAGACACAGATCAGCTGATTACAAATATGAACATATTTGGGCTGACCCAAGTGGTAACAGGTCCCACCCATAATGCAGGCCATACGCTTGATCTCCTTTTTTCTAACTCTCCAGATATCACTGTAGAACTCCCCACTCCATTGCTATGGTCAGATCACTATTCAATAAAATTTGTTATCCCAGTCCATCGGATCAAAGAGGAGCCTAGAAGTGAACTAATATGGTGAAGGTCTTGGCGCAAAGTCACTCCATCTCTGTTTTCAAAATATTTTAGTTTACCCCATCCAAGCCAGAAGGAAAACCTCAACCTTGCGGCAATTGCCTTTGATAAGGCCATTACGATTGCACTAGACAAAATCGCCCACCCTCACTAAAGTCAAAGTAAAATCTAGGGCTGCTCTCTGGTTCACGGAGCAACTAAAGATAGTGAAGCTCTCGTGCAGAGCAGAAGAGTGGAAATGGAGAAAAAGCAAAGATATGACAGACAGCGAAACATATAAAAACAGCCACCACAGCTATATGGAGGAAATCAAGCAAGCAAAAAAACTATTCCTTCTAAACCGAATAGACAAGGCAGCGAACTCCTGCAAGGAGCTCTACAGAATCCTAAAAGAATTCACAACTCCTCCCACTCAGTCACTAACCCCTAATTCCCAAGAATGAACTGATTGTCTTTCCAAATTTTTTGAAGACAAAATTGCTATAATTCATCACTCCTTTCCATCCCAAATAATTAACGACCACTCAGAAAATGCGTCTAGCTTGTCCTCAGACCTCCTCTGCACCTTGCACGAATTTGCTAATTTTAACATCGAGTCAGGGGTAACTGTCATGCAGAAAATAAAGTCAGGGTCCCCCACTGACACTGTCCCTCCTAAATTCTTCCCAATTATCGCGCTAGTGTTATTGGAAAGTCTAACCAACTTATTTAATAAATCACTATTGGAAGCTAAATTCCGAAATCATGGAAAGCTGCTAGGGTTAGACCTATCCTAAAAAAAAACACAGCCGATCCTAAACTCTGCCTAGACTATTGTCCTATTTCGCTGCTTCTCTATTTTGGGAAGATGCAGGAATCATTAGTAAATTAACAGCTTGTCACATAGAGAAGTGTGGCTCACTGGTTAGAGGAGGCAGACCTGGAAACAGAGGTCAGCCCGGGACCAGGGTTTCAATTCCCGGCTCGGCGGGGTCTTGAGTCCTAAAATGTCCATGGACTCAACAATTCTCGCTCCGGTGCCTACTCGATTCACGGGTTCACACTCTGCGACTCTGGGCAATAGCTTGCTTAATCTCCACAACGGCCCCTCGCGGCGGGATGCCTGGCTTTCACCTTGCGGATACCCTGCTGGGGTTATCTCACAGTCGAATACCAGGACGGGTTCCCTAAGCAAGCGCTTAGAAACCGCTCGGTGATTTGCGCTATATAAATTCCTGTACATTTGCATTTACATTTTACATATCTAGAGAGCTATGGGCTACTGGATCCCTCACAGTCGGGTTTCAGGGCTGCCCATAGTACAGATACGGGGGAAACTGGGGAAGGCTTGGGTCCTGTCACTGACCGGCCTGGACCACTATTCCATAGAAAAACAAAACAATGGCCGGGCAGTTTTGAATTTGTGTCAAAGTACACAGACCTAGTGTCATAAATCACTGGGTAGGACAACCATTTGTGTTGATTGACTTTTTGTTTTTATAAAATATTTCATGCAAAAGATTCTTTGGCATCAAAAGATACAACACAACATTCATTACAAAATGCAAATACAAATTCAGTGAACTCAGAAAAAATTATCAAAACACAGTGTGTAAACAAAGAAATTGTCATACATGAATAACATGGACAACTGAAGAAAGGCCTCAAATTAATCACTTTACAGAGGCTCCAATCCTGGATACGAAATCGACAAGGGGACTATTGTGTTAAAAAGACCTCCTTGTTACAACCATCACAAGATACACAGTAGATACTACATCAGGTGCTTAGGCTAGGAAAAAACATAGGGACAGTTCAACAATTCCAGAGTGTGTTTAGTTGAATCCTAGCGTGCCCTAGCAATTAGGTATCTTGGAGGTGAGAACGTCGACGCGTTTCGAACCCAATACCATTCGACGGGTTCTCCTCAGGACTTGGACTGGGGGGTTGTTGTCACTGTGAAACAATTAAGACACGGTGTGAGTGAGGGGGCTCATTTCAATAGGCTCATTGCATGGACTCACCCACTTCAAAATTAAAAAGTACCTTATTTGTGAGGTGGAAGGGTCACTCCCTGCGGGAAGAATGAAATGCGAGATTTACGTTAGATACAGTCTGCCTGTGTTTTAGATGTGCTGCACACGGATTGTTTAGGTAAAATCAAGGCGTACCTTGACAGAGGGCGGAGTTGCCGCTGAACAAGGATGCGGTGCCGGCCGTGATCGGTAGTTCGGTGTGTAGATCTGAAATCTGGAGAGAGGATTTTGAACTTAGTATCACTCTCGTTGCCAAGAATATACGCTGGTATTACACTGAGTGGGAGAAAGAAATCCTACCTTTTTTAACAAGGCGATTTATTCAAATTGAGCGCGTGGGAGGCGGCGGCCGCCGCACGGGCTGGCGTGCTGTTGAAAAAAGGGAGCAAACATTTAGACTAGCATTAGGGTGGTCGTGGTTTAATGCATGTCCAAAAGGGGATGCATATCCTAAACGGGTAACTTACTTCTCGGCAGAGAATACGAGCCGTGACGGTCCGGCACACAGTGACTTCAGAGAGACAGCTTGTTGGTCAAGGGGGCGTGTCTCCCTGTATTTAAACAGCCTGTGGTCCCAGTGCATTGTGGGATTTGTGGTTTTTAACTACGGCACAAGGTGCGCAGCACAAGACTGGTTTCTCGTCTACATAGGATGTGTAGACTGGTGAATCTCCTATCACCCTTATTCCCGAAGATTTGGTACAGTGCGGTCACAAAAGTAGCAACGGCATAAGCAGACTGACAATACGAGCAGACAGTTCATTGACAGACTGCTGAGTTCAGTCAGATCATTCAGACCTGACGCGGCAGTGGCAGTGCGAACAGACAGTTCATTTACAGATTACTGAGTTCGTTCAGATCATTCAGACCTGACACGGCAGTATCAAATTTGAGGATGAGGTAAGCCTCTTTCTGTGCCAGTCTTGCATCAGGGTCCCCTCCGGCACCCGGGACATTTTTTATACTCGCCAGGATGGTCCACTTCAGGTCGTTTGCGCCATGATCCTTTTTCAAAAAGTGCGATACCAGGGGCACAGTGAGTACTTTGTTGTTAATTCGAGATTTATGTTGAATTATCCGCTGGCGCACTTCTTGTGTTGTCTTCCCTATGTATATTTTGCTGCAGGGACAGGTTATGGCGTACACTGCGTATTTTGTTTTACAATTTGTAAAGTCCTCATGGCGCCAGTGTTTTGTTCCATCAGTGAAATGAGTGCCTTCCATCGTCAAACCGCAGACTGAACATGTTCCACACTTGTGGTGACCTTTGACTGGGCCTAAGCACCTGATGTAGTATCTACTGTGTATCTTGTGATGGTTGTAACAAGGAGGTCTTTTTAACACAATAGTCCCCTTGTCGATTTCATATCCAGGATTGGAGCCTCTGTAAAGTGTTTAATTTGAGGCCTTTCTTCAGTTGTCCATGTTATTCATGTATGACAATTTCTTTGTTTATACACTGTGTTTTGATAATTTTTTCTGAGTTCACTGAATTTGTATTTGCATTTTGTAATGAATGTTGTGTTGTATCTTTTGATGCCAAAGAATCTTTTGCATGAAATATTTTATAAAAACAAAAAGTCAATCAACACAAATGGTTGTCCTACCCAGTGATTTATGACACTAGGTCTGTGTACTTTGACGCAAATTCAAAACTGCCCGGCCATTGTTTTGTTTTTCTATGGCATAGTACAGATACAGCACTGGTGGAGGTAATAGACAACATTAGACTAGCTTTGGACAAACGTCAGTCAACAATTCTTGTCCTGCTTGACCTTTCCGCCGGTTTTGACACCATCTCCCACAGCATTTTAGAACATCGGCCCTTGGAGATGGTGTCAGGGGAAATGCCCTAAAATGGTTTAAAAGCTACCTAACAGACCAAGTTACAACGGTTCAGGTGGGAAACACTGTTTCATGTAACAGACCGGTCAAGATGGGAGTGCCACAGGGCTCCATCTTGAGTCCGACTCTTTTTCATCTTTACATGACTCCACTGGCCAAGGTGATCAGATCTTATGGTTTTGTTGTTGTGTCGTATGCTGATGACACACAGATCCTGGTCACTCTTGGACCAGATCCATCAGAAACAAAGCAGTGTTTAAAAAATGTATGTCCCATATTGACAGGTGGATGAATACAAACCATCTTCAATTAAATGGAGACAAGTCGGAGATCATGCTCTTTTGCAATGCTCACGAGCATTGATCTCATGACAGGTGGCCCCCGAACCTTGGCCCTTGTCCAACATCCAAACCGACGCTACGAAATTTAGGTTTTCATATGGACAGCCAACTGTCTATGAAAAGTCAGACCAATCACATAATTGGCTCTTGTTTTGGAGTGATGCGAAACCTGCGAAAGGTCTTCAAATGGATTCCGAAAGAGGCCAGGAAACCATTAGTCCAGGGACTGATAATAAATTGCATGGACTATAGAAATGCCCTGCTGTCCTCAATCAACGAAGGCCTTCTCACAAAACCCCAGATTTTGCAGAATACTGCGGCCAGACTGGTTCTGAATCTCCCGCCAAGATCTCTACATTGGCTTCCAGTCAGACAGCAAATTTTATTTAAGACTCTCTGTCTCACACGCAAAAGCATGTACGGAAAAGGCCTGGGGTACTGGTCCAAAAAACTACATTGGTACCAGCCTTGTAGATCGCTAAGATTGAGCAATGAATCCCTTCTTACCCCTCTCAAAATCTGCACTGCGAGAAACAGAGGAAGGTCCTTTTCCTATCTTGCTCCTGTCTCTTGGAAAAAGCTTCCCTTGAATCTACGTACTATCCCAGATCACAACCATGTGCCGAGTGATATGTGCGCTGTACAAATGTCCCTGATATGATTTGATTTGTAAAAAAGAAAAAAACAAAGCAGCAGGCCTTTTCCATGTATGTATTCAAGATCTAGAACAACATCATGTTATCCATCAGAACCGGTTCAATGCTGCTCCAGTTAAAGACTCACTTCTTTAAAGAACACTGCATTACAATGCATTAACTGTCCATAGCCTTGCTTGTATTTGGCCCTGAACCTTGCTCTGCTGCCTTATGACTAGGTTTGCACTATACAAATGCCATGCACATACATACACACAAATAAAGCTCGCTGCCTCCCTTCATGGTCTAAACTGTTGGGCAAAAGTCACCTTTCATTGGCTTGTTTTCCAGCTCTTGACCTCATGATAGTCTACATCCTAAAATTCAAGGGGTTCATAATTTAGCATCACCAGGGCAACAAGAGGATGTTATCAGAAATTACTCAAGGAAGTATGGAGACCCTGTCTGCCAATTACAGATATATGGTGAGACAAGCCAGTTAGCTATGCATCTGAGTTTACCATGCACTGCGGAGTAGAAAGTAAACTAGTTGCTGTAAGAATGAAGACAGTGCTTCTTATCCAACCTTAAGCGATCACACAAATGAGCCTACATTATCTATGGGTACATTTAGGATAGGGTTGAAGTTACAACTTTACAGAAGCACGCCCTGTGTTGGCTCAATAAAATAAAAACTTTGGGCCCCTGCACTTATTTTTGCAGTGCTTCATCCTCTCTTTGTCGATTCAAGAATGCCAAATCACTGGATCTAAAAAAAGCCTCCAAGTTCGTGGACAATATCACCTCGACATCTCTCTCCATCTTCCGCAGTTCTTTCCCCCACACATTTGAGTTATCTACAGTATCAGATATTCTACACTCAGTTTGATCAATATGCCAGCTTGTCCCAGATACTCCTTCATGTCATCCATTCTAATTGTTAAAGTGTCAATCTTGTCATCCATTCTTTGTTAAGTGATCAGCAGCTCCAACAGGAAATTTTAACCTATGATTCATTGTGTACATCAGCATAATGTTCGGAAAATGATTCCAGATCAGGGGCTGAGTTCAAGTCAACATCCCTACGAGGTATAGTAGAGTTGAATGACAATTAAGCCTGTTTTGGGTAATTCCTACCCATCTTGGCAGGTTGTGAAGGACCTCTGGTATCACAGAAAATGAAGGCATACCAGCCAAACACATCTCCTCACAGTACAGAAGACAGGTCCTGTCTGCAGATAACAGGATACACCACACCGGAATAGGCCACAGCCAGAAAGTAGGTACAACTACCTTCCCATACGGACACTGCAGGAGATTAATAGCCACCTCAGAAACTTCTAAACACAGGTTTCAACACTCCCAAAATTAGGAGCCTCACCAGGCAACACCACAACATGGCCATTACTATAAGTGCAAATACAACAAAAGGCAGCAAGACACACCTACAATAATTCAGGGCAAGGACACGCCCATTAGGTGAGGATAGTGGCAGATATTGCCCATACTGCCAAGTATGCCAGTATATTAACATCGCAAGGTGCACAGACAATGACAGGCTCCATAGAGATCTCTTCATATTACTAGCAATCATCTCAGAACACTAAGGGCCAGATGTACAAAGCTATTTATTGGTTGCAAAGTGTGTGATTATCGGAATCGCAGGGTTTGTGACCACCAAATGGCTTTTACAAATATACTAAACCCATTTTGCAATTTGGTAACTTGTTACTAATTCTCAAAATGGGGTTAGAAATGCATTACAAATTGCAAATTAGATAGGGGCTTGTTTAGGGAGTCCCTTCAAATTCCTATTTTCAGTGGTATGTATCACTGGTTCAGTCGCAAACCATTGATAAGTCACCAACTTCTTGAAGAAGGTGGTAACCCATTTGCAAAGAGGATGAGATTCCCTTTGTGAATGTGAAAAAAGTTTGTAGGACGTGAGCCGTAGACCCGGGATAAGTGCGAACTCTCAAACAAACTTTCTGTACAAAAATAACATTGTTTTTTCAAATGCAGTCCTGTTTCCTTTAAGAAAAAACTCACTGCATTAAAAAAAAGAAAAAATTAACTTTATGTAAAATACGATCACATACTTGGTAGGTAGTCCGTTGACCTCAGTATGCCACCATCCCTGTGATGGCATCAGTGGGAGTAAGGTCCAATTTGAAACCAACTTCATTAATATTCATGAGGTAGGTCAGATGTGCGAACCTCTCCGAATGGTGATTTTGTGAACTAATCAATTAGTACATAGGTCACTTCGCAAAATCTGATTTCACTCTCTAAAAGCCAATGTACAATTTGTTATCACTTTTTGCAAATTAAATGCTAGTACATCTAGTCATAAAAAGATGGGCAGACCAACATCAGTCCCCACGGTAAACATCCTTTACGACGCAGTGTTTACACCGCGCGTCCTTTACTACGCAGCCATTACAACGCAAGTCGTTAATACGACTTGTGCTGGAGGGTGCTCTTGGTAAAGGAATAGTTTGATTTTCTATTCCAACACCTTCCCTACTGTTATGTGGGCTGGAGTTGGAATAGAAAATTAAACTAATCCACAATCCAGCGCCCTCCAACGCAAGTCCTTGTAATGACTTGCGTTGTAATGGCTGCGTCGTAAAGTACCGCGACGTACATCCATCCCCACAGTGTACAGCCTCTGCAGCATTCAAGCGCAGGAAAGCCCCCTACCTGGGTTAAGTCTGACAAAGGAGCATACTAGATCGAGTGGGCAGCAGTACAATCTCTAATACCTTCAGCACTGTTGGCAGTGAAAGCACACCCTCTCAGCCAGGTGGTCTGTCACACCTGACAGGCCGGTTAGGTCTCCAGAGCACACTAAGCCGGATGCAACAATGAGGCCAAGGCTGAACTGGGAACCAAATTCAGCCCTAGCAAATTTTGAAAGACCAGACATCATATTCCATGTAGCGACCAAGCACAGCAAGCAAGCTTCACCCCTGCAAGAGAGGTTTAGAGGGTCCCCTTCCCAACAAATGTGGGTAAATATACAAATATGGCTCTTTTTACAACACATTTTTCATTATAGAACTTAGTTTCATTATTGAATTGATGTATGGAGACTGGAGATGTCTACGTGGCTCAATGAATGAATGGATAGTTGGTTGAGTGAGCAGTGGGTGGATGAATACATTCAAGAATGAATGCCAATTAATAAGCTACTTTTAGCTATATGGTTCATTTGGTCAGTGGAGAAGTGTGGCTCAATGGTTAGTGCGGCAGACCCTAATGCAGAGGTCTGGCCCGGGACCAGGGTTCAATTCCCGCCTCGGCTGGTCTTGGCGGATCTTGGGCTCATAATTCCTTGGACCTGATTTCTCGCCTCGGTGCCTATTCTAATCATGGGTCCCATGCTGCAACTCTGGGCAATAGCTTGCTTAGTCTCCACAACGGCCCCCACAAGCGCTGGGGATGCCTGGTTGCACCCTGGAGATGCCCAGGAGTGGACATTTCACGGGGGAAAACCAGGAAGGGTTCCCTAGTGGTATGAGTACAGCGCCAGGACACTCAGGAGTATCAGTGCGCTTTACAAGTACGGCTACATTTACATTTAATGCAGTGACCAAAGGCAGGTGCTCTGGTTTTCATTTTAGCTTCTGCATTAAAACATCATCCGTCCCAATGGCTACAACCACCAATCCTAACAATGTAGAGACCGGATGTAGTTAACACAATGCACTGATTTAGCACCTCAAAGAAATAAACACAAAATATTAAGCTTTGGGAGAGAGAAAGAGATGTAAGGGACGAATTGCACACACAAAATCAGGAAAGTTTGCATTGATCCTGGCTACCACTTGAACACACTGTGGGCACCTAGACAATTACTTTTTTACAGTGCCTCCTTTTCCTCCATCATCAGATGAAACATCAGTTCAGGGTCTGCACTGCTCAAAAATTAAAAACTATAATGTTGCTCCATCTATAATAACACCCTAGGCCACATGTAGGATGCAAAAGACAACTGATACTATGTTTTGTTCACTAATAGCATCTTCGTGAGGTTCGTGGCAAAGCGGCATACGTGTTTCTAAGTTCGTGATTGGAATCACTTCTAACAATTGTCCCTCAATGCCATGGTATAATTTAATAAACCAAACTGAAATGCTTTGCGATAGCCACATGATAAATAAATACACTGTTTTTAAATCTGAAGTGTTTCAATTTCTTCGATCCGGCAGGAAGAAGATGAAGCATACATATATATATATATATATATATATATATATATATATATATATATATATATATATATATATGAAGAGCAAAGAGCGCAAGCGCTTTAGGAGGGCTCAACCGTTTCAACCTGACCATCCGGCCCTTCTGTGGCTCCCATGCGATGTCTAAGTATCGCCTCTAGATTAAAAGTAGGTCCGACGCGTTTCGGGGCCAGAAAGCGCCCCTTCTACATGGACTGGATTGCGAAAAACACCAAGCTCACTTTGTGATGAACAAAACGTTTTATTTGAACAAAGGGCGTTGTCCGCCCTAGGTGGGTGGAGTTACGACACCAGGACTTCTGGGATTTGGAGTCCGTACAAAGTGAGAAGTTGTGATGCCCTTTAGTAGGGTGGTGTGTTTCCAGCATGGTTATTGTCCGTTAAATCCTATAGTAGGAGAGGAGGGAATCCGTAGACATCGCTGTTTTAAAAAAAAAGGTTGTCATGCTGTTTGGGCGACGTCTTCCCGCTTGTCCCAGCCTTCAAAGACAAAGGTGTGTGTACTCCCTCTGAAGTGGAGCCCCTCCTTCAGCCATGGCGGGCCGCGGAAATCTGAAGAGCAAAGAGCGCAAGCGCTTTAGGAGGGCTCAACCGTTTCAACCTGACCATCCGGTCCTTCTGTGGCTCCCATGCGATGTCTAAGTATCGCCTCTAGATTAAAAGTAGGTCCGACGCGTTTCGGGGCCAGAAAGCGCCCTTTCTTCATGGACTGGATTGCGAAAAACACCAAGCTCACTTTGTGATGAACAAAATGTTTTATTTGAACAAAGGGCGTCGTCCGCCCTAAGTGGGTGGAGTTACGACACCGGGACTTCTGGGATTTGGAGTCCGTACAAAGTGAGAAGTTGTGATGCCCTTGAGTAGGGTGGTGTTTTCCAGCATGGTTATTGTCCGTTAAATCCTATAGTAGGAGAGGAGGGAATCCGTAGACATCGTTGTTTTAAAAAAAAGGTTCTCACGCTGTTTGGGCGAACGTCTTCCCGCTCGTCCCAGCCTTCAAAGCAAAGGTGTGTGTTCTCCCTCTGAAGTGGAGCCCCTCCTTCGGTCATGGCGGGCTGTGGAAATGTGAAGAGCAAAGAGCGCAAGCGCTTTAGGAGGGCTCAACCGTTTCAACCTGACCATCCGGTCCTTCTGTGGCTCCCATGCGATGTCTAAGTATCGCCTCTAGATTAAAAGTAGGTCCGACGCGTTTCGGGGCCAGAAAGCGCCCTTTCTTCATGGACTGGATTGCGAAAAACACCAAGCTCACTTTGTGATGAACAAAACGTTTTATTTGAACAAAGGGCGTCGTCCGCCCTAAGTGGGTGGAGTTACGACACCGGGACTTCTGGGATTTGGAGTCCGTACAGAGTGAGAAGTTGTGATGCGCTTGAGTAGGGTGGTGTTTTCCAGCATGGTTATTGTCCGTTAAATCCTATAGTAGGAGAGGAGGGAATCCGTAGACATCGCTGTTTTAAAAAAAAAGGTTGTCACGCTGTTTGGGCGAACGTCTTCCCGCTCGTCCCAGCCTTCAAAGACAAAGGTGTGTGTTCTCCCTCTGAAGTGGAGCCCCTCCTTCGGCCATGGCGGGCCGCGGAAATCTGAAGAGGAAAGAGCGCAAGCGCTTTAGGAGGGCTCAACCTTTTCAACCTGACCATCCGGTCCTCTGTGGCTCTCATGCGATGTCTAAGTATCGCCTCTAGATTAAAATTAGGTCCAACGCGTTTCGGGGCCAGAAAGCGCCCCTTCTTCATGGACTGGATTGCGAAAAACACCAAGCTCACTTTGTGATGAGGAAAACGTTTTATTTGAACAAAGGGCGTCGTCCGCCCTAAGTGGGTGGAGTTACGACACTGGGACTTCTGGGATTTGAAGTCCGTACAAAGTGAGAAGTTGTGATGCCCTTGAGTAGGGTGGTGTTTTCCAGCATGGTTATTGTTCGTTTAATCCTATAGTAGGAGAGGAGAGAATCCGTAGACATCGCTGTTTTAAAAATAATAACAACTTAGCATGCCTTACATATTTTGTGATTGACGCAGTGACACCCCTGAAAAGAGGGGGTAACAGGGAAAAATTGTTAAGGAGGAAGGAGACAAGGTACATAGTAGAATTGGATAGTAAATATCCTAATGGGGTAAACATCACAGAAGACCTACATAATTTTTTATAGGGCATATGTTACATTCTGATCAGTGTCAAATTCCTTGTAGCCTAAACTGATACAGTTTTTCCATATAGGAAATGAACGACTAGTTATTTAAAGACCTGACACTATTGTTTGGGATCATTAAATAGATGAAATATAGTAGCGATGATATTTTCAGCGAGAAAAATCCCAAGTTAACCAGACACCATATATATACATGTATACTTTTAAAGGTATCACTTGTAAATATTGCACATACACTTTGTGGGGATTAGAGTAAAAAGGTCTGCTTATTTATTATTTTTTTCAAGTACATGAAAGACCTTATAGGTATTAGTTAGAGGGTATTAAAGCTCATTACACTTTTAGTACAAGCACATGCCACATAGATATATAGAGGGAGAATGAATAGTGCATTACAAAAAGAAAGCAAATAATGGTAATATGAAAACATTGCAGTAATTTGTATATATAGTTTAGATATAAATGAAAGATAGATCATGAATATTGCATATTGGTTAAACTGATCATTAAATGGACGGTGCAAACTTAAATTCAGGATTGCGACAACAATTAGAGTATCAGCTGGGTACAGTTATGTAATTATTAACAATTGTATGGGGTATTGGTATCAATAGAGTATGTTGCATACTTTATAACAGTTCTGTGAATTTCTACGATTAGAAACTGCATTGGACAATGTTAGATCTATGATATACAAGGACATACAAATTCAGCCGAACAAATTGCACTAAAGCAGATATGACTAATGATCACTCCAGATTTAAAATATTTACAATATAGGAATGTATTTTAGATGTATATAATGTATATATGTATTTATTGTTCATTTTAAGTATTTATTGCACCAGCCACTTATTTGGATTTTTATCGGCATTCAAGCAGTTGAAAATTATCATTTTGCTGTGACATGACCATGCATTACGATCAACTATATTTACATACTGTATTGACACAGTTAGAAAGTGCAACTTTCCAATATTGGAAAATCATTTAAATGCTTTCAAGAATAATTTGCTTAGTATTTTCTCGATATCCATGTCTAAGGTCATGTGACTCACAAAAGGAGGTGGCATATGTAAACTATAAAAAAGTAGAGCTGACGCGGTGCTCGTTGTGTGGTGAAGAGCACTTGATGCTTGAAACGCGTCACCCAGAATTGTTGCAAGAATAAAATCATTGCCTTGCCTGAAACCGTGGGGTCCGCCTCTTCATTTCGCCGTGGTGGAGGTTTTGAAGGAGGCGGGGCTTGCAGCCGGCGAAGATGGTCGCAACCTAACAAGGCTCCCGACCCCCTGCCCACTAATCCGGCATTTCTCCTGTCATAGCCCTGGGAGCCCCCATCGGAGATCGGGCGCACAAAGGGGGAAACTCCTGAGCCTGCTCCGGTCGCGGAAAAGACCCGATCCTCTGCTTACTGTGAGGGCGATCTGGAGGCAGAGCTCCGATCCGGACATCCGCAAAATGGCGACGTCCCCGCGCCCGGCGAGGCGCTGCTAATCTCCCAGCCGACTCACCAACCTCTGCAACCAGCCTGTATGAGCTGATCCGGGGCGAGGAGCTGCATCGAGGTGAGTGCAGCGGCGGGAGTCTTCTTGGTGCGGAGCTGGGTCTGCTGACGATTCACGGCCGCGAGGAGGCCCCTCCCCCAGCCCGGCACCAGCCGAAGCGACTCCCCGGCTCCGGAGGCCTGAAGCGCCCGAGAACGGAGAGCCCTGAACTGCGCTGCTCCCTCCGCTTTCTGCTGGATCCGCAGCCCCGACCAGCGATCCAATCTGCGGCGATGCCCGGTGCACAGTGCCGCCCATCCCCCACCGCAACTCGGCGACCCTGAGGGGGGGGCCACACGAGCACGTTCATCTGCCCATCTTGGCGACCACTGCCTGTGCACCTCCCTGGACCCGGGACTCACAGGAGACAGCGGCTGCCGCCCCACCAACACTGCTGGGGGCTGAGAGCGCTGAGTCCGCTGCCCGCACGCCTGCATTGACTAGCCCGGAGCCCTATTGCATGTGCCCTGTGTAAAGAGCCCCGCCTCCGGATTGCGAGAGGAGACGGCTGATAGTCTTTGGAAAGTGACCACGGAGCGACGACCACGCCTGGGGACGGCCGGCGGCTCCGCGACCGACGTCCCCCCCCTCTGATGGTCACTGTGGGACTGGGAACACTTAGGCTGACCCCATAGGGTCTCGGCACTGCTGGGTATCGCGCTGTGGACGGCCCCCTGGCCCTTGCCCTCGTGGCTGAAATGCGGGGACCGTCTGGAAGTGGAGTGAACAGGGGCACCTACGCCTGGGATCCGCTCTGGCCCCCGCAAACACCACTCCGGGGACACCTTCCTGGGGAGGAGCGACGGAACCAGCGGATTACCATAGCCCCGAAGATTGCGCTAGGGAACAGCGCCAAGAACGGCCTAGCGGAAGGTAACTGAGAGTGGGACCCCATCCATTCGGGTGCTGAGCGGTGCCCACTGGCCTAACACATCGCCGCTACCGCTGCCGTCATCGGCCTGCCGGCCCCAGCTATCCTCGAGCTGCCACCCTCCCCGGGGACGACCACTGCCATACCCATCAGTATCACACGATCCGGATTTGGGTTTTTGGACTATCATTATGGGGAAGCCTCGGGGCCCGAAGGGGGAGGGGGAAGCTGGCTCGGAGAATCCTGATGACTCAGTGGCGGCCCCTCCGGATCTTCAGCGGATGCAGGACCGCATTCTGGAGGCTATTACCGCCACGAAAGAGGCCCTCCATCAGGACATATATATTTACAACAAGGGGTGGTGAGGGACAGAGTCTCTGAATTAAGCAGAAAGCTCTCACCCAGTCAAGAGATCAGGGCTAGATCCAACACCGTTTTTTAGCTCACTGCACCATCCCAGTTTCAGAACCTGACTGTATGTAAATTAGTCTGTTCCTGTCCCAGTGCATGATGGGAACAGGGCAAACCAAACTACAAAAGCCAATTCTTACACTGGGAAGGAAACAAGCTCCCGGGGACCGGTTTCTGGCATTACAGCCGTCTTCGGCCCGGTTTGCTTGAATCCTGATGGTGCAATGAGCAAGGGTCTCACATCTGAGAATACCCTTCCACGCTTAGGGTGGACAAAAATATTTACAACAAGGGGTGGTGAGGGACAGAGTCTCTGAATTAAGCAGAAAGCTCTCACCCAGTCAAGAGATCAGGGCTAGATCCAACACCGTTTTTTAGCTCACTGCACCATCCCAGTTTCAGAACCTGACTGTATGCAAATTAGTCTGTTCCTGTCCCAGTGCATGATGGGAACAGGGCATGCTACGGTCCCCGGTAGCTTGTCTCCTTTCTGGTGAAGAATTGGCTTGGTAGTTTAGTCTGCCCTGTTCCCATGATGCACTGGGCCAGGGACAGACTGATTTGCATATAGCCAGGTTCTGAGCTGGGATGGGGCAGTGAGATAAATAACGGTGATGGATCAAGCCCTGATCTTTGGACTGGGTAAGAGTGGTCTGTTTAACTCAGACACTCTGTTCATCACCACCCCCTTTTTGTAAATCGTTTTTGGCCACTATAGGTGTGGCAGGGTATACTCAGACATGAGTCCCTTTCTCACTGCTCCATCAGGATTCAAGCAAGCCGGGCCGAAGAAGGCTGAAATGCCAGAAACCGGTCCCCGGTAGCTTGTCTCCTTTCTGGTGAAGAATTGGCTTGGTAGTTTAGTCTGCCCTGTTCCCATGATGCACTGGGCCAGGGACAGACTGATTTGCATATAGCCAGGTTCTGAGCTGGGATGGGGCAGTGAGATAAATAACGGTGATGGATCAAGCCCTGATCTTTGGACTGGGTAAGAGTGGTCTGTTTAACTCAGACACTCTGTTCATCACCACCCCCTTTTTGTAAATCGTTTTTGGCCACTATAGGTGTGGCAGGGTATACTCAGACATGAGTCCCTTTCTCACTGCTCCATCAGGATTCAAGCAAGCCGGGCCGAAGAAGGCTGAAATGCCAGAAACCGGTCCCCGGTAGCTTGTCTCCTTTCTGGTGAAGAATTGGCTTGGTAGTTTAGTCTGCCCTGTTCCCATGATGCACTGGGCCAGGGACAGACTGATTTGCATATAGCCAGGTTCTGAGCTGGGATGGGGCAGTGAGATAAATAACGGTGATGGATCAAGCCCTGATCTTTGGACTGGGTAAGAGTGGTCTGTTTAACTCAGACACTCTGTTCATCACCACCCCCTTTTTGTAAATCGTTTTTGGCCACTATAGGTGTGGCAGGGTATACTCAGACATGAGTCCCTTTCTCACTGCTCCATCAGGATTCAAGCAAGCCGGGCCGAAGAAGGCTGAAATGCCAGAAACCGGTCCCCGGTAGCTTGTCTCCTTTCTGGTGAAGAATTGGCTTGGTAGTTTAGTCTGCCCTGTTCCCATGATGCACTGGGCCAGGGACAGACTGATTTGCATATAGCCAGGTTCTGAGCTGGGATGGGGCAGTGAGATAAATAACGGTGATGGATCAAGCCCTGATCTTTGGACTGGGTAAGAGTGGTCTGTTTAACTCAGACACTCTGTTCATCACCACCCCCTTTTTGTAAATCGTTTTTGGCCACTATAGGTGTGGCAGGGTATACTCAGACATGAGTCCCTTTCTCACTGCTCCATCAGGATTCAAGCAAGCCGGGCCGAAGAAGGCTGAAATGCCAGAAACCGGTCCCCGGTAGCTTGTCTCCTTTCTGGTGAAGAATTGGCTTGGTAGTTTAGTCTGCCCTGTTCCCATGATGCACTGGGCCAGGGACAGACTGATTTGCATATAGCCAGGTTCTGAGCTGGGATGGGGCAGTGAGATAAATAACGGTGATGGATCAAGCCCTGATCTTTGGACTGGGTAAGAGTGGTCTGTTTAACTCAGACACTCTGTTCATCACCACCCCCTTTTTGTAAATCGTTTTTGGCCACTATAGGTGTGGCAGGGTATACTCAGACATGAGTCCCTTTCTCACTGCTCCATCAGGATTCAAGCAAGCCGGGCCGAAGAAGGCTGAAATGCCAGAAACCGGTCCCCGGTAGCTTGTCTCCTTTCTGGTGAAGAATTGGCTTGGTAGTTTAGTCTGCCCTGTTCCCATGATGCACTGGGCCAGGGACAGACTGATTTGCATATAGCCAGGTTCTGAGCTGGGATGTGGCAGTGAGATAAATAACGGTGATGGATCAAGCCCTGATCTTTGGACTGGGTAAGAGTGGTCTGTTTAACTCAGACACTCTGTTCATCACCACCCCCCTTTTTGTAAATCGTTTTTGGCCACTATAGGTGTGGCAGGGTATACTCAGACATGAGTCCCTTTCTCACTGCTCCATCAGGATTCAAGCAAGCCGGGCCGAAGAAGGCTGAAATGCCAGAAACCGGTCCCCGGTAGCTTGTCTCCTTTCTGGTGAAGAATTGGCTTGGTAGTTTAGTCTGCCCTGTTCCCATGATGCACTGGGCCAGGGACAGACTGATTTGCATATAGCCAGGTTCTGAGCTGGGATGGGGCAGTGAGATAAATAACGGTGATGGATCAAGCCCTGATCTTTGGACTGGGTAAGAGTGGTCTGTTTAACTCAGACACTCTGTTCATCACCACCCCCTTTTTGTAAATCGTTTTTGGCCACTATAGGTGTGGCAGGGTATACTCAGACATGAGTCCCTTTCTCACTGCTCCATCAGGATTCAAGCAAGCCGGGCCGAAGAAGGCTGAAATGCCAGAAACCGGTCCCCGGTAGCTTGTCTCCTTTCTGGTGAAGAATTGGCTTGGTAGTTTAGTCTGCCCTGTTCCCATGATGCACTGGGCCAGGGACAGACTGATTTGCATATAGCCAGGTTCTGAGCTGGGATGGGGCAGTGAGATAAATAACGGTGATGGATCAAGCCCTGATCTTTGGACTGGGTAAGAGTGGTCTGTTTAACTCAGACACTCTGTTCATCACCACCCCCTTTTTGTAAATCGTTTTTGGCCACTATAGGTGTGGCAGGGTATACTCAGACATGAGTCCCTTTCTCACTGCTCCATCAGGATTCAAGCAAGCCGGGCCGAAGAAGGCTGAAATGCCAGAAACTGGTCCCCGGTAGCTTGTCTCCTTTCTGGTGAAGAATTGGCTTGGTAGTTTAGTCTGCCCTGTTCCCATGATGCACTGGGCCAGGGACAGACTGATTTGCATATAGCCAGGTTCTGAGCTGGGATGGGGCAGTGAGATAAATAACGGTGATGGATCAAGCCCTGATCTTTGGACTGGGTAAGAGTGGTCTGTTTAACTCAGACACTCTGTTCATCACCACCCCCTTTTTGTAAATCGTTTTTGGCCACTATAGGTGTGGCAGGGTATACTCAGACATGAGTCCCTTTCTCACTGCTCCATCAGGATTCAAGCAAGCCGGGCCGAAGAAGGCTGAAATGCCAGAAACCGGTCCCCGGTAGCTTGTCTCCTTTCTGGTGAAGAATTGGCTTGGTAGTTTAGTCTGCCCTGTTCCCATGATGCACTGGGCCAGGGACAGACTGATTTGCATATAGCCAGGTTCTGAGCTGGGATGGGGCAGTGAGATAAATAACGGTGATGGATCAAGCCCTGATCTTTGGACTGGGTAAGAGTGGTCTGTTTAACTCAGACACTCTGTTCATCACCACCCCCTTTTTGTAAATCGTTTTTGGACACTATAGGTGTGGCAGGGTATACTCAGACATGAGTCCCTTTCTCACTGCTCCATCAGGATTCAAGCAAGCCGGGCCGAAGAAGGCTGAAATGCCAGAAACCGGTCCCCGGTAGCTTGTCTCCTTTCTGGTGAAGAATTGGCTTGGTAGTTTAGTCTGCCCTGTTCCCATGATGCACTGGGCCAGGGACAGACTGATTTGCATATAGCCAGGTTCTGAGCTGGGATGGGGCAGTGAGATAAATAACGGTGATGGATCAAGCCCTGATCTTTGGACTGGGTAAGAGTGGTCTGTTTAACTCAGACACTCTGTTCATCACCACCCCCTTTTTGTAAATCGTTTTTGGCCACTATAGGTGTGGCAGGGTATACTCAGACATGAGTCCCTTTCTCACTGCTCCATCAGGATTCAAGCAAGCCGGGCCGAAGAAGGCTGAAATGCCAGAAACCGGTCCCCGGTAGCTTGTCTCCTTTCTGGTGAAGAATTGGCTTGGTAGTTTAGTCTGCCCTGTTCCCATGATGCACTGGGCCAGGGACAGACTGATTTGCATATAGCCAGGTTCTGAGCTGGGATGTGGCAGTGAGATAAATAACGGTGATGGATCAAGCCCTGATCTTTGGACTGGGTAAGAGTGGTCAGTTTAACTCAGACACTCTGTTCATCACCACCCCCTTTTTGTAAATCGTTTTTGGCCACTATAGGTGTGGCAGGGTATACTCAGACATGAGTCCCTTTCTCACTGCTCCATCAGGATTCAAGCAAGCCGGGCCGAAGAAGGCTGAAATGCCAGAAACCGGTCCCCGGTAGCTTGTCTCCTTTCTGGTGAAGAATTGGCTTGGTAGTTTAGTCTGCCCTGTTCCCATGATGCACTGGGCCAGGGACAGACTGATTTGCATATAGCCAGGTTCTGAGCTGGGATGGGGCAGTGAGATAAATAACGGTGATGGATCAAGCCCTGATCTTTGGACTGGGTAAGAGTGGTCTGTTTAACTCAGACACTCTGTTCATCACCACCCCCTTTTTGTAAATCGTTTTTGGCCACTATAGGTGTGGCAGGGTATACTCAGACATGAGTCCCTTTCTCACTGCTCCATCAGGATTCAAGCAAGCCGGGCCGAAGAAGGCTGAAATGCCAGAAACCGGTCCCCGGTAGCTTGTCTCCTTTCTGGTGAAGAATTGGCTTGGTAGTTTAGTCTGCCCTGTTCCCATGATGCACTGGGCCAGGGACAGACTGATTTGCATATAGCCAGGTTCTGAGCTGGGATGGGGCAGTGAGATAAATAACGGTGATGGATCAAGCCCTGATCTTTGGACTGGGTAAGAGTGGTCTGTTTAACTCAGACACTCTGTTCATCACCACCCCCTTTTTGTAAATCGTTTTTGGCCACTATAGGTGTGGCAGGGTATACTCAGACATGAGTCCCTTTCTCACTGCTCCATCAGGATTCAAGCAAGCCGGGCCGAAGAAGGCTGAAATGCCAGAAACCGGTCCCCGGTAGCTTGTCTCCTTTCTGGTGAAGAATTGGCTTGGTAGTTTAGTCTGCCCTGTTCCCATGATGCACTGGGCCAGGGACAGACTGATTTGCATATAGCCAGGTTCTGAGCTGGGATGGGGCAGTGAGATAAATAACGGTGATGGATCAAGCCCTGATCTTTGGACTGGGTAAGAGTGGTCTGTTTAACTCAGACACTCTGTTCATCACCACCCCCCTTTTTGTAAATCGTTTTTGGCCACTATAGGTGTGGCAGGGTATACTCAGACATGAGTCCCTTTCTCACTGCTCCATCAGGATTCAAGCAAGCCGGGCCGAAGAAGGCTGAAATGCCAGAAACCGGTCCCCGGTAGCTTGTCTCCTTTCTGGTGAAGAATTGGCTTGGTAGTTTAGTCTGCCCTGTTCCCATGATGCACTGGGCCAGGGACAGACTGATTTGCATATAGCCAGGTTCTGAGCTGGGATGGGGCAGTGAGATAAATAACGGTGATGGATCAAGCCCTGATCTTTGGACTGGGTAAGAGTGGTCTGTTTAACTCAGACACTCTGTTCATCACCACCCCCTTTTTGTAAATCGTTTTTGGCCACTATAGGTGTGGCAGGGTATACTCAGACATGAGTCCCTTTCTCACTGCTCCATCAGGATTCAAGCAAGCCGGGCCGAAGAAGGCTGAAATGCCAGAAACCGGTCCCCGGTAGCTTGTCTCCTTTCTGGTGAAGAATTGGCTTGGTAGTTTAGTCTGCCCTGTTCCCATGATGCACTGGGCCAGGGACAGACTGATTTGCATATAGCCAGGTTCTGAGCTGGGATGGGGCAGTGAGATAAATAACGGTGATGGATCAAGCCCTGATCTTTGGACTGGGTAAGAGTGGTCTGTTTAACTCAGACACTCTGTTCATCACCACCCCCTTTTTGTAAATCGTTTTTGGCCACTATAGGTGTGGCAGGGTATACTCAGACATGAGTCCCTTTCTCACTGCTCCATCAGGATTCAAGCAAGCCGGGCCGAAGAAGGCTGAAATGCCAGAAACTGGTCCCCGGTAGCTTGTCTCCTTTCTGGTGAAGAATTGGCTTGGTAGTTTAGTCTGCCCTGTTCCCATGATGCACTGGGCCAGGGACAGACTGATTTGCATATAGCCAGGTTCTGAGCTGGGATGGGGCAGTGAGATAAATAACGGTGATGGATCAAGCCCTGATCTTTGGACTGGGTAAGAGTGGTCTGTTTAACTCAGACACTCTGTTCATCACCACCCCCTTTTTGTAAATCGTTTTTGGCCACTATAGGTGTGGCAGGGTATACTCAGACATGAGTCCCTTTCTCACTGCTCCATCAGGATTCAAGCAAGCCGGGCCGAAGAAGGCTGAAATGCCAGAAACCGGTCCCCGGTAGCTTGTCTCCTTTCTGGTGAAGAATTGGCTTGGTAGTTTAGTCTGCCCTGTTCCCATGATGCACTGGGCCAGGGACAGACTGATTTGCATATAGCCAGGTTCTGAGCTGGGATGGGGCAGTGAGATAAATAACGGTGATGGATCAAGCCCTGATCTTTGGACTGGGTAAGAGTGGTCTGTTTAACTCAGACACTCTGTTCATCACCACCCCCTTTTTGTAAATCGTTTTTGGACACTATAGGTGTGGCAGGGTATACTCAGACATGAGTCCCTTTCTCACTGCTCCATCAGGATTCAAGCAAGCCGGGCCGAAGAAGGCTGAAATGCCAGAAACCGGTCCCCGGTAGCTTGTCTCCTTTCTGGTGAAGAATTGGCTTGGTAGTTTAGTCTGCCCTGTTCCCATGATGCACTGGGCCAGGGACAGACTGATTTGCATATAGCCAGGTTCTGAGCTGGGATGGGGCAGTGAGATAAATAACGGTGATGGATCAAGCCCTGATCTTTGGACTGGGTAAGAGTGGTCTGTTTAACTCAGACACTCTGTTCATCACCACCCCTTTTTGTAAATCGTTCTCCATCAGGACATAGCACAAGTGGCCACGAGCCTTGGCCTCCTGCGAGCGGACCATGGAAAATTGTCGGACAGGGTTAAGACCACGGAATCGGCCCTGGAGGAACTAATTCCCGCACACAAAACTGTGGAGGGTCAGTTAACAGTGGCTTTAGACAGAATACAGACCCTTGAACGTCGTGCAGAAGATACAGAAAACCGCAGCAGACGGAACAACGTTCGCCTTGTGGGCCTTCCAGAAAAAAAAGAGGGCCCTGACATTGTGGACTACGTGACCACTTGGCTACAGACGGAGGTGGCGCCTGAAGGCCTCTCTCCCTTTTTCACCATTGAAAGAGCCCACCGGGTGCCTGCCAAACCACCCAACCCGGGCCAGCCGCCCCGTCCAATAGTCATCAAACTGCTGCACTACAAAGATAGAGACTGGCTGCTGCAGCGAGCGAGAATGGCGGGCCCCTTCCAAGTAGATAATTGCAAGGTAACTCTGTTCCCGGACTATACCTTCGAGACCCAGAAGTTACGGGCCTCCTTCTTATCCATCAAGAAAGAACTTCGGACCGAGGGCCTACAATACTCGCTCCTCTTCCCGGCCAGGCTGCGGGTGGTGGTAGATGAAAAATCCCTGTTTTTCCCTACATCGGCGGACGTATGGGCCTGGTGGGACATGTACAAAGCCGGAACAGATGGAGCGCGCATGAGAGAGGAGGAGGAAAGACTGCAACTGCCCTTGCGGAGGTCTCGAAGGACGCGGAGCCGCAAGCGGAAGACCAACAAACCTACAGTCTCACAGACCGAGAGCGAACGGAAGGCCGCACTGCAAGCAGTAATTGACTTATCGGGGGCTGTCTTGACCCAATCGGAGAGGGCCTCGGGATCAGAAACTCGAGCTACAGAATCTGAAACTGAACTGTCGGAATTCGGAGGTTCGAAGGGCCCAGAGATTACTCCGCAAACTTCGGGGGAGATTGTTGAGGGATAGGGGGGCTCTGCCGGCCCAGAATGGCCCTACGATAATGGACTTTGCTGACCTGCTGACCGGAGCAGGCTGACCTTGGGACACTGATGCTGTGAGTACCACTGTTTGGTGGGCGGGGGGGGGAAGGAGACTGAGATCCACCCCGGTAGCCAACTCGTGCCTCTTAGGGCCCATAAGGCCTCCGCAGTGCAGACTGCGGGTTAAGTGCGGACAAGGGCACAGTTGCCCGCGTATGGTTTGGATGGGAGCGACTCTAGCACAGTTGGGTCCTGTTCTGGGGGAGGGGGGGGAGCCCGAGGCAGTTGGGGGAGCCGTGGGCGCAGTTACGAGTGGGGGGATGGGGGCTGTTGTTGTGGGGAGGTGGGTTTGTGTCATCATGAGTGATCGGGTGTACGGACATTGCGGAAAGTACCATACTGCATGGGACAATGACTAATACAGGAACGATAAAATGTGTAACCTGGAATGTGAGGGGGCTCCACACCATGTCCAGACGCCACAAAATACACGCCTACTTGGATCGAAGGGGGTCCACATTGCGCTACTGCAAGAGACACATCTAACGAAACAGGAGGGGATAGCACTGCAACGCAGGTGGAGGGGCCACTTGTTTAACACTACATATTCGGCCTTCGCTAGAGGGGCTTTGATCTGGATTACAGCGGGTACCCCATTCCAAATTACCCGTCAGGTGGCGGATCCAGAGGGAAGGTTCGTGGCGGTGGAGGGGACCCTTAGAGGGCGCCACATAGTACTTTGCAGCGAGTATGCACCTAATGTAGACCAGACTGCGTATTATGCGCAACTTTCCCGGGAGTTGGCCAGTTACCTCGCAGGCCCTGTCCTACTGGGGGGCGACCTTAATTCGGTGTTAGACGTGGACCTGGACAGATCACACCCTCCATTACACTCGTCCCCAGTGCGCAGATTGGCGAAGTGTAGGTTGGACTGGCAGGGACAGTGGGGATTGACGGATGCTTGGCGCGCACAGCACCCAACAGAACAAGACTACTCTTTCCACTCAGGCCTCCACGACCTCCACGTCCGTATAGACGCCTTCTTGTGCTCTCCGCTTGTGCTCCCTGCAATCGCCCGCACTGAATACCTAGCGCGCACGATATCGGATCACAACCCCCTGCTGCTATCGCTAGATTGGATGACTAAAATCCCCAAGGTCCCAACGTGGCAGCTCCGACCGGATACGTTAGATGACCCCCCGTTCCGCAAGGCATTGAGGAAGAGGATTGAACACTATTTTGCCGAAAACGACAGATCTACTGCCTCTAGAGCCACGGAATGGGACGCGCTAAAGGTTGTCATCCGCGGACACTGTATCGGAAAATTTGCGGGCGCCCGCAAGACGTTGCTAGACGACTTGGACAGGGCGGAACACACTCTGCGCGAGACCGAGCGAGCGCGCCCGGAGCGCCCCGACGTTCAGGACGCCCTCTGTACGGCGAGGGAGGCGATGGCGATAGAACTAGAACGGCTTCGCAGTTTTGATTACCGGACGTATTTGGTGAGAACGCACGCTGAAGGGGATAAAGCGGGGACCCTGCTGGCTTGGCTCGCCAACCCCGCCAGACGGAGCCACCCGATTCTGGCCATATCAGGGGGAGATGGCACGCTGCGAACCACGCAATCGGCGATCCTAGACAGTTTCAGGGCCTATTATGAGCACCTATATAGAAGCGCGCTCGGTGACAAAGATCGGGATATAGCGGCCTTCCTAGAAGACCTGCAGTTACCGCAACTAGACCAGGACCAGGCGAAAGTATTAGGAGGCCCGATAGAGCTACTTGAAATCAGGGGTGCGATAAAGAAGATGGCCCGAAACAAGACCCCCGGCCTTGACGGACTGCCCATTGAGTTTTATGGACAGTACCTAGACCAGCTGGGCCCCCGCCTGCAAATTATCTACGCAGAGGCTAAGCTTAGAGGACGGCTACCAAGCTCGATGCGCGAAGCACTGATGATCCCCCTACTGAAACCGGGAAGAGAGGGCACTGACACGGCATCTTACCGACCGTTGTCCATGCTAACCACAGATTACAAAATCCTGAGTACGGTACTAGCCAACAGGCTGCTACAGCACATGCAGACCCTAGTCCACAGAGACCAGTCCGGGTTTATACCCAAGCGTAATACCAGCCACAACATTAGGAGATTGACCCGTCTGCTATCTGCCCCACCGCCAGCGGCCGGGACCCCCCTGGTATTAGCGGTGGATATAGAGAAGGCTTTTGATAGCCTGGAATGGGGTTACCTCTATAGAGTCCTGCGACGCTTTGGACTCGGAGAGGGTTACATACAATGGACGCAGGTCTTATATGCTGGAGCGAAGGCAAGAGTGAAGGTGGGTGCCCTGGTATCGGACCAATTCGAGGTGCTACGCGGCACCAGGCAAGGCTGCGCATTATCTCCACTGCTATTTGCCCTAGCTGTGGAACCCCTGGCGGCGATGGCTAGGAAGAGCATCTACTATGCAGGTCTGTCTCATGGCGGAACACATCACTTTATCTCGCTATATGCGGATGACCTCCTGCTTTTCTTGGAGAACGCCGACGAGGCACTGTCAGGAGCCGAAAGGCTTCTGAGGCGCTTTGGAGAGATATCTGGCTTGAGGGTTAACTGGGCAAAGACTTGCTTATTCCCCCTGCGAAAACATGAACCTCAGCCCCCTCTCTGTCCCTCCCTGCGGTGGGAGCCTGACTGCCTGGACTACCTGGGAGTACATGTTTACCACGACGAGGCGGACATGCTTGATGGGAACGTCGGACGATGTATCCGAGCCTTGAAAGGCAATATGTCCTTCTGGGCCACCCTCCCGTTATCGGTAACAGGCTGCATATCGCTGCTGAAAATGGTGGCATTGCCTCGCTTACTGTATTATTTCCGGACCTTGCCTGTTTGGATCCCAGCCGCGACTTTCCGGCTGCTGCGGTCACTGATTATTTCCTTCCTATGGGGCGCGGGCAGGCGGAGAGTGGCACTATCCACCCTAACCCGCCCAAAGGACGAGGGAGGCCTAGCTGTCCCAGACTTTGAGCTTTATTATTTGGCGGCTCAGCTCCAGACCTTCACGCAAGAAATTGCTAGAGTTTACCGCGGACCGGAACATGACCGAGACAGCGGCATTCCCCGACATGTGCTGGCCTTTATTGCCCTACGGCAAAAATTGCCGTTGAGGGACCTGCCTTTGGAAGAACGAACTCTCCGCCTCTGCTGGAACCGTTCGGCGAAACGCGCAGGGATCCGATGCCCTTACGCACCTGAGATTCCCCTCGGTATGTTAACGGCGCTTCCCCACGGGGGCGACTGGTCACACCTGCAGGGATGGGAAGAAGCGGGACTGCAGGTGGTGGGAGACTTATATGAGGACGGAGCGTTGATCCCATATCAGGCGCTGCAAGAAAGTTTCGACCTCCCACGAGGCGACTACTTATTGCATGCGGCAATAGTGCGTGCCATTCAAGGCCATTGGGGAATGGGTTTAGCAGAGCCACCGACAGCCCAGGCCTGCCAGTACGTCATGATGTCGGCGGGCACCTATAAGGAGGTTACATGCCTGTATTCGAGGATGCTGCGGGAGCCACTGCAACCACTGACTACTTTGAAAGCCAAGTGGGAGCGGGATTTGCAGATGGAGACCCCGGACACCACATGGCTACAGTTGGTAAGGCGAGCTAGGAAGAGCACGAGGAACGCACGTTTCCAGCTTATCCATTTTTATGTCCTCCATAGGGCTTACCTTACCCCGGGCAACATTCAAAAGTACTTTGGGGCAGAGGAGGCCGCTTGTCCGCGCTGCAACGCACTAGGGGCAGATCTGCCTCATATGCTCAGAGAATGCCCCCACCTACAGGATTATTGGCGGGAAGTCGACGACACTCTGAATGATACCACAGACAGGGACCTCCACTACACTACGGCAGTCAGCGTCCTGCATTGGTTCCCGCATACACCTAAAAATAGGATGTCGAGCAAGTTCATAGACATGGGCCTTCTATTGGCCAAACGGGAATTGACGAGGGGATGGAAGGCGAAGACGAGCCCGACCCATCGGAGATGGCTCGCTGAATTTTTGAAATGGGCGGCGAGCGAGAGCACAATTAGGTACCAGCTGGCGCGCAGGAGTGCAGACGAGCGAGCCTTGGAGGCGGCTATGGAATGGGAACTTTTAGTGCAAGCGCTGCGCGATAGCACACTAGAAGAGGAGGAGGAGGAACCTGAGGGGCCAACTAACACCGCCATCGACCAGGGGAGGCCCCCATCCACACCAGTGACACACACACAATAGATAATTGGAACCCACTGATCACGGTTCTCCAACCTCAGTTCCTGACCGAGAACGACTGATGACACACGGGAAGGGAGGGGGGTGACTAGGGTATGGGGGGGGAGGGGGGACTCCCATCAAGTAGTGTAGTTGGGATTTAGGTATAGGCACTACAAGGTGAGGGGGGTTGGGGAGAAAAATTAAAAGCAGACAACGGGAAGCCCCACAGACGTCATGCGATGTCCTTTGAAAGTGAACATGTATTGCTCTGAGATTCCGCCGCCCAACCCCCGGGTTATGGGCTGAACGGCTGTGTACATCTAATGGGATCCTTAAAACGAATAGTGGGGGTCATCTCGATGTTGATACTAATGTGATTGGTTATACTGTGCTTGGTTCTGCAATAAAAATTGTTTACAAAAAAAAAAAAAGTGGAGGTTTTGAAGACTGTTGCAAAATAAATATATATATATATATATATATATATATATATATATATATATATATATATATATATATATATATATATATATACTGTACATTGAGCAACGCAACAGCAGGCTCCTGAACTCCCTTCCACTGAACTCTTGAATGTCAGCGCTACTTGTGGAGACCCTGCAGGAGATAGGAACCAAAGAAATGGAAAAACAAATGGCTTTAAAGCAAGCACGGTCTCACCTCTTGCTTTATAATCATTTGTTGTACTCTGTAAAACAATAAAATTGTTTATTAAAAAAAATCATTTATTGTTTTGCATTTATTGTTTTGCATTGTTTGTAAAGTGCAAAAGCGCGGCAAGCAGGAAACGCATCCACTTGGCCCGCGGCCCCAGGACAAAACCAGCATCTATCAGCATTAAAAACAGCTCTCTATCAGCCCCCTGAAAAATGCCCAGGTGCCAGTATGGCCAGGCCAAGCCTGAAAGAGGCAGTCCTTCTATGCGAAGCCGGTTCTTGCCCCGGTGAAGCAAGAAGCAGTGTCAGTGGTAGAAAATGATAGCACCTCAAGAAATGTTTTGGGTACCTGCAGTTAATATTTTATTATTTATTTGTTTTTTTACAAATTAACCACGGAACCGAGGCTATCCTTGCACCACCTGTTGGGTCAAGCTGGAGGAACTTCGTTCCTTGCCGATCATCTTAGCAGAACGGCTTTTTGGTGCCCCTACACAAAACATTGTTGTTTGTTAATATTAATACGCAATTTAACTTAGTGGCATTTTCATTAACATTGGAAGGATGAAAGCATGCGCTGACAAGGCAGGGATCTGATCCTATGATTTGCAGGTCACAGAAAGCTATTGGTGTGGAGTGCCACAGACCTTTATTAAAATATATATGATTAGTTTCAGGGCTAATCTGTAACAAATTAGAGTCATAATTCAAAAAATAAGAGCTGTTTAAATAATACTAATAATATTAAACCATTTGTAAAGCACCTGGCTACACAAAAAACAGGGTGTCCCTGCGCTAACTACTGCTAGATTTCAAGAGGCAGATGTTAAAAAGACCAGGGAAGGAAGAAGACAGGAAGGTTAAGTAATAGGGAACAGAAACGTTTTGAGTTTCCCACGGGATATAGTTTCAGAGGGTTCCATTCGGAGGTAGAGCGGAAGTTAATTCCAATGTTTAGAAACCAGGGGCCTCATTTATGAGGCCTTGCGTCAGTTTTGCGCTGCGGATGCGTCACTTTTTGTGACGCATCGGCGGCGTAAAACATGCGCCTTGTTGCGCCATATTTAAAAAGTGACGCATCTAGGTAGATGCGTCACTTTTTAAAACCCTGCGCCACATTATGCCTGCGTCAGGTATAATGTATGAAAAGGGGGCGTTCCCCCGCAAAAAGCCTCGTAATAGTGACGCAGTGAAATCTATGAGATTTCACTGCGTCACTTTTAGGATGCGGTTGCGTCAAAATCTTGCGCCTGCCTCACAGCAGGCGTAAGACTGACGCAAGCTCTTTCACATGGGGCTTTCCCCATGTGAAAGGACGCATTGCTGGAGTTGCGTCACTTTTGTGACACACTCCAGCAATGCGTGACTTTTGCGCTTACAGATGCGTCAGAAATACTGACGTATCTGTAAGTCCTTGCGACATGATGCGTCATACATTAAATATGACGCATCATTGGTGTCGCAAGGAGTGCGCAGTGAAAAGTGACGCATCGCTGTTTTCACGCAGCGATGCGTCACTTTTCATAAATGAGGCCCCAGGTACCTAAAAGAACAGCCACCCATCCTGGCTCTGGTGATACAGGGAAGTTTAAACAGCATCGCGCCGGACGATCTCAGATTCCGGATGGGGCGATGTACAGTGAGAAGATTCTTCAAGTAGCCTGGGCCTTTGCCCTGGGCGATACGGTGCGCAAAACAAAGGGCTTTGAACTTAATCCGTTCCCTGACAGGAAGCCAGTGAAGCTTAGCCAGGGCGGTCTTCCCAGATGCTCTGCGAGGAAGTCTGAGCACAAGGGGTGCGGCGGCGTTCTGAACGCACTGAAGTTGATGAAGGCCTTTTTTACTCAGACCTAAAAGCAGAGCATTCCCATAGTCAAGGTGGGGGGTCACCAAGGCATGGACAATAGTCTTTCTGGCACCGATAGGGAGGAGATCTAAAACCTTCCGAAGCACCTTCAGTATGCTGAAGCACCTACCAGTCACCTTGCTAACATGGGACTTATAAGAAAGGTCTGAGTCAAGTATTACGCCAAGATTTCTTACCGAATCCACAGGAAGAGGAGGGCTGCCCAATTCAGTGGGCCACCACATGTGTGACCATGCTGATGCTGCTTTCCCAACCACCAGCAGTTCTGATTTTTCGCCATTTAGGCGCAGGCAATTGTTGTTCATCCATGAAACCACTGATGACAAACAGTTGGAAAAATTCGTGGCATCTTCTTTGTGGTCGGGCGTTAGCTTGAACATCAGTTGGGTGTCATCAGCATAGCTGACAATGCCCACCCCAAACGCCTCCACTACCTGAGCCAGGAGTTCCATATAGATATTAGACAAGGTAGGGCTCAAACTCGAGCCCTGGGGAACCCCATGGCTTACCTTCCTGAAGGAAGATTTGAAAGGTGGGCAGTGCATCTGGAAGCTCTTTTTGGCCAGGAAGGATCGTATCCAGGCCTGTGCCGATCCTACCACCCCCATATCAGAAAGACGAGACAGCAACGTTGTGTGCAGCACGGTGTCAAAGGCTGCACTAAGATCTAATAAAACCAACGCTGCTGTCTCTCCTTCATCCACTATCTGTCTAAGGCACTCAGTGGAGTAGAGAACGGCTGACCCAGTAGAGTAGCTGGCTCTGAATCCCGATTGTGAGGGATGGAGGAGGGATTCCTTCTCCAGATATTCCATGAGCTGCCCATTAACTACCTTTTGTACGATTTTTGAGCAGAAGGGAAGAAGGGAAATGGGGCAAAGATTTTGAAATTGAGAGATATGGATATTGGGTTTCTTTTTTTAAAGGAATAACCTGGGCTGTTTTCCACGCATCCAGTACGCAGCATTCTTAGAAAGACAGTGTCACAATGTTAAACATATTCCCATTTTGGTGACTTGAACCCAGATTTATTTAAGGATTGTGCTGCCCTTGCTTCACACAAACAGCTACTCAATCCTTAAGTCAGATTTACCAAGCCACGCAAGGCCATCTTGAATACCCCTGCACGGGCAGGGAAATCCAGAGTAATGCAAGGTAACGCAGGTCGCTGCCTCTGATCTGGGAAGGCGATACATGGGTGTAGCGTGGGAGTTCTCATGCATCCACCCATGATTTTTTGAGCATTCCCAGATTTACCAAGACTGGTAAACTTGGGAATTGGTCAAACTCGGACGCCTTCCCAATAAAAGCGAAGAAGGACAAATATTTTCTCCTTGTTTTTTCCTCTTTCCAAGTGTACTGCAAACTTACAAGAAAGAAAGCGCTTCTAAGGGCGGTTTTTGTGCACGAAGGTGTCCCTTCCGGCACAAGAATAATCCTGCTTGCAACACAGGCACCCTTGCACCGTGGCAGAAGGGGGCTTGCACTGGCTTTAGGCTGCACGCTGCACCAGCAAAGGGAAAGAGCAGGAATGTGCATTCCTGCCCTCTCAATTTGATGCAGCGCAAAAAGATGCCTCACTACTTTGTGTCAAATAAGAAAAAATCTAGTTCTAGGTAAATACAAAGATTATTAGATTGTCAGACTAGAAATTGACACATTCTGGCAGGCGTAGGATTTAAAAAGTACATTGAGGACCAACCATAACCTATGTATACACCCTATGATTGACTTATGCCCTACTGCTGTTATTCATAATAATAAAAATATTTTAAATTTTAAAAAAAACAAAAAACATTGAGGCAGTGTCCCTTTATGTGACGTCACGTGTATAGCCCGCTCACTTATTTTGTTATGGGCTGTGGTTTGCTCGCTCTTCTTCATAAACAGTAGATAGTAAACAAACCTTTTCATAGGTGGGTCCTCACAAAATTTCGATTTAACCAAGCTCACCTTCTGCTAGGAGACTATGAAAAATGGTGTAAGCCCCATGAATGTGCTCCCTGCAAATGTGATCACTTCTCAGATCAGGATTTATTACATTTTGTATTCTTCTGCCCCTTATATAAGGATGGGAGGGAAAGATACATTAAACCAATTCTGAGAGGCCAAGATTTTATGCAGGTTAAACCAGCCTTATTGTATTTGCAGCTCATGGAAACTACAGTAGTAATGTATGGGGTAGCCAACTTCCTGACAATGTCAATCCGATCAAAACAAAAAAGATTAAGTTTGAATAATTAAAGTTGATTGATTGCTGGAACTAAACAATAGTAATTCTGACCCATGTTAAATATGAACTCATGATCCGCACGTTTTGCACTTTTCCCCCAGGCTGCTATCACTTTGTACATAGAACTGTAATGATATCCTTGTTTGTTAATATCTTAAACTTTGTATACCGTTAAGGCCTTATAAGATTGTTATTATTGTTAATATGATGGTAATGATGTTTTTATATGAATTCTTCTCTTTTTAATATCAACTTTTAACATGATTTTAATAACTTGTTCGTATGATTGAAAGTGGTTCTGTAGCATACTTTTATGATTTTAAAACAATCGAATAAAGTGTTTTTGACTCTGACTCTGACTCATAAACAGTACCTCCTCTCTGGTTTCAGTGCCCCTTCCAGAGCCGAAGACCCTCCAGGAGGTGCGAGTGGGCTTCATAGATCGGCAGACGTGTGATACATTGTACCAGATTGGCTCTGACCCAAGCCTGGCCCGTCCCATGATACAAGAGGACATGGTTTGCGCTGGCTATGCGGAGGGCCAGAAAGATTCCTGCACTGTAAGTAATGCATGGGTTTGGTGGTGTGCTTGTTTTCAATGTGAGTGAGATAACATTCAGACAGGGCTTTAGCACATTGGCCCCTTTACCTCCAGTTATTAACAAGCATTGATAAAGGCAGAAGATCTGGCTTATATATAAAAGTTTAACTGCCTCTTATTGATTAAAGAATGTGGGCCTGATTCACAAAGGTAACTTTATGACTTTCAGTATGCACAAAGGGCATTTTCTACTCGTAAATGGCCTTTGTGAATACTGAAAGTCGTAAAGTTCGACGTTCGGAATTCACAAAGAGCATTTACGAGTAGTAAATGCCAACAGCGAAAGTCGTAAAGTTAGACTTTCGTCTAACTTTACCTTTGTAAATCGGGCCCTGTGTGTGTATATGTGTATTGTGGCTGGGCGATGGCAAGCGTGCAAGAACTAGTCAATGTGTGGCTTGATGGATGCTTGAGTGGCAGCATGAATGAGTGAATACATGGATAAAAGTATCCATTCATCCACCAATTGACTCATTCTCGCATTCATCTACTAACCCATCTGCAATATCAATCACCCAAACTCACCAGTCAATGAGGAGACACTTTCAGTTGTAATCCAGTTTTGGCGTTTGCATATAACTTTTCTGAAATGTGCTTGTGCTTGTTGCAGTTCTGATACAAAAATTAAGGAAATATGTTTTGTCGTATAAATAAAAAATGGATACATGCCTTCATTCTCGAACAACAAAACCTGTGCAACAGTGAAAATCTTTGTGAGACATGAGTAGGCTATACTGTTAAGAAAGTTACATATAAATGTGAGTTTTACAAGGTTAGTGAGGAGTGTCACGGCTCTCCATTCACTCAAACCACTGTTCGACTGAGTAGAAACTTTCCTTCATGATTTGTTAAAACCCTTGCAAACACCACAGATAAAAATGTTACAACATGTACAATAAAAAATTTTTTAAAAACAGATTCCTGTAGATAAACGCACCCGATATCCTAGTTTATAAAACTCTATTGTAGGTGCACTATCCATAACTCCTATAGTGGTGTTCCCATAAGGAAACTGTAGTCCTGGTTTAAAATAGCGTTTGAGGCCCGGATTAGCTAACCTATGGGCTACTCCCCTTATGATGACAATTTTATTTTATTATTTTTTTTCTCTCCAATAAACTGTCCATGTGCCTGTCTGCCCCGCAAAAGGAGTTTGTCCAACAACTGTTATGGTAAGCAAGGGGTCTGTGTCTTAGGCCGAGGAAGCATTGAGCAACGCGATCCATGAACCTAACCAGTGCGCAATTTAGGATGATGTTCGTGGGATGAAAGCAGGCCAACACTGCACCTTTACATGATCTGACCTCCTTGTCGATCCAACCCCTTCGTAGAAGAGCCCTTCTTTCCATCAAGAGGTTAGGACACAAACACAGTACATGCAGTAGATCTTCCCTATGTTGGCCACAAAGCCGGCATGTTTCCAGGGCACAGTCTCTTTTCCATTTGGGAAGGTGGCAAATCAATGGAATCACCCCATTCTCAGTTTTAAAAAGAGGAGCTTGGTGTGTACACTGAAGGTGAGAGTTAGATAAGTGATGTTTAAGCTGTGCGTAAGTGCTTTGCTAGCCTCTTAAATTCGTTTTGGCTTACATGCAAGTCCCAGAGCTCACTCAGGCCGAGGATACTGAGCCCACAGGTCAAATAGCGCTACCCCGCTAACCATCGTCTTGTGTTCAGCTGGGTCCATAAGTGGTTAGCCAAGCAGCCCTCCTTTGGTGCCCTCAGCTTGCGACAGCTCATTTAAAAAGTCGGCATTCGGCCCATTGTCTGTTTGCAGATGCTGAATTCCAGGCTGATTTGTGCCGGAGAAGTGTGGACTCATACAGCTTTTCCGATTGGCTTCTCACCAAACAGCAACACCGCCATTTTGTAGTGTTGTCGTAGTGGCCTGTAACCTAAATCCTTCATCTTGACGGTCTTTCTGGTGCAAATGGACTTACTGGACAATGCGTGACCCTGGAATGCGCCTTGTACCCCCTTAACCCTGGTAAAATGGATTCCTGAGAAAATCTACTATTTGTATATATATGTATATAGAGATAACTCTAACCACTAGTATATGTAGTAGACCTTTGTACTCACTACCATTCCTATGTGATTCTTAGAGTTTATCCATGTGTATCTCTTCCTTGAGTGACTTTACAACTTGTACATTTGCAATGTTTCTATTTGTATCTCTTCCCTGTGTGACTTTACAACTTGTACTTTTGCAATTTTTTTCCTGTTTGTATCTTTTATGTAACTCATGTAATCCTAAATCCTTATGTATCGCAACCGGTTCTTTTGTAAAGCGCTCTTACACCTTCAGGTAATGTTCGCGCTATAGAAAATCGCTTTAAATAAATAAATAAAAAGGTAGCTGCAAGGTCATTCTAAAAATTCTTGCAACTATTTTATCTAGTTGGCCACAGTCTAGCCCTTTTAGCACCTCACTTCCATACGTTAGAGTTGGAATGACTTTTGCCTAGGCCGCCTGAAGGGTTGGAGCAAAGGTTGGGCCAAATAATTTCTTGTGAATGGAGCTGAGTGCAAATTCTAACGCAGTTCCTTTCTTTTTTGTTCACCGAGTTGGCTCTTGTATCTGCCATTATTGTTAAAGAAGTCTCCTAAGTACTTGTGGCAGCTGGTTTCTTCAATTCTTTCCGAGTTTAAGACCCATGCCTGCTTCTTTGGCCTTCCTGAGTGAACCGCCAGGATTTTAGTTTTCTTATTGTTAATCTGAAGCCCATTCCTGTTTGAATATACAGCGGTTGCATCCAGGAGCTGTTGTAGACCTATCTTTGAGTGGCTTAAAAGAACCACGTCATTGGCATACAGTAAGTTTGACAGGAGGAGACAAGCTAGTTTGGGTGAGTGGGAGTTAGCTAGATTCAGGGCTTCCGGGAGATAAAATAAGAATAAGTTCAAAAGTGTGGGGGCAGAACGCACCCTTGCTTAAGGCCTTGCGTTGTCAAAATTGGAAGTGACAGTCTGGAGCCATCTCCAATCTTGATCCTGACCCACGTATTCTGATGCAAAAGCTGCACAGCTCTCAATAAGCTGTTTGGAATGTTCAATAAGGAAAGCTTCTGCCACAGCTTTGACCTGTTGACCTTGTCAAACACCAATTTATAATCAATAAACCTGATATAGATGGGGCTGGTACTGGTCTCTGCCTGGTGAATTAAAAAGGAAAATGCGATAAGATTGACCGTAGTACCAGTATTGCTTGTAAATCCGGTTTGGTTTGGTGGAATTATTGAGCATGCCTCGGCCCATGCCCAAAGGGAGTTTAGCAGTATCCCTGCGAAGTACTTCGCTTTGTTGTCGATTAAGGCAATCAACCAGTACTTGCCTGGGGATTTTTTATCTCCTCCTTTAAATATTGGGATGAGAATCAATCCTTGCCATGATGGCAGAATGATGTTCTTTTCTAGGATGGTAGAATAGAGCGGAGCTAGCTGAGAAGCCCAGAAAACAGGGTCTTCCTTAAACAGGGCTGAAGGGATGCCTCCTGGCCCTGGGGCCCCATCTTTTGATCCCTTTTCAATCTGCTTTTGGATTAGGACCTCCGGTGGTTTGCTGCCCTCTACAGCAGTAGCCTGATTGTAACTTTCAATTTGCTTTTTGATTATTGGCGCTTTATAGAAGTGCTCTAGAGGTAAATTGCCCTCATTCCAAGGTTGAGCCTTCGGAGCTTTGCTGTCCTCTATACCAGTAACCTGGTTGTAGATGTAGTCTTGTGGGTCATTAAAATGACTATACAGGAAGAGGTGCCACTCAGCTTCCAATATGTTAGACAAGGCAACTTTAGGGACCCTACCACTTGAACTATTTATAGTGCGCCAAAATCTTGTATCGTTTTTTGACCTTATGTCGTGGTATAGTCTGGCCCAGAGGGAATTCCAATAAGCCCTTTGTTGTTCCCATTTAGCAGCCTTCAAATTGACTTCGGGCATCTCTTAATTTGGTTATTGTTATTGGGTCCATTGACTTCCTTTTAAGTTCCGGCCATAGCTGGTTCATGCTACGTTTGGCAGACCGTATCACAGGATCCCAGGGGGTCGGCTGTTGGGATCCAGTTGCTTTTGGGTGCTTTGTTGGTTTTGCGTGCCTGGCTATCAAGTTTCTTGAGAAACTTATCCAGTTTGATATTGGGTTTTCCTTTGGCCTGAAAGTAGTCCCAATCATGTGCTTTGCTTCTGTCGCTAGGAGCTAAACATTATTAACTGAACACTTAATGCGTTTTAGGTTGATAGTGGAGCTTTCAAAGGCTTGTGCCAGTGCCTGATCATGTTGCATCAGCCTAATGCTGAGGTAAATTTCTTGAGGGCTGTGATCGCTGTGCAATCTATTGCCAAACCCAAAGCCAGAGACATGATTCAAGAGGGAAAGGCTGATAAAAGAATAGTCGATGAGAGATGCACCAGTTTTAGATAGAAATGAAAGTCCAGGCGACTTATCAGGAAGAAAACACCCGTTAAGGGCTCCAAGGCCTAGATGTTCCAAATTGCCATGGAGGGTGCGGCCCTTTGGGTCCTACTTGCTCCATCCAGGACGATCCTGTGGTGGTATGGCCCAGTCGCTTTATTGCAACTTTATTACCTCGTTCTTTTGTAGGTCAGACATCAGCCACATGTTCAAATCTCCAGATAATATGATGTCTGCATTTGGGAACCCAGATCTCATATTTAATACTGTTGCAGTCACCTCGTCAGATAGGGATAGCCTTGACACTGAGTTAGGATTGATATAGACGTTCCGTAAAATTACAGTCCTAAACTGACCTTTGAAAGTTCTAAGTGAAATGCCCCCTGGCTGAAGAGCCTGGGAGTAGCATGCTAGATCCCATGAAGTAATTGCGCTGTTAGCTGATATATAGATAGCTAGGCCGCCGCTACGTCGTCTGGGGCATTTCAGTTTAATTGCTGGAAAGTGATGAATTTTAAACCCTTCAAGGTGCTGCGGCTCCACAAGCCATGTCTCTTGCAATAGAATAATCTCGAAGGACCGTAAGTAGGAGACCATGGCCTCACCCCCCAGTTTGTTTGCTAGCCCGTTTATGTTCCAAGAACATAGCTTTAGTGGGCCTTTTGGCCGTTATTTTGTCATCGTATCAGTCTGGTTGAGTTTAGTGTCCCCGCCAACCATGACCATGTACTGGCCTGTTCTGGTCCTATAGTTTGTATGTGCTGACCATCCTTTGATTTTTTTGAGCTAGAGGTCGGGTTTTGCCCAAGGCACTCCTCAGGACCGAATAGACCGGTTATGATCCTGCGCATGGGCACTCCGCGGCTAGGATGTTATGAAGAACGTGTGGGTAGCCTGGTTCCTTACCAGGGGTTCTGGAAATGCCCCACTATGTATAGGTTTCCATATGCCTCAGGATTTTAGTTGTCGTCTCCGCAGAGCGCCTGGTGACCTCAGTGAGATGTTTGATTGTCCCTGGCCTGGTGCAATACATTCTATAGAGATAATATCCTGTGATGTAACTTTGTCTGACAGCCCTATGACTTCTATCAGTTTCATAATATTCCCACAGTTTAGGATGTCCCAGCTGCCTTAAGACTTGTACTCTGGATAAAATAGAGTGAATGTTGGAATTGCTTGAGCTGACCTAGTGGTCTGAAGGCCTTCAGATTTAATTGCAGAGTGGATGTTCACTGGATTACAGATGGTAAGGTTTCTTTGGCTCAGTTCCCTATAGAGAGATCCCTGCCCAGGGGGTGCCTCAGAAAGCCCCCCAGAGTCCCTGCCCCCAGCATGCAGTGCATAGGGAAGTTTCCTGCGGAGGTTCTGGGGGCTGTATCCTTAATTGCTTTTTGATCTAATGGAGGAACAGACCTGTGACTCAAACCACTACCTCATTGAATGTCCTCAGACAAAGAAGAAACTGTAGGCTAGACAGTCGAGAAATCCCAGCGCTGTCATGCCAAGCTGGGTTAAGGTGAGGCTGGAGATGTGTGGAATGCCGCCTGCCCCTTCTGAATACCTGCCATTTTGGAGCAGACTGGCCATTCTGCTAATATAGCATTTTCCCAGTGTTCTGCATGCTAAGAGAGTCGCTTTCAGAGCAGGATGGGCTGCCTTGAAGCATTCATCTCTTCGTGGCCCTATTCTAATTGAGATTTCCTGCAGTGTAGAACTCGTTTCAACATGTCTGCCAGGGCAGATTGGTTTCCATTCCAGGCTTGCTAGCATGCACCACCTCACAGTAGGATCATGCAAACCGCAGATAGCTAGAAATCCTGAGAGGTACAAGATCCATGGAATGTGTTTAACACATCCTGCCTGTTTACGCTGTCTTCCATCATAACAACATATATGTGTGGAGCATCACAGTAATCAAAGAATACAGTAACACAGCAATCTGAAAGAGACACGTTAGTGTTAGATTCCTTACCTTAGAATATTCCCAGGCGTCAGACTGGATCCGCAAAGTTTTTCGTCAGCAGTACCCCTGCGCTTCGGTAGGTGGCATTGTGCGGCTCCCGTCTGTTGCAGGCGTCGTAAGCGCCGAGATGACGTCAGTGCTTTCTTTTTCCACACCAGCAAGCGCAGATCCGGTTAAAGCACGTACCCTAGTCACTTTTTGACTAACCTTTTGAGACTTTTGTCTCTACTTCTTTTGAGTCTCTGACTCCTGGTGCCACGTAGGGATGCCTGGGTTTAAATCCTGTGGGGCCTGTCGCCGTACGATGTCAGTGGCCGACCCCCATGGCATCTGTCTCTACTGTCTGGAGCGCAACCATGACTCCCGGTCATGTTCCGACTGTCTGGTCATGGCTCCGAAGTCTTTGCGGAAGCGGTCCCGAAAGCTGCTGTAGCCAGGCAGTCGTCTCCGCACCGTAGTTTGAGGTCCAGGGGTCGCTCAAGGGACCGACAGCGGAGCCATCACCATCGCTCCTTGTGGTCAAAGTCCTCACCCTCGGAATCGGGTAAGAGAGGTCACAAGAAAAAGTTGAAGAAGCGTGTTTGCTCTCTGACGACCCACTGTCCGTCTCTGGACGCGTACGAGGGGGCCAGGGGTTCATCCCCCGCGACTCCATTGGAGCCTGGGAGTCCCATGGCCTACCCACCTTATCAGGGTCCGTTGGCGAATCCGGCCCATGTGCCAGAGTTTCTTGCCGCCATGAACCGCCTTTTCAGGCCTAGGGCTCCCGCCGGGTCGCCTTCAGGCTCTGCAGTCTCTACTGAAGGCCCTTGCTTGCCACCAGCTCCAACATCGACACCGCCGTCGGCTCCGGCCCCAGCACCTCAAGGTCCTCCGCCAGCGGCTCCGGCCCCGTCGCCCCCTGTGGCTCCGTTCCCGGCGTCGCCTTGAGTTCCGTTCGTTCCACCTCCACCGTTGCCCAAATTTACGGGCAATTTTGCTCCGGCTTGGGAGCCTAATTAGGACATGAAGCTGGATCTGTCATGTGCCTGGCGGAGTTCCCGGCGCCGTTGGAGCATTTGTTTTCCCCTGTGTCTTCCCTGCCGCTGCCGCCTGTACCACCGGCTGTGGAGGAGGGGGATGACTGGGAGGGGTCGAAGGACCCTCTTGCACGGCAGTGCGAGTCGGAACATGAGTGGGCAGAGGACTCAGGTGGCATTGGCCTCTCCTCCGAGCCTGGATTTATGTCTCCTCCCTTAACCATGAAGGAGGGCGTCACATATACTATGGTGCTCCGTAGAACAGCTGAGGCACTTGATCTGCCTACTGTCACTCACAAGATCAACCTCCTCACTGAGGTGCTTCAGCCGGTGACAAGTTCTATGGAACCTCTGCCCCGTTTAATGAGGCCTTGACTGATGTTTTGATGGGCACTTGGTCTAGGCCAGCTACAGGGGTACCTGTGGCCACGCATCATCGCCTGGTACCGGGTGACCCGGCCTTTCTGACAAATCATCTGACTCCGGTGTGCCTGGTCATTCAGGCTTCCACTTCTTAAAATGTGTTCCCTACTGCCTGACGGATAAGGAATTGTAAAAGCTGGAGCAGTTTGGCAAGAGGTTATTTCCTCTGTCAGCTTGGGGCTGCTGTCAGTCAACATCGAATGCCTTTTGGGTCTCTACTCTGACGCTGTGTAGGACACAGTGGCGCAGACACTGCCCCAGTGTCCGGAAGAGGTTTGGACTGTACTTTCACAAGCTGTTGCGGTGGGGAAGGATGCTGCGAAGTTTGCCATTCGGTGTGGGGTGGACACCGCAGACTCTTTAGGGAGTGCGATCTCCACAAGAGTGACCCTGCGTCGCCATACCTGGCTACGGTCCACTGGGTTTTTGGGATATGTCCAGAGTTCCCTCATAGACATTCTTTTTGGTGGTACTCGCCGGTTTGGCGAGAAGGCAGACAGTGCAGTGGAGCGTTTCAAGAACTCTCGGGCTACGGCCAAGTTCTTAGGTTTCCCCACCACACGCACAACCACGTGGAGGCCGCAGTGGTGGCAAAGGGGGCCATCGGGCTAGTCTGTCCAACTCCGCTCCCGCACCATCCGCCTCAAAGCCTTCCTAATCCTTGCTTTGGGGTGCACACCACGCCTGTGGGTGGCAGGATTTAACATCACCTCCCCCACTGGCGATCTGTCACTTCGGACAGGTGGGTGCTACAAATTATCCGAAGGGGTTACTCCCTCCCCTTCGAGTCTGCCCCATCAGCCAGGCCACCGCATGTTAGAGGATCACTTTGCGCTTCTCCAGCAGGAAGTCATGACCCTCATGGCCAAGGGGGCCATCAAGCGCGTTCCTGGGCCAGAAGTAGGACGTGGTTGTTATTCCCCCCAAGAAGGCACCCCATCTTGGACCTCAGGAACGTCAATCGCTTCCTCTGGAAGAAGTTCAAGATGTTGACTCTGGCTCAGGTCTGGCTGCCCCCCACCCTGGAGACTGGATGGTAGCGTTGAACTTGCAGGACACATATTTTCACATCCCCATCCTGCCGTCCCACCGGCGTTACCTGCGGTTCACGGTAGGCCAAGAGCATTTTCAGTTTGCTGCACTCCCCTTCGGCCTTACCATCGCCCCTCGGGTGTTCACCAAAGTGATGGCGGTGGTCGCAGCTCATCTGCGCTTGTCAGGGGTGTCAGTCTTCCCTTACCTCGACGACTGGTTATTGAAGGCGGGCTCACCCCAGACAGTCATCACCCACCTTCAGACTACGGCCGACCTCCTGCATTTGGTGGGGTTTTCTATCAACGTGGTGTAGTCGCACCTGAGTCCCCTTCAGAAGCTCCCCTTCATCGGAGTGGTTCTGGATTCGATGCAGTTTCGGGGTTATCCTCCCGAGTAGCGAGTCTGGGATATTCAGGCTGTGGCTCCGATCTTTCAGCCTCTATCCCGGGTTTCAGTCAGGATGACCCTCCGGCTCCTGGGCATGATGGTCCTACTGGTGCAAAATGCCAGATGGCGTATGCGGGCTCTGCAGTGGGACTTGAAGTTCCAGTGAGCACAACATCAGGGCAATCTGTCCGATCATGTCCAGATCTCGGAGGGCACTGCACGACAATTGCAGTGGTGCCTCACGAATCGCGATTGGGTCAGTGGCAGATCCCTCTCTCTTCCCCAACCAGATCACACAGTGGTGACGGATGCATCCCTCCTGGGATGGGGAGGCCTCTGGTCTCTGGCGGAGTCCCTGCTCCATATCAACCTTTTGGAGCTTCGGGCGATCCGACTTGCACTGAAAGCATTCATTCCCTCTGTCCGGGGAAGAGTAGTGCAGGTGTTCACGGACAACACCACTGCCATGTGGTATTGCAACAAACAAGGCTTGGTGGGGTCCTAGACCCTATGGCAGGAGGCTCTGCGCCTCTGGACATGGCTGGAAAATCAAGGCATTACCTTGGTGGTTCAACACCGGGCAGGTTCTCTGAACGCCAGGGCGGACGAGCTCAGCCGCCGGGTCTTGATGGATCACGAATGGCATCTGAACTCGGATGTGGTGCAAGGTTTCTTTCAGCAGTGGGGAGAGCCTTGGTTGGATCCATTCACCACCGAAGAGAAAGCACAATGTCGTCAGTTCTGCTCGTTGGAATTTCCAAGGCGGCACTCGCTCGTCGAAGCTTTTCATCCCGAGTGAAGTTGCGGTCTGTTGTATGCTTTTCCACCTATACCACTTCTGCCCAGAGTGCTGAAGAAGATTCGGCGCAACCGGGCCCAAGTCATCCTTGTGGCTCCGGATTGGGCACGAAGATACTGGTATCCCGAGCTACTCAGCATGGCGATCGAACCCGCGATCCGACTGCCTCTTCAGGAGGATCTTCTGTCACAGCAGCAGGGGACGGTCCGCCACTCAAACCTGTCCAGCCTCCACCTCCATGCGTGGAGATTGAGCGGCAACAGTTGACAGCTTTCGATCTTCCTCCCGAAGTCTGTGATGTCATTCTGGCAGCCAAGCATCCCTCCACTAAGACGGTATACGACTGCAGATGGATCCCTTCTCTGCCCCTCTTTCTGAGGTCCTTTTGTTCCATCTCTCCTTGGCCCAGCAGGGCTCTGCTCTGGGCACTATCAAAGGTTATCTTTCGGCCATCTCTGCCTTTCTACGGCTTCCAGATCAGCCTTCTCTTTATAAGTCCCCGGTTGTTAACCGTTTTCTCAAAGGCATTACACACGCATTTCCTCTGGTGCCTTTCATAATGCCTCAATGGGACTTAAATCTTGTCTTGACCTATCTGATGTGCGCTCCTTTTAAGCCCCTTCACAACTGTCCTTTACGTCTTCTCACTTTAATGGCGGCTTTCCTGGAAGCTATCACCTCTGCCAGAAGAGTGAGTGAGCTCCAGGCTCTTACTTCTAAACCTCCTTTCCTTTCTGTTCATCCGGACAAGGTGGTTTTAAGGAATCGTCCTTCTTTCTTGTCAAAGGTTGTCACGCCCTTCCACAATGGGCAGACCATCAATTTGTGGATGACCAGCTCTTTGTTGGCTACGTGGGTGCCAAAAAAGGTCGGGCCATGCACAAACGGACCATCTCTCGATGGGTTGTTCTGTGCATCAAAGCATGTTACTCCTAGGCTAAGAAGGAGCCTTCTGTGGGGCTGCGTGCCCATTCTACCAGGGCGACGGCAGCCACTACTGCCTTGGGACGCGGCGTTCCCTTGCAGGACATTTGTCAGGCAGCTACGTGGGCTTATATACACATTTTTACTAAGCATTACTGCCTTGACAGTCAAGTACGGAGAGACGGCTTCCTTGATCGTTCTGTTCTCCGTGACTTTCTGGTGTAATCTTGTTTGCAGATGCACCACTGGGGTTGGTATGGCTGGGGTATCTATTGTAAGGTAAGGAATCTATTACTAACGTGTCTCTTTCAGTTGCACAAGTTACTACTTATGTAACAACATTTCTGTAAGAGACATTAGTTAGTGATAGATTCCTTACTGCCACACCCATCCTCTCCGTTCTGCGAAATGATTTCTAGGGTTAAGGTCATCCCTTTCAGGGTCCTAGTTTCATGGCACCAGTGGTCAGTTTCTTGCTTGGCTCTGCATTCCTAGCGCAGAAAGTCGTGTACAGAACTGACGTCAGCGCACATGGGTGGAGCCATAAGTAGTCTCGAAGACGTCATCTCGGCGCTTACCGACGTGCAGGAGTACTGCTGACGAAAAACTTTCCGGATCCAGTTTGACGCCTGGAGATATTCTAAGGTAAGGAATCTATCACTAACTAACGTGTCTTACAGATATATCGTTGCAAAAGTAGTAACTTGTGCATTAGCAACATCTGAGAGGCTGTTACCCTGGTTAGGCTACCACATCTTGTGGACACTACTTTTCAGTAACCCTTTGTCAAACCTATGTGGTCCTAAAATGTGCCATTAAAAAATGTTTTAACAATAGAGCCCTTCTTGCAAGGATGCTGTTCTCATTATGTTTTGCCTGGTTAGCAGAGGACTCCCCTCCACTGGCCTTTCTAGATGCAATTTAAGGGGGGCACACAACAGGACACAGATAAAACTGGCAGGGTCACCTAGAATAGACGATCATGAAGACTGCACATTTTTGCTTTACACACATATATATATCACACAAAAGAGTTCTGCCCGTTGTTGTAAGGAGGCCCACTCTGCCAACAATATGCCTCTTAAAAGTGGAGCTTGCAGCTTCGAAACACCATTTTCCAACAGCTTTGGCGGTACGCGTTTCGGAAAGTGCTTCCTTGTTCACGGGCCATGCACAGATAAGGCAAGTGACGACAAGTGAATAACAGCTGCTTTATTAACATATTCAAGCCTCCGTGGGCGTGGTTATCTTGCCCCTGTGAGCGCTGGTATTTGCAGTCCAAATGAAACCCCAGTGGGTGTCGCCGCGTTATGAGAGACATTACTGGACAGCGCACTCGACTTTGCTCACTTCACCCACTGGGGTTTTTCATTTGGAGGTGGGACACTCCGCGACACCCACTGGGGGTTTCATTAACCCCTTCGCTGCGGGGGTTATTCCCCCGCTGTGCTGGGGGAGAGGGGGGCGCGCACAGCGTCCCCATGCTCATGACAAACTCAGCTCGTCATGAGCTACAGTGCTCCTGTGCTCATGACGAGCTCACCTCGTCACAGGTGTATTGACTCCTGTGGAACGCTCAGCACAGAAGGGGAATTCTCCCCACACCTGAGCGTTCCACGGCCATGACGAGCTGAGCTCAGCTCGTCATGAGCGTCGAAGGAGTTAAAGACTGCATATTATAGTTAGTTCTGCTAACTATAACTAGCGCGCCCACAATGCACTGCTGATGTCACATATTGCATCATTCATGACATGGTCAGTAACATCACTCGTGACATCACTGATGACATCTCAAATGGCATCACTGGTGACTTCATTGATGACATCATCCAGTGAATATGGTTTTGTTTAAAATTTAAATATGTATTATAGATATACCAAATCTGTATTGAAGATTGAGTGGATATATAACTGTCTGGATGGAGGATTTAGTAGCTGTCTGACTGTCTGTTTAAGTGAGTAATTAAAAGTGTCTCACTTAATTCATGGATTAGTAACTAAACTATGTGAATGTGTGCATCACTGTCTCTGTTGTTGTATAACATACTGCATCAGTTGGTCACTAACTACATGCGTGTGTATATTAGTTATTGATTAGTTGGGTGAGTATTTGTATGGGACACTGAGTTTGTGTGTGGTTGGATGGGGTGTGTATAACTATGCATAGATGTGTGAATGGTTGATTGACTAGGTGTATAGGTTTAAGAGTGCATGTGGAAACAGTTGTTTGGGTGACTGAGCGTATTTATTTGTGTGTTGGTGAGCGAATATATGTTTTAGTTGTACATCTTCAACAAAGTAAAAAAATAAAAGGCATTGTATGTGAGAGTTGGTGTATATAAATAAGTATATGTAAGAGTCAGTGATTGTGAGAGTAACTATATGAATGAGTGTATAATTGTAATGGCGATTTTTTAACGTATTAACTATGAGTTACTATGTGTTTGAATAAATGAGGTATTGTTAGATAATTGTGTAAGTGAGTAAATGTAAGTGTGATTAATTTTTTTCATGAGTGAGTAGGATAACTGCATAACCGACTAAGATGACTGCTGATGTGTTAATGTCTATATATGTGTATAAGTGCATTTTGATAGTGTTCTATTAATTAGTGACTGCATGTATAAATGAGTGTGTAGTTGAATGGGTCATTGTGTGTGTAGACTTAGGAATCAGTAAGTGGGTATGTAGCAACTGGTATTGGTGTGTCAATGGTTTCAAATATGGTACTCTGTATTTTACAGTGAGTGATGAAAGGTTATACTAGTGTATGATGAGGTGTATCAGATTGTCACGTGGATGATGTCATCAGTGATGTCATCAGTGATGTCATTTGAGATGTCATCAGTGAGTGATGTCACTGACCATGTCATGAATGATACAATATGTGACATCATTAGCAGTGCATTGCGGGCGCGCGAGTTATAGTTAGCAAAACTAACTATAACAGAGGAATTTCTATGGTTTTGTACAAGTGAAATGGCCAGCTAACTATAACACCCCTGAAACCTATGTTTTTTCAGAGAATTTCAAAGCTTTTTTAAATGCTAGTTTATAACTATAACGTCTTTGAAACCTATGGTTTTTTTCAGTGAATTTCAAAGGTTTTTTCAATGCTAATTTTTAAGTGTGATAGTAGTTATACCTATTTTTTTGTACTGATTTTCCACAGTTTTTTAACTGTTTATTTATAAATATTTTATTCATTAAATAACATTATATATTTTTCTGAAAGTTGCAAAAATAAAGTTTACATTCAAACTGAAATATTGATTACTTTTTAGTTTTCATTTTTTATTTTAATATATTTATATTATTTTCCTTTAAAAAAACAAATTTTTCCCATTTTTTTTCGAAATCGTGCACTCAAAGCGTACACATCAAGGTGGGTGTGCGGATTCTAGCCGCCATTTTAGAAAAGTTGTGAAGGATCCGCGTACGATGTTCAGTTACATCATATACATTTAATATTACGTGATGCGCGACCAGTCCACGACTCATGCTCCTGCGCATTCACGTCACATGCGCATTACGGTACGAGACACTTGCACGGTGGCGGGTCCCGCGTGACGTCATATACCTGCTGGGGCGCGCTGCGTGCGTGACTCCCGCAAAAAAAATGATGTTCCAAAATGATATGTATGTGTCTTTAATATCCAAGATATTCATAAAAATAATATATTTGTACTTATAATAAACTTATATTATTTTTTAAATATATTTTCGAGAAGTCGGGTGCGTGCATCGTGAGCGCAGAGAACCACATCAGCAGAGCTGCTGTAGAGCCAGAGAACCAGGTCAGCAGAGCTGCTCTAGAGCCTAAGAAAGCAATACAAAAGGGGATTATGGACGGAGCGTTTGAGCAAATCAATCCGACCATCATCCCCTTTTGTATCGCTAGAGCCTAAGAAGCAGGTCAGCAGACCCCAGGTCAGCAGAGCTGCTTTAGAGCTAAGGGACCAGGTCAGCAGAGCTGCTCTTGAGCCAGAAAACCAGATCAGCAGAACTGCTTTAAAGCCATAGAACCGGGTCATCAGAGCTGCTTTAGAGCCAGAGAACCAGGTCTGCAGAGCTGTTCTAGATCCAGAGAGCCAGGTCAGCAGAGATGCTTTAGAACCTAAGAACTAGGTCAGCAGAGCTGCTCTAGAGCCAGAGAAACCAGGTCAGCAGAGCTGCTTTAGAGCGAGAGAACCAGGTCAGCAGAGCTGCTTTAGAGGGAGAGAACCAGGTCAGCAGAGCTGCTTTAGAGCCAAGGGACCAGGTGAGCAGAGCTGCTCTTGAGCCAGAAAACCAGGTCAGCAGAACTGCTTTAGAGCCATAGAACCGGATCAGCAGAGCTGCTTTAGAGCCTGAGAACCAGGTCATCAGAACTGCTTTAAAGTCAGAGAACCGGGTCAGCAGAGCCGCTTTAGAACCAGAGAAACTAGGTCAGCAGAGCTGCTTTAGAGCAAGAAAACCATGTCAGCAGAGCTGCTTTAGAGCCAGAGAACCAGGTCAGCAGAGCTGCTCTAGCTGACACTGACTGACACTGACTGATTGACACTGACTGACACTGACACTGACTGACACTGATTGACTGACACTGACTGGCTGACACTGACTGACACTGATTGACTAACACTGACTGACTGACTGACACTGACACTGACTGACTGACACTGACTACTCTCTACTACTCACTCTCTACTACTCTCCACTACTCTCTCTCTACTACCCACTCTCTACTACTCACTCTCTACTACTCTTTACTACTCACTCTCTACTACTCTCTACTATTCACTCTCTACAACTGACTCTCTACTACTCGCTCTAATACTCATTCTCTACTACTCACTCTCTACTACTCTCTACTACTCACTCTCTACTACTCACTCTACTACTCTCTACCACTCACTCTCTACTACTACTCACTCTCTACTACTCTTTACTACTCACTCTCTACTACTCTCTACTATTCACTCTCTACAACTGACTCTCTACTACTCGCTCTAATACTCATTCTCTACTACTCACTCTCTACTACTCTCTACTACTCACTCTCTACTACTCACTCTACTACTCTCTACCACTCACTCTCTACTACTACTCACTCTCTACTACTCTCTCTACTACTCACTATCTACTACTCTCTACTACTCACTCTCTACTACTCTCTACTATTCACTCTCTACAACTGACTCTCTACTACTCGCTCTAATACTCATTCTCTACTACTCACTCTCTACTACTCTCTACTACTCACTCTCTACTACTCACTCTACTACTCTCTCTACTACTCTCTACCACTCACTCTCTACTACTACTCACTCTCTACTACTCTCTCTACTACTCACTCTCTACTACTCACTCTACTGCTCTCTACTACTCACTATACTACTCTCTCTCTACGACTCACTCTACTATTCACTCTCTACTACTCACTTTCTACTACTCTCTACTACTCACTCTCTACTACTCACTCTACTACTCTCTACTACTCTCTACCACTCACTCTCTACTACTACTCACTCTCTACTACTCTCTCTACTACTCACTCTCTACTGCTCTCTACTACTCACTATGCTACTCTCTCTCTACGACTCACTCTACTATTCACTCTCTACTACTCACTTTCTACTACTCTCTACTACTCACTCTCTACTACTCACTCTAATCTCACTCTCTACTAATATCTACTACTCACTCTCTACTACTTCACTACTCACTCTCTACTACTCACTCTCTACTACTCTACTACTCACTCTCTACTACTCTCTACTACTCACTCTCCACTACTCACTCTACTACCCACTCCCTACTGCTCACTCAACTACTTACTCTATTCTACTCACTATACTACTCTCTACTACTCTCTCTCTACTACTCTCTACTACCCACTCTACTACCCACTCTCTACTACTCCACTACTCTGCACTACTCACTCTCTACTATTCACTCTCTACTACTCCACTACTCTTCACTACTCACTCTCTACTACTCACTCTCTACTACTCTCTCTCTACTATGCACTCTCTACTACTCACTCTCTACTACTATCTACTACTCACTCTCTACTACTCTCTACTACTCACTCTCCACTACTCACTCTCTACTACTCGCTCTCTACTACTGACTCTACTACTCGCTCTCTACTACTCTGCTACTCTCTCTACTACTCACTCTCTACTACTCTCTACTATTCACTCTCTACAACTGACTCTCTACTACTACTCTCTCTTCTACTAACTCTCTACTACTCACTCGCTACTACTCTCTACTACTCACTCTCTACTACTCACTCTCTACTACTCTCTCTACTCACTCTCTTTACTACTCACTCTCTACTACTCACTCTACTACTCTCTACTACTCTCTACCACTCACTCTCTACTACTCACTCTCTACTACTCACTCTACTGCTCTCTACTACTCACTATACTACTCTCTCTCTACTACTCACTCTACTATTCACTCTCTACTACTCACTTATTACTGCTCTCTACTACTCACTCTCTACTACTCACTCTAATTCTCACTCTCTACTACTCTCTACTACTCACTCTCTACTACTCCACTGCTCTTCACTACTCACTCTCTACTACTCACTCTCTACTACTCTACTACTCTCTCTCTACTATGCACTCTCTACTACTCACTCTCTACTACTCTCTACTACCCACTCTCTACTACTCACTCGACTACTAACTCTATACTACTCACTCTCTACTACTCTCTACAACTCACTCTCTACTACTCTCTAATACCCACTCTACTACTCACTCTCTACTACTCTCTCTCTAATACTCTCTACTACCCACTCTACTACTCACTCTATACTACTCTCTACTACTCTCTCTACTACTCCACTACTCTTCACTACTCACTCTCTACTACTCTACTACTCTCTCTCTACTACGGACTCTCTACTACTCTGTACTACTCACTCTCTACTACTCACTCTACTACCCACTCTCTACTACTCACTCTCTACTACTCTACTACACACGCTATACTACGTGCTCTCTACTACTCGCTCTCAACTACTCTCTACAACTCACTCTACCACTCACTCTCTACTACTCATTCTACTACTCACTCTCTACTACTCCACTATTCTCTACTACTCACTCTCTACTACTCACTCTCTACTACCCTACTACTACCTACTACTTTCTCTCTACTACTCACTCTTTACTACTCTCTTCTACTCACTCTCTACTACTCTCTACTACACACTCTCTAGTACTTGATCTCCACTACTCGCTCTCTACTACTCTCTACTACTCCACTACTCTACTACTCACTCTCTACTACTCTACTACTCCCTACTACTCTCTCTCTCCACTACTCACTCTCTACTACTCACTCTCTATTACTCTCTACTACTCACTCTCTATTACTCTTTCTCTACTACACACTCTCTACTGCTCACTCTCTACTACTCTCTACTACTCACTCTCTACTCCTCTCTCTCTACTACTCTCTCTCTACTACTCTCGACTACTCTCTACTACTCACTCTACTACTCACTCTCTACTACTCACTCTCTACTACTTTCTATTACGCACTCTCTACTACTCTCTCTCTACTACTCTACTACTCACTCTCTGCTACTCACTCTCTACTACTCACTCTGTACTACTCTCTAATACTCACTCTCTACTACTCACTCTGTACTACTCTCTACTACTCACTCTCTACTACCCACTCTCTACTACTCTCTACTACTCACCCTCTACTAATCACTCTACTACTCTCTACTACTCTATTACTCCCTACTACTCTACTACTCCCTACTACTCTCTCTGTACTACTCACTCTACTGCACACTCTCTACTACTCTCTACTACTCACTCTCTACTACTCTCTACTACTCACTCTCTACTAATTACTCTACTACTCTCTACTCTCTACTACTCATCCTCTACTCTCTACCTCTCTCTCTACTACTCTCTACATCTCTACTACACTCTACCTCTACACCTCTACCTCTCTACCTCTCTCTACACGCACACATATGCACATATATATATATATATATATATATATATATATATATATATATATATATATATATATGCATATGCATTTATATATATGTATGTGTATATACATATACACATACATATATAAACATATATATAATCTGCATATCTATATAAATACAAGTTTAAATGCATGCATACATATACATATATGCATACATATGCATGTTATGTACATTAAAGTTTGAAAACCACTAATAAAAGCAACGCTAAAAAGCCACCTAATTAAAAACAGAATTGCTTTAACTTAAACGAGGGCGAGACCTATTTTTACTGTCTCCCAACCAGGGAATCTCCAATACTTTTCGGCGCTCATAGGAGTTTAGATATTTAAGTTTCTCTAAATTCTGTAAAGGAGACATTCCGATGTGTCACACATTTGCCATAAATTCAGAATGTTAGCACTCTGGTTGCTTATTAGATCACTGTAGTAAAGCTTACACAGCAACTCACTCACCCACATATACTCACACACCCACTTAAACACCCAAACAGCCACTTACACACCCATACGCACAAGGATACATACAGGTAACAGGAGGGATTTCTGGACCCCAAAGACCCTCCGCATCCAAGGGGACTTAATCCCTCAACCAGTAGTATGCCTGGGGGAAATTTGCAGAGAAGTAGAGAAAGGGGACTGGGCCTTCAACCAGCTCTCAGCAATTGCACTATATGGGACTTTTTTGGAGGTAACAGGAGGGGTTTTTGTCCCCCCACGGACCCTCATCATCCAAAGGGACTTCATCCTCCAATTTAGTAGTGTGCCAGGAGTTACGTTTGCAGAGTGGCGGTGAAAATATGGCAGGGTCTCAGCAATTCCCTGGGCCATTTACATTTTTTAAAATTTATTTTTAGGGAAAGGGGGCTGCATTGCCCCCCCATTCCCAGGATGATTTTAGCCCCAGGGACCCCATCCCCCAGGGCAGGCCTGTCTTATGGTGCCCTGGTCCCACCCAGGTCACCCACTTACTTTTGTTGGGGACCGTGGGGGAGCCTTAAGGCTGCTAAACATGGAACTCCCTCTCTGTCAAAGCAATTCTGCTCCGCTTCCACAACCAAGACCATTCTTAATGCTCTTCTTTGCTGAAAGCGGAGCACAGTTTATTATAGCTTGGCGGGAGCTACGCGGTCCCTGGGGCTGAAGGGGGGGCCACTCCACGCGGTTGCCAGTAGGTAGATGCAGTTAAGACCAGGTTTCCATAGACAGAGTATTTTTTGTTTTGCTAATAACTTTGCGCTGTTTAGCAAATCTTCATGACATTTTCAAAACTAGTTTGTCACTCACTTCAGCTGCAGTCTTTTGGGGTGATTTATCAGGTAGGAGCAGAGAAAAAGGGGGGGTTCCAAAACACGTTTTCCCATGCAATTTCTCATAGATTTTAGACATGGCTACAGCCCGAACCGCTGAACGGAGTTACACCAAATTTAGCAGAAAGCTAGATCTTGGTCCAGAAAGAGTGCTTTTTGTAATTTGGTGTAAATTTGTTAAGTAGTTGTGGAGTGATTATTATCATAATTTTTTAATATTCTTTTTATTCGTTTTTCACAACCACATTAGATATAACATGCGTTAACATTTTTGAATAATCTTGCCACATTACATTATCGTAATACTTCTGAGTCTGTTACATTTCTAATTACCTAGCTGTGGGAAATGTAGGAAAGAGAGGATGGGGTGACATCCTGTATGTATATGATATTTACAGAGTTCAAGCTGGAGAGCACTAAACGTATGGCCGAACCAAGCATTTCAGGAGGAAATTGGAGGCGATAAAGTCTGGTGATCCGCAGTGTTTTGCTCCAGGGTGATTAAGTAAGTGCATAGGGGTTGCCAAAAATCAACAGGACGTGACTTCTGGGGTTGCAAGGTAGCATAATCCTTGCTGGTGGTGTCGCAGCACGTTATAGACTTGAGCCAGGCAGCAGGGGAGTGGAGTGTTGGATCCTACCCAGTGCACATCAATCTCTCCTTTTACCAGTAGCAGGGCTTTAGAAATTAATCTCCGCTCAAGTTGCAGCCCACAATGAAGAGGATGACGCACCAAGGGGTTCATTGCGATAATGAACAATAGTGACAACAGGGGGCATCCCTGCCTCGTTCTTCTGATTATGGGAAAGGATTCCGTTAATAACCCGTTAATTCCTAAACGGGCCAGCGGTTCAGTGTACAGTAAAATAATCATGGACAGAAAGGAAGAGGGGATCCCCAATTTCTTCAGGACGGCGGCTATAATAGGCCACTCAAGGGAGTCTAACACCTTTTCTGCGTCGAGAAGTGCGACAGCTGCAGGTATGTTGGGTAATATCCTCTGGAGGACTGCAAATAATGTGTGGAGATTGAGGGAGTAGGATCTGTGGGGCATGAAACCCAACTGCACCTGTGATATAAGTTGCTCCATTAGTAGGGCCAACCTAATTGCCAGGGCTTTGGCAAGTATTTTATTATCGTGGTTAAGGATTGAGAGAGGTCTGTATGACGCGCATAGAGTAGGTTCCTTCGCCGGTTTTAAAAATAGTTGTGGAGTTATTAAAGAAAAATTATTTATAGATATCTAGGAGTGTGGAGCGTTCCGCGGATTCAACTGATCAGAATATGAGATCTGATAGGCTGCCACCACCTAAACCACGAAGTGTTGGCAGCCAACTTAGTACTCTGACTCATGTGAGTCATAGAAAAAAAGGAAAACAATAATAAGGGGCCACAGTAGGAATACCCTTAGCCCCTAGACCTGGTGGTTGGGTCCCACAGGGACCCTGCTGGGGGCCAAAAACATTTAGTTTGTTCCAGTTTTGTCGGGAAACCATGGAGGAACCACAGATCCCTGAAAAACTAAAAGAAAAAAGAGCAACAGCAGTGGCCCAGGCTTGCTTTTTTTTGCCCCCACCCGGTAGGCCATGTCTCGGGGGAAATTTCATTTAAATTCATACCCCTTACCGGGCAAATTGTGGTCCCGGGAACCCCATCCCCAGAGGCCCGGACAAATTAGAATATGGGTAGTGTAGTTCCTATTTTCCCAATAGGCCCTGCACATTGGAATAACATAAACAGTAGTATGGACGTAGAAGTGCGGATCTTCCAGGTCTCCACTGACTATGCTAAACTTAATTGGGTTTGTTACCAACTAGCTCAGAGGTCACTGGAAACTTTCTTGACTGAATAGGAAGTGATCAGCTTCCCTGGTACAGACAAGAAGGGATTCAGTTTTCCAACAACCGCATAAACATGACAACTTTGCTCCTTAGAATAAGAGTCAATCTCTAGAGTCGTGTGAAACAATAGACAGTTATTTTACTCAGTCAGTTTTGTGCAGATTACTTTCACCAAAGTGCAGAGAATAGAGAGACGGGCGTTTTCAATAAAAAGGTATTATTTATTGAACATTCTTTCTTCTCATTCAAGAGAAATTAAATGCCACAATTGCAAGACTTGTTATTATAAAAAGTGCGTACAGTAAAATGAGGATTGCGAAATAATACTGTAAAAGCATTGATATGGTTTCTTAGCCATACAATGGTTTAAAATGAATAAAATATATACATTCATATATACATTCAGCTAACGTACTCAACTAGTGCTTCTAACTACGCCTACCCCAGTGTACCTGACCTAAGCCTAATACTTGGGAGGGAGTAAGTAAGTAGCAGTTTTAGTTAAGTTGGTTTTGCCAAGGTTTGCTTCAAGAATTCTCTCTAAGGGTTTAGTCAACACCACACCTCTGGAATAGAATGTTGGAGGTCTTTTATCTCCTTCCAGGACTCGATATCCCAGTCACTCGCAAGAGTAGGCTGGAAACGCCGGAGCTGGATTTTCTCGGCAAGAGAAAAGACAGCGTCTCTCTCAGCACGTCGAGGAGGAGGAGGGGCAGCGTCCGTGGGCAGCTTGTATCTGCTGGGCTCTGCAGGGGACAGCTGTTCTGCTCCTATGTTCACCACACCATCGCTATCATCGATGTCGTTGAGACAGAAGCGTTTGCTTAAGGCAACGTTGGTAATATTTATACCTGAAAGGTGCCTTGCTTGACGTAAGTTTTTGGACATAAGACGACAATAAAGATGTCTCTAGGAAGTGATCGTCTCTCAGTGCTCTTTAGAGTTCTATTACTAATCAAAACATAGCAAGCGGGGTTTTCCCAGGTTGCTGAGTTTTTATCTTGTTGAAGAACTTGGAGTGTAATCTAGGAATCTTAGATAGTGGCTTCTGCTGTGTCATTTGCTCTAATGAGCTGCAGAGGAAGCTGCAGAGGAAGAGATTCTGAAATGTGGCTCTCATCGTGTTAGGCCAGAGACGAGTTTCTGAAATATCACTCTTGATCGTTTATGCCATTATAGGGGTACAAATGGATTATAGCCGTATAGGGGCATAAGGTCACAGTATTGATCGGGGTCCTAGATAAGAACGCGACAGGGGCACCACATGACCTCCCTTCTTAGCCAATTTCAGCCCCAGGGACTCCACCCCCCTCCGACAGAACAATTTCTAAAACAAAGAACGGGCCACATGGCTCCCCTCCACAGACCGCGTTCAGCCCCAGGGACTCCACCCCCGGGGCTCGCTGTGCATACTAAAGGGAGGGGTCCATGTGGCACCCTTCCCGGAGTCATTAATGGCCCTGGGGACCCCATTTCTCTGACCCGGGCTCCTGCTATGTCCCTGAGTGCCTAACCCCAGGACATAGCTGTTTCTCTGCCCACACTAGTGAGGGCAGGGAAACCTGTGTTTGCTCTCGCACATTCATGTAGCATAGAGGATACAAGAAACAGCTGGTGGTGTAGTACTGACAGTAGCATCTTGTACATGGGAGGGAAATACAGGCAGCGGGGGTTTCAACGGGGTTGGGGAACAGGCCAAGTGTAAGACTTGCTGTTGCAAGACCGCAAGGCCCAATCAAGACCCACACAGACAACAACAATGGCTAAGAATTCTGTTCCTCAGACTCCAATGTCTGCAGGTAGTCCCAGAGAGGTTGCCAAATACCCCTTGGTCTTGAGGTTGGGTTGGAGAGTGGCATATAGTTCATTTGTAGCATTGCAGTACATTAGACTGTTTACCCAGGCTTTGTTGGTGGATGGATTTCTTCTTCCCCAGTGTTGAGCGATCTCACCCTTAGCCAGGATCAATGCAATTTCAGTGAATCTTTGGGCACCCTTCGGTATATCCAGAACATATCCCAGTAAAGCTATTAGTGGGTCTGGTGTAACCTCCATGTTGATCATCAGGGCTAGGCGGGAAAAGATATTCCACCAAAAAGACACAACATGACTGCAGGTCCATGTCATGTGCCCAAAATCAGCTCCATCAGTGTGGCATTAAGGACAGCTAGAGGATTCCAAGGGGTCTAGACATGCCAGGGTGCTAGTCGTGACATAGGCTCTACGTAGAAAATTGTACTGGATGAGCTTTTGGCAGTGGTTGGGTTTGTTTGGGCACAGCTAGCGTACCAAATGTTGTTGGTTAATGGGTGCACTAACTCAGCTTCCAATGCATCTTAGGTTTCCCCTCACATGGAGATAGGCAGGAAATACATCAACAGTACAGAATGGAGACCAGCTTACCCCTATCACTATCAGTGACAATGAGTGCCAAGGGGTCAAATTATTTATATTTGCTTTTGCATTATACCCACTGTACAAAAAATACTAGAATTCAAAGGAAAAACAGCCCTGTACAAGCTACTAATGGTATACATTTTTATTTCTTTGTTGGCATTTAATCAAAATCACCACATATTGTACAGAATACAGCCATTATTATCATAAAGTTGGTGATCATACATGCCCCACTATGCCTGTATTGACAATATCATTGTTAGAAGAACATAACATAGCGTGTAGGGTAGCAGGGCACCAAAGGGGAGTAGGATGATTCCACAGGTTAACTTATTGTTCCCTGTCCCATGGAGGAGTACCCAATGTGTGTATAACAAGATACTACAAACTAGTAACAGGTTAGGCCCTCTGGCTGGAGCTGCTATATGCAGTGAACAGGGAGTGAGGCATTGTGTATGTAAGGAGTACACTGCAAACATGGTGTGAAGGGCCACACAGGACGGAGAGGGGGACAGGACAGGCATCAATTAGAGTCACCGCATTGTATACAGGATCCCCTGTGAAGCTCAATAAGGGTGTGTGTGTGAATGAGTGGGCCCCTCATTAGCTCAATCTGGTCATCCACTAGGCAGACTACAGTACGTTCTGCATTCTAGGGGGAGGGTGCATTCAAGTTGTCAAACGATTTGAGGACATACGTGTCCCAATGCGTAGCTGCGCCATTATCCCCTGCACTCTTCAATTATGTATGATGGAGTCCGCCAGAGCACACTTGTGGGTCACCTGGAGCCATCAATTGATCCTGGGTGGGTGTGGAGCTTCCCAATCCATGGCAAATAAGCACTTAAATAGGACCAATGCAATATCAACCAGCTTTAGATAATTTTTGTTGTGTTTAGTGCGTTTTGTGATCCCCAAGAAACAAAAGAGTGGATCTGGTGGCAGTTGCATATCTATCACAGCCGATATATGTTCCATTATCTGGGTCAATTTGGGCATCAACGGTGGGCACTCCCAGACCATGTCTATGAATGTGGAATCTGCGTAATCACATCTTGGGCAGGTCGGATTCATTGTTGGAAATATTTTATGGAGGCGGTGTTGGTGTAACGTAGGTTTGATGCATGTAATTTCAGACAGGTATTGCAGGAAATTTGCTTTACCTGCTCAAGGACCATGTTCCATTTCTTGGTCGTCAATTTCATGCCCAGGCAATCGCCCCATTTGAGTTTGTCCTGGTTGAGAAATTCTGTGTTTACCGCCTGCAGCGCTGTGTACAGCAGTGATATCGCCCTATGCGCCAACCTTAGCGTTAAAAAGCATCGTAAGCCGAGGTGCAGTGGTGGTTCAGCCTGTTCAGGCGACCATGTATGGCCAATCGCTGCAATAAGTTCGCTGTGTGTAAGGAAGAGGCTGACTCCCAGTTTGTAGAGGTCTTGCAGACCCTGGAAGGGGAGCAGAGCACCATCACTGTATAGGTCACCCAGTAGTGTGAGACCCGCTTCTCACCATGGAAAAGAATCATGGACCCCAAGCAATATCTTCATGTCTGGGATGCTCCAGAGGGGCAGCTGCAGTGTATAGGGGACCAGTGCACACCTGGGTTGCAGACAAGCTTAGCAACACGTATAAGCTGACCCAGTCCTGTAGATGGACCTCCCGGCGTGAGCAGCCACTCCATCATGTCCATGCTCCTCAGGTTAGCCTGAACCAAACTACCCTCCCCAGTCCTGTATCCGGTCAGCCATCACCATCGCATGTGCCACTGCAGCTGAGCTCATGTGAAAGACAGCTCCAGGTCCGGTATCCCAAATTCCCCTTCGAGCATGGGGCATTAAAGCATGGAAATGGAAACCCATTTCCGAGCTGGTCCCCAGATGAGCTCAAGCGCTAGACTACTCAGACTTCTAAAGAATGTTCTAGTTTAAATCAGTGGCAATGCTGCAAAAACATATAAGAGCCTTGGGAGAATTAGCATCTTTGCTATCAATTCCCTGCCCATAGGTATAGTGGACTCCAAAAGTGTATGGATTGCTGAATCAAGGTCAGGGTCCTTCCGTAATTCCCGTAAGCAGGCCCTGTCCTTGTGATAAATGTTCATGCCCAGGTAACAAAAAGTCTCAAAACATCAGGGGAGGCGCCTTCCTCCTAATACCACTTGGTGTTCAGGCTCCACCCAGCACAAAGGGAAAATACATGACTTATCCCAATTCACCTTGAGGCCTGCCACGGTTCCAAAAAGTTCAAGTAGGTCATAGAGGGCCAGCAGAGTACGTACCTGGACTCATAAATATAAAAACACGTCATCAGCGAATAGTGTCATAGTGTGCCAATCTAGTACCACCTTGATGCCCCAGGCAAGGCCTCTGGCGCTGCAGAGCAGCCAGCAGTTCTGTAGCAGGGTTTCCGTTCTCCCACAGAACTGTGCACAGAGATCTAGAACCTGGATGAGTTAGGGTGACCCAAAACTCACCTTAGTATCAGAAGTCCCCTTACCGAGCTAGCTACAGTGTCTCATTGGTTCTAATAAACTCCCAATGACTTAGACAATCCAGAACATGAACTTAGGGTACCTCAGGTATCGTGGAACACATGAACACTCTTTCGTTATATAATCATTACAAACCAAAACTGGGAGTCAAAGAACACACGTGCAAGTTGGAAATGTTTATTTTTCAATGCTAGGTTCTCAAACACAGTATCTTATATAATACCAGCATACATATTATAAAAATCAGAGTTATCAGCATAGTCACTAATCCATAGTAAGCAAACGGTGATAGCATGTTATAATGCAAAAATCTATAGAAATCTGTATCACCTATATTTCGCGCACCCTATTTAGAATATTATATTATATCTAAGAAGGTCTCATTTGGGTTTTTAGCAGGGCGGGCCCATACCTCTAAATGTCAGTAGTAGAAGATCACATCAACAGCTACCAGCTCTCTGCATGCAAAGCATCAAGTGTGTTGATTCATTCCCTGTAACTCTATCTTAAACCCGCGTAGAGCCCAATGTTGGCAGCAACATTATTTGTGTTATGTCTAATGTGGTGCGAGGATCAGGCCTTCAGCAACCTTGTGTTAGGTTATTCTTAGAGGGTGCAGTTCTCAGTGTGCAGACAGTTGTACCAAGTGTACCAAGCACAACTGATATCAGAGCAATAACATATTATTCTCAAATAAATCACATCTTTCTTCTAGGTTGAAAGCTACAATAACAATTAGGTGTCGTGTGCAAACTGAAGCCGAAGGAAAATATGTTGTTTAAACATTTAATAAACTCATGCTAACTTAACACAATATATAGAAACGCAGTAACCATATGACACCCCCCCAATGATCCGAGGACGGTCAAAAAAGGAAAAAAAAACAAGCCAATACTATAAGAAAGGCAAAACCTGAAAGCAGAGTTCAACAGTATTGAGCCACGCTAAATGTATGTAAATGTATATAAAAATCAATACTACAAAATATGTATGAATGCCTATAGTGGCCACACAAAAACATAAAAAATTTTGAACTTGAGGCCAATTATAAAATCATAGGCCTAGAACATATAAAAGTCGAATGTTCGTAACAGAAAAGGCACCATTCAGAATAACTAAAAAGTCACGTGCCATAATAGTGAAAGCCTCCAAAGCCACTCATGGGTGGATAGAATATGCAAAATAGGTAGCCGCAGCCTCCAACATGAAATCACTGTCATCATCCGAAAACAGTTCAGCCATCCAATTAAGCGTTGGGAAAGAACATACGTGCTCCTCCAGCACCGAATCCTCTAGCAACATCAGAGGACAACTCAGTGGGTTCTCGAGAACGCTATGTGCCAGAAAGTCATGTGCCGCTGCGGGTATGTCCCACTGACCCATTAGTCCATGCATCGCTGCCACGGCCATAACCCTTTCGCCAGAACAAACCAACGCGTGAGCAACTACGGGGCTCATCAGCTGATCAAAATCGACGTCAGGAGAAGGCGTCAAGCAGAGACACAAATCAATGGCCCAGTCGAAATCACAGCTCAGGCAATGAAACACAGGCTGGACACATGTGAAATAGGAAAACCGAAATGATAATCCAAAAGCCGTGCTTAAAGTCGCAAGCGGCAAGGTGCCATAGTAATCAAGCATCCGGTTGCGAAACAGTGTCAGAAGGGGCTGAGCGTTTCCTTGCGCAGGATGGGCATCCATGTTGCGAACATAGAATGAAAGAACGCAGGGATAATACCAAATACTTTTTCAAACGTAGTCACGAGACCACTGCTAACCAATTTAACAAAATGTGCGAGTCCAGACGTGGAGGAGGCATTAAAGATTTGATGAACCAGCTCGCAGAAATGAAACGGCAAGTCAGTATTTAAAAGTGCCTGCACCTCTGTGCGTGTGTTAGCTATCTGAAGGACATAAGTTTCACGGGCCGAGCTCAGGGCCACTTCTTTTTGAGACAAAAGGGCTCTTATTCGGCTCAAACCGTTGAACTCCGCTCTCAAGGTTGGGATGCGCGGCCAGATGGAAACATCTGAATTCCCATGCGTGGGTGGATATAACACGTTCTTGCAACACACCACACGTTCTGATACAGTAACCACATAGGCGATACCGACCATTAACCCACAACACTCCTCGTTATTTAAAAGTAAATAACTACCGTTAGTCAATAAAGTGAATGTGGGAACTATTGCAGGAACCGGTGTGCCTTTTAAAACACAGGCTAAATTAGGCCGGTCCTGATTACAAGAACCATGCAACTGGATGTGTCTGCATATCAGTGAACGGTCAGGCGACTGTGTGCATTCTTCACCATTCAGATTCACTTCCTTCCCTTCCTTCAGACATCTGTATGTGTATGGTAAAGACCATGTCTCATGTAGGAAAGCACTGCCTAGTAGTTCATATAGCCCTATAGCAATATATCGCATACAATTTGTAAATTTATACAGAGCAAATGGTAAAGTGACAATACCATGGATAAGCCATGTAGCAGCAGCTGCCTCAGCAACAGAAAAGGGCAAAGATTCATGCTAACTTAACACAATATATAGAAACGCAGTAACCATATGACAGTTCTTCAACTACAGCAACAATTACTGGAGATAAAGAACACCCTTGTTGGGTCCTTCTTCCTATAACAAAAGATCAGGCTATATTACAGCTGGTGCAGACCTTTGCCTGTGGTGCAGTATACAGTAGCTTAACCCAACCAAGAAAGTTAGGGCCCATCCCCATTGCTTCCAGCCCCTGGAGAAAATAGGACCAGCCCAGCGTATTAAACGCATTTTCAAAATCCAGGAAGACCACCTCAGGAAGGTCAGCCTCTTTGGACATGCTATGGCATAGACGCAGCATGTTGGAGTGTGTCACTCTTTGAGGTACGAACCCACATTGGTCCGAATAGATAAGGGAGCCAAGCATCGGAAGCAGCCTATTTGTGAGGACCTTACTCAATATTTTATAATCAATGTTGAACATTGACAACGGGCAATAGGAATTCACTTCAACTGGGTACCTGCCTGACTTCAGAAGCACTACGAGGGCCTCACCGAGAGACTCCAGGAGAATGACCTGGCAATGCACTGCTTGGTAGACCTCCAGCAACCTAGCTGCAAGGGTAGCCCTAAAGATTGTGTAGTGCTCTACAGGAAACCCATCTGTACTTGGGGTCTTACCCCATGCCATGTGCCGAATCGCCAGGTGCTCCTCTATCTGGAGAAGGTGCTCCAAGTCCAACAACTATATTTTGGTCAAGCTGGGAAGCGTCACTGCTCGCAAGTAGTCCCGCACTTGCTCCAAGGGAGGCACCAGGGGGGATATAGTATAGTTGCTCATAATACTAAGTGAACACTTCAATGATGTTTGCCGGAGTATTTACTGTGCGACCTGCGCCATCGAGTATGATGCCTTTCAGTGTCCTTGGGGTCTCCGACCGCAACAACCACGCCAGTGTTCGCCCTGGCTTATCACCATCAGCATGTTTGGAACTAAGGAGGATTTATAGTGGTGGTCACAGAGTCGCTTCACCTCCTCACGACATTGACAGCGCAAGTCCGTTAGGCATGGCCAAGTACGAACTCCACCTCAAGCTTCGTAGTACGTAGGCGTGCCTCCAAGGTCATCACACTACGAGTGAGAGATGTCTTAACGCCCAATTTGTGCTTATGTATGTGCCCTCATCACCACTTTCATGCCGTCCATCAAAGCACGCTGGAACCCACTGACCCTTCAATCTCTCAAAGTATTGGGAGAGGTTCGTAGCGATAGTGTCTCTGTATACCATGTCATGCAATGCATCCGTCTGAAGCCTCTAGGTTGGGATAGAGGCCTGTGACCCTCCTGACTGGAATGTGTCCTTAAGCGGATTGTGATCAGATATGGTTCTGCCCAGGTATACAGCCCTTGGTATGAGGGACCAGCAGTCCGTATTGCGAAAGAGATAGTCTAGCCTAGTGTGAACCTGATGTCCTGGTGCATTGCCTGTATACCCTGTGTGCCGAGGAGTGGGGGTACATAACAGTCCAGATCTGTGTCATGTATGCAATTAAAATATCCTCCCCACAACCCAAGGTCCTGGGGATCAAGTAACATGGATGATGAAAGAGTATCCAAAAACTCACCCTGTAAGGTATTGGCAAATAAAGAGACTCTATGGAAAAGGGGTGCCCACCCAGGGTCCCAAATGACCCTCCCTGTCAGCTAGCACCCTAATTTTCACAAATGGTACCTCTGGAGCTACCCATGTAAGGATCCCCTGGGCGTAAGCAGAATTTTCGGTTCTGTATACCTGCCCACTCCATCACCTATTAACTTTGTCAAGCTAAGCCATGGTCAGGGGCATCACTTGAAGACAAGCAAAGTGAATATGTCTGTCCTGGAGACCATTCCATCATCTCCAACGCAATTTATCTTTCTAAAGAGTATACCTTTGTACATGAATGGACTTGGTTACACTTTACCAAACAAAGGAGTTGATGAGCTATTTTGAACTGACCTGTTGATTTGTGTACACTTCTGTTCATAATATTTTGTGCCTACATTGATTTGTCTACTATATCCCCGTTAATAAATTTTGTGATTTATTCAATACAATACCTTTTCAGATATATTTTTTCCATGTGTTTCTTTCTACTTCTTGTGTTGTTTTTATTGAATGTTTTATCAATTGAAGAAATTGTGCTGTTATCCTGTGGATACATACGGGTTAGATTTGTGAAAACTAACTCCACTGACTCACGTTAGCAAATTGATCTAAATAAGCAGACAAACAAAATCCCTTGTAGCTACCCCTACTTTCAATTGCCCTGGAGATAGGCATATATTCTATGTCTCCTGGCAGGGTTCGCCATACCACAAATATTGCAGGGTAAAGCATTAAAGGTAGTGGGCATATTTGTGAACAGTGTGCCCTGAGATCTCCAGAACCTATATCACCCACCCCATACACCCTTCATCCCCTTTGCCGCTCTTCCATCCAGCCAGAAACTAGAAAACAAATAAACAATTCTGATGAACAACTCCCCTATCCCAGGCCTAAATGCCTTTAGGATCCATGCCACAAAAACCCAAGCATTTCAAAGGATACATGGCATATGCTTGCAACAAAAACATGTCCATGAGAAATTCTCTTATGGGGGCGGGCCAAGCTTAGCGGATCACCTGTTGGCTGTAGTACCCGTTACCAACGCCAAGCTCAGCCATGTAACTTTTAACCATCATGTCTCACATCTTCACTCTTAGCTTTCATTAGACACGCATGGATGAGCCACCAGGGGCTCGCCATTCCTAACAAGATCAGCAAAGTTTCACCGCCTAGGGTACCTCAGGAGTCCCGCAGCCCCCTGCGTTCTGGAGGGGGGTTTCCGGTGTGTACAGGGACCCCTGCTCAGAGGCTCCAGAGCCAAGGGTCCCAATCTCCAAATCCAAGCCAGTGTCTGGGGCTATCGCTTGATATCTGTTAGGGCTGTGTGTGGAAACTCCTGCCACTGTCTGCACCCTCTTACAGGGCAGCTCGTTCAACACTAGGATGAGATTTCAGCATGTGTGGGCAGCAACAGCGTTTGAGCTTGTCCTCGGACCAGTACTTCAGGTCATCACCACGTTCCTTCAGCTGTTCATGTATAGCTTTAGAATGGAGCCACTGCCAGGCCTCTTCAGGTGATGTGAAGAAATGTGTAGTGCTAGCATCCACTACCCGCAAGCAAGCAGGAAACATTAAAGTGTAGGAGAAACCCAGGGTGTAGATCTGGCTTTCCAACGCTCCAAAAATGTTGAGTTGTTTCTGGACCTCTGCGGTGTAGTCCGGGTATGTTGTGATATTGTTCTCATTAAAGGTCCAAGCCCCCCGGCAAGATGGTGTCAGCGTAAGCCTGTGTACGCGGCCGCCGCCACGCCGCGCTAGCTACCGGAATCACAGGTGATCGACTACCTGACCTGAATCGGCGATGCTGGGCTCCCAAGAGCATTGCGCACACCGAGTGTTGAGACAGCACAGCTCTCGGCGGAGTCTGAACGGAACCGCGCTCGGGATACTTAACAAAGCGCTGGTGTTATGAAACAAGATTTGCCTCGCGGTCCTGCTTGCTTTTCCGGCGGCTAATCGCAAAATACTTCAGTTTCCTGGATTGAGGTCTCTGTTCGTTTCTCCCACGACACGGACGTCTGGTGAGCACTTTGAGAGCTGGATAAAGAGACATCGCCTAGAAAGACAATTAGTGCTGTTTGGGAGCTTCTACTGCCTAGCGCCAGTGTGGGCAGCTTACTTGACTTTTTTCGAACATTGGGAGCAGCATAGCACCTAGGTTCAGGCGAAGGGATTAGAATGAAGAAAATGAGCTCTCGTGGCAAGAAGGGCTTAAAAGCAAAGACACTCACCATAGGAAAGGACTCCTTGGCGGGAGAAGATGCCGGCAAGACCAAGCCCAGACAGGTCAGTGGGGTTACTGGGTTAAAAAAAAACACTGGCCCTACAGGGGCAGGGGCGGGGGCAGGGGTCTGCAGTAAAGAACTTAAAGACAATAATGTTACTTCAGTGCAGCCCCCTCCAGCCAAAATCTTTCTAGTGGCCAAGAATCAAGCTACTAACGCTAAAAACAACACAAAGAATACGCAATGTTTTAATAGAGCTAAAGACTCTTCACAACAGAATTGCGATAATGGCGATATCAATCAAGCAACCGCTGCTAGGATGGAACCCAGTAACGCCCCTCCCAGACCAGAAGTTACCCCCACCTCGACCTGCAATCTTGAACACTCAGCGGAACTTTCTCTACCATTGTTTACCTCAATTGAAGAGCATGATTACACACTTGACTCCTCTATGCCCCCTAATCCTCTTTTAACCCCACTTCCTAATGAGGGTGAACACCTAGAACCTGAAAAAGAAAACACTGGCAATACCTTATGTACTCACTTTGAGAACCTAAATACCGGGGACTATTCCACAAAGACGGAAGCTGCCATCCGAAACCTGGAAGTTCCACCTGGGTCTGCCGCCCCTTGGACCCCAGAAGTTGGTCAAGATGCCTTTTACTCGGTATCAGACAGTACTCCGAGTTCATCAGGGGAAGAGGAGACTGAGGAAGATGAAGGCAACACTAACAGCTCCAGTGAAGGGGAAAGCGAGGCTTCCCACAATAACACTGGCACAATTGTTCGTCCTAAAAAAACAAGAAATAAGATCAAACGGAGGAGTCAGCTTAAATGGGATTATTCGGATTCGCAGATGTCATACCATTTAGAAGAAGAGGAACCAACCATATCGCAATCAATACCACAAGGACGCAGCCCAAGAAGCTTGCAAGCGAAAGATAGCGAGACACCAGAACCCTCACTTGCTGCCATTCTCGCCTCAATCAAAGACTTTCAGGAGGAGGTGAGAGGTGAAAACAGGGCAGCTAAAAACGCAGCAAAAAAACTGCAGGGCGGATTCAGACGACTGAATAAGACCTGTATAGACATCAGTGAGAGAGTGGGCATGGTCGAGGCCAGGACCGAACATCTGGAAACTGATGCAGCGGTAACCAAACAGGCCACTGACTCTAATTCTGCCTGCGTCATGGATTTAATGGTAAAAATCGAAGAAAATGAAAACCGACAACGCCGGAATAACCTGCGCCTGCTAGGGATTCCAGAAGGGAAGGAGGGGGATGACCCTAGACAGTTCATTGTCAAACTACTGCAAGACTCTTTTCCAGAAAATACTGAATGGGATTGGGGCCACGAAGTACAGCGAGCACACAGGTTTCCCTTCTTTAAAAAAAACAATACAAAAATGGTAACTTGACTGAAGGACAGCCTTCCTTGTTTACTTTGGCAACTTCCTCCTGAGACAACTGGTTTATGGCAAGGCACGCCCCAACTCAAAAGAAGGGGCTTATGGAATTACCTTTTTTTCCAAACCGGATTTCCGCCATCAGACTGTTGAGCGCAGATGGCATCTGCGGCAGTTGATCTCTCCCTTCCAACAACTAGGTGCAGAGGTGTCGGCTAGGTTAAAGGTTATTCTACACGGCACCACCAAGGTCTTTCCATCTGAGATTAAAGCCAAAGAACACCTGGAAGAGATTAGACTCAAGAAGGGAAATAGAGGAGCAAATTGAAAAACGGGGGGGAAAAATGATGCTATTTGCTATCTTACAGAGAGATAAGGGTGGGGGGAAAAAAAGAGAAAATCACTTAAAGATAATGGTTACTCTCTTTTTAGTCTTCTCTTTCCCATTTACCCTCTAGTAGCTCTTAAATTATGATTTGGCTGGTGAGGGGAAGGAGGGGGGTGGGAAGAGGGACGAAAGGAACTGGGGAATGATTATAATCTAGACACTTGATCACTTGGGTCTTCTATCAAGCACATTTATCTTAGGCGCCTGGCGTGGTTGGCGGTTGCGGCTTATGACTGATCACCATCATTCAGGCTTTGCCTGATTGCTCACACAAAGGGGGGGGTGGGAGGGTGGAGGGGGGCCTCAGGGGGAAGAGTGGGTAGGGTCACAAAAGACACATACAGGTACTAACCATACACACTTACATCAAATTTTGTTGACTAGCTTTGTCCTCTTTTTCTCTATGGTATGTAAATGGGTGCTGCCATATCCTTTAGATGGCTAGGATAGAACCATTACGTATCGTCTCTGTCAATGTTTGTGGTTTGAAGGACGCGTCAAAGAGAGAAAAAGTGGCGATGGGGTTACGAACACTTGGGGGAAATATCATATGCCTACAGGAAACCCATGTAGAACAGTAAGAAACACACTTACTAAATACATTAGGGTTTAAAGTAGTGGGTGCTACTAAGCAAGGAGCTAAGACAAAGGGTGTAGGAATCTTAACTGATAGAAAATTTGCTATAAGCAATCCACGAACCAAATCAGATTCACTAGGAAGGTGGGTCATCACCCAGATTCAACTCTCTAATAACATCTCTTTCACTCTCTGCTCACTATATGGTAGTAACGCTGATGATCCCGGGGTCATTAACCAAGTTTCTAGTGAGTTAGTACATTGGCCCACCCCGATAGTCCTATGCGGAGACTTTAACATACATTTACCTAGCAATTGGGATGCCAACACAACCTGGAGATATAAAGGAAGGAAACCCCAAGTCTTTCAAGCTATAACTAACCTCATTCAAACTCACGGTCTGATAGATGGCTGGGGGAGCAAAAACCCATCACTCTCTGGATACACTTTTTATTCAGCCCGGCACCAAGTACTGTTTAGATTAGACTATTTTTTTATTTCTGCATCACTGGCCCCCAGCTTCACTATAGATATCGCACCCCACTTTATGTCCGACCATAACCCTATTATTCTTACCATAAGGGAGTTTGGGCAATCCAGAGAGGCTTCCAGATGGAGTTTTGAAAAAGCTTTATTATACTACCCTAGCTATATAAATCACACGCAAGGATGGATCCAGGTATTCCTAGAGATAAACATTGGCTCCGCTTCCCAAATGACAGTCTGGGATACCCTAAAGGCAGGGATCAGAGGCGAGACCCTTAGGTTCTCTGTACAAAAAAATAGAACGGAAAAAACCCAGATCAAAGATCTCCAAGAAAAATTAAGAAAAACTGAAATAAAGCTAACCCAAACAATACACGCAGGGCTAGATTGTCAACCAATTCAACAAGAAGCAATTTTGGTTCGTGCAGAAATAGGGGTGGTGTTTATGGACAAAATTGCGTCTAAGTGGGCAGCAGCAAGAGAGAAGACGTACGAGTGTAGTGACAGCATTGGACATCATTTAGCTGTCAGGACAAGACAACAAACTACCTCTAGTGAAATCCACAAAATCAGACTTGCTTCAGGAACAGAGGTTACGGATCCTAGCTGTATTCAACATGAGTTTCAGGAGTTTTATACTAGGCTATACAAGGAAGAAATCTGTTGCACAGCCGACGCTTTAGACAGAGAGATTTCTGAATACCTCAGCGAGATAGAATTAAGCAAATTGAGCCTAGGAGATAGCAAACTGTTAGATCTTACTGCTACATGGGAAGACATCCTGGATGCCCTTAATAGCCTCCCAGACATGAAGGCTTCTGGACCTGATGGCATCCCCGTTGAGTTTTTTAAAATATTTGCCAGTCAAATTAAGGCTATATTTACTGAGGTAATTACTTCCATCTTCAATGGCACCTCCCCTCCAGCTTCTTGGTCTAGTGCTAGGATTTCTATCTTTCCTAAAATGGATAAATCCCCACTAGAAATGAGCTCTTACAGACCAATAACTCTTATCAACTGTGATTCCAAAATATTCTCTAAGGTATTAGCCTTCAGAATATCCCGAATAGTGGAACTCCTTGTCTCTAAATGGCAACATGGTTGTTTACCTAAGAAAGGGACTACCGAACATGTCAGGAGAGTTATTACTCTGTTCGACGCTGCCCAAGTAGCCGGAGACCCGATGTCACTTATATTACTCGATGCCGAGAAGGTTTTTGACCGGGTCTCATGGCGATTTCTCTGGAAGGTAATGGACAGTATGGGGTTCGGTGGTAGATTTATGCAGGCAACGCAGGCACTTTATCATAATCCAACTGCTAGTGTTACCATAAATGGACAATTGACGGAACCCTTTAAAATATCATGAGGCACCAGGCAGGGATGCCCCTGCTCTCCGTTATTGTTCGACCTTTACCTAGATCCCCTCATTAAACAAATAGAGAAAAACCACAACATTTCTCCAGTAACATACTTTCAAAACAGCTGTAAAATCTTGGCTTACGCTGACGACCTTGCTATTACCACTCCAGACCCTGTCAATTCCACACTGGCATTAGAGGAGGAAGCCCTCAAATTTGGGAGATTATCTGGATACGCCCTAAATAAAAACAAAACACAGATACTAATAAATAGTAAAATCATCTGGACTGACACCAGAGTTGTACAAGATGCTAAATACTTGGGTGTACTAGTCTCACCTAGACTGGAGGAAATAGTCGCAGTTAATTTGGCTCCCCTTGCTGTCCAGACGAAGAAGGCACTAAAACAAATCGATAATTTACATCTAACGTTGGTCGGTAGGTGTAATGTTATTAAAATGACTTATTTTCCCAAATTACTTTATCTTTTTCGTTGCATCCCACTTGAGTTTAGTAAAAAAAGATTTACTTAAATTCCAACAAATTTTTACTCAATTCATATGGGCATGCGCTCAGCCCAGACGTGCATTAAAACATCTCACATTACCAAAAGATAGAGGGGGATGGGCTTTTCCTAACATTACCTTATATTACTGGGCGGCAGTCCTGCAATATAGCTCAGTTTTGCTAAGAGATTCCACCTTTGGAACTGAACCGTCCTTACCCTCACCCTTTCGGTCTCTGGTAGGGGAACAATATTGGGGCTGCCTACTCCGAGAAACAGCTTATGGATACTACAATCGCGTTAAATTTAAGACGTTAATGAATTCTTACAAAGTTTTTCGCCATGTCCGGAGAACTTTGGGACTCGGCAGATATAATTTTTATTCCCCAATAACTAATAACAACAACTTACCTGCTATATTTAGTCAATCTTATTTATCTGAATGGCACAGAGCAGGGATAACAAAACTAGGAGATCGAATCCTTTTCAAATTTACAGACGAAATTTAAACTAAAAAGTCAAGAAATATTTAAATACATGGCCATTCGCGACTACTTAGCCAGAAAGGTGGGAGGAGCCAACGGATTTGCCGAGGTTAAGTTTATGAACACCCTCCGGAATGTAACCTCTGTACGCATTGGGACTATCTATCAAATAATAAATAAGGAAACCCCAGATGACCTAGAAACCATTGCTACCAAATGGCATGTTAAACTTGATTCCCCCAAAAGTATATTTTACAATTCCCTGCGACTATCACAACATATCTTAATTTCTGCTAAACTCCAAGCACAACATTTCAAAACTATATTCTTTTTGTATATGACACCTAGCAAAATCATTAAATGGGGATCTGGGAGAGGAACATTATGCCCAAGCTGCTCCGAAGTAGGGGCAGACTCTATACACATATTTGCAACATGTCTAACTATCAATTCCACTCTACTCAGAATACAGAATTTACTCTGCGAAATAACTAACCAATCAATACTCCTAAACCCCACGACCATTCTTTTAGGAACACAATCTGACTCTTTAAGAGTAAAGGAGGAAGGGTTGATCTTTGTTACAATGGCAATTTGGAGGATATGTATCTCCTCCGGCTGGCTAGATTCTGAATCTCCCTCCTATGCACAATGGCTGGCTAGATTAGTCGCTACATACCATTTAGAAAAGTCTGTATATGCAAAGAAAGGACCAAGGAAAAGGAGGATGGGGACTGAAATCTGGGGAGAATTTTCTAAATGGATTGACCAACAAGGGCAAGGGGACTCCGAGACATAATAGGATTATCAGATACCCATAATACCTTCTTTACCATATTCCTTTGTTATGATATTATTTGTTACTATTTTTTCCTCATTGTGTATGTTTATTTGTACCTGTATCATTGATCATCAATACATATGAGAGATGAGAGGAGGGTGAGGGGTGTTGAATCTTCTTTTCGTTTGTAACTCTGTTTGAGATTCTGCTTTGTGAAAAAGAAAAAATATTTTAAAAAAGAAAAAAAAAAGGTCCAAGGCCCCTTAGCTCTGAACTTCTGAAATACCAGGTTTCTGTCCCAAAAATTAAGTAAGCATACAATAATCAGAAATGGAGGGGCTCCAGGCAGTAGTCCGCAGCCCAGGATCCTGTGCACCCTCTCAACAGAAATTCATTTTGGTATCCTAGCAGTCAGGACTGTGTTCGTTAGCCACTCTTCTAGGGACAGTTCAGTGTTCAGGCCCTCAGACCCCTCAGTGAAACATACAGTAGACATTATTGCGGCGAGAGCGTCCCTTTGCATCTTCGGCTCTCAATTTAAGTGTCTGTACCTCTGTCTGTAAGGCTTTCAACTAACCCTGCATGTTCACCAACGAGGGCTTCATCTGTCCTGTCCACACGTTCCATTAGCTTAGCATAATCTTCCTGCAGTAGACCAGCTTTGACTTGTATAGCATAGCAGCCTTGGATTCTTGTGTGGTCTGAAGGATTTTATCAAACATGCTGGTGTGTTTCTCAAGCGTACCTTCCAGTTGTTTAATCAAGTCTGCTTGAGACAACGTGGCGCCCAGCATGGCCATGATGTACTTCTGGGGCAGGGCTTGGATATCTTAGGGGAAACCACGCACATGCGGTTGTTGGTTGCGGTTTCCGAGGGGCTGTGTGTCACTGCTCTTTGGTTTGACAAGGGTTGTGGGTGCATGAGACACTTGTCCCAGGCACTCCCAAGAGCACATTTGGAGGAGCAGAGGTCAAGGTGTAACCCACAATACAACCTTAATTCCTGCGGGGATGTGAGAATCGCTGTACGGTGCTTTCATTGTCTATAGTGTGCTGATCTTACTCTCTGAGAGAGGCGTGGCTCATTGCGATCTCAACAACAATACTGCAGGGGCATGGACCCTCTGATCCACTGAGGAAGGCGCTGGGGGCCTCTGAGAGTACAGTATGCACCACATACAGACTTTTGGGGGGGTGTTCACCAAGCAAAAGTCTGCATGTGGTGTATACTGTACTCCCAGCCCCCCCCCCCAAAGCCTTCCTCAGTGGCTCAAGAGTCCAGGGACCAAGGTACCCAGTTTGCGTTGTCTGACCACCGCAACTCACTCTCGATCACCTCATGGGCCAATCTGGACCTCCATTCACCTCCCAGGGCCACTAGCCCCCCGTGCTCTGTAGCCCGCACCGAGGGCCACACTCCTCGGGTGCACTACCTGGTCCTCGGAGGCATCCCCCTGTGACCCCTAGCATTGCTTTTGTGACCCCTTGCTTCAGCAGTGGCAGGAACAGTAGCAGCTTGCCCTTGTGGACGTCGGTGGGGGCTTCACTTTCTTAGCTTTTTCGCCAATTTTGTAATTATACTAATAGTTAATAATATTGCATTAATCGCTATTAGTTTAACAAAAAATGGAGTACAAACAGCTGGACTGTGACTTTTCCTGGCAGCTGAGGTTAGTAAAAAAATGCTTTTAAATGTATGACTGTTGTGTGCGTGCCTGCAGTTTTTGAGTCTATTTATGTGAGGGACAGTATGTATGTGTGTGTATGTATAGGCGGAGTGTGTATGTGAGTGTGTGTGTATGTGTTAATGCATGTTTACGTGTAACCATGTGTATGCGTGCGTGAAAGTGAAGGTAAAAGGTCATGTGAAGTCACTTCCGCTACTTCTGGCATTTTGGTGAATTGACGTTCTTGCATTTACAAAGCAGAATCATGTAAAGAAATAGGGGGCTCCATCCTAGATACAGAGATGCTGTTGGGGTGGATTCAATGTGTGATGTACATGTTGGGCTTTACGAATGTCAACATTATCAGCTGATAGAAGGAGATGCCCGCTAGTAAGGATAGACTCAAAGCAGGTGAACTTGACACTTCGGAGGCCCTGTAGATAGTGCAAGGGGACTGTCTGGAGAACTCTTTCTGGAGGAGTTAGGGAAGTGCCTTCAACAAGGCACAGACATTGATGAAAATCCTTTTCAAGTCAGGTGTAAATGCCAAGCCAGGGCATATAAGTGAACTTTCTCTTTCATGATCAGTGTCAACTAGAATGTTTTTCTTTAGGAAGCCATAAATAAGGATGCAATGCAGAGTGGATTGACAGATGGCTTCTGCTTCATCTGAGTGAACTTCACTCCCTAAAGCTCTTGTTAATCTTTAGAGAAAGTGATCAGGCTAGTTTCTGGTGTCCAGAAAAATCTTGGTGGAACCATTTGGCCGTTTGCATGGCCCACATACGTTTTTTCCATGTGTTTTTCTGTATGCAGCATTTTGATGTGGCATAAACATTTACATGCACTGCAGTTACGCTGCTTATGCTGAGCGCAAAAATGTTATTTCATCGGAGCAAATAATGAACTGCTTCTAAAAGCCATAACAAAACATCGAACCTATTTGGTAAAATGTGCTTTCAACTTCTTGGTCTCATGTTTTGAGAAATATGCTTAGGTTTGATCGGGCTCCTGTGTTGCCTTTTCAGTGCAATAAATAGCTTATATTATAATTTTTTCCAAGGTTGGTTTTACTTCCTTGTTTGGACCCTGTTAGAGGCCTGGACAGAAGAAAGCTCTTCGATTAGCTGCAAGCACGCATATCTTTTACTAACCTTGGAGTTTGGTACACATAAAAAAATGACTAACATCAGATTACTCAATACACTTGGGGCGACCTCTTAAACAAAACCAGCATGAGTCACACATTATAATATAACTGTGTTAGTACTGAGATCTCCAGGTCAATTGACACAAACATAATTTACGAGCAGACTCTTAGACGCTGGCAGTGTGGTTGTGACCCAGCATGAAATAAGTGCTGTAAAACCAGGAGAGTGCAAAGTACTTTCCAAGGAAATCAAATCAGTGTTGAGTAACTATATTTTCAAGCAGGGTTTGAGATGCAAAGGGTAATAAAGGTTCAAGGTCAATAAAATACTGAAACAATACCAAAACATTAACATGCTAATTTACTGTAGATACCAAACTCAAATCAACTAGAGTACAACAATGTCCTAAGGGTCTAGTTATTATAGGCCAGGGCTACAGCCTTGACAGGGTAAACATATTACAGTAGTCAGTCTCACATATCCAAGTGCATTCTTCAAATGCGAACTCTAGTCTCAAGTACCATTTGCAAACTTATGCAGACAGACATAGTTGTTGATCCAGAGGCCGAGTCGTACTGTACCTCCGCCCCATCTGCTCATCTTGCTTACCCGCCTTCCGTGCCCGCTTTCCCGCCAAATAAGAGGGTGCTGGTCAGGGTCGGATTGGGATCACAATTTAGCCCGGGCACTGACCAAAAAAGTGTCCCACATTCAAGGGGCGTGGCCTACATTTAGGGGCGTGGCCTACAGTTAAGGGGCGGGCCCACATTCAAGGGGCGTGCCCTTTCATGAAACACTATTTGGTTACTCTTTGAGGTCTAATTCGTAGAGAAATATTTAGTAAATTAAGCCTTTTAAAGCTTACAGAGCAAGTAACATTGGTAAAGACTAGGAGCACTGCAGCTCTGATAACTGAATACTTACTTGCAGTCTTAACGCCCTGCACAATGTCGTTAGATACTCTTTCTCAACCAGCTATGTCCTAGACTCTAATCATTACATAAATCAGACATCTAGTACAAAGTCAAGGAGAAAGGGTAAGACTGGAATCTCTGGGAATAGAACATGTAATAACAAAAGTAAGAATTCACAAACAAGGAAAAGGCAGTCTGGGGTGTAAAGAATGCTGAAAAAATGTATCTGTACAATCTAGTCATAAATTTATTTCACAGCCAGCAGGTGATGTCTATATACAAAAACACAGTTTTATTCATATCTGTTGCTGCCTTAAAGTCTGGGCCATGGGGAGACTGAGGATTACTCAATCAAAAGATCCTGCAGCAATGCACTTTTTGTTCGCAACTAAGTCAATAATGTCATCAGTTTTCAACTAAGACAGCACATTCCTTTCAACTGACATGAGCATAAAGGCTTCAAGGTTTTCCTGACCCATTTGGTTTCTTAGGCGGGTTTTGATGCACTTCTGTTTGGAAAAACGTCTATCACAGGCTACTTGTGTACAGGATAAGGTCAAAACATATTTGTATGCCAAATACAAATGCCGATAGGCACTGCTGAAAAGAAGGTATTTTTTCAAGATAGAGTAACAACAGACAGCACAGTCACGGCAAGTATTGCACTTTGTTGGCCCAGCCTCAGGTTTTTGGTCAAATTCTTCTACTTGAAGGGATTTGTCTTCATTAGTCTGGTTTTCTCTCTCATACTCTTTAGGTAGTGTCCTTTTTAAATTTGACCATTTAGCAGCAAAATCCTGAAGTTCTTCCTGCAAAGTCTGCACAGTTATGGAGCTATCTATGTTTTGCAACAAGGAGCAAAGTCTCACAAGAGCATTACCTGGGAGAGCCTGATTGAAGTTCTTTGGGTCAAGGCATGCTATATCTGCTGCCAAAGTTAACTGTGTCTTGAAACAAGTGGTCAGACTTTGAATAACTTTGTCCATTACTGTATTATGCACCCCAATATGAAATCGATCTTTAGCTAGGGTTATAGGCTCATCCTTTGTGCTCATCTCAGGCCTCTTTTTAAAGGACAATCTCTGTTCTGGAAGTGTGGTTTGTACTTCTTGGTCACAGTTCCTTTCTTCTAAAACTTTGTTGGCCCACTCCGTAAATGTTGTGGCAGCAGAGTACACAGCATAAAAATTGCGGGAATCTGTGGCAAGGAGTTTTACAGTGTCTGACACCATTCTCTGTGCTTGCAGGATATCCATTCCCCTTGTTTGGAGATACTTAGACAGGGGTGTGGTTGAATCAAAAATGCGAAGATACAATTGGGCTGTTAGGACTGTTTGAAATTTACATAGCCCCTCAGCAAATTGTAAGGCTTGGCACCGTACGTTTGGAATAAATCTAAGATTGTCAGATGAAATCTTATGAAGGACTTTGACCAAATCAATAAACATAGCATTGGCAGGGTTATTGAAAGAGCCAAAACCTTTCTTGAGAGCAGCACCTTTTGCCCACCATCTTGTTTCTCTGATGATCTAGACTGTCCGACCATTCTTTGCTAGCTCACGCCACACATCCATCCGTTTATATGACTCTCGGAGAAAGACTGCACAAGAGTGTAGCAGTCCAAAGAGAGAGGTGGACGCTGTAGATGCTTGGGTCACCTCAATAAGGACAAGGCTTAACACATGTGCATAACACCAGACGTGTATGTGACTTGGAGATTCTTAGCTTAGCCAAGTACTGAGTCCATTGTACTGGCCTTGCATGTTGGAAGCACCATCAGTCGAATTTCCAATGCACTTAGCTATGTCAAGACCATTTTGTTGAATTGCAGTTTGTACCAACTCGAACAATCCTTTTCCAGTTGACAAAGTGCAATTTCTGACGGCTATTAGGCGTTCATGTACAGTGTCTGTGACATATCGGAGGATAATGGAACACTGGTCAGTAATACTTATATCTTGAGTTGAGTCTATCTGGATTGAGCACATACCTGCATCATTTATTTCTTTAGCAATGTGTCTTTTTATCAGTTTGGAAATTGTTTCTATTACATAACCAATTGTGGTCTTTGACATGAATGTCACAGACGCACCATGGCCACCTTTCTGTTTTGCTTTGGAAGTGAGAGACTCAATGTGTTGTTTAAGGGGTTGGTCATATTTTGACAGCACAAGGATGAGCTCCAGAAAGTTCCCATGATCCATTAAATCATTATCCAACTCAGACCCAGGCTCTGATTTCCCACGATAGCTAAGCCCCCTTTTACCAATCAGTTTAATAACTTCAACCACACGCTCCAATATTTCTCTCCTCTTTCTGACTTGTACTGCACGAGTTGTCTGCCGAGAGAAGAGGAGAGTGGTTATGTCAACTCCAGAAATGGTCATCATATATGAATCAGTACATCTTTTGTGGAATTTGGATGAATTTGGATGCCTCATGCTCTGTAATGCCTAAAGTTTTTCAGCCCTCGAATAAAAGGACCACTTTCTTCATCTTTGCTAAATGCCAAGCAAACTGTGCAAAAGAAAGCTTTTTGGATTTCCGAAAAGCTTAACCAGTGTCACGTACTCCCATCTTTCCTCATGAAGGCCAACTGCCCATTGAACTGTTGACTTTTGGAAGATTGGATTGGGTGATAGTGAAAGAATGCAGAAAGCTGGTCATGCGTTGGCCGTTGAAAGTAAAGGTCAACTAACTGTGTCTGGTCCTTTCCTTGAGTATCCGTCTTATCTTGGACCCCAGCTTCTGGCAAATTCAATAAGATGGATGCAGATCTCCCTGATACAGTGGATTTAGTTTCTTTGTCTGCAGGAGTGGCCTTTGCACTGGATTCTGTTGCTTCCCCCACATTTGGTCCAAGTATTGCAGAAGTACTGATTTGTAAGTCCTGCTCAATAGTGACACCTTTAGTTGGATCAATAGACAGGACTCCTGCTTCCTCTGAAATTATATCTGCCATTCTGTCACAATCATGTTCTTCTATCATTTGCTTGCAAGTGGAGTCTTCTGTCAAAGTCATGTCCAAAACATTTGCACATAAAGAGAGTGGACCCGCTGCTGTAGTACAGGTATTGTGATACAGCTTTTTGGTCTGCGTTGTAAACATGTTGAAAATATTCATGTTTTTTTCACTTCTTCTTCAAGCTGTCTTCTTTTCTTCTCTCGTAATTTTTCAGCACCCACTTTTCTTTTCCTCTGTTCCACTGCTTTGCCTAGACAACATAAAACATCCTGTTTGTGTCATTCATTCACACAGGAGAAGGTTTTGAACAGCACCCATACTGTTGTCATGTATTTCGAGTTCTTCATAAGTGATAATGAGGAAACAGGTCGGAAAGTGAAATAAAACAATTGCCTAGGATCACAGGATCTGATTAAGATACGAAACCGGTATTAATGCCAAGTTGTGGGTATCACATTGTGCAATTCAGAAACCAGCTGTATATGCCTCACTTCCCTTACACTCACCTTACCCCTAACTGCGACTCTTCTAGTATCAACTTGGCTCTTGGTCATAACTCAGACCAAATGTTGTTGCTCCTGGGAAAGTGTTTGTGAGCACCTATGTTCAGGCCTATATCATAATATAATACAATCTGGAATAATGCTTAAAAAACATTCCTTGGGTAACAACATTTGACGTGGACTTCTCTGTGTAACCTGCCTATTTCTCACATTTTTTGTGGTAAGTGTGATTTGGTTGATGTTTTGTGAGCTAGCACACAATATCACAATAAACTATACGGGTATCGTGTTTGCAATTGTAGCTTTAGTTATGTTTACTTATGCCATTCTTTCAGCAACAATGAAAACCAATGAGATGTTCTGATGATTTTTACCATTCCATTGGATGAAATCTAATAATTTCCTCATTATTTCTCTTCCCCGCATTGTCCCTCTTCCCCACCTTGTCCCACCTCCCCTCTTTCTCTGCATGCACCAATCTGGTTAGACCGAAATACCCAGTTACACTGAGTAGTACCAACTGAAGGGCTGGGGAAAAAGAGGAGGTGAACAGAGAAGTAAAGAGACAGTAATAATGAGAGAGGTGAAGTAGAGCTGGATATGAGGTAGTGATAGGTGCGATGGGTAGAGGCATAAGGTAAAAATGGAAAGATCAGACAGCCAAAAGCATAGCTATAGAAAGAGGTACGTAGATGATGATTGTGAGAGATATAGGTAATACTTTATGGTCATAGAAAAACACATGCAAACCTGCAAAGTGAACCTTCTTCACTTTTCCAAAGAGAATATGTATCAAATGCCACTAAGAATTTAGAAGAAGCAATACACACACTCTGTTCTCGGAATCATGGTTCAAGAGACCTGCAAACAACTAGTGATATTGGTTTTAAATATTCCAACTGTGTAACAGCCCCTTACAATATTTCCCATGTCCTCCAAGTGTAAGACACTTGATGTAGCACCAACTCTGAAGCACATTCTGGGGCCCACATGCATGATAACAAAACACAACCAAACAGAAAAAGTTGTGCAATACCAAATGGCCCTCTCACCAGCAGAAAAGAGTCACATGTTTGGGCACAACAGGGCCTAAGCCCTTAAATAGACCTGAGGCAAATACGTTTCAGAAAAAGTCCTCCACAGATGGCATTAACCATGAAAATGATAGAAAATCGGCAAAAAGGAATTCTAACCTGAACATGCTAGAAAAGTGAATTCTTCTGCACAGAGAAAGAAGTGCCAAGTTTGCAAATTTTGCTTAGGTCTCGAACAAGGCCTAGCCCAGAATGAGGCTAAACAGCTCTCTTTTGAGAAAGCACATTACACAAAGTTTTAGATATGTCCTGAAATCAACACACAAAAAAAAATGTTGCCACATTCTGGCCTAGGACCTAAAATAGAGTGCAGTCAGACCTACAAACTACAAACAAAAACTAACCAAAACTTACTAATTAATATTTTTGGCATATAGAGAAATATGCCCCTTGTCTGCATTTTGGATGAGGCCTTTAAAATAGAGTTACATTGTTAACTGGCACACAAATGAATCAGTAAATTGTGCAAAAAAATGGTAAACAAAATGGTTCCTACCTGTTCCTTCTTGCTTTAGAGGAAGGGATCGGCTAGCAACACAGTGCATTTCTGGGTGCTGGATGTGGCAAGTCAAGTAAAGCTTTGAAGAAGACCTACTGCACTGAGTCTAGTGCAGTATTTTCTGGATTCGGTGGAACGACGATTGAGGCACACTAGATATACCTTTGAGTACTGCTTTACTCGGCCTACTTTGGTCAGCCCTGTGGTGAGTGGGATGCCAAGGGGATTAGATGCCCCCTCTGGAGTTAGAGCTTGGCAGTGTGGTGCATCTGGTTAGAAGAGTAACCAAATAGAAAAGGCAGGGTGAACACTATAGTTCTGTATGGGAGGGTCAGGACTGTCTTCTTCCTGAGCCTTAAAAATTGGACTGGGTCCCTGAAGGTCTACACATGTATTCCTTCCACTTGGTAAGAATAGGAAAAGGTTGGCACCTAAGGAGATGAAGATGAAGCAGCAGCCTGTTGAAGCAGGTTTTCTGGGCACCTGAGGGCTGGGCAGGTCTTTGCTTTGATCTCCTGCTGCAACTTCTGGATAGATCCTCCTGGTGGTGGGTGCTGAGAGTCCAATTTGAAGTTGTCTGATAAAAGCTGCTGGCAAGCTGCTTTTATGTCCCTCACCTGGCTAATGTGGGCGTGGTAATCAGGAGGCGGGAAGGAAATATATGGATTCTCACCCCACTTCAATCCAGAAGCTGTGTCTTACTGGCTGACCGAGAAAGGGTGTATGGTCAGAGCAGTGTGTCAGAAACCTATTTGCCTGCCTTTTTTCCACTCATGCAGGCAGTGAGTAAGGGGTGTGTCCATATGGAGGTGAGGCAGGAGCTGGGGAGGGAAAGGAAGGCCACAAACATCACCCAACAAGATCCCCCATTGACAAGCGAGTCACTGGAAATTATGAATACTATGAAATGTTATCTTAGTGCAAGCTTAGACTCTTCCAGAATAACAAAAAGAACATAGAAGTAGAATGGTGCACCCGGTAAGAGGTACAGAATGACTTAAGGGTCAGAGTGCAGCCTCCACAACATAAGAAAACCAGACAGGGAGGCACTAAGGGGAATTAAATAAAAAAAAAATTTGCATCAGAAAAGCTGTGTTAAAAAATATGGACATGTTTTTATAAAGTGTCCTCTTTAATTATCATGGTCCCTTTGCAGAATCATAAAGCATGAACAAATGGTTTTTATAGTTGTTTTCCCATTTGGCAGTTTTATATAGTGTAAATTCAGCCCAAGACAAAGGCTACTTGAGTTCTATTCATGAGTACCAATTACAGTACACATGATCTGATTTTTTATTTAAGACCTGGGCGATGACGTGATCTGCCCAGAATCACAGGTTGTTGAGCAGATGCTGGGACTCAAACTTGAATCCCCATCTCTGCAACTCTAGCGTTAGGCCACCTATGCCTATGCACAGACAAGGAATGAAAGTGGGAGTATACTGTTCTTGCACAGGACACAAGGCCAAGGTGATAATGGCCTACATTCTGAGCAACTGAAAAACCAGCAAGGCTCTTTCCATTTCAAAATTATTCAAGCCCTCCAGCACAGGAGCACCTGAAAAGCAGCGAAGCCCCTGCTATTACTAACATACTCAGCCCTCCTCAGACCGTCAGCTCAGGAGCACATGAACAGCAGTAAGGCCCCTGCAATTTGTAAATTAATCAGCCCTCCCCAGCCCTCCAGGCCTCAGGGCAATGTCCTGGCAGAGGAGCACAAAACACAGCTGCTGGGTCATCCACAGTAGCCAGGGGGGGGGGGGCTAGGGTGAAGATCATGCGCTTTCAAAACATCACCTGGCCCCCACAGCGAGACCCATTCTTCCTCGCCCACTGTGCCCTGAATGTGAGGGGCTGTGGGCGAGGTGTTAAGACTAACACTGTTTCCCCGGCTGCGTGGGCCCCAGGGGGGCCAAGGTGAAAATAGCTCAAAGGCCTGAGCAACACCTGGCCCCCAGGGAGGCTGATTCTTGTAAACAATCACCCCTCCCCAGCCCAGACTCAGCGTGATTGCTTTGCAGGGCAGGGGGTGCAGTAGAGGCCACAGCTGATAATCGCTGTATGGCCGCACAGTGAAGCGCTTTCATTTCTGTCTCTGTCTCCGTGCCCTCTGTGGGCCTTTTTTTTTCTCCCCTTTCCCAGTCCACAGAGAGCAGACAGCAGAGAGCACTCTCTGTGGACTGGGAAAGGGGATAAAAAACCGGCCCACAGAGGGCACTGAGACACCGGCCCTTCGGCCGATGCCCGAATGCCCGCAGTGCCAATCCGCCCCTGGTGCTCGTGCAAGACCCTGTTGATTGCCCAGTAGCCAGTCACCCATCTGCCGGCTCCTTGAGCCTTCCGGCGGCTCCATCCCTCCCCCCTACGCCAACTGTGATGGAGGCGGCGGATCCAGTTGTGGCTATTTGGAGCTGGTGTGGCTGAGGAGGCGAGAAAGGCGGGGTGCCAGAGGTTCATGGACCTGCCAGAGGAGGCAGGGGTGGTAAAAGTGACAGCGCAGTGAGTGCCTGAGCGGCAGTGGGAGGCATCGGGAAGGGCTCAGAGCGGACAGTGGCATGCAGTGATAGGCAGCGGGGGCTTGTAAGCCCGACAGTAGGCTTGGCTGCAGCAGCAAACGTATTACGGCGGCAGCCGCCAAAAGACTGGTGAGGCTTGTGCGTGTTTCAGAATCCTCTTTGCCTGTGGCCATGCCCTGCGTTGTAAAAACCTATGATCAGCACCAAGCTACCTGCTTTCAACAATACCAACTCTTTTACACCTTGGGAAGGATGTCCAAAGAGGACAGATAGAAGAACATACAAAATGGGGCGCTAGGTGCCTGTACACCTTACCAAACAGTTACTCAAGTTTCTTTTTGTAAACCAAGCCCTAGAAAAGTGAAATTCTGTCAGAAATTGAAGCGCCTGAATGGAGCGTATGTTGTGTTTGTGCACAAATGCAAGAGGAAAATGCACTTCTTCGATATGAATTTTTAAAAAGTAAGAAATCGTACAATTTTAATGAATAGACTGAGTACAGCACAATCACCGCAAAAGAATACACTGAGAGCTGTGCGTGTAGGTGCTTTCACAGGTTTGCAAGCAATATCAGAGTTATTCCCCTCCTTCACTTCCTTTGTATCAAAAGACAAAGGGAATATATCAAAAGATCTCTCAGGACAACTCGGAGCAAAAACAGGTAATACTGAAAAAAACTGATGTAACAGGACAAGAGCGACAAGTTAAAGCAATTGAAGAAAATAATCTGCTGGATCTTCCTACAGTAATAGGCCGGCAGCAGCTATCTTTTCAAGTCGCTTTAATTCATACTCCTATTATGGATTATACACCACCAGATAGAAATTTGAGGCAGCTCCCACAAACAGTAGAGACTAAACCACCAAAAGAGACTCTTGAATTGTTCAATAGCGCTCAGAGTAATCCATCAGATCTAGAAGAAAAACCATCTCATTCTCCGGATTTCCGTTACTTTCAACTTCTCATTCAGTCCACAAGCAGGTAATTATTTCTGAATCGCTGTAGAGAGTCTTAGAATCAATACTAGCACTGCTTGAAAAAACTACAATTAATTCTGATCATTTATTGGAAATACAAACAAAGGCATTGCAGTACTTAGTGGATCAAAATAACAAGCTAACTACTGCAAGGATTAAACCCAGTAGTGTAGAACAAAAAAGAGAGGTTATGGATCACACAAAAACACACTTTAAGGGAAAAAAACAAACTCAAAAATCTAAAAATAACAAGTGCAACATAAACCAGCAAAAAATACATGAGAGAAGTTAAAGAAAAAGAGATAATGATGGTACAATCTACTCGCTTCATAAGCTGTTCACAGAATCAATGTGACAGCACGACAAATACAGTTACAAACGTTCTACCCTGCTATCCGATATTTAATCGTAGAAATGCTCCTGAGTCCTCACGACAACTTGTGTCATCTCCCTCAATGTCTAATGAAATGGAAACAAAGACACCTAAGAAAACAAAGCCTTTAAAAAAACAAATTCAAAAACAAAATTATCTGTGAGGAAAAAGGGTAGAAATAACCGCCGAATTAAAAAATGGAAAACTCGCAACATAAAGATTTCACAACATGAACTCTTGCCAACAGATGCACCAAAAGAAGTAAAGAGGTTGGCAGATGGATATGCTTAAAACCTGGAGATTTTGCCAAAGATTTGGGAATATTTTCAACATTGCTCAGGGCACTTTTCGCGACGTTCTCATGGCAATAGGGGCCTTGGCGTATGTACAAGGTAGCGTTCAGCCACTAGAAGTGGCTTAACGCTGCCTTGTACATAAGGTACCCTTTCACACTATGTTTAGCATGAAAGGAACGTGCAGTGGGTGTTGCGGTGGGCGTTCCACTGCAACACCCATTGTATTTGACGCTGCCCCCTATTTACAGGGGTTGCGTACATAGGAGGCAGTGTTGAACGGTAAAACATGTATTCTGTTAAGTTAGCCCCTACTCCTCTTCCATTTTGTCTACCAGTCCCCATTTTTGTGTTTCTGCAGGGACAACATGACTGTATTTTTACCACTGAAGAACAAACAAAGGGTCGAGTGGACCTGACTGACATGCCCCTGCCTGATGTTCAGGGTGAATTGTATGTAGAGGGATCTTGTTTTAAGCTACACAATAGCACCACAACAGCATTGTATGTTATTACTACACTGCATACAATTGTGGAGACAGCATGGAGAGTTAGTTCAAAATTTGCTGGCTGCATTAAGACTACCAAAGCGAGTGGCTATTGTCAAGTGTAAAGCGCATCAGAAAGTAGTAGATTATGTCAATTATCAGATTACTGATGAGGATGTACATTTTAAAATGGCCCAACAGGAGACATCTATAGCAGAAATTAAAGTTGAAAAATTGCATTATGATTTGAAAGAAATAATAAACACAGAAGTAAGGGAGTTCACAGAGAAAGATGTCAGATTAATAAAACATGCAGAACATGTCTTATTCAAATTAGAACCAGATGACATGTGTTTAAGAACACCATCAGTTGCAGAAATGTTACTAATAATCAGAGATGAACTCAGTAAAGGATTTTTGATGGAACTGATTGGAGGTTTATGTAATAGTCTGATCACAGGTTCATAGAAACTAAATGAAAAGAACAGAATAATGCAGGAGAGTAGGAGTATAACTTTTCTAGGTTGTCTTATGGTACTGAATCCAGCCAATGTCTTTTTTCACAATTCATGTGCTGAAGAATGGCTTACTGCTATTGATTTTTGTCAGGTTCATGTCACAGTGCTATTGCATGAGAACAGTCAGGAATACTGTAAAAAAAGATGAATGTATGGGACACCTAATTGGAAAAGGAGCAAGAAAGGTGTCACCAGAGAGAGTGGAAATAATTCACCAGATGAACCTACCTCAAATTCAGAAAGAAGTCAGGATGTTTTTGGGAAATGGTTGGCTGCTGTAGTGAGGTTTTACCAAACCTTTCCCTAGTGGCTAAGTCTTTACTGAGGCTGACACGCAAGGATGTGTCTGATCCGCTTCCATTAGACAACATTTGCACAAAAGCATTCCTAGAGTTGAAAGACAAAAAGCGTCGCGCCCCGGCACTAGGAGTGCAAGTTTATTTAAAAGAAAATACACCAATTTGCAGTGAGAGGGAGGGCTGCGCTCTCTCAGTGCCTGTTCAGAAACATGAATGTGTTCAAATGTCTGTGACGTATTTCCCAATGACCCTTGACCCCAACGTCACAGAAATGCCCAGCTGTCTTAATTTAGTAGCTATGGTAAATGTCAGTCACAAAAAGAGTGAGAAAATCATGCCTTCCTTTGTAAACTTGTTTTGGGATAATGCTGTGGCTAAGTTGGCCTAACGGCTAGGGCGCTCGACCTCATACCTGGGGATCTGGGTTTGAGTCTCGGTAACAACGCTAAACATCCAGTGATTCTGGGCAAATCACTTAATCTCCCCGTGCCTAACAAAATGAATGTGTGTCCTCATGTAACGTAACTGGCGCTCTGATACCCGATTTGGGTCAAGTGTGCGCTATATAAAACTCTGGAAAAAAAAAAGAAATGTCTGAATTCAAATGTATTGAGCATACAGCCAACAAATCAAATTTTTTGTGATGAAACTGAATCTGAATGTCTAGGTGTCATGAATATATGCGTAAAGCCAAGGTTAGAAATTAAGGATGAACGTCTGATTAAGCCCAACAATGTGCAGTTTGTAGATTGCCCAGGTTTGAAAGGTAACAATGACAGATTAGGAGCAGCACACGCTGTGCTCCCTATATATTATGTTGTCAAAGCTTCATGGCTTTCAGTAGTTACATCAGCCCAAAATTCAAAATTAATTGCCCTTACCATAACATGCAGTATAACTGTAATGGGAGTCATTATTGTCATGGGAGAGACAAATGCTAATTCAGTTGTACAATATTGTGTCCTTTAAGCATATACGTTCGATGGAATTTTCACAGGTGAATATGAAAAGGATGCTGTTTATTTAATGCTGATGTTAAGGACTTAAATGACTTAAAGAGGAACAAGAAATGTTTTAGAAGCAGAAAAACAAGGTTGTATCAGAGCAGAATATAAGAAAAATGACAACTGTATAGTAGCAAATGTGTTATTGCAAAAACTGATGCCCAGGCATAGATTGCCAGTTTCTCTGAAGTAAGATCATAATGAGGTCTCAAAGATGATGATGGTAACCCACAGACAAAAGGATCAGATTTAGAAGTGGAGGAATATGGTGGTCATTTGCTAGAACATAATAAGACACCCCATTACCACATAGGAGACATGCTGCCCTCCGATAACACCTTGGACCCAGGCAACTTCCCATACCCACTTCCCAGCCATCCATCCCCACTTCCCACCCACCCACCTCCACAACACCTCCCACACCCACTTCCCAGACATTTACAGCCACAGCCCACCCACTCACATCCACAACACTTCCTACACCCACTTCCCAGACATTTACACCCACAGCCCACCCACTCACATCCACAACACTTCCTAAACCCACTTCCCAGTCATCTACCCCCACAACCCTCCCATCCCCTACTACAACTCACCCACCCAAACCTGTAGCACCCCTCCCAACCCCCCTCACACCTGCCCCAGTCCCCAAATCCGACCAAACCACACTGCAGGCATCTATACCCATATCACAACCCCTTACCCTACTCGTACCCGCACAAAACTCTAGACTTGACGAGATTATAATCTCATTAAATCAAATCAAACAAGAACTCCAAGAACTCAATGAGCAGATAGCTAGACAACCGTGGGCAACTAGAGCTACACCACAGCTCAAATCTAGTTGGCCTCCGAACCAACTAACAGGCAAATCGAAACTCAAACTCAATCCTCCCAACTGGATCTCAGCACCCTCCTGTAATAAATCTTCACAACCAATCAGAAGCACCAATCTGCTCTCGGAGAGCGACTTACTCTCTCTGCTGCACTCATATGATCCCCCCCCTATGAAGCCGCTCACTCCCCCCTCTTTGACGATCCCCACTATCCTCCCCAACCCTCATAGGACCACCAAAATCAACACTAGAGGCGTCATCGACAACATCCTTAGAAAAGTCCCCCTCACTCAGGAACCTACTTCATCCCTCATTACGCACCGACTCAAATGAATACTCCTAAACTGTAGGTCGGCCTCAAGACACGCAGCTGACATAGCTGACCTCATTCTCACACAAGAACCGGACCTGATACTGTTAACTGAGACCTGGTTAAAAGAATCCTCCACACAAATCATTGACATATTAGTACCACCTAACTACGACATCATCAGACTAGACAGAACTGATGAACCTGGGGGAAGTATCGCCTGTATACACCGTAGCAACATCTCAGTAAACAGCCATAGCCCCAGTCTTCCCCTCTTGTGAATACATATGGTTCGACATCTCCAGCAACGGCAAACCAGCATGCTCTTTGCACACCATCTATCATCAGCCAGGCAGCAACCTCGCCTTCATCGAACACTTAATGGATATGGTATCAATGAACACTGGGCGCCAAAATATCCAAATATTTCTTGGAGACTTCAATCTTCACTGGAACAATCACACTGATACAGTGGTCAACAGTCTCAAAAACTTCCTAGATGACCTAGACCTAACCCAAATCTGCGACACCCCCACACACGATAAAGGTTCAATCCTGGATTTAATAATATCTAAAAGAGACTCCACTCAGCTAGAGTCGGTCCAACCTTGTGACTGGTTAGACCACCACATTATTACCTTCTTCATCAAGGGCATGGTGAAACTGATCCTGATTCAATCCACAAGACCAAAAGTATGGAAAAGAGACCTGAAAAAAATCAACCCTAACACTCTGCCTTCCTCCAGTTATAACCTACTTCGGCCCTCTGCAGGGTCTTCCGAAGTACACGATCTCACCAATCATTTCCTCTCTGCCATGACCTCGATAATTAATGGTGTTGCACCTCTCCAACTAAAGAGAGCCTCTATAAAAGACTTTAAGCCTTGGTACAATGGAACACTCAATGAAGACAGACGTGCACTAAGAACTACTGAACGCGCATAGAGATCAGTTCCATCCGCCAATCACCTCAAGATCCTAAGGACAAAGAGAAATACATATTACCGTAAGATCAAGCGCACCAAAAATGACTTTTTCAGCTTACAACTAGACCAAGCAAGAAATCGCCCCCAAAAACTTTTTGAACTTATCAAAATTCAATTTAAGGAGGCACCTCAACGTCCACAAGACAGATCTCGCCCACAACCAAACTGTGAAGAATTTTCTGCCTTCTTCACTCTGAAGACTGACACCATCAAGAGGGACCTCTTAAATGATCTTACCTTACATGCGAGACCACACACAAAGACCACCCCAGCATCTCTAATTGCACCCTCCCCAAGTGCACCATCTAAGCCTAACCTTAAAAATGACGCAGCCTGGTCTTCCTTCACCACCTACTCTGAAGAAAACATAGGCAAAATACTCAGTGCCCTGAACCCTGCTAATCACTTCACTGATCCTCTCCCCGCAAATGCTGTCAAAGACCTAACTCCATTTCTTCTACCTCTCTGGTCCAAGATCATAAACAGTTCACTTCAACAAGGTTGCATCCCAGACACCCTCAAAGTGGTCAGGTAACACCCATTCTAAAGAAGCCCACGGCCGACTCTACGGACCTAAACAACTACCGTCCTATTTCCAATATTCCGAGGTTGGCCAAACTTCTGGAAAAATGTGTTCACCTTCAACTAACGAGGCATATTGATCACTTTGACCTTCTTAATAAACATCAATCAGGCTTCCATGAAGGTCATAGCACTGAATCAGCCATGACACACATAATTGACGACGCGCTGCAAATACTGGATCAAAATGGATCCTGTTTACTCATCCTGCTAGACCTCTCATCAGCTTTTGATACAGTCAAACATGAAAACTTGATAAACCTCTTGGAACACAGAATGGGTTTATCAGGGGCTGAACTAAACTGGTTTACCTCATTTCTTCAAAATCGGACACAACAATTCAAAGTCAACAACTCCTTGTCCAAGCCCGTCCTAGTAACCTTGGGAGTCCCGCAAAGGTCCTCACTATCCCCAACATTGCTTAATCTGTTCATGGAACCACTCACTGAAATTCAAACTGCTTAATGCAATGCTTAGCAATACCCAAACCTAGCTGGCAGAAAATCATCTCAAACTGAATGCCCTAAAAATCGAATTCCTGCTAATAGCTCTACCCACCCAAGTCCCCAAAATGCAAGAATGGATTAAACACCCTTACAGCATTTAACGCTCAACCTACCATCGTGGACTCAGCGAAATCACTAGGAATAACTCTGGACAGGAACCTCAATATGCAAAAACACATCAGCAATGCCACAAAGGGAGCAAACTTCCATATAAACACACTGAGGAAACTGAAACCCTTCCTACCACACAATGACTTCAAGCAGGCAGTACAATCTCTAGTTATACCGAGAGTGGAATACGGGTGTGTCTCTCTTTGCGGACTACCCAAAGCATCAACGGCACCGTTAAGAGCATCAATCAATGCAGCAGCGAGACTCATCACTGGTTCTAAAAAAAGCACACACATCTCTCCGGACCTACAATCCTTAAATTGGCTACCTCTGGAAGACAGAATTGATCTGAAAATAGCAGGTATGACACACAAAGCCATGCATCACGATGCACCTAGCTACCTGGCACAGAAACTGATAATCTCGTGGGATCAGATCCTCAAGAAGTGCAAATAACCTACTTCTGAAACCACAAAAATTCAACAAGAAGAAAACATATAACCAAGCCTTCTCTGGGATGGCACCCAGGATATGGAATGCCTTACCCCAAGGAAACCAGACTTAACCGCTCCACTGCCTCTTTCAAAAAAGAAGTAAAATCTATCTTCATGGCCAAATTCACCTGAAATAAGGTCTATTGAAATTTCGGGACCAACCGCACACCTGATTATGATAAAGAACCATCTAAACAACCTATACATTTTATCTTTCCCCTGTCGCACCCCACAAGATAGATTTGGCGTTGCACCGAACTATTTTTGCTTTCTACAAAATGTTTTGTATATGTGCCTTGATTTACACTGATGTGATGTATAAGTAACTTCTACTGACTGTACAGCGCTCTGATATCCCCCAGGATCTTGTTCGCGCTATATAAAACTTTCAAAAGAAATAAATAAAATAAATAAAATGGTGATTATATCACTAAGTATGTTAATATGTTCTCTTTTATGCTTTCTGTATTCATGAAGTTTTATGTATCTGGAATGTATATTTTTTATTATTTAATTAGACAAAATGTGTTTCGTAGACTCTAAAAGGAGGGACTGTTGAATGGTAAAACATGTATTCTGTTATGTTAGCTTCTGCTCCTCTTCCATTTTGTCTACTCGCCCCCATTTTTGTGTTTCTGCAAGGACTTTTGTAAAGTCAGAAGTCATATGTTCACTGGAAAGCTGGTTGTACTGATAATACTTGCATGCCACAGTAATGAGTCCTGCCCTGCCGAAGGGCCAAAGTGCACAGATAATTAATGAAAGAAGGGGGTTCCCCAGTGGGTTTTAATGATGTGGGCAGGCTGTAGGGGGAAAGAAACTATGAATAGAACACAAGAGAGCAACCCTGCCCTACGATATAGTGGTCCCAGAGAGGATCCAACCAGTATTAAAGGGGTGATTTATCTAGGAGCCAGCACTGCACATAACAAGAGGCAAGTCAATCCAGATATACTCAGAGAAGATATTTTTTTTATATATATATATTTTATTTATTTATCTTCTTTGGTTTTATGTAACAAAAGGTACAAAAGTTGATTACATTGTTTGAATCCACATTATATTTATAACGTCAAAAAACACATGATAGAGGGAAAGATAAAAAAGGGGGAGGGTTAATCCTATGGCATAGCCTACCCAGTAACATACCACACTGCATTCATACTCTCAAACTCACTCATTCCATTTCAATCAATCTAGTGTTCTTTCATTCAGCTTTCATTACTCATGTAGTCCTGGTACTTGCAACATAAAGATGTTAAGTTTGTTGCATAGGTCAGAGTGTTATTCCAGGGGGCAGACGACGTATAAAGAAGTCCTGATGAATATGGGTCAGTGTGCCGTTTTCCTGGAAACGCAAGTGCACAGATGTCTAATCTGTTAGCCCACCAACGCCTGTAACCTCCCTTGCTTATATACAAAGATGACGTGGGTAGGGGTTTATCAGGATTCAACAGTTCAGCATGTACATGTTATGTAAACATGCCAAAAGGGGTTGTATAATGATTATGTTACAATGACAAAAGACTTTTAGTGCTTGTCTTACTGCACCAAAAATGCATAAAATATAGCTTTGAAATCATGCTTACCAGTTCTCTCTCAGGCACTTGTAGTGTCTGTATGATGGACTCCGCTCATGAGATGTAATAAACTTGTGTTTTGTTCCATTCCAGTGTCAATCCTTGTTTTGTGAAGCCGTAGACAAAGTTGCACTAGTGAGATAGATAAGCTCTCACTTCTACAGCAGCTCCAAAATTAGGACCAGGAAAATCCTGGTCTTAAGTTGGCGAAACGAGGAGAAATGCATTATTTCCCCTCGTTTTTGCTTTTTCAATGTGTGCTGCCTTGTGCAGCACACATGGAAATAGGAAATTGGCAATGTTTGTTTATGTACAGGAAGGAGTCCCTTCCTGTACATTAACAAACATTTTAAAAAATATCATTTTGTAACTTTCATGTGTGCTGCATGAAGCAACACACATGAAAGTTACCAAATGGCATTTAAGGATTGTTTATGTGCAGGAAGGGACACCTTCCTACACATAACCAATCCTCCCCTGCACGCAGACACCCTTGCTCTCTGGTGCAATGGTGCCTGCATTTGCGCTAAGTGGTTAAACTTTGCACCATTATAGTGTAGTGTAGTTCTTAGATAGGCTCTGCGCATTGGAATAATATACACTATAGTTGTGGCATAGGACTGAGGTCAATATGCCTCTATCGAGTAAATTAAATTTAATTACTTGTGTGCCAGCAAATTCAGAGGTCACTAGAAACGTCTCGAATAAACAAGAAGGGGTTAGTTTCTGACAACCGCATAAACATGACAACTTTGTTTCCCTTAGAATCGGAACAGTCTCAGAATCGTGGAAACAATAGATAACCGTTTCACTCAGTCAATTGTGCATGCTTCGTTTCTACAGAGTTTACACAGAAATAGGTAGACAGGCAATTTAATAAAAAAGGGTTTATTGAACAGTCTTATTTCTCGTGCAAGAGATATGAACTGCTACAATCGTAAGACAGAATGCGAAGTATAATACGTACAGCGTTAGCAGTAAGATAAAATAATACTGCAATAGCATTGTTTGTAGCTATGACATATATTCATAAAAATACATACATGAATAACACAGGCTAAAATGTGAATACTCGTCTGTGCTTCTAGCTAGTTCTACCCCAGTAGATCTAACCTAAGTGTTGTATGAGGTAAGAAGTAGTCTAGTTTACCTATAGTTTACCTATAGTTAGGATTGGTGTTGCCAATATTTGCCAAAAGTCCCTCTAGGTTCTAGTCTGCTAGTCTGCCGCATACCTTAGAATGAGAGCGGTTGGAATCTCTTTCCAGGTCTCGATCTCTAACACCCCGCAAGGGGAGTCAAAACACTGGAGCTGGATTCTAGGGGAGGAGGATGACAGCGTCTGGTCAGTGCGTCAGGTGGGGACTCGAATTCCTTCCGAACTTGCCGTGGCAAGCCGTGCAAGCATGCAGCCGGTAGGTAGCCGTGCAGCGGAGCCGTGGTTTGCCATGGCAAGTGAAGGTATATTTATACCTCGAAGGTGTTTAGGAATGCCAGTAGTGACATAAAAGTCAGGCAAAGGAGCGTCATGAATAAATTCCTAAGGAATAGATGTTCATGCATAATAAATGAGTTCTTGGAGAAATCAATAATCCAAGCAAGGGGAAGTCCTAAAGGCTTAAGAGTCTGGTTTTCCAAGAACTCGTTGTGACGTGGATATACGGATGTAGGTGGCCATGCCTGTAATTGGTTAGCATGGGTAATGCCTAAATAAGAGTTGTATTTCTATGCCTAAATATGGGCAATGCGAATTGTGCCTATATAAGGGCATAAATCGGGAAACCTATATATGGTATCTAAATCGTCAAACAACACCCACTCCAGTTTCCTATGAACGACATTACTAAATTCTAAACATGCTAAACATATCTAAAATATAGTTACACATAAAATATATTTCTAAGAATGTATTTAAAACTGTTGTGATGCATAAAAATGCAATGGTGCTGTACATATTATAACAATGTTTCATTCTAAGCATATATTTACAGTGAATGCTAAATTAATGAATCATACATATATACATTATGAAATGGCTCATAAATACAGAAGAAAAAGGGCCACCATTTCATGTCAGGTTACATAATTAATTTTTTTGTTTGACAAGGTGACATATTGTCTCTGGAAATGTTTCAGAGAAGTCTGTTCTCTATGAATAGTTATACTATAAGCAGATTACTGTGCCAAAAAAGAAAAATACAAATTTGGAGAAAAAAAATTTATCATAGGAAAACGTTCCAAGTTTAGTCTTTGTTTTTGAAAAATGAAGGCCAAATTCAGAGTCTTCCTGGTACACTGTGTGCTGAATCAAAAGTAAGTGTATGGGGATGGAGAAAACATGAAATCTTCTAATCCTATAGACAAAAAGCCGTCTACCGTTGTAGTTGAAAGTTGGAGTACCTCGTTTAGAAGCATCAGCAATGTTCGATTCCGATGTTACCTGTGTGCCTGTTGATTCCTCTCGTACCTCAGCAGCAGCAATTTGCGTCTGTGAGGTCTCAATGAATGCCGTCATCAGAAATTGTAGCCGCTGGGGACAACACACAGCATGGGCCGTTATTGGGTCCAGTAGAGTAACGATATCCGTTGGCATGACTGATGGGAGTGTTAGACAGATGTCTAGCATACCATATCGTAGCAGTAGGAGCAAAAACAGGATCCATGCAACGAGTGCTAAAAGTAGTTGCAGTCCGCCAAACACAGAGTGCATGAAGTTGGGATTTATTCCGAATACTGCTTGAAAAGGTGCTAACAGTCCTGAACACACATTCTTAAATACATGTACAATACCGCTCATATCAGACATGTTTAAGATACGTCCCAACATATCTGAGAAATGTATAGGGCAGGTTGTATTCCAAAGGGCATGTATCTCGGCTGAAGTCCTTGCGACTTGTAGATCATAGGTTTCTTTGGCCGAGGTCAGAGGCACTGTTTGTTGCAAAAGAATGGCTTTCATTCTGCTTAGAGTAGTAATTTGTATAGAAGAGATGTTCAGTGAAGGCCATAAAGGCAACTTCCTGTCTGTCTCTATTTGGGGGATCAAGACTTGCCTACAGCAAGTCACCCTGGATGTAACCATTACTAGATATGGAATACCTGGCAACATGCCACAGCAGCTGTGATTATTCAATATGAGGTAACTTCCATTTGAAAGTTGTCCAAAAAGTGGATTAATCACTGCAGCTGGTGAACCTTGCAGGTGGCAGGATAAGTTTGTAGTGGAACCATTACAGGCCTGTGTAAATGAATAGCCTGGCGTAGGCGAGAACCGCTTCGTGCGTTTTCACAGTTTGCACTGCTAAGAAACACTTCACGCCCCCACTCCAACATCTGTGTGTTTAAGGTAAATCCCAGGATGTCTTGATGTATCCTTTACCCAACCTTTCATACTTGCCTGCTGGTATATGTTTTAGGCAATACTTAAAATGGAAAGTTGTAACAGGCAGAGTCATTTTACCATGTATGATCCACTAAGTAGCTGGTTTTTCTGCCACTGTAAATGGTAATTTTTCCAGTTTTTCAATACTCAGCACCGTATAGTCTGCTCCCCTTTGTGCCAGTTTGATCTGTTTATCAGTGAGATTGAATTCTAAAAACAGTGACGTAGTGTTGATTAAACGCGAAGGCACATAGCCTGCACTCAGGTTTTGTAACGTCCAGCCTAATAGCATGATAGAACGTAGTTGAGACTGACCATGTTGCAACATGACCAAGTCTTGTTCCATAATGTCTATGGCAGAGGATACAATGCTGTCCAGAGAATACATCCTGGATGACAGAGTTGTTAACCCATTGTCTACTACAGCTAGAGATTTCTCTGAATGCAATCAATTTCTCGTATTCTTTCTGCAGGCTCTGCTTGGGTAACCTTCCATATTTCATTATATTCGATCTATTACACAATTTGCAGCGGCATGGCTAGCCCCTTTTCTGGGTTTCTTTCCCTTTCGATGTTTAGGGGGGTTGCCGTCCCCACCCCCCCTCCATGGATTTGCGTTTCCCCATAACACCTGTATATAAGCTAATTTACTAAATACAGTAAAACTGGTAACAATTACAGACAGCCCAGTGCAGCGGAGTAAGAAGTTTAGCTCTGACCTTTAGAAGGAACACCCTCAGTCCTTTGTTATAATACAAGTTCCTCAAGTTTAGACCGAATGGTAAGTCTGGTGCAGCAGATGTTATGGACTGGGCCCTGCCCTGCCTTGTCCTGGAGTGCCACAGACTGTCCCGCCCTTGTCCCGGGCTACTCCCGGTGACGCCTGCGCGTGTCCCACGACGCGGAGGGAGTATGTCCTTTTTCTGCCACTCCGGGCGCGATGCTGGCCGGAAGTGTCGTGGTGCCGCTAGGCAGCCTGGGAGCTGTAGTCTCCCCCAACTGTGGCCTGTGATCTTGGGACGGCGGCAGGGAAGACAGACAGCGTTGGGGCCCAAGGTGCAGCGAACTCAGACCCGGCAGGTTAGTGCAGCCCAAAGTGTCCTCGCCAAGTGAGAAGCTGTCCCCGCTCCACCGAGGGAGCCTGTCCTTTTTCTGCGCCTCCTGGCGCGATGCTGGCCGGAAGTGTCGTGGTGCTGCTAAGCAGCCTGGGAGCTGTAGTCTCCCCCAACTGCGGCCGGTGATCTTGGGACGGCGGCAGGGGAGACAGACAAACAGCGTTGGGGCCCCAGGTGCGGCAAACTCAACCCCGGCAGGTTAGTGCAGCCCAAAGTGTCCTCGCCAAGTGAGAAGCTGCCCCCCAATGTAGCGCGTTAGGGGCAGCAGCAGGGCTTCCTGGGACTTGCAGCTCCCCACGAGAAATCACAGATTCATCCTCCACCAGCGAAGCGGATCCCGCGAGCAGTGATGTAGCCTTTCCCCAACACTGGTGTAGCACGCTAGGGGCAGCATCAGGACTTCCCGGGACTTGCAGTCCCCCACGAGAAATCACAGCATCTTCCTCCACCAGCGATTCGAATTAATATTGATGTTTACTGACAGCTCCTTTCTTCTCCTTTAACACTCTGACAGACTACTGCCTTAGCCTCCTAGCTCCTCCTAACTGCTCGGCGGAATTTGAAAGTCCAATTTTCCCCGGTTACTTTGTTTCAATCAGTTCCAATCAACTACCTGTTGTTCACAAACAGCCTCTGCACTCTACGCTTTGCCATTTTTCTGCATCTGTATTATAAAAACGGCTAGTGTATCTTACTTTTTACAGGCAGCCCAGCAATCCCTGCACCCCCTGCATTACCGAAGCAGCTTTGTTTCCAAGGCCAGGAAGAGTAGTTGAGTAATGTACTCGATGTAATAGAATAGTCACTGAGTTTACCTTTGTTTAGTCTGAGGACCCAGCTCGGCAGTTTACCTTTACAGCCAGCCTCTGCATTGACAGAACATTTCGTTTATTTCTGGGGACCCAGTTAATCAGCTTATTCAAAGGGGATTTCCGCCACACTTCGAGGCAAAAGAAAAGTTTCTTCCGTTTTTTCTCAGCAGCAGGGCTCGGCGTTCAACATACACATCGCCATTACACTCCAGCCCAGACTCCGCCGAGCAGCTTCCTCCACGGAGGGCGGGGCATCGATCACCTGCCATTATAAGCAGCGTACATACCGGCATATATGAAACGTTTTTGACACGGTTTTATTGGACCTAGCAAGAATTCCCTAAGGTCTGCTCCTTCTTTAAGTAAAGTGAAGTGTTGTTTCACATCCTCTAGTGTAGCTTTCTGTAGCCAATCAAGGCAAAGTTTCCCTACACAGTATGTTGTTACTACCCCTGGATGCTGATGCTGTCTCTGAACATATCGTGGGTCTGGCCTATTGATAGTGAATCGATCTTGACAGTCCTTTGTGTCTGTGGGCCAGAGCAACCATTTTTTCCGTTCTGGATCTGATCTGTTGTGATGCAAAATAGAATGTAGTCAACCTCCCCCTGTGTAGTGCTATTACTTACAGGTGCAGGTATGGACGGAGTGTTTTTGTCTTTGATCTTGGCTATCCCAAGGCAAGACGTTTGTTGGACAGCGTCATTCAAAAGCATAATTTTCTCAGGGATGATACAGGCTCTAAACAAAGCTTCTAGCCCCTGCACTTGCCAATCTTTTGTACCCCAGACAGATTTTGTCTCAATGTTGCCTTTTCAAAAGTCAAAACCCTTTCTAGACAGTTGGGAAATAAAGGCTTCAGAATAAATCTGTTTTGTATTAGTTAACATATTTTTCGTTCCTGTCTTGTTCACATTTAGCTACCTTTGAAGGTGTGGGACAAACAGCCTGATTCATGTACATGCCGTTTTGCGTGTCCCTAATAGCGAATCATAGCGAATCGCTATTGAGGACACGCAAAACGGCATTCATGTAGGAATTGCTACTTAAATAGCGATTCCTACATGTTCTTTATTTGCGAGTAGCAATTTGCTACTCGCAAATACTCCCCAATCATTCCTATGGGCCAAGAGGCCCATTGGAATGAATGGGGATTTGCGAGTAGCAATTTGCTACTCGCAACTGAGATAGCGATTTTAAGGGTGCCAGGGGTGTCCAAAGGACGCCCTGTAGCACCCCTAAAATGCACTTTTGGACAGGTGTTGCGCACACACATGTCCAAAGGACATGTGTGTGTGCTACATGCAACTTTGAATGATGCTTTTAAAAGCATTTTTCTGAGTTTTTGCTATTTACCGACAGGTCTGACCTGTCGGTAAATAGCGGCCCCAAAAGTCCAAAATCGCAATTTTGTTGTGTGTCATGAATAGCATTTGAGGAATCTCTATTAGAGATTCCTTAAATGCCATTCCACGCAAATATGCGAATTCTTACGTAGCGATTTTTGCATTTGGTATCATGAATACCAAATGCAAAAATCGCACTCGCTAAGGGCCAGATTCTGAGAATCTGGCCCTTTGCGAGTGCAATTTACCTACATGAATCAGGCTGAATGTTCCCATTGGTTATACATAAATACATTTCTAGATGTTGCAGTCTTATGCAAGAAATGATGACCATAATGGTTATAACAATACATTTGTTCATAGTCTGATGAACCCTCCAAGTATTCATGATTTGTGAATACTGCAGACGTTTCTAGATCAGACATCATGTTATTAACAGTCTCGAAGTCCCAATCATCAGAAAAGGTACTAGTGGTAATAAAGTCACTTAAAGAAATTTCAAATAAGTGTGGAACCTTTAAAAGTTCAGACGGGCCAAAAATGTCATATTCGGTTTTGTCCCAAACTATACCATCTGGCATAGGAACAGCTGTGATGTTCACTGCTGACAAGTCTCATGTTTCATGATGGGATGATTTGTGTGGCTGGAGAAGTAAGTTCACTCCTTTACTTGCTGTGGTCATTTGAATATATCTTCCATTTATCAGCATACCCAGAGTTCTTACCAGAGCTAACCAAAGTAGAAAGAAGAATATTCCCAAAACAATCCATAGTTCAATCCATGGTGAAACCAGATAAATCTTTTTCAGAAGATGAAAAAAATCTGTTGTTTGTTCTTTGAAAGTATTTTGTGCTGGTGTTGTTTCAGGTTCGCTGGGATCCTCATAAAACGTATCAAAGTTAATGAAAAAGCCAGAGGCAGTTCTGTCAATGGTTAGAATTGCAAAATGATTTGTTGATATCGCTGGAACCAGTTGATCGTGTGTTTCGTTGATGTAGACAGGTGTATCAGGATGAAATGTTATTTGGGTTTCGAGAGGAACGAGTTCCATAGCATTGTTGCTTAGTCCTTCATTTCTTACTGTAGAATCTTCAAAGGTGATGAGTCTCTCAGTTTGAACCTCTTGGATTGTAGCTAGAGGAGTGGGTCTGCTACTTGGTCGGAGTCCACTTGGCCTACTGCTTAGGATCTGCCACATAGTGTGGTTTTATCAGGTCGAGGGACACAAATCTTTTCTCCTTTTTACCAGCAAGGGGCGGCAATAGTACTGTTCTTGATCCGTGGATTGCTAGGACAGGCACTGGTTGTCTGTAAGAAGACCCAAATTCCTTCTTGTCTGTGATCTTTTCTCTGACTAAATCACCAAGCTTTGGGATCCAGACAGGCCTTGCTGGGACGGCTGGTTTTTCCCCAATGGTGGTTGCCTTCAGGAACACATTGCTTTGTTTCAATCTTAGTTCATTTAATTCCTGTAAAACAGCCAAACGATCTTTGATATCAAATTCTTTATTTTCCACCACTGTGCATTTCATGTCAAGGTCCGGTACCAACATTCTAGTCCCAAATAGGAACTCATACGGAGTGACATCCCCTACTGAACTTTTTGGCGAACTATTTAATGATTGCTGGACCCCATAAAGATGTTTGACCCACTCATCAACCGAACCTAATACCCTAGCTGGTATAGACTGCTTTATGTCTCAGTTTTTTCTTTCCACAACAGAATTTCCCTCAGGATGGAATGGATAAGAATACCACAATGCTATGCCCAAACTGGCCATGGCTTCTTTGTAAGCTCGAGAGCTAAACGCAGGGCCCTGGTAAGAGTGTAGTGTGCCTATTGCGTATGTGCGGATAAAGACTCGCAAATCTTTTATAACAGTTTGAGCGTCAAGCGAGCACTGAGGCCACATCCATAGGAACCTTGAACACAAATCCACTGCGACCATGATATATTTATAGTCACTATCCCTTTGTAAGGGACCACAGTAGTCAGGTAATCACAAGCTAATGGTTTATCTGAAACTAACAGGGGCGTCTGCGCACGTCTGCGCAGGACGTATCACAGTAGAGCCTTTCATCTTTTGGCATATTTCACAGTCCAAAACATAGTTTCTGGTCTGTTTCCTAATGCTTGGCCACCATTATCTCTGTTTTAATAATGATACTGTGGCGGAAACACCTGCATGAGCAGAGGCGATCCCTTCATGGGCTGCTAGGATTAGTCCTAATCTATGTTCAATGTTTGGTATTACCCTATCCCCCACTCCAGGGATTCAAGCAAACAGAACATTGTTCACATCAATTATATACGAGTATTTGAGTGGAAACTTTTTGGGTAACACTGCACCGCTGCCTTTGCTTGAAGCATTGACAGCCAGTAATATTTCACTGTCTATTCTCGTTTTTGAACGAGTGATTGCAGCTACGGAAGCCATTTGCACAGCCCCCTTCACGGCTTCATCAGCCAATGAATTCCCTTCAAAGTGAACGCCATCACGTTGATGACTCAGCGTGTGTATCACTTGAGTGTTTTGTAGTCTATTTTGTAATTGAACTACTTGTTTCCAAAGCGTTTTGTGCTAAACTGTGCCATCTTTTTCATCTTTGAAACCATTTTGAAGCCAATTCTGCAAATATTCATTATATGATTGAACACAGTAAAAGGAATCACACACTATGAGTGTGGGGAATTCGTGATCCGTATTTTCAAGTGCCAATTTGAATGCTTGTAGTTCAGCTCGCTGAGCTGTACAGTCTCCTAGAGATTGTGTTTTTGTAACTATTGGTGTAAATTTGCCATCGCGCATATGACCTTTAACGATTGCACACGCTGCACTATAAGCTTGCTTACCCCCCTGTAGCGGGCTGTGCAGATCCGTCAGTATAAATTATAAATTCGTACTGGTCAAGAGGGAGAATCTCAGTAGGCAGAGGACATTCGTGTTTGTATTGCAGGAATGCTTGTGTTTTCAGATAAGGATCGAAAACATATTTAACATCAGTTGCAACAAGTGAATTAACCCATTGTATCCATCTTGGATGTAAAGCTTTTGCATTCGGAATGATTGCTTTTGTAACTGCCTCTAAGGCTGGGACAGGAGTTACGACCATAATGCGTTTCCCTTGAGCTAGGGCTCTTTCTTTTGCTACAGCGGTTTAAACTGCTGTCAGAATATTTTCTGTTGCTGTAAATTTCATTTCTGCTTGTGTGTACAAATGTGATTTGTATGCAATTGGTACTTTTTCACCTTTGTTAAAAGTTAAGTAGGTGAATCGGCATTGACCCGGAATGATTCGGTCACTAAGTTGCGTAAGTTTACGCATGTTTGTAAAGGTTTTGTTGCTAACATATCTGCTTGAAATGAACGCAGGATATCGGTGTGTTCCTGTGTCCAATGTGCGATTTTAAAAACAGGTTTGATTAATTTGTAGAGGTTTAAGCCTTTCTGCGTAGTTTAGATTGTATGTTCTTCCAAAATTCAGGAAACCTAGAATCGACTAACTTTTTTCTGAGTTTTTGGGGGTTGGAGCAGCGCACACTTTTCTAAAAAGTTGTCTGCCATGCTTTTTCCTTCACTTGATAGTTCATATCCTAGGAAAAGGATGTTGAGATGGGCAATTCTTGATTTTTTTTAAATTGAATTTATAACCCTCAGAGGCGAAGCCCAATATAATGGTATTCACCCTGTTCAAGTGCCTATCCAGGTCATTGTCTGTCAGATAGATATCATCGACATATGACAAGGCCTTGTTATCATAAATTTGTAGTAACTCTGTTACCCTTGCTGAGAATAACCCCGGACTGTTCTTGAACCCCTGTGGGAGTCGACGGAAGTGACATGGGTTCCCATTATTGAGAAAGCTGTCAAATACCTGCTTTCAGGTGCTATGTTTTGACAAAAGAAACCGTTAGAAATATCTAATGTGGTTTTATATTTTTTACGCACAATGTTCTTCATTAAAGCTGTACTGTGTTTATTTTGTACGGCAAATGATTTACAACAAGAGTTTAGATGTCTGTAATCCAAAACTAGACGATATTTATTGTTTGGTTTGGAAACAGGAAACAAAAGATTGTTCATTGATGAGGTGCATGTTTCAATCACCCCTTGGTATTCAAGTTTATCTAAGATCTCCCTGACCTGTTTTTTAGCTTCTTGCTCAATCGGATACTGCCTTTGTGCAGTAGATTGATTTTTTAACTGGATGATGAGGTGAATCCTCATCCCATCCTGCATGATTTTTGTATAATGCTGGGGCCTGGGCAAATTTCCTAGCGTAAGTATATTTTAAATGTACTGGAACATGGTTGGAGAAGGCGGGCATAATGATGTCTTTGCCATGAGGGTACTCCCTGACAAATTCTGGTGGCCAGTCCTGGTCTGTTAGAAGTATATCATAACCCTTTGAAAGTCTCTCCCAAAAGACTGTTTTAACTTTTCTTGGTATGTCTCCCTCTATCCAGAGTGTTATTTCATATAACTTTTGTGGAGAACTAACCCTAGTGTCTACAGTCTCTACTTGTATGTACTCATTCAAGTTCACTGTCTCCAGAAGTTCCTTCAGGTTCTGGCGAGCTATTTTTACTTCTGCTGCACTGACCAGCATTGTCTGAGCCCATTCTCGGTTCATGAGTTGTGTTCTCAGAATTCTCAGCATGTCTGAACTTCAGACCTGCTACCTTCTTCTTGGAGAATTGAGGTTTTGGTTTGTTTTTCTGAACGTGTTGATCCTCAATGGCCTTCACACCTCTTTTTTTTATCTGACCGTCCTCTTCTTTCGGATGTCTGTGACGATATCTGAAAGGTACGAGAGGAACGTGTATCAGTATCTTGATACCTATCAGGTTTTCTCAAATTATCCCTATTCCTGAGGTTATTCGTCCTTTCAGAGGGCTCCTTTTGAGGAGACCTACCTCGGGATTGAGAACGTTTCTCTTTTGAATGTTGTTTGCTATTTTCCCACTTCTTTTTAGAAGATGTAGGATTTTGTTTAATAGAGTCCTTTTCAGGAACTCCAGACAGTTGTGGTTTAACTGGTTTTCCATCCAATTTGTCTCTGCCTAATTCTTCATAGGATTTTTCAATTATTCTGGGTAGTTCGTTTAGATCTGTTACATCAAATTCCCTTAATTTCTGGCAGATTGCCACTGATGCTGATTCTCCTTTAATATTAGATAATATCATTGTTGAGACCTGGTCGAAATTTTTCAGTAACTTCATACCTAAATTCAGAGCAGGCTCTGCCCCATATTCGTTTTGAATTTGTTTCAGGACATCAGGTATTACCGCAATAGACAGAACACCATGTGTTTTAGTATAGATGGCAGCAAAGACTGTGCCCCAAGTGGTGCAGTCTTCCAGATGTGGTGTTATCCCCATTGGTAAACAGATTGTTAGAATTCTGTGTTTCTCAAAAGGGCTGGTATTAGGAAATACTGCTTCGATTTGAGTAATTGTTTGAGCTATCCAGAACGGAATTTGTGCACGTTTTGTGGGCATTTTACCCATGACTGCGTGTAAAGTCTGTGGAGTAATTTTTAGTGTAGTCCCCTGGTGAGGGGTTTGATTTGGAATGTTTAATGGTGGTTGGACTGTAAAAGTCTGCATGACATATTTAACCAATTGTCTATAAATTTTGATTAACTCTTTGAGTTGAGTGAGTAATTCCTCATCTGACATTATTTCAATGTAAGGATGAGGTGTGTAGCCGGCTAAAATTGGCCAAGTTGCTCCTGATCTACCTAGTAGACTGAGCCTGGTAATGTGATTGAAATGTTATAGGGTGCCTTTAAACCAGAGCTGATGCTCCTGGTATGGGAGTGGAATTTCAACATAATCGAAAGGAATATATTTCGCAGGTGGTTCATCTTCTTTGTAGAAGTGAAACATTTTTGTTACTGGATTTGATTCTGGGAATACTATCCATGAATAGAACACCTCTGTCTGCAAAGATTCATGTGCCTCTATCACGAAAACCGCTCTACCACCTCTAGGTGTTAGACCATGTTTTATAGGTTTTAGAGTGATGGCTTTCTTTAAATTTGGATGGATGTTTATAAAACCCTCATTGGTTTCATTGAAACCTGTATACTCAAAAGTTGCTGTGACTTCGTCGGTTACAGCTCCACCAGTTCCGGTGTTTGTGCCATTTTCGGTCATTGTTTAATGATAATTGCAGAGGAAGTTTCAAGGGAACAAAGATAAGGTGCACAATATTTTGGAACACTGTATCCTTCAACGTTGAACAAACCAAAGAGCTAATACATAGGATTTTTGTCCTACTCAGCTATTGTAGTGTAGTTCCTATATTCCCAATAGGCTCTGCGCCTTGGAAAAACATAAACGATAGCTTAGACGTAGGACTGAGGTCGACTAGGTCTGTATTGAATATGTTAGACTTAATTGTGTGTGCCAGCTAGCTCAGAGGTCACTAGAAACTTTCTCGAATAAACAAGAAGGCATTTAGCTTTCCTGAATAGACACGAAGGGATTAGCTTCTGACAACCATATCACATGACAACTTTGTTCCCCCTGCAATGAGGAAAATATCTCTAGAGTCACGGAAACAATAGATAGCTTTTTTACTCAGTAAATCATGCATGCTTCGTTTCACCAGAAATGCAAAGAAATAGAGAGACGGGCGTTTTCAATAAAAGGGTTATTTATTGAGCAGTCTTCTTTCCCATGCAAGAGAAATAAATTGCCACAATTGCAATACTTGTCATAAAGTACAGTAGGTACAGTAAAAGGAGTATTATGAAATAATACTGTAAAAGCATTTATATGGTTTCCAAGCCATATGATACTTAAAATGGAAAAAATACATACAATGATAAAATAATGACTAAACGTACTCAACTGGTGTTTCTAAGATACGCCTACCCCAGTGTACCTAACCTAAGCCTAGTACGTGGGAAGGAGTAGATGAGTTACAGTTTTTTGCCAAGAATCTGAGTCAAGAATTCTCTATGGGTCTAATCAGCTCCATACCTTAGGTATAGAATGAAGGAGTTCTTGTATCTCTCTCTCAGGACTCAATCTCCCACCAACCCGCGAGGGTAACCAGAAAACACTGGAGCTGGATTTCTCGGCAAGAGAAAAGACAGCGTCTCTCGAAGTGTGTCAGCAGGGAGGGTCGGCTTCCTTCGGCAATCGCATCAGCTGGGCGTCGGGCAAGTAGATAGCCGATCTGCTCCAAACCACCGCGTGTTGCTTAAGGCAGATGCTGGTATATTTATACCTGGAAGGTGCCGAGTTTGACGTAAGGTTGGACATAAGACGTCACTAAGAACTGGCAGTTCTTTCAGGAGTTCTAGGACAAATCAAAACAGAAGCAGGGGGAATTCCCGGGCTGCTGGAGACTTGGTTTGTTTAAGAACGCGTTTTACTTTCTAGGAGTCTATGGTAGTAGCCTTGCCGTATTTGGACTGCATTGGCTATGACTTAATATGGATATGATTATTATGCCTTTATAAGGATATGATTTATTATAACCACATGATGGCATAAATCGGGAATATCCAATTAGGGTCCTAGATACATTCACAACACCCACTCCACGTATAATGTCCATCATTACTAAATACTAAACATATAACGATGCATGTGTTTTTCAGCCCACCCCGAAATACATAGTTTGCATTTGAAATGATGTATACACAAAAAATGAGTATAATACTGTACGTTTTCAAGCAGTGGTATCATACAGATAATGCATATAGTGTACATTTAGAATGTTGACTGAATGAATCATGAAAATTACATTCATGAAATGGCTCTTAATACAGAAGAGAAGGTCAAGACCATTTCATCACATATTTATACAAGACTGTACATGTGCTAGAGGCTAAGTCAAAATATTGTCCCTAGGTATTTTAAAAATAGAAATCTTGTTCTCTAAGAATACTTCTACTTTAAGCAGAGTATCACGTGCCAAAAAAAGATAAATATTTTGGGAACTGGGGAAAAAATAATTTCGCTTTCGGGAAGAAAAATAGTCCCAATGTTTTCTAGAAGTTCATTTTATCAAAACTGAAGGCCGAATTCACAGTTAAGGGGATGCTGTGTGCTCGCTGTTTCAAATATTATTCCCGTTGTTAGGAGAGAACATTACCTCAGATAGGCCGGCAAAAAATTTGTCGACAACAGTAGGTGAAAGTTGGGCCAACTCCAAAAAGGTGGAAATAGTGCATACATGCGATGCATTGCCATCATCGGTGTTTAGATCAGCAATGGTCACGGAAGGTTGTACCTGTGTGCCGCTTTCATCTCGTACCTCACCGCCACCTAATCGTAATGGTGAGGTCTCAACGAATGCCGTCGTCAGAATGGGTAGCCGCTGGGGACAAAACGTTGCATGAGCCGTTACCGAACCAAGCAAAGTATCGACATCCATAGGTACTGCTGATGGAAGTGTGAGACAGACGTCTAACATGCATTCTTCTCCGCAAAGCAAGCATCATAGAACAGGTAAGATACAATCCTGCCAGATTGGTCTGAATGAAAGAAACCAAGTAGTATTCAGATCTCCTAGCCAAGCCGAGGACTTTAGTGATCCGCTCTCGGTATTGTACTGCTAGGATCATGTCTTCCATTGTAGCCTAAGTTTTGTCTGTGACTTGACTTGCCATATCGGAGCAGAAGGAACAAAAATAAGATTCCTGCTACGAGTCCCAAGATGAGAGGCAGGCCGTTGAACACAGAATGCACAAAATTCCGGAAGATGCCAAGAACTGCTTCGAAGGATGTTAGCAGTCCCGAAAAAATTGTCTTTTTAATACATGTGCGATGCCGCTGGTATCAGACATGTTTAAGATTTGACTTAACATTTCTACGAAATGTACGGGGCAATTTGTTGATAATAATGCATGTATCTCTGCTGCTGTCCTTGCAACTTGCAGATCATACGTTTCTCTAGACGAGGTTAAAGGCACAGTTTTTTGTAAAAGAATAGACTTCATTCAGCTTAAAGTATCAATTCGAATAGAAGAGATATTCAAAGAAGGCCATATTGCCGCCTCCATGTCTGGTTTGCTGTTTGGATACAATACTTGCATACAACAAGTGACCATGGAAGTAACGCTCACGAGATAGGCTTTTCCTGGCACATTGCCACAACAGCTGTGGTCACTTATTATAACGTAGCTGCCGTTGGAAAGCTGTCTGAAGAAAGGCTCTATCTGTGTAGCAGGGGTGCCTTGCTGGTGACATGAAAGGTTATTTGAAGAACCTTCGCAGGCTCCATGCAAGTTAATTCCTTGACACAGAAGTGTACCGCTTAGTGATTTTTTACAGTTGTTACCACTAAGAAATACTTCTTTCTTGCCCCCACTCCAACATCTATGTGTATAAGGCAAGTTCCAGGTTGACTTGATGTATCCTTTACCCAACCTTTCATACAGACCTGTTGGTATATACTTTTGGCAGTATTAAAATTGAAACGTTGTTATCTGGATTGTAATGGTGCCATGTATTATCCATTCAATGACCAGTCGTTCTGACATTGTCAATGGTAATTTTTCTAGTTTTTCAATGCTCAGTACCGTAAAGTCTGCCCCTCTCTTTGCCAAAGAGATTTGTCTATCAGTAAGGTTATAAATAGAAAATAATGACGTTGTGTTGATTAGATGCCATGGCACGTTGCCTGAACGCAAATTTTGTAACGTCCAGCCTAACTGTAAAATAGAACGTAATTCGGATTGGCCATGTTGTAACATTAGCATATCCTGTTCTATTATATCAATAACAGAAGATACAATGCTGTCCAGTGAATAAATTCTGGAGGACAGAGTCGTTAACCCATTGTCCACTACAGAAAGGATTTTTCTAAATTAATACGATCAACTTCTCGTATTTTTTCTGCAGTTTCAATTTGTGTTATTTTCCAAGCTTCATTGTAAGCTGCGTATATACCGGTATATGCGTATATGAAAAATTTTTGATGCTATTTGCGAGGTCCCAGTAAGAAATCTCGCAAGTCAGCACCTTCTTTAAGTAAAGTTAAGTGCTGCTTAATTTCGGGAAGTGTGGATTTCTGTAGCCATTCAAGGAATAGTTGTCCTACACTATATGTTGTAACTATCCCTGGATGTTGTCTCTGGGAATATCTTGGGTCTTGCCAGTTCTGTTTGAACCCCTGTATTGTGTTCAGGAATCTATCTTGACTGTTATTAGTGTCTGTGGGCCAGATCAACCATTTTTTTCAATCAGGATTTGTTCTGTTTTAAAATATAGGACACATCTAACCCCTCATCTGTAGTATTGTTTCTATCAAGCATAGGCTTTGGTATAGACGGATTGTTTAAATCTTTTATCTTGGCTAGACCAAGACAGGTTGTTTGTTGAATGGTGTCATTCAGGAACATTATTTGTTCTGGGATCATGCAGGCTCTGAACAATAATTCTAAACCTTGTACCTGCCATTCTTTTGTACCCCAGACAGTTTTTGTCTCAATGTTGTTTTTCCAAAATTCAAAACCAAATGTAGACATTTTTTCATAAAAGTTTTCAGAATGAATCAGTTTAGTATTTGTCAACATGTTTTTCATTCCTGTCTTATTCATACTTTTAAAGTAAAACGTTTCTGGATCTGTGACATTAAACCCTGAGAAGTATGGGCATTTTTCATAAACATTTTTCGAACTACCCTTTGGTGGAGTTGGACAAGGTTCCCATTGATTATGACTGAACACATTTCTAGGATTAGCAGATTTATGCAAATAATGATGCCCAAAATGATTGAAGCAATACATTTCTTCATAATTCGATGAACCCTGTAAATAATCATGTTCCTTAAATTTTGCTGACATTTCTAAATCTGACATCATATTATTAATATTTTCAAAGTCCCAATCATCAGATAAAGTACTAGGTGATACAAAGTCACTTAAAGAAATCTTGAACTGATGTGGATATTTCAAGAGCTCAACTGGGCCATAGATTTCGTAATCAGTATTGTCCCATGCTACACCACCAGGTATAGGAATGGCTGTGATGTTCACTGATGATAGTTCTCTTTTTTCAACGTGAGAGGATCTGTGAGGTTTTAGAACCAAGTTGATGTTCTGACTTGCTGTGTCCATTGTACTGTATTTTCCATCAATCATTCTTCCCAAGCTTAAAACTAAGATGAGCCAGAGCAGGAGGAAAAGTACACCTAACACAATCCTAAGTTCAATCCACGGTGAAATCAGATATGTTGCTCCAAGTTGATGAAAGAGTTCTGTAATTTTGTCTTTGAAAGTTTTGTTTGCTGGCTTGTCTCCATGTTTACTTGGATCATCGGAAAAGTCATCGAAATTGATAAAGTAGCCAGATGCAGTTCTGTCAATTGTTTGGATGGCATCAGGATTGTTATTAATCTTTGCAATTGCTTCTTCCTTTTTCATATTAGAGTAGTCCGTGGCTACATCATTGTAGACCGGTGTTTCTTGACAAACTGTTGCAATTTGGGTTTCAAGACTGCAGGTTTATCAAATGTGATTAGTCTCTCAGTTTGAACCTCTTGGATTGTAGCAAGGTTCGGTCTTCTGCTACTTCTTGGGAGTCCACTGGGCCTACTACTTATTATTGGCCACATGGTTGTGGTTTTACCAGGTCGATTGATACAACTCGGTTCTCCTTTTTACCAGCAAGGGGCGGTAGTACTACTGATCTTGTTCCGCTGATAGCTAAGACAGGTACTGCTTTTCTGTAAGTAGGCCCAATTTCCTTCTTCACCGCGATTTTTTCTCTGACCAGTTCCCCAATCTTTGGAACCTAGACAGGTCTTGCTTTGACAAGTGGTGTCTCTTCAGTGGTTGTTGGCTTTAGTTTTGTGTTACTTAGACTTCTTCTTGTCTCATTCAAGTCCTGTAAAACAGCCAAACGATCTTTGATATCAAAAGCTTGTTGTTCTACCACTGAAGTCTGACTATCGAGGTCTTCGATAATCATTCTTGTACCAAACAAAAGTTCATACGCAGTGATTCCACCCAGAGAATTTCGTGGCAGATTGTTAAGACTACGTTGGACACTTATTTATTTATTTATTTCATTTGTATAGCGCAACAGCTACCCAACAAAGGGTTTCCCGGCGCTAAAGATCCAGTGATAGGTTTCAGGGCAAGGCATTTCAGATGTTGAACAGCCATGTTTTTAAGGCTTTCCTGAATTTCATATAACTCGTCTCATTGCATAGTGCGTGTGGCAAAGCGTTCCAAAGTGAGGGTCCAAGAAACGAGAAGGATTTACTGCCCATGCGCAACAGTTTTATTTTGGGGATCACAAAGTGATTAGCTGTTGCTGATCACAGGGTCCGGGAGGGATGATAGGGACGTACTAGATTTTGCAAGTACTTTGGGGCATTCTTAGTGGAGATCTTATGCATAAAGCACAGGGATATAAATTTGATCCGATTCTCAATTCTCAACCAATGCAACTCTCGGATATATTTGGACGTTGATGTGTTAATGGGGATTTTCCACAACAGTCTAGCTGCTGCATTTTGCACCGTCTGCAATCTGCGGATCGTGGCCTTTTTTGCACCTAAGTATAAAACGTTGCCATAATCAAGCCTAGATGTTATTAAGGCGTTGATGACTGTTTTCTTAGTGTGTTCCGGCAGCATCCAGCATATCTTTTTGAGCCATTTTAGTATTGCGAAGCAGGTGGCCGAAGTCTTCACAACTTGCTGGTGCATATTCAGGGAATCATCAACAATGACACCCAAATTACGAGCCTGCGTGGCCAGAACCGGAAGAGTGCCCATTTCAGATGGCCAATGTTGGGGTCCCCAAAGCTCTTTTTTTTCCCCAGGACAATTAACTCCGTCTTATCACCGTTCAGTTTAAGAAAGTTTTCTTGCATCCACTCTGCAATCTTACTCAGTCCTAATTTTAAGGAGAAAGGATTGTCACGTTCCGCAGAGGAAAGAGAGAAGAGAAGCTGAGAATCACCAGCATAAGAAAACATTTGCAATCCAGTCTCTTCTACTACTTTAGCAAGTGGGCTCATGTATATGTTGAAGAGCAGCGGGCTCAGAATGGAGCCCTGCGGTACTCCGTGTTTGAAAGTCAGGGTGTCTGAGCAAGCAGATTGTGAGAAAACTTGAAATGTACGATTTTCCAGCAGTGAATTAATCCAGTTGATGGCTGCACCACGTATGCCTATAGAGTGAAGTGTCCGCATGAGTACCGCATGAGACACCGCATCGAATGCAGCACTAAGGTCGAGCAGCACAAGGGCCACTCTTTCGCCTCTAGCCAACATGGAACGGATGTTCTCTGTTACACCCAGCAAGGTCGTCTCAGTAGAGAAGCCTGACCGAAATCCTGATTGATGGGAGGGCAACAGGTCATTTGTAGTTATAAAGTCTGTAAGGGACCGATGAACATGTTTCTCTAATATTTTTGCAAAAATGGGCAAGAGGGAAATAGGCCGGAAATTAGAGGGCAAATTAGGGTCAGCACCCGCTTTCTTTGACAGCGGATGGATCATTGCATGCTTCCATTCATCAGGCACGTAATTTTCCTGAAGTGATGCATTTAGAAGGTCGGTGATAATGGCCATAGCGCCTCTGCTGAGTTGTTTTAGAACTGAGCATGGTAAGGGATCTTTGGGCGAACCTGATTTAATAGTGTCAAGTAGCTCGCAAACAATGTCTGTACTGAGCCTAGGCCAGTTATCTAATACACCGGGAGGTGTCTCAGAGGGAGCAATCAGATCTAGTATGTCAGTATAATTGCTCGGTTTGGCAGATGGTGTATTTGGCAAGGTCATATTTGCCTGATTTTGTTCATATTGTGCCTGTTCTATGCCTTGATATATTTTATCAACTTTATTGACAAAGAAGGTAGCCAGTAGATCACACTGTGTCTTATTAAGGTCTGGCGAAGGTTGTGTCGTATTTAAACCAGCCAACTCTTTAACTATTTTGAAGAGTGTTTTAGATTGATCAAGAGCCTCTATAATTTTTGTACATACGAATTCTGCTTTGGCTTTTCCCCACAACTTTTGATAGTTTGTTAGTTGTATTTTTTAGTCCTTTTTTGCTTCAAAAGAATAGGTCTTCCTCCATTGACGCACTGCGTTTTTACAGCTGTTTTTTTCCTGCTTTAGTATCTCGTTAAACCACGGAGCAGGGGGGCGATGATTATTGAGTTTTACCTTCGTTTTGGGCAAAGAAGAGTCAATGGCTGCCATGAGCCAATTTTGAACTGATGTCGAAAAATTTTGTACCGTTGACTCTGTGCAGGGAAGATGTCCTTCCAAAAAAGAGTTAAAGCTATCAATATCAAGTTTTTTCCATTTCCTAACAAATTGGGTAGGTGCCGGTATTCTGTCTCTATTTGACAATCCTACCTGGAGTGAAAATTTGACAAGAAAATGGTCTGACCAGGGCACGGGTAGGGCGGGATACGTAATGATGTCATTTATGTTGGAAAAGATAGGATCCAACAGATGACCGACGTTATGCGTCGATCCCGAGTTCTTCAAGGTTAGATTAAGGGATGCTAAGTCTGCTATAAGTTCCTTGGCAGTTGTGCATTCCTCTTTTTCCAAATGCAGGTACATATCTCCAATGATCGTGAAATTAGCAGTTTTCATTACTAAAGGGCCAATGAGTTCTGACATGTTTGTCAGCCAATTTGATGTCGCCCCCGACGGTCTATAGATAAATGCTCCTGAGAAGGTGTAATTCGGTGCAAGTGTAAGTTTAAAAATAGCGCCTTCACAGCCAGCGCATGGGAGTCTGTTAAATTCACAGTTATACAATAAAAAAAAAATGCTATTCCTCCCCCTAGCTTCTTTCCGCGGTCTAGTCTTACAATGGCATATGAGTCTGGGAGCGCCATGGCTATATCCGGGCCAGAGCTTTCTTGTAGCCATGTTTCTGTTATGAACATGGCATCTGGAGCCTCATCTAGTAGTAGACTGAATATCTCTATCTTGTGCTTAGGCAGGGAACGACAATTTAGACTGAGAAAAGAAAAAGATTTTGATTTATAAATCGAATTTTTCTTGCTATCTCTATCCTGTATGGCTCTCATCCCTACAGGGTTAATGGAGAGTGTGCAATGTTGGCAGGTAGCTTTCTCCCAACCCAACTTCAGAATACTGCAGGAGGGTTGTTTTTGGGGTCTTAAGGCCTGCAAATGTTCTGAAGTATATTTAATGAGTGCGGGTGCGGACATAGATGTAATTACATCTCCCGTAAATGGTACCTGTAATTGTTTGGTGATGGGTACAATTTGTAGAGACATAGCCATAGCCCTGAGGCCCGTCCGAGGTGCGGACGGGCGCAGACGGGCTTTCCTTCGGCGCTCCTTAGGCGCGCCCGCTAGACGCGTCCGCTACGCGGAGGAGAAGACCTCTAATTATATAGATTTTGCAGGCAAAGAGAGGGAGCCCGCACCACTGGTCCGCCGACCAGCGTCTTAGACACCTACTAAGATGGCCGCTATAGATGTAGGTATAGCAGCCTACAATTCCCAAAGTCCCCTAACGGCACCTCGCAGGCCGTGCAGGTAAGGGAAAGGGAAAGAATTCAGACGCGATGTAGTTGCCCCCAAGCTGAAAGAAGCAAAGAAGATGCAAGCGGGAAATGTATAGCTTCAGAAGACACCCGGCTTTTCGCCTCAGGTGTGGAAAATAAAGGTAGATAAAAGCGAAGGAAGTGCCCAAATTTATAATAAGGTTAAAAATGACAATGTCACAATTACTTATAAAGCGCTAGTATACAGCGCAAGAGTCCTAAAAGCAGCAGTAACAGTTGCGTAATCCAGGCGCTAGCAATCAGCGCGAAGTACTGTCAGTGCCACAAGCATATATTTAAAAACGCTCACAGTCGGCAAAATACACAACAAGTTTTAAAATAGGCTATAAATCATCAGAGAATGCTTCCTCTACTCCGTACCCAGCCTCCGCCTCAGGTTCTGGCGGGAGGGTAATGAATCGGCCCCGGTAAACTTTCTGCTCACTTATATAGATTTTGCAGGCGAAGAGAGGGAGCCCGCACCACTGGTCCGCCGACCAGCGTCTTAGACACCTACTAAGATGGCCGCTATAGGTGTAGGTATAGCAGCCTACAATTCCCAGAGTCCCCCAACGGCACCTCGCAGGCCGTGCAGGTAAGGGAAAGGGAAAGAATTCAGACGCGATGTAGTTGCCCCCAAGCTGAAAGAAGCAAAGAAGATGCAAGCGGGGAATGTATAGCTTTAGAAGACACCCGGCTTTTCGCCTCAGGTGTGGAAAATAAAGGTAGATAAAAGCGAAGGAAGTGCACAAATTCACAATAAGGTTAAAAATGACAATGTCACAATTACTTATAAAGCGCTAGTATACAGCGCAAGAGTCCTAAAAGCAGCAGTAACAGTTGCGTAATCCAGGCGATAGCAATCAGCGCGAAGTACTGTCAGTGCCACAAGCATATATTTAAAAACGCTCGCAGTCAGCAAAATACACAACAAGTTTTAAAATAGGCTATAAATCATCAGAGAATGCCTCCTCTACTCCGTACCCAGCCTCCGCCTCAGGTTCTGGCGGGAGGGTAATGAATCGGCCCCGGTAAACTTTCTGCTCAATTATATAGATTTTGCAGGCGTAGAGAGGGAGCCCACACCACTGGTCCGCCGACCAGCGTCTTAGACACCTACTAAGATGGCCGCTATAGGTGTAGGTATAGCAGCCTACAATTCCCAGAGTCCCCCAACGGCACCTCGCAGGCCGTGCAGGTAAGGGAAAGGGAAAGAATTCAGACGCGATGTAGTTGCCCCCAAGCTGAAAGAAGCAAAGAAGATGCAAGCGGGGAATGTATAGCTTCAGAAGACACCCGGCTTTTCGCCTCAGGTGTGGAAAATAAAGGTAGATAAAAGCGAAGGAAGTGCACAAATTCACAATAAGGTTAAAAATGACAATGTCACAATTACTTATAAAGCGCTAGTATACAGCGCAAGAGTCCTAAAAGCAGCAGTAACAGTTGCGTAATCCAGGCGATAGCAATCAGCGCGAAGTACTGTCAGTGCCACAAGCATATATTTAAAAACGCTCGCAGTCAGCAAAATACACAACAAGTTTTAAAATAGGCTATAAATCATCAGAGAATGCCTCCTCAACTCCGTACCCAGCCTCCGCCTCAGGTTCTGGCGGGAGGGTAATGAATCGGCCCCGGTAAACTTTCTGCTCAATTATATAGATTTTGCAGGCGAAGAGAGGGAGCCCGCACCACTGGTCCGCCGACCAGCGTCTTAGACACCTACTAAGATGGCCGCTATAGGTGTAGGTATAGCAGCCTACAATTCCCAGAGTCCCCCAATGGCACCTCGCAGGCCGTGCAGGTAAGGGAATGGGAAAGAATTCAGACGCGATGTAGTTGCCCCCAAGCTGAAAGAAGCAAAGAAGATGCAAGCGGGGAATGTATAGCTTCAGAAGACACCCGGCTTTTCGCCTCAGGTGTGGAAAATAAAGGTAAATAAAAGCGAAGGAAGTGCACAAATTCACAATAAGGTTAAAAATGACAATGTCACAATTACTTATAAAGCGCTAGTATACAGCGCAAGAGTCCTAAAAGCAGCAGTAACAGTTGCGTAATCCAGGCGATAGCAATCAGCGCGAAGTACTGTCAGTGCCACAAGCATATATTTAAAAACGCTCGCAGTCAGCAAAATACACAACAAGTTTTAAAATAGGCTAGAAATCATCAGAGAATGCCTCCTCTACTCCGTACCCAGCCTCCGCCTCAGTTTCTGGCGGGAGGGTAATGAATCGGACACAGGAAGAAACCCCTCAAATAGACATTTTTCCACAACTTCACTGGCCCGGTGGTATGCAAAGACTTCTGTCAGTAACACACTAGGCCAGCCACCTCGCCCAGCCCCGGATTGGTTCCGTGAAATCAAGCAGCACTCACAAGAATACCCAAGTGCACTACCGCGAGCACCGGTCTTCCGCAGCTGATCTTTAAGCGGATGTCATCATTCGATGGATCTAATTCTTATTAGATGTTTGACCCACCCATCACCCGAACCTAATACCCTCACTGTTATAGATTGCTTTATGTCACGTTTTTTTCTCTCCACTACCGCATTTCCCTCAGGATGGAATGGACTAGAGTACCACAATGCAATGCCCATGCTGGCCATGGCCTCCTTGTAAGCTCGAGAGCTAAACGCAGCACCCTGGTCAGAATGTAGCATGCCGATTGCGTATGTGCCGATAAAGACTCGCAAATCTTTTATAACAGTTCTGGCATCAGCCGAGCGCTGGGGCCACATCCAAATGAATCTCGTGCAGGAATCCACTGCGACCATGATATATGTATAGTTGCCATCCCTTTGTAAGGGACCACAGTGGTCCAGGTAAACACATGCTAATGGTTTGTCTGAGATTAGAAGGGGCGTCTGCGCAGGTCGTTTCACTGTTGATACCTTCATTTTTTGGCATATTTCACATTCTAAAACATAGTTTCTAGTCTGTTTTCTCATGCGTGGCCACCAGTACCTCTGTTTTAATAACGATACTGTGGCGTAAACACCTGCATGTGCAGAGGCGAGCCCTTCGTGTGCCACTAAGATTAGTCCTAACCTGTGTTCCATGTTTGGAATTGCCCTCTCCCCCACTCCAGGGATTACAGCAGGAGGAACATTGTTTGTATCAGTTTTGTATGAGTACTTTACTGGAAAGCTTTTTGGGAGTGTCTCACCACTGTCTTTTACTGAAGAACTGACAGCTAGCATTATATTGCTGTCTATTTTTGTTTTTGACCGGGTGATTGCAGCTACGGAAGCCGTTTGCGTAGCTGCCTTCGCAGCTTCATCAGCCAATGAATTCCCTGCAACATGAACGCCATCATGCTGATGACTCAGTGTATGTATCACGTGAGTCTTTTGTAGTTTTTTCCGCAAAAGAACTACTTGTTCCCAAAGCATTTTATGTTTGATTGTGCCACCTTTTGCATCTTTGAAACCATTTTGAACCCAGTTCTGCAAGTAATCATTGTAAGACTGGACACAGTAATATGAATCGCACACTATAAGTGTAGGGAATTCGCGATCAGTATTTTCAAGCGCCATTTTAAAAGTCTGTAGTTCAGCTCGCTGAGCAGTACAATCTCCGAGTGATTGAGTTTTAGTGACCAATGGTCTACATTTTCCCTCGTGCCAACGACCTTTAATAATCGCACACGTAGCACTATATGCTTGTTTACCCCCAACTGCGGGCTGTGCTGAACCGTCTGTATATATATTATACAGCCGTACTGTTCCAGAGGCAGAATTTCGGTCGGCAGAGGACATTCGTATTCGTATTGCAGAAATTCTTGCGTTTTTAGGTTAGGATCAAATTCGTATACTACGTCTGGTGCAGCAAGAGAATTAACCCATTGTATTCATCTCGGATGTAATGCTTTAGCATTTGGAATGCTTGCTCTTGTTACTGCTCTAATGCAGGTATAGGTGTAACGATTATTATACGTTTACCTTGTGCGAGGGCTCTTTCTTTTGCTACAGCAGTTTGTACCGCAGTTAGAATTTTTTCAGTAGAACTGAATTTCATTTCAGCTTGTGTGTACAAGTGTGATTTGTAAGCTATTAGTACTGTTTCTCCCTCATTGGAGGTCAGGCATGTAAATCCGCATCTTCCTGGGATGACTCGGATTACAAGGTTGAGTTTGTTTGCGCGTGTTTGCAGTTTTGTTCTAGTTAACATGTCTGTTTGTAATGATCTTAAAATTTCTGTGTGTTTCTGAGTCCAATTAGTTGGTTTAAAATCAGGTTTTATTAATTCGTAGAGTGGTTTAACCCTCTCTGCATAATTTAGAATGTAAGTTCTTCCGAAGTTCAGGAAACCTAGAATTGATTGTAAGTTTTTCAGCATTTTTGGAGCTTGGAGTACTGCACACTTCTCTAAGAAGTTGTCGGCTAGGCTTTTGCCTTCACTTTATAATTCATATCCTAAAAATAGGACTGTTTGGTGGGCAATTCGTGATTTTTTAAAGTTAAATTTGTACCCTTCAGATGCGGACCCAAGTAGGATGGTGTTCACTCTTTTCAAGTGTGTCTCCAGGTCATTGTCTGTAAGATAGATGTCATCGACATAAGATAATGCCTCATCATCATACATTTGTAGTACCCCTGTTACCCTGGCTGAAAATAATCCTGGGCTATTCTTGAATCCCTGTGGAAGACGACAGAATTGCTTATGGGCCCCCATGCTGGAGAAAGCGGTCAAATACCTGCTTTCTGGTGCAATGTTTTGACAGAAAAAAACATTTGAAATATCTAATGTCGTTTTATATTTTTTGCGCACAATATTATTCATTAGTGCTGCACTGTGTGAGTTTTGTACTGCAATTGTTCTGCAACAAGAGTTTAGGTGTCTGTAGTCCAAAACTAGACTATATGAATCGTCTTGCTTGGAGACAGGAAACAAAGGATTGTTCATTTGTGAGTTGAATGTTTCAATCACCCCCTGATATTCTAGTTGATCTAAGATCTCTCTGACTTGTTTTTTAGCTTCTTGCTGAACAGGATACCGCCTCTGTGCAGTAGGTTGATTTTTTAACTGGATTTTATGGTGAGAATAATCCTCATCCCATCCTACATGATTTTTATATAATGCAGGAGCTTTGGCCACTGCCCATTTTCTAGCATATGTGTATTTTTTATGTATTGGAGTGTGACTTGAGAAGGCAGGCATAATCACTTCTTCGCCATGTGGGCACTCCCTGACAAACTCTGGTGGCCAGTCTTTTTCTGCTAGAAGGATATCATAGCCTTTATTTTCCTAGTTTTATCTCCCTCTATACGTAATGTTATTTCATATAGTTTATGGGGCACGCTAACTCTGGTGTCTGCAGTTTCCACTTGAATGTATTCATTCGTGTCCACTGTCTCCAGAAGACTCATCAGGATCTTGCGAGCTATTGTCACTTCTGCTGCGCTGTCTAGCATTGTTTGGGCCCACTCTCCGTTCTTGAGTTGTGTCCTCAGGATCCTCAGCATGTTTTATGTTAATACTGGCTACCTTCTTTTTGGGAAATTGTAATTTTTTATTTTGATGAGCAGCTTCTTTGTCTTCGGACTTGACGCGCTCTTCTTTATGTTCTGACCGTCCCCATCTTTCCGATTTCTGCGAGGAAGTCTGAAAAGATCGAGCGGGAAGTGTATCAATATCTTGATATCTGTCAGGTTTTCTCAAATTTTCCCTATTTCTAAGGTTATATCTTTTTAGGTCGAAGGCCTAAAAGGCTGCGCTTGCGCAGTCTTAGGCCGGAGATTTAATGAGTCTGAGTAGCGGTGAATGTCCCTCCTCCGTGCCCCCTCTCTCCTTCATTGGCTGGCTTCCTTAACGGAGGCCAGCCATTGGAGGAGAGATGCGTCACTCCAAACAAGCTCCGTCCTTTTCGGATTTGGGGGCGTAATTTTTGATGTTCTTTAGACAGTGACGTTGCCTGTCACTCAGAACATCAAAACACGCCCCCAAGTCCGAAATTTGCCGAAGGATCCTAAATGCCATTTTCCCTTGATCGTGTATGCGAGAAGTCGCTGTTACAAATCTCTTTGAACGGGTGAGTCTTTTGTTTTTTATCCCATTTTGTTTTTTTAGGCTAATCTTATGTTTTTTATTTCATTTGTAGGTCCAACATGGCCCGTGGCGTCTTCCTGCAGCGATGTGCACCGCTGTGGACGGAGCGCTTCAGACGGGTATGTATGTTGCTGTTGTTTCCGTGTAAAAGTAAGCCATTTTGTTTTTTTTTTAGGCTAATCTTATGTTTCTTATCTCTTTTGTAGGTCCAACATGGCCCGTGGCGTCTTCCTGCAGCGATGTGCACCGCAGTGCACGGAGTGGTTCCGACCCGCGGCTCTTTTGCAGATTGAGGTGAGCTATCTTTTCAATTTTAATAATCTTATGTTTTTTATCTTTTTTGTAGGTCCAACATGGCCCGTGGCGTCTTCCTGCAGCGATGTGCACCGCTGTGGACGGAGCGCTTCAGACGGGTATGTATGTTGCTGTTGTTTCCGTGTAAAAGTAAGCCATTTTGTTTTTTTTAGGCTAATCTTATGTTTCTTATCTCTTTTGTAGGTCCAACATGGCCCGTGGCGTCTTCCTGCAGCGATGTGCACCGCAGTGCACGGAGTGGTTCCGACCCGCGGCTCTTTTGCAGATTGAGGTGAGCTATCTTTTCAATTTTAATAATGTTATGTTTCTTATCTCTTTTGTAGGTCCAACATGGCCCGTGGCGTCTTCCTGCAGCGATGTGCACCGCAGTGCACGGAGTGGTTCCGACCCGCGGCTCTTTTGCAGATTGAGGTGAGCTATCTTTTCAATTTTAATAATGTTATGTTTCTTATCTTTTTTGTAGGTCCAACATGGCCCGTGGCGTCTTCCTGCAGCGATGTGCACCGCTGTGCACGGAGTGGTTCCGACCCGCGGCTCTTTTGCAGATTGAGGTGAGCTATCTTTTCAATTTTAATAATCTTATGTTTCTTATCTTTTTTGTAGGTCCAACATGGCCCGTGGCGTCTTCCTGCAGCGATGTGCACCGCTGTGCACGGAGTGGTTCCGACCCGCGGCTCTTTTGCAGATTGAGGTGAGCTATCTATTCAATTTTAATAATCTTATGTTTCTTATCTTTTTTTGTAGGTCCAACATGGCCCGTGGCGTCTTCCTGCAGCGATGTGCACCGCTGTGCACGGAGCGCTTCAGACGGGTATGTATGTTCCTTTTTTTTCCGTGTAAAAGTAAGCCATTTTGTTTCTTTAGGCTAATCTTATGTTTCTTATCTTTTTTGTAGGTCCAACATGGCCCGTGGCGTCTTCCTGCAGCGATGTGCACCGCTGTGCACGGAGTGGTTCAGACGGGTATGTATGTTGCTGTTGTTTCCGTGTAAAAGTAAGCCATTTTGTTTTTTTTAGGCTAATCTTATGTTTCTTATCTCTTTTGTAGGTCCAACATGGCCCGTGGCGTCTTCCTGCAGCGATGTGCACCGCAGTGCACGGAGTGGTTCCGAGCCGCGGCTCTTTTGCAGATTGAGGTGAGCTATCTTTTCAATTTTAATAATGTTATGTTTCTTATCTTTTTTGTAGGTCCAACATGGCCCGTGGCGTCTTCCTGCAGCGATGTGCACCGCTGTGCACGGAGTGGTTCCGACCCGCGGCTCTTTTGCAGATTGAGGTGAGCTATCTATTCAATTTTAATAATCTTATGTTTCTTATCTTTTTTGTAGGTCCAACATGGCCCGTGGCGTCTTCCTGCAGCGATGTGCACCGCTGTGCACGGAGCGCTTCAGACGGGTATGTATGTTGCTGTTGTTTCCGTGTAAAAGTAAGCCATTTTGTTTTTTTTAGGCTAATCTTATGTTTCTTATCTCTTTTGTAGGTCCAACATGGCCCGTGGCGTCTTCCTGCAGCGATGTGCACCGCAGTGCACGGAGTGGTTCCGACCCGCGGCTCTTTTGCAGATTGAGGTGAGCTATCTTTTCAATTTTAATAATCTTATGTTTTTTATCTTTTTTGTAGGTCCAACATGGCCCGTGGCGTCTTCCTGCAGCGATGTGCACCGCTGTGGACGGAGCGCTTCAGACGGGTATGTATGTTGCTGTTGTTTCCGTGTAAAAGTAAGCCATTTTGTTTTTTTTAGGCTAATCTTATGTTTCTTATCTCTTTTGTAGGTCCAACATGGCCCGTGGCGTCTTCCTGCAGCGATGTGCACCGCAGTGCACGGAGTGGTTCCGACCCGCGGCTCTTTTGCAGATTGAGGTGAGCTATCTTTTCAATTTTAATAATGTTATGTTTCTTATCTCTTTTGTAGGTCCAACATGGCCCGTGGCGTCTTCCTGCAGCGATGTGCACCGCAGTGCACGGAGTGGTTCCGACCCGCGGCTCTTTTGCAGATTGAGGTGAGCTATCTTTTCAATTTTAATAATGTTATGTTTCTTATCTTTTTTGTAGGTCCAACATGGCCCGTGGCGTCTTCCTGCAGCGATGTGCACCGCTGTGCACGGAGTGGTTCCGACCCGCGGCTCTTTTGCAGATTGAGGTGAGCTATCTTTTCAATTTTAATAATCTTATGTTTCTTATCTTTTTTGTAGGTCCAACATGGCCCGTGGCGTCTTCCTGCAGCGATGTGCACCGCTGTGCACGGAGTGGTTCCGACCCGCGGCTCTTTTGCAGATTGAGGTGAGCTATCTATTCAATTTTAATAATCTTATGTTTCTTATCTTTTTTGTAGGTCCAACATGGCCCGTGGCGTCTTCCTGCAGCGATGTGCACCGCTGTGCACGGAGCGCTTCAGACGGGTATGTATGTTCCTTTTTTTTCCGTGTAAAAGTAAGCCATTTTGTTTCTTTAGGCTAATCTTATGTTTCTTATCTTTTTTGTAGGTCCAACATGGCCCGTGGCGTCTTCCTGCAGCGATGTGCACCGCTGTGCACGGAGTGGTTCAGACGGGTATGTATGTTGCTGTTGTTTCCGTGTAAAAGTAAGCCATTTTGTTTTTTTTAGGCTAATCTTATGTTTCTTATCTCTTTTGTAGGTCCAACATGGCCCGTGGCGTCTTCCTGCAGCGATGTGCACCGCAGTGCACGGAGTGGTTCCGAGCCGCGGCTCTTTTGCAGATTGAGGTGAGCTATCTTTTCAATTTTAATAATGTTATGTTTCTTATCTTTTTTGTAGGTCCAACATGGCCCGTGGCGTCTTCCTGCAGCGATGTGCACCGCTGTGCACGGAGTGGTTCCGACCCGCGGCTCTTTTGCAGATTGAGGTGAGCTATCTATTCAATTTTAATAATCTTATGTTTCTTATCTTTTTTGTAGGTCCAACATGGCCGGTGGCGTCTTCCTGCAGCGATGTGCACCGCTGTGCACGGAGCGCTTCAGACGGGTATGTATGTTCCTTTTTTTTCCGTGTAAAAGTAAGCCATTTTGTTTCTTTAGGCTAATCTTATGTTTCTTATCTTTTTTGTAGGTCCAACATGGCCCGTGGCGTCTTCCTGCAGCGATGTGCACCGCTGTGCACGGAGCGCTTCAGACGGGTATGTATGTTCCTTTTTTTTCCGTGTAAAAGTAAGCCATTTTGTTTCTTTAGGCTAATCTTATGTTTCTTATCTTTTTTGTAGGTCCAACATGGCCCGTGGCGTCTTCCTGCAGCGATGTGCACCGCTGTGCACGGAGCGCTTCAGACGGGTATGTATGTTCCTTTTTTTTCCGTGTAAAAGTAAGCCATTTTGTTTCTTTAGGCTAATCTTATGTTTCTTATCTTTTTTGTAGGTCCAACATGGCCCGTGGCGTCTTCCTGCAGCGATGTGCACCGCTGTGCACGGAGCGCTTCAGACGGGTATGTATGTTCCTTTTTTTTCCGTGTAAAAGTAAGCCATTTTGTTTCTTTAGGCTAATCTTATGTTTCTTATCTTTTTTGTAGGTCCAACATGGCCCGTGGCGTCTTCCTGCAGCGATGTGCACCGCTGTGCACGGAGTGGTTCCGACCCGCGGCTCTTTTGCAGATTGAGGTGAGCTATCTATTCAATTTTAATAATCTTATGTTTCTTATCTTTTTTGTAGGTCCAACATGGCCCGTGGCGTCTTCCTGCAGCGATGTGCACCGCTGTGCACGGAGCGCTTCAGACGGGTATGTATGTTGCTTTTTTTTCCGTGTAAAAGTAAGCCATTTTGTTTTTTTAGGCTAATCTTATGTTTCTTATCTCTTTTGTAGGTCCAACATGGCCCGTGGCGTCTTCCTCCAGCGATGTGCACCGCTGTGCACGGAGTGGTTCTGACCCGCGGCTCTTTTGCAGATTGAGGTGAGCTATCTTTTCAATTTTAATAATGTTATGTTTCTTATCTTTTTTGTAGGTCCAACATGGCCCGTGGCGTCTTCCTGCAGCGATGTGCACCGCTGTGCACGGAGTGGTTCCGACCCGCGGCTCTTTTGCAGATTGAGGTGAGCTATCTTTTCAATTTTAATAATCTTATGTTTCTTATCTTTTTTGTAGGTCCAACATGGCCCGTGGCGTTTCCCTGCAGCCGATTGCACCACTGTGGACGAAGCTGTTCAGACGGGTATGTATGTTGCTGTTGTTTCCGTGTAAAAGTAAGCCATTTTTTTTTTTTTTAGGATAATCTTATGTTTTTTATCTTATTTGTAGGTCCAACATGGCCCGTGGCGTCTTCCTGCAGCGATGTGCACCGCTGTGCACGGAGTGGTTCCGACCCGCGGCTCCTGCGACAGAAAAGTAAGTTATTTCTTTAAAAATATTTTTATCTCCCTTTTTTTATGATATTGTTATTTATTGTATTGCCGAATAGCTGTCATTTAATTTGTAAAAAAAATGTTTGCGATATTTACATTTTTTATTTCTTTGACGAAAGTGCTATTAATAATTGAATAGGGGGAGTACTTGCTTTTAATACGGCATGGGCGGGGCACGTTTATTCCCGTTAACGTCATTTCCCGATCTCGTCTGGAAAGTTCGACAGGTAAGCGAGCAACTTTTGTCTGTTGATGTAATGTATTAATTATTTATTGTTACATTTACGGTTTTTATTTACAGGTAAGCCAGGTTTGTTTGTTTTTTACGGTTCATCTTATGTTTCCGTCGAGACTAAGCGAGCAACTTTTGTCTGTTGATGTAATGTATTAATTATTTATTGTTACATCTACCGTTTCCATTTACAGGTAAGCCATGTTTTATTTTTTTTAGGCTCATCTTATGTTTCTTATCTTTTTTCTAGCTCCAACATGGTCCGTCGAGACTCCCTGCAGCCGCACGCAGTTTTTCAGACAGGTATGTATGTTTTTTTTTGTTTAGGATCCAAGTAAGGCATCTTTTTATAGTAGCTAATGTTATGTTTTTTCTCTTATGTTTAGGTATAACATGGTTGATGTATGTTATTGTTGTTTTCCTTTACAGGTAAACCAGTTTTTGTTTCTTAGGCTAATGTTATGTTTCTTTTCTTTTTTCTAGGTCTAACATGGCCGGTGGCGTCGCCCTGCAGCGATGTGCACCGCTGTGCATGGAGCGGTTTCGATCCGAGGCTCCTGCGACATAAAATGCTGTTGTTTCCGTGTAAAAGTAAGCCATTTTTTTTTTTCGGCTAATCTTATGTTTTTTATCTTTTTTGTAGGTCCAACATGGCCCGTGGCGTCTTCCTGCAGCGATGTGCATCGCTGTGCACGGAGTGGTTCCGACCCGCGGCTCCTGCGACAGAAAAGTACGTTATTTCTTTAATAATATTTTTATCTCCCTTTTTTTTATGATATTGTTATTTATTGTATTTCCTAATACCTGTCATTTAATTTGTTACAAAAAATGTTTGCGATATTTACATTTTTGATTTGTTTGACGAAAGTGCTATTAATAATTGAATAGGGGTAGTACTTGATTGTAATACGGCATGGGCGGGGCACGTTTATTCACGTTAACGTCATTTCCCGATCTCGTCTGGAAAATTCTACAGGTAAGCGAGCAACTTTTGTCTGTTGATGTAGGCTCCTGCGACAGAAAAGTACGTTATTTCTTTAATAATATTTTTATCTCCCTTTTTTTATGATATTGTTATTTATTGTATTGCCTAATACCTGTCATTTAATTTGTTAAAAAAAAAGTTTGCGATATTTACATTTTTTATTTGTTTGACGAAAGTGCTATTAATAATTGAATAGGGGGAGTACTTGATTTTAATACGGCATGGGCGGGGCACGTTTATTCACGTTAACGTCATTTCCCGATCTCGTCTGGAAAGTTCTACAGGTAAGCGAGCAACTTTTGTCTGTTGATGTAATGTATTAATTATTTATTGTTACATCTACGGTTTTCATTTACAGGTAAGCCAGGTTTGTTTGTTTTTTACGGTTCATCTTATGTTTCCGTCGAGACTAAGCGAGCAACTTTTGTCTGTTGATGTAATGTATTAATTATTTATTGTTACATCTACCGTTTCCATTTACAGGTAAGCCATGTTTTATTTTTTTTAGGCTCATCTTATGTTTCTTATCTTTTTTCTAGCTCCAACATGGTCCGTCGAGACTCCCTGCAGCTGCACGCAGTTTTTCAGACAGGTATGTATGTTTTTTTTTGTTTAGGATCCAAGTAAGGCATCTTTTTATAGTAGCTAATGTTATGTTTTTTCTCTTATGTTTAGGTATAACATGGTTGATGTATGTTATTGTTGTTTTCCTTTACAGGTAAACCAGTTTTTGTTTCTTAGGCTAATCTTATGTTTCTTTTCTTTTTTCTATGTTTAACATGGTCCCTGGATTCTTCCTGCAGCCATGTGCACCGGTAAGTACGGAGTAATTCCGATCCGAGGCTCCTGCGACATACAGGTACGTTATTACAGGTACGTTATTTCTTTAGAAATATTTGTATCTACCTTTTCATTATATTGTGTGTTATTTATTGTATTAAATGATAACTGTTATTTCATTTGGTAAAAATGTTTTTGCGATATTTCTACTTTATTTGTTTGACGAAAGTGCGATTAATAAATGAATACGGGGAGTACTTGATTTTAATACGGCATGGGCGTGGCACGTTGCGTTAACGTCATTTCCTGATATCTTCTCGAAAGTCCTACAGGTAAGAGAGCAACTTTTGTCTGATGTCATGTTTAACATATTTTTAGTTAGGTGTACTGTTTTCCTTTACAGGTAACCCAGGTTTAGTTTTTTTAGGCTAATTTTATGTTTTTTTTCTTTTTTCTCGGTCCTACATGGCCCGTGACGTCACCCTGCAGGGATGTGCACCACTGTGCACGGAGTTGTTCCGATCCGAGGCTCTTTTGCAGTTTGAGGTCAGCTATCTTTTCTATTGCAATAATCTTATGTTTGTTTCTGTCTTTTGTAGGTTCCACATGGTCCGTGGCGTCTCCCTGCAGACAGGTATGTATGTTTTGGTTTTTTTTAGGATCCAAGTAAGGCATCTTTGTATTGTAGCTAATGTTATGTTTTTTCTCTTATGTTTAGGTCTAACATGGTCAATGTATATTGTTGTTGTTTTCCTTTACAAGTAAGCCAGGTTTGTTTTTTTAGGCTAATGTTATGTTTCTTTTCTTTTTTCTAGGTCTAACATGGCCGGTGGCGTCGCCCTGCTGTTTCGATCCGAGGCTCCTGCGACATAAAATGCTGTTGTTTCCGTGTAAAAGTAAGCCATTTTGTTTTTTTAGGCTAATCTTATGTTTCTTATCTTTTTTGTAGGTCCAACATGGCCCGTGGCGTCTTCCTGCAGCGATGTGCACCGCTGTGCACGGAGTGGTTCCGACCCGCGGCTCTTTTGCAGATTGAGGTGAGCTATCTTTTCAATTTTAATAATCTTATGTTTCTTATCTTTTTTGTAGGTCCAACATGCCCCGTGGCGTTTCCCTGCAGCCGATTGCACCACTGTGGACGAAGCTGTTCAGACGGGTATGTATGTTGCTGTTGTTTCCGTGTAAAAGTAAGCCATTTTGTTTATTTAGGCTAATGTTATGTTTCTTATCTTTTTTGTAGGTCCAACATGGGCGTCTTAATGTAAGCCATTTTGTTTATTTAGGCTAATGTTATGTTTCTTATCTTTTTTGTAGGTCCAACATGGGCGTCTTAATGTAAGCCATTTTGTTTATTTAGGCTAAAGTTATGTTTCTTATCTTTTTTGTAGGTCCAACATGGCCCGTGGCGTCTTCCTGCAGCGATGTGCACCGCTGTGCACGGAGTGGTTCCGACCCGCGGCTCTTTTGCAGATTGAGGTGAGCTATCTTTTCAATTTTAATAATCTTATGTTTTTTATCTTTTTTGTAGGTCCAACATGGCCCGTGGCGTCTTCCTGCAGCGATGTGCACCGCTGTGCACGGAGTGGTTCCGACCCGCGGCTCTTTTGCTGATTGAGGTGAGCTATCTATTCAATTTTAATAATCTTATGTTTCTTATCTTTTTTGTAGGTCCAACATGGCGTCTTCCTGCAGCGATGTGCACCGCTGTGCACGGAGTGGTTCCGACCCGCGGCTCTTTTGCAGATTGAGGTGAGCTATCTTTTCAATTTTAATAATCTTATGTTTCTTATCTTTTTTGTAGGTCCAACATGGCCCGTGGCGTCTTCCTGCAGCGATGTGCACCGCTGTGCACGGAGTGGTTCCGACCCGCGGCTCTTTTGCTGATTGAGGTGAGCTATCTTTTCAATTTTAATAATGTTATGTTTCTTATCTTTTTTGTAGGTCCAACATGGCCCGTGGCGTCTTCCTGCAGCGATGTGCACCGCTGTGCACGGAGTGGTTCCGACCCGCGGCTCTTTTGCAGATTGAGGTGAGCTATCTTTTCAATGTTAATAATCTTATGTTTCTTATCTTTTTTGTAGGTCCAACATGGCCCGTGGCGTCTTCCTGCAGCGATGTGCACCGCTGTGCACGGAGCGCTTCAGACGGGTATGTATGTTCCTTTTTTTTCCGTGTAAAAGTAAGCCATTTTGTTTCTTTAGGCTAATCTTATGTTTCTTATCTTTTTTGTAGGTCCAACATGGCCCGTGGCGTCTTCCTGCAGCGATCTGCACCGCTGTGCACGGAGTGGTTCCGACCCGCGGCTCTTTTGCAGATTGAGGTGAGCTATCTTTTCAATGTTAATAATCTTATGTTTCTTATCTTTTTTGTAGGTCCAACATGGCCCGTGGCGTTTCCCTGCAGCCGATTGCACCACTGTGGACGAAGCTGTTCAGACGGGTATGTATGTTGCTGTTGTTTCCGTGTAAAAGTAAGCCATTTTGTTTATTTTGCCTAATATTATGTTTCTTATCTTTTTTGTAGGTCCAACATGGCCCGTGGCGTCTTCCTGCAGCGATGTGCACCGCTGTGCACGGAGTGGTTCCGACCCGCGGCTCCTGCGACAGAAAAGTACGTTATTTCTTTAATAATATTTTTATCTCCCTTTTTTTTATGATATTGTTATTTATTGTATTTCCTAATACCTGTCATTTAATTTGTTACAAAAAATGTTTCCGATCTTTACATTTTTGATTTGTTTGACGAAAGTGCTATTAATAATTGAATAGGGGGAGTACTTGATTTTAATACGGCATGGGCGGGGCACGTTTATTCACGTTAACGTCATTTCCCGATCTCGTCTGGAAAGTTCTACAGGTAAGCGAGCAACTTTAGTCTGTTGATGTAATGTATTAATTATTTTGTGTTACATCTACGGTTTTCATTTACAGGTAAGCCAGGTTTGTTTGTTTTTTACGGTTCATCTTATGTTTCCGTCGAGACTAAGAGAGCAACTTTTGTCTGTTGATGTAATGTTTTAAATTTTTTTAGTTAGATGTACTGTTTTCCTTTACAGGTAAACAAGGTTTACTTTGTTTGTAGGCTAATATTATTTTATCTTTTTTCTAGGTCCAACATGGCCCGTGACGTCACCCTGCAGCGATGTGCACCGCTGTGCACGTAGTAGTTCCTATTCGAGGCTTATTTGCAGTTTGAGGTCAGCTATCTTTTCTATTGTAGTAATCTTATTTTTTTTCTGTCTTTTGTAGGTTCCACATGGTCCGTGGCGTGTCCCTGCAGACAGGTATGTATGTAATTTCACGATATCTTCACTGAAGTTTGCGCAGGTGTCGTCCTGGTATTCGGGTCCTGTACTCTAGTTTTGCCTTAAGTATCTGATGTTTTCTGATCTTTGCCTCTTGTTTGTAACTTTTTTTTTTCAAGGTCCAACATGGCTCGTGGCGTCTCCCTTTTTCACGTTAACGTAATTTCCCGATATCTTCACTGATGTTTGCGCGATGTCGTCCTGGTATTCGGGTCCTGTACTAGTTTTGCCTTAAGTAGCTGATGTTTTATGATCTTTACCTCTTGTTTTTAAAAATGTATATGTATGCACTGTCCATGTTCTGTTTGTGTTTGTCTGATTTATACACCCCACTGACTGTGCTGCTACGATCGACAGGTAAGTGATATATTTTAATACATTTATGCACTGTTCATGTTTTATTTGTGTAACGATTGTCTAATTTCTACAGTTCACTGAATTTACTGCTACGATTGACAGGTTAGGTGCAGAGCGCCATATTAGTAATATAAAAGAAAAATATTTTGCCACAATTTGTAGTATCATTAATTTGTGAGCTACTGTTTCAAATTATATGCCTACTGTTATGCTTGCAAGTTTACGTTAACGTTTGGTTAACACGCTTGCATGCAACTGCGTTTTTATTTTATTAAATTTTACACTGCACTTGCGTATTGGTTTTAATGCACGCACAACTTTGTAGTAACTCCCCAGACTACTTGGTGCCACTTTAATTCTTTTGGGAGGGTGGGACCTGTCTCTTGCATCCGCGCGCGTTCACACTCAATTCACATGTAATTGCCACATCTTGACTCGCAATAAGATACACTTCTTTCCAGACTGTCCTTTGTTTGCTACAAGGAAGCACCGCACCCAAACATTAACATACGGCTACAGGGCAACGTCAACACTACATGTGGTCTTCTTTTGGTATTTAATTCAAGCAACTGACAGGCCTTCGCGTATACTTAACACAGAATTCGCACCTCTGCACTCACAATGGAATACACTTCTTGCCAGACAGTCCTTTGTTTGCTCGAAGGAAGCACCGCACCCAAACATTAACATACGGCTACAGGGCAACATCTTACCTATTTGCTGTTTTTCAACACTACATGTGGTTTCTTTTGTTATTTAATTCAAGCAACGACACTTTTTTTAGCTTTCGCACTATTTAAAACAGACGAGCGGACTTTCGGGACAGTTCTTGGGAAAAAGCCCGACGGTATACTTCGAGAGCTGATCGATCTCTAACTAAAAACTGTAAGTAACTGCTTTCATTAAGAATAAGAGAATGCTTTACTTTTAACGTTTTAAATTTATTTACAATAAATAATTCAATTAGTATAGTTGTATAAATTTTATAACTTTTACTTCTAAAATTTACGTGCACATGGCTTTTTAATAAACACTTTAAAGCATTTTAGAATATTTTTTGTCGGGAAACTTTCAACATCATGCAACTTTTGCCATATCTCATGTTCTTTAGTAGCTGCAGTGTAAGAAATGAGTGTATTTTAAAGATCTTATCATTTGTAGCAACTCCATAAAGAGTACTATCAGTGTTTGTAAAAGCATTACCAGTAAATAGCCATGCGGGAAAGAGCCCTGTCGCGTAGCTGGGGAGAGCGGGAGGGGGCATGCTGTAACCCCGGACTCTACGTAAAGCACCCGTCTCCTCGTGTGCCGTCTGTCATCATCAGTGTCCTGGGGTAACTTTTACTTTGTTTGTAAAAGCATTACCAGTAAATAGCCATGCGGGAAAGAGCCCTGTCGCGTAGCTGGGGAGAGCGGGAGGGGGCATGCTGTAACCCCGGACTCTACGTAAAGCACCCGTCTCCTCGTGTGCCGTCTGTCATCATCAGTGTCCTGGGGTAACTTTTACTTTGTTTGTAAAAGCATTACCAGTAAATAGCCATGCGGGAAAGAGCCCTGTCGCGTAGCTGGGGAGAGCGGGAGGGGGCATGCTGTAACCCCGGACTCTACGTAAAGCACCCGTCTCCTCGTGTGCCGTCTGTCATCATCAGTGTCCTGGGGTAACTTTTACTTTGTTTGTAAAAGCATTACCAGTAAATAGCCATGCGGGAAAGAGCCCTGTCGCGTAGCTGGGGAGAGCGGGAGGGGGCATGCTGTAACCCCGGACTCTACGTAAAGCACCCGTCTCCTCGTGTGCCGTCTGTCATCATCAGTGTCCTGGGGTAACTTTTACTTTGTTTGTAAAAGCATTAACAGTAAATAGCCATGCGGGAAAGAGCCCTGTCGCGTAGCTGGGGAGAGCGGGAGGGGGCATGCTGTAACCCCGGACTCTACGTAAAGCACCCGTCTCCTCGTGTGCCGTCTGTCATCATCAGTGTCCTGGGGTAACTTTTACTTTGTTTGTAAAAGCATTAACAGTAAATAGCCATGCGGGAAAGAGCCCTGTCGCGTAGCTGGGGAGAGCGGGAGGGGGCATGCTGTAACCCCGGACTCTACGTAAAGCACCCGTCTCCTCGTGTGCCGTCTGTCATCATCAGTGTCCTGGGGTAACTTTTACTTTGTTTGTAAAAGCATTACCAGTAAATAGCCATGCGGGAAAGAGCCCTGTCGCGTAGCTGGGGAGAGCGGGAGGGGGCATGCTGTAACCCCGGACTCTACGTAAAGCACCCGTCTCCTCGTGTGCCGTCTGTCATCATCAGTGTCCTGGGGTAACTTTTACTTTGTTTGTAAAAGCATTAACAGTAAATAGCCATGCGGGAAAGAGCCCTGTCGCGTAGCTGGGGAGAGCGGGAGGGGGCATGCTGTAACCCCGGACTCTACGTAAAGCACCCGTCTCCTCGTGTGCCGTCTGTCATCATCAGTGTCCTGGGGTAACTTTTACTTTGTTTGTAAAAGCATTAACAGTAAATAGCCATGCGGGAAAGAGCCCTGTCGCGTAGCTGGGGAGAGCGGGAGGGGGCATGCTGTAACCCCGGACTCTACGTAAAGCACCCGTCTCCTCGTGTGCCGTCTGTCATCATCAGTGTCCTGGGGTAACTTTTACTTTAACAAACAGATGACATTCTCTTGTGCGAAACAACTGCTCTTCCTGTAAAAATGCCCATTTGTATTCAGTAGTATAACTCAATGACATGCTGGGTAAACTTTTGGAAATAAGCCGAAAGTAATAATATTGGTAAAGTAATAGCGCATTATTACCAACCATCCGTTTGTTAACAGATTGCACACCAAATCGTGTCTCGTTTGTGAGGGGCCACGAACGCTCATGCTACCTTACCTTGCTCGCGCATCCCCTATCTGCTTCGGGACTGTCTCCGGGGCTGACCACCTCCATAGCGCCCCTCTCCAGCGCGTCTCAGAGGCACAGGGCACATACATGCTGTTTTTGTACATTACACGTGCTCATCTTTTTTTGGATTAATTAAATTAACTGACATTATTTCTTCCTTTCGCAGTATTTGAAGCACACGAGCGAACATTCTGAATATTTTATAAAAAGAAGCTAGGCCGTATACTTCAAGAGCTCATCTTTCAATTTTACAGAACTGTAAGTAACTTCTTACAATGGAAAGACAGTAATGCTTTGTTTTGCATTTTGGGCCTTTTTAACTTCACTTACATTTGTTTACGAGGAATGTAACGCTGTCATACCTTTAGCTTTTATTTGTCAAATTTACGCGCACTCTGTAATTTTTAAAACACTATCTTGTACTTTTAGATAATTTGTCCATTGCACCATCACTCACTGCTGCACTCTCTTCAGCCTCTCTGCACTATCACTCACTGCTGCACTCTCTCCTCAGTCTAGGTGTAACATCCCTTCATTCTCTCCTCAGCCTCTCCCTGCACGGTCCCTTCAATGTTGCCCTCTCTGCTCAGACTCCCGCATCCAGGCTGCACCCATGACTCATCCACTGCACCATCACTCACTGTTGCGCTCTCTCCTCAGCCTCTCCCTGCACGGTCCCTTTACTGTTGCACTCTCTACTCGGCCTCTCCCTGCACGGTCCCTTCACTGTTGCACTCTTTCCTCAGACCCCCCTCATCCAGGCTGCACCCATGACTCATCCACTGCACCATTACTCACTGTTGCACTCTCTCCTCAGCCTCTCCCTGCACGGTCCCTTCACTGATGCACTCTGTAATTTGTAAAACTCTGTCTAGCACATTTCGTTAATTTGTTGTAAAAAGCGTTCATTATAATGAAACTGTTGCCGTATCGAATGCTCTTTGGTAGCTGCAGTGTTTAGACGGAGTGTATTTCAAAGACCTTATCCCTCGTATAAACTCTTTAAATAGCAGCACTAGTGTTCGCAAAAACAGCCTGTAGCTTTGCTGTCAGTAGAGGGGGGGCGGGGGGGGGGTTGGGGGAAGGAACGGAGGATGCGGTAGCTACAGACTCCTTACGTAAAGCATCCGTCTCCTCGTGCGCTGTCTGCCCAATGCCACACTTCTTGAATTATTTTATTCAAGTAACTGACATTATTTTTTATTTCCTTGTATTTCAAGCATTCGAGCGACCTTTTCTCGAGTGGTAACCAGGCAGTATATTTCGAGAGCTGATATATCTCTGTTGCAGAACTGTAAGTAATTTTATACATTAAAAATAAGACAATGCTTGACTTTTAAGGGTTTACCTTTTTAACTTTACTTATATTTTGACTTACGATATATGTAACAATGTTATACCTTTGCATTTTAATTGCAAAATATACGTGCACCTTTTAATTTATTACACACTTTCGAGCACATTTCAATACTTTGTTTACTACGTTTAACATCCTCAACCTCTCCCTCCACCGTCCCTTCACTGCTGCAATCGCTCCTCAGCCTCTCCATGCATACTCTCCTCAACGTATACAAATGTTATCTGAATGAACGGAAAAGTGATGCAACTTTTGCCATATCTCATGTTCTTTAGTAGCTGCAGTGTAAGAAATGAGTGTATTTAAAAGATCTTATTTGTAGTAACTCCATAAAGAGTACTACCAGTGTTTGTAAAAGCATTAACAGTAAATAGCCATGCGGGAAAGAGCCCTGTCGCGTAGCTGGGGAGAGCGGGAGGGGGCATGCTGTAACCCCGGACTCTACGTAAAGCACCCGTCTCCTCGTGTGCCGTCTGTCATCATCAGAGTCATGGGGTAACTTTTACTTTAACAAACAGATGACATTCTCTTGTGCGAAACAACTGCTCTTCCTGTAAAAATGCCCATTTGTATTCAGTAGTCTAACTCTGTGACATGCTGGGTAAACTTTTGGAAATGAGCCGAAAGTAATAATATTAGTAAAGTAATAGCGCATTATTACAATCCATCCGTTTGTCAACAGATTGCACACCAAATCGTGTCTCGTTTGTGACGGACCACGCACGCTCGAGCACATTTCAATACTTTGTTTAGTACATTTGACATCCTCAACCTCTCCCTCCACCGTCCCTTCACTGCTGCAATCGCTCCTCAGCCTCTCCATGCATACTCTCCTCAACGTCTCACTGGATCATCCCTTCAATGCTGCACTCTCTCTTCTGCCTCTTACTGCAACATCTCTTCATTCTCTCCTCAGTTTCTTCCTGCACGGTCCCTTCACTGTTGCACTCTCTCCTCAGCCTCTCCCTGCACGGTCCCTTCACTGAAGCCCTCTCTGCTCAGACCCCCTCATCAAAGCTGCACCCATGACTCATCCACTGCACCATCACTCACTGTTGCACTCTCTCCTCAGCCTCTCCCTGCACGGTCCCTTCACTGTTGCACTCTCTCCTCAGCCTCTCCCTGCACGGTCCTTTCACTGCTGCCCTCTCTGCTCAGACTCCCGCATCCAGCCAGCACGTCTGACTCATCCACTGCACCATCACTCACTGTTGCACTCTCTGCTCAGCCTATCCCTGCACGGTCCCTTCACTGAAGCCCTCTCTGCTCAGACCCCCTCATCAAGGCTGCACCCATGACTCATCCACTGCACCATCACTCACTGTTGCACTCTCTCCTCAGCCTCTCCCTGCACGGTCCCTTCACTGTTGCACTCTCTCCTCAGCCTCTCCCTGCACGGTCCCTTCACTGAAGCCCTCTCTGCTCAGACCCCCTCATCAAGGCTGCACCCATGACTCATCCACTGCACCATCACTCACTGTTGCACTCTCTCCTCAGCCTCTCCCTGCACGGTCTCTTCACTGTTGCCCTCTCTGCTCAGACCCCCGCATCCAGGCTGCACCTCTGATTTATCCACTGCACCATCACTCACTGCTGATACACTTGATATGTATTACGCTCTGTTATCTATGCTCTCTGTATTATACTCTCTGTGTTATGCTCTATGTGTTATGCTCTGTCTTACGCTCTCTGTTTTACGCTCTCTGTTTCTTACACTCTGTTTAGCACACTGTTTATACACGCTCTCTAACATATACTCTGTTACACATTATATATATATCACGCTCTGTTATCTATGCTTTATGTATCATGCTTTCTGTGTTAGGCTCTCTGTGTTATGGTCTCTATCTTGCGCTCTTTGGTTCTTACACTCTGTTCCTTCCTTTTTCGTACGCTCTGTTTCTTACTCTGTTTCTTACTCTGTTTCTTTCTCTGTTTCTTACTCTCAGTTTCTTACGCTCTGTTTCTTACGCTCTGTTTCTTACTCTCTGTTTCTTACTCTCTGTTTCTTACTCTCTGTTTCTTACTCTCTGTGTATTACGCTCTGTGTATTACGCTCTGTGTATTACGCTCTGTGTATTACGCTCTGTGCATTACGCTCTGTGCATTACGCTCTGTGCATTACGCTCTGTGCATTACGCTCTGTGCATTACGCTCTGTGCATTACGCTCTGTGCATTACGCTCTGTGCATTACGCTCTCTGCATTACGCTCTCTGCATGACACTCTCTGTATTACGCTCTCTGTACCACATTCTCTGTACTACATTGTAAGAGTAGTTCAGAGAGTGTGTTGCAAAGAACATGGTACAGAAAGCGTGGTGCAGGAAGCGTGGTGCATAAAGCGTGGTGCATAAAGCGTGGTGCATAAAGCATGGTGCATAAAGCGTGGTGCATAAAGCGTGGTGCAGAGAGTCTGGTGCAGAGAGCATGATGCAAAAAGTATAATGCAGAGAGTATGGTGCACTATAAGTTGGCAATCGCTGATGATGATAAAGTGAGTGCAGGTGAGAACCAATCTGCAAACTCCAATTGGGTTGCTTACCTGAGGCATTGCCAACTTTTTCACATCTTTTCACTTTCTATACATTCTGTCTGGCGCTCTCTGTCTGGCGCTCTCTGTCTGGCGCTCTCTGTCTGGCGCTCTCTGTCTGGCGCTCTCTCTTTGGCGCTCTCTGTCTGGCGCTCTGTCTCTTACGCTCACCCTCTGTACTACATACACCCTCTGTACTACATACACCCTCTGTACTACATACACCCTCTACTACATACACCCTCTGTACTACATAACACTCTGTACATACACTCTGTACATACACTCTGTACATACACTCTGTACATACACTCTGTACATACACTCTGTACATACACTCTTTAACACACTCTCTGTACCATACTCTCTGTACCACACTCTCTGTAATACACAATCTCTTTACATACTCTCTATACACACTTCCTATATTACTCGCTCAGCATTATGCTCTCTTTAATTTATTACACACTTTCTAGCACATTTCAATACTTTGTTGTAGAGTACGTTTGACATCCTCAACCTCTCCTTCCACCGTCCCTTCAATGCTGCAATCGCTCCTCTGCTTCTCTTTGCACCGTCCTTTCAATAATGCACTCTCTACTCACCTTCTCCCTGCACCGTCCCTTCAATAATGCACTCTCTGCTCAGCTACCCATTGCATTGTCCCTTCACTGCTGCACTCTCATCAACTTCTCACTGCATCATCCCTCCACTGTGGTGCTCAGAGCATAAGGCAAAGAGCATAGTGCAGAGAGCGTTGTACAGAGATCTAGAGAGAATAAAGATAACATTAGCCAAATTGAAAAGATAACTTTTCACAAACTGTACAAAAAAAAGCATATTGAAACAACTTCATGCACAGTAGTGCATATCGCTGCAGGAAGACACCACGGGCCATGTTGGACCTACAAATGAGATAAAAAACATAAGATTAGCCTAAAAAAACAAAATGGCTTACTTTTACACGGAAACAACAGCAACATACATACCCGTCTGAAGCGCTCCGTGCACAGCGGTGCACATCGCTGCAGGAAGACGCCACGGGCCATGTTGGACCTACAAAAAAGATAAGAAACATAAGATTATTAAAATTGAAAAGATAGCTCACCTCAATCTGCAAAAGAGCCGCGGATCAGAACAACTCAGTGAATAGTGGTGCACATCGCTGCAGGGAGATGCACGGGCAATGTTGGACCTAGAAAAACGAAAATATACCTTTTCCAAATAAATTTGAAAAGAAACAAAAAACATACATACCGTTCAAAGGAGTACTAAGCAACTTCTTTCAGAGAGGGTCAGAGCAAAATGGCCTTTACATATCTACAGCCATTTTCAGAGTTCGGTATGTGCTGGGTCTGTGCTTTTGTTGTTCTGAGCAACACATAACGACACTCACTGTCTAAAGAACAGCAAAACTTAAAGGCCCCCAAATACACTCTCTATTATGATCTCTGTATTATGCTCTCTGTATTAAACTCTCTGTACAATGCTCTCGAGACTACGCTCTCTGGACTACGCTCTCTGGACTACGCTCTCTTGACTACGCTCTCTGTACAATGCTATCTGTACAATGCTATCTGTACATAGACCCGCTGTAGTACATACACCCTCTATACTACATACACACTCTATACTACATACACCCTCTATACTACATACACTCTCTGTACATACAATCTTCATACACAATCTCTAAAACACACTCTGATACACATGATATGTATTACGCTCTGTTATCTATGCTCTCTGTATTATACTCTCTGTGTTATGCTCTATGTGTTATGCTCTGTCTTACGCTCTCTGTTTCTTACACTCTGTTTAGCACACTGTTTATACACGCTCTCTAACATATACTCTGTTACACATTATATATATATCACGCTCTGTTATCTATGCTTTATGTATTATGCTTTCTGTGTTAAGCTCTTTGTGTTATGGTCTCTATCTTGCGCTCTTTGTTTCTTAAACTCTGTTCCTTACGACCTTTTCTTACGCTCTGTTTCTTACTCGGTTTCTTACTCTGTTTCTTACTCTGTTTCTTACTCTGTTTCTTACTCTGTTTCTTACTCTGTTTCTTACTCTCAGTTTCTTACGCTCTGTTTCTTACTCTCTGTTTCTTACTGTGTTTCTTACTCTGTTTCTTACTCTCTGTTTCTTACTCTCTGTTTCTTACTCTCTGTTTCTTACTCTCTGTTTCTTACTCTCTGTTTCTTACTCTCTGTGTATTATGCTCTGTGTATTATGCTCTGTGTATTACGCTCTCTGCATTACGCTCTCTGCATTACGCTCTGTGCATTACGCTCTGTGCATTACGCTCTCTGCATTACGCTCTCTGCATGACACTCTCTGTATTACGCTCTCTGTACCACATTCTCTGTACTACATTGTAAGAGTAGTTCAGAGAGTGTGTTGCAAAGAACATGGTACAGAAAGCGTGGTGCAGGAAGCGTGGTGCATAAAGCGTGGTGCATAAAGCGTGGGGCAGAAAGCGTGGTGCAGAGGACTGGTGCAGAGAGCATGATGCAAAAAGTATAATGCAGAGAGTATGGTGCACTATAAGTTGGCAATCGCTGATGATGATAAAGTGAGTGCAGGTGAGAACCAATCTGCAAACTCCAATTGGGTTGCTTACGTGAGGCATTGCCAACTTTTTCACATCTTTTCACTTTCTATACATTCTGTCTGGCACTCTCTGTTTGGCACTCTCTGTCTGGCGCTCTGTCTCTTACGCTCACCCTCTGTACTACATACACCCTCTGTACTACATACACCCTCTGTACTACATACACCCTCTGTACTACATACACCCTCTGTACTACATACACCCTCTGTACTACATAACACTCTGTACATACACTCTGTACATACACTCTGTACATACACTCTTTAACACACTCTCTGTACCATACTCTCTGTACCACACTCTCTGTAACACACAATCTCTTTACATACTCTCTGTACACACTTCCTATATTACTCGCTCAGCATTATGCTCTCTTTAATTTATTACACACTTTCTAGCACATTTCAATACTTTGTTGTAGAGTACGCTTGACATCCTCAACCTCTCCTTCCACCATGCCTTCAATGCTGCAATCGCTCCTCTGCTTCTCTTTGCACCGTCCTTTCAATAATGCACTCTCTACTCACCTTCTCCCTGCACCGTACATTCACTAATGCACTCTCTGCTCAGCTACCCATTGCATTGTCCCTTCACTGCTGCACTCTCATCAACTTCTCACTGCATCATCCCTCCACTGTGGTGCTCAGAGCATAAGGCAAAAAGCATAGTGCAGAGAGCGTTGTACAGAGATCTAGAGAGAATAAACATAACATTAGCCAAATTGAAAAGATAACTTTTCACAAACTGTACAAAAACAGCATATCGAAACAACTTCATGCACAGTAGTGCATATCGCTGCAGGAAGACACCACGGGCCATGTTGGACCTACAAAAAAGATAACAAACATAAGATTAGCCTAAAAAAACAAACATGGCTTACCTCTGAACGAAAACAACAACATACATACCCGTCTCAACAGCTTCGTGCACAGTGGTGCACACGGCTGCAGGGAGACGCCACGGGCCATGTTGGATCTACAAAAAGACAAAAAAAAAATAAGATTATTGCAAAAGAAAAGATAGCTTACCTCAAACTGCAAAAGAGCCGCGGATCTGAACAACTCAGTGAATAGTGGTGCACATCGCTGCAGTGAGATGCACGGGCGATGTTGGACCTAGAAATACGAAAATATACCTTTTCCAAAAAATTAGTAAACTAAAAAAAACATACGTACCGTTCAAAGGAGTACTGAGCAACTTCTTTCAGAGAGGGTCAGAGCAAAATGGCCTTTACATATCTACAGCTATTTTCAGAGTTCGGTATGTGCTGGGTCTGTGCTTTGGTTGTTCTGAGCAACACATAACAACACTCACTGTCTAAAGAACAGCAAAACTTAAAGGCCCCCAAATACACTCTCTATTATGATCTCTGTATTATGCTCTCTGTATTAAACTCTCTGTACCACACTCTGTACAATGCTCTCTGGACTACGCTCTCTGGACTACGCTCTCTGTACAATGCTATCTGTACAATGCTATCTGTACATAGACCCGCTGTAGTACATACACCCTCTATACTACATACACACTCTATACTACATACACCCTCTATACTACATACACTCTCTGTACATACAATCTTCATACACGATCTCTAAAAGACACTCTGATACACATGATATGTATTACGCTCTGTTATCTATGCTCTCTGTATTATACTCTGTGTGTTATGCTCTATGTGTTCTGCTCTGTCTTACGCTCTCTGTTTCTTACACTCTGTTTAGCACACTGTTTATACACGCTCTCTAACATATACTCTGTTACACATTATATATATATCACGCTCTGTTATCTATGCTTTATGTATTATGCTTTCTGTGTTACGCTCTCTGTGTTATGGTCTCTATCTAGCGCTCTTTGTTTCTTACACTCTGTTCCTTACGCCCTTTTCTTACGCTCTGTTTCTTACTCTGTTTCTTACTCTGTTTCTTACTCTGTTTCTTACTCTGTTTCTTACTCTGTTTCTTACTCTGTTTCTTACTCTGTTTCTTACTCTCAGTTTCTTACGCTCTGTTTCTTACTCTCTGTTTCTTACTGTGTTTCTTACTGTGTTTCTTACTGTGTTTCTTACTCTGTTTCATACTCTGTTTCATACTCTGTTTCTTACTCTGTTTCTTACTCTGTTTCTTACTCTGTTTCTTACTCTGTTTCTTACTCTGTTTCTTACTCTGTTTCTTACTCTCTGTTTCTTACTCTGTTTCTTACTCTCTTTTTCTTACTCTCTGTGTATTATGCTCTGTGTATTATGCTCTGTGTATTATGCTCTGTGTATTATGCTCTGTGCATTACGCTCTGTGCATTACGCTCTGTGCATTACGCTCTGTGCATTACGCTCTCTGCATTACGCTCTCTGTATTACACTCTCTGTACCACATTCTCTGTACTACATTGTAAAAGTAGTTCAGAGAGTGTGTTGCAAAGAACATGGTACAGAAAGCGTGGTGCAGGAAGCGTGGTGCATAAAGCGTGGTGCAGAAAGCGTGGTGCAGAGAGTCTGGTGCAGAGAGCATGATGCAAAAAGTATAATGCAGAGAGTATGGTGCACTATAAGTTGGCAATCGCTGATGATGATAAAGTGAGTGCAGGTGAGAACCAATCTGCAAACTCCAATTGGGTTGCTTACGTGAGGCATTGCCAACTTTTTCACATCTTTTCACTTTCTATACATTCTCTGTCTGGCGCTCTCTGTCTGGCGCTCTCTGTCTGGCGCTCTCTGTCTGGCGCTCTCTGTCTGGCGCTCTCTGTCTGGCGCTCTCTGTCTGGCGCTCTCTGTCTGGCGCTCTCTGTCTGGCACTCTCTGTCTGGCGCTCTGTCTCTTACGCTCACCCTCTGTACTACATACACCCTCTGTTCTACATACACCCTCTGTTCTACATACACCCTCTGTACTACATACACCCTCTGTACTACATACACCCTCTGTACTACATACACCCTCTGTACTACATACACCCTCTGTACTACATACACCCTCTGTACTACATACACTCTTTACATACACTCTTAACCACACTCTTAACCACACTCTCTGTACCATACTCTCTGTACCACACTCTCTCTAACACACAATCTCTTTACATACTCTCTGTACACACTTCCTATATTACTCTCTCAGTATTATGCTCTCACACTCTCTATACACACACACACAGTCTAACACGCTTTAAACGCACAAAATCCACACAACACTATTTACGACAATAAACTACATAATATTAAGTACATGCTTATAGAAAAAAACTATAGTACAAATGCAACTCACTATTATTTATGACTTGCTCAAAAATACAAATACACTTTACTAAACACTTTCATTACCTTACCTTCTTTCTTGTAATACAATACATTAATAAATACTATTATTAAAAGTACTAACTAATGCATTTTTCTCATTTTTCATAGGTTGCCAATTATTCCTTACAAGATCACAAGTTGCTAATTGCGTGTCCAAACAACATCGAGGTAAAAGTACATAACTGTTTTTGTTTCTCTATCCACTTGTAACAGTAAAAAGAATTTTAACAACATCAAATAGTATAGATCTATAAACAAGATAACATAACTCATTTACTCTCTATATATACATATATATATATATATATATATATATATAGATATATATGTGTGTGTGTGCATGTATATAGATATATTTATATATATATATATGTTTATAGAATAGCCTACTTAAAGTAAAAATAAAAATACTCTAGTATAAATAAAAGACCTAAATATTATAAAACTAATACTTACAAGATTACTAGGAAAAAAATAGGCTAGAAATTAAAAGCTATAAAAATAAATCTCATTAATAACTATAATATAAATATAGCAATTTGCCAGTAAACTGTAACTATATACAAATAGAACATAGTCAATATACTCTTTAGACAAGAGTTTAAGAAAACAAAATCAGTGTAGCAATAAATATGATCCAAATACTGCAAGCAGATTATCATCAGGGGCATTTAAGATTTTCAAGTAATTCAAGAGGGAGACAATGTTTACCAAATAGCACATTTGCTATTATACACAACTATAGCAAAGTTGCAAATACATGGACTAAAGAAGATTTACATCACATTATGGACTTAGGTGAAGCTTTATACACAGATATGCATTCAATTAATTGTCAAATACTTATGCATCCAGACGAATTGCCTAATTTTATACAACACAATAACACTATCTATGCACTTAAGCTTAAAGAACCATCATATGGAGACATATTGAAACATTTTGACCCATCAACACCAACATTAATAACAACATTAAAAGCTGCACTAGATTGCAACTCAGGTGTTTTACTTTGCATGGAAAAGTATGTTATTTCTATTATAAACAATAACAATTCATACTTTGTATTTGATTCACATAGCCGCGATAACACAGGAATGCCTCACCCAAATGGAACATGTATTACTATACAAATACCATTTGAAAATCTTCTAGACTACATAACTAAGCTTGCACATAGCATTAAAGGTCCAAATGATAATTGCGTGCCATATGAATTAACTCCTATAAATATAACTACTATTAAAAAAGATACGCTTCAAAAAGCAATAGTCAATAATGAACAAAATAGAAATTCGATACCAAGAAAATATATATATGTGCATTCTACTGAAGCATGTTCTAATTTTTTTACACACGCCTTTCTGACACGTATAGAAAGAGCAAAAAATATCATACGTGAAGCAAAAATCAGAACCTTTACTAATGTAGAACAGCCATCAACATCATTAGCTAATACTCTTAGTACAAGATCAGATCCAAATGCATTTTCAACTCCTACAACACGTACAGAACTAACTACGACTAACAGCCATCACATAGATCCACCACAATATACTACTACACCACAGAATAATACTACAACTAACACATATGCTAGTATAGTTAGAAAAACACTTCACCAAAATAGCATAAACAAACATTTAGAAAAACAAACATCACAAGGTAATTTACATGCCAACACATATACAGATAGTAATGATCATGTTTATAAACGTATTCCTGTAAGTAATACAATAATAATTCCTGAAAATAGGGCCAATAGCATATTGACTAAAAGTCTAACAGACACAAATAGAGACCGAAATAATGATAATTTGGCACAAACTCCACAAAATATAGATACGGTTAATAGAACACAGGAGCATAAACAAAACACCATTGAAAACACATCTCAATATTCACAATCTCTAACAATGAGTCTATTTGCTATACTACACAACTACTGTAAACCAGCATCTACTTGGGACACTTTAGATGTTAATTGTATAATGGATCTTGGAGATGCTTTATATACTGAAATGCACTCTCTTAATAACGATAATTGTGAACTACTACATAATTTACCTAATTACATAGTTCACAATAACATAATATATTCGACTAAGCTGAAAAAAAACTTTCAAGGTGAGATAAATGAAGAAAACAAAAGTAAAAATGCTAAATTAATGTCAGCATTAACTTCAACAATTAATTTAGAAAATGGTGTTTTAATCAGTATAGAAAATAATGCAATTTCTGTATTTAAAAATAACCATTCTTACTTTATATTTGATTCACATAGCCAAGATGAAAAAGCAATACCACATCCTAATGGAACATGTATTGCTATAGAAATAGAATCTATTAATCAACTTATCCAATACATCATAAAGTTACCTAATAAAGGAAGACTAACACATTCACAAAGTATTAGTTTACAATTAACTCCTGTAAAAATTATAACAATTAGCCGGAAATCCCTTAACGCAACACTAAAAAACAATAGCGATAATAAAATGAAGTCTAAAAAAAACATATATGTCCATACTACACAAGTATTGGTAAATGCATTAACACATATTACAACTACAAACATACAAGTCAGAAATACAAGTACAAACACAGTAAACAGCAATAGTCAAGCAAATGAAGAGCTTTTAACAACACACAGTAATGTCACTGCCGACATAACTAATAGCAATGACAATGTCATAACTGTATCATTTACACATAGTGATCAATTACAAACACAAACTAGTAGGGTACAGGCGCAAAAAAGTAACAGGAAAAGAAAGCATATACAAGAAGCAGAAAATTCAGATTACACTGATACTAATATAAGGTTAGAAACAACAACTGAAATAATAAGTAGATTCCATGCCCAAATAAGATATGGTCCGGAGTATGCTTGCACTATTTGCAATCAATTATGGCATAAACAGAATTTAGTCAAAACACACAGTATTACAAAGAAAGCAAAATTCTTAGAGTGTAACATTAGCAAATTCAAAACTGATGAGATATGTAAAACATGTTACACATATATCAATAGCAACAAAATACCCCCTTGTTCTTTTTATAATGGTATGACTTTTCCTAATATTCCAGCAGCTTTACAGTTGCATAATTTAGAAGAAAGATTAGTATCACCAAGAATACCTTTTTTACAAATTAGAGCACTACCACGTGGGTCCCAAAAATCTCTATCAGGTGCAGTAGTTAATGTACCTGCAGATGTTATGACAACTGTTACTGTTTTACCTAGGCAAGTTAATGATAACATGACGATTCCCATTAAATTAAAAAGAAAATTAAGTTACAAATCTTATACACATTTTGAGAATGTGAGACCTAATAAAGTTAAAAACGCTGCAATATATTTAGCAAGTACTAGCAATATGTTCAAAGAATATGGAGTCACCATTAATCCAGATTGGCAATATACACCAGCAAATATAACACCTTGTAATGACACTTCTGATACTAACGATACATCAGATTCTGAAGACAACATAGCAGCAGGGAATTTAGATACTATGTTAACGAATGAAACTATAACTACAGAAAATACTAATATTTTAAATTTAGCACCTGCAGAACATAACACACCAAGAGGTCTATATGAAGACATAGATTCTGAATATTTAGCTTTCCCTACAATATTTTGTGGCAAGCGAAGGCTAACAAATAAAGAAAGGCATGTACCAGTACATTACAGCACAATTTGTCAATGGGAATTAAGGAGTAATGATAAAAGAGTAGCAAAGTCTATAACTAATGTTTTCTTTAAATTGACTAAGTTGCGCATAAAGCAAATACATAGCAAAATATATATCTCCCTTAGGAAATACTTTAATAATGGCCATGTTATAACTGCAAAAGACATCAAACAAAAATTAGACAAAATTCTACAATTTAATGAGGGGTACAAAATACTTAAAACTGTACGTAGTTCACCACCATATTGGGAGCAATGCAAAAAAGATTTATTTGCTATGATCAGACAATTAGGGATACCAACTTTCTTTCTGACTTTATCAGCTGCTGAAACAAAATGGTATCATTTAATTAACATCTTATTGCGTAGTGAAAACCAAAAGGAATGTACAAAAGAAGAATTTCAAAATATGTCATGGGAAACAAAATGTGCATTAATACAACAAAATCCTATAACTTGTGCAAGACATTTTGACTTCCAAGTTAGAAAACTATTTAATTGTATACTATTACATGAAAGTAATCCAATCGGCAAAATAATAGATTACTTTTATAGAGTAGAATTCCAACAACGAGGATCCCCACATATACATGCCATAATATGGATCGAGAATGCCCCACAATATGAAACTTCTGAACTCAATAAAGTTATTACTTTTATCAATAAGTATGTAACATGTGCAAAAACTCAAGATCCAAATATAGAGTCTTTATTACCGCTCCAAAAGCACGGCCATACAAAGAATTGTCGTATTAAACATAAAAGAACATGCAAATATCAGTACCCAAAATATCCAATGCCAGAAACGTATATATTAGAACAATTAGAGCTAGACAAAACAGATCAAGAACTCCTTCAGCAAATTGAACTAATACATCTAACGATGAACTCACAAGAATTTCAAAATTACACTTTTAGTCAGTTTTTAGATTCAATGCAACTAGATATAAAACAGTATCTTAAATGTATACAATCAATTATTGAAAAGAAAACTATTTTTCTACAAAGAACACCTGCTGAATGCTTTATTAATAACTACAATCCTACAATTTTACAAGCATGGCAAGCAAACATAGATATACAATACATCTTAGATGCATATGCCTGTGCTGTATATATTGTTTCATATATTAGTAAATCTCAACGTGGAATGAGCAAAATAATTGCACAAGCTGCAAAAGAAGTATATCACAATCCAAGTATAAAAGAACAACTCAAGCATATAGGTAACAAATTCTTAAACTGTACCGAGATAAGTGCACAAGAAGCTGCCTATCTCATACTTCAAATCCCTTTACGAAAAAGTTCGAGATCTTTTGTATTCATTAATACAAGCCCACAAGAAAAGAGGACATACCTATTAAAAGACATTGAGGCTATAAATTTATTGCCAGATACTTCTAATAACATTCAATATGAAAATATTATAGTAAAGTACAGCAAACGCCCTGAAATATTAGAAACATGTACATTAGCTGACTATGCATCTATGTATGATGTTAAAAAAAAAAAAAAAAAAAAGAATAAAGAAACCGACCATGAAAATTTTCTGGCAGAAAATAACTTTTATAGCTCAGATGAGGAAGAACTTGAGATTAATCTGCAAAATGAAGAAATAGAAGTAGACTACGCAAAACGCAAAAAACAAAAAATAATTCGATATTGTAGATTTAACAAAAACAATGACTCCGAAAATTATTATAGAGAATTGATAATGCTTTATTACCCATGGAGAGTTGAACATCAAATAATTGGTCAGAAAGAAACATATTATGAACGCTATCTAGAAATTCAAAGCACAATTGACTATTATCATAATAAATATAATAAAACATTAACAACAAACGACAATGAAAATAGTACATTAGATCCATTACTTATACCTCCCACAGAAATAGAAAATGATGACAACATATGTCCAGAAATACAAGCTAATGAACAAATAATCTATGACTTATCATTCGATTTAGGAATTAGAAGTACAACTATTGAAGAAGAACTAACAAATAATTTAATACCAAATGAGCAATATAACAGTATAATGCAAAATCTTACCAATGAGCAACTTAACTTTATATACCATCACTTACATTGGATCAAAACAAAAGATACACCCTGCTACACATTTTGTACAGGTGGTGCAGGAGTTGGTAAAAGCTTCCTTATTACTGCGCTTTACCAAACATTACTACGATACTACAATACTAAAGCAGGAGAAAATCCAGACAACATATATGTATTGCTTACAGCTCCAACGGGCAAAGCAGCACATAACATTCATGGTAAAACACTACATAGTACTTTTAAAATACCTGTTTCGCAAACACTAGATCACAAACCACTAACTCATGAGAACAGGAGCACACTACAAAACCAATTAATGCATCTAAAAATAGTAATAATTGATGAAATCTCAATGGTAGGAGCAAATATATTCAATTTCATACATAATAGACTACAAGAAATAAAAATGTCTAACCTCCCTTTTGGTGGTGTATCAATTTTAGCAATTGGAGATTTTTATCAATTAAAGCCAGTATTTGACCCATACATTTTTGAAACTTCTAAATATTCATACAGACCATTAAGTACTAATCTATGGCAAGAACATTTTAAGTTATTTGAGTTAACTAAAATAATGAGACAGCTCAATGACTTACCATTTGCTGAACTACTAAACAGATTACGAGAAGGAAAACAAACTACTGAAGATATAATACAGATACAAACACGAGAATTAGAACCACCAGAAAACATTATCAAAACTATACCTTACATAATGGGAACTAACAATGAAGTTAATAGCATTAATAGTGCAGTTTTATTGCAACATATACAACATTACCCAGTTTACACAGCAACAGCAGTAGATACAGTTGCATCTGACTTAACTGAAATTGTTAAAAAGAAAATTCTTAGTCAATTGCCTACAGACTCAACAAAAACAATGGGCCTGCCATTCGTTGTCCATATTGCCTTGAAATTAAGATATGATCTAACTAGCAATATTAATGTTAATGATGGATTAACTAATGGTGCTACAGGCATAGTTGAATTTGTAGAAACAATAAATAACACCCCTAATGTTATATGGATTCATTTTGATGATGCAAATGTTGGTAAATATACAAGGCAGGAAAATAAACACATATATAACACTAACATTTTGCCTACTTGGACACCAATACATGCTATATCGCGCCATTTCCAATTTACCAAAAAATTTATCACCATTATACGCAAACAATTTCCCCTACGACAATCATCTGCACGTACTATACATAGAACACAAGGAGCTACTATTGAACCACTTTACATACACTTTAACAATAGCAAAGTACATCATATGCATTATGTGGCTTTAAGCAGAGCAAAATCATTAGCTAACATATATATTAAAAACTTTAACCCTGACAAAATAGCTGTCCATGCTAAAGTACATGACGAAATGACAAGACTTCGAACAGATATGCTATTGCAAATATCTGTACCACAATTATGTAACTACAGCCAAATGTGTAATTTGATAGTGCAAAATATACGTTCACTGCAAAAGAATTACACAGCTATAAAAGCAGACACAAATCTAATGAATGCAGATATTCTATGCTTCACTGAAATAAACACTACTAGACCAGCTGATAGCAATACTTTCTTAATAGAACAGTACCATCTATTAATATTTGACAAATTCCACCATCAAGTAACAAACCATGGCATAGCAATTTACTACAGGAAAAATATTTTTTTAATTCCTATATATGAAACACAACACGAAATTGACATTCTACATTTTACTCTGCAGCTTAATAATTGCAACTACTTATTTGTTATACTATACAAACCACCACATGTACACATACAAATACTATTACAAGTTTTAAGTACAATATTGAACTTTTACCCTAATTATAATTACTGCATAATGGGTGACTTCAACATAGATCTAACACAAACATCACAAAATGCTGACATACTGCGACAATATATGGTAAACGAATTCAAATGTGAACAGAAAGTAACAGAATATACAACTGACTACAAATCGACTTTAGATCATATCTATAGTAATGTAAACTTAAGTCACTATGGTATATTAGAGTCATATTATAGTGATCACAAAGCTTTATGGGTTGCAATTTAGTAAGCATGGTGTATATATATGGGTGTATAAATAGTTCGCTATCTTTATGTGGCTAAAGCAATATTTATGTTAAGTACTAACTCAGTGGCTTTCTATGGGTATATATGTAGCTCTGTATATGTGTTGATAGCTCTCTGTGTGTATGGCTGTCTCAGAATATGGAAGTTTATGGATGTATCAATATGTAGTGCTCTATATGTATGTCTGAGTGATACACTTTATCTGTGTGTGGTAGACTCTCTCTCTATATATACCTCACTCGCTCTCTCCCTATCACTTTCTCTCACTAACTCTCTCTCACTACATCACTCACTCTATCTCACACACTACTTGACTCGCTAACTAACTCATTCACTCTCTCTAACTCACTCTCTATCTCACTACTCAACTCTATCTAAATAACAGCAACACAATAACACTACTTCACTAACTCTCACTCAATAGCTCATTAAATAACTGTTGCTACATACATCACTCTCTTGCTACATCACTCTCTAACACACTATCTCACAACTTCACTCTCTACCTCACTACATCACTGTCTCTCACTACATCACTCTCTCTCAATTTCACTCTCACTACATCACTATATCACGCCTCGCTCTCTCTAAAGTTCAGTCACTCAATAACTCACTAACATAATCACTATCTCACTAACACACAAATTCTATCTCTTTACCTCACTACATCACTCTCTCTCAATCTCACTTCATCAGATTGACAATCTCTTTATCACACTAAATAACTCCCACTCTCTATGACTAACGCACTCTTATATCACTAACTCACAACATCACTCTCTGTTTATATCTCTACATTCGTAAGCATCACTACCTAACTCTTTCAATACTTCACTCTGTCTCTCACTACCTCACTCTCTATCTACCTAACTCTCTCTCACTACATAACTCTCTCTATTTAATAAGCCACTTATATAATTTCATAGGTTACTTTATGTTACTTCAAGATAAAGTACAATGTATTCAACAGTTATATTCAAAATGTATACTCACAATTTATTCTCATTTCAGATGATTTCTATACAAGAAATTAAGATGGGCAAACAAGATGAGAGCAAACCTTATCAAAAGGCTATAAAAGCAAACATTGTAACATGTTCTCAAAAAACAAACTACCAAAATGCTAAGAAAGAAAACAAAATCTTATACCACCTTGCCCTAGCAGATGAAAGTGGTACAATAAAAGCAACATGCTATAATGACGATTTTTACAATCAAACAAAACAAGGACATGGAATTATTATAAGAAATTTTCTAGCAAAGAACAATGTTGTACTTTTAACGAAAAATACTAAAATATCAAGGATGATACCTTTAACGCTTACTAGTGAGATTCTGGACGAAGCTAAAAATATACTAGAACCACCAGCTCCACCAGTATCACCGATTAAAACAATAAGACAAGCAAAATTAAGGACATTGATGAGCATAACAGGGACAATATCCGAGGTATGTTAAGAAGTACAACACCAACTCTATTCAAACATGCTCTCTGCCCCACACGATCTGGCCCCACGCTCTCTGCCCCCACGCTCACGCTCTCTGCCCCACGCTCTCTGCCCCCGCGCTCTCTGCCCCCGCGCTCTATGCCCACGCGCTCTCTGTCCCCGCGCTCTCTGCCCCCGCGCTCTATGCCCCCACGCGCTCTCTGCCCCCGCGCTCTCTGCCCCCGCGCTCTCTGCCCCCGCGCTCTCTGCCCCCGCGCTCTCTGCCCCCGCGCTCTCTGCCCCCGCGCTCTCTGCCCCCACGCGCTCTCTGCCCCCACGCGCTCTCTGCCCCCACGCGCTCTCTGCCCCCGCGCTCTCTGCCCCCGCGCTCTCTGCCCCCGCGCTCTCTGCCCCCGCGCTCTCTGCCCCCCGCGCTCTCTGCCCCCCCGCGCTCTCTGCCCCCCCGCGCTCTCTGCCCCCCCGCGCTCTCTGCCCCCCCGCGCTCTCTGCCCCCCCGCGCTCTCTGCCCCCCCGCGCTCTCTGCCCCCCCGCGCTCTCTGCCCCCGCGCTCTCTGCCCCCACGCTCTCTGACACCACGCTCTCTGCCCCCACGCTTTCTCTTCAACACACTCTCTTCACAAAAATATGTCTGCACCGCACTCTGTCTGCACCGCACTCTGTCTGCACCGCACTCTGTCTGCACCGCACTCTGTCTGCACCGCACTCTGTCGCCACCTACATCACTAATAAAAACTAATATTTACTTTATCTTTTACAGGAAGAAGAAACTAAAAACATTTTTGTGGCAGGACAAGAAACAAAATTAAAATCTATTACAGTTATAGACACAACAGACTCTGTCAAAATAACATTATGGAGAAATGCAACAGAATTCCCAATAACACTTGGAACGTATGTCAAAATGACACACTTAACTGTCCACGAGTTTAACAATGAGAAAATGTTAAATACTACGCGGAATACACATATAGAGGTAAGTACTACCCACACGCTCTGCCCCACACTCTCTGCCCACATGCTCTCTGCCCCCACGCTCTCTGCCCCCACGCTCTCTGCCCCCACGCTCTCTGCCCCCACGCTATCTGCCCCCACGCTATCTGCCCCCACGCTATCTGCCCCCACGCTATCTGCCCCCACGCTATCTGCCCCCACGCTCTCTGCCCCCACGCTCTCTGCCCCCACGCTCTCTGCCCCCACGCTCTCTGCCCCCACGCTATCTGCCCCCACGCTATCTGCCCCCACGCTATCTGCCCCCACGCTATCTGCCCCCACGCTATCTGCCCCCACGCTCTCTGCCCCCACGCTCTCTGCCCCCACGCTCTCTGCCCCCACGCTCTCTGCCCCCACGCTCTCTGCCCCCGCGCTCTCTACACCACGCACTCTCTGCCCCCGCGCTCTCTGCCCCCACGCTCTCTGCACCACGCTCTCTGCCCCAACAGCTCTCCTCAACGCTCTCTGCCCCCACACTCTCTGCCCCCACGCTCTCTGCACACACGCTCTCTGCCCCCCGCGCTCACTGCCCCCCGCACTCTCTGCCCCCCACGCTCTCTGCCCCCCACGCTCTCTGCCCCCCGCGCTCTCTGCCCCCCGCGCTCTCTGCCCCCCGCACTCTCTGCCCCCCGCACTCTCTGCCCCCGCGCTCTGTGTATATGTAGATTTGAGTGCGTTTACCTGTATGTATGCAAAGCTCAATAAGTGGGTAGGTGTCTATGTGTGTTTCTTTAAGTGGCGCTATATGAGTAGAATTAACTCTCTATGTCTATGTAGATGCCTCAATATGTATTATACCTAAATCTATATCTTACAGCACTATCTATCACTACCGAACTCTCTCACTACCTCACTCTCTAACTCACTACATCACTCTCTATCTTACTACATCACAAATTCACTCTCTATCTATCTCACTGGCTCACTTTCTCTTACTCTCTATCTCACTCCCTCACTTTCACTACATAACTCGCAATATACCACACTCACTCTTTAACTGTAGATCTGTATCTTACAGCACTATCTATCACATCACTCTCTCACTACATCACTCTCAATATCACTACATCACTCTCTATCTTACTACATCACAAATTCACTCTATCTCACTACATCACTTTATCTCTATATCACTACATCTTTATATTACTTTCTATCTCACTACATCACTTTCAACACCTCACTCAAAATACAACTCGCTCAGTCTCTTCAAATCACTCTCGCTCTCTCACTACATCAATAAATATAACTCAAAACTCCACTCAATTTATCTCACTACCTCACTATCCTACAACATCTATCTCGCAAAATATCACAACTACACAATCTCCCACTAAATAAGTACATCACTCTCTCTCGCTCTCACTACCTCACTCTCTATCTTTAAAACTATCAGTTTCTATTTAACTTACCATCTGGACTACTACAATAACAGAATAATCACAATGCACACTATATGCCTCTATTAACAATTTTTTTTTACTTTGCAGGTAATAGAACCACCTTTGGAAAAAATAAATATTACAATATATGGGATTGAAAATACGACGCAAGAAAAATGTACACTAACGGTACACATTCAAGACACTGAACTTTTAAAATCAATGGACATCGAAAATACTATTATAATGGACTACTTCGATATACCTACAGACGTAGAAGACTTTAGTGAAGCTCTCATGCTAAAATTACCAAAAAATGTCAATGTTATATTTAAAAATGGCTCCATTATTGAAATAATCGAATAAAATTACTAAAATGTAATTTAAAGTGAACACTAATGCAAACTTTAAGAAATGTAAATCAAACTCTATATAAATTCTAATTAATAAAAATTTTTAAACACTTTTCAGTACTAATTATTTACAAACAACAACAATGTATTTGATCTTCTGAACTATCAATGCATATTTACAAATAGTCTAGGATTACCTCTGTATGTGTAAGTCAGTAGCTATGTATATCCTCACTCTATCTCAAACTCTCACTTTCACTGCCTCATTCTCTTCCCATCACAACGTCACTCACTCTCACTAATCTCACTCTATCAATATCATTAACTCACTCTTTCAACATCACTAATCCACTAAATATATATCACTAACTCACTACTCACACAATCAAAGACTCAATACCTCACTCACTAACACAATATCTATCTCACTACCTCACAAATACACTCTCTCTCTCTAACTCACTACTTCACTCACTCTATATCTCACTAATTCACTTTCAAAACATCTTTCACTACATCACTCTCTCTCAAGCTCACTACCTCACAACGTCACTCTCTGTTTCAATCTCACTACATATAACAACACTACACCTCACAAACTCACTCTTTAACTACCTCACTCTCTGTCACACACTACCTCACTCTATCTACCTCACTCTCACTACCTCACTATCTCCATTTGTATCACACAAAGACATTTTCACTGTTTCAATACATTACTCTATAGCTCACTACCACACAAACTCACTCACTGTTTACATCTCACTACTATAAAAGATTCCACTACCTCAATACCAAAATCTTGCACAAACTGACTTTTTCCTTCTCTCACTACCTCACTCTCCATCTACATCTTTATCACTACATAAATCTGTCTACTACACTATATTTATCTCAGTACTTCACTACCTCACAACTTCTCTCTCAAAAAATATAACTAATTCACTCTCTCACTACTTCACTCTCTCACTATAACTCACTACATCAATAACTCTATCTCACTACCTCACTCTTTCTATCACAGTAACTCACTTCTACTCTCTCTATCACTACCTCCCTATCTCACTAAATCACAACATCCCTCTCTCTAACTACCTCACTCTTTACTAACTCACTCTATCTCACTACATCACACTCTATCTACCTCACTCTCTCTCACTACCTCACTCTCTATTTCAATATCTCACTCTATCTTGCTACCTCACTCTCTCTCTGCTAATGCAATAAGTATCCCATATTTTGATTGAGAGGGGGGGAGGGGGGAATGGACGCCCACGGATTGTCAGAAACTTTGATGTGTGCACATAGGGAAGGATTATATAACTGCAAATGTGTATTATAACTTAGGCATCTAATGTGCTGATGGCCATAGTGCCAACACAAGTGTTCATTGTTTTAATGGCAGTACAGTATTAACACAGGGCAGAACGTGCTGCACTAAGAAAACGTTTGCTACAACCTGAAATGAACATCATAAAATTCATGCCTCCAAAGTTTCGAGGCTAATATGCAAGTAGATCACCTAGGCTAGTCTTTTAATTTTCATTCTGGGTCTTGTAGTCCTAGTTTTCTATTATAAAAATCAGGGGACAGCAAAAAAAATATGATCTATGTGCAGCACATATGTAGACAGAAAAAATTGAAAATTCTGCAAAAAAATTAGAAACAAGTTGCTAGGGAATGTCACTGCCTCATGATGCTTCAGTCAAATAAGTTTGCCTGCCTTTACAGCCCACTGTGACTATATTCTGTACAGGAAACAGCTACAAAAAAATGACCAGTGATATAAAATATTCAACTATTACTGTACTCCTTCCACCATCAATTGGATCAGTATGTTGCCAACTTTTCAGCTGTGCGCTATTTGGACATGGTCTGTTAAACTGACATCATTTTATGATGTCTTCACACATTAATGGTGCCTAACAGTCGGAGGAGGGAAGGGAAAAATAAGTCTATGGTGTGTTTCAATCTCACTACATATAACAACACTACACCGCACAAACTCACTCTTTAACTACTTCACTCTCTCAGTCACTCACTACCTCACTCTATCTACCTCACTCTCACAACCTCACTATCTCTATTTGTATCACACTAAGACACTTTCACTCTATTTAACTACATCACTCTATATATCACTAACACACAAACTCACTCACTGTTTACATCTCACTACCGTTAAAGACTCCACTAACTCAATACAGAACTCTTTCACGGACTCACTTTTTCCTTATCTCACTATTTCACTCTCTGTCTACCTCACTAAATAACTCAGTCTACTACACTATACTTAACTCAGTACTTCACTATCTCACAACTTCTCTCTCTAAAAATATAACAACTTCACTCTCTCACTACTTCAATCTCTTACTATAACTCACTACATCAATCACTATCTCACAACATCACTCTATGACAGTAACTCACTTTCAATCTCTCTATCACTACCTCCCTATCTCACTACATCACAACATCCCACTCTCTAACTACATCACTCTTTACTACCTCACACTCTATCTCACTACATCACTCGCTCTCACTACCTAACTCAATATTTCAATATCACACTCTATCTTGCTACCTAACTCGCTCTCTACTAATGCAATAAGTATCCCATATGGGGTTTTGGGGGGGGGGGGGGTGATGGACGCCCACGGATTGTCATAAAGTTTGATGTGTGCACATAGGGAGGGGTTATATAACTACAAATGTGTGTTATGAGTAAGGCATCTAATGTGCTCATGGCCATAGTGCCGACACAAGTGTTCATTTTTTTAATGACATTACAGTATTAACACAGGGCAAAACGTACTGCACTTACAAAACGTTTGCTACAACCTGAAATGAACAGCATAAAATTTATGCCTCCAAAGTTTCTAGGCTAATATGCAAGTACCTCACCTAGGCTACACTTTTACTTTGCATTTTGGGCCTTGTAGTCCTAGATTGATATAATAAAAAAAATGGAAAGCAAAAAAACTAGGATCTATGTGCTGATGAAATGAGGACCTAGAAAAATTAAAAGCTCAGCAAAACAAATAGGAAGAAGTTGCTAGTGAATCTCACTGCCTCATGATGCTTCAGTCAAATAATTTTGGATGCCTCTACAGCCCACTGTGACTATATTCTGAACAGTAAACAGCTAATAAAAAGTGAACAGGGATGTAAAAAATTCAACAATTAGTGTACTCCTTCCACCATCAATTAGATCAGTATGTTGGAAACTTTTCAGCTGTGCGCTATTTGAACAGGGTCTGTTATAATTGCATCATTTTCTGATGTCTTCTCACATTAATGGTGCCTAACAATAGGAGGAGGGGAGAGAAAATGAAGTCTGTAGTGTGAGCTGTGTCTCTTTGATTACAAGATTCATAAAGGTACACATTACTAACCACGCCTACTTCCTGCAAATCTGACACCACGGGTCCATTCAGGTGGATACAGCAGCATGTGCATGGGACATCTTGTAGTATGTGAACACTTAAACAAAAAATGTGGCTTCATATTAAAACAAAAAAAAGGAAGTTTTTACGTTGGGATCGGTGAGATTCTGATTTATGCTACAATCTACAAAGATTACATATAGGTGAGCAGAGGTAAACAACTGTAACTCAACCTGCTCTTTAGTACACCTAATAGCTATATCACAACATCACAAATTAACTCTCTCTATCTCACTACCTCGCAAATTATCTCTCTCACTACTTCACTCACTCTATATCTCACTAATTCACTTTCGCTACCTCTTTCACTACATCACTCTCTCTACACCTCACAAACGCACTTATTGACTACATCACTCTCTACCTCACTCTATCTACTTCACTCACTACCTCAATATCTCGATTTGTATCACACTAATACACACCACTCTATCTCACAACTTCTCTCTCTCAAAACATCACTACCTCACTCTCTTACTACCTCACTCTCTTACTACCTCACCCTCTAGCTCACAACTTCACTCTCTCTCTCTAACTCACTACCTCAATCACTCTCTTTCTCACTACCTCACTCTTTCTATCTCACTAACTCGCCATAAAAAGGCTGGGTGTCTATGCGCTTAAAAAGTTTCGAATAACATAACTCACTTTCACTCTCTTTCACTACCTCTCTCTCTCACTACATCACTCTATGCTTAGATCATTACCTCACAACATCCCTCTCCCTCCCTCACTCTTTCACTACCTCACTCTCCTATATACCTCACTCTCTCACACTATCTCACTCTCTCTCTATTTCAATACCTCACTCTCTCTCTTTCACTACCTCACTCTCTCTCTGCTAATGCAATAGGTATCACATATGCAAAAAAAGCTAATGCCGATAGAAATGCCAATGCCATTTATTTAGGGATACAAAAAAAAAAAAAAAATAAAGAGCAATACCAAAAGCTCTACATATAATATTGCCGAGACCATTGCATTGTAAATGCTTGTTTTAGAGGGCTCCCGGTGTGGAGACTTGCCCCCCCCCCCTTCTGGAGATCTCTCTCTTCGTTGGGGAGACCCTCCTCTGGTCTGAAAATGTTTTTCTCTGGGAGTTGTTTGCTTATTACCCTCCCACTTCTTCTTTTGAGAATTGAGATTATTTTTAATGAAAGTCTTTTCAGGATTTTCAGTTTGTTGGGGCTTTAGTGGTTTACCACCTAATCTGTCTCTACCTAATTCTTCAAGGGATTTTTCAATTATTCTGGCAAGTTCAAAAGGTTGGTCTGCTATTTCTGTTTCTTTTAGTTTTTGGCGGATTGTACTGTCATTTGTTAATTGAACTAGTTGCCTATATGCATTTGTTAATTCTTTAATTCGAACTAAAAGTTCTTCGCTAGACATTTTTTCCATGTCAGGATGTGGTTTGTATTGCTGGCTAGAACCGGCCATGTAGTTCCTGGTCAACCTAGTGGACCGAGCCTGGTAATGTGATTTTGATGTTTTAGGGCGCCATTAAACCAGAGCTCATGCTCTTGGTAAGTTATTGGAATTTCGATTTCCTCAAAAGGAGTGTATTCCGCTGGAGGTTCTCCTACTTTGTAGTAGTGGAATTCGTGTGTTACAGCATTTGCTGCAGGAAAATTTATCCATGAATAGAATACCTCTGTCTGCCGATACTCATGTGCCTCGACAACAAATATGACTGTACCACCACTTGATGATACTCTGTTTTCTATAAGTTTTATAGTTAAGGTTTCCCTTACATTTACCGGGATGAGTATTGCATCCGGTTGATCTTGTTGGAGACTTGTGTCTTCCGTCAAAAGTTGAGCCGCTAGTCTAGCTCTATCCCTTTTGTCGTCACTCTCTGTCATTTTGCTGACAGAAAGTTTGCAGAGCAAGTTTCAAGGAAACAAAGATTAGGTGCACAATATTTTGGAACACTGTATCCTTCAACGTTGACTAAACTAAAAACTAATACATAGGAATCTCTTCCTACTAAGTTTTGGCGGATATTAACCTTTTACCCACTCCAGACGTCTATTGGAGTTTTTACGGGAAAAAGGGGTCTGTGTGAAAAGCACAACGGAGTTACTCTAGTATCTAGCGTTAAATTATCGCCTTACCAAACGTTGGGCACCATGTAGTGTAGTTCCTATATTCCTTGCATTGGAATAACATAAACGATAGCTTAGACGTAGGACTGAGGTCGACTAGGTCTCTATTGAATATGTTAGACTTAATTGTGTGTGCCAGCTAGCTCAGAGGTAACTAGAAACTTTCTCGAATAAATAAGAAGGCATTTAGCTTTCCTGAATAGACAAGAAGGGATTAGCTTCTGACAACCATATCACATGACAACTTTGTTCCCCCTGCAATAAGGAATATATCTCTAGAGCCGCGGAAACAATAATAGCTATTTTACCTTTTCAATCGTGCATGCTTCGTTTCACCAGAAAATGCAAGAAATAGAGAGGGGCGTTTTCAATAAAAGGGTTATTTATTGAGCAGTCTTCTTTCTCATGCAAGAGAAATGAATTGCCACAATTGCAATACTTGTCATAAAGTACAGTGCGTACAGTAAAAGGAGTATTATGAAATAATACTGTAAAAGCATTTATATGGTTTCTAAGCCATATGATACTTAAAATGGATAAAATACATACAATGATAAAATAATGACTGAACGTACTCAACTGGTGTTTCTAAGATACGCCTACCCCAGTGTACCTAACCTAAGCCTAGTACGTGGGAAGGAGTAGATGAGTTACAGTTTTTTGCCAAGAATCTGAGTCAAGTTCGACAGCAAGCAAGATGGCTGCATAGTCTCCCGGCTCCGCTGACCTCCGTCTTTCGCCCGAAGATCTTGTCATCTATCCTGATATCCCGCCCCATATGAACTAATCTGCAGTCCGATGGAGCAATCCCGAGACTTTTCCGACATTGTGGAGTGGAGTAATGTCGAGGTTTGATTTGAGGCCTAACCCAGTCTGGAAGCCGGGGTCTCGAGTGCTGGTCCAGCCGGGTCCTAGTTGAACAACAGCGGGCCGGTGACGGCGGCAGGGTCCGGTCCATGGAACTTTCAACATCTTTTGGATTGCTTTCCTGCCGATCTACTGCCTGGTCCCGTATCGGACGTGAGGAGATGAGTGACGCCCGAGGCGGTGTGGCGGGGGTCCCTGACCCGGAGGCCTAGCGTTTGCATCGGCGGTGCCTTTGGGTTGGAGATTTGGCGCGCACTAGCGCATGTTGACGACCTGTCCCTCACGGTTCATCCCTGCTCCGACTAATCTTCCCCCAGGGAGGGCGACTCTCCGTGGGGATCACTATGCCTGATGTTATGCGGAACCCGGCGGAGCGGGCTAAGTGCGGCCCGTCATTGCGGTCAGTGCTGGCAGCCCTCGAGGCACTTCAAGTGACTATGGAGGCCCAGGCCTGTAATCTGATGTTGGCAGCGGATAGAATTAGAATATCGGGACCGGACCCTGACTCGTTGCCCGGGACCCGGCGGCCGGCTCAACTCCCGACAGACTCCCCAGCGGTGCATTTAGACCCGGTCCTTGGAGCTGTGCCTGCCCCTACAGAAGTGGAACTGATCGAACATGCTGAGATCGGCATTTCAACTATATGGTCGGAATCTTTGGTTTCGCAGATGGCGGAACATTTAACTGCTGTTCCCATTCTGGAAACTTTTGTCGGAACTGTGAACTGTGTTGGATTGTGTTGCACCCCCTTTCCAGCTGGTCCATCAGGATGGCGGATGGGACAGTGTCTGGCCCTGGAGTCGGGGAGGGGCATCGTTGGAACCGGCCGTCTACTTTGGGATTTGCCATCCTTTCTCCATCTAACAGACCATATTTCGGCAACTTCTGGGTATATTTTGACAATTTGATGATGGGGCTCTACTTATCGGAGGGAATCAGCAAATTTGATTGACGGGGCCAAGGCTGAGACTGTTGTTTGGGGTTTCACACGATGGTATCATCGGTAACGGGATTGCTTTACTAGGCCAACGGAGACCGGGCGGGTTTATAGTTTCCTCCGGTGTACTTTTCTATTGTGTTCTGCTCGATTGTGTCAGCTTTGTGGGGGATTCTCTGTTAAGGCGGTGGGGAGAGACCGGGAATGCGTACGATAAAGCCCTCCTCCATTTCTACTTTAGTGTAGGGGTTTAGTTCTTCTTTCTTTCTCTTTGTTCTTCCTATATTTCGGGTTTCAGTTACTTGGGGCGACAGGCACGCTGCTAGGGGGGTAGGCCGTAGTCATCTGCAGGGGTGCAGGGTGGGGGGTTGGGGGAGGGGAATTTTGTTTTTCCTTATTGTTTCTATGGCCTTTTTTCTCTTTCGTATCCTTCCTTTTGCCTTTTCTTTCGCTTCTTCCTTTTTCGGGTCAGCGAAGTGGTTCCACCCTTCTGTCAATTGTTGACTTTTCTTATCTGTGCCTATACTTTTCACGGTATTTCAGTATCATTGGGCGGGCGCTTAACTGGTGCGAACTGTGATTGTATGCTTGTTTATTCTGAATTGTATGCCTTAGCGCCACTGTCTTAAATAAGATCGATCTAATTGTGGAAATCCTACTATTTTGCCCGCCCTTTATGCGACTTTGTGATATTGTATGGCACCTGATCCTTCTATTTTTATATTGTAAAATGGAGCCTTTAGAATCCTGTCATTCGCATGGTATGCTCTATAGCCAGTTTTAATTGAAGTCGTGGTACATTCGCCTCCCGGGCGGCCGAGTCTTGTTCTAACTGACTTGCTGTGATGAACCTGATTAGCGGCCGGCCCTGGTGGTTGTAGGCCCATATTTTTAACTGGTTGAAGTATCAATAAAGGTTTTCCAAAAAATAATAGTAAATAAATAAAAGAATCTGAGTCAAGAATTCTCTATGGGTCTAATCAGCTCCGTACCTTAGGTATAGAATGGAGGAGGTCTTGTATCTCTCTCAGGACTCAATCTCCCAGCAACCCGCGAGGGTAACCAAAAAACACTGGAGCTGGATTTCTCGGCAAGAGAAAAGACAGCATCTCTCGAAGTGCGTCAGCAGGGAGGGTCGGCTTCCTTCGGCACTCGCATCAGCTGGGCGTCGGGCAAGTAGATAGCCGATCTGCTCCAAACCACTGTGTGTTGCTTAAGGCAGATGCTGGTATATTTATACCTTGAAGGTGTCGAGTTTGGTTGGACATAAGACGTCACTAAGAACTGGAAGTTTTTTCAGGACTCTCAGGAGTTCTAGGACAAATCAAAACAGAAGCAGGGGGAATTCCCAGGCTGCTGGAGACTTGGTTTGTTTAAGAACGCGTTGTGCTTCTAGGAGTCTATGGAAGTAGTCTTGCCGTATTTGGACTGCATTGGCTATGACTTAATATGGATATGATTCTTATGCCTTTGTAAGGATATGATTTATTATAACCACATAAAGGCATACATCGGGAATATCTAATTAGGGTCCTAGATACATTCACAACACTATAGGGGAAATTATCCCTACCCACTCCAGATGTCTTATGGAGTTTTATGAGTAGGGGTCTCTGAGAAAAGCACAACTGGGTTACTTCAGTATCTAGCGTTAAATTAGTGCCTTAGTTCCTATATCCCTGATAGGCTATGCGCATTGGAATAATATACACTATAGGTGTGGCTTAGGACTGAGGTCAGTATGCGTCTATCGAGTACATTAAACTTAATTATTTGTGTGCCAGCTAACTCATAGGTCACTAAAAACATCTTGAATAAACAAGAAGAGATTAGTTTCTGACAACCGCATAAACATGACAACTTTGTTTCCTTTAGAATCGGAACAGTCTCAGAATCATGGAAACAATAGATAACAGTTTCACTCAGTCAATCGTGCATGCTTCGTTTCTACAGAGTTTACACAGAAATAGGTAGACGGGCATTGCAATAAAAAAGGGTTTATTAAACAGTCCTATTTCTCGTGCAAGAGATATGAACTGCTACAATCGTAAGGCAGAATGCGAAGTATAATACGTACAGTGATAGCAGTAAGATAAAAAACTACTGAAATAGCATGGTTTGTAGCTATGAGATATATTCATAAAAATACATACATAAATAACACAGGCTAAAATGTGAATACTCGTCTGGTGCTTCTAGCTAGTTCTACCCCAGTGTACCTAACCTAAGTGTAGTACGAGGTAAGAAGTAGGTGCTGCTTTTCTATAGTCTAGTTTAGCAATAGTTAGGATTGGTGTTGCCAAGATTTGCCAAATGTCCCTCTAGGTTCTAGTCTGCGCCATACCTTAGAATGAGAGAGGTTGAAATCTCTTTCCGGGTCTCGATCTCTAACACCACGCAAGGGGAGTCAGAAACACTGGAGCTGGATTCTCTGCGAGGAGGATGCCAGCGTCTGGTCAGTGCATCAGGCGGGGACTTGAATTCCTTCCGAACTTGCAGTGGTGAGCCGTGCAAGTATGCAGCCGGTAGGTAGCCGTGCAGCTGAGCCGTAATCTGTCATGGAAAGTAAAGGTATATTTATACCTCGAAGGTGTTTAGGAATGCCAGTATTGATGTAAAAGTCGGGCAGAGGAATGTCATGAATGAACCCCTAAGGAATAGATGTTCCTGCATAATAAATGAGTTCTTGGAGAAATCAATGATCCAAGCAAGGGGCAGTCCTAAAGGCAAAAGAGTCTGGTTTTCCAAGAACTCGTTGTGACGTGGATGGACGGATCTAGGTGGCCATGCCTGTATTTGGTTAGCAAGGGTAATGCCTAAATAAGGGTTGGATTTCTTTTATTTTTTATTTTTTATTTTTTAATCTCATAGAGTTAATTACATTGACTTATATAAACTGTACAAAAAAACATGTTTATCCTTATAACATAATCCATTTCCTAAAAGAAAATCAAGTAGTAACGGATTTTACATAGACAACAGATTCATTGTGATGCAACTCATGATATTTTTAATCTACCCTGAGCAGCCAATTTGACATTGGGAGCCAACATTTCTTCCACCATTTATTAGCCAAATACCCTTTGCATTCATAAAGTGCTTGTTCCATTTTATAACTTGCAACTAAGCGAGCAAACCATTCTTGGTACAGAGGGGGCTCTAAGTCTTTCCATCTAGTTGCGACAATTAACCTAGCAACCGTCACGAAAATAAATAGATACCAATCTGATCTTGGTCCCGCCCAATACTATTTTCATGGCCCATCATAATAAACGAGGGTTTAGCTCAACCCTCTTTCCTAGTAGTTTTTCCCAAATGTTTTCCATTTCCTTTTTTAACGGTTCCAATTTGGAAAAGCCGTAAAACATATGTATTGCCTCTGCTGGGCCGATCCCAAACCTGGGACACTTATCGTCCTCCCTCTTTCCCCAAGTAAATAGTTTGGCGGGTGTAAAATATAAATTAAATATCGTATTGAAGTGTTGAGACTTTAAATTAGCTGATAGCAGCGTTTTTTTGACCTGCTCAAGTGACATATCTACATCCATATCCTCATTCTCTAATCTGCTGGCCCATTTCTTCTCTGTTCTTTCCATATCATCAGGGGCTTCATCCATCATAATACTACATATGTGTTTGATTCTACAAACCGTGGAATCTGTGCCATTAAGATAGCCTGTATATGTTTACCAATAAATCCCTTGATTTGGAGATATTTAAAATAGTGTCTGTCAGGGATTCCATACTCTCTCTGCAACCCAGGAAACAGATGTAATTCACCACTTACATAAATATCTCCCAATATCTTCAGACCTAGTTGTTCCCATTGTTTCTCAATTGTATCATAAAAGGCCAGGGGGAAGTAGGACAATCGCCAAACAGGTGTATACCTTCTAATTTTTCAATACTCATGTGTGTTTTAATTTTCCCCCATGTTTTCCAAGCATTCCTAATAATTTTAAATCACACCTTTTTGAAGTAACTAGGTTCAAGCTGATGGAGTAGTGTAATGTGTGTGTCTGGTAAAGCGCATTGCTACCCGGAGGCGTCCTGGCGCTATAGACCGCTGGGGAACCCATCCTGGCTTTCCCTGTGAGATGTTCCCTCCTGGGTATCTCCAAGGTGAAACCAGGCATCCCCGGCGTTTGTGGGGGGCCGTTGTGAAGATGAGGCAAGCTAATGCCCAGAGTTGCCGAGTGTGATCCCTGGTTAGAGTAGGCACCGAGGCGAGAATTATCGAGTCCGCTGACCCTGGTTCACGACCCTGCCGCGTCGGGGATTGAACCCTGGTCCCTGTCCGTCTTCTGCTTCCGGGTCTGCCGCCTCTAACCAGTGAGCCACACCACTCCACGAAGTAGTAAAAAGTCAAATACCCTCAATAATAAACGGGGGGAACATATACACAATAAGCCTATAGCTACTTCCCCAAGTGCCAGCTCATAGATTGTTGGGAGTTCCTCTGTTCCCGCAACTCTCTCTCTATTATCCCGTTCAAAGTGCAGTGTATTCATAAATTTCAGTAGCGCTGCCCAGTGATAAAAAGTAAGATTAGGAGCAGCTCACCCACCCCGTGTTTTTGGCAATGTCAGGAGTTTCAGGGATCTCCTAATCTTACCATATTGCCATATAAAGTTACTAAATATTGCATCTAGTGTTTTGATAATGAAGCCTTCAATTTCAACTGGAACTGCACTAAATAAATATTATATATTGGGGAGCATAACCATTTTAAGGACATTAATCCTCCTTATGATGGTCAGAAGCAATGAATTTATCCGTCTGAGATCCACAGATATTTTGTTGATCATTGGGTCAAAGCTGATTTTTGTCATTTGAGCTACTTCTGGGGTAATCTTGACCCCAAGATAGATGGCCGTAGAGACTCGCCTATTATCCTGAAAGTTAATATTATCACGGCATATTATTTGCGTCTTAGTTTTATTCAGCAGATATCCCAAGTCCTGTCCAAACTTGATAGCCATAGCCTCAATTTCCTTTACTGCCTTATCTGGATTTGATGTTAATACCGCAATATCATCTGCATAGACTAGCACTTTGGTGGCTTGATTCTCCATAATCTGTTGGATAAAATGGTCAATGTATAAGGCAAATAGGATTGGGGAGCAGAGACATCCCTGCCTTGTCCCCCTTCCTACTCTTATGCTCTCGGATTCCTTGCCCATCAGTTGGAGTTTTGAATATGGTGCCCTATACATTGCTTGGATTGCTGTAACAACTTTTGGACCCTTAGCATCTAGAACCCCCATATGTATTCCCATGCCGATCAAACTCCCTTTTCCGCATCCAGGAGGATCATAGCCAGATTGCTGTTGGTTTCTTTATCAAACAAAGCTACAACCTGCCTTATATAATCTGTTGTGTCCCTACCAGAATAAAACCATGTTGCCAAGGGGAAGCAAGGCTGGCCATTACCACCACCCCCCCCGAGGCAGCGTGATAGTATTTTGGAATAGACTTTTGTATCTGCATTAATCAACGAGATGGGTCTATAAGATGTAGGAAAATAGGGTGGTTTATCCTTTTTTGGAAAAATAATAATATTAGTGTCCCTCCAGGATTCCGGTGGACACCCAGAATATTGCACTCCCAGAAATAAATCCAGCAATATAGGAGCTTGTTCTGTTTGAAAAACTTTATAAAATTCCAGCGGGATCTTTTCTGGGCCTACTGCCTTTCCTTATGCTAGTTACTGAACTGCAGTTTGCACTTCCTCCAATATTAATTCTGTCTCCAGCTTATCGCTTTCATCCCTGTCCAATTTCCTACCCTCTAGATATTGAAACCCCCCTTGTAGGCTTTCCAGAATGCCCTACTCCTCCCCGGTGTAAAGATCTTGATCAAATTTGTGAAACACTGTAACTATATCCGCTGGGTTTGTGTATATGTTCCCCCCGTTTATTATTGAGGGTATGTGACTTTTTACTACTTTTTATCTTGTCCTGTAAGCAAGAAATCTCACTATTGTTTCCCTAAACTCATACCTCTTCATCCTCTGGGCCTGATATTCAGCTGCTAGTTTCTGCAAGCAGAATGCACCTATCTCCGCCTTGATTATTGTAATATCCAACTGTGTAGTAGCCACATCCTCCCCACGCAGTATTTAAGCCAAGTGTTCTCTTTCTAAATTCCGGAGCCTAGCTCTCAACAGCTTACTCTTCAGGTCCTGTTGTTGTCTTTTATACAAGACAAATCTGACCATTTCCCCCCTCAGCCCTGCCTTAAACGCATCCCATACCATATTGTGTGAAGCAATAAATCTATTCATATTAAAAAATCTGTTATCCACTTTTTGAATTGCCATACAAAATCCATGTCAATCAACAATTTCTGATCAAATGACCATTGACGCTGCTTGGATGTATTAGCTGAGCCTTTACCTCTAGAATCATAGAGTTATAATCCAACATTAGTTTTGGCAATATTTCTATCCCTATTCCATCCAAAATCTGATTTGACACAAAGATATAATCCATCTGGACATATATTTTATGAGGACATTAGAAATAAGTGTACCCAGTATCCGGAGAGCACTTAAAATCCTATACATACGCCCTGTCTGGTGGCTTAACATCTGGTTTCTCCAGGACAAGGATTTCCCGAAGCATGTAGGGCTCAAACTGCATCACTACTTTGCCGTTAATCAAGACTCGGTTTCGTCCTCTGGTATCTTGTAGGAGGTGGCTAAGGCAACAATTTGCGGGTTTGCCAAGGGCCAACTTAAGCTCCATAGCGTGAAACTGGAGACCCGGCTTACGCTTCTGGAGGCTCAAGGTGCCCGGATGGAGGCCCATCCGCCTGAAAACCGAATGGAGTTCTCAGGATCGGAAGCTCGCATTCCTTAGGAATGAGCTCAGACAGGCCTCCATGGAGTCCGCTAAGCGGTTGTGGATGTCCTCTGTGGCACGGGTGTATGGGTGGGGAGATAAAAATGGGAAGCTCCTCCACCGCTTGGCCACTTATCCTATGGCTATTCGCATTATTTCCGAGGTGATGGATTCTCAGGGGGTGACCCATCAGGCCCCCATGGCGGAGGCCCAATGTTTTGCTTCATACTATGCTTCCTTGTATTCTGCCCAACCACCAGACCTTGCTCTCTCGGAGCACCTCCAGAGTGAGAGGTTCCCCCTCTCGTGGCTCACCGACGCTGAGGCAGAGGGCCTTGATCTCCCAATTACCACAGAAGAAATCAGTAACGCTATCTCCCGCATGGCGGGGGTAAGACACCGGGGCCGGATGGCCTCCCCCAGGAGTTTTTTTTTTTAACACTTTATTGAAGCGAATGAGGCAATCCACAGTGGTAAAAACAAATGACATATCAAGTACAAAAAGATATCAGATGTCATATATAACATCACACTTAAAACACTGGTGTACACAGTAGGATTGTGTATTTGGGCATTGAGAATGATTCAAGGTACATATTTTTTAATAAAGCAACAGAAAACCACAAAAAACATAATGAACATCACAGAAGTTGAAAGCAAAGGAAAAAAAACTAAAATCATATCTACGAGATTGCAAGACCAATACAGCCAGCCGGCTCGCGATGTGTCAACTACCACCATGGGCAACATCATCAGCCCAGACTCCGCAAACGCAACCAAGCACCCCACAACCCCAAAATGGGCGGCCAGATATAACCAACACAGATAAGTATTAACAAAAAGGGGCAGTGGACTGAACAAGCAAAACAAAACCCCCATGAATATCAGTCAAGACACAGTAGTTGTTACGAAGGGCAATGTACCACCAGACGACATGCACCCAGCTTCGTGAAGCGAGGGGCAAATGCAAGCAGCCCGAGCAGCCATGCGTTGTCAAGTGCGGCGTATGAGCCACTCTTACTCTAGACCACCCCAGTTGGCGTGATAGGATGAAGTGACTGGGATGGCGTGTGCCTCCCCCAGGAGTTCTAAGCATCTTACTGGGATACGATGATCCCCCATCTCTTGGCACTGTACCGAGGAGCTCAAAATATTTGCTTCAGCGCAGTGCATACACCCTTATCTGAGCACATTGGTCCACATGGACCAATGCGGCTTTATGCCCGACCGGGGTACCAGGCACTGCCTCAGATGACTCTACCTTGCTCTGGCGCATTGAGAACAACTAACTCCCTAACTTTCGTTGCTCCTCATGGATTTCAAGAAAGCATTTGATTCTGTGGATTGGCGGTATCTGGAGGAGGTGCTGTCGGAGATGGACTTTTGGCCCTCCTTTCGCAACTTGGTCAAGACCCTATATTGCAAGCCCCGGGCCCAAGTGATGTTTAACGGAGCCCTCTCGCGTCCCTTCCCCATTGGGAGGGGCAGGAGGCAAGGTTGCCCCCTTTCCCCACTCCTCTTCTCGTTAGCGATGGAGCCCTTTGCTTCTCTCGTCCGCGCGGACCCGCTCCTCACTGTGGCACTGGCCTGGTCTGGCAGAGGACAAGATTGCCCTCTACGCTGACGACGTCCTGAGCTTTTTGTCGGCTCCAGCCCGCTCAAGGACTCGGTGTCTCCAAGCCCTACACCTCTTTGAGCTTGTCTCTGGTCTCAGATTGAACGCAGCCAAGCCGGTCCTGGTCCCCTTCATCTGTCGAGATAGTGTTTTGATTGTCAGTCCTCAATCCCTCTCCGGCGGCAGTCATTCAAGTACTTGGGGGTCTGGGTGACGCTTCTTCCTGATCTCGCCTGGTCCCTCAATGTCAGCCCTCTGGTGAAGCAGGTCCGCGGTGATCTCCCTCGATGGCAGAAATTGCCATTGACTTTAATTCCAAGTGTGCCCACTTGGCCTCTACGCACTGTTGCCTTTATCAATTGGTTCAAATATAAATACCAAGTTTATACAATAAGCCTGTTAATCACGAAAATAAATGTAATTTGCACAATACTACTTGCTTAATATTCAAGCAAACTTGATTTTTAATAACAAAACAAAAATTAATTTCAAATCTTCAAAAACATATGCAATGCAATTCCAATTCCAATATTCTTGGTTGAGCTGCCCAATGCTTTTCGGGCCTCATTGGCCCTTCTTCAGGGGCTTGATCTGTAGGCAAAATAAATAATTAATATTCACATTTACATAGAACCTATGTCGTAAAGGAGCAGTCAAAGTAAACATGCTTTTTACATCATCAAATTGAAGTGTGAGGAGGATACCGTGTATGTTTAGTATAGTGCAGAGGAGGATTGTCTGTACTATTACTGACCTCAAGACATAAGGTTGTATTTCTTTATTCACTATGTAGTACATTGCACTTAGGTCCTGACAAATTGCTTAGAATGCAAGAAACATGTTGACCTGATCAGAGGGTAGTAGATTTTCTACTGTGAACCTTACACCAGTACATTTCTCCCCTCCCACCTTTTAACCAAGGGAGTCAACCACACCAATAGAGTCCCCATTGGATTGACTAACCTTTTTTAACTCACATTCACTTCACGACTACACATTCACCCGCGATTACCCTCCCCTCTTACACGCATGCAAAATATGGCAGGAACAAAACATCTCCGGTAAAGAGCCCCTTCGCGGGTGCCCGTCAGACATTGCAGCACCAGTCTAACGAGGAGCAGAACCCATATGATGAAGCATGACACCTAGCTTGCTGGGGGTGTGAGGGTTTTAGTTCCAAAAAGGGAAATTCCCCGCCCTTTTACCTGTTTCTCTGTTTACGCTAGACACACACTCCTACTCATTTTGGGGAACTTTGTACCCTTCTTGTGCTACTGTTCTCTCGTACATGTACGCTGGACCCTGTTAAATATAGTCCGTCCATGGTTCCTCCTTTTGTTGATAAATAGAATCTAGATGAGCCACAGATATTAGAAGATCTGGAACTAGAACTTGAAACTTGGCCCACCTCGCTGATTTTGTGCGGTGATTTTAATATTCATCTAGGAGTTGGAAGGTCTGGGACAAGTAGATATCAAGGATGGAAACCCAAAGTATACAGAGCTTTGACATCTCTTATGATAAGTCATGGAATAACGGATGTATTGGATTTTTTTTTTGATAATCAAGTTTATTGATTTTCGATACATATTTATAAAAGAAAACATAACCAGCTTCTCACAGAGTAAGCAGTACACAATAGCGACAAATAAAACAGGGGGGAAGAAGCCCTCCACATAGAGGGATCCAACGAGGAACACCAGGCGACAATGTCCATAACCATGTCCATAGTAAAAATTCAAGTAATTCAGTCTTCTACCACCCCAACCCATTTACCCCACACTCTTCGGGACTTTTTAGGACAACCCCGGGCAGCATACATGGGATGTTCCTGCGCTGCGCACCAATCTACCCCTCCGCGCCTCCACATCATGGAAGGGGCCACCGGGTCCAACCAAAGGGCTGCAATATCACGTTTAGCCACCATCAGGGCCGTGGTGAGACAAAGCTTCTCAGCCCTGTTCCCGTCCAGACCATCAGTCACCCCCAAGAGTATGTTCATCGGGTTCAACGGGACCTCCAAGCCCAGGACCTCCGTAAGATCAGTGGTCACTAACTCCCAGTAAGGCATAATATCAGGACAGAGCCATACCATGTGATAAAAATCTGCTTTGGGGCACCAACAGCGGTGACAGGAGGCATCAGGCCGGAGCCCAGAGTGATGAAGGTGCAATGGCCCGAGATAGGCTGTGTGCAAATTTGAACCAACCGAAGCCGAGCCGAGCCCTTAATGATGCAACCTAGAAAGGAAAGTAGACAACAGAGAAGAGCAATAAACATTACGCTCCATTCCTGTCTAGGTATTCTGTTCTGTACGCTAAAAACACACTAACACTATGAATTGTGGGTAAGCGTTCAGAGGAACACCCACTATGGTACTTTAAAATCTCTAATCATAAAGAGGACGAGGATACACAGCTCCTCAAGTAAACAGGAGAGGATAATATAGTGTGTTGCTTACCCTAAGGATTTCCCTATGCAACGCACTATATTATCCTCTCCTGTTTACTTGAAGAGCTGTGTATCCTCGTCCTCTTTATGATTAGAGATTTTAAAGTACCATAGTGGGTGCTCCTCTGAACGCTTACCCACATTTTTAAATTCATAGTGTTAGTGTGTTTTTAGCGTAGAGAAGTCCCCATTGGATTGACTAACCTTTTTTAACTCACATTCACTTCACGACTACACATTCACCCGCGATTACCATCCCCTCTTACACGCATGCAAAATATGGCAGGAACAAAAGATCTCCGGCAAAGAGCCCCTTCGCGGGTGCCCGTCAGACATTGCAGCGCCAGTCTGACAAGGAGCAGAACCCATATAATGAAGCATGACACCTAGCTTGCTGGGTGTGTGAGGGTTTTAGTTACAAAAAGGGAAATTCCCCACCCTTTTACCTGTTTCTCTGTTTACGCTAGACACACATTCCTACTCATTTTGGGGAACTTTGTACCCTTCTTGTGCTACTCATCTAGTTCGAGCCATAAATCTTACCTATCGTCATTCCCAGCTCTAATTCTACTAGGGCCCACCTTCCTCTGGTATTAACCAATCTCTGTTTAGCCAATCCTATTCTATTCTTAGCTAAGATGGCCACCCCTCTATTATTAGCACTTTGAGATGAGCATGCCAATAGAGAATACCCCTTTGCATAATTAGCCCCCGTTTATCCCATGATATGTGCGTCTCCTGAAGACAGACAATCTGCGTGGCGATAGATTTTATCATCTCCATAACCCTATACCTCTTATTCCTATCCACTAAGCCCCCAACATTAACAGAGCAAATCGTAACTTTACCCATTTGTTAAAGAGTATCCATTCTTGATTTTACCACCAGAAGTCCTTGTCCACCCATGGTAGGTGTGGTTTATTTCAGATTTTGTCGCTATTCTAGATTGTTTACATTCCTGCTTCACTATTCTTTTTATTTCCTCACTGAGATTTTTACCCCACTTTTCTCCCCCCTGTGCCCCCCTTGCCCTGGTCTACCCTGCTCCCCTGTCCCCCCACTTGCACCCCCTACCCTCCATCCCCCTCTTCAGTAAGGACCCAGACCACACATTGGTCTGTTGGGCGATAAGGAGAGAAATGCCAACACCGTGAAATTTTTTCAATACATTTTAAACTTTAATAACCATATTGAAGGAAATCACCCCCTTGCACTAAAAGAAAAAGCAGAGGATACAAAAAAAAGAGAAAAAAACAAAGATGCAGAGATATAAGAAATACTGCACTACTAGGATCCCATCTTAAACTTCCCCTTAGACTGCTTTTAGCCCTGAATCATTAGCATGTTTTGGCTTTAGCCCTGTCAAATATTCATTAGCCTTGATCTCAGATGTAAAAAACCTTGTTGTGCCAAGCCAGACCACTTTAAGGGATGCTGGATTGTTGAGGAAAGCATTGGCGCCCTTCTCTTGGAAGGGTTTTATTAGCTGGTGAAGTCACCACCTTCTCTCGACAGTGGCATGGCAAAAGTCCGATCTCACAAAGAAGGACACATCTCTCACATTCCTCCAAGGCCTCAGGTCTAGCTTTTTCGTATACCGCCTGTCTTAAAAGAAAGTTCCCAAAAAAGACTAGAACAGCCCTTGGTTTGGTCCCCTCCCTGACCGGGTGTCTCAAGGTAAATGGTGTCCTGTGTACTCATTGTACTTCCTGCTGCCAATGCCAGTCTGAGAGCTCAGGGAATGCTTGCTGAAAGAGATCTAAAATGTAGCTTCTGATATCTGTTCCTTCCTTCCCTTCTGGAATTCCCAGAACCCTCAGGTTATTCCGCTGTTGTCTATTTTCATAGTCCTCCAACTTCCATTGGATATCTTTGATCTGTTTCTCTTGCTCCTTGGAATGCGTAAGTTTATTAGCCACCTTGGTCTCTACATTGCTGATTCGGATTTCAAGTTCTGTCATACGCTCCCCTATGGTGTTGCAGGTTTTAGTCAGTTTTCCTATGGCAACCTGCACCTTTCTTGCCACATTCTGGGCTTTACGTGCATCTGCCAAGGTTTTCTCTTGATGTTGCAAAATCGTTTGAAAGACAGTCTCTAGTGTCGGAGGATGCGAGCGAAGAGTATCTTGCTGGGTTATTGTTTGGCCAGTACTCAGAGAGTCAGTTAAAGAGTAATCCCATTTCAAGCTAGCAGCCTTCTGCGTATGATGCCTCACTCTCTATCCCCCAGTCCGCCTTGCTTTTGCAAAGAGAGACTCTCCGGCTGCATCTGGATCCCTATCGTTATCGCTTGAGGCTATAGAGGATTCTGAACTGTCTGACGACCACTCTGGACCATCGGAGAGGGGAAAAAAACAATTGCTAGTGTGTAGCTCTACCTCAGGATTTGTATATATAATACCTTCCTCCCAAACTTCCGTTAGCTCATTAGCATACTTTTGCTGAATTATTTTAAGAGCTGAGGGCCCTATGTCAGATGAGTGTCCCTTTAGTGCCCCCCCTTTAGTAAGCTTTTGTCCCTCAATCGTATTATCCTGATTCAAAGACTTTACAGCATGTCCTGGACCCTCCTGCTGAGACATATCCAATGATTTAGCAGTATTTTGTATCAGTATTCCCACCTCCTTTGAAGTACTTACACTCTCTGCCTCCGCGTGTATCTCTTCCATCGCGCTGGTATGCGGCGTGATATCCTTAGCACTCTCAGGTTGACTCCCCTGCATCCGTTCTTCACTGAGACCCGGAGCCTCGAATTCTGCCACCCCAGCAGCAGCCTGTCTTCCACTTGGAGCACTTTACAGCTCCAGCACTGTAGAGCTGGGGAGGCATTGTCCTGAGGAGACCCTGCCTCTTCTCATCTCCGCCACAGTCTCGCTCCCTGGAACCAGCTTCGCTGGCAAGGGTGTCCGTTTGGGTCCATTTTATACTTTGCCTGCCAATTCTGCGGTTGTCAAGGGAGCAGCCTGCTTCTCCTTTGTGGCGGTCTTGGGTGCCATCAGCTCGATCACCTTGTTTCGGCAGCACCGACAGTCAGCACAGGCATGAACCAGCCTTAGTAGCTGCTAAAGAGCGATGCAGCACTCCGACACCAAGGCAGCCCCTGGGCAGCCTCCTAGCCATGACAAAGTTTCGGTGACAGAGCTGGTGTTCTCGATATCCAGGGGAATTTGGTCTTTTCTGATTCTCCTGCCTGTAGGTGATTTAATCCTTCTCTGTTCTGTCCATTTTCACGGTGTTGCTGGCAGTCCGCTACAAAGGCCTCAGGCGGCCGCCATCTTGCTTCCCATTACGCAACAGGCCGGCACACAGAAACTTTCACAGTGGGAATGTCAGCCCAGGTGTAGCTTCATATGACAAGTAAAACATCAATGTCTCCAGTACTTTCAGTGGGATGAAAGTTGGGGGAGGCTAAAATGGGAATGGCCTAAGAAGTCACACTAAGAAACCTTTACAGGAGTCAGGTAACTAAGTTTGCAACTTAATGTATGTGAAACAGAATCCTGGGCTTTACAAATTCATAAATACTGTCTTGATGGACAAATCAAAATCAAAATCAACGGGATAACGTATTTAACAGTTTATATAGCCCCATTATTCTGATGCAGTAATAAATAGCAAGATAAATGTAAATTTAAGTGGCAATTACATGGTTATTCAGTTAGCATGAAATAGTCCTTTAGACCCAGAACTGGTAAACAACAGTATGCACTGTGTCGCTTCATCTCAGTGTGAGAGTGGGAATATCCAGTGACACTGCTTTTTAGTGCCAACGTGTGTTAGGCGGGCAGCTACCAGTTTTTTTCTTCAGTTGGCAAAGGACAGATGTAGAAGGCCCCAGTGTGTCATGGTTCAATGCCTATTATTTTGCTTTGCTGAGACCGAGACCTGGCAGGCCCTTCCTTACCCACTAAGAGCATTGACTCTCTCCCATGGACCTCCCATTTTGGGCTCCTTTCGTAGATCAGAAGGGCTTGGGAGGCTTTGTCACACTGTGGAGGCCGCTGACAAGGTTCTCCCAGCCGGGGAACATCCATTACGACGCAGTGTTTACACCGCACTACCATTACAACGCTGGTTTTACAATCAAAGTCGTTACCACCACTTGCGCTGGAGGGCGCTCTAGGCTAAGGAATAGTAGATTTACTATTCCAACACCTTCCCTACTGTACGTCGGCTGGTGTTGTAATAGCACATTTTACTATTCCTAAGTCCAGCACCCTACAGCGCAAGTCGTGGTAACGACTTGTGTTGTAAAACCAGCGTTGTAATGGTAGTGCGGTGTAAACACTGCGTTGTATTGACATACAACCCTCTCAGACACCTTTAGCTCCTCTGGCACCTAAGTCCTTAGACCCTGCATGGTGTAGGAGGTCTTCGGGGCAGTAGGGCGCCGCAGAAACAGGCTTACTTTAATTATTTTGCAGGAAGCCAAGACATCACATAAAACAGTCCACATCATCTCCACAGCCCTTCCCTTCTTTTTGTTCTTACCAGACCCAGAAGGAGTGAACAAGAAGTGCCTGCTGAAGGCTACCAAGAAACAAGGTACAGGATGCACTTTAGGTTAATGTTAATCTTAAAAACTTGTTTCTTTTTTGACCCTGACATATTGTGGGCAATACCTAAACCAGAGATCACGAGAGCAGTGCCAGGAGTAACAAAGTGCTAACAAGGGGTGGGCTCTAGGATCCCTTAAAGGATATCTATAGACGTCATCTTCTTGTAATGAACCTAAACCTACCATTAGCTAATCTGTTTTATGTGGACAGCATTGCAGTGGCAAACCATGAAGGATTTTTAACACTCTAAAATAAATATAACTAGGCAATTAAATGAGGAAACTTTGTAAGGGGGCAATATCAGCTGGGAAGCCAGAGTGCTGAACATCAATTGGGGATTCACACATTTTACAATGAGGGTACAGTTCGCATATTTACAACTGTATTGCATTTCACACATACATCCTTTTTTGGTACAGAAAATTCTGTGATTTTCCCAGAATCACTCCATTTGTCAAAGACCACAGCGAAAATTAGAACCAGGTTTTCCAGTTCCAAAGTCACAGCTTAAACAACTTGATCACATCTGCTCCCTCGTGAGCTTAAGTACGCAGGGAGATGGCACACATTGCATATTCAACAATCTAAATTTCTTCGCTCCTTTCTTTATTTGTGATTTTACATAGTTCAAGCATCGTCAATAAAGAGAGCAGACAACTTTATAACAATTAAACAATATTTCTCGAAGCATACATAGGGGTGATTTACAAAATGGACAGAACCAGTACTGGTTTACAAAATGTACATTGTATGTGCAGCACCTATTCTATATAGGGGGTGGTTCTACTTACACATCCACAAATGTTAACATGGCAGCAGCAAGTAAGTACAGTGAACCCATTTTGGGCCTAGAGCACGTCTTCTCTGAAGATAAGTGAACAAAAGGCATAGGACTACAAAGGTACTTGCCAGGATCAATGCATTTAACCAACAGGCGAAGGCATGATGGTAAGCGAGTCTTCTGGTTTAAAACCGCCATCTTAGCCTCTATATAACAATACCTCTCAAAAGGCAGGGTAAGATATTCAGTATGATGTAACTCAGGCTTATACAAGAGGAAAAGACAAATATGAATAACCCGTACATACAAAATGTTGCTTGCTAAAAAACTGAATAGGTCACAAATGGCAGCAGCTCATTTGGTAGTATTGTATTTTCTGGCTAATTTGAGGATCAGGAAGGTATCAGACTATCGAGGGGCAGTAGCGGCGCCAGCATGGAAAAGTGGCGGGCAGTAAGGGAGACAAAAAAAAACCCTCACCTCCTGCCGCCACGCTGCGCTCTTCAGCTCCTGATGCACAGGAGTAGCACCCCCACAGGCCCCCAGACTCTCCTGCGCCAATCCAGATGCTGCTCTCATGCTGGTATTACCAAGCATGAGAGAAGCGCCGGCAGGGACTGTGAGCCTGTGCTCCTGAACCCTGCTGATATCTCCAAGCAACAGCCTGGAGCTATCCAAGTGCGCATGTAGGTTTGGCCATCCTAAGACAACCGGCTGAACCAACATGTGCCCTGTGCCCACCACTCCTGCTGATGATAGCCCTGCCCTCAAGACTCAGCTGCTGTTCCCTCCTACATGTAAAATCAAATGATAATAAAACTGTTTTATTAATTGCTTTATTACCATTTTACTTAACATGTTTTCATGCTGGTTCCAGCAGTAGGGTGACGCTCCTCCACCATAACGGAGGGGCCGCCCCTGCTTCGGGGCATGTCTGTGATTGTCAGGGTCTGGGCTGTGTAACTTTAATTCTCTTTCTCTCTTTGTGTTTAAATTTCAGGGAGACTCTGGAGGACCCCTTGTGTGCAAAGTCCGGGATATTTGGCTGCAGGCCGGTGTTGTGAGCTGGGGTCCATCCCCATGCGCCTTACCCAACCAGCCCGGAGTCTACGCATCGCTTACGTTCTACCAGACCTGGATCCGCAACCATGTGCCAGAAATAGAGTTTGTAACAGGCACCTGTAGACTTACAGCTGCACCCAGTACCTTTCTCAGCTTAGCAGCCCTGGTACTGAGCTCATATCTAATAAATGTGTGCTAAACAACTGAGTTCTGAGGCCTCCCCGGAACTGTGAGTGGTTCATGCAGCCCATGTTTTTTCTCTGCAGTCTGGAAAGGTCAGCCCTGGTTCTATAATTAAACACCATGTCCAAGAGTGCGTAAAACAAACATAAATTGAACTAGATATGGACTGTGAAATTTAAGAAAGAAAAACAGAGCAGGAGTTTACTCATTCTCCTACACTGCACCCAAACCTTGGAACAACCTCCCTCAGGACATCAAGACCTCCTCCTCAATTTTTCAGTTCCGCAAGAAGCTGAAGACCTGCCTCCTCGATATAGCTCTATGGGGAAACACACTCCCACTCACCTGCTCAAGCACCTAGATACCCTCAGAGATGATTAGTGTACCCTACAAACCGACATAAAATTATAAAAATATAGGAACTGCAGACAAGAACGAAAATTGGTATTGAACAACATATATGTTTACTCTTAAATACACTGCATTTAGTATTGTTCCTGGGGAGTCAATCTTACTTGGTGCCTGTTGCCTGTTGCTTCATTCTTGCCGCCACCGCCAGGAGAGTCACTCAGGCAGTGTACAGTCCTGGTTCCAGCCGCGATGTGGGGACGCCGGCTGGGACTACAAGCCCCAGCATTCTCAGCGAAGCACACACCGCCCACACCCGCCCTACAGCGCCAAGAGGAGCTTAAGAACACCGCAGGGTGCCAAGGGCGGGCCCATTCACGCCCGTCGGAGCCCGAAGGAGGTTGGGCTTGGCCACCCCTCTGTCATCTACTCCCTGGTATCTACCTTCTCTACAAAATCCCAGGTAGCGTGAAAGTCCTTGCTATTCTTGGCTTGCTATTCTGTGTTGCATCACATCCTGATATTTGGGTATTCGGCCTTGTAGAGTTGCTACCACAACATGAATAAACAGAAGGGAGTTGCTGGGACTTTAGATGCATTTATCTTGAGGGCGGAATCTTTGTTGACCCACAAAATCGAAATTACGGAACGCCGCCTTTCCCTGGACCCTGTATCGTTACAGACTCGTTTATCACTAAGTGGTCCTAATTCAGACAGTACATCCCATCCATCCCCCCAAAAGTCTACCACGAGTCATTCAGCCTCCCCTAATTCTGCCCTACTAAATCAAGATGTACCTTATATGACTGCTCCGGTTGTGTCCTGTATTAACACTAGTGGTAACAATAAAGGGTATGGCTCTAAATCAGTAAGGCTGAGCCCTTTATACTAAACAACAAGAAAAATTCCAATACTGATCCGTTAATTGAATTGATTTAACCAAAGGTGCATAGATCACAATGCAATACACCTGAAAGCTCATTAGTCGCTTTTATTTCAGTAGCACAAATGTTTTTTTTACAAGGAATACATAACTACAAGTGATGCACAACCATAAAATGTAAATACATTTAGGCACAAACACTAACAATGCAACCAATTCGCAACCATTCAAAAACACATTCAATTTATCGCAACCCACTCACTCAAAGACACAACAAACACACTCGACCTGTTTGGTGCAAAACAACAAGAGGAACAATTATGTCACCTAAAAAGCACCTCGTAAGAAAAACAAAACTGTGGTTAACCTTTTCAAGGAAGGATTTTTCTTATATGTACACCCTATACAATATTTACACAACTATACAGTCAATGCAGTTTTTTTTTACAAAGATTGGGCATAACAAAATTAAATCTAATTTACAAAAACCACTGTTTGGCAAAATCTGTGGTCTACGCGTTTCAAATCCCTTTAATCTTGGGATTCTCCTCAGGACCCGACAAACTGTAAAATAAAACAAAAATGTATTACACATGTCTGTTTACAGACCAAAAAAGCTCTCAAAGCCATCAAGAGCCTCAGTCTCTGCTTACATAATCACAAGGGAGCCACAAGGTCTACTTTCACAAAAATTAAGGATTCGGAAGTCTCTGTGAAACAACCAGGAGCAGAGAAGGGAGGGAAAGAAGAGAAAACAAAAAGCATAAGTTCCACCAGTCCTCAAACCGATTCGTCTACCCCATAGTCGGTATTTCCACGTTTAGGAAGCACTTACTTAATGGTTGCCACTTTACAGGGTTCTTATACTTGATGTTCTAGTACACTTCGAGGTTATAGTCCTGTTCACAAAAATAGAAAAAGTCATATACTTGACTCTCTTCTAAGACTTATACAAATAAGTATGAGACATCTCTTCTCAACAATCTTCCCAATCGCTTAACAAACAGTCACATACCTCCATGCGCCAGCCGGCGCAATAGCCAAGATTGAAGGTATTTTTCAAGGCAGTTCCGTTCCGTCACTAAAATAAAAGCGTAGCCTAGTGTGTGTGGGGCTGGGCTTCTGTGCGAGTTCACATGCCTCTTGTTTTTAAAGGGTCAGAGTCCGATCAGAGCAGCAGATGAGGAGAAAGCAGTAAGTGCTACCTCGTTGGGTAAATGTATCGTGCTTTTCCTACACTACAGCTGCGCAAAGGCCCAGAAGAGTTGTCCAGTCACCACGTGTATCTGTAACTTTGCCACCGCGCCCATCGGCGCTGAGGTCCCTCGAGTGAGCTGTCCATCACAGGGGGGGGAAAGGGCGGGAAGAGGTTGCATAGCCTAGTGTGTGTGGGGCCGGGCTTCTTTGCGAGTTCACATGCCTCTTGTTTATAAAGGGTCAGAGACCGATCAGAGCATCAGATGAGGAGAAAGCAGCCTCCTGGTCACTGGAAGTACAGGGGGATTGCGCTCGAGAAACTCGTGGATGGCTAGACCTCCATCACGGATTACAGCTAGTTGTAGACAGTAGATTTAGGGAGGAAGCACACCTGCCTAGCTTCGACCGTGCTCACTAGATTCTTGGGCTGATTATAATAATGCGTTACTGAATTTGAGCTTCAACTCGGGCACCTCCTTTATTTATATCTGTAAGTGCTTCCTGCTGAGATTTAATTTTTGTGACAGAAGCCTCGTTGCCTAATTGTAACTATTCTCTGACCCTGCTTCAAGGGTCAGAGCAGGGTCAGAGAATAGTTGCAAGTAGGCAACGAGGCGCCGCTCAGGAAGCACTTACAGAGTTACAGCAGGTGCCCAAGTTGAAGTTAATTTCTTTGTAACCCTTTTGTAAATGGTTACAAAGAAATTAGCTTCAACTTGGGCACTTGCTGTAACCCTGTAAGTGCTTCCTGAACAAAATTCGTCCCGCTCGTGGATTCGTGGATTTTGCCGCAATTTCGCGAGATTCGCGGATCGCGAAATTGCAGAAAATCCACAAATTCTGCAAGCTGAACGAATTTTCGGCCCATACTTAATGGAGACTCAATGCTGATGTCTTGAGTCTACCCCCTGCCGCCTGTCCCTATGTGCTGGTTTTGGCCGGTGTCCCAAATCTCACCGGCGATCGGAGGGAGTTTGGGTAGACTTACGCAATAAGTCAGTAGATTGGTTAGTCAAACACAAAAGATTTCATCCCTCAGACATGAATTAAATTCTTATGGGCAGGTGTATCGGGTGGGTTGGTCTCTCCCCCAAGAATATTAGTGTTGACTGTATTGTTATTAATTTTTGTAAACCCCAAATGGTCCGTCGCCTACTAAGTATTCAAGAGCAACCACTTATACTAAATTCCAGCATCAGTGCACTACCGTTGGGGTACTTTTATAAACCACAGCATACAACTGCCAGGAATGTTCATTTTTTGCCACTGGTAACTAACAGGTTTCAGGACCTTTCTAATCTGGATGCCCAAGATTGACAACCACCTCTATTAGTAGAACAACCTCATTTTGTAGAATACCCCTTAGGCTTTACACTAGTTGCCCACATCGATATGCCGGCTGATCTGCAATCTATAAATATTCAATTATCTCCATCAGCTGATCAATCACATCAGGTAGAAAACCCCTTGGGAACCATACCTGTAGTTCCCATTGACACGCCCTCCGTCTTGCAAAGCATAAATAAGGTCAAAGCCGACACCAATAGCGGGTCTACAGTCAAGGCTTGGTGACCATGATTGGCTGCGTGTTATATCGGACCAAGATATAGTTATGTTTCAAGAGACTTGGGCAACTCACAAATTATATATTGAGGGGTTTCATTGTTTTAGTATAGTAGCACCCAGCCCCAAATTTGGTCGACCGTCGGGGGGGGTTTATTCATTGGGATTAATGTTGCTGCTGAAGGGAGCTTTAAGGTCTTACCAACCAATAGCCGTAATCTCCAATTGATATACAAAAGGAGAGTTTCTTTTTATTTGATATACTTTTATAACAATGATTTTTATTCTATTCCAAATAGGAATTTCATTGAGCTTTTTGATTATATTTCTAATTTAGACTGCCAGCAAGGATCAGAAGGGGTTACTGGGATTCTCTTGGGTGGTGATTTTAATGCAAAACTCATAGATATGTCACACGGTGTGGGTACATTGACCCAGGTCCCGCTCCCCGCAGGGGTGTAGAGTTGGCTATGTTCCTGAGCCTCCATAATCTTGTCAACATTATGGATGTCACGGGTGTTTCACATGATATTAACCACCAAGCACCTACTTTCAGAGGAGGGGTTGTTCCTCAACCATAGATTTTATCTTTATCTCCCCCCCTTATGGACTGCCTAATGGCCGCAGAGGTTACTGCCACGAGCCATGGGGACCATAATCCACTTAAAATAGTTTTGAGATTGGCGCCTCGCCCCGTGTTCTCTAACAAATGTAGGGCCAGGAATATAATACCATCAACTGACAATTTAAGATTAACATGGAGGGGTGTTGATAGTGGCAAATTGTTTCAGATACTAGCGAAGGAGAATATGCACCTTATTAACTCATGTTTATCGATTCACGAACCACACCCAGGGGCAGTCCAGGATTTTACAAAACTTTGCCTGGCAATTAAAACTCTCATGTTGAAACCTATCCCCGGGCAAAAAATCACCCACGATGGTTTGACCATGGGTGCTCCGAGGCTAATAGGAACCTGCGTAGGGTTTTAACATCTAACGCAAGGTGTACTGCAGAAGTGAAAACAGCTAGGCGGAGGTACAATACAGCAATTAGTAATCGAAAGGATCTCTTCTAAATGACCGCTGGGAAGCCTTATCTGAGGCTGCCACTATACAAAAGGGCAACATATTTTGGTCTGCCGTGAGGGAATTGCGTTCTATAGGCCAGCTGTTAACACCTGTTAGCTGTACCATCTCGAGTGAGTCGTGGGCGAGCCACTTCTCAAAAATCTACGCTACTCCCCCACAAGGGTCAGATCAGTATGAACTTGGCCAACTGTCTAGCAGTCAAATAACTTTGTCTAAGGTGGAAGAAGCTATCCACCAGAGCCTCTGGAATAAGGCCCCGGGTCCCAATTGGTTGCCTATAGATCTGATTAAATGGAAACCAGAGTTCTGGGCACCGCTTCTTCTGAATAGTTTTAATAATTTATCGTATGCTCCAATGCCAAACACCTGGGCCATGAGTACCATTGTTCCAATTTTTAAAAAGGGGGTCCGGTCAGAACCTATTAATTATAGGCCCATCTCCTTGATCGATAATACCCTAAAGATATTGGGCAGAGTTTTATGCAACAAGATTTGAAAGTGGTCAGAGGAAAGTGGCATTTTAGAGCCTTGTCAGCTGAGTTTCCGCAGCAAGGTTGGTACCAATGAACAGTGTTTAAATCTTAACCTGGTCATTGGGAAATATACCATCGCAAGATCCTCTCCAGTCTATTTGGCCTTTATGGACCTATCTTCTGCTTTTGACCTAGTTAATAGGTCTAAGCTCTGGTTCATCCTATTGGCCTATGGACTGGATGAGCCTTTGGTACATTTTCTGGTGCATCTCCACAAATACCTTAAGGCCCAGGTTAGGATTGGTAGTGGTGGTGAAGTCTCTGGCGCCATTGGGGTGGGTAGAGGTGTCAGACAGGGATGTGTTCTGGCACCACTGCTATTTATTATTTATATCAATGGATTGAACAATTTGCTGAAATCCACGACCCCAGATGTCCCCAGAATTAATGGAAAACCACTCCTGGTACTATTATACTCAGATGATGGGGTCCTCATTGGCAGCACTCCGAACTTTCTGCGTATCTTAGTACAGACCTTTGTTAACTACATGGGCAGTCTAGATCTATGCGTCAATTTAAAACCATCTTTTATAATGTCCTGCGGCCCTAAAAAGCACCAGCTCAGCTCTATTATTGCAGGTAGTCAAAAGTTGACAAGCACAAGTACCTTTCCTTATCTTGGGGTGGTCTTTGCTGCAAATGGCTCATGGACTGAGCTTTTGGCCCACTCCAGGAGCAAGTTCTCAAAGGCCATTAATTCCATCCTTAGCCTCCCTTTCCCAAAGAACACAGGTGCTATTTTAGCTATCTTAAATTATTTTAAATCTCAATGTGTCCCATTAGCCACGTATGGAGCCAAGATCTGGGGCAACGCAAACAGCCCCTGCATTCAGCAGGAAGAAAATAGGTTTTCCAGAAAGCTGTTGGGTGTCGCAATCTCCACCCCACTATATATCTGCCATAGGAAACCTAATTTAAATTATAATATTGATTTTCTTAATGCTCGTCCTGCTCTTTTTTGGCTATCAGTCTGGAATATTCAGGCCGCTTCTTTAACCAGAGAAATAATCAGTTTCTGTGTTAAATGTGAGAAAGGAATGGTTATCCCTTGGCTGTCGGGGGTGTACCATAGTCTTTGTAGTGTTAAGAAAGGTAGCATTTTCTTAAATCCAATCACAGACGAAACACTCCATAAAAATGAGCTCAAAAGTGCACTTTATACACTATTTAACACAGAAAGGATTGGCACAAAATCGAAAAAAACCTTATGCCTCAAGCTATATGAGAATAGAACAGTATAGGCATCCTTTACCCATTTATCTCACCTTAACAATGAGCCACTGGGAATGGAGCCTTCTATTCCATTCAAGAGCGGGCACTGTTAAATTTGTGTTATGTTGTCTCCTTGGCTACCACCCTAACTTTGATCATGTCCCCTGCCCATGTGATGGTGTGAGTGAACAAACTATCTTACATTTTTTGTTTCTTTGCAAATATTATTTAAAAATATACCAAGTAGTTTTTAACTCCAGTTTTTAAAAAGCAAAGACCAATTTGCCTGGACAATACCTACTTGTGGTTACTTACTATGGCCAACGAAGAGTTGGTCTTTCGCACTAGTACTTTTTTAAAAATCGCCACCCGAGCACATAAGACGATGTCCAACCCCTGAGCACTTTTACCCATGTATGACCATTTTATCAAACTGATGTATGAACTGCTATTGCACATTACCATAAACTGTTTAATTTGAAATTAATGTTATTATCATTGTTGTATAACCTGTCGTGCTGCTGTGCTTTTATGGATTTCTTGTAATCCGAATAAAGTTGAATTGAATCGATAGTATTGTTCCTCATAGATTAATCAGTACCTTACAAATGTCTTCGCTGGACCATGCACACAATCTACGCACACAGTCCCTCGGTCACAACCACACCTGACATTACACCTGGAGAGTTATAAACACTTAGCCACCTTTCACACACAAATGTTCCAGAACGCTAGGAAATAAAACAAATAATTAATTTTGCGCAGTGTAGGTGACTTTGTGGAGGAGAGAACTAGTACAAAAACGATACATACAAAATATATCACTGGAACCCTTATTCACGTAACTATAGTGTAATAATTTTGGACCATTTAGCCTCAAGGGAGCTTATTTACAGCTCCTTGCGCCGCCACTTTCAATATGAGAAAAACCGACGTACTGGTGGCGCAATGGGCTTCTAAATAAGCCCCAAGGTACATGGAAGCTACTCGAGATTGAGACCAAATTACTCAGCAAAAACGAGAAAACACAAAAATGTAAGCCTGCCGCAACAAATCCACAGAGATAATTTGACAGGAATTTCAGTACACATTTATATAAGATGCAATATGTCTGTTATACAGATTCGGCTTTACTCTTTTCCGCTATGCAAGAAATACACAAATATAGTGCCCCACAACCTTAAACGTCTTAGAATTGGCCTCAGAAAAGTGTATGGGTGGGAAGCCAGAGGAAGCACTCCCCAACTTCTTGGTTGGGATTCCCGACTTGCAAGAAAAAAAGTCTAGTAAGATGACGGTGCCAAATACATGCCCAACTACCCAGCTCCGACATTCCCCTGGTCGTTCCCCTGCCTGTGTCTTCCTGTCCCATAAAGCCTTAGAAGTGACCACATTCCCACAGGACGGAGATCAAGGAAGGGGGAAAGCAACCAAACGTTAGACTCATCTGATAGAAGTCAAAGGGAGAATCATGGGGAGGGATATCAAAGGAATGGGCAAAGCAACCAAATGTTAGAATCATCTGAGAGAAGTTAAAGGGAGAATCATGGGGAGGGATATCAAAGGAAGGGGCAAAGCAACCAAACGTTACAATCATCTGAGAGAAGTCAAAGTGAGAATCATGGGGAGGGATATCAAAGGAAGGGGCAAAGCAACCAAACGTTAGAATCATCTGAGAGAAGTCAAAGGGAGAATCATGGGGAGGGATATCAAAGGAAGGGGCAAAGCAACCAAACGTTAGAATCATCTGAGAGAAGTTAAAGGGAGAATCATGGGGAGGGATATCAAAGGAAGGGGCAAAGCAACCAAACGTTAGAATCAACTGAGAGAAGTCAAAGTGAGAATCATGGAGAGGGATATCAAAGGAAGGGGCAAAGCAACCAAACGTTAGAATCATCTGAGAGAAGTCAAAGGGAGAATCATGGGGAGGGATATCAAAGGAAGGGGCAAAGCAACCAAAAGTTAGAATCATCCGAGAAAAGTCAAAGGGAGAATCATTGGAAGGGATATCAAAGGAAGGGGCAAAGCAACCAAACATTAGAATCATCCGAGAGAAGTCAAAGGGAGAATCACGGGGAGGGATATCTTCCCAGCCAAAGTACAGTGTGGCAGAGCCTCATTTATTGACACACAGAACCAGGATCTCATATCAAAGAGCAAGATCACAGCAGATAAAGGCCATCTCTCAACAACATACACCACACTCTTTACCACCACTTCCTCAGCACTGCTGCTCTCCTTTCTCACTTTATCAAAATCCCAATTGATGTCATTTACTGGTTTCTCCTCAGCTTTATTTCTACTACTCAGTTATCTGCAAGTCACTTAAAAGACGATAGTTTGCTTGCATGCTTTTATCGTTTGATTACTTTTTACTAAGCATTTTACAGCAATACAGAAAGAAAAGAAGAGAAAAAAAGGCCTGGATCCATATCATGTATGCAGCATATGATACTACAAAATCACCACTTTGCTTGTCCACTTAGATTAATAGCAGAAAGTTATAGTTCACCAAGGATAGAACAGCCAAGAATAATATCAATGAAATACACACATGCGTTACATGGATGCAACAAGAACCGTGATGGTGTAAAAAGCATGTGACAAGTAGCTGAAACACATGAGCACAATAGAGAAACAAAATGACAGATGAAAAAAATTGCAAAGTGTTCAAGTGACTATCACTCAGGTCTTTACTGACAGAGTGTCATTGTTCAGTGTTGCAGATATAGGTCAGGTATTGCCATCTTTGAAAGCTTGGCAGAACACCATCACGCGAGGCGAAAACTCCCTGGCTGGTGAGAAAAATCAGAGGCAGACAGTGAGAACTGGGGCACAGCCCTTGAAAAGAATTCGACCTCTGACTGGAATCTCATAGGGGTCGTAGAGGGAATAATCAACATAGCTTCTCCAACAAAGTGTTCCATAGGACCTCCAATTTAGCAAGCTGATCATTCAATTTGTAAATTGATCTCTCAAAAGAGGCAAGCATTGCGAGGCCTCAGCCTACTCCTGTAGCGTCAGCAGAGCTGTCAATTTCTACCTGTATAAGATGCACAGCTTGGCGATGGCTAAAGACAATACAGCCACCTCTTGCCATGGGAATTCAACTACTTCGTCAGAGTCATGTAATAATGCGAGTTGAATGGCAGGTCAAATAACGCACGTGCCCGGATGCTGAAGTGCATTCCAGATGGCGACTCAGCATGGAGTCAGAAGTGAGAATGACCACAGTATATGCACAATATAACTTCTCAGTTGTCCACATCTCCAGCAGGTCATGGATGGGGCCAGTCCCGCCCAATGGAGCCGGGTTGGTGGTCCAGTGCCAGTGGTGGAGCAATTCAAAGTAATCAAGTGTTAACACCTTCCATGCTATGGCTTTTCCCCTTCTGTGCTGGAAAAGCTCGAAAGGCATTATTTCATGACGAGCTCACCTTGTCATAAGCACAGCTCCAGTGTGCTTCATGACGAGCTGAGCTCGTCATGAGCATGGAAGGGGTTAATCGTTCTTCATGTAGGCCACAGTCACATGTTAAAGAAGTTAAGACCAGTCATCCTGTGTAGTCTTTTTGAAACGAGAGCAACCACTGGCTTCGCAGGTATTGGCGCGTGGGCTTTGAGTACAGCTCCTCGATAAGCACGCTGTACAAACCAGAAATTAGGTTCTAGTATGACCCCCATTTCATAAGGTAGTCGTGTATAGTTAAGGAATGCAGAGTATTGGGCAGGGTGTAAAATGTATTGTCAAGATAACTTTTCAGTTGATTGTACTTCCAGAGTTGGGTTGTCTCCAGACTGTATTCTTCACATAGAACAGAAAAGGATTTCACTTTGTCGCCCACGATGACGTGTTGAAAAGTATGAATACCCTTCATGATCCAGTTTAGCCATAAGGCAGGGGCATTTTCTATTTTTAACTCTGCGTTAAACCAAAGAGGGGCCTCAAGGTAGAGGAAGCCACTGCAATTAAGCGTGCAATATATGTATCTCCAGGACATGACTGAAGACAGCAGTATGGGGTTGGTAGGATCATTTGTACCTGTAAGCCTCCTGTGATGTACCTGAATCCCTACCCCCACCTTCTGTTGGCACCGTTCTAATAATGACCCAGGATGGTGTATCCATATTATCCTGGAAGTGATACATCAGCTGTGAAAGTTGGTGAGCTGTGTAATAATGTTTAGGGAGTCTCAGACCTCCAGATTCTGTGTCCACATATAATTTGTTCATATCCAGCCTTTTTGTCCTCACCCCATTTCAGGCTTTTTTAAAAACGTGCTACCAGCAAAATCACTTCTTGCAACAAAGCTATAAACATATCCAGGGTACAAATACACTAGGCAAACCAACAGGACCAATGAAGATCCATCCAGACTGAGGGGAGCCTCCCCTACCTCCACCCCTGAGCACTGAATGCTGAGCCATTGAATTCACCTAAGTTTTTGCATGCACATTATTTCAAAACTGATTTTCAATGGGGATTAATTTAATCATTATTACTTCTAAGTTCATAAATGAAGTCCAAAGCACATATTAATCAGGTATTGACTCTAAAGATTTGAGCACCATGAGATCACAATCCTAAAAAGAAGCCTATTGCTATGAACAGTGACAACTAAAACTAGACTACCTTCTCATGCTGAATGCTCATTAAAACATTTCTCATGTCTGTAATTAAATTTCTGGCAACCCCACCCCCCAAATTAAAGCTAAATACATAGCCTAAGATCCCAGATGAGACTGTTCCGATCTTTATTGACTCTCCACGATGCCAAACTATGCTGACCCCAGTCGCAAAGACTCTGTTGCTGGTACGGTAGCGATCACATTTTTAAGACAATATATCAAAATAAGCTATTGTGGGGGTGGGAATAGACTCACGGACACAGGTACTGCTGGTAAGGATGGTTTTATTGTTTTGAATACTTTTTTACGCTGTATGGCTTTTCTATAGAAGGGTAACGGTATCTCTCGGTCTCCCTCGGCTCCGGCGGAACGTCTATCCCGGTATCTTCTGGGACTTGTAGTTCGGATGTTAGGCACGTCGTCCTCCAGGTCGGTGTCCAGGTTGGAACATGTAAATGAGGAAAAGGAGAGAGGTCTTAGCCTAGTGTCCTACTTCGCTCTCAGCGCTTCAAGGGGGGGGGGGGGGGGTAAAGTGAGGGAGTCACACGTGCACAACGACTATTTCGGATCTCGTGAGTTGGCAGAACCGTGACGGGATAGGGTAGTGCAGGGGATTCTCGAGTGCAGACCTCACAGAGGTTTAGCCCACTTAGGTCCCGCCCAGCCCGCAAAGCGTGACCGTACCTGGGAGAGCCACACTTCCCTGGTTGAAGTGTGGCTGGGCGAAGTGCCGTCTCGGTGGCCTCCCGGCTTGTCGCTGCAGTCGGTCCTTCTCCCTCTGGTCTCTCCTCCGTCCCTCTCCGCCTTCTTCTCGAGGTCCCGGTCGTTCCCGCTTGTCTCCTCTGGTCTCTCTCCTCCAGCCTTGTCTCCTGACTCTCCTCCGATGGTCTCGTCTCCGGTCTTCCTCCAGTCGCCTTGCCGACCTCGGTATCTACACTCCTCGCCGTCTCCAATCTTCCACTCCTCGTCGTTACTTTCCTCGCCACTCCAAACGCCTCCTCCTACTCCGGGTGATGAACACACCCCTGTGGGAATCTCGGGACGCTTTACCTGGTCGACGGGAGTGTGGCTAGCCTCGGGATACGCCCAGTTAAAGAAACAGTGCTCCTCCGGGTGTTTGTACTCGAGTCCCGGGTTAATCACGTCGTTGACCTTCCAGTTCTCGGGGTGCTGTTTGAAGAAAGGTAGAATGTCAATGCCATTAGAGTCCATGTTTGCAGCAACCCCGTCACAGCTATATTCGATGTTTTAGTTAAAAACTATAAAAGCATACAACACAATACATATTTTAAAAATACATTAAAAACAAATGTACTAAGATCACATTATGGTCATCAAGTCCAAGCAGCTCAAAGAGTACAAATTCAGCTAATCATAGCAGAGTTAAAGTTAAAGAAATACTTACCTTAATAATTATTTTATTTTGAAAAACCTTTTAGCAGGGGTAATGAGTTATAGACGTTTCAAGGTCCATTGAGACTTGACTTGGATCAAATAGTCACTACAAATAATTACCGTAGTGCTACTTATCAACTTAAGAACTCCAAGTGTTAGTCTTTGCCAGGTATTAATGGGAACACTTGCAGACTAAATCAACTCTGGCAAACTTTGATTACCCATTTATTAACATCTGACACAAGCTTAACAAATGAATAAGAACCTAATCTCAAAGAATTAACGACCTCTCAAACAGCTGAAAAAACTCCATTAAGATGAAATTACCAGTGAAAATTATGTTCTGCAAGTAGTATATAATTTCATTGCCTCCAAAGATAAGGGCATAAAGAAAAGAAAAATAATGAAACAGAGTTTAATTGCAAATTATTTTACAACAATCAAAACTGCAACAGCGGACAGTGACCAATCGGTTTATCAATTTCCGACAACAGTATTGACTATTGAAAATCAGGAACCGCTCTCTGTAGTTCAATCACCTCCCTCTTATAATATAACAGCCACTGCAACACAAATAAATAAACCTCAAGGGTTCGAACAAGCATCATATCTTGACTCTGACTCAATATATGGTTGAGAAGATATATATCAAATGATATTATGCAAAAATGTATAACTGATTCTAACAATTCTTTAGATAGGTCAGACATTCTACTAGAAATGGAAACAGAGTATGAAACACACAACCACCCATCAGAATTCAAAGTCATATAAGCAACTGGAAACTAACAATGACAATACTCCGCTGTTTTTTCTAGTCATGGCAGCAATGGGTGCCATTAGCGATACTCTTGACAAAAAATTCCAAATCTTTAGTCAAACAATCTGCTACACTTACGTAACAAATGACTGTACGTAAATTTATGGTGAAAGATGCAAAACATGAACTGAAATATGTTGCTCTCAAAAACACCTGAATACTCAACAAAAAGCGATGGAATTACTTTTGGAACAAACAAGTATTATTGAGAATAGATGATTTCACAGATTTTGCTACAACCACAAACTTCTAAAATAGCATCTCTACTTCAACATCTGCATGTTATATCCCTCAATAGGATACTATGGAAACTAATCCCACAAACCATAATGCAAACAGAGAATTCTACAAAGATGATTCACAAACAGTGTTGAATACAAATATGTGCATTAATGGCACTGTCAAAAGAGATTGGTACAACTCAAACGTTCACCAGATTAATGCATGGTGAACATAACTCATTCGTAAATAACTCATCAACAACTTCTGGAATCAGTATCAAAAAAATTATAAGAGAGTGAAAAATTTGAAAAGTTTATAAGCTAACACAGACTCAAGAAATAAGGGACATTAAATGTTAAAAAATCAAAACCTGTACTGTACTGTTACTGTACCACGTAACAATATGGTAAGAAAAAATAACACACAGGGACTATTTACTATTTTTGAAGGAAGCAATCAACATTATTTAAGTGAAGGACAGGCCACTGTATATGTTAACACTCCAAACACTGTTGTAATAAGCTTAGAGCAAATAAACAACAAGAAATCAGAATCTAACAGATATCATCTATGTCAAGTCAAACAACAGGAAAAGAAATAGATCCAACCACTTTAAAATGAGAAATTAAGTAAAGGATAATGTAATATTAAGTGAAATCACAAAAGGGATTAACATAATAGTGAATAACATCAGATTAACATCTGAAAACACAACATTGATAAATAACTATAACGGTGAAGAAAAGAACACAGTGCAGAGTTCTGAGCCAACTACAATACATTACAACTACAATACAAAGGCCTAAATAACTGTACAAAACCCATTGTGCCAACAGAATTATACACACTAGAGAACAATTCATAAACAGACCAAATGTAGCATTGGTGTCTTAAAGCTTACCAAGAGTATCTCTGAGTCAACTCAACTTGACTTTTGTCTACAACTCTGAGCACAAACACAGCATTTTGAATAGGCAAAATATCTTTACATTAATATAATTATTTGATGAGTTGAAGTTAGTTACATCTGGAGATCTATTAAGCCTTGAATTTATAGCTCACTAACTAACTGCAAAAGAGATAACCCATACCAGATGGAGGTAATATGACTTTATTAAGAGAATTGGATTTAAGAAAAATGGTTTCTCAGAGTGTAGTATTATCACCAATTACTGAAACAGGATAAGTACCCATTTGCACTGAGAAATCTCCATTCTCATTATAACCTACCTATAACAACTCCAGTTACCAATTAATTTAGTTTCCACCAGTTACCAATTAATTTAGTTTCCACCAAGGCCCAGATGTTGTAGCATCAAATGAGGTAGACAATCTAAAAATAAAATTGTGTACTGATAGCCCCACTCAAAGAGAGGTATACTTCCCTTCTAGGTTCATCATGGATTAATAGCAGGCTAGAGATCGTTCGTACTTGACAACATTCTTAAAATCTCTGTTGCACAAAAATAATTTCCACACATCTTAAATATCTATTCATGGAAAATAGCAGGCATAGACAGACATACTAAACGGAAAGGCATAGAATTGGTACATACTTTAAATCAACGCCAAATAGCATGTCTCCAAGAAACTCCGAAATATTCAAACTTCTCCTTTTCTAACTCTACCATGTTTGAACATTTAGCAATCAAGTAAAACAGAGGCGTTATCTTATGTTGTTAAAATCTAAATCATAGCAAAGTCAAAACATATCATTGCAGTTTAAATTTACTTTAAGAACAAAGATAAACTTACATACAATGATTAATACCTATATTCTGCAGCTAATTGTAAGGGAAAATAATAGAATATATAATTGGTTTCATAACAGTAGGTTCTATTCTAAGAACAAGTGATTTCAACTCAAATTATAAACTAAAATATTCAATACCACAACCTTTAATCAACAAACACAATCACACCCCAAGTGGAAAATCTATCTATACATCAATATAGAATTTGGGCTTTCAACAAAAGATTCCAGATTAATCAGCCAGCACAGTCAACATCTAATGTAGCTTGAAACAAATCATTAATTGACTACGCCTTCCGCCACATGATGGGCTTTCAGAAATGCTTGGATTTTAGAATCATAAGCAAGCCTGAAAATGATCATGGCGTGCAATGTATCCCTTTAACATGGGCACTGCCCCTGTTTAACTAAAGCAATTTTATTGGGCCAGGTTCTGTCATAGTAACAGAGGAATCGTATGAAATTATGATTTTACCACTCGACTATTCAATGTTTGGGAATAATGTAACATACTGGAGACTCTAAGATTAATTGTGACTACTACAATACTGTCTCAACTGGATCATTATCTAGGAAACTCTAATATGTGATATTTTTACCTTTACATCATCTGCTGTAATTTCAACAAAAAAGGGTATAAAAGTACAGAGTAATCAACATCATAATGCGCAAAGAAAAGAGAGAGAAAAGAGCTACCAAGAAGTTAAAAGCCAACATTGCAGAAATAAAAGCTACACATATTTATCAGGAGTATAACAAGTAAATATATCAAAATAAGCCAAAGAGTCTGATTTTTTAACAGAATGTCAATCAGCAATCAGAATAAGTAATACCCACAAATTCTAGTCACTCCTAGTACATGGCTTAATGTAACACGGTTATAGTATCAAGTATCATATTCCATACGTGGAGTGCTACATGTATTTTCACATTGTGATATTGTGGTGACTTTTGACTATGTGTTTTAACGGACTCCATTTTGAATGGACAATATCATTTTTGTGCTCTTGCATGATTTCCTTTCATGCCTTCTTGCAGCTTCAGAGTTGAATGTTATCTTTCTTCTCAGCACAGAGCAAAACAGCTTAGGTGGAACAGAATGCATGGGATATGCATTTGAAAGCGTGACAAAGGAATATACTTATGTTTCAGAGTAAAAATATGGAGGTTCAGCTGGTTTCCGTCTTAATCTTGAAACAGACTGGTACCGTCAGCCATAGTTTTGTTGTAGATGAAGGGAGAGGTAATTTCTAGAAGTCTCTCTCCGTGTTAGTCAAACGTATTAAAGACTGGAAGCTTTGGCGCTCATACAGAATCTCACTTGTGGAGTGGACGCACCGTCACAGGGAAAGTTTTGCCATCTTATTGAGACTTTTGACGACTGAAAGGGCTTCCCAGTCAAGCTAACCAGAATGATGTGTACTCAAATGGTGATGTATGAGCTATAATGTCATTGCAATGTGATGTTTTAATGCTGTGCTCTTTATAATTGACTAGCAGCCCGTCCAGACGTTGTCGGGTATGAATTGCTGCCGGCCAGTAGTTTATTGTTTTGTAGGATTTCGTTTTGATAGCATTTCTTATCTGTGACAGGCCTGGGAAATGCTCTGATTCACAGTGCACTGCTGATGCACTTAAGAGTGCGCGTTCAGTAGTGTGTGAACTCGCGTTTCCCTATTTTATTATTCCTTGCAATATTATATAGCGCGAACTCGACAACATGGCATGAGCACAATTTACATTAGAGAAGAACACATTCATTTGTGGTAGGCACGGGGAGACAAAACGATTTGCCTGGAATCACAGGATGTTGAGCTGATGCAGAGATTCGAACGTAGCTCCCCAGCTCTAAAGTTCGCAATTCTAGAACTTGTGGTGGGGAGGTGTGTCTAAAAGTGTATGTTGGTGCTGGCCATCATTGAGAGAAACCTGTGCATTTTTCAAATGGGTGGTGAAAAAATATGAGTATGTTGCTGGAGATGTGGGCCGCCGTGCCACCAATGTACTTACCGGGGGAGGGTAAACACCCATTATTCCGCAACTTTCTTTCCACATACCATCACTCTGCATACTTTCATTACGAAAGTACCATGACTCCACAATGCCATTATAACGCATGGCATTACATTTTATATGCTTTTACCACGCATTTATTTACAACGAAATTCGCTGTAAATGCATGAATGTTAAAAGCATGTTTTTTAAAAATGTTTGGATGAGGTAAGTATGGGTATAGGGGAATATGTTTTGGGGTACTGAGATATATGTTTTGGGGTGTTTGGGTATTTTAAGAGTTCAGATATAATTTTGGGTTATGGGGTACAGGGGTAGTTTTAGGGTTTAGGGATAGGTATGGGTTTTGGGGTACAGGGGTATTTTTAGGGTTCAGGGCTAGGTTTGGGTTTTGGGGTATAGGGGTCTTTTTAGGGTTCAGGGGTAGGTTTGGGTTTTGGGGTACAGGGGTATTTTAAGGGTTCAGGGCTAGGTTTGGGTTTGGGGTACAGGGGTATTTTTAGGGTTCAGGGCTAGGTTTGGGTTTTGGGGTACAGGGGTATTTTAGGGTTCAGGGGTAGGTTTGGGTTTTGGGGTACAGGGGTACAGGGGTATTTTAAGGGTTCAGGGGTATGTTTGGGTTTTGGGGTACAGGGGTATTTTACAGTTCAGGGGTAGGTTTGGGTTTTGGGGTACAGTGGTATTTTTAGGGTTCAGGGCTAGGTTTGGGTTTGGGGTACAGGGGTATTTTTAGGATACAGGGGAGGTTTGGGTTTTGAGGTACAGGAGTATTTATAGGGTTCAGGTCTAGGTTTGAGTTTTGGGGTACAGGGGTATTTTAGGATTCAGGAGTAGGTTTGGGTTTTGGGGTACAGGGGTATTTTTAGGGTTTAGGGATAGGTTTGGGTTTTGGGGTACAGGGTATATTTATAGGGTTAAGATGGGTTAGTGTTTAAGGGTGTTGGGGTGTTTTAAGGAGTAAGGGTGGGTTACGAATATGGGGTGCAGGGGTATTTAAAGGGAGCAGGGTGGGATTAGCACACAATATGAGACATGGCATGAAGGGTGGAACGTACCACACGCCCCCAGCGTTTGTCACGCCCCCAGCACACGCCCACAGCACAACTCAGACACGCCCACCAGGGACTACTTTGGTGGCACGGTTCTTTTACCTTTTAAATGTATATGGTGGGCGTCTGCTAAGCCTATGTCCTTCTGCTGCAACTGCCCTTTCCAACGCTGTATTGGGTGTTGTGATTGGTGCTGTGGTTCCTGAGATTACCCGCCTCAAAGGTTTGGGCTCTCTCTTTATTATATTAGTATAGATTACTTTATTTGACAGTGTTTATTTTTGGCATTTGACAGTGCTTGTTTCCTGTATTTGACATCCATTATTATTTGCTTATGTTTTGCTCCCTTGCATTTGACAATACATGCGATGGCAAACGTTTATCGCCAATTTCTAGGATGACCAACAAACCCTTCAAAGAAGCTTCCTCGCAAAAATGGTCTCCCCAAAAACTTTCTCTAAAAGACGCAGAAATACTAATATAAAATAGTTGGGATTCCTATGCATCAGGCCATAATGGCAACCCAAAAATCCTGATAAAGTCTTCAACATTTAATAGTAGTTACATAGTCTTCTCATTATTTAATCACAATTTTTTTTAGGCACGTCTTACCTTCTTGGAAAGGTTTTCACATACAACACATTTTCAAAAAGGGCCTAAAAAACAGAGCCAAGCATTTACCGTCTTATCGCACCAGATACAGGTGGTAATATTTGCAAAACATTTTCTGTCATTTGTTACGAAATAGGCTGAATAAAGTGATATCCTTCAGTTCAATCAGACTGGCTTTACACAATCACATTAGCGGACCTGGCTACTCACTTCTTGGAAATGAAAAGCTATACATTATTGTTATGCTTTGTGGACTAGCCTTGGATGAGGTTATAATGCATAAGCATTGGCTAAAATTACAGGAATGGGATTAGACTACTGTTTATTACACCTCCGAATTGAGCTGCGCACAAACACCTGGGTTGGGTTTAAGTCAAACTAATAGATGGTAAGGGTTTAGCTCCTAGATGGTAAGGGTTTAGCTCCAAGAATTGAAAACAACAGTGGTCTTCAATAAGGATGCATTATGGGCCCGCTTTTTTTGCACTTTATATTACTGATCTTGTTCAAACACTCAGATAAAGTGACGGCAATCCATCACATTTTAGACAACAGGGAATTTCTCATTTAATCTACGCCAATGACTCTGTTTTAATATACACCACTCAGACCGATCTCCAAAGACAACTATATAATTTAGGAGAATAAAACAGAAAAAACATATTGTCTAAACTTAAAAAAATATATATAATAATGTTATTTGGAAGATCTAAACCAAGTTACATCTGGAAGTTAGATTAGGAAATAAAACAAGTTACACAATAAACCTATCTTTTACTAAAATGTTATTGAAAGTTTTTTTTTTATAAACTTTTTTAATCAGCAGTATGAAATATAAACATCACATAAACTTATGTGCAGAAGAAAACTGTATAGGATTTCCATTATATTTTGCCATTCAGAACCGATCACTTTAAGCAAGGCAAAGACCTAAACATAGGAGGTTCATATACAAGCATTAATCCACACAATGACATTGGAATAGGAGGAAAGTGCAGCCATTAAGCAACCTAAAAGAAGCATTACATCAGGACCAACTATTCAGATCATTAATCGTCAGTATCAATATCCTTGTCGCAAAAATCGATTCATTAATCTGGTCATGACGCAAAGAACAGATAATAAGCAGATCAATGGTAACGTCTCAAGCCATTGCATGCTGTACTTTTCTATATGGAAGGGGACATCTGTCCTGTTCTTATCATGAAAATGTGTCCCATTCTTCTGTATGGAACAATAATTTAAAAAAAAATAGATTCTTTAAATATACTTTCCTTTTTTTTTTTTTATAATTGTTTAACTTATAGCACCTACCCCCCATTCTTAGATCAGATTAGAACTGGATCTTACTCACTCACAAGCCTTAAATCAAATTCATGTAACTATCTATGTGATTGCCATAAATCTGATTTCTCAAGTCTGAAGGGTTTATTTAATGAAGATCTAATTGCATCCACAAGAAAACGAATTGTGGCAACAGAAGATGGGTTAAATAATATATTAGAAGACAGTAAATTTCCCTCCATATCTGTTTTAGCAACAATAACGAAACTAGAAAGGAGGCTTTTAATTAAAAGAAATATTAAATTGTTCTTTCACAGCAGTGATAAGGAATGAATAGCCAAATATAATAATACAAACTATACGGAAAATTCATATATAATGAAAAGGCAAAGCTATCTGGATTAGGCCATTTATGAATGCGAAATAGCATTTTTGGTATTGGGGTTGTGACCATTATTTTGCGACTAGTACATCTGGGCCAAAATCATTGGTTGCGCAATAACATTTATTTCAGTAACATGGCGCACCAGATTATTTGAGGCAAGAGTTTCATAGCCAGGACTGATGAAAAAAAGACAATAAATGAATGCAGTTATTTACTGACATATGTGTACATGATGTTTATGAATAATGGTTTATTGTAGAAGTCTGTGATTCAATAAGCGATAACTATCACTATTGTACTGACATTTAAGTAACTTACAAAATACAATTTCAAAATACTTTATTCAGTTTTAAAAGACAAAAACCATAAAAGATACAAGGCTCCAGTAAAAAAAATTAAAAAGCACATATATACATTTCTCAAACATAGAACACAAATATGCATTCCTATAAGTACGGACCAGTATATATACATCAGAATCAGTGATAAAAAGGATAGGAGAAGAGTCAGCCGCTAACGAAAAACCATGTGAACTCATAGAGGATGGCTAGTAAAAGGCCAGCTGAAACATTGGGATATATTAGTTCTCCATACAGTTTCTGGACCTCAATGAAGATTTCAGAAAACCAACCACAAATGGGATACATTCTGGCTTCAGCATTTGTAAAAAGTAGAGGGCTGGGCGGACCTGGTTAAAATTCAAATTTTTTAAAAGTGGATTTAAAGAGAACCTCCGGGGAGCATCATTGAGGGTAATAAAAAACACGAAGTGCAGCAGATCCTGTGGAGACACTCCGTCGCAGCCACAGGGTGCTAGCACCTGGCCTCTATGGCTCCCCATCGGAACAGCAAGTAAAAGATGGAAGTAATCCATATGAAACCTGATCAATAAAAAAAAACTTGTGGGCCGACAAGGGCCACAAAAGATATGGCTCCGTGGAGGGAGTAGATTTAAGCATCACAAATTTATGGACGCTAGGTTTACACAGTTCTACCCCATCTCTATTAAGTTTTTTAAGTGAAATAAAAGACTTCTTAACAAACTTCATGTCCGCTGCGGTGATAAGATCAAGCCTTAAAAAAGGTCCGGACCCCCCAGCTCACCAAAGCATCCATTTATATATTTTAACCACGGGATATGAATCATGTGGTTCAGGCTCAAAACTTCTCTCAAAATCTGATGGTTGAAGGCCAGGTCTTTATTTAGCCAACAATTGAGCCAGAAAAGCAAAGGGCGCATTGCCAGGATGTCACAGATGAATGGTAACCCTGTTTCGTCATGTACTATTAAGTTAGATGTTCCTCTAGGTACGCTCAGGAGCTGTTTTAAAAAATGATTCTCTGCCACCTGAATACCCTCAGATGCTGCATGTCCCCATAATTCACTACCATAACTGGCAATTGCAACACTTTTTGCCTGGTATATTTTTAACATTGCCGCAATAGGGCGCTTACCCCATTTTGCAGCAAAGTTCAAAATGGCTGTATTTGCTCTTATCACCTCCCCCCTTTTCTCCGGACTAGGGCGCCCCAATTCAAATGGTCACCTAATAAGATGCCCAGGTGTGAGAAGGTTGAGGTTATGGGCACTTTCTCTGTATTTACTTTTAAGGGATACTGCTTGTTGGGGCGCACCCCGACCTGCATAATATAAGATTTTGAATTATTTATCGCCAGGTCGCGTTCAGCCATGAAGCTTTGAAAGGTGTCAAGCAGAATCTGCAGACCCCTTGCAGTTCTGGCGAGGAGGGCTGCGTTGTCCGCATAAAGCAGGATGGGCAGACCCCTTTGCCCCACATAAGGGTAATCAACTCCAGTTTCTACCAAGATCTTGTCCAGGTCATTAATGTATGAATTAAAAAGAAACGGGGCCAGAATACACCCCTGCCGTACTCTCCTTTCAATGTTAAAATCCCTAGATACCCTAAGGTCCTGGGCAAATCTAACATTTGCCTTGGTGTCCCTGTGCAGATCCCTCAGGAAGTCAACCATGCTAGCCTCCACCCCTATGGCCCTCATGGACTGCCACAATTTCCCCCAATTGACGCAATCAAAAGCGGAGGAAAGATCCATGAATGCCATGTAGATCGTACCCCGGCGGGCAATCGTGTACTTCCCGAGTATCATGTACAGGTTAAGGCATTGTGTTAAGGTAGAGTGCCCTGGGCGAAACCCATATTGAATATCCAAAATTATATTATTTTCTTCCGCCCAGGCTGCACCACAGAATCAATAAGGGAGATCGGTCTATAGCACAGAGTACTATTGCGAGCGACCTTCTTGAATTGTTGAGGTGCCCCAGGACTCCGGGCAACCGGCCTTTGCCGCTGCATTAAGCACGCCCACCAGTACCAGGGCACAGAGGGGAGGATTTGATTTGAACAGGTCCGGCAGAATAACATCCGGACCTGGAGCCTTATTGCACGACAGCCCAGAAATACCTTTTTTCCACCTCACTCTGAGTAAATGGGACCATAGTGTTGCTTTGAGCTCCAACTTGAGGTTGTTGTTGAGTTGTGGCACTCTTAAATATAGAGCTAAAATAAGACACCCAGTCGTCTTTAATTATGTTGGTACCTATGTCTTCTGCCCCATCCCTCTCAAATAACGGTCTGTTGATAATTCCCCAAAATCTCGTACTACTACCTAGCGTACTTGGTTCTAGTAGTTCTCTCTATGTTGCTTCCATTAATTCCCCCCTACGCCTTACTAATATCCTTTTATAATTAAGACGGAGGACACAGATCCGGGGTTGATCTCTCGGGTTTGCTTTCAGGGCTACCTTCAGATCCCTAGCGACTTTAGAGCATGAAGAGTTAAACCATTTAGGACAAAGTTCTTTGTGCGGGGACACTTAATAACGCCCCCACCATAGAAACAGTCCCTTCAAAAGCCTTGAGAACACCCACGGCAAGCGAGCCAGAGGACGCACAAAATGCTAATTCTGATGCGCATAAATCATGTAGCTTGTCATAAAATAAGTCCGGAGCCACCTGGGTCCACATGAGGCGGCGCCTGCCATCCGTAGGTCTCAGCGCACCCGGCGCTATCACCCTTGCCTGCCTTTTCAACATACCTCCCTCCAAGCGCACACATACCGGATTGTGATCGCTAAATGCACTCTCTAGAATTGTAAATCCCCGGAGGATGGACTGGAGGCCAGCAGAGATCAAAATATGATCTATAAAAGACCCTCCCCTACGTCCTTTAAAGGACGGAATGGGTTGTTTAAGTGATGGCACTGCAGAGGACATTGATGAAATCAGATCATACTCGTTTAAGCAAATCGTTGAGTACATCCCCCTGAACAGAGTGCTCGAAGTGGAGTACCCACATTCTGGCACACCCCATTTCACCCATGCTAGTAATTTTGGGATCACCGCACGGGTGAACATTAAAGTCCCCTGCTATCATAAGACTATGGGCAAAGTGTCCACAATGCTGCCCAATAAGGCAGTTCGACTGGGTAATCTTGCAAGCCCCCTGGATATTTGCAGCATTATAGAAGTTAATCATACATAAACTCTCATTTCCTCGCATTAAGATGACGGCCTGGAAATCACTATGAGCAGTAGGGAGTTCCTTAATCCTGCAATTCATGGCTATAGCTGTAAATATAACCAAACCACCCCTAGCTCTACCACTAACTGATGGGGAAGCGGGGACAAAAAATGCTTTATAACTCTCCAAAAATATGTCACGGTTCACCAACCAAGTGTCCTGAAGACAGATCACAGAGAATTGCCTGATGAACTGCACCCAAACGGGTCCTGGATCTTCCCCGCTAACCCTACAATGTTCCATGACAGGACGTAGTAATCTTCAAACTTGGTGGGATCCCTTGGGGTTACAATAGATAGAACCTCCCTTTGATCAGTACAAATTGACCCAGGCAGCATCTGAATGGAGGACATAGCACTACGGTGGGGGGAGAGGAGCACGTCTGATACTGAACTAATGATTCATTGGGCTCTGAGCTTTCATTCAGTCAATCGCAGTCATCCAACCTTGAAAGTTCTGCAAATCTATTTGACACCTGTAGCATGGGGGGGACGTGGTGGTGCCCGACATGTTATGCCTCCCTACTATGGGGTTAAGATGACTATCCCCAAAAGCCTCAACTGGTCTTTGAAACTGCCTGGTACCTGGAGGGTTTAGGTTGTTATGCCTTAGCTGCTCAGGCTTATAAAAGAAACCTAGAGGCAAAATCTGAATAACAGAACCCTTGTTAGCCAGGCCGGCATGAACCTCCCAGAAGATGCTCTCCACGAGCAATGGGTTATTAAAATTCACAATTATAAAATCACCTCCCCCAGGTTTCTTAGTATTTCCCAACCAGCCCACTCGGCGTACCATGATAATATTTAGTTCCACCGCTACTAGATTCTGCAGGGCATTAGTAGAATGTCCCTGCGGCATTCCCACATTTTTCCTCAGATCGTAAGTGGCTTGTCCATGTTGATTTGCTAATGGGACCCCATTCAATGCCAAATCATCAGCTCTGCTGTCGGGCATCCCCCCATACTTCTAGAGGCCACATTTACATCACCGGGCATATTAATGCTAGGAGAACGAGAATCCCCAGTTACCCCTGATACAGGCATGGTGCCTAATGCAGATTTGGGCTTTATTGACTCTGTAATAACACTATTTGGTGATTGGATAGATTGCAAGATTTTGTGCTGGTCTGCTATACTTTGCTCTATACGATTTAATTTAGCCATAATAGGGTACAACATTTCCTCCAGCATGCAACACAAAATAGATTCAAAGACTTCCATTGTGGGCAAGTCAACCATAGGAGACACTACTAACAAAGAAACCCTACTATTAGGAGCAGGCTTTGGCAGCACGTTGGGCTTGGTCTTTTTGGCTTGGCTACCTATAGCTTTACACTTTCTTTTCAAGCTACCACTAAACCAGCGAACCTCCCCCATTTGTTGTGGTAATTCGGAGCCGCAGTGGGACTCTGTTGATATATGGGTAATATTCCCACCATTCCCATCCTTCCCTAATGTGACGGATAATCACAGCGGGAGACAGGGGCCTAGGGGGTACCTTCCCCAAGGATTCTAGTGCGGAGGAAAAAAGCAATCCGTAACATGGGTAACACTTCCCAACCCCTTGGAAAGAGATATACACTGTGTATCGCAAGTGAGTTCTCTGGAGTGGTTATTAGACCTGCCCAGTAGGGGATGAAGGCCACTAGAGGTAGATCTAGAAAGGCACCTATTTACCAGTTCAATCTCCTTGTCAATGACTGAAGCAGCTCTTGACAAGAAGGCATCCATGGTGGATACTGCTGCTCTAGCTATGCCTATAGTCCCCTCTTGGTTCGCCTGGGTCTTTCGCCTCCCCATAGTTACTACCCAATATAGTTACCCAAAGCTTACAGGGATAAGTTGACCCCTTCAAGTTATAACTTAGAACCTATACCAAATTTGCCACAGTTCAAGTGGAAGACAAGTGGGAAACTTGATAGATTGACCCCGTGTCAATCCACATCACTTGCCCAAAGAAACTAATCTAAAACATGTTAACCGCCAGCTAGAAACCGGGCTAAAAAAAAACAGCATACATGTTAAATTATTGTCCAATTGACTGCGATCAAAAATCAAATAAGGTGGCCCAGCCCGTCCTCTTCCGGCCCCAACGTAGACGCGGCTTCACTGCCGCAGGGGCTGCTGGGCAATGTAGTCCCCACAGCGGCAGCGAGACAATGGCGGCGTTCGGCGGTGTCCGGTATGCAGCCTCCTCAAAGTTCGTGGAGTAGACCTGCGGCACGGGTCACGGGGCAGCTAGCAGCAGCTGGTGAAGACAGCAGATGAGGGCAGGAAAAGACAACAGAAACGGGCTCCCGCGCTGCGGAAGCCCTGCCGCCCTTTTATGCGCCTCCTCGCATTCCCTAACGTAGACGCTGCTTCACTGCCGCAGTGGCTGCTGGACAATGTAGTCTCCCCAGCGGCAGCGGGACATTTGCGGCATTCAGCGGTATCCGGTATGCAGCCTACTCAAAGTTCGTGGAGTAGACCTGCAGCACGGGTCACGGGGCAGCTAGCAGCTGCTGGTGGTGAAGACAGCAGGTGAGGGCAGGAAAAAAAAAACAGAAACGGGCTCCCCACACTACACTTATATCCTTTTTATGCTTGATAAAAAACTCAAACTAGATATTTTCAATAAAATCATCCGTAGAAGGGGCCCAGCACTAGTGAGAACACTTTTTATGTCAGCTTGTAATTATAATACAAGTGAAATCGTTTTTAGACCTATTTAAAGTACTACTAAAACCTTTCCATTATTATACATTAATATGCATTTTAAACCCTTGTGTGCTGAAGGCAGCTCGGAGCCGCCCTCGCACACAGTGTGTGTGTGCTGAGGACAGCTCCAAGCCATCCTCACAACGCCCCAATGGGAGAACTGTTGGCGCTCCCATCGGTGGCCTCACTGACCCTCCCACAGGGGATCATCCCTCTACAGGTCCCTACCAGGGATGGCAGCGGAAGCAATTCTGCAGCTACCCCCAACACCCCCTCAGTGATCTGGTGACGTCAGAGCATGCCAATGTCATTAATTGCAGCCAGAGACGCGCCGGAAGCCATTTGATTCCAGGACATCGGGAGAGGACCTCCTGCAGGGGAGTGCTTCTCTGGGGGAGGGGGGTATATTGGGATAAACAGATACAGGGGGAAAGGAAAGAGTTTTTCCTTCCTCCCTGTGCCTGTTTGGTATGAACCTCTGCTCCCCGATCACAGTGAGGGTCGCGATCATGGAGCAGGAATCCTACCACTGGACCAACAGGGATTTCTTTTCCGTTGGTGGTGCGACCCCTTGGGCAAGGGTTGCTCCCCATAGGTGCAAAATATCTACCCATATTTCAACCCCCCTGGCGGGACAGATCAGCCATTTTGTTTGGTCGATCTGCTCCAGGGGGGCTGAAACCCACTATATCATCAGAGATTTTATATTTTGACATTGATTACGGGGGGTGACCATTTGGGCAAGGGTTGCTCCCATTGGAGGAGAATATTTTTTGAAATTCCACCGGAGAGTCCAGATTGGCTGTTTTTAGAGTGGGGGGGGGGGGGGGGTGTTAGCCCACTAGACAACCTTAGGCAAAGCTCGTTCCCCATGGGGGTTATTTTTTGTAAGCTGATCTGTCTGCCCTCTGGGCACGGAAGCCAGTAGACACCAGGAATTTTGCCCAATTTGTGGAGCGGCCCCTTAGGAGAGGATCGTTTTCCTTTCTTTTGGGCACATACTTTGGCCATTTCTGCCCCCTTTGAGACAGAACAGACACATTTTTAGGCCGAAACCCACTAGACACCATGGATTTTAGCGCTATTCAGGGAGCTCCCTAACAGGGAAAGTTTCTGTGTGTGAGCGAACTGGAGTTTGGCTGATGGTCGGCATGTACTGGCGCTTGGCTGGCTATGTGGGCACTTACATTTGGCAGGTGGTGTGTGTTTGCTAGCGTTTGGCTAGTGGTGTGTGTAGACTGGCACTTGCTTTCAAGATTCACATACCTGTGCCAAGTCTTCCACAGTATCAGAAGATATTTCCCATTTCGCAAACCCTGCTGCAAGCAACAATCAGAAAAATCTGCTATTAAGCACCAGAGAGGGGGAAAGGGGGTGGGTAGATAGAGAGACTGCCACTGAAAGGTGTCTACTTCCTTGTGTTCCTTCTTACTGGTGCCTCATCCCTTCTATCTTGAATTGAATTAAATAGTTTCTACTGCACTTGTCAAAAGAAAACAAGTAAATGCAACAACTTATCACAATACTGATCTTACTTCTTTCCTTATACTTTCACTCATTATTCTAAAACATATATACATATATATTTCTTACTCTCGAATATTACCTTACTCTCTCAGTGGTATAGCTGCTCTCTTTGTGTGTGTGGTGTGTGTGTGTGTGTGTGTGTGTGTATTTATGCATATATATATGTGGCGTACTGTGAAAGAAACCATTGCACGCATTTAAGGTGTCTGTGTCCTGAAGTCCTCTGCAAGGAAATGGACGTGACAGGATTACAAATTCATATATTTATATATATATATATATATATATATATTCCTCCGTGTTCCTCTTGCAGAAAACACGCTTCTCTCCTGACCAAAGGGCGCTTCGTCTTACAGAACTACACAAGAGAGGGTCCGTTTAATTCACCAATCTCCTTTCCCAAAGGATGACCACGCCGGGTGTTGATGCTTTTTAGAACTTTATTTGTCGGCCACCATTGTACACGTTTCGGCTGCGCAGCAGCCTTGCTCACCAATGCCGAGGCATAGTTTACAGCCAACTTTTGAACATTTTTTGTGTGTGTCACGTGAGATCTACCGCGAAAACAATACTGAAGACAGACTGGTAGTTTTCATCGCCTTACCTAAATTCATTCATTGAATCATAATGATTTGCTCTTTGTAAATGAAGTACCAAACTTAACAGTGCAATGCTTATTATTTACATTTAAAATTCAGGGGAAATTATTTAAATACAAAACCATATTACGATTACGATTCCTCAATCCCACATTTTTCCTTTAGTATGGATCTTTTATAATGTATTGTTTGTTCATTCGCCAGCTTATTGTTTTGAAACAATATAATTCATTTCAATTCCACCATTAAGGAAATAATAAACTAAACTGATTTTCAAATGCATACATTATATTCAATTCACATCATTGTATATATATATATATATATATATATATATATATATATATATATATATATATATATATATATATATATTACCTACTGGCGGTCGCCAGTAGGTAGTTATAGTTAGGATTTTTTTCAATGTTAAATCTCAAAATTCTATTTGGAATAACTTTGGCGCCGGTTGACGAATCTGCCTGAAAATTTCCTGAAAATGGCCTCGTGGAGCTCCGGTCCTTCCCTGAAAGTTTGGGGGGGATGCGTGAAGCGGGGGCCGAGATAAAAGGGGGGTCCCAAAACGCGTTTTCCCCATGTTAATTTCCATAGGGCGGTCGATGTCACTTTTAGCCCGAACGGCTGAATGGATTTCCACCTAATTTGTCAAAATTGTAGGGACTGGTAGTCCGATGTGCCTTTGCTATGTCTCGAGATATGTGCTCAAGTGGATTTTGAGTAATTTAGGTTCAAAAAAATATATATATCTAGAGCAGCGCCCCGGTACGCGCGCAGGGGAGCGCGCCACGCGACTTGCGTACGGAAAGCTGATTGGCTCTCGGGTGTCTGTAAACATTCGAAACAGTCCGCAGCGGCCGCCATCTTGTACCTCGGTAGGATTGAGGTGGTAAAAATCAAAGGGGGAAATGAGCAAAAGGGGGCAGGGTACACCCCCCCTGACCCCCTAGGTTTGATGTGGGGGTCATAAAAAAGCCGTACGGGGCCCCAAACATTTTTTTTTTAAAATTTGCGCCGAGGGAGCGCCTGGTACGCGCACCGGTGAGCGTACGATTGAGAAAAAGAATGACACTTTTTTTTTTAAAAAAAGTGTCATTTTTTTATAAATTGGAGGTAGTTCTGAAAAGAACTTTTTTTTTGTTTTTTTTGTTTTATATTTTTTTATACTTTTTGAAACGATTTTATATTTTTTTTGGTTTTTTTTCAGGGGAAAAACAAAAACAGGGATTCAAAAAATGCTCAACAGGAGCAAAAAAATGAGAAAATTTAGGGACGGGGAGAGCATTGGTGTTCCTGTTTCTTTATTGCAATGAGTTCAACGCTCTGCTCCCCGTAACAGAGTAGTTCGTCACAGTCCTTGCATAAAAATTTTATTCCTGCAAATACCGGCTGGATGTTAGGGACCATTCTTGCATGTCTTGAACCTGAAGGTGTTGCTCCACCAGTGGAGGTGCTGCTGCCATCTCTCCGTGCCTTCTCTGCCAGCTCCCTGACACTCTCCCTGGAGTAATTGTTGGGGTGTTTTCTTTTGACATGCCTAATTAAATTGGCATTTCCGAAGCTGTATTTTTTTAGAGGATTGCCTCTGGATAAAATACTGCCACATATTTTACAGGTTACTTTACCAGCATTAACTTTTTTTTGTCCTTCAGGGATCTCATAAAATTTCCAGATGAAGTGGTTCTTTGTTTTCTGGTGAGGAGGGTCCTCTTGCACAAATCCATCTGAATCACTGCTGGATGACTCCCTTGCAGCCATTGCTGTAGATCAGGAAATTAATGAGTAGACAATTCACAAAACACCTCTTGCTCTCTCCAAGTGCAAATCAATAGTGAGAGAAATGGGTGGGTTTCTCTAAATTTAGAAAAAAATAATTATTGGACCAATGAAAAGTGTTATTTACAGGTCACATGACCATGGGCTTCATCATTATGAAACCAAAACTGTTATGAACCAATGAAAAGTGTTATTTTCTGGTCACATGAACCGACGCGCTTACGCGACGCGCCTCGGGGCGCGGCCCGAGGCGCGCCGCGTAAGCGTGTCAGACGCCTACGTTGCACGATCGTATTCGCTCGAGTGCTTCCGGGTGCGCTTACGCCGTGCGTATTACGCGGTCGCGGCTACGCGATACGTCACGATCATGTTTTCGTTTGCGATATTGGCGCTCACGGGACGCTCCCCGAAGCGCGCCCCGGGGCGCTTTTCACAAATACGCTTTTTGGGGCGCTCCCCGAGGCGCGCTGCGGGAGCGCTCCCCCCAAAAATTAAAAAAAAAAAAATCGGATAATTGTAGGGACAGGTAGCCCTATTCTGAAGTGGTTTGTAAAAAAATTAACTTTAGAAAAATATGTATTGTGCTACATTGGGCTTAATATATGTTAGAGCCAAAATGTAGCCCAAATGTAGCCCAAAGTAGCCCAATGTAGCCCAAAGATGGCCACCAGAGACCAAAAATTGTAAATGTAGCCCAAATTTCAACTAGATGTAGCCCAACTGTAGCCCAATGACAGAATGTACCAGAGTGTTAAAAAGAACAACTAGAGTGCTAACAGTCTTATTTATAAAGTGAAACTTATAGTTAGGAATTAGCATTAACAAAACCTATGAAATTCACTGAAAAAAACATAGGTTTCACACCAGTTATAGTTAGGAATTAGCATTTAAAAAACCTATGAAATTCACTGAAAAAACCATAGGTTTCACACCGGTTATAGTTAGGAATTAGCATTTAAAAAACCTATGAAATTCACTGAAAAAACCATAGGTTTCACACCAGTTATAGTTAGGAATTAGCATTTAAAAAACCTATTAAATTCACTGAAAAAACCATAGGTTTCACACCAGTTATAGTTAGCTGAAAATTTTACTGATATAAAACCATTGAAATTCCCACGTTATAGTTAGTCGGACTCACTATAACTTGCGCGTGCAATGCACTGCTGATGACATCACATATTACATCACTCATGACATGGTCAGTGACATCACTCATGACATCACTGATGACACCATCCTTGTGACACAGTGACAGACCTCCTCTCAGTGTAAAGTAACCCTTGAGACACATATTCAAAAATAGAAACTGAAATTTTTAAAAAATGGACATACCTATATCAGTTACAACAAGCAATTCTGTACTTCCACTATCTATATACTCATCCACTCATTCACCAACAGTTCTATATAGTCACTCATACATATACTCACTCATCATATGAAGAGATACACCTATACATTCTGTTACACACCGACATTCATCCAAAAGTTACTCACACACATATTCACACGTGCAAATAAACTATTGAACAACCATTTATTTGAATATAGAGTTATACACACACTTCCACCTTACTTCTATTGAAAATTACACATATTTATTCTCTTAAACAATCACTTATAGAAACACATACTTATTTAAACAGGAAATCTTACAATCTCTTACTCTCACATATACTCACTTATATACATCAATATTCATATATACTAGATTAAAACATATGTAGTTACTGATAAAGACACTAGTGAGACAGTCATTCACTCACTAACAAACACATATAGACACTCATCCACCCATACAGTCCTGTACATATGCTGTCTTCAAAACACATACAAAGAGTCAGTCACTCATGCATCTATGTGCTAAGTAATACCTCCACCAAACCATATAGACACTCATACTAAAACTAATAAAAATATCAAATAACCCATATACATACGCATGTAGCTACTTATCAACACATGTAGCCACTTATACACAAAGTGAAACACTAATATATGTATTTAAATATTTAAACATAACTCACTAATATTTATTTTTCAGAAAGACACATATTCACTGGATGGTGTAATCAGTGATGTCATGAGTGATGTCACTGACCATGTCATGAGTGATGTAATATGTGATGTCATCAGCAGTGCATTGCACGCGCAAGTTATAGTGAGTCCGACTAACTATAACGTGGGAATTTCAATGGTTTTATATCAGTAAAATTTCCAGCTAACTATAACTGGTGTGAAACCTATGGTTTTTTCAGTGAATATATATATATATATATATATATATATATATATATATATATATATATATATATATATATATTCATGCCTGTGTTTCTCTGTGATTAAGCCCCAGTGGGCAATTGGTACAATACATAATATTCTAAGCCATCTTAGTCTGTCTAGTGCACAGTGCAATCGTGAATAACTAAAATTTGAACTTAAAATCTATCTCTCTCTTGCAGTATAGGAAGCTAATTTCAGACAATTCATTATTTACAAGTGTGTATGGAGGTCTTCTTCCGTATTCAGTCCCCCGGGGTTTTTGAATCCAACTCAATGATAGGGCGAGACTCTAACTTTCTCAATTTCTTTTCTCTGTTACCACCCCTGATGTCTGATGCAACTGCATCCACCACGAAGAACGTCAATCCCTTTATATCTTTATTGTGAAAAACTTCAAAATGGCGCACTAATGGATAAGTTCTGTTGCCATTTTTAATTGCTCTAAAATGTTGTAATATGCATTTGTGGACTTTCAGAATTGTACTTCCCACGTACCGCGGGCCACAAGGGCACTGCAGCACGTAGACAGCAAACTCTGTTTTACCATAACATTTTCCTTTGATCTTTTTAATTTTATTAGACAATCCAGGTTTATATTGCTCTGTATTTTTCCCATGTAAACAGGCTTTACACGTTGAGCATTTCAAAAAATCCCTGCTTCCTGCTTAGCCAAGTTGTTTTAGGTTTGACATCTTTTAAGGTATTCCTAACAAGTGCTTGTTTAGTGATCTTGCTCGCCTGTGGCTTACGTGGCACTGCTTTTCCCAAGATTGGATCATTTTTTATGATGTGCCAATGTTTATTTAGAATACTCCTGACACTGTTCTGTTTACTGAAAGTAGTTATTAGCCTACACTAATCTCTGGTAGCCTTCTCATGTTTTGCTTGTATTTTGCCTTTATAAAAATAATTTCTTCTCTTGGTTTTTTCGTGGCTCTAAAGACTGCAGTTTCTATACATTTCTCTGTGTACCCTCTAGCTTTGAAACTGCTTTTGAGACAGTTGTTCTCATTTTTAGTTTCAGCCTCTTCACTACAATTGCATCTGGTTCTTAAACACTCACCATGAGGAATACTCCTAATCAGGTTTTTGGGGTGGAAGCTCGTTGCATGAAGCAACGTGTTCCCTGATGTTGCCTTCCTATATAGTTTGGTTTCAAGTTTCTTGTCCTTGATGTATACTGTGAGTTCCAAGAAGTTCACACTTGTAGCACTGATATCGCTCGTGAAGCTTAAATTTAAATAATTCACCTGGATTTGGTTGAGGACGTTTGAGGACGTTTTTTGCTTCATTCTCTGTCCCATTCCTGTCCCATTCCTCATGGAACTTTGTGCGGATCACCTGCTCCTCCCACCAGCGCATATGCAAATTTGCATAGCTTCGGGTGAAGCAGGTGCCCATTGCAGTCTTGCTCACTTGATGGAAAGTTTCTTCATTGGGATGGTTGGTATGGTTGGTATTTCACCAATTCAAAAATGTAATATGTATACTGTGCCTGGAGTGATAAATGGCTTTTGTCATTTTACAGCTTGGCATGGACAGCACTGTGCTAGTTCTATGCTTAAAGACCTTGCTGTAGAAATGGCAAAAAGACTTTGTCCCTTTCTATCTTGGCATGGATGGCACTTTGCTAATCCTGTGCTTAAAGACTTTGATAGAAAAGCAGACATTTGAGGTGAGCAGATGTAGAGTGTCACTGGTGTTGAGTGTGGTCTATACAGGAGCTGCTTTCCACCTAAACTTGAGAACTACCCAGAGTTCTTTGCTTCTTTTTTGCATATATATATATATATATATATATATATATATATATATATATATATATATATATATATATATATGGAAAAACAAAGGAGGCGGCACAATCAGGATGTCTTTTTTTAAGCCTTTATTTCAAGACTTTCACCCCACCAACGCGTTTCAGCCTTACACGGCCTTGCTCAAATTTCTGGGTCAGGATCCGACCCCTAGGCAGAGCACACACTGTTGAGCGCGTCCAGAGGGCTGAAGGATCACTTTGTGTACATATATATATATATATATATATATATAGAAAGACATGTATAACGTACAGATTGAATCACTGAGGCTTATTAATACATGCTCAAGTATTCGGCAATGAGAAATCAATCGAATTGCCTTCTTGCTTTTCTTTTCCTATTTCTGTTGATGACAGTTCTTACTTATATATGTATATATATATATATATATATATATATATATATATATATATATATATATATATATATATATATATATATATATATATATATATATATATATATATATATATATATATATATATATATATATATATATACCGCTAACAGATCCCTTGGGTAATTGTACCCAATTAAGAAAGACAGCACTCTCTGGTAGAGTCCAGAAGGTATTTAATCCACATTAGGACTCCGGGCACACAGACGTGTTTCGGTGCTTTGCCTTTAGCCCCGCCGCCATTCTTTATTTATACAGTAAACACATTCTCAATATCCAGGCATGTGACTATCTGACAACCAATCAGAACGTGTAATTATAAGCTGGAATTTCATTATTGAGTAATAAAGATAAGAATTGGAAATCTCTAAGAGACTGAATCACAGATATGATAACATCAACCCAAATGTACATAAAATTCCTCACTACTGTTAAGACCCAAAGGGGTCTTACTCTGCAGGTCTATAATATACAGCGACTCTAGACGTCTCAACCTTTTTATTCTGTCCCCTCCCCTAGGATTCACCGGAACATGATCAAGGCAAAAGTACATGAGAAGATCTCTATTACAATCATGCACTTCATTACAATGCCTTGCCACAGGGTAGGACTCATCGACATTCGTGATCACCCTTATGTGCTCCAGTATTCTTATTTTAACCGGAAGGATTGTGCTCCCGATATATCTCAAGCCACACGGGCACATCACACAGTAAATAGCATAGGGAGTGGTACAGGAAAGAAATTTCCCAATTTTCTTAGGTTTGCTCAATACTGGAACATTGTAAAAAAGGGTTTGTTTGCTCTTTTTGCAAGCTTTGCATTTGCCACACGTATAGAATCTGTGTAGCGCTCTTAGGGAAGTTTTACTGGAATTTGCCTCATGATAGCTATGTACCAGGGTATCTCTTAAGGACCTAGCTCTCTTAAAAGTAACAAGGGGATTGATGGACAAATCCCCTCCTATAACGTTATCTGTAAGCAGGATGTTCCAGTATTTACGCATTATCCTCTTGATTTGATTAGCATTGTTGGAAAAAGTTGTGATCATCCTAAAGGACCCATTCTCTTGTTTGCTCCCACTCTTCTCTACCAATAGGTCCTGACGGTCGATACTCTGTGCCCTGGACAAAGCCTGAGTTAAAACTTTTTCACTGTACCCCCTAGCTTTGAAACGTTGAATGCTAGATGAGGCTACCTCTTGAAATTCCACATCATTAGTGTTGTTTCTTTTTAATCTTAACAGCTCTCCTTACGGAATGCTGTTGATAAGTTTCTGTGGATGACTGCTGGTAGCAAACAAAGTGGAATTCTCTGCAGTCAACTTCCTAAAAATTTAGTCTGTAAACGTCCCTCTGATACATAAACTGTGAGATCCAAGTAATGTACTTTCTTCGTGCTTATGTCTCCTGAAAATTTCAGATTAACATTGTTGCAATTAAGAACCTCAATCTACGAGCTAGCCAGCTCTACAGAACCATCAAACACAATATACAAATCATCAATATAACGATACCATGCAATAATGCAATTGTTCCACATCTGGTTATGTGTCCCCCAGGCCACCTGCTCCTCCCACCACCCAACGAAAAGGTTTGCATAGCTGGGGGTGAAGCAGGTGCCCATTGCCGTGCCAGATACTTGTCTAAATAACTATTTCTGGAACAAAAAAATGTTATGTGTTAAACAGAAATCAATGAATTCAAATAACATTTTGCTATGTTCATAGTATTTCAAAGTTTGACACTCTAGGAAGTACTTTACTGCTTTTATACCATCTGTGTGGGCGATACAGGTACATAAACTGGTGATATCTAATACCAGTAAGCAAAAGCCCTCTTTCCATTGAATCTTCTCAATCTTATTAAGAAAATCTTTTGTGTCTCTCAAATATGATTTAAGTTCAATCACATGTTGGAACAAAAAGAAATCAATGTACATAGACCGATGTTCGGTCAGGCTGCCTAGTGAAGCCACAATAGGCCTCCCTGGTGGCTCTCTCATATCTTTATGAACCTTCGGCAGGTAATAGAATGTTGGAACCATGGGATTAAGACACCGCAAAAATAAATCTTCATCCGTGTCTAACATGTTCTTTTTGTACCAAAAGGAAATCACAAGATGATAGTCCGTTATACTCTGATTATAAATCTGTTCGTTGAACTTTTCATTAGAGCGAACATCAAACTGGTTTATTACTGATGACGTATTGCCTTAAAATTTATGAGGGACATGGTCGGGTGTAATCGATATTTTTTTGTTGCTCCCACTGCCCTGTATACATGGGGAATTCATTCATATTGTTGAGTGCCATCGAAGAAGAACGAAATAGAAATCTTGAAAGGAAGTGCTTACTAACTGAAATACTGTATCTGTGACTAAGAACTTGCAATTGATCTAATTATACAGTTGAATGCACTATGGATCGCCATCAGTTGGGAACTTGAGGTTCAAATCTTTGCTTCTTGCAATTGGATCCACACATCTGTTTACTTAGTTACCCCTACATGATAAGGGGAACAACTAATGCCCTGAAGAAGTCCGCCTCAAGGACTAAATGAATCGGCTGTGCCACTTTCAACAAGTGATGCTTATGACCTTGTCTTCATAAAACCTGTTTGATATTTGAATAAAATAAACTTTGGAAGAACACTGTTGTTGGGGAATAGATTGTATATTTGCTTTCCCTGTTTTCTGAGAAGTGGTGCACCTGGGCTTTTGTTTAAAAATTGTTGAGTTGGCAGGTCCTGACCATGGAGCTGCTCACGGCGCGGATACAATTGAAGGGGGTGCGCTTCAAGGCAGTGTGGGAACCTCTCGTGCGTCACCTGTGCTCCATCAGCTATGCCCGTCACATGCCTCCCAGGCTCCGCGCTCTGCAATTGTTCGAGGACGCCCTCATCCCTGCTGACCCAAGCAGGCTAGGCTCTTAGTCGCTTCCCCCAGTGCTGGATTGCGCTTTCCATTTCTTATAGGCGACCGCAGATACACCTCCCCTGGCCCCTCACCACCTCATCACTGCTCCTCCTTTTCCGACTTTTCCTTCTTTCCTGCTTGCCACTCTGGCTTCCGCCCCCCTTTGGGGCAGTTTGGTCCCTGTTGGGCCTTTGAAAATGTGACACCACTGCTCTCCTTCCCATACGCGCCTCCCCCGCACAACGACACACTGCCAGCATATGGCCACCTCTTGCGAGACTCTCCCCTAAGCCACGCGGCCGGCCCCCCCCGGGGGTTGTAGGCAGGGCGCTGTGTTAAGGATTCCACCCCCCTGGTAAATTGCACCTGCTGACTTTTCTCTGCGCGGCCGGCCCCGACAAGGGGTTGTAGGCTTATCGCTGTGTTCACAATAAAAACAGATTTGAACAAAAAAAAAAAAAAAATTGTTGAGTTTCGGGGGGCGGAGCTAGCTCACAACGAAAATGGCTTTTTGAGCCATTAGCTCCCCGTCTACACCGCACTATCCTGCAGTTATCCTGTGTGTGACTCACCTTTAGACTGCTGCCTGCTTCGGACTGTGTCCCTGGACAGTTGTGGCGTGGATTGCCTGCGAGACCGAGGCTCCAACCTGCCATTATTGCGCCAAACGGGCCAGGGGCAGAGAGATTTCGGCGCTGGCCCCAGTCTTCTGATCGGTGGCGCTGGGCGGCCCCTCCCGAGGCGGGGGCGCTGGCAGGAGGTATTGGGCCGGGAGCTGCGCCGGGACTGAGAGCCCAAGAGAAGGGAAGATCTGGGAGCTGACTCAGGCGGACGCTAGGACCTCCACTGCCGCCGGTAACCTGGCTGCGGGAGAGTGGCAGTCAGAGCGGCTGGTACAGCAGGCTGAAGAGGCCCTTGGAACCTTGCTTCCCAGGAGGCGGCTGATCCTTTACTCGCCCGTGACGAGGGCATATCTAAGCCCCCCCGATCCTTGAAGCACTGGGGGAGCTGTGAGGATGACTGGGGCCTTGTTCTTGCAGAGGCTGCCTCGGAGATCCGGTCCCCCCCACCCTCCTTATCAGTGGGTGCTGGTTGAGCTTGGGCCCTGCGACGACGTGTGGGGATAGGGGAGCCCCCTCCAACGCGGTGACTTACCACTGGGACTGTGCCCCATGAGAGATCCGGGGGCTGGCTGCGAGGGGTTCCCTCCCCCATTTTGACTGCTGTGGCGCATGGTGTGAATGCGAGCCGCTCGCAGTGGAGCTGCAACATGTAGCTGGAGAGGAGCACACTGGACTGGTGATTGCGCCCCTTATAGGAGCTGCCCCGGGCAGCGTAGGGTCTAGGACGGGCACTGAGCTGGCGAAGTAGTCCTTCCTCCCTCTCACACTCTGGGCTTGAATTGTGTGGATCTTCAACCAGGGCTCCCGCTTTAGACAGGGATGGGACGAGTTGATAGGAGTCAGCCCAAGCTGACGTTTGATCCGCGGAGTCCCACTTGGAGGAGGGGGCCGGCTGGGCAGACTTTGCCGAAGGGACCCAACAACAAGACACCCGCGGCCTGCTGATGGCGATGGAAAAGAGCCTGCAGGGAGGTATTGCTTCACTGGGCACTAAAATTGACGCCCTCACCTACCGCATGGACCGCATGGCGGAGAGAATAGATAAACATGCGGAACGTAGCGACATGTCTTAGCAACGATTAACTGAGGTGGAGGAGGCCCATACTACTTTAGATTCCGAGAACAAGCAGATGAGCAGGGCTCTGCAAGTTATCCAGGACAAGACTGAGGACCTGGAGGCACGTTCTTGGAGGTGCAACCTTCGCATCACCGGCCTCTCTGAGACCACCCAGACCGGGAACATGGAGCTGTTCATTGAACGTCTTTTGAAGTCCTTGCTAGGCGACACAGCTTTCTCTGCGATGTTTGTGAAGAGAGGGCTCACAGGTCCTTGGGCCCAAGGCCAAAGCCAGGTGCTCCGCCGCGGCCAGTTATTGCAAAATTGTTGAATTATAGGGACAGAGATTAGCCAGGGACAAACAGCCACTTCAATATGAGGGGTCGATGATATCCCTTTTCCCGGATTTTACTGCAAGGGTCCAGGAGGCTAGATGACAGTTCATACCGATGAAACGGCAGCTTCGGGATATGGGAGCTGACTACGCGATGCTGTATCCCGCTAAGTTACGGGTCAATCGTCAGGGGCGCTCCATGATCTTCACAGACCCTAAGGCGCTGCAGAAGGCCCTAAAGGAATGGCGGAGGGAGCAACGATCCCCTACAGACAGAGCTCTTTCGGACGAGGTGGCAGGAGGCGGACTGGACAATCAGGAATAGGGACCTGGAGAGGCCGTTTCCTTACTGCGAGTTACCTCCTCCCTCGAGTGTATCACACTGGTGAAATGGTTGTAATGTTTGTGGGGAGTGGGGCGAGAGATGGGAGGATGGGGTGCGGGTGGGGTGGGGTTCGCGGCCAAGTTGGGGTTGGGCAGGCGTGGGTGGGAATTACAGAACTGCAGGGGTTGGGGGGAATTGATTGTTAGTTTTATGTGTGAATGAGGGACTTTTCTGCACTGGTATGAAGCGACAGGCGCTGACGGCATGAGTTCGGACTACGCTGCACGGACATATCTATATGTTGTTACCCTTGGGATGACTCAACAGAACCCCTCTACGGACACTATTACATTACTGACGTAAAATGTGAGGGGTCTCAACGATCATTGTAAAGTTAGGTGGGTCCTCCAGTACCTCTTGAGGCACAGGGTTGATGTAGCATTGCTGCAGGAGACCCACTTACGCCCAGACAGCCCGACGCTGCATTATAGAGGATTTTTACATAACACACATGCAGCGGGCTTCACCTTCCATTCTAGGGGAGTTTTAACATGGATTAACCCAAAGCTATCCTTGAAATTTACCCCTATAGCTACAGATGGAGAGGGGAGATACACGATCACTAAATGCATTGGGAAAGGCATGGAGTTTTATATTGTTAACACTTACAGTCCTAACTACGATTATCCCGCTTTCTATTCTGATTTGGCTGCTAGAGTCCAGGACCACTGTGGTGAGCATGTCCTATGGGGGGCGACTTCAACAGGACAATACAGCCCTCACTGGATAGGTCAGATGGTCCAGACCGCCGCTCCTCAGCCTCTGCCAGGGTATTGGATATTGAGATGACGCGAATGGGACTGCAGGACGTTTGGAGGGCTAGGCACTCTAACCTGGGGGGATACACGCACTACTCAGCTCCACATGACATTCATGCTCACATTGATTACTGGTTGTCCACTACTAATCTTTTTTCCCGGGTCCGGGCATGTAAGATTCTTCCGCGCACCTACTCCGATCACTCCTCTGTTCTTCTTACACTTACAGTGCCGGTGAAACTCATCCCACCATTTGCTTGGTGTTTCCCTCCCTACTCCTTGCTGGACGATGTCTTCAGGGAGAAACTGTCAGTTGCGATTGAAGAATTCTTTGACACCAACGTTGGCTCCGTCGACTCGTTCTTGACCGTCTGGGAGGCCTTTAAGGCATTCATACGGGGAGTAGCCATCTCAAAACAAACGGGGGTCCTTAAATCCATTTGAGGGCGTCTGACGCTGCTGGAGAATAGGCTCAGGGACATTGAGGCACAACGCCTGCGGGATACTTAACATGCTCTATGCTTCTCCTACGGCCGGGTTCGCATTGGGTCACTTACTACAGACCCCTTCGATATCGGTCGCTGCACTAGACAGGGATGCCCACTTTCCCCTATACTTTACGCCCTGGTGGCCGAACCCTAGCGTGCACTTTGCGCGAATATCATGGGCATCGAGGTATTCGGTTCACTACATACAACTTGATAGTGTCCACATATGCAGATGATACATTACTGTACGTACGAAACCCGGAGGTCAACCTTCGGACGGTGCTGTGCGAAGTAGTTTTATTTAGCTCTCTTTCGGGCATACATGTGAATTGGACGAAAACACTTATGTTTCCGCTCACCCCTGACACCAAGAGATTCGAAACGGAATATCCCATCCAGTGGACCACAGATGCGGTGCGTTATTTGGGAATCCGTCTGCATACAGATTCTGAGGTGGTTCTCAGAGAGAACTATGGGGTGGCTGTTTCTAAAATGGAAGATGTTGTGGCTAAATGGATGGGTCTCACTGTGTTCTTGATGGGTCGCATCTCCCTAATAAAAGTGATTGTTCTCCCTCGTTTTCTATTCCTGTTCAGCAACATACCCATGGTACTGTCTGGTGCGTTTTTCCAGGAACTCCACTCACTCATACTACGTCTGGTATGGGTTAGGAAGCAGCCCCGGGTTGCGTGGGACATTCTTACCCGTCCTTACGAGGAGGGAGGGCTGAATGCTCCGGACCTGGATCTTTAATATCGCGCTGCGCAGAGAGCACATGCGTATTGCTGGATACACGGCCGGGCGGATATCCCGCACATACGTATTGAATCGATTGTCGCTGCCCCGGTCCCTCTTCCTGCGTTGATGTCTCGTCCCAGGGATCGACGGACGTGTTTACTTGACTCCTTGAATGTGGTTACCCACGCCTGGCACCACTTGATGAATGCGCAGGCCTGCTCGCTTTTGTATGCCCTGAAGGCGCCCCTTGCCTGGCTCCTTGCAAGGACAGGGGAGTACTGTCAGCGCTAGCTGCTCTTGATATATCTCACATGGGAGACTTATTCTTGGACGGTAGGGCACGTACTTGGGAGGTACTAGGATCGGAGGGCACTACCAGTTCCCTCCTTCCACGCTTTCAATTTCACAGAGTCCGGCATGCACTAAAGGACCTGTTGGGGGGAGGACATGTTGGAACCCCCGGTGATTATGGCGTACGATTATGTCATTAACGCCAAGACTTCGACCAAAATGATAACAAATCTGTATCGCATCACCCTATCTGAACGTATGCCGGCTTACACTAAGCCTCGCTTGGCGTGGCAGACAGACTTGCCTGTGGACTTACCTGAGGAAACGTGGCGATACTGCTGTGCCAATATAAAAAGGGTATCGCTGAATGGCCGTCATCGGCTACTACATTTAAAATTTGTAAACAGTGTTTATTACTCCCCAGAGCGGCTTTTCCGATACGGGTTGCTGGAGAGCCCTAGTTGTGAAAGATGTGGGGTACAGGTTGCCGATTTTTCCCACTTATCTTGGTAATGCCCGAGAATCTTTGCCTTTTGGTGCGCGGTCTATGAGGAAGTAAATAGAGTTACCTAACTCTCACTTGTCCCAGCTCCCTTATTGGCTATTCCGGGGTACTCCAAGGACATTGTGACCGACTATAGAAGACTCGTGGACATGGCCTTTTTAGTAGCCAAAAGGTGTGTCGCTCTTTCCTGGATGCAGGGCCCGGTCCCGACGCTCTCTCAGTGGTCCAAAGAAATGCTCTATTGCTGCATGCAAACTGAGTTATATAGCGACTTATTGCCCCCCGCAATAGACCCAATAATTTCTGGGCATTGTACATGGACAAAAGGTCTGATCAGGACGCTAACATTGCACGTGAAGCTGACACGACTTTGGCAGAGGGGAGATCACAGGTGGGTTCGCCCCCTCCCCACGCTGCCGAGTAGGTGCTTGCTGGGCTCGAGAGTCCCTGACTGGTTTCGTGACCCCGTTTGCTGTGCCCTCAAAGGGCTGGGTTTGAATAACCAGGGTGTGACTATGTTCTTATTGCTTGTCAGTCTTGATTGATGTTTTGGTAATGCTGTACTTTTTTATCTGCTCATTATGTGTATACCGAAGTGTCGCTGATTCATACTCCTAATGCCTGTGAATTTCCTTTGTTTTTCTTTGTTTCTTGTTTGAAATGCAAATAAACACATAATTAAAAAAAAAAATTGTTGAGTTCCGTTAGGAACAACATTGTGACAGTGGGTGTAATACAGTGTGCATACATATCCTCATAAGTATAGATGAGGTTGGAATAATGGAAGGATAGTGAGTCAGGTGCTGCCGATTGTAGGGATCCACTGTCGGGCGTTTTGTTGTTACAAACAGCGAACACCGTATAGTTGACGGAATGCCCCCTTTTCATATTGTTCTTTCTTTGACAAGACAATATTACCTCCCATGTCCAAAGGTTTACAGACAAGGGAGTGGTCTTGACACAATGTATTCAATACTGCTTGTTGGTTCTTAGAAAAGTTTGTTAATCTCTTATGATATTTGTTGTCATTACGTAAGCATGGTAGATCCCTCATCATCGCTTCCGGAAAGGTATTGATAGCGTCCATGGCCATTTGAGGAAGGAATATGGAGGTAGGTTTGAAAGGACTAAACCTCCAACATTGATGAATTTCAGATTGTGCCACAAGTTGTGTGGGGGCCATGTCCAGTTCTTCTGTCACCGTTGCCTCCGTCCGTAGACTTTCCAAAGTTTTTAAAGTATTAATGTCTCTGCCAATCAAGTCACCCGACTCAGTTCTCATCAAACAAGGATGTTTATTCTTAGTTGTGGATGGCTTCAACTTAAAATATTTATGTAATTTCAATTTGCGGGTGAACTTGAACAAGTCTATCCGTGTTTGCGTTAATTCCATATTTTTGTCTGGACAGAATGAGAGACCCATTTTCAAAATCGATTACTCCACTGACGTTAAAACCTTAGGTGTTAAATTGATTATAGTAAGACTGTCATCTCCTACTTCCTTCTGTAAAACTTCTTGCTGCAAGTTACGGGTGGGGAGCCTATGATCTTTTGGCCCCGGCCCCTACTCCTCGTCTTCCTCCTGCTCCCTGTTCCAGGGGTTTGCCTCGGCCTCCTTGTAGTTGTTGTTTCATGATCAATTTTAATTCTTCGTGAAAAGGAGGTATATTCCCTGACAATCCGCTATGCCCTTCATCACTTGATAGATCACTTGCTGTTACTTCTGATTCTGAGGCTTCTGGGACAGCCATTGCAGATTGTACTGTTGTTTGTCGCAGTTCTTTTCTAGGATTATCATATTTTTTGGCAAACATTAACACTCTGCCCAAATTGTTGAATTTTATGTTCGAAGTTCTTTAATCTTTTTTCATCTGTTCTCACTTTTCCACCAGCTTAGTTTGATATTCCTCCTTCATGAGTTCATCTTCCAATTCCTTAATTTGTGCTAAAGCCTTCTCGCGATCACTTCATGCAAACTTCACAAGTATCTCTAACATCCATTTACATGATAGAGCGGTGTGTTCTGCCAAAGCATCTAGTAATAAGGGATCAGGATTCTCATAGGCGGGAACGGTGTATATACGGAGGCCTCTCGGGACCCTCCCAACCTCTATATAGTTTTGTAAAGAGTTTGCCTCCCACCACTTTCTAATTTCCCGCTCATAGAGGCATTCAAGAGCGGAAAATTTCGAAGCCAAGGTGGATGTTGACACTGTCCCTTCCTTATTTGCGACGTGATTACTGCCATTGTATTTCCTGACGATACTATTGGTCACATCACAGCATTCCGATTCGCAAAACATGATGATTAAAATTCCATAGCTGTGAGCCCACAGCTTGATATTCCGTGCCCTTATACCCTCGTTCTGTGGAAGAGCGTAAATAGTCACTGTGCCACTGGCACCTTACCAGATAATTACAAGTCGTACTTATGTCTCGCGTTTACAAACGACAACTCTCTGGCATCCGGTGTCCATAGGTTTCCAGTTCACGATTACTCCTGATACGCATCCACAGTGCAGCTGGAAAATGAATGTCCGCTCCTTTGCACACCAGCCAGTTGCACTCTTGCACGGGTGCTCGTCAGATGGGGGTGTTCCCGCCCAAAATATATACCGCTCCCAAATCCCTTGGGTAATCGTACCGAATAAAGACAGCACTCTCGGGTAGAGTCCAGAAGTTATTTAATCCACATTAGGAGTCCGGGCACGCAGGCGCGTTTCGGCGCTTAGCCTTCGTCAATGTATGCACGAAGCGCCGCCGCAGCCATTCTTTATTTATACATTAAACACATTCTCAATATCCGGGCATGTGACTATCTGACAACCAATCAGAACATGTACCAACGAGTAAGCAAATAAATCCGCCATCTTGTGATGGTGTAAAATAACGTCATACAATAAATATTGAATCGGTTAAAAAACACATATGGCGAACATGGATACATTACTAAATATTTCATAACGCCCATGGATGGGCTTCAGATCCGTGTCGATCACCTGCATATTTATAGATAATACATTCCTGAGGGTAAATCACATAACGTAATTAATAACACTCATCTATAAACCCCCATTGTTTTGGTCATAAACCAGTCGGGATGCTCATTTTGCCCACTGATGGGCTACCCTTTCTATAAAGATATATGCACGTGATACTCCTATAATACAGCGGTACACAAAAATTCTGGTATTTGGATTAATTGAATTGCAGCCTTCTCACATATGCATTTGCACATGCACACTTTAATGAATTGACTACATTTTTGGACTCTGGGACTTGTTGATGATGATCCAATTCAGGGCAAGATGGTTTTAGTGTACCGCTGTATTATAGGAGTATCACAATGACGGCTTATAATACAGCTAAAGGGGCTTTAAAGAAGGAATTACAACACTGGAAACAAGAAGGGTTGATATTGGCAGACGAATATCAGTTCATGTTTAATGAGCAATCAATCCTTCCTTTCCTGTATTTATTGCCGAAAATCCACAAAGGAACGTTTCCAATACCAGGACACCCCATTATTTCGGCGATAAAGAGCATGATGGAGCAAGTGGGGCAATACGTGGATTTCTTTTTACAGGACTTAGTAAGAACAATACCCTCTTATCTGAAAGACACTGGGGATTTTTTAACCAAATTGAATAACATCACATGGACTAACAACATGTTTCTCATAACTCTGGATATAGAATCTCTATATACCAGTATTGAGCATTCCTGTGGCATTAATGCAATCAAGCACTTTCTGAACTCGAGTACCTGTGAATACTTCATGCACAACAGAATGTTGATATCCTTAATTACCTAGTGCCTAGAAAACAACTATTGTTTATTTGGCAAAGATGTGTACAGACAGATACAGGGTGTTGCCATGGGGGCCTGCTTCTCCCCTAGCTACGCGTGTTTACATGTGGGCTATTGGAAGGAGCAGGTCCTCAGGGTACAACACAAAGAAGTGTTTGACAACAGAATTGTGCATTAGTTGCGTTATATTGATGATGTTTTTATTGTGTGGAATGGAGACAGCGCAGAGGATTTTATCAAAAGAATTAATGATAACCATTTTAATCTACATTTTACATCACACATCAGCTCAATTAAAATAGAATTTTTAGATGTTTGCATTTATGTTAGTGACAATAAGTTTGTTACTTCTGCTTTTAGAAAACCAACAGCAGGGAATGCAACACTTCACGCAACCAGTGCACACCCCAAACACTTAATTGGCAGCATCCTGTATGGTGAGATTTTAAGATTAAAACGCATTTGCAGCTCACCAGAAGACTTTGAAAGATGCCAAAATTAAGCTCTATCCAGACTAAGGAAAACAGGTTATACAAACAAAGCATTAACAGATGTAGTACTAAAAGCTAGTAAGAGAGCTAGGGTGTCACTCCTACCACAAGAGGAAGAAGAGGAAGGCTTAGACAGCACACCAGAAGACCCAACTAGGCTTATTAAAACATTTAGTCGTCAGGAACAGAAAATCAGAGCCATAATCAATAAGAATTGGCTTATCATCCTGACGGACAATATTCCTAGCAACAAACTGCCAGATAAACCCACCATTACTTTTAGGAAACCTCAATCCATGGGTGGGCAACTTGCAAATAACAGTCCTGAGTTAGAGCATATGAAATCATGGTTGACACCAGGAAAAGGTTTTCACAAATGTTCAACGTGTCGTGCATGTAAATTTGGAGTTAACACAATTCAATACAAAAACTCCATTCAGAGAGAATGAACAAAACATCAAAGGCAACTACAATTGCCGCACCGATTTTGCGGTTTATGTCTTCACGTGCACCTGTGGGCTGAAGTATGTAGGAAGTACCAAAGCTCCAGGTGCACGTGAGAATATTACAACATCTCCGGGCCATCATCAACAGCGAGCCGGCATATCCGATCGCTCGTCACTTCATAGAAGTACACAATAGACATCAATTGCCTATCCTATTTTGTCATTGATTCTGCGCCTGTGCCACGGAGAGGTGGCAACAGAGAAAGATCATTAAGACAATTGAAAACAAAATACATTTTAGATCTTGACAGTAAATTTCCAAATGGTCTTAATAACACAGAAGATATGTACACTTTCCTATAGACCATACGCCACTATATCTACAATTCAGGTGAGAAATTTGTTTTATCTAGGAGATATTGTATATAATACAACATTGTCATTCCTACAGGCTTGTGGGACATAGGTTCTCCTAGTGGCCAAGAATGACACAGCTGAAACGCAGATAATGAATATTAGATTGATCGTACAAATCTGCCTCAATTTTAACAATTGTAAATGTAAATCTTTTTTATTGGTATATTATTTGCAAATTTTTTTTGCACTAGACACTTTTGAATCCAATGATTGCACAAAAGATTATCATCAAAACATATATTTGTATCATTTGAGGCTTCGTACATGCGTGTGTATCAATTTCATAGTGTTCGAAAACTGTTTTTATTCTGCATTATGAGTATTAAGGGATGTAGATATTGCAATGATGTTTTCCCTGAAACACATTAACAAGTTTCAACATAGTAACTAAAACTCATCTGAGAACATCTATACATTATACAGTATTTTGTACATACCTTTGCATAGTTTGCACAACAATTTCGCATTTAGGCAGTAATTTGCACTTGTGTTTGCATATTTTGCACAAGTCATATTTTGCGTAATTTGCACAAATAAACATCCCTGCAGGACTGTATTTTTTTTAAATAGTGTGCACAACAATTTCACATTTAGGCGGTTTTGGCACCTGTGTTTGTATATTCTGCACAAATCATTTTTTGTGTGATTTGCACATATAAACATTCCTGCAGAACTGTATATCTTTTTGAATAAGGATATGTTGCAAATGTTGCACAGATTTGGTGCGTATTTTGCACAATGTTGCGCATTAATGCTGAAATTTGCACAAGTGTCCACACAGTAGGTATAAGTTTCTTAATGTGTGACTTGTAAAAAATACAACCCTTAGAATTCAGGGACGCTGTGTTACAAGGGACACTTTTTGCAAGAATTTGCACATCTGAGCGGCATGATGTATACATATGCGTAATTTGCACAAAAGGATGTGAATGTTCATTTTTGTGTACTGTAGACGGATGAGCTTATTAGAGATGGATTGCACATACTTTGCTTTCATATGAAAATCCCTTGCTTCTAAAGGGCAAGCAGGTCAGACTCCAACAATTAAATCCATCCAAATTGCCGAGCAACTCGAGTCTGAACCCTGAAGGGCGGCCAGTGAGACTGGTGCACGGCTTGGATGGATTTAATTGTTGGAGTCTGACCTGCTTGCCCTTTGTGACGCTGTTACAGATTGAGGAAAGTTGGGAGCAGTAGGATGAATTTCCGTAGCTGCAGGCTGGAAGTGCTGGGAAAGCAGTGAGTGAATAAAATGATAACGAACTGTGCAAGACTTTACATGTATTTAATCTGCGCTATGGGAACAATTTAATCAATTAATTTGCCGCGCAGTACAGCATTCGGACTTTGAAAGGCTGGCGCCTGCATTTGAAATGTGTATGTTTCCCTGTGCGCAATCTGTGATAATACGGCCCGCGCTGATAAAACCTGTCACGTGGGCTGCTGATACAGAGAGTTACCGCCCGTGATCAAGGCTTGTAATGGCAGAAACGTTGGGCTGTGGTAACGTCTTGCCTCGTGCTGTTCACCATTAAAGCATTTTTCTACAGCAACCCAGCTTGTGTCAGTGAGCTTTCCTGAAGGTGAAAGGAGGGAGATTTTGGAATTTTTAACTGGAAGCCGTGCACCAGTCTCACTGGCCGCCCTTCAGGGTTCAGACTCTAGTTGCTCGGCAATTTGGATGGATATATATATATATATATATATATATATATATATATATATATATATATATATATATATATATATATATATATATATATATATTACCTACTGGCGGTCGCCAGTAGGTAGTTATAGTTAGGACCTAGTTTCCATAGGAAATCCACAACATTCTATTTGGAATAACGTTGGCGCCGATGGACGATGGACGATGGTGGACGAATCTTCGCAAATTTCTCCAAGAAAATGACCTGCTCTGTTCCGCTCCTTCCCTGAAAGTTTGGGGGTGATTCATCAAGTGGGGGCCGAGAAAAAAGGGGGGTCCCAAAACGTGTTTTCCCCATGCAATTTTCCATAGGGACCTTTAGCCAGGGCTACAGCCCAAACGGCTGAACGGAATTACATGAAATTTGGCAGAGAGGTAGAGTTCTGTTCGCAGATTGTGCTTTTTGTTAAATGGTGTAAATCTATTCAGTAGTTTTTGAGAAAATTGCAAGTAAAATCATAGCGATATCTAGAGACGGAGTTCAGCACGCGTACTGAAATCTATTCAATTACGAGCGTGAGCTGCATGCTGATAGTCTGTGAACTGTCTGTCAACACTCGAAACCAGGAAGTGTTGGGGGCCCTCTTGTGCCTCGCTAGAACCGAGTCACAAGAAAACAGTAAAACAAAGTTGAGGAATAAGGGAAGGGGGTAGGCTAGAGACATTTCTGACCCCTTAGGCTTGCTCAGGAGGTCATACATTGATGTTTAGGCTCTATTTTTTAATTTTATTTTTTAAAGAAAATTCGCGGCGTATGTGTATGGAAATACGTACAATTACGAGCAGGAGCTGCATGCTGATTGGCTGTCAATATTCCAAACCAGGAAGTGTTGGCCGCCATGTTGTTTGTCGGGAGAGGAGAGTCACAAGAAAACAGTAAAACAAAGTTGAGAAATAAGGAAACGGGGCAAGGTGGAAAGATTCTGAGGCTTTAGTCTTGGTCAGGGGGTGGTAAATGGATCTTTAGGCTCAATTTTTTTTTTTTTATAAAAATTGGCGGGGTACTCGTGCAGTACTTGTACGCGGTGGAAAAGGTGAAAAAAAGTAGAAGTCTGTTTTATTCATTAGGTCCTGGGGGGGCAAATTAAGGGGGTAATTTGTCTGCATAATGGGGGCATTTAAGGTGCCCCGAGCACTGGGGAATGACACTCCTCTGGTTTTATTTTGAAGTATGCAGGGAGGTTACGGTCCTACTCCCCGCAGTCTCCGTGAGCGACACCCCTCGGGTTTTTTTTCTTTAAAAAAAACATGTTTTGAGCTCTCTCTCTCTCTCTCCTTGTACACATCGCCGGGAACGCCACATTTCTGGGGCAGTGATATGTAAAATGACCTTCCAGCTCCGGGTACCTGCATTGTCTGGAGTTTTTTATTAATTTTGGGAGGGTGGGCTTGATAATACGTCCTTGTTAATTCCCATAGAAGCCTATGTTCTGGTGTTAACATTGGCTTCTATGGGAAATAACAAGGCCGTATTATTATGAAACTCATTATCGACGTTTTATCGGCAGTTTCCTGCCAATAAAACGGCAATAATTTTAACACCGGTCCTTGATAATATGCACCTAAGTTTACTGGTAAAAAAAAGAGCAATGGGCCATAATATCAACAAAAGGCGATACATTATCGTCGCTTTTATAGGCAGGAAACTGATATACATCATATATATACATCAATAGTGCAAACCAGCAGTAAAAGATAAAAAAAACTTTTCTGATAAAAACCAAAATAATAAAATCCATCAGATAAAAAACAATCACGCAGGGTCAAATATGGAAGCAAACTCTTTGTTTTCACCTGCATAGCTGCCACCAGAAAGCTGGCCACATAAAAAATGTTGCAGGGATAACTTAACATCTGCAGGTAGATGAGAGCGGGTCTGACTTGTATAAACCCTGCCTCTCGTAAAATTGGTAGCAGATATGTTTTCCGTAAATCAGAATAGAGCCCACAAAACATAATGAAATGCATTGTGTCCTGGCAAGGGAAATTGTCACACCTACAGGGCTTACAGCATTCAGGTTTGCTCCAGGACGAATAGGTACCCAGGGAATAGTGGATTAAGTTAAATCCAAATCTAATCAATAGGAATCTATGGTAGGGATTAGAGACAGTCCTCAAATAAGGCTCAAGTGAGGGAGATGTTAATAACACAAAATTGGCTCTAACTGATGATTTTTTGAGTGCGTTCTCCTCACGTTCCAAACTTGCCATGCCAGCAAAGTGAGTCTTGATCCAATTTACATCCTCCTTAGTGATTCGACCTGGGAATAAATAAAGGTCGGGGCGCCCTAGTCGTGTAAACATCATTCTCAAATACTCAAGCCAGGGAACCCTTTTAGCATTATCCATTGCTAAGATATCATCAAGAATTGCATGGTTCAGGGTAATTTCCTGGTTTAACCAGGTTTTGGCTCAACAATCAGTGGGGCCACCTTCAAATTATCTGTGACATAGCCCAGCCCTACCTCACAGTGCGTAGAAAAAGTGGGGGTAGACTGGGGCACCGTCAGTAGGGATCTCAAAAATCTGTTCTCAATTTGACTCATTGCTCTTTTCTTGACCAGTAAACTTAGGTGCATATTATCAAAGACCGGTGTTACAATTTTCATTTCTATGATAGTATGGAAAGCTTTCCTTTTTTTTGGTGTAGCAGTTGTACTCTCTTCGCACGCTCAGTGTCGTTTCGAAGCCCACGTTTTCTTTTTCTTCAAGTTCAACAAGCAAACCTTTCTTTGTATCAGTTAGTAAAACTGTCGCTTTATCTTCCTGGTTCGTGTGTGTCATCCGCTGCTGTACTTTTGTACAGTATTAATAGTCATATTTTTTATATATTTATTTGAAAGGTAGTGCCGAGGCACCAAACGTTGATTACGTACTCCGTCCATCGCCTTTTTCGTAGTTTCTCACCATTGTTTTTATTATATCTGTTAGTTAGAACTCAGTAGTTTTCAATCCTAGCCTTGAATATCTTACTATAGTATTTCAACACTATTTTTATTGTGGGCCGTCATACCCCTCCCCCACAAAATAAAAGAAGTATGTAGTTTTTTTAAATTAACTTTTATTAAACAATAAATATAAACAAAACTCAATTATTACTATATTAGAACTGGAAAAATAACTTAAACAATGTTATAAACAAATTGTGAAATGGATTCCAAAAGGTGCCCGATTGGTAATCTGCAAAAGAAAAAAGAAAATTAGAGTTTAGAATTATGTAGATGTGAGTAAATGAGCTGAAGCATTACGGGGCTACTATGGGAATTTACAAGGGCATATTATCAAGCCCATTATCGCTGCTTTAGCGGCAGTTTCTTGTCGCTGAAACCGCGATAATTTTATTACCGTTCTTGATGCTATGCACCTACAAGTTTTGGTAACTCTACGGTTTTACATGTGCAGTGTGACTCGTACATTCCAGTTCTGTTATAGTGCTGCGTTCAAGTGGTGTCTATATGGAAGTGCCTAGTGCGTTACTGACGCCCGTTATGGCGACTTATTTCTAATGCATTCCTGTGAAGGCTTTTTAGATCTAGGCCTCTGTGCTTTTCGTTGTATAAACCTTGCGGGTAAACATTTCAGGCAGTTGGTGTCACAATTTATTCTGAACAATTCTTCTACACGTCTACACGTCGAAGACAGCAGTGTCTAAGTTTAAGAGAGAAAGAGAAATTATGTCACAGAGAGTGATAGAGAGAAAGTTAACTGGTATCAGATACAGTTATGACCAAGATACAATGTTATATATTAGCTGGTTATAGTCTAACGCACCTTTTTGCTAAGGGCTGTTAATCCGTCATTAATTAATTCCTTGTTGCACAGTGAGGTTCACTTCAGATCTCTCTTTGAGTCAGTCTTAACAAGACTGAATTGAATGTCAATGCTCTGATATTATATTTTGATGTTCTGCTATAGGTTTATTATGTACCAACTATTTAAACTATTAGGGACAAGGTTATATTCAAGGTTGGCATTTCTTATTATGAAAAATGAGATTGAAATGACCTTTATGAAATGTGGTTTTTCATGTTTGATTATTGTATTTTGAAGGTATTTAGGTGTTATTTAGTTTTTCTTTGTTGTTCATTATGTATTTCAGAAATTTATGTGGCTCCTGAAGAAGGCGGTCCTTAAATGCCGAAATGCGCATCGATTACATTAATTGCCACCTTTGTTATTAATTGTGTATTTTAATTGATTTTTTGTATTTTTTATTAAAAACTAAGGTTTCATTTTCACTGTGTATATATTTACGTATATATTATGTTTTATATGATTTATGATCTTATAAGAACTTTAATATAATTGTTCATTAAAAAGTTATGGTTTTATTATAGAGTGTGTACTTTTATGTCCTTCCTTTTTTACTTGTTCCCTTAACTAATATTGTGATTGCCTAGGATTTGATACACTTAAACCTTGCGGGTAAACATTTCAGGCAGTTGGTGTCACCACTTATTCTGAACAATTCTTCTACACGTCTACACGTCGAAGACAGCAGTGTCTAAGTTTAAGAGAGAAAGAGAAATGATGTCACAGAGCGTGAGAGAGAGAAAGAGAGAGAAAACAACATTAAAACTGTGTCGCAGAGTCTGGAGTTGAGATTTTTTCCTTGCGTCACTTTACTCATGTTAAAAGTGACTCAAAAGTGGCGTAATAAGGTTGTGGATCTGTTTGTCAGACTGTTGTAACCTATCTGTTGTCATTGCTCTGAGGTAATTATAGATCAAACCCATTATAGCCACTTTAGCAGCAGTTTGCTGCCGATAAAGTGGCGATAATTTTGTCGCCAAGGCTTGATAATATGGCCCTCTCACGTTTCACAAATAAAGCTAACACTACAGTTTTACGAGTGCAGTGTACCTGGTACATTTTACTTGTTATAGTGCCACGTTCAAGTGGTGTCTATATGGAAGTGCCTACTGCATTACTAACGCCCGTTATGCCGAATTATTTCTAATGCATTCCTATAAAGGATTTGTAGATCTAGGCCTCTGTGCTTACCGTTGTATAAAGCTTGCGGCCAAACACTTCAGGGAGTTGGATTGACAGCTTGATTTCAACAATTCTTCCACATGCTTAAGCAGACAGCAATGTCTAAGTTTAAGAGAGAAAGAGAAATTATGTCACAGAGAGTGAGAGAGAGAGAAAGAGAGAGAAAACAACATTAAAACTGTGTCGCAGATTCTGGAGTTGAGATTTTTTCCTTGCGTCACTTTAACCATGTTAAAAGTGACGCAAAAGTGGGTGTAATAAGGTTGTAGATCTGTTTGTCAGACTGTTGTAACCTATCTGTTGTCACTGCTCAGCGGCAATTATAGAATTTAAAAAGAAGCTGCTGTACAGTAGGTACTCTGGGCCATAATATGAAGCCTGGGCGTCAAAATTATCCCCACTTTATCGGCAGGAAAGTGTCGCTAAAGTGACGATAATGGGTTTGATAATATGCTCTATGGAATTCCAATCAAAGCTCATGTCTGATGTCCTTCACATCTAACATGAGCTTCAATTGGAATTCCATAGAGCATATTATCAAACCCATTATCGCCACTTTCCTGCTGATAAAGTGGCGATAATTTTGTTGCCCAGGCTTGATAATATGGCCCTCTCTCGTTTCACAAACAACGCTAACACTACAGTTTTACGAGTGCAGTGTACCTGGTATATTTCAGTTGTTATAGTGCCGCGTTCAAGTGGTGTCTATATGGAAGTGCCTACTGCGTTACTGACGCACGTTATGCCGACTTATTTCTAATGCATTCCTATGAAGGCTTTGGAGATCTAGGCTCCTGTGCTTACCTTGTATAAAGAGTGCGGCCACCGGAGTTCACCACTCCACTTGAAATCTGCTTCTAAACGTCAAAGTATATTCTATAAGTTGCAGAGAATTCCATTGCTGTTGCTCGATAGGCCGTGGTTGCCTCTGAACGATGTTTGCTGAAGGAAACGAAAGGACATTTTGATTAGTCATCGTAAACTGAGTTGCGTAACTACTATCAAAAGTGAATTTTAATGTGGGTTCCTAATATTCTGTAGTTAAGACTGTTGCAGCTCCAGCAAACAAAGGAAGATCAATAAGTTAATAGAGGCCTGGGACGGCCTCGTGACGCAGAAAAATAAATACTATCATGGACGCCCAATTAATAATAATAGAGGCCTAAGCACGTGGCGTAGTACAGAAATACGACACAGAAATGTATGCACGCACAATTTTTAAGAGTAGAGGTGTATAGGACCTCGTGACTTATAAAGAAATATTTCAATTATGTAAGTGCAATTTAAAACCATTGAGGGGTAGGAAAGCCATATGAAGGATAAAAAAATAGTATTATGCATATACAATTTACAGTGGAGGCTGATGTTGTGACGTCTTCTCTTACCTTTGTTTTTGTCGTCTTTTGTTGTGTCTTGAAAGGCTGTGGTTTTGCTGAGTCTGGGGTGTTTTCGACAGTCTGTGTGTCATCGCATCAGAGGCAGGCAAAAGAGGGCGTGCTCACGTCAGTGGCCGCATTATATGTGAACCGCGGGGGCTGACCAAACCAAGCCCTGGGCTGTTATTGGTAGCGTTTTCGCGGTCTGCAAGAATGATGGCCCTGGGGGACATCCCGTTGGCTAACGTATTGGTTTCCAGGCTAAATGATAGCAAAAATGCTTGGTGGTGGCATGTGTGTAGTGTGGGCGGGCGTGCACCGCGCATGTGCAAGTATGAGTGTGTGCACTAACAATTAACAACAGAGAGAGATGGGGGCGTTGTTATAATGTACGAAGAGGCAGGCCCAGAATCGGATCTGCAATGAGTCAGCACTTCTAATCATTCTCCTTAGCACACCCTGAGCTCTGATTTGTCACTGAAAGGTGATCGCACCATAGTTTGTACTGCTTATCGTACCCAGCGTGTATCCGCGCATACAGTACGAATATGCTTTGACGTTACGCGTCACATTAAAGCTTCGGTGTGACGTCATGTACGGCGTTCTGTATGCGAAAGGGGGTAATGTTTCTACTTGGTTTAAAACGTATGTATTTAATGTACATACTAAGGGCAGACATTTGCAATAACTATGAATTGTTTTTTAATACTTGTAATAATCATTTATTACTTTTAAAAAGAATCACACAAATCGCGGTAGAACATCACGCGTACTCGTATTGAAAGAGTTGCGCAAGTGCATCATAAGCGTACTCAAAGCCATGTGACTTAAAGTATAGTGCCCACACCGCCAGCGCTCGCTCCACCTTGAGCCCCATACCACTTTCATACCAAGGAGACTCATGAGACAGAAATGTGGGAAACGGTGGTGCAGGTTTATTTTGCATAACAAGTAGCAGATAAGGTGGGTCATCTTACAGGCGATCCAATGCGGTAGCCCCTCGCTGACCCGCATGCCTATTTAGCCATCTTGCACGGTAAGTCGATGCTCTTGACGGTGCAATACGTTAACACTTTATTTCGTTCTACTCCTGCCCCCCCTGTCAGGGCGGGGCGATGAGGCACACCCCCGGTCGGTTCAGGCCCCCCGACCGCCCGAAGGACTAACGGGGCGCCGACGCTGTTTCCTGGAACCCCCTCGGCTCCTGGTTCTTGGCTCAAGCACCCCTACTGTGCCAGGCAGAGGTATTGACTGTATCCTTCTGCCGCAGAGGTACCCTTACTGTCCATCTGCTTCCAGATCGCCCTGTGACTCCGCCTGCAACACAAAATAGACCATTAGTTGTTCACAACTCGCCTGCCGCTCTGCTGCTGGGTCAGGGCCAGGGTGGGAACAGCGCAGAGCAGCCCAGGAAACGCGGCAGGAAAAGACCGAGCAATGTTAGCTGCGCTAGTTATAGGTCTCGTGAGTCCGCCTCCCGCTTGCCCAGTGTCGCCACCCATAGGTCGTTTGGAAAAGGGGCGGCTCCAGGGCCGGCGCGCTATCGTTCTGCTCGTGCGGCATGTGGTACTAAGACGCTGTCTCGCTTTAGCTCCCCTTCGCGTCGCGCGGCCAGCGGCATAGTGCCCACACCGCCAGCGCTCGCTCCACCTTGAGCCCCATACCACTTTCATACCAAGGAGACTCATGAGACAGAAATGTGGGAAACGGTGGTGCAGGTTTATTTTGCATAACAAGTAGCAGATAAGGTGGGTCATCTTACAGGCGATCCAATGCGGCAGCCCCTCGCTGACCCGCATGCCTAATTAGCCATCTTGCACGGTAAGTCGATGCTCTTGACGGTGCAATACGCTAACACTTTATTTCGTTCTACTCCCGCCCCCCCTGTCAGGGCGGAGAGATGAGGCACACCCCCGGTCGGTTCAGGCCCCCCGACCGCCCGAAGGACAAACGGGGCGCCGACGCTGTTTCCTGGAACCCCCTCGGCTCCAGGTTCTTGGCTCAGGCACCCCTACTGTGCCAGGCAGAGGTATTGACTGTATCCTTCTGCCGCAGAGGTACCCTTACTGTCCATCTGCTTCCAGATCGCCCTGTACTCCGCCACAGCTCTGGAGGAGGCCCCCGTCGATGACAGAGCCCCCCACCACCTAGTTACCTTCGTTACACCCTAGTGCCCTCAAGATCATTGGCACCCTGCTGCTGCCAGAGCTTCCTGTAAGTCAAGGAGGAAAACATCCATCCCAATACCAGACAAGTGAACCCCATCTCTTTCATAGTAACCCACAGTCCTTTCCTGTATCAGCGCATGCCTAATAAACCCCAGGCCCCTCTTCTCCATGAATTTTTGCATGGCCCTGTTGACCCTCCTCCTGCCTTGCTCGATGGCAAGGGGTGACCGCGCTCCCCTCCAGGCCCTGCGGGGGACAATCTCCGACCATATTAATTCAGTGGCCCCAATTTGTTCGTTATCGCGGTTACATCCCTCTGCATGGCATCCACTAATGCTCTCCTCCCCATTGTCACCAGATCATTCCCTCCCAGGTGTATCACGAGGATGTTGGGAGGCCCCCCCCGTGCTGACAAACATTGGTCCAGTCTGCGCCTCAGCTGACCCCATCTCATTCCCGGGGAGCCCATCCACACTATTCGTGTCCTTGCAAAGGCCAAATCCCACTTCCTGTATGACGCCCACTGTTCCAGCCTGGTAACATACGAATGGCCCAACACCCATACGCAACAGTCAACTGCAAGAAAAGACACCGTTGGCATTATTGTTTTATTTATAATGACCTGCACAGCAAACGAAAATTCAAACAGTATCAGCCATCCTGAAAATTGGCATTACATAAAAACAACACACAAAATGAATCTACTGTGCCATGGCCTGCCGCACAATGGCTCCTTCTACCCATTATGCCATAAATATGGCCTTGCCACTTGTCATATTCATGGGCGGACATATCTCTGATAACAGGAGGACGACCACCTCCCCACTCGTTTGACCCCTTCTTCACCCAGCCCCGCCCTATATGCTGCAGTAGCCGCCCCAATTCTAAAGGAATGACTGGAAAAAAAATTTCCTTCCCCCGCAACTGACAGGCCCGCCTTGGCCAATACCCTCTCCATCACTCGCTCAAATTGAAATTTGGTCAATGGCGTGCCGTCTGCGTGAATCAAGAAGGGGCCCGCCAGCAGGGGTCTGATTTTTAGGTATTCCCTGACCAAAGTTACCGGGCAGTATCTAGGGTCCTCGAATGCATGAAATGTTATGGCCACACCTTTCCCAGCCTGATCAGTTTTAGATTTGCGCAGCCACAGAACCAGCGAATCCCTGGCACAAACGTCTATCATGTCCAGGGCTCTCCCAGACCTATCAGTTTTGGATTTCACCACCAACTCGCTGGCCCGAAAGGCTCAGAAGAAAGCCAGGCAGAAGGCTGTTGCAAAGAGTTGCGCCTCAAATGCCGAATTAGCCACAGCCGGCACTGTATCCACCATGCGCTTCAGGGCGGGGAACTCTATTCCTGCTCTCTTATCAGGGATCCTGACCTCGTCCCGTGCCCACCCTTTCAGTGCCGCCCTGATCCTGAACGCCCCCGTTGGGTCCTCCTCGCCATTTAGCCGAGTTTCGTGTTTGAGCGCTGCCAGGTGGCTGCACACCCAAGAATGGGACTTGCCCGTTTCCTTAGCCCAAACGACAAAACTCTCCACTTGCTCCTTCAAGCTTAAAGTTGCTGCCCCAAGGGACTTTGTTACTGCTCGGAAAGTGGTCAGTTGGGCCGCATATCTTCTCCTGGTTGACTGTGCCAGGGAACGTTGGCCCATCCTTTTCAGCCGTTCCCCCACCGAAGGAGTCGCCATAGTGCTGCCGGGAACGGTGTCATCTCCTCCCCTGCCTGCGGCCATGCCTCCCGGAATCGTGACAGCTGAAAGCGAGAGAGAGCGTCAGCTGCCACATTCTTGACACCTTCTACATGCCTAGCCATGAACTCGATGTTGTGACGTAAACCCGCCCTGACTAGCTCTCTCAGCAGACTTAGGACTAACGGGCAGTTCGCGCTCAGGCCGTTGATCGCCTGGACCACAGCAAGGTTGTCAGACCAGAACACTACCTTTTTGTTGCCCAGCCCTTCTGGCCATAGGTGCAGTGCCACTACGATGGGAAACAGCTCCAGGACTGTGATATTAGCCGTCACCCCTTTTTTGCGCCACGCATCAGGCCATTTCATAGCACACCACTTCTCTCTAAATATTATCCCGAAACCTACTCTCCCGGATGCATCAGAAAAGAGACACAAGCCTTGGCTGCTTTCCCAGGGGGCCCTCCATATCACTGTACCATTAAAAATTTTTAGGAACTCATCCCACATGCTCAGGTCTGCTCTCAATCCTGGTCCCAGACGCACCAGGTGATGCCTCTTCTCAACCCCAGCCGTAGCCTTAGCTAACCTGCGGGAGAACACTTTACCAGCTGGAATGACCCTTGCCCTTTCCCATCATTGCGCTAATCTCTTGTCTCAATTCACACACCTTCTCCGCCGGGAGTCTGGATTGCCCTCTGATCGTATCAAGTTCAATACCCAGGAATGTCAGCACCTGCGCGGGCCCTTCCGTTTTCCCCGATGCCAGGGGAACACCCAGATGGTCTGACAGGACCTCAAAGGCCTGCAAGGCTTCAGCGCACTCCTGAGAACCGTCCCTGCCAAAGAAGAGGAAGTCGTCCAGATAGTGGGTGACTTGTGAAATGCCATGCCTGGTCGTGAGGGCCCACTGCAGGAAGGAGCTGAATGCCTCAAAAAAGGCGCACGAGACCGCGCAACCCATAGGCATGCAGCGATCGAAAAAGAATGCCCCCTCCCACCTGAAACCCAACAAGTGCTGACTGTCAGGGTGAACAGGCAGGAGGCGGAACGCTGACTCGATGTCTGCCTTTGCCAACCACGCTCCCTTGCCTGTTCTCCTGACCATATCGATGGCCATGTCTAGTGAGCAGTAAGAGACTGAACACGCCCCCTCCTCCAACCAGTGGTTGACTGAATTGCCCTCCGGGTATGAAAGGTGATGGATCAGTCTGTAAGACCCCTGCTGCTTTTTTGGGACCACACCTAGCGGGGAAACTAAGAAATTCGGAAGCGGGGGTGAAGGATATGGCCCGGCCACCCTCCCCAGGTCAACCTCCTTCTTGATCTTTTCACTGACCACTTGATGTAATTCCCTAGCTGACTTCAAATTCAGGGCATCCCTGTGACCCAGGGGCCCCTTGTACGAAATCTTGAAACCATCCACAAATCCGTCAATCAATAGCTCATGCTCCTTCCTAAGCGGATACACCCTGAGCAACGGCAAGATGTTTAGCAACACAATAGGGGAAGGACCCTTGGAATGCTCCATCCCACCACCCAGCTGGGGGATTCCGACATTGCTGCTTGAATGGGAGCTATCAGTCCCACCCTTGACCCGGGATTTCATGAAAGGTGGGCCCTTGCTGTAATCCGCCTGTGCTTTGTGTTGCCCAAGGAATCTATCACTCATTTCGTCGCCATGCTCTATCCGTCCTGTCTGCCCTTCAATCATCCTATTGTCGAGCGCCCTCTGATCCCTGTGTTGCAGTGGGGGGTGGGTTCTGTCCACTGGTGCAAGAGATTGCTGCGTGTTGTGAACCACACTTGCTGCACTCGTGGGCAAACTTGCACGCCCTCCCCCATGTGCATGCCCCATTGTTAAACAGCCTGCAGGTCCCTGAGTTGAAGCGCCTAGGTCCTGCTCCATAACCCCTCCCCCGCCCTCCCCGAAAGGGCTGCTGGAAGGACCGCCTTGGGTACTGCTCCCACTTTTGCTCCTGCTCCCACCTCTTGGCTTCATTGCCCTCGCTCTGTGTCCTGTGAGATGTGTCCCTTTTGCTGTTCCCAGTCCTGCACATGTGCTTAAACCAAAGCTGGATGTCAGTGTAATCCCACCCTATTTCTGGGCAACTGGCCATGGTCTTTCTGAACTCCTGATCATATGAAAACCAGCCCATCCCTCCAGACTCTCTTGCCCCTTGTTGGATGGAATTGGCATACTCCATCAGGGCCTCGCTCTGATCTGGGTCCTTCTGCACAATTATAGCTGCCAAAATGTTGAATGCTTCAGTCCAATTCTCAATGGTCTTCTCAGGCCACCGCTGAAACCTAACCTTGTCCTCCTCTTTCTTTCCCATCCTCCTTGTGTCAGCCCCTGCATTGTCGTGCATTAATAAGGTCAGAATGTCTATATACTCCCTTCTCCATATACCTTCCTTCGCAGCTTGAGGCACCTGCCTGGCCAATCAACAGCCACCTTTTGATTTAAAGCCTGGTTTCCCTGCGCCCGTTGGCTGACCTACCCCTGACGGAACCGAAGCAGCCCCGACCGTTGACCCGCCCGTGCCCGTCCCTGAGCCTTCTGATGCCCCTTCCGTGGCCAGTGCCCGGCCTGCTGCTTGTGCACCCGAGGTGGCGCCAGGCTGAGGCACGACAGGGGGGGTACCTAAAGGCATAATGGGGGGCCCACTCTGAGGGACAATGGGGGCCACACTTTGCTGACCGACTGCTGACACACTCTGTGAATTAAGGGCATTGACAATCTGAGGGGCTACAGTTAGAGGAAACACGTGGGCCATACTTTGATGAACCGCGGGAGTACTACTCTGCTGAGCGACTGCCGATACGCTCTGGGAATTGAAGGCATTCACAATCTGCGGGGTGACCGTGAGAATTGGGGCGACCGCTTGAGAAACATTGTTGGCAGCACTCTGTTGACTAGCTGGAGAGGCACTCTGTGTAGCCTGAGAGTTGACACCCGAGTTGGCAGGTATCAATGCTGATGGTCCGGCCAGCAGTGGTGGCCCTGCTAGCGACGGCGGCCCTGACTGAGCCCATACTTGGCTCACCGGATCAGCAGCTGCTGCCCCAAAAAGTGGAACCAACTTTTCCTGTGCAGCCGCCATGGAGTCTAAACGTTTCTGAAACATAGCCATCAAACCCAACATGTCGTCCATTGTCTTACCCATTTGGGCCAAGTCAGTTATCTCCGCCACCGACTCATGTACCACAGTAGGTACTACCGCCGTGTTAGCTGGCACCAGCACGGGAAGGGATGGTGTCATTGTCTCATTCCTGCGTGCTGGCGTGGCTGGGAATTCCTTCCGGGTGCCCTTCCTCTTGCGGGTGGACCGACGCGTCCCCTCTCCCGAAGTGCCAGGTGCGTCATCGTGTGCCCCAGGCCTGCCAGCCTCCTCCAGCCGGCGCGCTTCAATGAAGCCTTGTGCCCAGGCTGGCCCTTTCGTCTGTGCGACCGCCAAGAATTCTGCCCACAGCCCATCCTGTGGCAACGCGTCACCGCGGGAGCTCATCGCGAATGCTCCTACCCTTCCGAGTCCCTACGGGTAAGAAAGTACACGTCAATGAACTACACCTTTTATCAGACCAGTTCGCCGCTAGTACGCCCATAACGGAACCCGCGTTACCCACCCCGCGTTACCTACAAAATATCAGCAGTAGTGGAAAGGTAATCAACTGGACACACCGTGCACATAACATATATAACACTGTGGCAAAGGGAATTTGCCGCTTTCTATTTTAGGGTTAAATGACGCAACTTGGGACTTTGCAGCGGGGCTATGTATGCAACCCGAGTATTACCTGCTGTTCCTTCAACGACGGCCGCTGCCAAACTTTTCCGAGATCCGAACGCGACCTGTTAAACAACAAGTGTTATTCATCATGCACGAACTTCCCGCTCGCACACCTGCAAGGAACCCGCGTTACCCGATGGCCCGTAACAACCGACGTATGCAACTCGTATATTACCTGCCGCTCCTTAAGAAGACCGCTGCCGGTCCCTGCCCGCGATTCTGGACGGATCTGTAAAATAATATTGCGTTATCTGACTGCAAACGGATCCTTGCCAGCACACCTGTAGAGAGACCCGCGTTGCCCGACACCCCGCTCGCAACCGACGTACGCAACCTTGCTTTACCTGATATTCTTGCGAAGTCAGCTGCTGCCAGTCTTTGCCCGCGTTCTTGTACCCAATCTGAAAAAACAATCGCGTAAGTCGATATCCAAACTATTCATTGCCCACACCCCCGTATGCAAACCACGCTGCCCGATGTACCGCTTCATTGCCCGGCCCCCACCCTACTCGGGCGAGGCACGCCACTCGCACCCCCCAGCCTCCTTGCTCACGGGCCGAAGATATACATTGCCCCGTCATTACCTGATGCTTTCCGCCTTTCCTTTACCCGGGATGCTAATCTTGTGACGTGGTCCACGTGGCGTCTGAAAGAACAATATGCTGTTATAACCTGGCAATTTCAAACCTTGTCTTTGCATGGTACATTGAAAAGTTGAACGCCTCATGCTACCCCAGATCGGAGTCATTGTTACCACCTGGCACTTTCCACCTTGTCTTTACCTTGTCCATTCAATAGTTCTAAAACCCCGTGTTACCCCAAACGGTGTGTTCGTTGGCAGCGCATGCCTGTACTCCTCACCGCCCTGACCAGAAAGCCATTGACGCGCTAATTGCAAAGACCTCGCTCTGCCGCTAAGCTTGTTCGCCATACATTCGGCTAAATAAAACACAGTAGACGGACATCCGCCGGAACCCGCTTTAACCTTCCACATCGCGCACATGCTCCGTACCTACAGCCGACTGCACGGCCAACCCGCCCCACTCACAAGGCTAAAAAAAAGCCACACGCCGCTGACTCCATCCAGCACAGGGACGACTACGGGAGAGGGAAAACTACAGATTGCGGGGCCAATACTCAGATAGTTCAAAATTGCTTCGAAGGTATATACATGCAAAATGTCTTCATTCTCGCACTGTATGCGCCAAGGAAAGACCCAATTCGTTCATAAACAACAAAAAAGAAACGGAGGAAAACCGCGCCAACCCACAGCATAACAGGGTGCCACGAGGGAATTACATCTCTGTGACACAGTTGAATTACCAGTTCCAGTGGTGGGAATGGGACACGCCGTGTTCTTTGTTCATGGCGGGTCACGAAAATGATCGAAAGGAAGTCGGCAGCGTTTCCTAAGGGACTCAACAACATCCTTACTTTTTAATTCAATTTATTCGAGCGTACCGTGGAAATATCTTTATTTATTGCAATAATGCACGAAGAATAGCTGAGCTGCAAAGAAACGGCATGGGATAGCGCCGATATGCGGACCTGATTGCAGCAGGTTTGGGGCTGAGGCCGAGGCGCGCAGACAAAGGCAGCCTGTGAACAGAAACTTCGTCTCAAATAATTTTACAACTGCCATAATCAAGTAGCGTTTTCCATTTAAAAGGGCAGAACTAACTTTGAAGCACACTTTTCCATTTGTAATTAAACAGCTGCACCTCTGCCATGACTATGCAGTAGGAAAGGGCCTCATATCTAAGAGGCGGAGCGTGCCCAAACCATTGTTTCGGGACGGTTCCTCCATGTAAAGGGGGCACTGCCACATGCGCAGACAGAGAGACACCTCGACATGCCCAGGTTCAACGATACTGCGATATGCACAGACACTGGGGCAACGCGATGCACAGCGTACCGAGGTACTGCCATATACGTTAAGATACTGCGATATGCACAGACACGGGGCAAGTGATACACAGCGTACAGAGGGCCGCCTACGTTAAGGGAGAACATGACCCACATATGCCGCAACACCGAGTCACAAAGGTAGACTAGGACGCAGGCACAACGAAATACAAGCTACAAAGGGGCGATTCTGTTTTCAAATGTGCTACTTCTTAGGACCCTTGTCTTTTTTAAAGCGCTATGGGATTTTGAGGCACTGTAGTTAACACGCGTTAAAATTATTAGCCGACCCGTTTATCGTCTTCTCGGGATTCAAATTCGTTGCGCTAGCAGCAAGTAACTACCATACTTTTGCTTTGATGCTAAGTATTATAAAGTGCCTACCCATTTCCCGCCTAAATCCGATCCCACCGAACCCCAGCCCTGCCTGCAACAAAACCGTAATCCCGCTGCTCGGCTGGTCCACCACACATCTGAACAATTAAAGCCTGTTCGCCAATCTCACGCAGATACCCACGTTTGTCAATAAAACTGTGCGCCCGTGCCCCTCCCTACCGCCGACTGAACGGTAAACTTGTAACAGAAACGCGCAAGCCCCTTCGAGCGGTAAACCATAGCTGGACTCGCAATCCCCTTCAAGCGGCAAACTTTAGCAAGAACGCGCAAGCCCCATCCAGCGCCCCGTCTCCGATGAACCGTGCTGCAAACTCTTAACAGCCCCTTTCTCCGATGCAGCGCACGCTTCACTCCGCTCTCACCACGCCGCAAGCCCTGCACAAAGACCTCGCACGGCCGCTAAGCTTGACTGCACGTCCAACCCGCCCCACACGCCGCCATATTCCTGCACTGCCCGCCAACAAAGACCCTATTCAGCCGTTCGGCCTATCCCCGCCGCTCAAATAGAGACATACCCTATGCACACACTTTAAAGTACAAATAATTGGCACAATATGTTCAGATACAAAGTTCAAAACAGTGCCGAGAAACCACAATAATATGTTGGTCGGTGTAAATGAATAGACGAGTATTCATGTAGAGTTCTTGGTCTCCTTGTTTAATCATTCATAGAATGTGAACAACCAGCCGACACGTGTTTCATCGCATCTCGCGAATCTTCAGGGCTGGAAATAATACAAAAAAACAAGGGGCTATACTTGGGAATATGTACAGATGTATGGTGACCTTTAGAACACTTGAGGTCAGCAGTCGAGACAAGCCTCTCATGCGAAATTCTCATGCATGGATCTGAGCCCTTGAGATGGTTAAGGGAAAACATCCTTTAGTGTGCTAAGGTGCTCTTCCGAAAGCTCGTTCTTTTTATTTCATGCACTAGGGTGAGCGGTTGTGCACTTATGCACCCTAACTGATGGCGTGGATTCACATGACTATTCCGTGCTGATATTTCCAAGATGTGAGTGGTGGAGTGCTTGACTTAGTTTATGCCGAAGTGGGAGTTCATGTGTGCAAAAATAGGTGCTTCACAATATAGTATAAGACACAAATTCTGACAAATACCTCAAATGGTTGTGTTTGCACCAAGCGGTCTAAAATAGTATAGGAAGTAAGTTGAATTGGAAAAAACAAGAGAAAGAAAAATGGTGAAGGAGAGAAAAGTGATGAGAACAAAAAGGGGGAAAGAAAGGAAGAAAGGTCGAAAATTTAGATGTCTGAAAAACGCAAGTATTCCTATCATCAATACGTGACTAGACATTTGAAATGAAGTCCTAAATCAGCAATTATTTCGTGACATAGACAAAGAAAAAGAAATGATGATCTCACCGCTCTTCCGGTGATAATTCCGACCCGGAAGGGCCCAAAAACCGTCGTATCTCAATTTCGAACTGAATTAAATTGGCTGCAATAGATTTAAATAGAAGAAATATATATATATATGTGTATCCGAGTATGCGAGGAATAAACTTATTAAGATATGCATGGTCCTCATTGTTGACCGAAAACTATCAACTATTTGAATGATGTTTACATCCGTTTGCTTGATATTAGATTATGCTATGCACTCGTTCTATGCGAGAAAGCAATGCAGAAACGTGTTGGAGCCAGCACGGGTGGGGTTTGTTATATTGGTAACCCGTACGGGAGACAATGCGCTAATCACTTATTTCTATTAACAACAATCTATTCTTAGCGTTATACAGAAACGCCCCTGTTAGGGCAAATACCAGTAACAAATTGAGATTTTCTAACAATCATAGTACAGGAGTCGCGTACCTTACAAGCGTAATGCGCTTCTAAATGGGTTGCCCGGGAGAAGGTGTAGCAATCAATCACTTAGTTTCTGTAATAGAATATAAGTGGATCGTATTATACTCGAGAAGCAGTATGTTGGCAAAAAGCATGTGTAATAGATTCCTCCATGGGACATCATTGAGAGCAGCTTACCTAACTTTTTGCGTGTATCACGAGTATTCAGATTTGCTCAATGGCCGCTCAGGACTCGGTGTCTGTAAAACAAACAATCCGGTCCGGCGGTTACGTTTCTGGAGCGGAATATATTTGAGAGTAATGCATCTCGGAAAACTATTCGTGTGCATACCTTGTGGACGTCTTATCCTTGTTGTAATCTCCCGGGTCTCTGTGTTCGGAGTGCCGACACGTGACCCGGAAGTGCTTGTGGCTTAAATAGCGTCCGGCCTCCTAAGTGACGCGATCGTCATTCCGGCAAGAAAATTTAAAGAGACAGTGACAGTGAGGGGAAGCCAGGATAGCAGTATGCGTCCTTCAATGTATTGATGTTGTTCAGTAACTAATTCAGGCATGTGGTTGGTGCCTACACAGAGATACGTGTGAAGGTATGAGTGTATTAAATAAAGAGGCATGCCGCTTAATCCTTTCGTGGTGTGATATATACATGCTGGTGGGGCATATTCGCATATTCTGTACCGCCATTGACGCGCAGCGTGTGGTGCGTAAATCCGATGTATTCCCATATTAGCAGTGCTGATAGAGAGAAAAATAAACATGCTCAGTGCCATATTCACATTGAGAATGAGCTATCATTCTTAGCTACGTCCAAGATGGTGTTGCATTGGTCTCGCAGACTATCATATCGGATGTGGAAGAAGTGAAAACGATATCTTCCCAACCTCTCTTACACCTCTAAACACCTTTTTAGTTCAATTACATTGAAAATATCATTCATATGATGTAACAAGAGTGCAACATTGAAATCCACAATACAGTTAACACATTTGTGTGTGGTGGAAATACACTACTTGTAGTATGAGGAACTAACCCGATATCTAGTAGAAAACCCCATGACAAACAACACATTCCATAGATGTCAATACAACCATATGATTGTCAACTCATCTCCTCTTATTTGTTGTATGAATGGTGTGTGTGCCTATACAATGGTTAGTATCATTACGGACTTCAGTCTCCTAGGAAAAATTGAAGCTCTGAATCAAAGTTAAGGCCTTCGCCGACTGCGTACATTTTCATGATCCACATAGCTTCCGTACGTCTTAATTTTAGTTCTCTGTTGCCTCCTCTGACTCCTAGGTTTACTACATCAATGCCGAAGAAGGAGACAACTTTCTCATTTTCAGAACTTTGGCAACCTGCTATGTGTAGGGCCACAGGATATTTGGGATCTTGCCTGACAATCGCCCTCATATGTTCCGAGATTCTGTCTTTTAGGGCACGTATGGTGCTCCCAACATATTGTTTCCCACACTTACATTCAATAATGTATACTACATATTTGGTGAGACAATTAATATTGGTGTTTATGGAGAAACATTCTCCTTTAGGATTAGAGAAATATTTAGTTTTGTGTTTGGCCCATCTGCACATGGCACAGAATCCACATTTATAGAAACCTTTACTTTTAGTAGAGAGCCAATCTGTTGCCTGTAGACCATGTGGAACAGTGGGACTCAATCTATTCCTGAGGGTGTTGCCTTTCCTGAAACAAATCTGGGGCTTGTCTTTGACAAACGAAGTTAGAGATTTCTCCTTTTTCAATATACCCCAGTGTTTGTTCATACTTTTTCTCAAAGTGTGGTGAAAGAAATTAAAATCTGTGATCAACCTGATTGTATTGTCAATGGGCAAAGGTTGCTTTTTGGGTTGCAAAGTGTCTGTTCTTTCAATTTTATTGATTCTCTTTTCTGCATATTTAATGACATTACTGGTGTAACCTCTTTTGGTGAACATGTTTTTCATGTCATATACGCAGTCTTTAAATTGGGATTCTTCACTGCAGAGCCTTCTGGCTCTTAAGAATTCACCATATGGTATAGACTTTATCTGGTGTGGAGGATGTGAGCTATCTGCGTGTAGTATAGAGTTGCATGAGGTAGTTTTCCTAAACAGTCTGCTATGTAAATTGTTGTTAATGACATACAACTCTATGTCTAGAAATTCTATTCTGGTTTTACTGTGTGTCATTGTAAATTTGATTTCCCACGTGTTGTTATTCAAGTAATTGAAAAATTCCATGAGTAGTTCTTCCGAGCCTGACCATAAGAGAATGCAGTCATCTATATAACGTCCCCAGAAGATTATGGAGTCAATGTATTGGGAGCCCTTTTCCCCCCAGATGAGATCCGATTCTAAGTTACCCATGAACAGGTTGGCAAACGATGGGGAAAATTTAGATCCCATCGCCACTCCCTTCTTTTGGCGATACCATTTCTTGTCAAAGATAAAAAAGTTATTGTTCAAAACCAAATCCATCATTTCAGAAAGCATTATAGTATGTTGATACAGTGAGGCTGGTCGGTTACCTAAAAATCTATTCATAGCAAGAAGTCCCAAGTCAATATTGATGCTCGTGTATAAGGACACAACGTCCATGGTGACAAGAAATGTATCTGGTTGCCATTGAATGTCAGAAAGAATGCTCAGGATATGTCTGGAGTCCTGAATATATGATGGCAGGTTGTGTACTAGTGGACCAAGAAAGAGATCAATGTATTCTGCCATCCTTTCAGTGGGACCCCCAATGCCTGAGACTATTGGTCTCCCAGGAGGGAAGGGCTGGTTCTTGTGTACCTTGGGGAGTGTGTAAAGCCAAGGGTAGGTGGGTCGGAAAATTTTCAAATAGTAATATTCTTGGTCATTTAATAGACCTGATTGTTTCCAAAGTAACAGTTTGTCGTTGATCTTGGTTGTTAAAAGACCTATTGGATTGAAGGATATGGGTTCATAGCAAGTGGTGTCTGCAAGTTGGCCGTGGATTTCTCCTTCATAGTCAGTTTTATTCATCACTACTACATTACCGCCTTTGTCGGCCTCTCTTATGACAATATGTTCATTACTGCTGAGAGATGTGAGGGCTGCCCGTTCTCTTACAGTTAGGTTGTCATGATATTTGAACGATTTCGCCAGATTATTGGTGTTAAGCCTATCAATATCATCCAGTACTCTCTTATGAAATTGATCTATGGCATTGCCACCTGAGAGTGTGGGTATCCATCTAGATTTGCTTTTTAAACCACTAGAAACACTATAGTCTGGCTCTATGTCAAGTTCCGTTAAAAGTCTATTCATATCATATGGTGAATCTTCCATATCAGTAATTGACAAAAGTAAATGTGTGGCTTGTACATCTTTTATTGAAAGAAAATCATCTGTATTAGTCAGTACAGGAATATTCTTTCTACCTACATCAGTATTAGTTTTTTCAGAAAAATGTTTTTTCAGTTTCAAATTTCTAATAAACTTAAATAGATCAATTTTAAGTTTACAGAGATCCCCTATAGCACATGGATTGAAACTGAGGCCTTTGCTCAAAAGTGAGATCATGTCTGGAGTGAGCTCTTGTGAGGACAGGTTAATTACTTGAACTTCTGTCTGGTTATCCGAGTTCAATTCCTGTTCATTCCTGACCTGAGCTTGCTTCTGTAATCTGTTCTTTGATCTTCTACCCCTACGGGTTTTGGATCGGGTGGATCTCTCTGAACCGGAAACCTGTTGCCTCTCCTTATTCTCTGAACCTCCTGGGAAAAAGTCGCCACACTGCCAGTGGCCAAGGTCTCTGGTTCCCCGCTACTTAATCCAGCACTGCTGATTGAAGCATTACTGGATGAAATAGAGCTAGCTCCTGTTGTAGGTGGATTGATAACATTTCTTGTTTTGGTGTTTGGAATAAGTGAATCATATTTACTGGCGTAGGTGAATACCCTGCCCTGTTGGTAGTCATTTTCGTCTCGTCTGATCTGTCTGGCTTTTCTACTCTTGATGTCATTTTGTTGTTTGAGAAGGATGTCATCTAGAATATCGTAGTTTTTCATTGTCGCTTCGGGTATGTTAAGATCTTTAATTTCTTGTTCGACCACAGCAATATCAGCTTGTAATTTAATAGCCTTGCGGTCCGAACTTTCTATTAGTATGTCCATAAGGGTCATTGAGTTCGCAGTGAGTGAGTCTTCCCACTTGGACATGAGATCTGTGTCCAAGTCATCATAAGTAGGAAAAATTTGGCCTCTGAGACCTCTGGGTATTCTTTTTAATCTCTGGTATTGTTTTAGAGTGGTGCCGTCCCACCACTTCGCATTCTCTTGTTTTTTAAGGCGTTCAAGTTTGATAAACTTGTCTCTAAGGCCTTCCTTTCATGGAGGATTAGTGCTAGTAGTGGCAGTTATGGTGGACATGCCTTTCGCTAAATTATCAAAAAGTTCCTCTGCCGCTTTACCGCGATCCATTATGCTTGCTCTGTTAAAGGTCAGGTAAACCAAACAATTCGATTACTCTCAAATATATTCCGCTCCAGAAACGTAACCGCCGGACCGGATTGTTTGTTTTACAGACACGAGTCCTGAGCGGCCATTGAGCAAATCTGAATACTCGTGATACACGCAAAAAGTTAGGTAAGCTGCTCTCAATGATGTCCCATGGAGGAATCTATTACACATGCTTTTTGCCAACATACTGCTTCTCGAGTATAATACGATCCACTTATATTCTATTACAGAAACTAAGTGATTGATTGCTACACCTTCTCCCGGGCAACCCATTTAGAAGCGCATTACGCTTGTAAGGTACGCGACTCCTGTACTATGATTGTTAGAAAATCTCAATTTGTTACTGGTATTTGCCCTAACAGGGGCGTTTCTGTATAACGCTAAGAATAGATTGTTGTTAATAGAAATAAGTGATTAGCGCATTGTCTCCCGTACGGGTTACCAATATAACAAACCCCACCCGTGCTGGCTCCAACACGTTTCTGCATTGCTTTCTCGCATAGAACGAGTGCATAGCATAATCTAATATCAAGCAAACGGATGTAAACATCATTCAAATAGTTGATAGTTTTCGGTCAACAATGAGGACCATGCATATCTTAATAAGTTTATTCCTCGCATACTCGGATACACATATATATATATATTTCTTCTATTTAAATCTATTGCAGCCAATTTAATTCAGTTCGAAATTGAGATACGACGGTTTTTGGGCCCTTCCGGGTCGGAATTATCACCGGAAGAGCGGTGAGATCATCATTTCTTTTTCTTTGTCTATGTCACAAAATAATTGCTGACTTAGGACTTCATTTCAAATGTCTAGTCACGTATTGATGATAGGAATACTTGCGTTTTTCAGACATCTAAATTTTCGACCTTTCTTCCTTTCTTTCCCCCTTTTTGTTCTCATCACTTTTCTCTCCTTCACCATTTTTCTTTCTCTTGTTTTTTCCAATTCAACTTACTTCCTATACTATTTTAGACCGCTTGGTGCAAACACAACCATTTGAGGTATTTGTCAGAATTTGTGTCTTATACTATATTGTGAAGCACCTATTTTTGCACGCATGAACTCCCACTTCGGCATAAACTAAGTCAAGCACTCCACCACTCACATCTTGGAAATATCAGCACGGAATAGTCATGTGAATCCACGCCATCAGTTAGGGTGCATAAGTGCACAACCGCTCACCCTAGTGCATGAAATAAAAAGAACGAGCTTTCGGAAGAGCACCTTAGCACACTAAAGGATGTTTTCCCTTAACCATCTCAAGGGCTCAGATCCATGCATGAGAATTTCGCATGAGAGGCTTGTCTCGACTGCTGACCTCAAGTGTTCTAAAGGTCACCATACATCTGTACATATTCCCAAGTATAGCCCCTTGTTTTTTTGTATTATTTCCAGCCCTGAAGATTCGCGAGATGCGATGAAACACGTGTCGGCTGGTTGTTCACATTCTATGAATGATTAAACAAGGAGACCAAGAACTCTACATGAATACTCGTCTATTCATTTACACCGACCAACATATTATTGTGGTTTCTCTGCACTGTTTTGAACTTTGTATCTGAACATATTGTGCCAATTATTTGTACTTTAAAGTGTGTGCATAGGGTATGTCTCTATTTGTCTCGTTTGAATAGTATAGCTTGCTAACTATCCATTGAGTGGTTATATGGTTATCCACTCACCCAGTTGCACCACAACCTACCTAGTTCTAGAAGTGCTTCCATACTGGCAGTGCGCCCTTTTCTCTGACATCTAAAAACCATTCTTTTTCTCTATCCCCGCCGCTCAAACCGGCCCGTCCAGCTACTACCAACCCCCCCCTGTGGACGAACCACTGGGCCCTATCAACCTGGTCATGCCCAGGGACAGGGCCGGGGGGAGGCCTGGTAGTAACCACATACCTTCCGATCGACGACATGTCCACCGACACACAACAGCGCAGAGCAGCCCAGGAAACGCGGCAGGAAAAGACCGAGCAATGCTAGCTGCGCTAGTTATAGGTCCCGTGAGTCCGCCTCCCGCTTGCCCAGTTTCGCCACCCATAGGTCGTTTGGAAAAGGGGCGGCTCCAGGGCCGGCGCGCTATCGTTCTGCTCGCGCGGCATGTGGTACTAAGACGCTGTCTCGCTTTAGCTCCCCTTCGCGTCGCGCGGCCAGCGGCAGAGATTTGATTGGTTCATAACTTTTCCTATTGCGACAGTTGAAAGTTACGTCCCATTATAATTATTCGACTTTGACATTCTAAGAAGAAGCATTTGTTCTGAGAATCTTCTCAAATAGAAGGAAGATCACAATAATAAGAGCAATGGAGTCATCTTCTTCAGAGGGAGATTTCATTCCTGAAGAACCTCCAAAGAAGAGGAAAGAAGCTCTAATTTGGAAGTTTTTCACTTTTCCAGAAAGTCAAAAAAAGGTTAATGCTCCAAAAGTAACCTGTAAAAGTTGCGAAACAACTCTTTCAAGGGGTGATCCATGTAAAAAATACTTCTTTGGCATAGCAAATATGGTGCGACACGTGAAGAATTTGCACCCCAAGAACTTTGCTCGAGCTGCAAGACGGAGGTTGCACGAGAACCCACCTGCTGGTACACCAAGCACATCAACTGCGGCAGCAGGATTTTCAGCAAGCAGTCCACACCCACATATTGATTCTGACTTTGCTAAAGTTAAAATTCTATGCATTTATTGCGATAAACTTTTGTGTTATGGGGAACAGTCTATGGACTTGATGAAACGCAGGATGCAGGATCATTGCTGTCTTCGACATTAGTTGTTCTTTTTTTCATTCTTTTGTTCCGCTTGGAATTTGTTGAGAAAACACAAAAAAAATTCAAAACAAAAAAAACAGTTATTTTTAGAACTACCTTAACTGGTCAAAGAAAGAACTATATTTCTATGTTAGTGTGTAAAAGTTTGTCAGAATGAATGTATGGTTCATAAAGGAATGAATGAATATGTTACTAGTGTATGAAGAATGTGAAAGTGCAGAACTATAAGGAACTGCTACAGCATAAATCTATAAGGTGTTTATAGTATACTGTAGTATGTCCGAAGAACTTGGATGTATCATATGTACATAAATATGTTACTAGTCTATGTTTCAATTTGCACTGCTGGTGAAAGTGCCTGGGTGAATTTGCATGTGTAAGGGGCGGATTTACAATCCCCTTGTGCCTCTTTTACACAGCTGTTGCGTCACTTTTGTGACACAGCGGTGGTGCAAAATATGTGCCATGGTGTGTGCTATTAACAATGTGACGCATCTGGAGGGTGTATTACATTGTAAAGCGCTGCGCCAGAAAAGGCTTTGTTGTGCAGAAGGGGGTGCAGCAAGGCCTCCTAAAAGTGACTGAGTGAAATGTATAACATTTTATTCAGTGACTTTTGAGGTTATGCTGTGTCAAAACCTTGCACGTGCTTGAAGCAGGTGTAAGGATTGATACAGCATTGTGAGCATAGGGCCGTAAGAGAATTGCTGGAGCTGTGTTATACTTGCAACCGACGTCAAGCAATAATTCATTCAAAAATTACTTTGCCATTTAGTTTTGTTATTATTTTATGATAAGAATATGAAATATAATCTAAAAAATCAAATAAATATAAATATGTATATTAAAAATATAAGAAATTAGTATAAAAAGAAAGACATAATAATTAATACATTTATAAATTATCATTTACAAAACCTATGAAATTCACTAAAAAAAACATAGGTTTCACACGCATTATAGTTAGGAATTAGCATTTAAAAAACTTTGCAAATTCATTGAAAAAACCATAGGTTTCACATGTTATAGTTAGCTGAACATTTCTCTCATACAAAACCCTTGAAATTCCTGTTATAGTTAGCTCAGGTAACTATAACTTGTGCGCCCGCAATGCACTGCTGATGACGTCACATATTACATCATTCATGACATGGTCAGTGACATCACTCATGACATCACTGATGACATCTCAAATGACGTCCCTGATGACATAACACATACTTATTTATACAGGAAGTCTTAGAATCTGTCGCTCTCAGATATACTCACTTATATACATCAATACTTGCATATACTAGTTTAAAATATATGTAGTTACTCATACAGATACTATTGAGACAGCCACTCACTGACTAACACACACATACACACACTCATCCACCCATATAGTCCTGCACACATGCTGTCTTCAAAACACATACAAACAGTGAGTCAGTCATTCATGCAGCTGTTCGCTAAGTAGTACTCCCCACCGAACCGTACAAACACTAATTTTGGTACTCAAAAAAACAACTAATAACCCATATACACACTCATGTAGCTACTCTCCAACCCATGCAGCCACTTATATACAAAGTGTGACACTGATACAGATATTTAAATATTTAAAGATTACTCGCTAGTACACCTATTCACTAAGATATACTTAATAAGTCAGTTATACAATGAATTTTACAAAAAAAAACATCAATTTAGACACTTATTTACCCATTTATTCTTCCATCAACCTTTAGATATACATATATAAAAAATATATATTTTTCAGAAAGACACACATTCACTGGATGATGTCATCAGTGATGTCATCAGGGATGTCATTTGAGATGTCATCAGTAAGCATGGGCGGAAAATCCGTTACGCTCGCGGATTTTGCGGATTTTCGGGAAATCCGCAATCCGCGAGATTTGCGGATTTCCCGCAAAATCCGCAAATTCGCACGCAGCGGATTTTTTTGGCGGCGCGCGGCGTTGGTGATACAATTTTTGCGGCGCGCGGCGTTTATCATCGTTTGCCGAGTTGTTTTTTTCGATAGTTTGCGAGTGCTGCGCCATTTTGGATCTTGCTGTGTGATCCCGCGGGAATTGGCGAGCGCGATTACGTCATCGCGGCTTGCCAGCGATAGTTTGTCAACGCGAGTACGGCGAGATCACGTCTCGCGGTACTTCGCAATTGCGAGATTTGAGATGCGGCGCGCGAAAATATAAATTTGCAATTCTGCACAAGAAATCCACCAGCAAGCGGCATAAACCTTCTAGAAATGATGATTTTTATGTGAATAACTCCTTAGTTTGACATTTGCCTGCACTTTTTTAGCGAGGAGTCCATTTTGGGGAGGGGGGCAGGGGGGTGGGAGGAAGGAAGTGCCCCATAGTCTTCAACTTCATGTTCCTGTTCAGCAGGCTCCTCCCAGTGCTTTGTCCATCTCCTGGTCACTTTTCATTTGGATGTGGACCTGGAAGGATTACTTTTTGTGGATGCTGCTGGATCTTTGGATTTGAGGCCTTTTTGACTTTCTTTGGATCACTGTTGGATTAGAAATTTTACAAGTAAGTTTGTTTGGGGCATTACAGTTGCTGCAACTAAAATTTTGGGATTTTCGATTTTTGGGCTGTTTTGGGGCCTTTTGCCCAGGGGTACTCAGTGGTGGGTGGACTGATTCTTTCTGTGGGTTGTCTTGAACTTAAACATCATGGAGGCCATAGATGAATTGGGATTGTGCTGATTTTTCTGTGTTTTTCGATTATTATTTTTTGTAAAATTTTGTGTTTTTCGATTTTTGACCTGTTGTTGGGGCCTTGACCAGGGGTAGTGAGTGGTGCATGGGCCTAGTCTTTCTGTGGGCTGTCTTGAATTTAAACATCATGGAGGGCATGGATGGAATGGGATTGTGCAGATTTTTCAGTGATTTTCGTTTTTTGGGCCTGTACTTGTGGCCTTTTCACCAGGGGTATTTGAGTCTAGCATGGGCCTAGTCTTTCTGTGGGCTGTCTTGAATTTAAACATCATGGAGGCCATGGATGGAATGGGATTGTGCTGATTTTGCAGTGTTTTTCGATTTTTGGGGGTGTTCATGGGGAGGGACATGCCATGTGGCTGGTGGCCATTTTGAGTGCAGCTACAGGCACTGGCCATGTGCTGGCAGGCAAGTGGCCATTTTGAATGCAGGCTTTGTTGTTAGGCCTCCAACCATTTTGCCTACTTTTCAACATTTATTTATGCCCAGGGGTAGTGAGTCTTGCATGGGCCTAGTATTTCTGTGGGTTGTCTTGAATTTAAACATCATGGAGGCCATGGATTGAATGGGATTGTGCTGATTTTGCAGTGTTTTTCGATTTTTGGGCCTGTACTTGTGGCCTTTTCACCAGGGGTATTTGAGTCTAGCATGGGCCTAGTCTTTCTGTGGGCTGTCTTGAATTTAAACATCATGGAGGCCATGGATGGAATGGGATTGTGCTGATTTTGCAGTGTTTTTCGATTTTTGGGCCTGTACTTGTGGCCTTTTCACCAGGGGTATTTGAGTCTAGCATGGGCCTAGTCTTTCTGTGGGCTGTCTTGAATTTAAACATCATGGAGGCCATGGATGGAATGGGATTGTGCTGATTTTGCAGTGTTTTTCGATTTTTGGGGGTGTTCATGGGGAGGGACATGCCATGTGGCTGGTGGCCATTTTGAGTGCAGCTACAGGCACTGGCCATGTGCTGGCAGGCAAGTGGCCATTTTGAATGCAGGCTTTGTTGTTAGGCCTCCAACCATTTTGCCTACTTTTCAACCTTTATTTATGCCCAGGGGTAGTGAGTCTTGCATGGGCCTAGTATTTCTGTGGGTTGTCTTGAATTTAAACATCATGGAGGCCATGGATTGAATGGGATTGTGCTGATTTTGCAGTGTTTTTCGATTTTTGGGCCTGTACTTGTGGCCTTTTCACCAGGGGTATTTGAGTCTAGCATGGGCCTAGTCTTTCTGTGGGCTGTCTTGAATTTAAACATCATGGAGGCCATGGATGGAATGGGATTGTGCTGATTTTGCAGTGTTTTTCGATTTTTGGGGGTGTTCATGGGGAGGGACATGCCATGTGGCTGGTGGCCATTTTGAGTGCAGCTACAGGCACTGGCCATGTGCTGGCAGGCAAGTGGCCATTTTAAATGCAGGCTTTGTTGTTAGGCCTCCAACCATTTTGCCTACTTTTCAACCTTTATTTATGCCCAGGGGTAGTGAGTCTTGCATGGGCCTAGTCTTTCTGTGGGTTGTCTTGAATTTAAACATTATGGAGGGCATGGATGGATTGGGATTGTGCTGATTTTGCAGTGTTTTTCGATTTTTTGGTGCTCTATAACTGAACTGATGTTCCTCTGTCTTCCATTTTTTTTAGGTGCACAAGACTCAAGAGAACCACCAGTGCCTGGAAGAAGTCCTGCAGCGGTGTGTGTGTGCAGCATAACGTCACGCGACGTCACGTCTGGCCTCAGACAACTCTACAATTCGTGCAACTGCGGCCTGCTGTCTGACCTGCTCTGAAGAAGATGGCCCCGCCCCCAAAGAAAGTTCTCCGTAGCTCCTCTAGCAAGAAAGTTGCTAGTAAGGAGCAGAAGAAGCAAGTTACCAAGGAGGCTGGTGTGCCACCCGCCACTTTTTTTGGGAGCAAAAAAAAAAGTACGCCTGCAGCAGCAGGATCTGCTGGGGACCAAGCTGGGAGCAGCACCCCTGCTCCATTGGGTTCAGTGCCTCCACCACCACGCCAACTTAAGTCAAAGCCCTTGAGTGCTTCAGAGGCAGTCAGTGTACTTCTCCAATCACCATCGACCAGTGATGTTGGCTCATCGCAAGAAAGTAGCAGCAATGTCCCTGAATCAACACAGGTTGTTGTAACTCATCTGACAAGTGTTGAACAACCACAGCCGCAACAACAACACCATGTGCAAGTACACGCCCAAGTACATGTGGAAGGAGAGGCAGCAAAAGGAGATGCGCAAGCAAAGGTGCATGGAGGTTCACAAGTGCCCACAATAGTTGTTCCTCCCGAAGTAGGGGCACATTTGGAAATCGACAATGAAGCCGAGGTATCATTGGAAGCCACTCCTCCTGATGATCATTCATTGTCTTCCACATCCCTAGCAAGGAAAAGATCAAGGGGGGTGTCTACATCTTCTTCAAGCCCACCTCCTTCTGATGCAAGTGATCTGTCTTGGGAACCACAACTGCGGTCTGACAGTGAGGCACACCATGATCTGACACCGGTACCTAAGCGTAAAAGGAAGGTCGTCCAAAAACTCAAACCTATGGAGTGTGATGAGGCTCAACAAGAAGTGACAGATACTGCTGGTGATGAAGCCTCTCACGATGACGACGAGCCAGTCATCACAAAGGTCACTGCAGCCCCACCGGGCATGCAGCAAAGAGACATTTTGACCCTATCCCGAGAAGCTGCTGAGCGTGATGATGATGTCGGCGAGGAGGCAATGGAAATGGAATCATTAGATTTGGAGTTAAGTAGTACACCAAAACCTACCGCTTCCATATTTCTTCCTCGCAAGAAGGTACCCACCTCGTCCTCGACCTCAATTCGTGGTGGTGAAAGTGCAAAACGTACTGAAGTTCGGCAATCCACATCCTCCACTTCATCTGCCATTAGCAACAGGACCACCACCACCAGTATCGCCGCCTCCTCTGCCCCCCGAAGACATTTCAAGTCTCCAGTTTGGGACTTCTTTAGTGTTTGCCCAAAAAATGAAAACATAGCCATTTGTAGCATTTGTAAGCTTCGAGTTAGTCGTGGTAAGTTGGGTTCCAACTATGGTACCGGAGGCCAGAGAGGTCATCTTAGGAGAACGCACGATGTCCAATGGTTTGCGCACCTACACACGATCAAGGAAGCCGCAATTGCACGCAATGAAAACGTTGTTTTTTCATCTGGTGATGACGAGGAGGTAGAAGACGATTCAAACACTTCACTTAAACCCAGTTCCCCTGTCAGCAGCACACCCCATGGGAGCCACACTAAGAGTGTGGGAGAGAGTGAGACATCAATGCGGAAAAGTTCATCAGCGAGCGTAACTGGGTCGAAGAGATCATCATCATCCCGTAAATCCTTGGTCCAGGGCAACATTAAAAAGATGTTGTTTACAGAAGCGCAATATGAACGCAACCACCCAATGACCCGTCTGTATAACACTAAGCTGGCTAAAATGCTAGCTCTGGACCTTCTCCCTTTTTCTTTTGTAGAAGGGGTTGGTTTTCTAGAATTAGTGACAGCGCTCTGCCCTAAATGGAAGGTTCCTAGCCGGTTCTATTTTGCACGAGTTGCGGTTCCAGCACTACATGAAGATGTTCTGAAGGTGATTGGGGCAGCTTTGCAGAAGAGTGCTGTTCACACTATACATCTGACAACAGACATGTGGACCAGTGGCGCAGGCGCTGATTACATGTGCATCACTGCACACTGGGTCTCTTTTTCAGGGGCTAAAGCAAAGCTAAACTCAGGTGTTGACACTAACATTGTTTTTAAAGGTGCTCGGAAACATGCAACACTATCCATGTTTGGTTTGGAGAAACGTCACACAGCAGAAAACATTTTGGATGTCTTTAACAGAAAGGTCCTTAACTGGCTGTCCCCACTAAAACGCAAGGTTGGTTATGTTTCCACGGACAATGGCTCCAATATAGTTAAGGCCATGAGGGACGGTTACTATTTCAGAGTGCCGTGTTTGGCGCACTGTATAAACCTGGTTGTCCAAAAATTCTTGGGTAATAAAGGCAGTGCAGCGTACGGTGTATTGGACACCTGCCGAAAAATGTGCAAGCATTTCAGCCATTCTTTTAAGGCCCGGAAGCAGCTGAGGAGCCTGCTATATCAACATCAAATGCCAGTGAAAGCACTCATCCAGGAGGTGGTAACACGTTGGAACTCAACCTTCTACATGCTTGAGCGTCTGTATGAGCAGTGTACGGAACACGATCAATATTTCTTTAAAGAGGGTGCAGAGGAGCTGAGGATGGGTGGGCCGCAATGGAACATAGTTGAAAGCCTGACACGCATGCTTCGTCCTTTTGAGTTCTTCACGCGTGCAGTCAGCAAGGAGGACTCTAATTTGGGAAAAGCTATCCCATTGTTGTACATGCTGGAGGACCAACTGAAGGAGGTGTGTTCTGTGTTTAGAAAAGATAAAAACCAAGACTCTTTGCTTCTGGCCGAGCAATTATTAGAGCTCCTACAAGGTGATGAACGTCTTAAAAAGATCCACTCAGAACAGCATTACATTTGTGCTACTATTCTGGATCCACGCTACAAAAAGGCGCTGGCAGGCCAAGCATTCTTTCCTTTTGATGATGAACATGTTCTAAAGTACAAACGTTGGCTAGCCTTGTCAGCCAAGAAGTTTGAAACAGAACGGCTGGAAATTGAAGGAAATGGCAGTACATCAGCAGGCCATCCCCAGTCAAAACAATCCACTTCAGCACCTGTGGCTGTGGCACAAGTGACCTCTCAGCCGTTAAAGACACCGGCAACCGGATCATCTGCACGAAAGACAACAGAAACATTGGAGGCTGAAGAGGATTGGCTAGCTCTGCGTGGGTTTGGTTCTCAAAAGGTCAGAGGCACAGCAAGAGCTAAGCAAAGTGGAGGAACCTTGGATGAGGACCTTGAGTCGATGGTGAAGGACTATCTGAATGACTCAACAGAGGTCTATGTTAATTCTGACCCATTGGCGTATTGGCATGGGAAAAAAGAATTGTGGCCACAGCTCACCAACCTGGCTTTAAACTACTTGTCTTGCCCACTCGCAAGCGTGTCTTCTGAACGGGTTTTCAGTGCGGCTGGTGGGATTGTAACTCCCAAACGGAGCCGCCTCTCGCCCAAAAATGTGGAGAGGTTAACAATGATCAAGATGAATCAGCACCTCATACCACCAGATTTCAGAGTACGAGAGAGCGTGCCGGATGAAGAGGAGGTGGCCAGCAACATAGATGAGGGAATTTCTACTCTGTCAGGTGACACTGACCTCACCCTGCCTGAATTCGCAGAGTATGATGACGAAGCCTTATTCTTATTCCTGGACCGTGATACCGACTTCGAGCCCTGAAAATGAGACAACGAATCAATAACTTTCTTTTTCATCCTTATTCACTTTTATTCCTGTGTGTCTGTCTTTCTTTGTTGTGCACAGTTAATATAATTCAAACTTTAATCAGATAATCACAAAAACAAGCCCATCAGCAGAACTGTCTTCACTTGTTTGCTAATTTATTTGAAGGTGCCGCAGTCTGCATTCCTCAGGTTCACAAGTTCAGAAGAACATGCTCCTCTATCCTCCTCCTCCAGACTCCTATTTCCATCAAAGCAGAGGGCTGGTTTACGCCCAATGAAGAAAGACTCAGCACTTGTGGGGGTGTTGTTCTACCTCTTTGCAGGTGAGTTGACGGGTCTGGGGCCATTGCTGGGAAGCACTAAAAGTGGTTTGGACCAAATCCGAGGCGGAAATTTTTTTGTGTTTTTGATGACTTGCTTGCCTTTGAGGTGCTCTTAGGGGGGGTTCCGTCTGTTTGCGGGTGAGTTTCGTGGTCTGGGAGCACTGCTGGGACACTCTAATCTTGATTGCATTTGCTTTTCAGGAAATCCGTCGTGCCAACCCCGACTTATGGCCTAGCTACGCAGCGCGTTTGGACCGAAGGCCCAGAAATATTGCAAGTATGAGATTTTGCTTTTGGCCTGTTTGGGGGTGTTATGCTTCTTGGCGGGTGGGTTGACAGGTCTTGGGGCATTCCTGGGAAGGTCTAATACCGGGTAGAAGTGGTTGGGACAAAATCCAGGCCGATTTTTTTTTTGGCTATTTCTGACATTTTGCTCTATGTAGCGTTTTCGGGGGCCTGTTTGGGGGGCTTCCTGGTGTTTGTGGGTGAGTTTCGTGGTCTGGGAGCACTGCTGGGACACTCTAATCTTGATTGCATTTGCTTTTCAGGAAATCCGTCGTGCCAACCCCGACTTATGGCCTAGCTACGCAGCGCGTTTGGACCGAAGGCCCAGAAATATTGCAAGTATGAGATTTTGCTTTTGGCCTGTTTGGGGGTGTTATGCTTCTTGGCGGGTGGGTTGACGGGTCTTGGGGCATTCCTGGGAAGGTCTAATACCGGGTAGAAGTGGTTGGGACAAAATCCAGGCCGATTTTTTTTGGCTATTTCTGACATTTTGCTCTATGTAGCGTTTTCGGGGGCCTGTTTGGGGGGCTTCCTGGTGTTTGTGGGTGAGTTTCGTGGTCTGGGAGCACTGCTGGGACACTCTAATCTTGATTGCATTTGCTTTTCAGGAAATCCGTCGTGCCAACCCCGACTTATGGCCTAGCTACGCAGCGCGTTTGGACCGAAGGCCCAGAAATATTGCAAGTATGAGATTTTGCTTTTGGCCTGTTTGGGGGTGTTACGCTTCTTGGCGGGTGGGTTGACGGGTCTTGGGGCATTCCTGGGAAGGTCTAATACCGGGTAGAAGTGGTTGGGACAAAATCCAGGCCGATTTTTTTTTGGCTATTTCTGACATTTTGCTCTATGTAGCGTTTTCGGGGGCCTGTTTGGGGGGCTTCCTGGTGTTTGTGGGTGAGTTTTGTGGTCTGGGAGCACTGCTGGCTATATATACTTTACTTTGCAAGAGGTTTGAAGCAAATCCATGGTGGCAGAGGGGACTTAGGGCCTAGCTGCAGAGCGCGCGCGGAGTGATTTGGGAAATTTGTGAAAAATTGACTAAGTCCCCATTTTTGTACTTTTGCTCTTTGGCTGTTTGGGGGTCTTCTACTCGTTTTCTCCTGGGTTGACGGCTCTGGGGCCATTGCTGGGTAGCTCTAATACCGGATAAAAGTGTTTTGGACCAAATCCCAGGCGGAATTTTTTTGTGTTTTTGATGACTTGCTTGCCTTTGAGGTGCTCTTAGGGGGGGTTCCGTCTGTTTGCGGGTGAGTTTCGTGGTCTGGGAGCACTGCTGGGACACTCTAATCTTGATTGCATTTGCTTTTCAGGAAATCCGTCGTGCCAACCCCGACTTATGGCCTAGCTACGCAGCGCGTTTGGACCGAAGGCCCAGAAATATTGCAAGTATGAGATTTTGCTTTTGGCCTGTTTGGGGGTGTTACGCTTCTTGGCGGGTGGGTTGCCGGGTCTTGGGGCATTCCTGGGAAGGTCTAATACCGGGTAGAAGTGGTTGGGACAAAATCCGCGCGGAAAAGCCTTTAGTTTTGGCACTTTTTGTAACTTAGGGTTCGTTAGGGTTAGCCCTAGCAGCAGGATTGCATGTGTTTCGGGGTGTTCTAGATTTTTCAAACTGAGTTCTGGGGTCTTAGAGCACTCGTGAGAATGTGTAATTTTGGTTGCAAGTCATTTGAAGAAAATCCATGGTGGGAAAGGGGGGATTTGGCATAGTTAAAGAAAGCCTTTGCCACTATTCTTAACTTAGGGTTCGTTAGGGTTAGCAGTATTTCTATTGCATGTGTTTGAGTGGGGGGGATTTCGAGTCTTGGAGCGATGCTGGCTATGGCTACTTTTGCTTGGTTGCTTGCAAGTGGTTTGAATGCAATCCACGGTGGGTAATGGGTAATTAGGGTACTTCGGCCTACTTTTACTTTCAAAGTAAGTTTTGTCACCAGTTTTCTGCTAGGCCTCGTTTTTTGAGATTTGATTGGGGGTCTTCTACATTTTTGCGACTGGCTTTAGTAAGGGTCTGGGTGGGAGCACTGCTAGGAAGATCTAATTTTGTTCTAAAACACAGTTTACAGTACACCTATCTTGAGGGGCAAGATCCGCTACATTAATTTGCCCATACTTATTTATCCTTCAAAAGGTGACTCAGAGTACGCACTTTCAAAAACATTGTACTGTCTAGTAGGAAAAACAAATTGTGACTTTTTGCACTCCACAGCCTACATACCTTATATTTATTTATCAGTGGTGTTGTAATATTATATCACTTCCTGTTTTTCGTTGAATAATTACAGGCCGGGTTTCAGTCTCTGCAATGGGGAAAAAAGGATGGAGTCAGGCTTCACAGTAGCGAGCCACAATTCAGCATCAGGCAGGCAGTGGACAGGGTGTCTTCTGGTGACCAACATCGATGGACGAAGCGTCGGCTGCAATGGAGGAGTGCCGCTAATAGGAGGATTTTTTTTCTGCGGGCAACTTACTTACCACTTCCAACAGGACCACTACAACCACATAGATACAGTATCCCTTGCCTTTTTCTCTGACTGTGACTGCATTTCTTGGCTCTCTCTCGGCTTCTACATTGATCCCTTAACACATCACTTAGTCCACTCCACTATCACATCTGCACCACACATAGTCATTTGTAAGTGCTCCTACGTAATTCGCAAGTCGCAGCACGCCCCAGGCCGTAGAGGACTGGGATGGCCCCAATGATGAAGCATGTCACCAAGGGGCAACCCTGGTGAGTGAGGGGACACCTAGAAAAAAAGCAATTTCTCCTTTTCTATCTACTATACCTTCTGTCAGGTTACGCAGCCCCTAAGCGCCTACCGTACTATGAAACTACATTTCCCATGAGTAGGCGGGAGACTTGCAGACTATTTAGTGAGACTATATGAGAGTACCCTTGTATGTTAGGACAGCACTTCACTGATGCCTGTCTTGTCTTCTGTTACAGGTATCCTTTCCCTGCTGACCCTACCTTTACCCATCCCACATTTTTTATTTTAGTTTGTTATTTTTCTCCCCCGCCTAATGCCTCGAACACCCTGTGTTTACACTTCTGGGTGTTGGTGACATTTGGAGGTGGAACCATATTTGCATCGACTGGATCACGGGGAGTAAACCTGACACCTTCCAGACCAACCCCATTGAGTGTTGTTGTGAATGGATTTATAGTGACCAGCAAGGCTCTCGGGTATCTGGCTACAGAGACCTTATGTTGAATATCGTTATCAATAATTCCACACAGGCCCTGTACTGTCGCATTCTTTCTTCCACAGTTGTCGAATGTACTACTTACTTTTCACTGACATGCATGCAGTAGTGCATGCACTTTCAAAGACTGATGGATAGGTTTGTACCCAAAGAATTGTTTATGTTCCATTGTTTGTGTATGCTGTGCTTTTTTTTTACAGGGTGTCTTCTGGTGACCAACATCGATGGACGAAGCGTCGGCTGCAATGGAGGAGTGCCGCTAAAAGGAGGATTTTTTTTCTGCAGGCAACTTACTTACCACTTCCAACAGGACCACTACAACCACATAGATACAGTATCCCTTGCCTTTTTCTCTGACTGTGACTGCATTTCTTGGATCTCTCTCTGCTTCTAAATTGATCCCTTAACACATCACTTAGTCCACTCCACTATCACATCTGCACCACACATAGTCATTTGTAAGTGCTCCTACGTAATTCGCAAGTCGCAGCACGCCCCAGCCGTAGAGGACTGGGATGGCCCCAATGATGAAGCATGTCACCAAGGGGCAACCCTGGTGAGTGAGGAGACACCTAGAAAAAAAGCAATTTCTCCTTTTCTATCTACTATACCTTCCAGACCAACCCCATTGAGTGTTGTTGTGAATGGATTTATAGTGACCAGCAAGGCTCTCAGGTATCTGGCTACAGAGACCTTATGTTGAATATAGTTATCAATATTTCCACCCACGCCCTGTACTGTCGCATTCTTTCTTCCACAGTTGTCGAAAGTACTACTTACTTTTAACTGACATGCATGCAGTAGTGTATGCACTTTCAAAGATTGATGGATAGGTTTGTACCCAAAGATTTGTTTATGTTCACAATTGTTCGTCCATGCTGTGCTACTTTTTCTTGTCTCCCAAAACCTTTCCCAAAAACCCCCGTACCCATCCATTTTTCAAACCTTAACCCTCTTCCCCCGGGCTGTGTGGTTTTGATTGATGTGTGACTAAATTACAGCAATAAATCCACACACTTGCTGGGGAGGATAAGGTGATAGCAACAGGCTGGTGAAGAAATCCGAGGATATATTCTTACTCTGCTTGACAAAGACCCATGGCTAATGTCAAAGAACTTCAACCGAATTAGTTATACTTTAACATTTGTTAGGCTACAACGTGGCACTGTTCTAGTGTACTTCTGTCACCTGCTATATTCTGTATTGTACCTTTGTATTGCTCAGGAGGACAAACCAGATTTCATTTTCTTTTTTTTCATAGGCAAGCAACTGCCACTGTGTCACACCACTAGTACCACCGCTATGAGGAAATTTTATCCGCCCAGGATTGCCAACCTTATTTGCTGTTTCCCGTGGAGCCAGCCCTGGGCCTAGCCCTACTTGCAAACAGAAATTACAGGTAAGATAGGCGTTTGGTTGGAGGTAGTATAATGGAGTATTAGGAGAGACGAGAGATTTGATTGACGGTAGTACTACTAAAGTCCTAGGACTATTCAGGAAAACAAACTTACTGTTATGTTAAACCCCCACCCACCAGACTCAAAAGCAGTAAAAAACAGGTATGGTCAGATAAAGTTTCAAAAAGTATATTTTTATAGCCCTAACAAAAGAATCTCCCACAAGACCCTCCCTAACCCCAACGATTGTCCTTCAAAAGTCCCCAAAAATCACAACTCCCAATTCCCACCCCCCAAAAGTCTCTAAAAAAGGGGCAAGGGACACTATGGCAGGGTGCTGTTGGAATTAGCAGCCAGGGCATCATGCTCCTTGCGGAGGGTGGCAAGTTCGAAGCGGAGGCCCTCCACCACGTTCTTATAATTATGGACCTCCTGCTCCAGGTAGGACAGTCTGAGGGATAAGCGGCGCCGGTGTGCCTTGCAAATCCTGTGAGGGGCAGCTGCTTTCTTTGCTGCTGGGCGGTGGTGTTTGGCTTTGGTAGCCCGGCTCCGTACCGCTGGAGCACTGCGCTGGCTGGCAGCCCGCACGGAGGAGGATGCAGCTGTCCCAGTGGACGTTGTTGTTGTTCCAGACTGCGTCTCCTCCTCCTCCAGGGCCACCAGCCGCCGATATTCAGCAACAGTGGCATCCAGCCTCCGTTGCCGGGCCATTCGAGCCAGCTCCTTCCTCCTTGATGGTGTCTTGGATTTGGAAGGAGCAACTACATGAAAAAAGAAAGACATAGTCTGTAACCAATGCTCCTTAAGATTAACACAAAATGATTGAGCAGAAAGTTGTCACAGTACAAGTAGCAAATTGAAAGCACAGTGCATAACTATTGAGGACAGTATCTATGTAACCTCCGACTTCTTCATCCTTGCTCTAACATTAGTGGGAGTTTAAGGAACAAATTCTACGAGCACTATGGACTTCTATTACAGTCGACTATGACAGTACACCACTCTTATTCTTCTTCTTCTCTCTTGTTTAGGAAAATTGGTACGTTATCTTATGCAAGCCGGCATAATGCCAGCGCAGTGAACTTGCACCCGAGAAAAACAGACGCACACCATGGTGAGTGAGACAGACTTGCGTTACTGTACCGGTCCAGTACATGCAGGTGGTGAAGCTCTTACTTTTCTATTACGGGTGGCACTGAGAATACTCTGTTAAAAGGGCTACTGTTTAATTAATTTAGCTTTCACCCTACAGTGCAAATGAGTATTAGAAAAGGAAAATGAAGAAGCTAAATTATCTGATTATCTATCACTTCACATGGGATGTATTTGATGACATATGGGATGACTTTAGGTGCTTTGCTTATTATTGAGTGAACAGTGATACCCCAACACATGAATGACGTACTACTACTAAACTAAAGTTATTAAGGGAGGTAGGGAGTGTCCACCGTAATAACTGGATATATGCTGTGCTTGCAGTTGCAATACAAACTACTGCTACTATTCATGGTAGTCTTTGGACAACGTTACAACTTCTTTTCCTTGCCTTTCCTACACTGGAACGGACGTGCGGGTGCGGTGTTACATGCTCTTCAAAGTAACACTTAGTTCATCCAGTGACCGTCTACTCTCTCTAGATTCACATATGCTATCTAAGAGTCAGATAGTACCATGAATGATCCAGGCATCCATCCATTCAAAGTATATTGCACACATACAGTTTCTGTCTCACCCACCCAGGCTGTTCTCCTTCCACCCATCCTTGCTTCATCATTCACCCAGCCATGCACCATACCATTTTCTTACCTTCCCAGCCACCTCGGGGACCAAGCAAACACATATCATTCTTCTTTGCCAGTCATCATTACATTTCTCGTGCTTCCACACTTACTTACACCCTTCTTTCGCTTTTCGTTCATCCCATCCATCAAGTTCACCTCAGATCTGATTGGGATTCTTCTCGCCAAAAACTTCACAGCTAAGTCGAAGTACATTTAGAGGAGGCTACTACCTGCTTTTTTTATAATACACCCGTGCAGAAAGCACACTCTGCAGTCTTCAATCTCAATGACTAAGGAATGTATAGCTTACCTCTGCCCGCCACCACCGTTTGAACCCTCACAGGCATGTCCTTTTCCGGCACTTGCACCGCCTCCTCCCCAGAGTTGTCCTCCTTGTCCAATGCCACCACCTCCGCGCTGGCCCCGTCTCCAGATGTTCCACCTACAAAGTACATTTAATAATGTTAGAATACACCACTCACTACTATATAATATTTGGTCTAGGAGGAAGAAAGAAATGTGAAAAAAGTGTACAATTTAATAATTTTTGACTGTGTACTCTAGAGTAAAAATGTCCCTTTTTCCAGGGAAGGCTGTTGTCTTGCTGCACTTTTTGGCACAACTGATGAATGTTTGCTTTTTACTTTTTAACACGCACCACTTTTTCTCCTAACAGACAGAACCTTGACTTCTAAGAACACGAGCAGGATCAAGTTCAAACCAGGTGAGAGCTCGGCTCGACCACAAGAAATGTGTCCAATTAATCGTCAGCACTAAGCACTTTTCCATTTTCAGTTACACGTTCACTTTTATGACAAACTTGAATTTAATAAATGTGTTTACTTTTAATAAAGCTTTTAAACTTAAATAGACTCTGTGGTTTTTGGTCCTCCAGACTAGAGTGGATGAGCTAAAGGTTTTCGAATTTTTGCAAGCATGAGTCCGTGCCTCTGCCATCGGTGACTTTGGGAGCTAAATGACTCTGCCACACTATCTAGTCAGTAAGGAGATTGGGGGTTCAACTACAAAGTCTGTTATCACTGAGGTATGTGGAAAGTCTAACAGTTACAGCACCTATTATAATTGATAAGCTAAGCGATGCATTATTTAGTGTCCATAGTTCTGTTTGTGCAGATTTGTCCCTGCAACAGTAGTAGAATGGATTGTCCTCCTATCCAAACCAAAAGTAAAGTAGTATCTTATTATTTCTTGGTGGTGGTCATTCACCTTTTTATTGTTGGCAATGGTCAAAGCATAAACATTTAGAATACTTGAAAAGACATTATGGACAATCCCAGAGGACTACACTCAGTGCATAGAGCTATTGCTGACTAGAATGGGAGTCCAATGGAAATGCCAAATGTGCAATCTTAGTTAGCTACACAGACAGACTAATAAGAATAATCTAGTAATACCACACGGAGTCATAGTCGAGGCAGGATAAGAATTTAGATCCTGTCTACAAGAAGATCAAAGACGATTTAGAAAAAATCGAATGAGGAACGCTAGGAAAAAATAAGTACTCTATATTAAAATTAAAACTTACTGGGGCCAGCAAAGGAGCCCTCGACTGCCCGGTCCTGGCCTGCATCGACAACAGCACCCTCCTCCTCCTCCTCCTGTGTCCTCCTCTTGCCCCTGGGGGAAGCTGATGTACAACATGAAAGAAAGAAAAACAGAAAACATGGATGATATTTCTCAACCAAATCAAACATTTAAAAAAGAACTAACAAAGTAACAAAATATTTTTGCGAAATAGCAAATAGGGAACGACTCCACGGGATATATTATTGACCAATCTCATGTGGTCGACTACGTCATTACTTTAGTATTGCTTGATTTGCGGACCGTCGAATTGGAAACTACCCTATGTAACTCACTAAACAAAGTACTAAAAAGGTTTGCCTAGGATTGGCAGGCAGCAGTCCGCAGCACGCAAAGTGACAGCCAAAGTCCATCGTGATTGAAGATCAGCGACAACACTAAAGTTTCCTACTACATTCACCAGTCATTAAAATACTCAAACTATTAATCCACCACCACTATTTCTTCTTATCGCCATGTGTACAAAGGAAGGACTGGACTTGAGTCTGTAGGGGCTGATTTATAAGGCCCTTGCGGCTCTTTTGCTCCATTGTTGCGTGACTTTTGTGACGCAGCGACAGCACAAAAGAGGCGCAATGGTGCGGCGTATATTAACAACGTGACGCATCTGGGAGATGCATCACGTTGTAAAGCCCTGCGCCAATAGGGGTGTTCCGGCGCAAGGGAGGGCGTTCCTGCGCAGGAACGCATCCTAAAAGTGGCTGAGGGAAATCTACAAGATTTCAATCAGTCACTTTGAGGACAATGATGCGTGACTCAAACCCTGCGCCTGCTTGAAGCAGACGTACGGCTTGACGCAGCATTGGGGAGATAGGGCACCCCAGAGAATTGATGGAGCTGCACCATCGTTGCGACGCAACTCCAGCAATGCGCCACCTTTACGGCACAGATGCGTAACGCTTTGGTGACGTTTTGGGCCCATGGCGCGCCGCATTGTAAATACGGCGCACCATGGGTGATGGTGGCGTGACGCACAATTACTGGCGCATCCCTGCAACTTTGCAGGGATGCGCCGGTAATTAAAAATCTGAACCTTAGTGTGTAGCATTGCGCAGTTCTTTCAACTACACTCATACATAATTTCACAGGCCAATGAAATGAACACAAAATCTAAAACAAATAAGCATAGTAGCAACACTACTGAGAAGGAGAGCAGTGTACCTGAAATGCACAGAAGATTTTGAAATAAAATGTACCTACAATGTAATGAGCAGCATTATTGCTCTTGGTAAAAAACAAAAATTTGCAATATAATAACACAGCAGGAGAAAACATAGTAGTAAAGACATAGCTACTACTACTCGCCAAGCCCGGGGATCTCAAGGCCAAGGAGGTCGAGCAGATCTCGCTCACGGGTCAGGACATCCGTCCAGCGGTGGGTGGCCTGGTTGTAGGTGCGCCAGACCCGAGAGTGGTGGTAAATGGCCTGGCACACCTTCTCCCACCGCTTCCGGCGCTCCCGGGCCCCGTACCCGGCACTGATCTTGCCGCCTCCCATGATGGTCCTGGGGAGGCGGCGCTGAACATAAAAAATGAGTTGGGCCACCTCCTCCGGGGTAAAGATCTCCCGTGGCATCACTAGCTCCCCCCTCAAACGCCCGCACGGGAGCCGGACACGGGGTGCGGGACCCTTCCCCTTCTCGGGATGCTTCCCGGCTCCCTTCACCATGGTCTGGGCGGAAAGGAATAAAGAAAATAGAATAGGGAAGAGAAGAAAAGAAAAGAGTTTACAAAAGTAGTTTAAAATTAACCAAAAGTAGCAGTAAACACAAAAATATAGGGCTAGAAAAATAGAGGGATAGATAATAAGTAAAATAGATAAAAAAAAACTTCAAACAAGCAAAGGATGGCAGAGATTGACAGAGGATACAAAGACCATGCCCAGAACCATAGCAATGAATGAGAAACAAGATGGCCGCGCCCGTTCACGACCGCGCGGGTAAGTTCGCGCGAGATTTTCCTTGCGAACACGCGCGAGACTGTACTGGCAAGCCGCGAACTTTGCGAGATTACACTTCGCGCCCGGAAACGGAAATACGTCAGGCAAACAAGATGGCTGCGCCCTTGAACGACCGCGAGGGTAACTTCGCGTCTTGCGCTACGAGCGGCTCGCAAAAACGCACAAAACCTTGCCAACTAACACGCCGCAAAAAAAACAAATAGCATATTCGCACGAATTTGCGGCTTCCGAATCCGATCTTGCGCGTGTTCGCACCCCGCGAACCCCGCGAAATTGCAGAAAAACGAGTTTTTCAAAAGTGAAAGCACTCGGCAGGGGCAAGAGTTCAAACTCATCATTAGTAACAATTCCCGGTAGTGCTTCCTGACTGGGGCCCCTCCAGAATTCAGTTGCTAGTTGCAACAATTGTATGACCCTGCTCTGACCCTCACAGCAGGCTCATACAATAGCTACAAGTAGGCCACAAAGAAGGTCCTGGGGAAAAAAAATGCACTGCAACAGAAAGCAAAATTACAGATAAGGAAGCAGGTGCCAGACTGGAATTTTAAAACAGTGACACATTAATAAACTAACCCCAAATTAATTCATCTCAGTTGAAGCAGGGCTGGTGTGCTTGCTTTTCCCCCCCATAATCTACAGTAATGATGAACCAGAGGGTGGCATTGATGTAACAGAGGGTTGCAGTGGTGAAACAGAGGGTGCTGGGAACCTGTGATGATGAACCAGACGTAGAAACAACATAATTCGCGACCGTTGCGCGACGAAATGTAAGTTCGCAATTGCGAACTGGTACGAAACCCTCGCGAACTGGCAGAAATCCTTGCGAACACACAAAAAAAAAAATCCGCAAATTCGCAAGAATTCGCGGATTTTGCGGATTGCGAGTTCGCAAATCCGCAAAATTCGCGAACGCGAGATTCGCAAAATTCGCCCATGCTTAGTCATCAGTGATGTAATGAGTGATGTCCCTGACCATGTCATGAGTGATGTAATATGTGACGTCATCAGCAGTGCATTGCGGGCGCGCAAGTTATAGCTAGCTGAGCTAACTATAACGGAGGAATTTCAAAGGTTTTGTATGGGAGAAATGTTCAGCTAACTATAACATGTGAAACCTATGGTTTTTTCAATGAATTTGCAAGGTTTTTAAATGCTAATTCCTAACTATAACGTGTGTGAAACCTATGTTTTTTTCAGTGAATATATATATATATATATATATATATCCTCTACTCCTCTTTACTTCAGAAGAAAAACTGCCGCCTTCCAGAACAGCGGGAGTCTCGTCTCGAAAAGGGACCTCTGAAGTCAGGTCCCGACAACACTTCATCGGTGAGCAAGCCTGCTGGTCAGGCGAAACGCGTCCGAGGGTGACATGAAATAAACACTTCGGTCAGCACAAAGTCTCGTCACTGGTAGTTTGTCTACACGAGAGGTGAAATATATATATATATATATATATATATATATATATATATATATATATATATATATATATATATATATATATATATATATATATATATATATATATATATTCATGTTTGCAGTTGAATTGCAAGTGGTACAGCCTTTTTTACTCAAACTTGCCCAGGAGAAATGCCTGTATATCAATTTGTATCCTTTCAGTTTTAACCTTTATTTTAGTTTTAAAAGTTCAGTAGAATTTGCATTTAAAGTATAATGCTTAATATTCAATGTTTGCTTTAAAAAGTCCAGGTGCATCCAGTACTGCGGGACGCTGGAGGCAGCATTTTTACAGGTCCCAGAAAGCCTCTGCTCCCAGATGCACCCTGGGGGATGAAGTCTACCATTCAGGTGTGTCTGAATTGAAAAGTCACTGACCTACTGAGTAGTCCAGCGGGGATGATGGAAGGCTGTGAGTTCTTCAATTCCCTTGAAAGCTGCCAGGCAAGGAATGTTGAATGGTCACTGCCTTAGGTGAGAGAGTGCACCTGGGAAAAGGGGAATGGGAGAAAACAAAAAAGGATGCAAAGAGCGGAGCAGCGCAGATCCGGAAACCCTCTGGGACAACTTGGATCCCCAGTGCGCCTTAGGGAACAACGGCCTCAATGGAAAAGACCTGTGTGCAAGAGTGAAAGAAAGATAGGAAACACATCCACACACACAAGCCCAATCTTATAACTCACACCCCTCTGTCCTAGTGAACTCACATTCCTTTGGGGATGTCACACCGTAAATGGTCTAATCAGCAAAACACGTAGCCCAGATCTGGTACCATAATTTGCAAGCTGACCGTAATGTCTTCAACTTCACTTTTTTGTAGAACTTTGGGTGACCAAATTTGTAGAGGAAGAAACTGCCTTTGGTCTTCGTCAAGGCCAAAGAATGAGGGGGGTATATTTGTTGTTCTCTTAATAGTATTCTTACGTTTTTTTAATTGAAAGACTGTGTAATACTTGTAAAAGTCAGGTGTGGCAATCCCACAGCATTCTTTTTCCTTCTTAGCTTTTTCAAGGCTATTCTAACTCCTTCCTCAGCCCCAGAACTACGAATATACCATCAGGGCCGGCAATAGGCATGTGCAAGCTGTGCACCTGCACAGGGCCACCAAACCCCAGGGGCCACCACGCCAATATATATCCTTAATATATTAATCCTCTGAGGATGGATACATATTTGCGTGGTGGCCCCTGGCAGGGATTTGGCGGCCTCTGGCTCTGTTCCACTTCTAAACTCCCTGACCCCCTCCCCTCTTTACTGGCCTGCGCGCTCCGCCCCGCCCGGACCCCCTCATCAGGCCCCCCTACCTACGCTCCCTGCCCAGGGCCACCATGAGCCTAGAGCCGGCCCTGATACCATACTACAGTGAATTTGCGATAATCTGAGACTCCCCAGCGACCCCGGCCTGGCCGAAAAATTCACTCGCATGACAATTAAGGCAAGAAGGTATATTGAAATGGGGTTAACTGCTAGAGGAAAACAAACTAATGGGCTGGGAACAGCTCTCATCAGGGGCAAAGGGCAATATATCAAAATTAAAATACTATCAGCTCAAGAGCTGGGCAGACCCACTTAGAAACGAACATTCAGGAAACAGACAACTGGAAGAAATAATGCAAGATAACCTGACAGAAAAAAGGAAGTAGCAAGATGGTATTGGAGCTTAATAACAGCAGAATATAGAGACTGTACCTTGCCAGTGGAGGTCTGGAGGAGAGAGCTGCCGATGCTGGAGCATTCAGACCTATGACAAGTATCAATTTCTTCATGTTGGTGTGTTGTTAAATCTGCGCCCCTTAGGAAGAATCATTTATTCACATTGCACAGAGCATACCGGGCACCCAAAAAGCTAACAAAGATGAGCAAGCAAGGGGTGAAGTGTTGCCCTAAATGTGGAGAAGAAAAGGCCAACGACATACACATGTTCTGGCAGTGCCCCCAGCTCCAAGACTTCTGGCAAGATATGGGTAAGATCCTTACAGATGTGATGGGTTACAACATAGAGAGAAGCACAGAACTCATAATCTTTGGGGTACTCAGTTGTAATGAAAACAAGGCAAAATTAATCATTAAGCACAAAAACATAGCCTTCATTTTGATTCTATTGGCTAGGAGGGAGATCTGCATCAAGTGGGTATCTAACATCTCGCCCACACATGAGGAATGGGCAACCTCAGTCCAGAGAATAAACATAAGGGACAGAGGGGGCGCTAAGCAATAGGGCAGGCTTCTTGGACATCTGGGAAAGGAAATATGGTACAGACCCAGCGGGACAAGGGACAATATAACGTCCAATGATTATGCAACACAACAATAATTCCACAAAGAAGGTACTAACACTGGCGGCCCTAGAAAGCAACCTCCTTTTATTGGAACCAATGGGACAGGATGGAAGGGGTCTCCCCTAGGAAGCAGAACCAGACTCAAGACGACACAGACAGAAGCAAGACCCCGGATATCTCCTTTATCCATGTTTATTGCACGAATGAGGACAAAAGAAAAACATGTGGCCCTTGAGAACGTCTTCTCCCAGAACGGGTGAGGTAGAACAAAACAGGAATCACCCAACAAAGGACCAATGACCACCACTCTCCTCCAGTAGAGTCCGCTGCGAAAGTGCAGTGTAACAAATCCCAGCAAGAAATATCAAAAATAAAGGTAAAGTAAGAGCACTAACTAAATACAAGTGTCAATGTATAATGATAAACAGCAGTAATATTTTAAAGTAGGTTTATTCATCCATAAGTAACAGCACATCTTCGTGAGGTGGACAACGTAGTAACCACAGCATGTCAATGCTTCACTGACTCTCAACTGACAGCTCTCAGCTGGCGTTCTAGACTGCTAGCTGACACATCACAGGCAACAGAGGCATGCACCCAGGTATGGGTGCCCAGGAGGTGGGGAGGGGGAGAGGAGGAGGAGGGGAATGTGTGACCTGTATTAAAACACATCTCCTTCCTAAAGGAAAAGAGTGGAAGGGGGACATCCAGATGCAAAGCAGTTGAACAAGGGAACACAGTTGTGCAACAAAACAATTTGCAATACATATTTTTTTCTCTAGATAAACAGGGAGGTGGATGAGCCAAGAGGCTGTTAGTTAATAACACTTGAAATACTTAAACCAACATGGTTTGGCTATTGTACGTCCAGTCCTTGTTGTGCTGATAGTACTATCAGTTTTGTTTGCCTCAGACAGGACGCAGGTTTTGGGATTCTCTGTGGCAAGACTCTGAGCCTCCCTCAAACCTGAAACACTGTTGGCTACACTCTCTTCTAGGGTTGCTTCCACAGGCGTCCTATTCAGACCATGGGTCTGGTCAATGACATTGTGGGGGTCTACGTACGATTTATCATCATACCCCATTCTCACATTCATTCTACCGTGCGTGCCAACCTCCTCATTTTCTGGGTCAAGGTTAACACCGCTTTGGTCAACCAACACAATCTTACCCAAACTCCTAGAGAGTGCTGAAAAGCGCCAGACCTTACCATCGCTCAGCAAGGATGAGTTACACAAAATGTTCTTTACCTCTAAGGGTTGGTTATAGCGACACTGCCTTTTTTCTATGAATCCTGTGCGTCTTACTCTAACTATATCACCTACCTCCAGGGACACAGGTTTGCATCTGTGTTTAGAGCCGTGGTGTTCCTTGCTACTGTCTTGAGAACGTAACAAGTTCTCTTTCACCTTCTCCGGGGACCAATCAGCTCTCTTGGCTGTTTCAAGCCAACCCACATTGTCTTTACACAAGGGTATTCTACCTCTCATTAAGACAAAGGAACTTGAGCCTGTGCAATCATTCGGAGTCACTCTGTATGCCCACACAATTTTGAACAATTTGTTTCTCCAGGCCAATGCATTATTGTTTGCCAGTTGCAAACTGCCCTTGATGACACGGTTGAACCGTTCCACTGCACCATTACCAGCAGGGTGGTACACCGAAGTGGTTTTGTGCATTATGCCATTCCTCTCCAAATATCTTTTGAAATTGTCCGATACGAATTGGGGCCCATTGTCACGTATGATGGTTTTCCGTAACCCTTCCCTTATGAAAATGTCATCTTAGATTTTGATGACGCTGTGTGAGTCAGTTTTATGGAGTATGCCCACCTCAGGCCATTTTGAAAAAATTATCTACCACTACCATAATGTACACCTGATCATCCTGCCCCCTTATGGGTCCAACCAAATCAATACCAATTCCCTCCCAGGGCATTTCAGGGCTGGGTATGGGGTGTAACATGGTTCTAAAAGGGACCTGTGACTTGTCTGAGTTCTCACATTTGATGCAGTCTCTCACTTGTCTTTCAATGGCAATGTCACATCCATGCCACCAGTACCACAGTTTAACCCTACTCTTGGTTTTGCTTATTCTTAAATGCCCTTCATGGCAAATCTCTAAGATCCTTTGTTTCAAGGTTTCTGGGGGTATTGCTTTGCCTTGTCTCAAAACTAGCCCCCTTCCAATGATAATTTGTATCTGAGTTCCCAGAAGGGTCTTAATTCCTTGCAGATTTTTCTCTTTTCTGGCCAACCACTCTGTATTATTTTACTTAATTCTTGTAACGTATCATCACCACCTTGTGCTCGCGTCCACTCACCCTTGGAAATCCCAGGGAATTCCTCAATAATATTAGCCACACAAAACTCCTCACCCACGTCCTCAACACATTCATCCATGGGGAGGGGCATGCGGCTTAAAAAATCCGCGACCACATTCTTGGTACTTGGTAAATACTGCACATTGTAATCAAAACCCAACAATCTCACAGACATGTGGGCTAATCTGGGTGATGCTTTGTTCAATCCTTGGGTGAGTAACACTTTTGTAAGCGGCTTGTGGGCGCTTCTCAACAACACTTTCTTGCCCAGACAAATTGGTGAAAGTGTTCTAGACCCCATACGCATGCCAGAGCTTCAAGCTCGATAACAGAGTATTTCTACTCTGTAGGGGTCAACGAGCGTGAAGCAAATGCAATGGTGTCTTCCTTTCCTTCCCTGTTTTCTGGGTGAGTACCGACACAATGCCCCTCCAGCTGGCGTCAGTAGTGACGATGCTTAGTAGGTTGGGATCGAATCCCTGTAAGGCAGGAGCGTTGCAAACATCCTCTCTGAGAGAGCTTTCCTCTAAACTCCCACACTGGAGATCGCAACACGGGTCGACCTAGCCCCACTACCATGCCACCAGTGCATACTAATAACTGTGTGCCTATACCACCAATCTCAGGCTTGCTTGCTCCCACCTCTCTTTTGGCTTCTATAACACCCCCTACTGCTCACTCCTCTAACAGTCTTAGCCCACTACCATGCTTCCATTACAGAGACGTTCACAAACCCTTAACTGCCTGCCCTCAAAATCTTCCCCCCCATCTGATTATTGAAACTCCTGCTAGGGCTCACAACACTGGTCGGGTTAGTCATACCACTAGCCTACCAGCTCACCTTGCCAGAATCACTGCCATCCCATCAGCACCCTGCCCACAAGTGCTTCCTCCCTTTAGGGATGTTGATACCCTCCAGCGCAGAGGCACCAAACAAACCCTGAGCATCCACAACACCATCTTGGATCTAAAGAAACTCCTGCACCTCACCAAACTCTCTTGCTCGAATCTCAGCGCTCTATACTCCCCCCTTACACTGAGCCCCTCCTTCACCCTCTACCGCTATCCCTGAAACACCTGCGCCCCCGCAAGCAGCCCTGCCACCTATGGGAGGACGACGTTCTGGCCCTCCTCCTTTCCTACAATACTACCCCTATCACGACTAGCCCTCTAGACCTCACAGAGGATGAAGTTGCAGCCCTCCTCTCTAGCTATGAATCTGACCCGACAACCTCTTGCCCCCCAGTACCGAATGACGAACACCCTATCCCCACCGTAGCAGCCAACCCCAACAGACCCTCTACCATCCGCAGCAGAGGAGTGGTCAATAGCAACCTAGCAATAGTACCCATCTCTGCCCCTACTCACGACACACACTCTGCCCCTCATCTATCCGGGCTCCTAATTAACTGCCACTCTGCAGTAAAGCACACCTCGGATGTCGCTGATCTCATCCTGAGCCATAAATCGGACTTAGCGATCTTGACGGAATCTTGGCTCACCGAATCCTCTTCGCCCTGCCTAGACCTCTTAGTCCCACCCAATTACAACATCGTAAGACTAGACGGGCAATAAAAAAAAAGGAGGTGGCATTGCCTGCATCTATCGTTTTCCCCTCCTTGTTACAGAACTTCTGGGTGATCCTACAGACTCCTTTGAATACCTTGCACTCTCTATTTGCAACAACAACACTCAACTGTGCTGACTACATATGTTTTACCACTCCCCAGGCAAAAATGACACATTCACTGACCAACTTAGGGAAATCATCACAACTAAGGTTTCCCCTAACTCTAATGACATTTTCTTTGGTGATTTAAACTTGCACTGGAATGACCCCAAAGACCCGCAGGTCAATGTCATCAAAGACTTCCTGGCCGACCTAGCCCTTAACCAAGCCTGCACACTCCCTACTCACACGAAAGGCGCCACTCTAGACTGGATCATCGCCAAGAAATCAGCAGTTAAACTTATCTCTATAGACCCATGTCACAAGACATGGACACCACAACCCGTAATCCCCAAACGATGGGTTAGAGACACCAAGAACCTAGATCACGGACAATTGGCTGCGCGCTGTGAGACTGACCTCCCACCCCCACCTCATCTCACCTCGGTCCACAGCCTCACTGAACATTACTCCTCTACCATAGCCAACATTCTTGATGACCTCGCTCCACTCAAAATCAAAAGAACCCAGACTAAAGACCGGAATCCCTGGTTCAACGAATCCCTCAACAAGGAGAGGAGATCCCTTCGGCAGACAGAACGTAACTGGAAACAGCACCCGTCAGCAGTCCACCTAAAACTTCTCTGACAGGCCAGAAAGGCCTACAATGGGAAAATCATCAACTCTAAAAAAGAGTTCTTTAGCTCAGAACTAGATAACGCCAAAAAAAGACCTCACAAGTTATTCGACTTGGTCAAACAACAACCCAACAAACTAGCAAAAACCTCCAAAGAAACCCTTAAATCGCTAATTTCTTGCGAAGAATTCTCCTCCTACTTCCGTAACAAAATCTCTGCCTCAGGAAACAAACTTGAATCCGCAACTCTCTCCCTAACTCTGCTGGCTCCCTCTGCACTGCCCTCCCAGACATCACCCAAAAATCATGCCCATTGGTCTAGCTTCAAAGTTTATGACGACCACTCCATCTCAAAAATTCTTTCCTCCGTAAACCCGAACAATCACTTCAATGATCCTCTCCCCTCCAACTGCCTAGCCACCGCTTCTCAGGCTATCATCCCTTCCTGGACTGCAATAATCAACCCTCAATCAATCAATCAATCATCGCATTTATATAGCGCGCTACTCACCCAGAGGGTCTCAAGGCGCTGGGGGAGGGGGGTCCGCTACTGCTCGAACAGCCAGGTCTTGAGTTGCTTCCTGAAGGCGAGGTGGTCCTGGGTCAGGCAGAGGTGGGTGGGGAGGAGTTCCATGTCTTGGCGGCGAGGTAGGAGAAGGACCGTCCCCCTGTGGTGGCTCTTCGGATGCGGGGGACGGCAGCGAGGGCGTGGCTGGTCGATCGAAGCTGGCGTTTGGGAGCGTAGAAGTTAAGGCGGCTGTTGAGGTATCCTGGGCCTTGGTTGTGTAGGGCTTTGTGTGCGTGGGTGAGGAGACGGAAGGTGATTCTCTTGTTGACCGGGAGCCAGTGCAGGTCTCTCAGGTGTCCGGAGATGTGGCTGCGACGGGGGATGTCCAGGATGAGTCGTGCTGAGGCGTTCTGGATCCGCTGGAGTCTCCTCTGGAGTTTGGCGGTGGTTCCGGCGTAGAGGGAGTTGCCGTAGTCCAGACGGCTGGTGACGAGGGCCTGGGTGACCGTCTTCCTGGTCTCGGTGGGGAACCACCGGAAGATCTTACGTAGCATGCGCAGGATGTTGAAGCACGACGAGGAGACGGCGTTGACTTGTCTGGTCATGGAGAGGGAGGAGTCCAGGATGAAGCTAAGGTTGCGTGCGTGGTCTGTTGGTTTGGGTGCGCTGCCTAGGGCGGGGGGCCACCAGGAGTCGTCCCAAGCGGCGGGTGAGGATCCCAGGATGAGGACTTCCGTCTTGTCCGAGTTCAGTTTGAGGCGGCTGTTCTTCATCCATTCGGCTACCTCTTTCATCCCTTCGTGAAGGTTGGCTCTGGCGGTGGAGGGGTCGTTGGTGAGGGAGAGGATCAGCTGGGTGTCGTCGGCGTAGGAGATGATGTTGAGGTTGTGCTGGCGTGCGATGTCTGCGAGGGGGCTCATGTAGATGTTGAAGAGGGTTGGACTGAGCGAGGAGCCTTGAGGGACGCCGCAGATGACTTCGGTGGCTTCAGATCTGAACGGAGGGAGACGGACTCTCTGTGTCCTTCCGGCGAGGAAGGAGATGATCCACTCCAGTGCCTTCTCCTGGACTCCAACGTTGCTGAGGCGTTGTACTAGGGTACGGTGGCAGACAGTGTTGAAGGCCGCGGAGAGGTCGAGGAGGATGAGGGCCGCTGTGTCTCCGTTGTCGAGCAGCGCTCGGATGTCATCGGTGGCTGCGATCAGGGCGGTCTCGGTGCTGTGGTTGGCCCGGAAGCCAGACTGCGAGGGGTCGAGGGATCCGTTCGTCTCGAGGAAGGCGGCCAGCTGCTTGTTGACGGTCTTCTCGATGACTTTTGCAGGAAACGGGAGCAGCGAGATGGGGCGGTAGTTCTTGAGGTCGGTGGGGTCGGCTGATGGCTTCTTTAGTAGAGCGCTGAGTTCGGCGTGCTTCCAGCTCTCCGGGAAGGTAGCGGTGTCGAAGGAGGTGTTGATGATGTCCCGCAGGTGGGGTGCGATGACAGCGTCGGCCTTGTTGAAGACGTGGTGAGGGCAGGGGTCGGTCGGAGATCCGGAGTGGATGGAGTTCATCGTGCGGACGGTGTCTTCGGTGCTGATCGGAGTCCAGGTGCAGAGGGTGGTGGTGGGAGGCGGTGGTTCGGTCGTGGCGTTCGTCGGTTGAGTGCTGAAGCTGTTGTGTATGTCCGCGATCTTGTTGTGGAAGTAGGAGGCGAGGGAGTTGCAGAGGTCTTGCGAAGGGGTGATGTTGTTGTTTCCGGCGTTGGGGTTGGAGAGCTCTTTGACGATGTTGAAGAGTTCCTTGCTGTTGTGTGCGTTGTTGTCCAGTCGTTCCTTGAATGCAGTTTTCTTGGTGGCGTGGATGAGTTGGTGGTGTTTTCGGGTGGCGAGCTTGAGGGCAGTCATGTTGTCCAGTGTAGGGTCTCTGCGCCAGGTTCTCTCGAGGGCTCGGCAGTTCTTCTTGGAGCTCTTGAGTTCGTCGGTGAACCATGGGGCTTTCTTGCTACCGGGTCTGCTGGGCGGGGTCCTCAGGGGGGGCGAGCTCGTCTGCGCAGTCGCTGATCCACTTCGTGAGGTTGGTGGCCGCCTGGCTAGGGTTCATTGTGCTGGTGGGAGGGTTCATGTTCAGGGAGGTCGTGAGCTGGTCGGCTGTGATCTTGTTCCAGTTCCTGGGTGCAACCTGTTGCTGGTGGTGGTGGATCATGGTCCTTCCGAAGCTGAAGTGGACGCAGCTGTGGCCCGTCCAGTGGAGTCCGGTGGCGTGGCTGAAGGCGATGTCCTTGCTGGATGAGAAGACGGGGTCGAGTGTGTGTCCGGCGTAGTGGGTGGGGGTGGTCACCAGCTGCTTGAGTCCCAGGTTGGCGAGGTTGTCCAGCAGGGTGGTGGTGTTGCGATCGTTGTTCTCCAGGTGGAAGTTGAGGTCCCCTAGGAGGATGTAGTCAGCGGAGCAGAGGGCGTGCGTGCTGATGAAGTCGGCGATGTCTTCGCTGAATTGTGTGCGTTGTCCCGGGGGTCTGTAGATGAGGGTGCCTCTGAGGGTGGTCTTGGGGTTGATGTGGACCTGAAAGTGCAGGTGCTCGGTGGTTGCGAGGGTGTCGTCGGTGTTGGTCGTGATGCGGATGGTGTTCCTGTGGACGATGGCGATGCCTCCTCCGGTGTGGTTGATGCGGTCCTTTCGGATGATCTTGTAGCCGTCTGGGATGGCGATGGCGATGTCGGGCGCTGTAGAGGCGTTCATCCAGGTTTCCGTGAGGAAGGCGACGTCTGGTGGAGTAGTGTCGAGCAGGTTCCAGAGCTAGACGGCGTGTCTGTGGACGGAGCGGGTGTTGAGCAGGATGCACTTTAGGTGGCTGCTGCTGTTGCTCGTCGAGGTCTTGAGCACTGCTGGAGTGGTGCAGGTCCGTATGCAGGTGAACTTGCAGGCGTTGCAGCAGAAGGGTCCTTGGGTGCGTCTTGGGGTGGCTCGGTAGCCCCCGGGATTCTTCCGGTGTTGAGTGCGTAGAGTTCGGTGGCGTCGTAGGTCCGGCGGGTGGGCTGGGGTCTGCTGGGTCCAGGGGTCCTGGCACTGGGTGTGGTTCAGGCGCGGACGGGCGCAGACGGGCTTACCTTTGGCGCACCTTCGGCGCTCAGTCGGTGCTCCCGCTGCGCGTGTCCGCTGCGCGGTCGCTGAGGGGGCGACATAAGAAGGGAGCCGGGAGGGCGGGTCAGCTGGGAGGCGGGGTCGCGTCCACCAATCGTCTGGCGAGGGGGCAGGGCCGCAGGCAGGAAGCGGCGGGAAAACGGGATCAGACTGAGCGGGCGGCCCTGCGGCGGCTGGGGCGCTGCTATCGGCGGCTCTCGGCGGTGGTGAAGATCTCACTCAGCAAGGAGCTCTGGAGCAGGAGAGTAGAGGAGCGAGGGGGCCCTCCCTCCTAGAGGGATCGATACCTGACTCTCTCAAAGCAGGCCGAGTCGCCCCCATTTAAAAAAAATCCACGCTGGACCCTTCCTCCCTTGACAACTATAGACCTATATCCAACATCCCACTTCTAGCCAAAGTTCTGGAAAAATGTGTGCAACATCAGCTGAGCTTACACATCTCTAACTTCCACTTACTTGACGACTTCCAATCCGGGTTCAGGCCTGGACACAGCACCAAAACCACCCTCTTCCACATTGTGGATGATGCTCTTCTAGCCCTGGACCAAGGAAATACCTGTCTCCTGATCCTCCTAGATCTATCTTCGGCCTTCGATACAGTCAACCACGAAACACTCCTTGAACGCCTCAAACTCAGGATGGGTTTGGATGGCACAGTTCTTGAATGGTTCAGGTCCTTCCTCCAGAATCGTTCACAGAGAATCCTAATTAACGGCAACTTATCTGCTTCCTCCCCGATCACTGTGGGAGTTCCTCAAGGCTCAACCCTGTCCCCTACCCTCTTCAATCTTTACCTGGAACCACTCGCAGAGGTGCTACGCACTGCCAATATTGCCTACCACATGTATACTGACGACACACAGATCTACATAAAAATCTCTTCTCCTAAGGACATTCTCTCCCTGAATGAGGCCTTGAAGCTGACTGTCCACTGGCTCACCTTTTGTAGCGTAGTTCCTATTTTCCCAATAGGCCCTGCGCACTGGAATAACATAAACAGTAGTATCGACGTAGAAGTGCAGATCTTCCAGGCCTCTACTGACTATGCTAAACTTAATTGGGTTTGTTACCAACTAGCTCAGAGGTCACTGGAAACTTTCTTGACTGAAATAGGAAGTGATCAGCTTCCCTGGCACAGACAAGAAGGGATTCAGTTTTCCAACAACCGTGCAACATGACAACTTTGCTCCTCAGATCAAGAGTCAATCTCTAGGGTCGTGTGAAACAATAGACAGTTATTTTACTCAGTCAGGTTGGTGCAGTTTACTTTCACAATATGTAGAGAATAGAGAGACGGGCGTTTGTCAATAAAGGGTTAACATTTATTGAACAGTCTTTCTTCTCGTACAAGAGAAATGTATTGCCACAATTGCAAGACTTGTTATTATAAAAAGTACGTACAGTAAGATAAGTATTGCGAAATAATACTGTAAAAGCATTGATATGGTTTCTTAGCCATACAATGGTTTAAAAGTAATAAAACATATATACATTCATATATACATTAGGCTAAAATACTCAACTGGTGCTTCTAACTACGCCTACCCCAGTGTACCTGACCTAAGCCTAATACTTGGGAGGGGAGTAAGTAAGTAGCTTCAGTTTAAGTTGGTTTTGCCAAGGTTTGCTTCAAGAATTCTCACTAAGGGTTTAGTCAACACCATACCTCTGAATAGAATGATGGAGGTCTGGTATCTCCTTCAGGGTAACTCGGTATCCCAGTCACCCGCAAGGGTAGACCAGAAACGCTAGAGCTGGATCTCTCGGCAGGAGAAAGGCAGCATCTCTCTTCAGCGCGTCGAGGAGGAGGAGGGGGGACAGCTTCCGCGGGCAGCTTGCATCTGCTGGGCTCTTGCAGGGGGACGGCTGTTCAGCTCCTAAGTTCACCACACCATCGTTCACGCTTTTGCAGCGATAATGGTATCAGCGGCTTGCATACAGCAGCTTCATCAAGCGACGGGCAACAGGCTATTGCTTAAGGCAACGTTGGTAATATTTATACCTGAAAGGTGCCATGTTTGACGTAAGTTTGCTGGACATAAGACGTCAATAAAGATGTCACTTAGGAAGTGATCGCTATCAGTTGCTCATTAGAGTTCTATTACTAATCAAAACACAGCAAGCAGGGATTTCCAGGTTTGCTGAGTTTTTATCTTGTTGAAGAACTCAGAGTGTTAATCTAGGAATCTCAGATAGTGACTTCTGCTCTGTCATTGCACTAATTGGTTGCAAAGGAAGTGGCAGAGAAAGCTATTCTGGAATGTGGCTCTGTTCGTGTGAGGCCAGAGATGAGTTACTGAATATTGCACTCGAACGGTTATGCCAATATAGGGAATAAATGGATTTATAGCCGAATAGGGGCATAAGGTCACAGTACCGATCAGGATCCTAGATAAGCACGCAACACCCACTCCACGGGTTCATGTCCATCAAATTACTAAAACTAGAGCAATAAGATGCATGTGTAACATTGCCCACCCCAAAATACATAAAGTGCACTTGAAATAGGCGTATATTGTAATACGTGAAATTTATGTACTGTACGTTTTTGAAGCATAGAAATCATTCAAAAATTATAGCATATGGAATCAATGAACGATTATGCAAAAAGAATTACACATGAAATATCTCTGAAACAGAAGAAGGCGAGATAAATCATCACATATAAATGCATTGAAATAACATGTGCTAGAGGCTGATGTAAGTTATTATGTCTCTAGATGTGTGTAGAAAATAGAAGTTGAAGCTTCTGTTCTCTAAGAATAGTTTTAACTTTAAGCAAAGAATTGGTAGTGCCAAAAAAGGGTCAATATTAAAAAGTGTTCAATTCAAAAGAATTAATGCTTGAACGGGGAAATAGAGTTCCAACGCTTTTAGCAGTTTTTGTTGATCAAAACTGAAGGCCGAATTCAGAGTTCATGGGAACGCTGTGTGTCGGAATGCTTCTCCAAAGTTATTGTTTCTGTTCGGGTGAGAACATCATATCAGACAGGCTCTCAAAGAATTGGTCTACAAAATCAGGTGACAGTTCAACCAAATTTGATAGTGCTGTAACTTGGCAGGTGTGAGAATGATTGCTGTCATCATAGTCGGGATCAGCAATGCTCACAGAAGGTCGTACCTGGGTGATGTTGCTTTTGTCACTCGCTCCACTGTTACCACCTAGTCATAGCACAGGAGTCTCAACGAATGCCGTCATCAGGATTGGTAGCCGCTGGGGACAACACAATGCGTGAGCCGTTATTGGACTGAGCAAAGTATCGACGTCCATTGGTACTGCTGATGGAAGTGAAAGACAGATGTCCAACACGCACTCATCTCCGCATAGCATACATCGAAGTACCGGTAAGATACAGTTCTGCCATATAGGTCTGAATGAAAGGAACCAGGTCATGTTTAGATCTCTCAGCCTGGCCAATCCAAGGACGTTAGTTATCCTGTCCTGGTAGCGCATTGCTAGGATTGTCTCTTCCATTCCCATGGGAGCTATGTCTGAGCCTTGGCTTGCCATAACGAAGCAGGACGGTCAAAAATAAAATCCCTGCTACAAGTCCCAAAAATAAGGGTATGCCGCCAAAAACAGAGTGGACAAAATTAGGAACGATTCCCAAAATTGCTTGAAAAGGTGTTAGCAGTCCCGTAAAAATCGTCTTAAATATGCCTGGGATGCCTGTGGCACTAGACATGTTAAGGAGTTGGCTAAGCATTTCTACGAAATGCACGGGGCAATTTGTTGATAAAAGTTCATGAACTTCCGTAGCTGTCCTTGCAACTAGAAGATCATACGTCTCTTTTGATGACGTTATGGGCACTGTTGTCTGCAAAAGCACAGACTTCATTTTGCTTAAAGTATCAATTCGTATAGAATAGAGATTCAGACGAGGCCAGATGGGAGTCTCTGTGTCTGCAGGCCCGCTCGGAAACAATGCTTGCATACAACATTTTGTTACTCTTACTAGATAACTTTTCCCTGGCACAAGGCCACAACATCTGTGATCCGTTCTAAGAATGTAACTCCCGTTTGATAGTTGCATAAAGAAGGGATCTATCTGAGTTGCAGGTGTGACAAGCTGGTGGCATGAAAGGTTGTTAGAATTTCCATCACAAGCTCCGTGTAAATTAATACCCTGGCACAAAAGTATACCGCTTAGTGAATGTTTACAGTTTTCACCACTAAGAAATACATTTTTGTCGCTGTCACTATAGCATGAATGTGTGTATGGTAATTTCCATTCAGATTTTACATATCCTTTACCCAATCGTTCATACTGGCCAGTAGGTATGTATTCAAGGCACTTTTTAAATCGGAAAGTTGTTATCGGAATAGTGATAATTCCGTGTATTATCCATTCAATGACAGGACTCTCTGACATTGTCAATGGTAATCTCTCAAGTTTTTCGATGCTCAGGATTGTATAGTCTGCTCCTTTCTGTGCCAAACTGATTTGTTTATCAGTAAGGTTAAAAATGGAAAATAATGACGTTCTGTTTATTAAACGCCAAGGCACATAGCCTGAACGAAGATTTTGCAGCGTCCAGCCGAATTGTATAATAGAACGTAATTGTGACTGGCCATGTTGTAACATTAGCAAGTCTCTGTCTATCACATCAAAGGCAGAGGATACAATATTGTCCAACTAATATATTCTGGAAGACAGAGTCATTAACCCATTGTCCACTACAGAAAGTGATTTTTCCAAATTAATACGATCAATTTCTCATATTTTTTCAGCTGTTTCAATTTGTGTGACTTTCCAAGCCTCGTTGTACGCAGCATAGATACTGGTCGCTATGAAATGCTTTTGACGCTGTTTGCGTGGTCCAAGAATGAAATCGCGCAAATCAGCACCATCTTTTAGTAAAGACAAGTGTTGCTTAATTTCAGCCAGTGTGGATGTTCCTAGCCATTCAAGGCAGATTTTCCCTACACTGTATGTTGTTACTATCCCTGGATGTTGTCTCTGGGAGTATCTAGGGTCTTGTCTGGTCATTTTTAACCCCTGTGTTTTATTCAGGAATCTATCTTGACAGCTGTTTGTGTCAGTAGGCCAGATTAACCACTTTTTCCAATCGGGATGTGTTCTGTTAAAATGTAAAATTTGTGACACCTCTAACTCAATATCTGTTGTTGCATTCTCAGGTATTGGCTTTGGAATAGACGGTTTGTTTAGGTCTTTGATCTTATCTAGGCCAAGACAGGATGTTTGGTGTATTGTGTCATTTAAAAACATCATTTGTTCTGGTATCATACAGGTTCTGAATAGTGCTTCAATGCCTTGTACCTGCCAATCTTTTGTACCCCAAATTGTTTTTGTTTCAATGTTATTTTTCCAATAATCAAAACCAAATGTCATCGTTTTGTCATAAAATGCTTCTGAATATATCAATTTAGAATTTGTCAGCATTGTTTTCATTCCTGTTTTATCTAACAGTTTGTAATAAAACGTTTCTGCATCACTGGTGTTAAACCCTGAGAAGTATTTGAATTTCTCAAAGAATGTTTTAGAACTGCTTTTAGGTGGTGTAGCACAATGTTCCCATTGATTATACATAAAAACATTTCTAGGCTGAGCAGATTTATGCAAATAATGATCGCCATAATGTGTGTAGCAGAATAATTGCTCATAACTAGATGAACCTTGTAAATAATCATGTTCTGTAAATCTAGCTGACATTACTAAATCAGACATCATGTCATTAATACTGTTAAATTCCCAATCATCAGAGAATGTACTAGCTTTTACAAAGTCACTTAAGGAAACCTTCAGTTGATGAGGATACTTCAGGATTTCGACCGGACCATAGATCTCATAGTCAGTTTTCTCCCATACTACCCCACCAGGTATTGGAATTGCTGTGACATTTACTGTTGACAGTTCTCTTTTCTTCACGTGGGATGATCTGTGTGGTTTCAGGACTAGGTTGATGTTCTGACTTGCTGTGTCCATTCAATTGTAATAAACTTTCCTAAAATTAAAACTAAAATTAGGCATAGTAGGAGTATGAATACCCCTGAAATAATCCAATGCTCAATCAACGGTGAATCCAGATATAATTCTTTGATTTGTTGAAGGAGTCCTGTTGTATTTTCTTTAGAATACTTTTTTGTTTCTGGCATCACTTCGGGTCGTTTTGATCTTCAGAGAAGTTGTCGAAGTTGATGAAATAACCAGAGGCAGTTCTATCAATTGTTGGGATTGTTCTTTCAATCTGTCTCTCGGCAGCACTTTCTGATGCCACATTATTGTAGACTGGTGTTTCTTGAGGAACTGTTTCAATCTGTGTCTCAAGAGGCACGAGTTCCATGGCATTATTGCATAGTCCTTCTCTGTGCACTGCAGGCTGATCGAATGTGATTAGTCTTTCAGTTTGAACCTCTTGGATTGTTGCAAGTTTGGGTATTCTGTTGTTTCTTGGGAGTCCACTGGTCCTACTGTTGATTATAGGCCACATGGTTGTGGTTTTACCTGGTCGATGGACACGACTCTGTTCTCCTTTTTACCAGCAAGGGGCGGTAGTACAACTGATCTTGTTCCGGTGACTGCCAAGACAGGTACTGCTTTTCTGTAAGAAGGCCCAAATTCCTTCTTCACCGCGATTTTTTCTCTGACTAGATCCCCAATCTTTGGAATCCAGACAGGCCTTGCTGGGGCTGTTGCTTGTGGTGCCTCGTCAGTGGTAGATGGCTGTTGTTTTAACTTTATGTTGCTTAAGGATTTTCTTGTTTCATTCAGTTCCTGTAAAACAGCCAAATGATCTTTGATGTCAAAGTCTGTTGTTTTTTCTTGTACCACTGACATCTGACTATCGAGGTCCTGAATGTTCATTCTAATTCCGAACACTAGTTCGTATGGGCTGAAACCTTTTAGAGAATTTCTTGGCAAGTTGTTAAGACTGGACTGGACACTTATTAGATGTTTGACCCACCCAGCGCCTGAACCTAATACCTTCGCTGTTATAGATCGCTTTATGTCCCGGTTTTTTCTTTCAACCACACTATTCCCTTCGGGGTGCGACGGACAAGAATACCGCAACCCAATTCTCATGCTGTCCATGGCCTCCTTTTAAGCTCGAGAGCTGAAAGCAGGACCCTGGTCAGAATGGAACGTGGTAATTGCGTATGTGCCGATAAAGACTCGCAGATCTTTCTTATAACCGTTCTAGCGTCAGCTGAGCGCTGAAGGCCACATTTTTTAAGTGTGTTTAGCCTTAATAATTAATAGGACGCAGGATGGGGTGTGACAGCGTTACGCTGTTTCTGATCGGTAGCCGGTAGCATGGTTCACTACTGCGATCCCTATTGCAGTTTTCACAGTTGTTTGCATATATTTGGTGTTGTACACTCATTCCCGGCCACCAGTATACTGATTGTAATTCAGTCAGGGATTCCTTGATCTCTCTGTGCCTAGGACCCAAACCCATATGTGCGTCTGCTATTAAAAATATTCTCCTGTTCGTGTTTGGAATTACCCTATCCCCCACTCCAGGGATTCGAGCAAAAGGAACGGAGTTTGCATCGATTACGTATGCATAATTGAGTGGATAGTTCACGGGCAGTGCTGCACAGTCGCCTTTTACGGTCGTTTTTACTGCCAGCATGGTTTCCCCGTCTATGTATTTTTCTGTATGCTTTTTTGTGGCTACGGAAGCCGGGTTAGTTGCTTCCGTTGTGGCTGTATTAGCCAATGAATTCCCTGCAACGTGAACGCCATCACGTTGAAGACTCTGTGCGTGAATCACGTGAGTCTTTTGTAGTTCTTTGTGTAAAAGAGCTACCTGTTTCCAGAGCAATTTATGCTTTATTGTGGCACCTGTGTCATCTTTGTAGTCGTTTTCAATCCACCTCTGCAGTTTATTATTGTAAGAGTTGACGCAAAAATGAGGGAATTCACGTTCTGCATTTTCGAGCGCCATCTTTAAACATCTGATTTCAGTTCTCTGAACCGAACAGTTTCTCAATGATTCAGTTTTTGTTACTTTCGGTCTGAATTTATCGCACAGCCAACGACCTTTAACAATCGGACAGGCTGCATCGTAGGATTTGCTCTCTACGTTGAAATGCTGTACAAATCTATCTGTATAGATTATACAGGCGTATTGTGGGAGAGGCAGAAGTTCGATTGGCAGAGGATATTCTTCTTCATATTCCAAATCATTCAGTTCTTCAAATTGCAGAGTGAAATAGTATCTCACATCTTCCGCTCCTAGAGAATCTACACACTGTATCCATTTCGGATCCAGTGACACTGTAGGCAGGTTTACTGGGCTGAATAGCGCCTCGAAGGCGGATTCCGCTGTGAGGACATTAATCCTTTTGCCGTGTGCTAGTTCTATTTCATTTGCTAATGCAATTTGCACTGCTTTCATAGTTCTTTCTGTGAGACTGAATGTTTTTTCTGCTTGTGTGTACAAGTGAGATTTAATTGAAATTGGTACCTTTTCTCCCTCATTAGAGGTTAGGTACGTGAATCCGCATCTTCCTGTGATGACTCGGATTACAAGACCGCGTGTATTGTCACGTGTATCTAATTTAGTTTTAGCTAACATGTCTGTTTGCAGTGATCTCAAAATTTCTGTGTGTTTTTGAGTCCAATTGATTTGTTTAAAATCAGGTTTAATTAGTTCGTAGAGAGGTTTAACCCTCTCTGCGTACTTTAGAATGTATGTTCTTCCGAAATTCAGAAAACCTAAAATGGATTGTAAATTCTTCAGCGTTTTTGGAGCTTGGAGTACAGCGCACTTCTCTAAGAAGTTGTCCGCTAGGCTTTTCCCTTCACTTGATAATTCGTACCCTAAGAATAGAACTGTTAGATGGGCAATTCGGGACTTTTTAAAGTTGAATTTGTAACCCTCTGCTGCGAACCCAAGTATAATGGTGTCCACTCTTTTCAAGTGAGTATCCAAGTCATCGTCTGTGAGATAGATATCATCTACGTAAGATAATGCCTCATCATCATATATTTGTAGTAACTCTGTTACCCTAGCTGAGAATAGTCCTGGGCTGTTTTTGAACCCCTGTGGGAGTCGACAGAATTTTTTCTGCGACCCAAATGCTGAGAAAGCGGTCAAATATCTGCTTTCTGGTGCAATGTTTTGACAAAAGAAACCATTAGATATGTCTAATGTCGTTTTATATTTTTTCCTAACTATGTTATTCATTAGGGCTGCACTATGCGAGTTTTGTACTGCAAAAGTTTTGCAACATGTATTAAGGTGTCTGTAGTCCAAAACTAGACGATATGAATTGTCTGGCTTGGAGACAGGAAACAAAGGATTGTTCATTTGAGAGGTACATGTTTCAATCACCCCCTGGTATTCAAGTTGATCTAAAATCTCCCTGACTTGTTTTTTAGCTTCTTGCTTTATGGGATACTGCCGTTGGGCAGTTGGTTCACTTTTTAATTGTATTTTGTGGGGAGGAGAGTCCTCATCCCATCCTACATGATTTTTATATAATGCCGGTGCCTGGGCTACTGCCCATTTCCTTGCATATGTATATTTTTTGTGAATCGGAATGTGATTCGAGAAGGCAGGCATAATCATTTCTTCGCCACGAGGGCACTCCCTGACAAACTCTGGGGGCCAATCTTATTCAGCTAACAGAATATCATAGCCTTTTGAGAGTTTATCCCAAAATAGACCCTTTATTTTCCTAGTCTTATCACCCTCTATACGCAATGTTATTTCGTATATTTTATGGGGCTCGCTAAGTCTGGTGTCTGCAGTTTCAACCTGAATGTATTCATTTGTGTCCACTGTCTCCAGATGACTCATCAGGATCTTGCGGGCTATACTGATTTCTGCTGCACTGTCAACATTGTCAATGCCCACTCCCCGTTTTTCAACTGTGTCCTCAGTATTCTCGGCATGGTTGATTACTCTAATACTGGCTACCTTCTTTTTTGGAAATTGAGATTTTTTACTCTGAGCAGGTTCCTTGTCTTTGGACTTGGTGTGCTCTCCTGGGTCTGACCGTCCTCTTCTTTCCGATTTCTGCGAAAAAGATCGAGAGGGACGTGTATCAATACTTTGATATCTATCAGGTTTTTTCAGATTATCCCTATTTCTAAGGTTATATCATTTCTCAGAGGGCTCCCTCTGGGTAGACTGGTGTTCTCGAGTCGGAGTTCTTTCCCTCCGTCGAGGAGATCTTCCTCTGGACTGGAAAACTTTTTTTGGAAAGCTTCAAAGCCCATAGGAATGAATGGAGCATTACCGGTCGGTATTTACCGAATCGGTAAATACCGATTTTTACCGATTCGGTAAAAGGAACATCTGGATGTTCCTACATACCACCCCTTCTTATTTACTGATTCTTAATTACCGAATCGGTAAAATTCGGTAATTAAGATTCGGTAACTGAGTCCTACCTACATCTGGCCCTCAGAGTGTTAATCTAGGAATCTCAGATAGTGACTTCTGCTCTGTCATTGCACTAATTGGTTGCAAAGGAAGTGGCAGAGAAAGCTATTCTGGAATGTGGCTCTGTTCGTGTGAGGCCAGAGATGAGTTACTGAATATTGCACTCGAACGGTTATGCCAATATAGGGAATAAATGGATTTATAGCCGAATAGGGGCATACGGTCACAGTATCGATCAGGATCCTAGATAAGCACGCAACACTTTAACCGGCTCAAACTTAACGCAAAAAAAACGAGTTTCTTCTTATCTCCCTACCCAAAACTAATCCAGACATCCAAGAATGGATCAAGGCCATCACAGCACTAAACTGCTCTCCTACCATTGTGGACTCTGCTTAATCCCTGGGAATAACTCTAGACGGCAGCTTGAACATGCATGGCCATATCAATTCAAGGGCCAAAGCTGCCAGATTTCACCTGAGTTACCTACGAAACGTGAAACCCTTCCTTGACCATACCGACCTAAAAATGGCAACCCAGGCACTAGTCATCTCTAGACTAGAATATGGCTGCTCTACTCTTGCAGGTCTTCCTAAGAACTCTCTGGCCCCACTGAAAGCCTGCCTCAACGCCGCCGCCAGACTCCTAACCGGTTCTAGGAAATTCGACCACATCTCCCCCCACCTGAAAGCCCTGAATTGGCTTCCTCTCGAGGCCAGAATCCAACTTAAGATGGCCTGCTTTACTCACAAGGCGTTATACTCTAATTCCCCTGCTTTCCTTGCCCAGAAGCTCGTAATATCCGGAGGGACCAGAAACTCACGGTCTGCCAGAGGCCTTCTCCTCCAACCAGCTTGTTTCCGGAAAAAGAAAACTTACAACCTGGCCTTCTCTGGGGCCTCTCCAAGAATATGGAACTCTCTCCCGCCCACCATCAGAAGACTGTCATCTTTTGCACGCTTCAAAAAGGAGACCAACATTTTCCTTATGGGCAAATTCCTTGCCTAACGACCGCATTTCAATCTACTCAACGACCTTGCACCACCCGCCATGATGGCTTTATCCTTGACTTTCCCGGATGATACCTCCTGGCCCTCTGTGCTTCCCGTCCGGGAGCTGAGACTACCTACTCTCTTGTTTAATAACTCTACCTGTTTTTATCCCAAAATGTATCTCGATGTTGAGACTGCCTGGTTTGATTTTTTTCCTACATAATGTACAGAACCTGTCATATAGATGTGCTTTGCCTTCACACTGTGTTAAGTTAGCATGAGCTTATTAGAATTTTAAACGCCATTTTACCTTTCTGCTGCTTCTGCACACGGCACATATTGTTATTAGAGCTTTGCGCCTAGTAGAATATTTTGCTTCACACAAGAATAATATGTTTTGATATTGTATCAGCTTTGCTTGGTAAGCTATGTCTGAACAGTGAGTGCCGAGGCCTTCAAGGTTATTTCAACACAGTGGTTGTTGTGAGGTCTGATCTGTGCACGTTCTAGACATAAAACATATGCAGCTGCGGCCAACTCTGGCTTTAGGCGCGTTTATTATTGCATTGTGCAGAGCATGCACACGCAATTGATGAATATTCGCATGCAGAGAGCTGGTGGAAGATGATGTGATCCCTTTCCACTAGGATCAGAGGTATGGGGCCACCCTTCTAAAACCCAAAGAGACCTTCTTTAGATATAATATAATATACTAGCAAGGGAGGGTAAGATTTAGGTGCTATTTAGCCTTCTTCCCTTTAGCATTTTAGCATGCTTTCTCCCTTTGTATTTTATGGACTAGTAACTATGCTGCTTATAATATGTTTGCTTGTATTAGCTAAGATACTGCGCTTGAGAACACTGCATTTATAAACATTTCAAACTTGCACGTGTCTTCATTTACTCCTCGACGAAAGAGTGTTCATGTGTTCCACGTTACCTGAGGTGTTCTAAGTCCATGTTCTGGGTTGTCTAAACATTGGAAGTTTGTAAGAACCAATGAGACACTGATTGCTAGTCTGATAGGGGATTTGGGGTACTAAGGTGAGTTTTGGCACACCCTAATTCACTGAGGTTCCAAGTCTCTAGGCACAGTTCTGTGTGAGAGCAGGATCCCTGCGACAAACCCTTGTATCCCTTTGATATCCTCCCCTCCTATGCCTCTGTATACCTGTAAAGCGCTCTGATACCCTCACGGGTCTGGTTCGCGCTCTATAAAACCTTAAATAAATAAATAAATAAAAGAGACAAAGCTTCTCTGACACTACAGGGGTCCACTCAAATTTGCTCTTACTTTTTAACAATTGCCTGAGTTCATATGTTTTAGTCGAAAAACATGTAACAAATTTGGAATAAAATTCCACCATCCCTAAGAAGTCACGTACCTCTTCTTTTTTTCTAGCACAGGAGCCTCTCTTATGGCACACAACAATTCTCTTTTTGGTCTGAAACCGTTTTGTGTGATCTCGTGACCTAAGAATGTAACCGGTTTCTGTGCGAATTTACACTTGTTATAATCCCCTGTCAAACCTCTTTTCCTGCAATTTGTGCAACACATTACATAATTTAAGGTCATGTTCCTCCTTGCTCCTACCCATCACCAAAATGTCATCTTGAAAAATCAGCAGACTATAAAAACCCTTGAAAAGCACATGCATGAGCCTCTGAAATATTGCGGCTGCTGCCGCAAGCCCGAAGGAAACTCTCTTAAATCTGCAACACCCGAACGGTGTAATGAATATTGTGAGTGCTCTGCTTTCAGGGTGTACGAACACCTGGTGATAGGCCGCTGTGAGGTCAATGGTGGAGAACCACCACATGTGTTTTGTATGAGCCAATATTTCATTTATCTTGGGCAGGGGATGCTGATCCACTTGATGCTCTGATTGTGATCGCGCAAATCAATGCAAAGTCTTAATTTGCCATTAACATTTCTTACTGTGACCAATGGCGAAACCCACTCAGAGGATTCAGTTGTTTCTGTAATGCCCGCTTTGACCAACTCCTCCAGTTGTGTTCCTACTTCATCTCTCAATGTAAAGGGTATATTCCTTACTTTGTGTATGCAAGGTTTAGCATCTGCCTTGAGTTGTATTTTATGCTTAAACCCTTTGAGTTTCCCGATTTTGCTGTTAAATATCTCAGGACATTTTCTTAACATGAGCATGCCTGAGTTGTCCTCTGTCTGTGCTAATAATACTGGTTCTGGACTGTTGGAATCCAGGGTAATCCCCAATTTTCCTTGATCCTTCCAGCCCACAACCGATGGACCTATGACAGAAACATATAATTTGCCTACTGTATCTCTGCTTTTGAATACAAATTTTAAATTTCCATTATCTCAATGGCTTCCCCCGTGAAAGTTTTCAAAGACGTGTCAGATTTGGTTAAGTCCTGGCCCAAAGTGTATGCGAACTTTTCATTCCACACCTCCTTGTTAACTATGGTGTAAGGGGAACCAGAATCTGCCACTATTTCTATGTCCATGCCCCCAATATCCATGTTGCATATGGGTTTCTCCCTTTTTCTGTCACTTGTGTCTATCTTAAGTACCTCGGTTTCCACCACATTAAGAACATACATGCTAATATCAGATTCGTCACAGGAATAAGAATCATATTCCTCCTTCTGTAATACTACTTTGACTCTATTGTTAATTTTCTTTCTTCTGCAAGCCTTCCTGAAATGCCCTATAATGTCACAATTGCTCCATTTTTGTGAGCGTGCAGGACACCTTTTATCATCAGCCAAATGTTCAGTACTACAACATCTGTAGCGCTTCCTTTGTGCAGATTACTTCGTGAAGTTCTGGAGTTTAGATGTATCTGTGTTTCTCCACCTGTTGTTTGGGGCAGGCTCGAATCGATGCTTCACTCCACTAATTCTTGCCACTGTTGCAGGTTCTTCTTGCTTGGGTTTGCTTATTCCTAAATGCCCTTCATAGCGAATCTCTAAGATCCTTCGTTTCAAGGTTTCTGGGGGTACTACTTTTCCTTGTCTCAAAACTAGGCCCCCTTCCAAAGACAATTTGTCTCTGGGTTCCGGAGGGGGGGAATGGTTGACCTGCATTACAATACAATGACTCCCTGTTCCTTCACAGGAGCTCAATGATGCAGGTTGCCGTGATGTGATGACCAGCGGTACAAGAACACGTTGTCCTCGTACTGCTTCCATCACCCCTGAAGGCAGGACAAGAGGAGCTGGCTGAGAAGTGGGAGCCGGCTGAATGGACAGCCCCCCCAAGGACCGAAAGTTGTGGCTTACAACGCCAGCGTCGAAAAGAGGAACCGCGGCTCAACCAGCCCCGGCAGGAGAAACGCGCTTAAGGAACATCACAGAACACGTGCTCCGGTTGGGTGTGCGATGAGACTAAAATGCCGGGCAATGGCTAGACATATAAGGGGAGTCCTCCATACACGGAAGGAGGATTCAAACGTCCAATTGGCAAGCACCAGGTTGGCGGTAAGGAGGGGCTTATATCCTGCCCTCCATTAACTGCCGATCACGGGAAGCTCTTCCTGTGACAGCCCCTGGGACTGCCGGGAAATGTAGTTCAACATGCACACACATCTTCCAGTCATTCTGCAGTAGCGTAAGGAAGGAATAGTCAGATTATGTGTTCCCCTTACATGCATGACCTTCCCACCTGACACCACCATGTCACCCCGGGTCAAGTGCGGGCACAGAAACGAGCAAGCCACTGATGAAAGGGTCCCGTGCTGTGGGGCGCTGGAGGCAATTTTAAAGGTCCTAGAAGGCTGCCAGATGCACCCTGGGGGACGAAATCCAACCCCAGAGTGTGGAAACTGCGATACGGGTCAAGTGCCAAAAGAAGACTAAAAGTCCTTGAGTCTACTTACTTGTCCATCAGAATGATGGCTGACTGGAAATTCTCTCACCAGATGTCATGATAGATTTTTTCAGAAAGGTTTACTGGAAGAGAGAGTATTCCTCAGCGAAGACAGCCTTGACAAGTTTCTACAAGGAACACCACTCACAAGTCTTCCTCGCTGTTCCTTGCTTGACTAAAGTTATCAGAACTGTCGCTCAGGCAAGACGCTTCCATTTTCCATTGATGTGATACAACCATTTGCAATATGATTCACTAGCAAACTCAGCTCAACTAACTTATTGAGAAAAGGGGCTGCTATGATACTACTTGAAAAAGGATTTTTTCTCCTCATGGGGACATGCGCAACTCGGAACACTACTACTCCTCACAGGATTCCAGTTGATTGCATGTTGCGCTCTTTGCACACGCGCTATTATAGCAAACACTGAACTTCCTGTGGAATGTCTGGACCAGCGACCTCAGAGAGGCTAATTCTAAAGGCCGCCATCTTAGATGTATAGCTCAGGAGCCCTTGCAATAACTTAATTAAGATGACCAACAACCAGATTGAAGAAGAGCGATGCCATTTCCATTGAGGGTATTTGAACAGTTTTTTAAACTTAGTCTTCAAGCTAAGTTGCACCTTCTTAGTTATTGTGTTATTTTGCGCAGACCTGACACTTGCATGGCAGTGCATGCAGACTGGCGCCTGCTTGATTGTGTGTGTTGTATGGTGCTTCGCTGGCAATGTGTGTGGACCGGAATTTGTCTGATAGTGTGTTTGAACTGGGGATTTTGCTGGCTGTATGTGTCAAGTGTGGCTGGCATTATGATGATGTTGGGCAGACTCATAGGGTTTTATAATGTTGACTGTTTAATTTCTTATTATCATCGGCATTTGTGATTGGAATGTTTTATTTCTCCTTTTTATTTTAGTGCAAAGCTTTTGATTTTCTTTGCTGCGACTCCTGCTTGTGCTTTCAGCACTGGTAGATCTGCAGTTTGTGTAGTTACATGTGTTTGGTAAGAACATCTTTGTGTTTACTCTAAATGAGTATCAGTGCACATCATGAATTATTTTTGTAAATGGTGTAATAATAGCCGCATATTTTGATTCTGTTTTTTGTGTGTCAAATTCTCCGAAGATGTATGCAAGATGTGTATAGTTTTGTCTTGTTTGTAAAAAAAAAAAATCTTTCTAGTGGGATATCATTGGTGCTTGCTGTGTCTGTCCAGCATAGGTGCAGGTGATCCTCAGTCTAGCTGTCTCTGGAAAGTGAGTGGTACAGTTCTTGAGCATATAGGTCTTTGTGGGCTTTGTATTGATTGACTTTGACTTCCAGATTACTGCATGCCAGTAGTATTCTATCTTTTTGATAAAGTCACAGTTTGTATATTACTTATTTTACACAGTGTTGGTAATTGTTAACTTATTTGTTGTGTTACTTTTATTAGTAAGGATTATGGCTTGCCGCAGGATCACTGCTCAACAGGTTGTTAGTATGTTTTTTTTAATCTTCTTCTGACCATGGTTCTGAAACTGACTGCATCAGAGGCAGAGAAAGAAGTCCAAGATGCTGGCAATGAATTTTCTGTTTGATAGGAATCATCTGACGATGAAGCTACTCTCAGTGTGGAGAAAGTTCCTCTCTTAGAGGAGGACACTGATGTGGCAATTGGGCACCAGGAGGCATCTGGATTGCAGCCTGGGACTGAAAGGCTTCCCATTGGATGTGCTGGACTATGGATTGCCCCAAACACGGTGCAGCCAGTATTACCTGCCTTTTGTGGTGTCGCAGGGTGTAGAGTCAATACTGAAAACATTCTGCCTCTAAAATTCTTTATTTTATTTATGGACGATGCATTTTTGGATGAGATTGTTGAACAGACTAATTTGTACGCTGAACAGTATTTGAGGGAGAACAGTGCCAGACTTAAGCCCCACTCTAGAGCTACCTGGTGAACTCACACAAATCTGGTTGAGCTGAAGACGTTTTGGGGTTTCAACTTTTTTATGGGATTGATATGGGCGCCATAGCTTGCTTCATATTGGCCTACTAGTCCCATGATATCAACTTCTATATTTCCTGCAACCATGAGTCGTGATTAAAGAATAATAATAAGAAGAAGAACACATTTATTATGCATGAGTAATAAAAACTGTTCATATGCGTATCGTTATACTAATTCATTTACACAACAACATTTTTTTTTAAAGAGGTAAAAACCACTATACAGTATAAGCTGCTTGAGTTAAAATTTTGAGCTTTCAGGCAATTGGTTAGAATCTGTGGCAGCAGTTTTTAGCAAAAAGACCTACATGGGTCTTCTTATAATGTTGTGGAGCAGTGAAATGCATTAAAACGCATAATTAAAAGGAAAAAAAAACAATTTTTCTCGTAAATTTGCACCCATTTCTCAGGAGAGAGGTTGACACTCAAACATTACTGGTATTGTTCTTAACCATACAGGCCTTTGATCGTCAGTCGAAAGAGGTTGCAGCTTTCAGATGGTAGAGTATCATGTATAAGCTTATGTGGTGCAAACATTTGCTGTGCAAAGTTTGCTGTGCAAAATGGTCCTTTAGATGGATAATTATAGGATATGTGATTGATTGATACTTGTGTAGCTTGCAGATTGGGACAGCATTTTATGGTTTGCTGAGTGAAAGTGCGATGCACGTATTGCATAAATGACAGCGTTCTTGAAGGTTTTAATGTAGATGTAGCAGCCTGTGCAAGTTCAGCGTAAGAGAGTGTTAAGATGTGCGTGGCCAATTCGTTGTTTTCCTCGTCTGTTATTTTATTGAAAGGTGGCAGTTGGGCCAGTCTCCTTTCTCAAGTCAAGTCAAATATATGTTTATTATGACCGTAGTCTTTAAACAATGCAATTAGAATAGCACAGAATGGAGTATGACTTATTATTTTTAAAACTTTATCCATATACGAGGTTCGTACACACCATTATCAAAAATACAAAAAGTCAGTAAAATTTACAGTTATCTTAAAACTTAATTTGTCTAATAAAACCTATTCCTATTCTTATTACTCCGTACAATTACAATCTGCTAAAAACTCATACAGTACTACATGTTATTCTGTATCTCTCAGTGCAGTCAGAGACACCTTTCTACTACATTAAGAAATCGTGTGAAGTGGCAGTTTAATTGCATGATGGTTGGATGAAAGCAGGACATCACTGTCTTCCCACGAGTCTGAATGCCTTTTTGATTGAAGATGGGGCAGAGCATTGAATGTCAGACATTCAGTAGGCTTTTGAAGATGCAGATTATGTGCTGAAGGTCTTCTCTTCGATTGCCACATAGGCCACAAATGGGGACTCCAGGTTTCCTCTTCCAGGGATGTATGTGAGGGAGAATGGGAAAGTATGCCCAGGCAGTGTCTTAAGAATGTCTCCTTCACTGTTATGTTGAATCCTGCACTCAGGTATGGTTGTAGTTTGACGGCAGTGTAATCGGTGAGAACAAACCAGTCGTGTGCCCTTTCCGCCAGTGCTGATTTGTCTTCGATTAAAGAGATAGCTTTTCTGACTTTCAATACTACTTCTTTGAAGCTTGAGTTGGCTGCAGGAGGCTCCATAGGTTATTCAGGCCTAGTTTCAATAAGGAGTCTTGGAGGTACTCTCTAGCTGGTGAGTTTTGCCGGAATGACGGTTCAGCCCTGAGGTGTGAATTTAGTGTGCTCTGCTCGGCTCCCTTGATTTTGTGCCAGCTTTTTATGTATGCCCCCCCCCACTGTCCAGGGTCTGTTTCTGTAACCTGAATTCTAACCGTATTTGTACTGGGGAAGTGTAGTTTGGGAGGTGAAAGATCGTTCTGTAGGTGCTGGCGATGATTTTATCCAGAAAGATTGCATCCCTCCCTTGCATTGGCTCGCCTCCGTAGGTTAACATTGAAAGGAGTTTTGTCTGTAGGACCCGGAGTAGGCCAGTGCAGTTTTTTCTTTTTGGAATAATCTATTGCCATTGTTTTAATTTTGCTGAAGTTGATTTGCAGAGCATTCTCATGTGAGAACTCTTGTGTGGTATCCAGTAAGTGCTGTAGTCTGTTTATTGGCGCTCGGCTTATTAAAACCAGATCATCCTCAAGAAAGAGTCATGTTTCCAAGTCTCGGGGCATGAGATATAGTTATGTCCAATATCACAGGTAAGGCTGCCATAAAGAGATTAAACAGGGTATGGGCTAGGACACACCCTTATTTTAGTTCTTTAGTGGTGTTCATACGCCTTGAGAGGAGCGTTCAGGCTGATAGCTTGATTTTGATCCAGGTGTCCGTGTGTAATAAGATCAATTGATTTAAGAGGGCTGGAGGAATGTCCCATCTTTTCAAATTCTGCCATAGCCTTGCTTGGTCGACGCGATCAAACGCTGAGCTATAATCAATAATGTAGAAAAATAATGATTGCTTAGCTTCCTTTAGAGCATCAATCAGTAATGACAAGGCCATGATATTGGTGCTTGTTCCCATTTGTTTGCAGGAGCCGGTCTGGTTTGTTGGTATAATGGATTTAGTTGAAGCCCAATATGTGAGTTCTTCCAGGATTACTTTGTAAATTTGGTCGAGTTCCGTTCTAAAGATGAAACATATGTGTGAATTTTAGTAGCTAATCGGAAGGCTTGTCGTTTAAGTGTGGTTGAAGTAAACGACAAGCCTTCCGATTAGCTACTAAAATTCACACATATGTTTCATCTTTAGAATGGAACTCGACCGAATTTATAAATTAAGGATTGGACAAAGGCGCCGGATGGCGCGTGGAGGACACTGACATCGTCGCATATTAGAATGTCAAGTGTAACAATCCAAGAACCCTGGAATTACTAAAGACTTTTGATTCCTTGATTTCCTTGTAATGAGAACTTGTGGCTTCTCTTGGAATAGTTTTTGGTCCTGAGGAGAATCCCAAGAATTATGGGATTGAAACGCGTAGACCACATATTTTGCCAAACAGTGTTTTTTGTTAATTAGGCTTCTTTGTGGTATGCCCAATTCTTGTAAATTTCCCAGTGGTTGTACAGCTGTGTAAATATTGTATAGGGTGTACATATAAGAAAAACCATTTTGGAAAGTTAACCACATTTTTGTTTGGCATCCAAGGTGCTTTTTAGGTGGCATACCTGTTTCCCCTTTGTGTTTTGCACCAAGTAGGTTGAGTGTGTTTGGTGTGATATTGAGAGAGTGGGTTATGATAGATTGAATGGGTCTTGGAATGTATGTGAATGTAATTGGATTTATCACCGGTCTTTGTGTCTAAAGGTATTTAAATTCCATGGTTGTCCATCACATGTAGTTATATGTTCCCTGTAGGAGTTAATTATTGAAAAAAACATTTGTGCTATTTAAATAAAAGCTATTAATGAGCTTTCAGGTGTATTGTCTTGTGGTTTATGCACCTTTGGTTAAATAAATTTAATTAAGGGATCAGTACTGGCATTTTTTCTTGTTGTTTAGTTTAAAGGGTGCAGCCTTACTGATTTAGAGCCATACCCTTTATTGTTACCAGTTGGGTGTAGATAGACATTTATGATTATGATTTGCTATACTTATTTGTTGAACCTGAGTACTATGCATACTGCTTGGATTTCGCTAGGTGCCACTATATTTGCCTTCAGTGTTTTGATGATTCCCTTTGTTGATACTGAAGCATATATTATCAAGCTGCCCAATCAGTGGCAGTATCTGGACCCCTTCCGCACGGGGACTAGTTGGGACATAAACACCTTGTAACTCTATAGCTTGTTCTTCTCAGGATTCTTTGAGAAGTATAAGATCGAACGCCTGGAGGTACTCTAAGAGCTGTGTTTCTGTAGCTTTGCTGGGCAAGCTATTGATGTTCTAGATGGATGCACATATGAATAAGTCTGGGACCTTTCGGTTTAGAGCAAGTATGGTGATTGTCTGTCATTGTCTGTTATCAGCGTTGATTATTCGTGTTAATCAACTACAGTTCTTCCCAGCTGATTCTTCCTTTGGCTCATTTGGTTTATATCCCCCCTTGGGTTGTTATTTCTATATGTGTTCAGGGGAGAGGTGCTTCTTGCACCCTTTAATATCGAGCTGGTGGTGTGTTGGGCATGCAGCCAAGTTATAGAATTATTTCCAATTAGCAGGGGAGTTGGGTAGCCAGGTTTGTTATAGGGGTATATACCTTTCCCCTATTGTTGTACTATGCTCACTTCTTTCAAACCTTATTGGCTAGCTCATTTGTGGACCAAGTTGTTTTGGTTGCCTCCAGACTCTGGGGGTTATCGACATGGAAGAATGCAGTTGATATTAGATCAGTTGAGCACAGGCTTTCTTTGGTTTTTATTGTTTGAAGACGTAGCATTATATTTCCCCTATTTAGGATGTCTCCTCCCTCTCTTGATTTGCAGCAGAGTACAAGTATTGCAGTCACAAGGTACAGCAAATTACATGATCATCGTTAAAGGATGCATACATTTGAAGATTAACGACACATAAGCTACAAGGGCAACAATAGAGCTGCATAGCATATATTGGGCATTTGACGACAATAGAGGGAACAGAGTGTATTACTCAGTGTATAAAGGTATATGTAACAATACACGGCTGTGTGTCCCACCCCAGAAATCACAAGAATGGCAAGAATATCTTTGGACCACATAGCAGGCATGCAGGCTTAGGAATCAACAGTGAGAGGATGTTCCAGCAAATAGGTCAGTAGCAGGCCCAATATATCCCGGGGCCATGAAGAGCAAAGTAATAAGTCAGCATACGTGCAAATTGGTCCTGCCAAAGGATCATATCTCCCAACCATTCCTTGAATTTAGGCGCACGGCCACAGCCCCACCTACAGGCTACACGCCGTTTTGCCAGAACCAGGCTGAAAGAAACAAGCTTTCTATATGTGGTAGGGATGGGCGCAGTATAGCCCCGGAGTGCAGTGAGTGGAGATCTAGGAAGGGGAGCAGTAGTCATGGAATCAAGAGCATCAAATACCAGCTGCCAGTAGTCATATACCCCGGGACACGCCCAGGCAAGATGAAGGAAATCTGCCTGTCCCGCCTGGCACCTAGCACATCTGTTAGAGTCTTGTAGCCCATACCTGTGTAGCCGCACAGGAGTGTGATAATAACGTTGAAGGAAACAGTAATGGATAATGCGTAACCTGCTGTTTGAGGAGACCCCCTCTGTCTGTTGACAGCAATATGTCCACTGCTTATCAGTGAGCTCTTGACTCAGATCTAATCCCCACTTAGACCGGGAAGTACAAGGTGAATAGTCATGATCGGCGTACAGAGAACGGTAGAGTACAGACACCAGATGGCCAGCGCCATCCGCCTGAAGCACACGATGCAGAGGCAGCAGGGTGGGAGGTTCTGAGGGGAACGTGGCGTGACACGCTCGTACCCCATGCCTCAGGCAGGCATACAAAAATGTGTCCATGGTAGAGAGTGCAGGGTCATGACATACCCCCTGGAGAGTGCGAAATGTACCTTTATCAAAGAGATCCCCCCAGGTGCGAATGTTCCGTGTACGTGCCATGTTTCTAAAAATGCCTTCTTGCAGCAATGCCACATCAGGGTGGTAAGTCAAAGGAAGGAGAGGAGAATAAAGATAGGGTGCAGACGTATGTGTTAGAATACGAGCCCAGGCTGCGTTTGTGCAATCAATTGAGGTTGGCTCCGTCTCACGAGGTGCCACTCTAGATAGTATAACACATCCAATGGAATGGAATCCGATAAGCAATGCTCAGCGGCTACGTGAGGAGTGTAACGGGGAGGGTGGAACCAATAGTGAGCAAAATATGCCTGTGCACTGATGTAATACAATTCATAGTTTGGAATGTTCAAGCCTCCCTGCTCGTACGGTCGTTCAAGCGTGTCCCTTTGGATACGAGGTTGTTTGCCCCCCACACAAGTCTAGTCAGTTCTGACCGGAGGGAACAGAAGAAGTGACGCCCGGGATAATAAGGGATATTAAGAAATAGATAATGGAATTTCGGAAATATAACCATTTTAATAAGGGAAATGCGACCCGCCATAGTTAGCGGTAGCGCTATCCAGCGGGTGATGCGACTAGCAATGTTTTCCATGGCATAATTGAGGCGCATGAGTTCCTCCTGATTTGTCGTGATCTTGAACCCAAGATATTTGACCTCGTCCTCACACCACACTATTGGATAGTCCATCTCAAAGGGAACAGTAGCACTCATCAAGGGGAAGATTTGCGATTTGGACCAATTTATGTTATTGCCTGATAGGCCACCAAATCTTACAAATTCACCCATAAGTGGATTCAGATTTTTACGGGTGTCTTTTATATAAAGGGTGACGTCATCCGCATAGAGGGATATGAGGATGGGGCGTAACAGGCAACAAAGACCTACATGTTGGTAGTGTTGCCTAATTCTCGCTGCCAGTGGCTCTATAATGAGAGCAAAAAGGAGGGCGGAGAGGGGACACCCCTGGCGGGTTCCGCAGGATAAGGTGAAGGATGGTGAAGTTTGTCCATTAATCAGTACTCTCGCTGTGGGCGATGTGTACAGCAAGCGAATCCAGGAGAGGAAACCGACAGGGAGTCCCATACATTGAAGCACAGCAAATAAATAATCCCATTCTACAGAATAAAAGGCCTTGGAGGCATCCAAAAAGACCGCCGCCAGGGCCAGCTTGGGATCAATTGTCTGCAAGATGGAAAAAAGGGTACGGAGATTGTGTCACGTTGCCCTGCCTGGTATGAAACCGGACTGGACGGGAAGGACCAATTAGTCTAGCAGGAGACACAGCCAGTTCACCAAAAGCTTAGCAAGAATATTTGTATCTGTATTTAACAAAGTCAGCGGTCTATAGGAATCGCAGCGGTCAGGGGGTTTACCTGGTTTTAACAATGAGGTGATAGGGCTTTCCTCATAGAAGGCAGAAGGATTTGGCTCTCTTGGGCTTCAAGGAAGACTTCCTTCAACACAGGGAGTAGCTGTTCGATGTATAACTTATAAAAATCCACAGGTAGGCCGTCAGAGCCCGGGGCTCTGCCTGACCTCATCTGCATAATAGCCTCCCTTAATTCGTCATCCTTAAAAGGCACAGCCAGAAACTTATGTTGTGTGTCCCCCAACCATCCCAAATAAATGCCACTGAATAGAGGCGTAAAGTCTGGTGGGGAAGTGCGGTGTGTTTTATATAAATTCTTGTAGAATGAGGTGAATGTGTGCAATATGTCACGGCTATCCCTATGCCGTACGCCGTCCTCACCGACCATTTCCAGCACAAAGTTGGAGAAGGGAGGCTGTTTAATTTCTGCAGCTAGAGCCCGGCCGGGTCGCTCCCCCTCCCCGTATCGGCGAGCCGTGAAGTATTTGCCGTGGAATTTCACTTCTCGGTCAGCAGTGGTAACATAGTCAGTCATTTTATCTCAAAGCAATGCTCTACGATTACCAGAACCCACCCTCCACATGTCAGCCTCTAGCTGCCGTATCTCAACCTCGAGGCATTGCAAGTTACGTCTAATGTCCCGGAGGACACCACTGCTCTTGGATATGCCTATGCCACGGACGGTGACTTTAAAGGCCTCCCAAAGTGTGCAAAGAAGGTCTACTGAGCGCTTGTTTCTATCAAAAAAATCTTTGCTTTCTTCCCCAAGTTCAGTCTGGAAGACTGTATCTAAAAGGGACTCCGGTAGGAGACGCCAGAAGCGAGGGGTGGCCACTTCGCTGGGGGGGACTATCTCAAGGCACACAGGAGCGTATTCAGAGTACGTCCGGGCAAGGTGAGGTACAGACTGGATCCAAGGAGCCGCACCCCGGGAGCATAGCCAATAGTCGAGGCGAGACCAAGTGGTGTGACCAAAGGTACAGTATGTGCCCTCCCTCCCCGCGGGATGTGTAAATCTCCAGGCATCTACTAGCCCATGTTCCTTCAGTATCCCCAGAAGTGTTTCACGTGCCCTGGTGTAATGGTGAGGCAGAGGGCTGGAGAGGTCCGCCGCTTGGTGCAATGCTATATTAAAATCCCCCCCAAATCACATGTGTAGAGCCCATATCCAATATGCGGCCCCATAAGGTGGAGAAATATTGTGGGTCATCCTGGTTAGGGCCGTAGCTACACGCCAGGGCCACTGATTGTGTGCATAGAGTACCCTACACTATACAACTGTGGCCAGAGTCGTCGCAGTATGTGCCTCCCAGTATAAACGGTGTATTCTTTTTTATCAGAATGACGGTACCCCTGGAATAGGTGGAGTAGGAGGAGAAAGCGCGGACCGAGGCACATCTGGTGCCAAAACCTGGGGGCGAACAGGGTCTATATGGGTTTCCTGAAGCAGTGAAATATGCACCTGGTGTCGGTCTAAGTATGCCAAAATCTGTCTCCGTTTGCGGGGGTCACAGAGACCTCTAACATTCCATGTAAGCAATTTTATGCCTAAGGTCTTAGGGTGTATCGCCATAAGAAAGTGAGAAGTGAGGAACTGTCATATAGGCAAATGTAAATCAGTGTGGTGTGTACCTGTGTATTGAACAGCAGAACAAGGTACATGTACAACATGCATGACGGTGTAGTAAACAACAAAAGAACCCCCAACTCCCCATCAACCCCATCCCAAAACCACCCCCACCCAGCCCACCCAACCGCAAAGAGCATCTGTGCAGGAGCATTGAAGAACAGTCATCACCATTTAGAAACCAACCCACCCACAACAGCACCCCAAACGTGCCGGTATACCACCTCCCACCCAAAGAAAACCAATAAAACAGAAGAACTGCAGTGTCCCAGAAAAACAGGCATCAGGCCAATGAATAGCAGTAAACAAAAATAAAAAAGACTAACAAGCAATGGGGAGCTCCCATAAGGGGTGGCGCCCGGTGGGCACGAACCCCCTCCCATGTCCAGCAGCGCTTTGTCATACACCCAAAAGGGAAGAGGAGAACCATGTCCTCTCACCAGAGGGAAGACCAGCGGCTTGGGGGGAGGGGTGCCCGTTGAAACAGTAAGTATGCCTGTCCAATGTTCAGAGGTTTGATTGCAACACATATATCAATGAGAGTCACGACACTCAAAGCCACCCATAGCACTCATCTGAACAGGAACCGTCGCCAAAATCTAGGAGCGTGAGAAGCCTAACAAGCGCGGCGGCCAGATGTAGGAGATTGTGAGTCCATCATGTGCCTCTTAGGATCAGAGCACAAGACCAGGGACGGCAGGTGAAAGGGAGGCCTCCAGCAAGGTGAAAGTTCAATTGTCTGAAGGGGAGGAAGGTCTAGAGGCCTGATTGCGCCGAGGTGATCCACGAGCCAGCTTCTTCAAGAATGTGTCAACTTGTTGTGGACTTGTACAAATGATGGGTTTACTGTCGTGAAAGATCCAGAGTTTTTCAGGGTATAGGAGTGCATATTCTATGTTCGCCTTTCCGACACGCCTCCTGGACTGCGAGGGTAGAATCTGGATAGACTGAAAAGGCATTGCCATCGAATTTCAGAGGTTTTGTTTCGCGAGCTTTCTGCATTGCCACATTGCGGTCTCTAAAGTTCAACAGCCTGGCAATAATAGGTCGAGGAGGGGCACATGGGGGCGGGAGCGGCCCCAGGGAAAGGTGGGCGTGCTTCACGACCAGGTGTGGTGAGAAGGAGTCAGCGCCAAAGCAGCCTTTCAGGAGACGTTCAACATTGTCTTCTAGACAGCCTGTGTTCGTCGATTCTGGCATGCCAATTAGGCAGATGTTGTTGCGCCATCCGCGCGCCTCAATGTCCTCGTTCTTGGCCGCGATAACCTGCAGCAACTTACCCATGGAAGTGACACGGGCTGAAGTTGAGATGTGGTGTCTTCCGTCTCGGAGATAAGACGTTCGGCCTCTTTAAGTTGTCCATTGTGTTTGTCGACTTTATGAACAAGGAAATCAAGGCGGTTATTCATTGAATCCAAGTCTGTCTAGCTGTTCTGCACCGCTAGGAGAAGTGACTTAACTTCATCCCCGGAGGACTGCGAGGCAGACGGACCAGATGCCATGTCAGATATCTCGGAGTCAACAGAGGCGGAGCGTGTGTTGGCTTTCTTGGAGTCAAACGTCAACCGAGGTTGGCGGGTGTCAGTTTTCCCCATAGCCTCGAGGCCCAAAGAGAGACAAGTAGACCACAGGATTCAAGTGGCCAGACGTGTTGTTCGGCACCTCCCATAGACTGAGTAAGACCCTGGAGGAGAGGAGTCCGGCTGGCTGGTCAGCTTGCCCGTCCGTGCACAGCTGGGGCACCACTGGCGAATCCCCTTGTATCTATGATGTCAGCAGGCAGAGGGGAGCTGTGGTATAGCGTGCAGAATGGCACAGTGTTTGGCACGCGGTATGAACAGCGTGATGGCAGAGGCAAGGGCCAACGCAAATTGAGATGATAGCTAAGAGCCTGCAGAGCTGAGATGCCAGATGAAACTGATGGGTGGGGGCTGCCTCCACTAATAGAAGGGGGGCACAATGCTGGCAGACAGGCAGGTATCACAAGGCAGTCAGTCACTCCAATATTACACCCCTCCAGACGCAGCCCACCCCACACTCGGCAGTGTATGGAAGTGGTGGGAAGCCTAGTGTACAGGCGCAGGCTTGGTGTCAATGAGGCAGCAACTGCACTGTTAGAGACACGGGGGGACTGATCTAAGCCCCCCTACCGCCTCACAGCAGTAATGAGCAAAGGTGTGTATCAGCAGGCCGTCGCAGACCCGCCCCCGAGGCGATGGTGGAACAAATGCAGCGCTGCGGTAGAATGGCAGTCCAAAGCACACAGCGCCATCAGGGTGGCGACACTAGGCCTCTACCGGCGTGATGATGAGCAGATTAATGTTTTGAGAAAGTGCGACGCATATCAATATGGCGGGCATCCACCGCCGGCCAGAAACGTCCTGTACCTCTGGAGGGGGGGCCGAAGCAGAGCCGCTGCACATGCCGCAACAGAGAAGCGCGCAAGTGGGGGGAGGACAGAGCACGCAGGATCTGGTGTGCGGCTCACCTCCCTGAAGCGGGGCCGATGCGGCGAAGGTGCAAGTTGGCTCCGAGTGATCCAGCCAAGGCAGAAGTATAGTCCCCACAGAGGCCGCAGCTGCCTAGCACCTCGTGGGAGACCGGGGGGTGACGTAGCTCCCTCCAGCAATAGTGAACGCCTAAAGGCCAGTGGATTAGTCGGCACAGCAACTCCTCAGGCAGCACAGCAGGGGCGGCGAATTTTACCACAGGCGCTCCGGGGGATAACAGGCACCAGAAGCAGGCATCAACAGGGAGAGAGGACAGGCAAATATACTGATGTATGGCGGATTTTTTCACCGGGCATCCAGAGCCTCACTGGTGTGCAGCCATCTCGGATGTGCGCCACCTAGCGCCCCTCCCTCTCTTGATTTGTATTCAAGCAAAAATATTATAGTGTCAGTTGCTGATTGTTCATTGACTGGCTCGCCCTGTGGCTGTGTCGGTGTGTGTTGTGTTTGCAATTGAGGAGGAGGGATAAAAGTGCAAGTTTCAAAAGAGTTAGTGACTATCTGGCTGCTTGATGGGTTGTTGCTAATTTGGGCTCTCTTGATACCCTGTAGTCAAAGTCTCTAGGTGGGCCCGATGTGGTGGTTGCTTGTATTGCGACGGGTTCAATTGTTGTTGCTGAGGAGTTTAACCTGTTGGGCTCAGTTGCTACCCCTCTTGTTTGGAAGTTCGCATGTTGTTCGAATTAGATCAGGGTTGCTGTTGTATTAAGAGGTAGTGGGCGTTCTACGTTTACAATGGTGCTAGTGGAGCTTAGTTCTTGTAGTTTTCTCCTCGCTGCACTACTGGGGGAATTATTTCGCCCGTCTGCATTGTTTTTTTAAAGGTGTGTCTGATGTTGCTGGGGCAATCACACCTACTGTGCATACTGAAGTATCCAGTGCATATGATGATGTCTCCAAAGAGATCCCTTCTCCTGATTTTGCTGAGTTGTCGGGTAGATGGAGTGGTGCCAGGTGGTGAATGCTCTGCTTTAAATCATGCAGTGCCTGCCTGATGGTAGCCCTAGATCTCATTCTTCTAATTTCTACCTTTTCTTCTTTGTTTACGTCGGGCTTATGCATTATTTGTCTCTGGTTTGCAAGTCTTTTGCTGAGGTGAAATTGAAGAGATAGGCACTTGTTGTACATGGTTTGGGACTATGAAGAGGTCACTTTTATTTTGAGTCCCGTCAGTCCTAGTGTCCTGACCAGGTGCACCTGCCTCAGATTCCTTGATTGGGGGAGTGGGCTGGGCAGTGTTACTTGATGTAAAACTCAGTTTCAGGTCTGTTATTAAGCCTCTCAGCATAGTTGGAAGGGTGGCTATTTTTTCCAGTATTGGTGCACAGGTGAAGTCTGTTTGTGCTGCTAAAGGAGGCTTTAGCGGCTGATTTCCCTAGTTTTATCAGTCCATTGAGATCTGCAAGTTTCTCGTTAATCCCTCACACAAAGTCTGCTAAGTTGCGACTGTGAGTTGCATATCCAGCCCGCCAGACTGGTATTTTGGGAACTGCATAGTGTTGAGCAGGGTTGCCCAGATGGTGTCTGTATGTTGAACCTTCTCTGTGTTGTTTTTGCTGGTTGATGCCGGTTGGTTGGGGCCTACGGTGCGCTTTAGTGTGTAAGGAGGCTACCAGTTCCTCCCATTCCTGGGATGCAAGATATGACGTGTCGCAGTCTGTGCCTAGCAAATCTTCATTTCGCTGGTAAGAGGGAGATTTGTCAATGGTGCTGTGCACTGGTGGAAGGTGTGAAATTGGAGAGTACTTTGGCTGTTGGAGAGAGCTGATTTTCGGACATGGCGTGTTAGAGTTATTCTGCCCGTTCTCTTTTGGGGATTTAGGGGGACTGCTTGTCCTTTGGCTTGGTATACCAGTGTCTTCATCTGTGATTAGACACAATAAATGAGAAAGGGGGTGCTTGGTCCTTGCTATCTGTTGCAGTTTGTTATGTTTGAGGGTGTCTCCATTGGTAGGTATAGCTCTTCTTGGGCTTTTTTCACTCCCTACAGCTTTGTCAGTGGCGCCCCCTAGGTTTCTGTTTGCATTTTGTTTTCCATCTGGTGTTTATCTGCCCTTTTCTGGTGGGTTGTTAGCCATAGTTTGGTACTCCCCAGCAGAGGGTTGTGCCCCAGGTAGTAGGCGGGGCCCTCCAGTTGTAAGGGGGATTGGAGATCCTTAATGCCCTAATCATTAGAGTACAGTACAGTCCTGGGGTCCTTTAGGAGTGCACATTTAGAGTAGATTGTTGATTGTTGGGTGAAGAGTCCTGCTTTCAGAGTTGCTTATGAGCTCTTCTGTTTCTCTTTGCCTAGGCGTGTTGCATTCCGAGCTTTGTTTTAATGGCTGCACTGTTTTTGTGGTGCAGCTGTCATGGAAGTCATTTTTGGTGCCTTTAGTGGTAGCTATATTGCTTATGGTGCCATTTGTGCTTATGTTGCTTTTGACCTTTTTGAGCCTTACAATGGGACCTCTCACTTTTACTAATCTCATGCTTGAGGTATTGTTGTCATATTTGTTTATTGTCTGTAGCTTTCGTGTACATTGTGTCCGTATCTGAATGTGCAGTTTGAACAAGTAGTGTGCAGATAATGCAGTGGTCAGAGCAGGGCAGGGTAGGAGCCAGAGGTATGGTAGCCGAAGCAGGGTTGTTGACTGCAGCTCACTGGGCTCTAAGCTCGGCACTCTGATTCCTAGATTGTAGCTGAGTGACCCTGCCAGCCCCTGTCAAATTCTACCAGTCTGTTTGGGGAACTGAAAAGCAAATGCACACCCCAGTGTCGTGTAGTTCACACTAATCCGTAGGACCTGCATGTTTGTGTAGACAACATAAACTTTGGTTTGAGGAAGTGGAGCTCCCTCCCCCTCAACCCCTTGGGGCGGAGCGCGTTGTTCAAAATGGTGGTCCTACCTAGTTTTCTCTACACCTTGTAGAACACCTCCGCCCGATATCCCCGTGCTTGGTTCCGGGAGCTAGACTCAGCTTTGTCTAGGTTCCTCTGGGGGGTGGGGGGGGTGGGGGGGGGGGCGACTGCGGATCTCCCTCGCACATAGTCGCATCCCACCTTATGATGGCGGCCTGGGGGTGACCCACCTCTACCTCTACTATCTTGCCACCAAACTGATCGTTATCCACGATTGGTACACGGGAGGCTGGTCCGACCCGGCGTACCGGGTGGAATTGGCGGAGGTGGACTTTCCTCAGATCCTCTATGGATGCCCGATCCCGCAAGCTCTGGTACCCATCACTAGGACGGTCTTGATGGCGTGGCGGGCTGCACTCCGCCACACGGGATGGGATCGCAAACTCACCCGCCAAACGCCTCTCTGGCACGGGAACTGGCTCCGTGAAGTGTCTTCTCTGAGTGGGTTCCATCGCTGGGACCTTATTGGAGTGTCAGTGTTAGAGGATGTCTGGGTGGGGGACCACATTCGAGCTTTTGCTGACCTGCAGCAGAGATACCCCCTTCCCCATGCTCAGCACTTTCGCTACCTGCAGCTGCGTCACGCCCTCCATGTGCATCTTCCCACACCATCTACCCTCCCCTCCCCGAATTTAGCCCCCTGGAGGCCCAAGTAATAATGGGAGATCTGGGGAGGGGGGGGGAGTGTCCCGTATCTATTGAGCCCTCGTAAATAACAGCCCTGCGTCCCTTGACCATCTGCGAGCCTGCTGGGAGGAGTGGGTGGGCCCCTGGAGGAGGCAGACTGGAGGGATGCCCTAATGGCCCCACGTACCCTGACCACGTCCTCCAGGCTACAGCTGGTACAGATCTACTACCTGTACATGTCCTATCTCACCCCGGAGAGGCTCTTTTGTGCCCATTTGAGAGCCTCCCCAGACTGCCCTAGATGCGGACACTCCCCGGCTGATTTCTACCACATGGTCTGGCTGTGCCCGGGGCTGGAGCGGTTTTGGAGAGGGGTGGAGAGAGAGTTAACGCAAGCCCTCGGTTGGGAGGTTCCCCATGACCCGCTTCGGCTACTCCTGGGGATCTTTGATGGCCTGGATGGTACTAGAGCGGATAAACATCTCCTGGGGACGGCGGTGGCTGTGGCCAAGCGGGATATTGCGCGTCACTGGCTGCGAGACGCGGCTCCCATGGTAAAAGGCTGGAGACGAGGGGTGGGCTGGTGCGGGCCCAAGAGGAGGCCCTGTGCGAATCCCGGGGGTCGCCTGAACAGTTCATCAGAATCTGGGGGAAGTGGTTCAATCTGCTGCCACCGTGAACACTGATAATAGCTCTGTCCCAAGAGTCTGTGCTGTTAGTCTTGAGGTGCCGGGTTTTTAGGAACCCGGTGGTGCCAGGGGATAACACCCGAAGACCTCTGAGTTCTCCCTGTTCCGGACCACAGAAGCCAAGAGTCTTCTAGGTGAAGTCAGAGATCGAGTTTTATTGGCTGCAACCAAGTAACAAGCGTCCTAGAATTACAACAGCACGGGTCGTAAGTTCTCAGGAGACTGTTCGTTTTTACAGAACCAGCCTTCTCCTTATATACAAGAATAACAGCTGCAGGCAAGGATTCTTGAGTTTACAATACGGTCATAGACATATTTCGCACAGTTATGTTGGCCAACCCATATTTTAGATGTCCAGTTTGTGACAGATGACCCAGCCCGGCCCAGAACTACCATCAGATATCGATGAAACCCCAATAAAACCGGGCACCTCCTCGTCGTAAAACTGGCCATAAACAAGGAACATGGACAGGTGTACGTGTGTAGAAAACATGGTCTGTATGTAGTGAATGGTTTATGGCATGTTGTGCATTGATGCTATCTTATTCGGCCACTGGGCGAGGAGCTGCCCAAACAGGCTTGGCTGGAGGCAGTGGAATCAGTTTGGCCAGGTCATGGGGAAGTCAGCTAAGGTGGACGTGTCCTTTCAGATTAAGCTCGGCCTTAATCGATTGACCTATATGAGGGCAAGCCATAAGATGGATGCCGTCCACAAAATGGAGTCCGAGGGTTCGGAACGGAAACCATGATTTAAGGGTGTTAGCATTGCTCAATCACGACGCAAATGCATAGGGATAATGTCCTAACCATTACCGGTCTGCCGATACTAAATTCGTCATGGTACGATGATATTTTGTGACACGAGTGTTGGACCTCGGTACCGGTATTACAGCAGGGTCTAGAATTTCAGAACCACAGACCCTCCCTTTGCCCTCATATTAGGCAATAACTCATGCTAATCTGAGTTCAAATCTGTATTAATGAATTCATGGAGATGCTGCTGTAGCATCATCCTGTTGCTCAATTCGTCCCTTGACACAGGCTTCCTTACACAAGAAGTAGCACAGAGGCCACATATTGCAGGAGCGCACTGTACAAACAGGCAGAACATAAACAGAATGGCTAAGATCATCCCAATGAAGGTTAGGGTTTTCAATTCCCAGGCAGATAACAGTTCCCAGAACCACCCTAGCAAGGACCAATCCCCTTTTTCCACGTGAAGGGAATCAGAGATTTTGTGCAGTTTGGAGATGGCCTGGTACACTGTCGGAGCATTATCAGGGATGAAAATGCAGCAACTGGATTGGATCACCCTACATACACCACCACGGTCGGCAAGTATGACATCTAGGGCAACCCTGTTCTGAAGAGTCATAAGTCGGTCCGACTGAGGCTCAGCTGTCAAGTTACTAAGGGCACCGGCCGTTTCGGTCACGGCGGATTCGACGACCCTCGTTAACTGGCGAATGTTCCTGCTGTTCACCATGGGCCCCCAAAACGGCAGAAAACCCTTTGCGAAGTCCCCAAACTCTTGACCCGCAGTGTCGTCTTGACTCACGACACCCCTAACTGTCCTTGTCCGATGGTAATCTGCCCCGGCCGTGTAGGTGGGTGGCAGCAGAAACGAGATAAAACATGTGCCCGAGAAGTCAGGGGGCAACCATGTGTATGCTTTGTCATGGCAGATGAAGTATGTACCTTTAGCCGCTAAGAATGGAGGGGAAGTTCGGGATGCAAGCACATAGGTTTCCATGCATACACTCTTTCCCAACTGTGCTTTGGGATCCCTGCCAATACCTTGCAGGCATAGGTGACCTCGGTGGGGTACTATCCAAACTGGGGAGGATTTCTTATTTTTCTGGCTCTTACTCAAGGAAATCCCATACTGGGTGATGTTCCATCTACTGTACAGGGTAAACTCATCTTTGGGAATCGTTCAATACGTGTCGATATCCCTGCTCATATTCCTTATCTCTGCCACTAGTGCTTTGTTGCTGGAATTGCTCCCTGTGGGACGCGGGGGATATGGTTCTATGGCAAACAGAAACATTGTCTGGAAAGCCCACAGAGAACCATAGTAACTGAATGGCAGGACGAAGTAAGGGATGCCCCTATCTGTGGTGTGCGGCATAAGTCCACATATCCAACAGTTTGAGGTGTTCATTATAGACTGGTGCTGGTGTAGGAGCTGGATGAATGAATTATTTACGAATTCTAGTCTTCTGGCAGACTCGTGTTCAGGTAGAGGGTGAAAGGAGTGTGTAGGAACGGTAGGAGGAGGTGTAGGCTGAGTGTTATTTACAAAGGTAACTTGAAATGTGAATAGAGTATAGCCAATCAAGAACATTGCTATGCTACACAACATTAAAATACATATTATCAGAAATCTTTTTCTGGCCATCACTGTGCATATTTGTTTTTTAAAGTTAGTGGATCTAGCAGGTCTCTCTACCCTTGAAAACTCCATCCTCTAGTTGCTGCCCGTGGTGGGAGTTTGATTCTGCCAAGGAGTGCTTTCTGTTCAGTCCGGGGTAATTCCCTCAGACCAACCAGAACCGTTGACCTAAACGTCCCCAGCTGCACTCCCCAGACTATCAACCGCGACCCTAGCAGCAGAACCGGATGGCGGTTCGAAAATCAAAAATAGTTCTTGGGGAAAGGAACATCGCATTAATTTTGCTTTTATTAGTCCCTTTTCCTCGACCTCAGATTATATCGTTCTTTCCCAGGTACGGAATGGTCTTCAAACAACGTTTTAGGTTCTGTAGTGTCCAACTGCATTGACGGTGGCACAAATCCTTGTAAAATACGATCACTCTCCTTTTCTGTACCTGTTCCTTTCAATCGTGCATCACTGAAGGGTGCAAAGCGAGGTACGGATTCGGTCTCAGAGTCAGCGATTCCCTCCTGGACCCACCGGTCATATGGAAGAGGCAGAGGGACCCGTTTACAATGGGTCCCGTGGATCCAATTCTTCTTTCCCTCCACCCGAACGGCTGATCTTGTGGAAAGAAGGACGAGATACGGTCCGGTCCACCTGGGCTGTTCGTTGTTCGTGCGCTGAAAATTCCGCACCAGCACCCAGGTGCCGGGTTCAATGGAGTGGCCTGGATCATCAGAGGCTGGCAGAGAGGAACTTTGAACCTGTTGGTGTAAAACACGCAATTTAGTTGTCAATTCGTGCAAATAGTCAAGCAGTACAGGGTGCTCTACTTCGCTTATCTTCTTGGGTCTTGGCACGCCCCAGATGTTGGCTGGGCGGCCAAACACAATTTCATAAGGGCTGAGTCCTAATCTAGAATGGACAATCATTCTGGTAGACAGGAGTGCTAAAGGCAGGGCGTCAGGCCATTGAAGACCTGTGCTGGCTTGGATCTTGGCTAGTTTCAACTTGAGAGTGCCGTTATAGCACTCTACTAATCCTGCTGATTGGGGGTGATTTGCAGCGTGAAACTTCTGGTGTATGCCTAGACATTCGCACACTCTCTTCATCACTCGTCCCACAAATTCACTTCCGTTATCACTCCAGACCATTCTAGGCACGCCAAACCTAGGGAAGAATTCCTTGACAAGGGGAGGCGCTAGGGGGCGCACAGCGGAATGGCTGCCTGAACTGCAGCTCCGCCGGGCGATCACACACAATGTGATCCATTGCCGCTGAAACCCCACCAACCCACATTTCGCGACCATCCACATGTGGGGGAAGATGAGGGGCATAAACGGAACTGGACAGATGCGATCTCTACCCCGATTTGCAGGTCATCGCCGTGATAATCGTGGTGGGAGTCGGACTGCCTGACAAAATGGCCGGCGACAGATAACGGACCTTGCGCGAGCACAGCAGACTTGCCGGAGGAATGACCAGAACACTCAGCGTACACAGCCCGGAGGTAAGCTCCTGCTGCCTGGCCCAGAGCGACTGATTTGCGCTGCTCTCGCCCCCGAGCAATACCGGAATTGACGATCGGCACCCCCACCGGGCGCCTGACAACATGGCGGCGCCCCTTGCTGAGATGGCGGGCACTTCAAACTCGCGCCGGTGAACTAGGATTCGGCTGTGCTGAACTCACCAGCCGGCGGATCGGCGAGAAAGACGGCTGGTCACACAATTGCGTGGCATATGAGCCCGGGGACGACCCACCACCGATGTCCTGGCACCACCCGCTCTGGTAACCGGGGAGAAGACACCTGTTCTGCCGAGAGACACCAGAAGCGGGAAATCACACGAATGAGGTAGCGTTCCATTTCTCTGGCTTGCTGCGGTGGGGCCCCCCTGGAGACACGGGCGCATCCCATCGCATTACTTCGAGATACTGCTGGCATAATCTACCACATCCCACCCATAGAACGCACACCCTGGCGAGAGTCTCCTGACGGTAGCCCTATAAGACGCAGAGTTGCCACCAAGTGAAGCTGCTGGCTACCACTGTCGAGGAAACACGGCGACGACGGTCAGAGTAACGAGGGCGTCTGGACCCACATTGCGGAAAGTGCGTTCACCGGCCACCACAATGGGTAAGCCAGATAAGCAGCAACCAAAACTTTCCTTTGACAACAAGAAGGCGACGAAGCCTGCAGAAGACATGGCGGAGGCCGGCGGATCTACAGAATCACTGCCAACTAACAACATAGAGAAGATCCTGATGGCAATTCAATCGAATCTGCAGGATATCAATGGTAAGCTGGACAATCTGACATGCAGGATGGATGGCATGGCTGCTCGACAAGAAAAGCATGGCGAACGTCTGGATGAAGCCGAAACGAGAATCTTGGCCGTTGAAGATGAAGCGCGAACATCCACCACTAAATGCGCGGGAATGGAACGAATTCTGGAGGTGATAAAAGCGAAGGAGGAGGATTTGGAAGCGCGCTCGAGGCGCAATAACGTGCGAATCACGGGCCTGCCAGAATCGACCAACACTGGACGAATGGAGCATTACGTCGAGGGTCTATGCAAGGATATATTTGGGGTGGAGGCCCTGTCGCAGATCTTCATTGTGGAGAGAGCCCATAGGTCATTAGGCCCCAAGCCACCGCCCGGTGCTACGCCTAGACCGATTGTGGCGCGGATCCTCAATTACCGTGACAGGGACACGATCCTCAAGCTCGCAAGGGAGAAGGGCAAAATCACCCATCAGGGCAACACTCTGGAATTTTACCCTGATCACACGGTCGCTGTTCAGCAGGCACGTAAGGAATACACCACAGTGAAGGCTAAGCTGCGTGAGTTGAACATTGGCTATTCTATGTTATATCCTGCCCGACTTCGAGTGGTGTGGAAGGAGCAGACGACTGTGCTGGCAACACCCAAAGCAGCCCTGGACTTTGTTAAGAAAATACAACGGGAGGCACGGTCAGAGTCCCGGAATGATCAGAACAGAGACTCGGACTGATGCAACTGGGGAACTCCATCATTGAACGGCGTTGAGTTTTGCTGAGCAGATGGCTACAATGGACTGCTGCATGACGATCCTCGGCGGTACTGGACCGCGCCGACCAATAAGAGACTCCTAGAGGTGAGATGTTGGCGCTTTAATTCGACACTGGGCATTGGTAAGGTGGGAAATCGTTGGGCTGCCAAGGGCTGGAATACACTCCTGTCCTGAACTGTAACAGATACCCATGGCTAGCCCTGGTTACCACGTTCTCCCCACTGGGTAACTGGTCACGCAGCCAAATTAGACTGTCACTGTTGCTGCTACTGGGGGCGATGGGTCAGGACCTTCCACGTACGTCTGCTTGTAGACCCTCTGATCTGGAGTGGGGTAGCTACGGAGACGACAGACCATTGAACATTGAGATGCATATCACCATGCGAGGTATAGACTAACAGAGGTGAGATCGTCCCTGCCCACCTCTGGTTACCTAACTGCGTGGGTCCGGGTAGTTGCTGTGTGCGGGACAGGCTGAAAACTAATTAATCTGGGACTAATTACTACCATGTGCATCTGATCGATGTGGGGTGTAGCTGCGTTTCCCCTATGACTGCGCCACTACTTGCACCCGTGTGGGGAGTGGTAATCGGGAAGTGGGGTCTGTGGATTAATGGACACATGTATTGCGAATATGTTCAAATTTCCTAGTATCGCCTGCACCCGTCCACCGGGTGAAGTGTTGTGTTCCTGGCGGTCCTCCAGGAGGGTAATACCCAACGCAAGTTCTTAACATGAGCACTGAGTTGATGGTTATGTGGTTGAGGGATTTGTGCTCTGACAGGGTATGGCTTCGGCAGGTTGGGGATGCTGGAGTGGGTGGGGGTTGGGGAGGGGGGATGTTTGACTGTTCACAAAGACCGAAGGCATTGCAAATGTACACTTTATTAGGTTCTCCACGAAGAAAGGTTGACATAGCAACTTATGTTTACTGGGCTGTGGGTGGACGGGCTACAGGTATGTCACCTGAATGTGCAGGGATGAGTGATATTACATTGTTTACGGACACCAGGTTCTGGAGGTGAAAGCAGACTTTGCCTAAACGTTCTTACTTGGAACATACGGGGATTCTCACGCCCTCAGAAAATCAGACAGGTATTTGCTAGCCTTACCAGATGGAACATTGATATAGCATTCCTGCAGGAATCACACCTTGCACCGCACACTCACGCTACATTGGGGTCGAAATGGGCGGGGGCTTCATACAGGGCCTCATACTCATCGTACTCCCGGGGGGTGCTTATTTTGATTAAGAAAGGGATCAACTTTGAAGCGAAGCAGGTAACACAGGACCCTTCTGGCAGGTATGTGATGGTGACAGGTACACTAAGAGGCCAGCATATGACACTCCTTAATGTATATGGCCCGAATACCGACGCACCGGAATTCTATAGGGAGGTTTGGGGGCACTTGCAAAAACATGCAAACACACACATGTTATGTGGGGGGGACTGGAACGTGACTTTACGGGACGGACTGGACCGCTCCTCACAGTCAGTAGAACAACACAAGCAGTCAAGACTGATGGTGGGACACATGATGGGGGATCTGGCATTAGCAGACCTCTGGAGACTACAACATACTGACGTGCCAGGCGCCACACACATCACCGCATCTCACAATAGTTGGTCCAGACTGGACTACTGGTTGGGTACCAAGGACGTAGCTCTGTGGGTTCGTAAGTTGCAAGTGCTGCCACGCACATTATCGGACCACAACCCGGTCCTGTTGTATATGTTGAAACCTTAACAAAGGCGATCAAAGACTACTTCGCTAATAATTCACAGACTACAGAAGACCCGTGTCTACTCTGGGAAGCCTTCAAGGCCACGATTAGAGGGGTCTGCATTGGCACTACCATAGGAGTACTCAAGGACATCAGGGGCCAAATTCGCCGCTGCGAGAGTCAAATGAGGGACTTAGAACTGCAGTATGAAGCAACGCAGGATGTTTTGTTGTTACCCAAGTTGCGCGACTTGCACACCGAACATGCTGATTTTTTAACACCAGAAGTTAAATACTTAGATCGCAAACACGTGGCTAGGGCCTTTGGAGAAGGGGGTAGACCGGAGAGTGTACTGGCGCGGAAAATATGTGAGGGACGGGGACAATCAGCGGTACTACGAGTCAAATCTGGGGAGGGAGTATTACTAACACACTCAACAGACATATTGAAATGTTTTGTCGACTCCTTCAGCACACTATATCAATCACAACCCTCAGCGACAGCTGAGGAAACATATGACTACCTGCATGATGTGGCGATTGGCTGGCTATCAGATGCACATAGGGAATATTTGGCTCGGCCAATCACGGTGGAGGAGGTCACTGAGGTGATCGCTTCCCTCCCAAATGGAAAGGCACCGGGCCCTGACGGGTACACATCCGAATTTTATAAAAAGTTTGTAGATATCATCGCCCCCTACCTGGTGGACATGTATGGTACCTCCTTTGAGAAATCGTTACTCCCCCCCACACTGCGGGAAGCATTGGTCATTGCACTCCTAAAACCATCCAAGGATCCGGAGAACTGCGATTCCTACAGACCCCTGTCCTTGATAAACGTAGACTCAAAAATACTAGCTAAATTGCTAGCTGTTAGGCTGTCCCCTTTGATGACCCGCCTGGTCCTTCCGGACCAAGCGGGATTTGTTCCCACCAGATCCACTTCGCATAATACAAGATCCCTGTTTGCACTATCGCACTACCTGAAACCCTCGGTTAAAGCGGTGGCTGTCATGCTCGACGCCACGAAAGCGTTCGATTCTATTGAATGGCGCTATATGCTGACTGTCCTCAATAGGATGGGGTTCCCTAAAAGGTTTGTCCAGTGGATCTCCTTGCTATACACTCAACCATGTGCAAGGGTCCGGATCAATGGCTATGTTTCAGCTCCGTTTGACATTGGGCGGTGCACGAGGCAGGGCTGCCCCCTGTCACCCCTGCTCTTTGCGCTGGCTTTAGAACCGCTAGCGTGCATAGTGCGACAAAACTACAAGGAATCGGCATTGCAATTTGTGGCTAGGCCACTGCACATATCGCTCTATGCAGACGATAAGCTGCTATACGTTCGCGATCCAGAGGTTCACCTGAGCCCGCTGCTTAGGGAGTACATCCGCTTTGGGGGACACTCGGGGTTAGCGATTAATTGGTCCAAATCCTCACTCATACCTCTCACAGATGCTACAATTCCCTTTGAGGTTGATTACCCGCTAGAGTGGCAGCTAGAACCGATTCGCTATCTAGGGGTTATGTTTCACAGAGATCCAGACGAAGTCATGCGAGCAAACTATGGAGTGGTGCTCTCTAAACTGGATGAAAAGATCCGTTGTTGGATCCACTTACCCCTGTCACTAGCTGATCGAATAGCGATCGTCAAAATGAACATTTTGCCCAAGTTACTATATCTCTTTAATAATATACCCATCACGCCAACACGAGAGGTCTTCCGCCGCATAAAGTCGCTGGTACTGACCCTAATATGGGCAGGTAAACAAGCTCGTATTGATCTGCAGACGCTGACACTCCCGATTGCGCAGGGCGGCTTCGGAGTGCCTGACTTTCTCCTATATTACCTCTGTGCCCAGGCACAATATGCAGCATACTGGTACCATGAGGTCCCCTATCTAACACACGTGGCCATTGAGGAGGGAGATGCCCATCCTGTCCCCCTATCTGCGATATTATCGCACACCAGACCACCACTACATACAAAAGATATCAACACAGTAGACACCACGATTAAAGCGTGGAACAAGCTTGGACAGTTGGCTCGCAAAACCCCGTTATATGCACAGGACATGCCATTGCAGTATCATCAGGCGCTGTCAGTCACTAACGAAAAAGTGGGGATGTCTTTGCTGACCAGATCTGGGATCGACAAGATGGGTGACGTATTTCAGGGAGGCACATTTCTGGACATCGACCAATTGAGCTATATCCAAAACCAGACTCCTATGTTTCGATTTACGTACTATAGGTTAACCAGGGCATTGAGGGAACATTACCCGTCATTCCCTGCGGAACCGGAAAGCCTAGCACCTCTGCAAATGCAGATCACTACAAGGGATCTATCACACCTAGTATCCAGACTGTACACTGCTGCACAAGCAGAAATAGCAGGCCACACACTTAAGGCTAAGGGGCGGTGGGATGCGCTACTAGATTCTCCACTAACAGAGGAGGAATGGCACAGCTCTTTCGCGCTAACGCAGATACTGACACCAAACGGGAACCTGAGAATTATTCATTTCAAGTTCATTCACCAGGCCTACTACACACCGACGAAACTGCGCAAATTTGGGCTGCAAGAGGAAGACAAATGCAAGCGTTGTAGCAGGGAGGGAGCGGACTATGTACATCTGGCCTGGACTTGTGCGAGGGTGGCGGGATACTGGGAAGAGGTCACTGCCACACTCACGGTCATGCTAGAGGATGAGGTACAGTGCACACCACAGGTCTGTTTGCTAGGTATTATACCCCAATTCAGAGCGCTGAAACGCAAATTCTGTGCAATCGCCTTGTTATTGGCGAAAAGGCAGGTGGCACAATGTTGGCACAGCCGTAGGGTACCGACTACAAAAGTGTGGCTGCATGACATGTCTGTCTGCCGGGATACACTATAAACATATGAGGAGAACTTGCCAGCGAAATCGAGACCGAAGGACGTATGGTGTTTCCTATCAGAATACCTAAACTCATTGCAGGCAGATGAAGAGGACTAGCTCGTCCTCTAGCTATACTGAAATGTGTGATGTTTGGTGTGCGTGGTGAAGTCGGATGGTGGCTGCACTAGGGAGACGCCGGGATACTGTTCCACTCACTGTCTAGGTTGTGTATGTGGGCAATGAAAGGTCTTAAGTTGGGGTATGTTGAACTTTTCTTTTTTCTAAAAATGACAAAATGTAAGACTCATATCGACTGTCTGCTACGAGTCCTACGGAGGATATGTAAGGCGGCTCGGCCCGAAGATTTTCACACCGCTCTTCATGGCTAATTTATTGTGTACTAGATAACCATCGTCACGTGGCGAGCCGGCCTCAGGGTTGTAGGCTCATGCTGTGTAATTTGCTTTGTGTTAATAAAGGTCTTACGCAAAAAAAAAAAAAAAAAAAGAATTCCTTGACAAGGGCTTTGGCAGTTGACAAGGCAGTGTTGTCTTTAAGGGGATACGCTTCCACCCACCTGGAGAAGGCGCAAACGACAACAAGCACGTATTTCAGATTGTTGCACCTCTCCATGTGGATGAAATCGAGCTGCAAAACCTCGAACGGATACGTTGGAGGCGCGAAATGACCAGCTGGAGTTGAGGTTCCCCTACCGGGATTGTACTTCAAACACACCATACAGTTCCTGACCAAATTCTCTGCGCATTTCGGGATACCACTATTCTGCCATACTGGGGCCAACAGTTTACAGATTCCTTTCGCACTAATGTGCGCCATTCCATGGGCCATCGTCACCACTGCAAGCACATATGCATCGGGTAACAGCCATCGTTGATGCTCTGACAATTCGACCCAACAACCATTCGCATCCAATCTACCCTTGCTTTCTCTCCATTCATTCACCTCTTTCTCAGTGGCATCCGATTGTATAGACTTCACACTTTCAATAGTGTCCTCACACATACCCACATTGGTAATCCATCTCGCAGGACCCACAACGTACATCCGACTCATTGTGTTCCTTGCAGTCTCTTTCGCAACCTCGTCCGCAAATGCATTCCCACGACCAACATCATCTTGAATCTTTCTGTGTGCACTGCACTTCACGATCGCAACTTGTAGGGGCAAGGTCAGTGACTCGAGAAGCTCGTTCACTAGCTGACCATGTTGGATTCTTGCACCATGTGACGTCAGGAACCCACGTTCACGCCACAATCTTCCAAAACTATGAGCCACGCCGAAGGCGTATTGGCTATCAGTATATACATTCACTCGCTTTCCTTTTGCCAACACACACGCTCTTGTAAGTGCAACCAACTCTGCTGCTTGGGGAATGCGCGCAGACTCTACAATCGTGTGCAATGTTGTTACAGCATAGGCTGCAGTCGTATCACCATTTGGCAACTTGAAGCTTGAACCATCATTACATTCAGGAAGGGGAGTGTCCTGCAAGTCTACTCTCCCTTTTGTCTCTTCTTCTGTCCTAAAGCAGCAATCATGTTTTTCAACCTCATCTGTCTCTGCCGGAATAGGTAATAACGTGGCGGGGTTGAGTGTATCACACCTCTTTATGTGTATGTGACTCGCTAGTAGTGTCAGCTCATAGCTGGACAGTCGAGCACTAGTTAAGTGCTGCGTCTTCGTTCTGTTCAGTAAAATGTCTACTGTATGTGGGACCATAACGATCAGAGTATTATTCATGACTAACCCAGCAGACTGTTGAATACAGGACGCTGCTGCAGCAGTGGCCCTCAAGCAACTTGGTAATGCCTTAGCTACAGGATCTAGAGTCGCTGAGAAATACGCGCATGGGCGCAGTTTGTCCCCAAAGTATTGTGTCAGGACTGATAATGCGCAACCTTCCCTCTCATGGACATATAATGTAAAAGGCTTACTGTAGTCGGGGTTGCCCAACACAGGAGCCGAACACAATGCCTCACGCAACTCATGGAAACTTGTCTGACAATCTTCAGACCAGGGCATAGGATCAGGTGTGTCTTTGCAGAGTAGTGCCAGCAAAGGTTTAGCCAATAGCGAGAAATTCGGTATCGATTGTCTACAGTACGATGTAATGCCCAAGAAGGCCCGAACTTCTCTCTGTGTCCTTGGGGCACTCAATCTCGCAATTGCCCGTATTCTTTCTGGGGTCAGTCTCCTTCCCTCCTTCGATAAGATGTGACCTAAGTAGGTCACTTCTTGTCGACAAAATTGCAGTTTTGAAAGAGAGACTTTGTGCTTCATGTCACATAAATGACGCAACAACGACAATGTGGCTTGCTTGCAAATCTCTTTAGTATCTGCAGCGATCAGTAGATCGTCTACGTACTGAATCAGAGTTGCACCATCCTGTAGAACGATCGTGTCAAGTTGTGTTTTCAGAGCTTGACTGAATATAGATGGACTTTCACAGTAGCCCTGAGGAGCGCGTTTGAAGCGGAAGCTTCGTCCTCCTAAATTGAAGCCAAAAATATCTCTGCTTTCCTCAGCAATCAGGATGCTGAAGAAAGCGTTCTTCAGGTCAATCACCGAAAACCAAGTGGCTGAAGCTGGGACCATTGTCAATAAGGCACTAATGTCGGGAACAACTGGAAACTGTGGTACAACGATCTTATTCACTTCTCTGAGATCAATCACAAATCTGTACACAGGTGGCTGCGAAGGATCAGTACGCTTTAAAACAGGCAAAATAGGACTGTTACAAATGTTGCCTGTTGTCTCTTCAATGACATCTTTCTCGATCAGATCGTAAATGATCGTTAACAACGCCTTTTCACATTCGCTAGAGATCTTGTATTGGGGAATACGTAGCAACCTAACATTGGCTTTCAATGTTATGACATACGGTGCTATCTCCAAACGACCTACATCATTTGAACCAGTAGCCCAAAGTATATCTGGAAGAGATGACAATTCAGTTGGAATATTTTCCTTTGACAAATACATTGGGGAAATCACTTTCTTACCTAGGGTAAGTTGTACTCCCGAAGGAGAACAGTACATGTCGCATATAATCTTTTTAACAAATCCAAACCTAACAAATTTTCGCAACAACCTGTTGTAAGGATGAGGGGTGCTTCTAATTCGCATGGGCCAACAGAAAGGGACATAGGACTAGAAATCGGGTTTCTAACAGGGGCGCCAGAGAAACCTACTGAAACATTCATTTCGCCAGACAAAGGTGCGCCAGGAAGTTTTGAGTGCATAATCGAACTTTTTGTAGCACCAGTATCCAGCAGAAATGGCTCTGACACTCCTGATGTAATCACCTCGACATAAGGTCCATTCTGATCTACTGGAACTGAAACAACTCCCTCTCTTTGTCCATGGCAGTCCTAGCAATTATTACTCTCATTCTCGTTTTCGGTGTAATAGTCGTCAGCATAGTACTGGGCTGACCTAGAAGACACATTATTTTGTTGATCAAAGCTATTCATGGAATTCTGAGGCGGGAAGGAAGTGTTATTCTGGGGGAAATTTCCACTGCCCCTACCCCTAGGAGCCTGTTGAACACCTCTACCTCTTGCACCGGAAACACCATTTAGACGTCGCGCTAGAGCTGGACAATTATTTTTAAAATGACCCTCTTCTTTGCAATAGGCACACTGATTCGGGCCATATGGCAAACGCTGATGGGAAAACTCGTTCCCTTGCGGGTTTCTCGAATACTGCTGTGGTTGTTGATAATTGGGCTGACTAGGAGTGCGAGGCGGATAGGCTTGCTGGAGAAGAACTTTAGTCTTTAAATCTTTAGTCTTTTTGTCTGCCTTATCTAGCTCGTCTTTGCGCCTATTTTCGTAGTACTGGGCTGTTGCTAAAATCTGTGCTGACGTGGAAACAGCCCAAGCACTCTCTGAATCTTTCAATTTATTGCACAGTTCAGGAAACAAGTTATGTACAAATTTGTCTACAAACAATCTTTGGCCACCCTCGGTAGCCATATCCTGACCACTGTGATCGACGAAAGTCTCTTCAAACCTTGTGAAAAAGTCAGACTCATTCTCATCTTTCTTCTGCTTGCACGCAAACAACTTGTCCCAATTAACACGCAATTCAGGCATTAAGGTCTTCATGTATGTGATAATTCTACCAGGAAGTTCAGCTATTAAAGGCTCAGGTTTAGAACCACCAACTTGTCTAGCATCTGCAGCAGTAATATTAGCCCACGTGTCACCTAGTTCTTGATCATGATCTGCATGACGAATCTTACTCCACAAGGGCTGTGGAACAACATTCCCAAACAAGATGTCTACGTCCGCTAAATTCATTATACACGAGCTGGCAGTCTGTGACAACTCCTTATAATATCCTGCTGGATTTTTGCGAGGATCAGGTAATGTCTGCTTGAGTGCTAATACTTCAGATCTTTTCCAGGGGACATGTACCCATACGCGCTGGAAATGTGGTGGAACGGGTGGATGCGCATTCGCATCGCCTTCCCTCCAAACTGGAGGAACTTCTCTCATAGGGTACTGTCGCGCCTTTTTCCTAACTGACATGTCATCCTCATATAGTGATCTAGACACGTTTCCCTTACTCCTATAAGATAACAACAAATCTATTGCTCTTTCAACATCGGCACCTACAATCATGCCTTCATAGAATTTGAATCGCATACGGATTAGTTCCTGCATTTTGCGTTTGGGATCATTTGTCTCCAAATCTTCGCAAAGATATACACAAATCTCTTCGAATACGTATCTCTGAGTGGGTGCATCCCACAGACGGAAGACTTCCATAACAGACTGAACATCATACTTTACAGTGTCAGTAACCCATTTGCGTGCTAACTCATTCAGCACTTCTCTTTCCTCATAATCAGGCAGTTGACTACGCAACTGTCTACGTCCTGTTTTAGGGGTCGTTTTAGGCGACCCAAAGAAAGGTGAGAACAGACCAGTGGCAGTACTTGCCACTCTCTGTGGAACAGAAGGAGAAGCTTGCGGAGAGGCAGATGCGCCAGAAAAGACAGGCTGATGTAAAGAGGAAGTCGAGGCAATAGCAGAGGAAGTCGAAGCAGTAGCAGAAGTAGTATTGTATTGTATTGTATTGGCATTTATATAGCGCACTACTTACCCATAGGGTCCCAAGGCGCTTCGACCGCTGCGAAACCCTTCCTGGCTTCCCTGAGAGATGGTCCCTTATTGGGTATCTCCAGGGTGAGACCAGGCATCCCCGGCGGTCTGGTGGGGCCGTTAGTGAAGATGAGGCAAGCTAATGCCCAGAGTTGCCGAGTGTGATCGCTGATCAGAGTGGGCACCGAGGCGAGAGAATTATCGAGTCCGCTGATCCTGGTCCAGAAACCTGCCGCGCCGGGAATCGAACCCTGGTCCCGGGCCGTCCTCTGCTCTCGGGTCTGCCGCCTCTAACCAGTGAGCCACACTACTTCACCTCATGAAGTATCAGGATAAACAGTTGGAGCAGTAGGCAAAGTTGTAGAAGAAGTAGATGGAGTATGTAGTAAAGGCGGCAGCCCTTGAGAAGAATGCGCCGGAGAAGTAGGAACCAGCTGAAGAGGAGCTGGTGCTTGTGCAAGATTTTGTGCGCCGGGGCGCGGTATAACGATACGCCTCAGGGGTCCAACAATACTCGATGTATATGGGGGTGGTGAATTCAATAAATGGGACATTAGTGGATCTTTCTTGGATGTTCCCTTTGAATCTTGTCCCTCATGGGCAACATCGGGTAGCATTTATCTACTGCTAGCTTCTTGCTTCTGAGCATTTGTTCACTTTCCTGCTCTTCCTCGTTATCCCTGTATGCAATGGCAGCTTGCACCATTGACATACCTCTTTTATTCTTCTTAGCTAATTTCATTTCTATCTGTTTGGCTTCTTTGCGCCATAAGCGAAAAGAGTCAAACATCGCCGGCCGGGCTTTCTTTTTAAACAATTTGACCTCGAAGTTGTCTAAAACTTCTGAGTCAAAACTACCATATTGGGGCCATTTTAAAACACCATCTTTTCTGGTGTACTTTATCCATACCTCATTATATGTGATAGGGCCTACTCCATGCTTTATATATAACTCATATGTTGGAGTTCCAATCGGAGGAACCGGACACGAATCCTCTAATCGGGAGTCCTTACTACAACCGAGACAAAACAAGTTTCCAAGTCTGCTAAGACCAGGCATCTTTGCTCACTAGTCTAGCTTCAAACTTCAAGGGATTATCTAATTATGATATTCTCGTGAATACACGAATCCCTCGGTTTTGGCGCTTGCAAGTTCCAAACAAGGTGTATCTCAAGGATACCAAAACTAAGAATCAAACTAAGGACTGGGAGACGCTCCACTTATACTTAACTGAAGTATTGAAGATCGATGACGTCACTAGAAGACTCGTCTATCGTTTCGCTCTACCAAGGATCACTGGGTCCAAAACAGGGCGATAGTCAGGGCAGCAGTCCTTCGTAGCCGTCGGGACGCGGGGAACCTCGCAGCAAAGACCTTCGGAACCACGTCGACATACAGGGGTCGCTGAAGTGGCTGGCCGTCCTCTGGAATTTTCACACGAAGCTCCTCACGAACATCTGGCTTGGACCGTCACTGCTTGATACCGCCCCGAGTTGGGCGCCAACTGAGGTGCCGGGTTTTTAGGAACCCGGTGGTGCCAGGGGATAACACCCAAAGACCTCTGAGTTCTCCCTGTTCCGGACCACAGAAACCAAGAGTCTTCTAGGTGAAGTCAGAGATCGAGTTTTATTGGGTGCAACCAAGTAACAAGCGTCCTAGAATTACAACAGCACGGGTCGTAAGTTCTCAGGAGACTGTTCGTTTTTACAGAACCAGCCTTCTCCTTATATACAAGAATAACAGCTGCAGGCAAGGATTCTTGAGTTTACAATACGGTCATAGACATATTTTCACAATAGAGCAAAACGCACAGTCATGTTGGCCAACCCATATTTTAGATGTCCAGTTTGTGACAGATGACCCAGCCCGGCCCAGAACTACCATCAGATATCGATGAAACCCCAATAAAACCGGGCACCTCCTCGTCGTAAAACTGGCCATAAACAAGGAACATGGACAGGTGTATGTGTGTAGAGAACATGGTCTGTATGTAGTGAATGGTTTATGGCATGTTGTGCATTGATGCTATCTTATTCGGCCACTGGGCGAGGAGCTGCCCAAACAGGCTTGGCTGGAGGCAGTGGAATCAGTTTGGCCAGGTCATGGGGAAGTCAGCTAAGGTGGACGTGTCCTTTCAGATTAAGCTCGGCCTTAATCGATTGACTTATATGAGGGCAAGCCATAAGATGGATGCCGTCCACAAAATGGAGTCCGAGGGTTCGGAACGGAAACCATGATTTAAGGGTGTTAGCATTGCTCAATCACGACGCAAATGCATAGGGATAATGTCCTAACCATTACCGGTCTGCCGATACCAAATTCGTCATGGTACGATGATATTTTGTGACACGAGTGTTGGACCTCGGTACCGGTATTACAGCAGGGTCCAGAATTTCAGAACCACAGTCTGACATGTGTTATTCACTGATTTTTCTTTTCCCTCCACTGTACCTTTGATTGCTGATCTGCTGCCAATGACTTGTCTTTGTTTTGCTTATAAATGCCAATAAAGTTGATTATAAAAAAAAAACTTTGGGCAAGGTGCCTAGACTGATTCAGGGTACCCCCACAGGATAGCTTGTCTCTATGCCACAGTGCCACCATAAGCCCCCCTAACCTTACCAGGGAGCGAATGGTTTCTGGCAATCACTGATCATGACAACCCTGACCCCTCAGGGATCGTGGAAACAGATCAAAACCTTTCGCTCAGTCACTCTTGCTTGTGTGTACCCAGAGAAATATGTATAATACAGAGTGGGACGTTTTCAATATATATTTATTGAGCCAACGTTATTCTTGTATAGAATACATGTGCTGTGATAATCAGTATGCAGAAACAGATGAAAGTGATTACTAGCACCAAAAGAGTAAATAGTAGGTACATCTCTACCATGGTTCTAAAACAGTATATATGCAAGAATATAAACAAGGCAGTAATCAGGCATACTCCTACTATGTAAACCCTACTTTGTTTACCTAGAGTGTATGTAGTAGTAGAACACAGAATCTCCCCTAGGGACGATCTAACCTCATTACCTGGCAGGAGAGAATGAAGGACCCCATATTGGTCACAAACTGTACAGCCCTCAAGAGATGTTAGACCGCTGTGTGCGATGCTCATTATTTATAATAGATAGCAGCCTTGCGATGTACGTTGTAGATTAGCGATTAGCGATGTTATGGATATGTGGATAGCTCTGTTGCCCCATGGATTAAGATAGAACAACATATGTACATAGTGTGTAAAGAGGCCTTCTACATGATGTTCGAGGCATCGTCATAATGTGTGAAGCTAGATGTGTAAACGAAGTAGTTTCAGAGAAACTAATCCGACATTGTCATGTATGCAAATATGTGCAAAATTTCATGGCAAAAATGTGATTGTAAAAAAAATGGTCCTAGGATGCTTGATTCCGGTCCAGGGAAGACATGTCTTGGTAGTTCAGGCTGGACTGTTCCCATGAGGCAGAGGGTCAAGACTGATTTGCATATGGCCATGTCTGAACTGGGGTTGTGTGGTGAGAAAAATAATGATGGATTAAACCCAGATCTGTGACTGGGGGTGAATGTTTTGCCATTGTGCAACATTCCGTCCATCAATTTTTATTTTTGCATTTGTCACCCCGAGTGGGACGGGTATGCTGAGACGTGAGTCCTGTGCTCTCCATGCCACTGGAGTCAACGATTGAGAAAAAATGTGGGACGAACAGGAACCATTATCCATTCAGAAGCACGTTTTTTAAAGGACACTGACAAAAGCCAATCGGAAACTAGAGGCGGGCTATAAGACCCCTGAATGAATACAGCATGTCGAGAGACAGCTGCCTAGGCTTGACCTAAAAACATGCATTCTGCTTGGTGAAATATAATGTCTCCTAGGTCATGTTTTGAGGTGTTTTGTGTTGCAGCGGAAGACTCAGCCACACACGTGGGGCATCATTTTTATCGGGAGACATGAGGATATAGAATAGTAGAGCATGTGTTATTACCAATTTAATAGCTCTACATTTGTGCCTTCCGAATGTAAGCAAGTGTGCTGTGTATCGACTTAGATTCCGTATGCATTTTCCTGATTCATGCCCTTATATAGGTACAATTCCCATTGCCCTTATATAGGCACATGCATCCAGTCCTTATTTAGGCTTAGCCATGCTACCCAAAGACAGGCATGGCTAATTCCATCCGTTCATCTACATCACAACGATTTCTTGGAAAACCAGACTCTTAAGCTGAAGGGACTTCCCCTAGCCTGGATATTGATTTCTCCAAGAACTCATTTATTATGCATGAACATCTATTCCTTAGGAGTTCATTCATGACGTTTAATGCAAGCATTCCTAAACACCTTCAAGGTATAAATATACCTTCACTTGCTATGGCAAAGCACAGTGTGGTTGGGTGCTATTCGACTACCTACTTGCACAACGCAGCTCGCTACAGCAAGTGCCTAAGGAAGCCAACTCTCCAGCGGACGCACTGATTAGACGCTGTCTTCCTCCTGCAGAGAATCCAGCTCCAGTGTTTCTGACTCCCCTTGTGGGGTGTTGGGAAATCGAGTCCCGAGAAAGAGATACCAACCTCTCTCATTCTAAGGTATGGAGCTGATTAGAACCTAGAGAAACCTTTGGCACATCTTGGAAAAACTAAACCTATGCTAAAGACAGCACCTACTTCTTCCATCGTACTAGTACTATACCTAGGTTAGGTACATTGGGGTAGGCGTATTTTAGAAGCACCAGTTGAGTATTTTAGCCTGTGTTATTTATGTATGTATTTTTATATATGTCATAGCAGCATACAATGCTATTACAGTATTATTTTATATTACTGTTCACGCTGTACGCATTATACTTCGCATTCTGTCTAAGATTATAGCAGTTCATATCTCTTGCATGAGAAATAAGACTGTTCAATAAACCCCTTTTATTGAAACGCCCAAATCTCTATTTCTATGCAACTCTGAAGAAACGAAGCGTGCACGATTGACTAGGTGAAATAGTTATCTATTGTTTCCACGACTCTGAAGATATTGTTCCGGTTCTAGGGGAAACAAAGTTGTCATGTTTATGCCGTTGTCAGAGACTAAATCCTTCTTGTTTATTCGAGAAAGTTTCTAGTGACCTCTGAGTTAGCTGTCACACACACAATTAAATTTAGTATACACGATAGAGACATACTGACCTCAGTCCTATGTCAAATCTATAGTGTATATCATTCCAATGTGCAGAGCCTATTAGGGATATAGGAACTACACTACAAGTGTGCAACACAGAAGACATTTTACAAAATGCCCTCTCAAACACATGCCTGTAAGGGTACTGTGAAATTATTCCACCCAAGGCAGGATGCTATAGGTACATATAGATTTAGAGCTGTACAAACAATCACTGCTCCTAAACTCAGTTTCTGGTGTATATTTCAGAAATACAAAGTTTTCCTTCATACCCTTATTCCATTCTTTATACTTCACCATATGGATTGCTGTATAGTTGGTACACAATGAAAAACCATTGTAAGGTGCAGTTCGGTTTTTGTCTATGAGTACCTTGAGTTCTTGGAAAATCTACAAGCCCTGTATATCCCCACAACCAGAAGAGTCCAGTGGATGTAACAGTATATTGCTTTAGAAAATCTGCCATAGTAAGTTACAGATGAATACGTAGACACAAATCGCTATTTTTTCAACTGAATTTCAATATTTTATTCCAACTGTTACTTTTTATAGGAAAATCTTGAAGGATGTACACAAATTACCCCTTGCTGAATTTTGAATTTTGTCTACTTTTTGGAAACGTATAGGTTTCTGGGATCCACTCTGGGTGTCACACCTGATTTCAATCACTATCTGGAAGGAAGTTGAAAGCACAAAAAATAGGAAAAATGGGCTATCTCCCTGTAAAATGCCAAAAATGTGATGAAAATGTTGGTTTTCTGACAAAAGTCTGCCTTTTCCTGAAAGCTGGGAAGATGGTGGTTATAGCACCTCATACTCTTCTGCAGCACCCCCCCCCCCCCAAGAAAACAATAGTAGCTATATTTAGGCTAATTTCTCAGTTCCCTCCAGGGAAATACACAAACCCTGGGTACCTTTAGAATCCCGATGATTTTTTTTAAAAAGGACGCCAAATTGGGCGTGGATAGCTAATGTGGAGAAAAAGTTATGGAGGCCTAAGAGCGAACTACCCCAAATAGCCAAAAAAGGCTTGGCACGGCACGGGGAAAGAGGGTGTAGGGGGGAATAGGCCTAGAAGTGAAGTGGTTAAATGTACTACCATTTGGTATTTCAGTGTTGTACACTGTACATTTAGATTGGATGTTCAAGTAAGTGCATTCTTGATTTGAATTTGGTGTTGTCTAGCGCGAACTGCAGGCTTAGAATTCAGATTTCATCATACCCCACTGTATCTCCTTCTCCTTCTCCTGGACTTCTCCCCTTTTTCCCACGAGAGAAGCTAGGCCCCTGCTTGTTAGTGTCTATCCTGAGCTTCGGCATCATCACAGGTTCTTTTCTCCACTTTCTGCATTCTAGAAAATATCTAAAGGAAGAGTACATTTTTTTTTATTTAGCGTTCTGTGCCCCAAAAATTCAGACAGCAAAGCGCTGGTCAGCAGTCATAGCAAATCACACTAAGGATATTAGTTTGCACTATTTATGCATTAAACATGTGCTATGCGTCTATAGGTTTATCAGAATGTTTCTTTTCTTTAAAAGAATGTGCTGCATTATGTACCGGGAAGAGTCTTAACTAGGTGACCAAATGGGGCAAGCACTGGACCTGACTCAGCATGATTACTACCAGGTACCGTGGTAAGGGAAAGATTTCTCCAGGGGGCTAAGAAGAAACACAGGCCTGTTCAGAATCTGGTGATTTGTCCAGGTAGTGTAAACACGATGAACTAAACCAAACTGAACAAAGGTGACGTCTTATCATGTTAATTATTTGTTACTCTGCTCTTTATATGTGATATGTCATGATAAGTTAAAGGTGAACCAACAGGATAATAGACTGGCTGGGTATGTAGAAATATTAGGAATCCCACAGAAGAGATGGTATCTGTGTTATTCATGGAATATAGAGTGAGCAGAATCTAGAGAATAGTGTAGGGAAGGGAGGATAGGCAGGAGTGCCAGTTCCTGAAGCACACACTTGAAGGTTGAACATGTGTGAGACAGAGGCTCTCTGATTTCGCCGCCCCAGCCTCTTTGCTTGCACCACCAAAGGCTGACCAAAAGCAGAGGGATCTTTGTGTTAGAGTGCACAATACCTTTCCTGCCCACAACAAGTTAAGTTAGAGAAATAACCGTCTCCTTGATGGCACTATCTGTATTAGAAGGCCTGTGTACACTTTCTTGTTTGTTCTTGAGACAAAAGGGGGCAAAGAAAATCTAAACATAATGAACCACCACCAAAGCAGACGTATGTACTACCAGCATGGTAAAGGCATGTGTGGAGTTCTGAAATAGTGGGTTTGAGTCACTGATATGAATGGGAAGATATTCTGTCCTGATCACAGAAATCAGTTAGGGAAAGCGTTGGATTTTGGAGGTAGGGGGAAATGTACTATTCCCACTCTAAACAGGGTTATATTAGGGAAAGTGTGGGACTTTGGAGGAGTAAAAGTTATTATTCCCATTCGAGTCTCTACAATAGTAGGGAAGTATTGGATTTCGGAGGGGTGAAATTTACTATGCCCATTCCAAAAACCACACCAGTAGGGAAAGTGTTGAACTGTGAATACGTTAATTTTACTGTTCCTACTGCAGTCTATGCAAGACTAAGGGAAATACTTCACTTCAGCACATTTCCTATATGAGTAACCCATCAATGTAGAAAAAATAATAAACTCTTAATAAAAGAATATTAATTAACATAAAATAAATAAATATATAAAACAAAAGAAAATAATCAATTTACATCATTTAAATTAAACAAAATCAATAAATAATTGTTATTTAATTATTTGATTAACATCCCACCCTGTACCCCTACAGACCTAGAAGTAAGCACCTAAGATATAACTAAAAAAACAACTATTCCATAACTTACATATTTAAAATAAATTTTATAATTAACAATTAATAATTAATTGTTAACTATTACTTAATTACCTATCTACCCTAGACCGCTACAAAACCAGCATCCCATAACTAAAAGGTAACTCTACCTCTCCAACCATGAAAAATATGTACTAACTAGGTTTTGTTTTAATTTATTTTTCTGTCTTGTTACTTTCCCCACTGAGTCAAACTGGTCTGATGACTTGATCAAATGCCCGTGCGACGGAGTTTCTCCCCAATCGACCATCCACCTTACTTTGTTCTGCCGTTATTATGAGCAAGCACGTAAGCGTTGGATTATTCCTCTTCTTCGTCAAATGGGGTTGAGGAGCTGTCGGCCAGCACTCCTGGCACTTCAGCTGTTAGATTCACAATTTGTAGCTAAAAACGTAGCTCTTTTTCTAAAATCATGTTTGAAGGCACGTAGTAAAATTGGGCTACCGTCTCTCTGATTCCATGTTTATCTGAATCAACTTGTAAAGTGGTTTTATGTAAAGTCTTTTGAATGAAAATTTGTAATGTAAAAACGTGTTTTTATGTAAATTGTATTTAAATTGTATGATGTACTTTTTATGATTATCCAAGTGTTAATCGAATAAAAGTTTTGAGACACACAAAAGGTAACTCAAATAAATAAGTATAGTGCAATATGCATAATTGATAATCAATTAAATAACTAAGTAACAATTACTAATTATTAGTTAATTATTACTTAATTAACTTCCCATCCTATCCCCTACAAGCCCAACAACCCACTATGACACTATAAATTACTATTAACAATTACATTCAAAATTCTAAATCACTTAAAATTACAAAAAGTGTATTTAAAAAACTTAGGGTCTCATTAGGATCGTGGAGGGACTTCTGTCCGTCCGCCATCCATTCGGAATGGGGACCACCTGCCTGCAAGGCGTCGGTCCCACGTGCCAAATTACGATGCGACCGCCACCACAGTGGTCGCAATGCCTAGAATGCGGCAGGTGCTGCGGTCTGCAGCACCTGCCGCAGTACAAAGGAATGACGTGTCACATATCCCTCCACTACGTGGGAGGCACCATGCGGTATATTACATCTGCTCAGATGTAACATACTGCATGAGCCAATGTAATACATCTATACTTCCATTATTAAAAAGGTGGGAAAGACCAATGTGTAAAGATCTGTACAGGATTTGAAATCTATCAGCAATGTGGTTATACCTTGTTTACTTGTGGTTCCCAACCTGTCAATAATCCTTTACTGTATCTCCAGAAATGCCCACTGGTTCACCGCAGTAGGTTTGTGCTCCACCTCCCTTTCCATACCCACGAAAGGGACACAGTTTCTCTCTGCTTTCTCATTCAGCAGATCTCAACTGGAGTGGTGATACTTCATCAATATTTTCCCTTGCATAAAGAAAGATTTAGATAACTTGGCTTTCTGGGCAACTCTACTTTGCTTATCAACAGAACGTAATCTAGCCACCTGTAAATTGGGACATCTGGTAGCTGTCTCCCAATATAAACGTTCTTAGGTGTGTGTGGCTATGTATTATCAACAGTTGACTCCTGGGCCTGCTTCTACGGCAAACCTCTGCAAAATGTCATTAATAGGGACACGGGAAAACAAAGGTTAAGGAGGGTCAGGGGGACTATGTTTATAGACCTACCGAACTCTAAACCCCCAAGTCAAGCTACAATAAACAAAGAGAGTCGGAAGGTCTGGTAAACAACGTATCTGAGTCAGTGAGGTCCTAATAAAGTGACCCTTTTGGATTGCACTGAACCAGGCCCAGTGGTCACACGACACAAATATGTATAAGAAATCCTATCAGCCCACCCATCTGGCGGAGCCTCGTCATGTAGGACCTCTAACCAGAGTGGTGAGTCAAAGCCCAGATGACATGGCCAGACAACACACACTACTGGATCATCTTGTGAAAGTGTCCGTGCCACAGAGTGGTGCTGAAAAAGTGCAGTGCAAAACAGGGAATAAAGTGTAAGTGATCTAAAATGGCGGTCGAGGCAAAGGAAAAATGTTTTTATTAAAGGTATTCACCAGGACGCCAGATTAAAAAGAAGTGTAGAACAGTGTGACAAAATCACTTAATAGGGACACTCCTGAAGCTTTACAATGGTTTAAAAAAGCTGGACATCCAGGTGTACAAGTTAAATAAACTCTTGCATCTGGGCTCGCTTTAAGGCTCCCTGATTATGCAAAACCATAATGCTGGACTGTCGTGAACGAGATTGATTTACCTTTGGAGTTGAATCATGGTGATCAGAAAAAGCCGATAGCATACTATCCCTTCACTTAAGGCCTGGTACACAAAGGGTTTCAAGTTTCAAGTTTATTTTTATTTTGCATACTTAATTAAAACCGTTGCAATTATAACACTACAAATTACCTAAAACACCCTTGTTTAAAACCCAATAAAACCAAAGAAAGGAAGTTCATTACAAGTTTAAAATCACGGTTCAGTTGTGCTAATTAAAGAAAGTTAATGAGTCACTGGACACTGTAATGTGCTTCTCTCAGATTTTCCTTCCACAAGCCCTGCTTGCCCATTTGTTGCATCTTTAAATTTGATTCTGCTTATTGTAGGATGTGTCCTTCTGCTGCTGGTAGCCCCTCTGACTAAGGTTCTGCTAAGTCCTTTTACCCGTCAGCTTGTGGCTGCGGGCTTTGTGGAGCATTTTTTGTTCACAAAGGGCTCTCTCCAGGTCTCTGCTCTGGAACCACTGACGCCCACTTTGTAGAAGCCTCTGAAATCATTGCATTGAATTTTATTTTGTTTGTGGCTGGTCCTCATTCTGTTTTTTGCTCTCCTCCTCACTACTAAGACCCAACACCTTTCTACTGGCAGGCTGTACCAATAAGGGATTTGTTTGATGCCTGTCTCGCATATCACCCTTGTGCAAAGTCCCACTCTTAACCCTGCATCTTTGATGGCAACCAGCCTGGGAGGAGAGCTCCATTGCTGTCTTGAGGTAAACAAGGATTTTGCAAAGCCCATCACTGATCTTATAGATACACCTATACTCAATTGTGAACTAATCTATTTTGTAGATGTATCATATCTTCAAAATCATTACTGTGAGCTTGTTTCGAGATATGTGGCATGTACTATATGTCAGGTTATGCAGAGCAGCTACCAATCTAATGTGAGATCTGCCTAGTGGCTGAGCTGGTTGACCATACCAGAGCTTTCATACTTGCTGTGAAAATGAATGTATCTGTATTCACAGACAAAAAAGCATGCTTTTGGGGCAGTGCCTAACTTGAGCTGGTGAATGCTAGTCAAGTCCACCAACACTCATTTTTGGGGACTGGCACTTACTTTTTCTCATCACTAATTCCATGAGAGCAAGTGAAAAAAAAAAAAGGCGACGAAGGAAGAAAAGAAGACGCAAAAACATGACAAAAGGAGAAACCAAGAATCCGCAAGAGTGAGATAATGGGGCAGGGCGCCTCTGATAGTGGTTTAAAGAGTCAAGAAGTGGATCCAGATTATGCAGCCTTGATATTTGATGCACCCACGTTTAATATCTCTGGCCACAGGCTTCTGGGCAGAGCTTTGGGCACAGGAACTCATTGTTTTACAAATTAAGCCATGGTTTAGAGTCAAGCAATACTTTTAGCTTCTCTGCATGCAGGAGGGTGTTCTTACTTTTGTCAGCACCTCAAATAAAAATGGTCTATATGTACAAAACTAAGTGAAAGTTGTGCAGCTCCAAATAGCTGCCCTGAAGTTTGCTGCCCACCAGAATTCTCATAACAATGTTTCTAAAGGGAATTCCTTTGCTGATTCCGCAGCTTAAAAGCTGATGTCTCTCAAACCGATGAATCTGCAATGCTTTTTGTACAGAGCAATCTGTTTACTGTTCCTTCTTTAAAGGTTTTATCTTTGTAACAGGAGCTAGTCTCTGAAATCAAAAAACAATACTGGACAAAGCAGAATTGTGCAGGGACTCGGAGTGTGAAGGGACAGCTCAGGGAGCATGGTTGTACCATAATGTATACTCCCCAAACGTGTGCCGTTGTATCATGGAGCTGCCCATGTTGAGATGCTGTGTGTTTCTTGTTGCTGTAACTATGCAGCCCAGAACTATTTTCACACCTGCACCATTTTGCCAGTCCATTTTTTATTTAAGTGTTTCGGTTTAATCGCGTGTTCTTCCCTCCACTAGATGCATTATAGAAAATGTAGAAAAAGAAGAGTAAAAATGTATTGAACTTTGCCTTATGTGCTCCAATCATTCTGAATGCTAAGAACTGACCCGCTGACGATGGGATTCACTCTTAGAATATTTTTGCTATTCACTATATTTTTACATTAAACAATTTGTTAGGTTTCTGTAGGGTCCCCTGAGTTTCCTTTTACATTAGCTAATCAATTGAGAGCCTCTCCCTGGAAGATCTCAAATAAGCTGTACAGGCACTGGTAATTTACAAGACTAGAGTATGGAATTTCCCTGCTATCTGGATATCCCACCTGGACACGGTGTACTTCATGCTGCACAAGATTGATTACTGACACAAAGAAATTTGCCAATATCAGACCAAAACTTAATAAACTCAAATCGTACCTATTCCAAGGTAGTTGCACTTCAGAATCTGTATTATCTACAAACCTCCGAACCTGAACAACCTTTATTACCTTAATAGCAAATACATTCTCTTATGCAGACGCAGGCATCTCCGAAACACCAATAATCTGTGTCTGCAAACAATTTGTTGATACAAAATCTCCACTCTAGCCCTTTCCTTTATAGAGTTCACTACAAATTTCTTGAATGACAGCCAGTTAAGCATCAGACATGACCGATTTTTTTACATCTTTCAAAAAGCCAAGGGAAACTACTTATCACCTCCTAACAGACTCTGGCACTTTCTGTCAACAGCAATCAATGCTACCCTCCTGAGTTCATATTATGAATAAAATTACTAAACCCATTCACTGGTTAGCTACCAGAACCTCTGGAATCATACAATGCACTTAATAAACCTGTCTCTCAGCCTTAACTTGCTTTTTAACCTGCTAAATTATTCTACACATGCAATGTTTGTGTGAACAGATTTGGCAGTATCCATATGGGAAAAAGTGACTGTACTATAACATTGAACATTACTAGAATAAAAATAATAGTTTTTTGTCTTCACATAACACCGATTTCATTTGTGGAAATAAAGGTTATTACCACCTACCTATTGGGTGGTCAGGTAGCTTCTTTGTGGCCTTTTTACTACCACCTGTGTTTTTGGCACCTGCAACCTACCATAAAGACTATAAACTGTACAATGACATTTCTAAGGGCTGATTCAAGAGGACAATAAACAATGATGAGGTAGATAAAAACTGATACTGCACTGCAGCAGTACGTTGACTTACGTTTGGGATTCTTCTTCTTTGTTGGTGCGGCCTTAAACAGCAGAAAGATAAGGCGCTTGACATGCTGTGGAGACTGTAACCAATCAGACAGCCATGGCACTTGGAAATATCACAGTAGAACTACAAATTGCGAGAATAGTGGCACTCCAAAATAGGATGGTCCTTGACGTCACCCTGGTCAACAGTGGTGGAGCATGCTGCATCATTGGGAGTGCTGTGTAGATATCCCTGACCACGCCCCTTCAGTTTTTGAAGCGATTTCCGAGCTGCACAAAATAGCCACTGAAATCCATCAGGATTCAGGGACATGGACTTTGACTGGATGGCTATGGACTATGTTTACTGTATGGGGCTAGAAATTATTGTCAACCCTATGTATATTTCTTGCTATTCTCTTTATTTGCTGCCTTTGTATACAATGTGGCCCGATGCTCTTTTCTCTATGTATTTCTACTTGTACATCATGTATACCGACTAAACGAAATGTCACAAATGTAGATGCTCTCTTAGCAATGGACCAAGAAATTACTGAATTAATGCAGATAGATGTGCAAGATGTTTCCGTACTCCCTGTAGAAATCGCAAATAATCTCTATTAGCAGAAGCTGAAACTATCTTGTTTTGTGGCATCCATTTTGTCAGCTATGTAATTCTTCCATCCTCTGCTGCTCGTCTTTTTCCCTGCCTGTACTGTCTATTTTAGTTAACTTCCGACTCAGCTAAAAACAATATGCATGCTAAAGAGTTTGTAGCTGCCAGAACACCTGGTCTCAGACTCAACGGTCAATCTCTTAGTGCTGCCATAAGCACTCCTGCTCCCCCTCCCACTTTGCTGACTAAGTGAATTCTCATTTGCCCATGTTTGTTGGAAGTTTTTACTTTGTGGGCCTGTACCTTCTATTTGTAACTGCATGCTTACTCTGCAACAAACTCAGTATAAAAGGCCAATGGTCTGTGCATTCAAGCCACTACCTCCTGGAGCACTCGATGGTGTTGTATGGACGTGGTCTCACGCATATTTCCACAAACTTATACATCTTAATTCTAGAACGAGCCCTCTTGCTAGGAGTGTACTGTCTCAAAACCAAACGACCCTTGAACAGGACCAAACACTCATCAATAGCTATTTCTTTCCCTGGAGTATAGATCTTTGAGAATCGATTTACAAAGTGATCAAGAACAGGCCAAATCTTAAAAAGACGGAAAAAGTCAGGGTGATCTTGTGGCAACGGCGAAGCATTATCAACAAAATGCAGCATCCGAAGCACAAGTAAATACCAATCACAACTCAACAATCACAGGAAATATGGCTGTTGCCATCAATAGACTGGTAGACCTATATGAAGTCATAGACAGCTTCCTCATCAAGCCCATCAAAAAATTCAAACCCAAAAACTTCTTCATCTAATCCAGATTTTGGGAGTCCACAGGGTGACTCTAGAGTGGGGCCTATGTCTGTCACTGTTGTCCCTCCAATACTGTTCAGCATACAAATTAGTCTGCTCAACAATCTCAGCCAAAAATACATCATCCATAAACAACTGAAAAAACTGTATAGGAAAAAGGATTTCACAATTCACTCAACACTGTGCATCATCACAAAAGTCTGCGGAGCGTATACCTCATATGCAGACCCTAAGCTCTGCAACCGGAGAGTACATATTCAGGCCGGAAGCTCCAAAAACGAACCAGAACACATTCTTTTATACAGTAAATTACATATAGGAATGGGTAGATAGGAAATACATCACAAAACAGCCATTTTGCGTTCATTCTGAGCCATCCTCTCTCACAAATCAGATCCTCTGCCATTCTGCTGCTCAGTTCAACCTAATTAAAATTACCCCTAAAATTGCTGAGGGTTATGAGGAGAAAGGACCCCCTTTCACAGAAAGGGAATTAGACATTTTAGCTGAGTGCAGTGATGTACAAACTGTATTAAAGAACAAAAGACACCATCCAAGAATTCTGTTCTGTATTGCTTTAATTAACATTCTTTGTTACAACACTTTGGGATACTATTTGTGTGCACGGGAAACAAGCACATGAAGCAAAAGGCTCACTGTAGTACATTGACTGTACAGGGCAGAGTGCATTCTGGGAGTGGAAGTTTTATTATGACAACTGGAGAATTGAGCCACACACGTGCATTTGTACAAAAATTTGCACTGCCAGCACCACTAACAGTGAACCAAGGTCATCATAACAGATTTGAAAATTGGATGAGGAATGATACAGACACTGTCCAGCGTGTGTATGAGAGACCAATGGTGATTGGATGCTGTGAGCTGCATTTCCTTCAGTGAGTTTGGGTTCTATTAAGACATATCATCATGTGCCATGGAGTCAAGACAGACTTTGAGATCCTTGCCTCACTCTTAAGTGTTTCTAATTTCAGCAAGTGTGTCAACAGGTACATGTCTTACCTTCAGTGGCGTGTATGCCATTTTTCAAGTCCAGGTAGCTGTAACAACCAGCCACTACTGTTCACCAGAGTACAGCACTACCTGATGAGTCTTCAAAGCCAATATGTGGCGCTGGATTGTCAGCTTTTGTGAGGGAATATCAAAAGGTTAAACTCCCAACTTAGCAAACCTAATATCCAAGACCCTATATGGATGTGTGATCCCCAATCGGCATGTGTGTTGTCTCACACAATACTACACAGCAGATACCATTTGTCCGGAAGTAAAAGTGCAGAGATTCCATATCACGGGCCCATTCCAATCCCATCTGGACTCTCTTTGATCTCCTTTTGTAGACTGGGTTTGAAAGCTGCCTACGTAGCACTGATAGGACACATAGATCACAAGAATGCCAAAGCTGAGGGTTGGCCATTACAGGTGTGTAAGCCACCAAAAAGTGAGATGTCCATGTCTGACTCAAATCAGGAAATGACAGTGAACATGCACGTAATTTAAGCTCCTAATCACTGAAAACTGTATAGTGTGATCAGAGGAGAACAAAATCTGCCCTTGGCTCATCTAGGTATGTGTCTTGTACTGACGTGTACAACCACTACATCATGATTTGTCTTACATTTTAGTGAGCTCAGCTGGCCAAAAGGACCAACAGCAGGACACAGTTCAGAGCAGGACATCGGCGGCCACAACCTCTGTCCACAAGTGAGGAAAAAGAGGATGAGGTGGGGCCTTCTACATCAGGAGGCAGGGGGATTGTGCCCACCCAGACTGAGCAGGAAGACACCTCTGGTGCTACAGACCGGGTTGAGGCTGAGGACATTAAAGGGGGAGAACTAGACACCTCTGGCCGGGAGGGAGGAGATCTACTCTCCCCCGGACCAATAACTACTTTATAATGGTGCGGTGTCCCTGGGTCAGGCCACCACACAACCTAGGCCTGCCGTCAGCCCCTCCCTAACTCTAGAGGCCCCCATTCTATTGGGGTCTCAAGCTGCATCCACTGCAACTAGTCCCCCTCATCATTTCTGCCAGGTAGACACCAACATCTGCTCCGAACCCGAGGCACCACACCCCTCATGTTCCACTCAAACCCCTCCCTATGTTGTTACTTCTGTGGCTGTACCACAGGAATAGATGTGGGCATGTGAGGACCAGCCAGACATGGCCTCTCGCATCATGCTACAGATGTGTACAGAGCTGCGCATGATGTGAAAGGAAAATGTACAAGCTATGGCCACCCTCACTGCAAGTGTCAATTCCCTGAGTGCAGCCATGTTGTCTGTTCTATCCCAACCTCCCTCCCAAACCACCTTCAATGTCTTCCCCTATCCGTTGCACCACACTGTTTCCCCCCGTACTCCTTGTGTATCCCAACTCCGTGTGGTGCCCGGTCCTGCACCGGCCAGCCAGGATCCTGCCTAGGACTCAGAGGATCTGGACATTGTGCAAATTGAGGATGACCAGAAGGACACTTGACCTGTTGGATAGAATTTTCATTTTAGGCAAATATTTACTTTGAACCTTGTATATAGACTGGTTCCCCAGACGCTCCATGACGTGTTATATTTATGTTACCCCACGCCACTCTAAATTCTCTTTGCCTTCTGTATTAGGAACATCATTTGTTTTCCTTTCTCCCTTCCAAACGGACTGTTGTATTTCTACTCCCACACTTTTTTCCATAAAATGGTATTTTAAATCCTACTTTCTCTATCATGTTTAACTTCATTGTGAATGTCTTGTACAAAATATGGACATATATATTGTGTGTTATTTGCTCTACACATGAGAGCTTGTTACAATGATTGGGTTACACTTGTACATGTGTCACACACACACATACATCCTCACATCGCTAGGCACCACAATTGGTAAACATTTGCCTATCAGGACATAATACGCAACATAGTCTTGACTTGTGATGAGATTTTCTTTTAATTTTACACGTATTTACTCTGAACAAAAAATATGGGGTGTGATCAATGAGGATTGTGCTTAAGACTGTGCAAATTTGGAGGGGAGGATCGCCGTGAGGGATTATGTCTGGGTTGTCGCCGAGGTGCAGGTTGGTGTGGTACATGTGCCTATACAGGGTGAAGTTCATGTGCAGGGGCGGATGGTGTCTATACAGTTGGTATTTGTGCATGGACAGGGGGTGGTTGTGCCGGTAGTGGTAGTGAAAGTTCAGGGGGTGGTGGTGGATGTGCAGATAGGGGGAGTGCTTGATCAGCGGGTGGTGGTGAATGTGCAGATGGGGGAGTACCTGGATAGGTGGCAGTGGTGGGTGTGTACCCTTGCTGTGGTGCTGTGCAGTTTGTGGTACATGTGTGTGGGTATGATGTGCTACAGGCAGATGTGATGGCTCCCTTGCCTGCGTTGACCATGAAGGGGGACTATGAATGACTTTCAGCATGCCCTCCATCATCTCATGGCCAAGGCATGGTGTCTTGCACTCTCTTCCCTTTGGATATCCTGTCTCTGATATTCTTGAACATGTCTTGCTAATATCTATTCATCCTGTCCAAAACATGGGTCAGTCTGTCCACCACCGGAGGGATTTGGCGCATGTCCTGTGAAAGTTGCATGTATAACACTGCATTGCCACACGTAATGTGGCCGATCAAACTTGCTGCCTCACAAGGAGGAGGTGTTGGTATTTAGGAACGCCTTGAAAGAGTGGTTATGAGTCAAAGCACATTCACTGCAATGTATGAATGACGACAAGGGTGTTAGTGAGGCCGAGAAGCATGGTCACCACTACACAGTATGTAATAGAAAAATGTTGCTAATACAAGCACTATTTATTGTCTCCCTACTCAATCGCTCCTGTACATGAGGAACTCCTCGTGTACAGCATTATGGGTATTGTTGAAGCCTAGTTAGTCCTAATCATTGGGTGTGTCCCCAGAGAGTCTCTCTGCTAATTTGTGATGTGCCACAAGGGCTGTAGTTCATGCTAGTTCACCTTATGCACTCACCGTGTGGCACTGATTTTTATAGTTTTTAATGTGTTTTCATTTCATGTTCACCACTGAATATTAAGAGTCAGCCTCACAAGGGAAAGGAGAAGATATACACACTTGTAAATAAATTGATTCAATCAGTGTCACATTTTCTCCCCTTACAGATAGTTCCAGTACTACCAGGCACACAACTAGTTAGTTGTATGGTTGATGTGCGAATGCATCCATGTCACCATTTCTGAGTTGTAGATAGTTTTCATTTTCTGGTCTTCACGAATCGCCTGTAGACTTTACACTGAGCACCATATTAATTGTTTTTACTTCGGCTAGGAGACCTATTGATTAAAAGTTGCTGTCTTGGTACTCCCAACCCTATTTTAGATTCACTAAAATAATATTCATCTACACATACTTGGCCCCTCACGCCCACTTCACCTTACGGCTGTTGGAAAAAGATCTCTGCTGAAGTGCCCCTACTATAGGGTGCTTGTTGGGTATTGCACTGTCGACCTGATGAGGAGCAGCCCAATGATAAAGCATGACAACTTACTCGGTGTGTAAGGGCATCATAATCCAATAAATGGATTTCCAACTTTGAACCACTCTGGTCGGGTTGATCTAGATTCCCCTCCTTCTGACTCACATTCCTCAGGAACAGCATAAACTTTTCTTTATGCATGTCCTGCAGAGCCTGAGGCATGTCTGACAGGGTAGCCCCTATGGCACGAATGTCCTGCCTCACATCTGCCTGCTGTTGGAAGAAGTCCTGCTCTCACTGGCTACCATGGCCAGGTGCAGGCCCACTCTGCAAAGGATTGGCCATGGATGAGACTGCCAGGTCCAGCAGCGGGGGTGGGTGGCAGGTGGACGCCTGTGAACAGGAGAATGGTGCCCAAGGGATACCTGCACCACAGCAGTGTTGGAACTTTCCTCAGATGGTGGAGAGAATGCCTGGGATGCACTGTATAGGGAGGAGTTTGTAGGGGAACCAACACATCTGTACTGGATGTGAGGGCTGTGAGGGAGTGATGTATGTGTTGGGGTGTGTGTTAGCTGTGACTGGTTAGCTCTATGCTGAGGACAGGCAATCTTTCTTTGTGGAGGGTGAGGCACTTTGCTGGACGGTGAGTGTGATGCCTTGCCAAATTTGGCCGATGTGGGAAATTTCCTGGCCATGGAATCAAAATCGTCATCCTCTGAGAGGATGGACAGATAGTCTTCATCATCAAATTCTTTAGTCTCCTCAGGTACTTCATCCTCCTCTCTTGCACAGTATTTGCAGCTGACATTACTGCCTGCAGGAACAGCGGATTTTCCCCTTTGATTGCCCGTCGCTCAACGCTGGTGGAAGGTCCAACCTCCTCATCGTCATCATCAACTGGAACCCAGTGGTTGCAAAAGGATAAATAATAGACCAAGTATAAGACGTGGTGCAACCGAAGGGTTGGTTCTACTGTACTTTGCATCAACAGATAAAGCACATGTGACCAGGTTTAGGTACCCCTACACATGATAGCTCACACCATAGCACTGAGGTGTTGAACGGAGATGTACAATGCACAAGCAAATTCCGAGCTCCAGCCACAGCTTTGTGTCCCTTTGCAATCCCCCTGATGTCAGCTGCTGAACCTGGCTCCTCATAGATGTAGTTGATGAAGCGGTCCCCGATTCAGGAGCTGGTTAAGGACGAGACACCATACTGAATGATCTGCATTACTAATTTACAAACAAGCACATGTGACTCTAATAAAAATGAAATGGTATGTATGTAACTTTGTAAACACTGGTTGCAGATTCTATGCAGAAGGGGATTTGGATCTTTGTCATGGTTTTGGAATATATGATAGGGAAACACTTCACGCCACACTTACCTGATAGACAGGTGCAAGAGGGTTTCACTGCTGAATCCAGGAGGTCTTGCATTCTTTGGATTCTTTGGAATGGTGTTGTACGCTGCACTGGTGTCATCCTGTCAGCAGCTGTGATGAGACATACATATTCATATTTCAGTACATAAGATGGTAGCTATGAGCTAACATGTATGTGTCATTCTCAATTACTATTGGTATGATATTCCTGGCCATTGTGCAGCATGTTTACCTCATGGACTTCACATGTGGGCCCCTGCTCACATGCAGCAGTTGTCAGCTGTTACCTCCACACAGCACTGACATCAATGAGATGACACATCAATAAACGTGTATGAGAAGGTTACTGATATTTGAAGGAAGAGGCTAAATAGTCAGGATGCCTCAGCATTACTTTGATTACACCTTCTCTGTAAGACCATCAGGCCTCATGAGTATGGTGTTGTCTGTGACAAGTTGAAAGGAGTATACATCACCAGGCTGACCAGTTTTCCATTTGCACATCAGATCAAACATTGCATTGCAGAGTTCATATATGAGAAGTGCAATAGTCAGGTACATTTGTGTGGCTCATTTGGTCTTCCCTACACATGAAGTCACAAAGCTCATTTTGGACTGAAAGATCGCGAATTTGTTATGTCCATCCTTTGAGTGTGTTCTGTTCCCATAATCCATTTACAACATCATGGTAGTACTTAGCTGACAACGGATGATGTATTGTACAGCAGACAGCCTAACCTCACATATTATACACTCACTTATATAGGCAAAATACAGTAGAAGAGGGGGCAAGCAGAAAACAACATTTGACTAGGATCCAACATTGTGGGTAAGTTGAGAAGCTTTGATGGTTGCTGCCTACACTAGATTTGCGTTGTGCTTTTCAGCCAAGAGATTTGAAAATTTCACTTCCTCACGATTCACCTTAGCAGCCCATACATCCATCACAAAAGTACACTACTGTGCGACCTTCATCCACACCAATTTCAATAGGATTTGTTGATTGATATTTTGAAAGAGAGTTTTCATATTGAATTACAACCCAGTTGTGTCTAGTATGTTGATTTTGCACTCATTTTGCATACATTTTGTGTCATCCTTTCACTAGCCACCATGGTGTAATCTGGTATGTGGTTAAATGCCATATGTAGGCATGTTGTGATGCGGAAATACCTATACGTTGCAAACGTCACACTTTATTTAAACGTTCAAACTCAATATACGAATATGCATAAAGGTGTTCTTCAACCACCCTGGCGCCTTGTCCATATGCGTCTACATGGTAAATCCTGGCAAGTGTGCAAGTCTATATGGTAAATCCTGGCAGGTGTGTACGTCTATATGGTAAATCCTGGCAAGTGTGCGCGTCTATGTGGTGGAAGCACACCATTAAGCATCTTCGTATATTGAGTTTGAACATTTAAATAATGTGTGCACGTTGGCAACATATAGGTATTTCTACATATTTGTTCTGTAGCTTCCAACTGTGCACCTTGAAACATGTAGTTTGAAGAAATAGCTTTACTCACGTCCATTAAAACTGACACCTTAGCATTTACCTCTGAAGCAGCCTCAGAAAATTATGGTCTGGTACAGGAGGCCAGACTCTTCAGTCCACATGTATCCACAACAACGCAACTATTGTAACAACTTGAATACCTTAGGCGCAAAGAGATTAACCAGAGACTTCATGCCACTACCCTCGTTCATTATCACAAGACTAAAAGAATCCCCTGAGGCTTATGGATTGCGCTAAAACCCACGCTTTGCAAAACCAATAAACAATTCATGGAAAATGGTACCAGATTCTTAACAAATGTTCTTTGGACCTCATTCTTTTAATAGATGAGGAACTATCCAATACATTAAAATCTTTAGAAGAATTATCAAAAAGACCACTGATAATTGAGTCAAACTTTTACAAGACCTCAATGAAAAGCTTGATAAATATTCTAAAGAAATACATGATCGAAAAATGAAAAAATTCAGTCGAAGCCCTTTCCAGTTTGCCTGCCACTGCTGCTTTGTTTGCCTGTCATGGAAGGGAGCGGAAGGGAGCCTAAACTACCGCCCCCAGCCTCCTGTGCGGCCTTCGCCACCAGCAACACCATACCGCGCCAGGAGGTGCTTTTAAAGTGCCCGAGGGCCCCAGTGGCGCGGGAAGCCCTTTCCAGTTTGCCTTCCACTGCTGCCTGGTCTGCCTGTCACAGAAGGGAGCGAAGGGGAGCCTGAACTACCGCCCCCAGCCTCCTGTGCATCCGTCGCCGCCAGCAACAGTATACAGCGCCAGGAGGTGCTTTAAAAGTGCTCGAGGACTCCGCGGTGCGGGAAGCCCTTTCCAGTTTGCCTGCCATTGGTGCTTTGTTTGCCTGTTACAGAAGGGAGCGGAGGGGAGCGGAGGGGAGCCAGAACTAACGCCCCCAGCCTCCCGTGTGGACGTTGCCGCCAGCAACACCATACCAAGCTAGAAGGCGCTTTAAAAGTACCCGAGGGCTCCCGCAGCTTGAGACGCACGTGGGCCGCGTCTGGGTGAAGCCTGGGCCAAGGGCGGCCCCATCCTGCGCCCATCAACGCCAAAAAGAGGCAGTCCAGGGCCACCCGCCCTTGCACTTGTGAGGATATGAGGAGCTGAAGCAAACTGTCACTATCCCACCCAGCAGTAAGTTTTGCTTGGTTGTTCTATTTCTCCAGATCTTGTTGAAGATTTACTTGGGACTATTCGTCATTGACTTTGATATATTGACATTGGGGGAACAATTGGGGGTTTGTATTGGTCTTTTGCAGCCTACTTGTTGTTATTACATCCCACTTGGCTCGGTCTTTATCCCTGGGCATGGGTAAAAGTAAACATCCAAGCGGGCGGCTAAAACACGAGTTCTGCACACCCTCCCTCTTCAATTCTAAATTATATCACAGGTGCAATGGGGGCTTTGGAGAAAGAAATTATGAGTGTGGAGGAGTCCTTATCATCCTGTACTAACAACACACCGGGCTTAACCCCTACTGACATCGCTACAAATATCAGTGATCATCTCGCGACTAGCCCCAGTTCTGACTGCGCGGTTAATCCTCAGGTGGCAGGGCAGAGGGTAGATAGAAAGCGCCCTGAAAAATCCTTTAGTACTGTTCTTCCAGATATTCAACTAGCTAACCATCCCCCTAGCAAATGATTTAAAACCCCGGCTACTGCCCTGTCAGTATTGCTATCTGCACCTAGCGAAGATGGAAGAGTAGGTGGAGCAGGTGGGAGTAATCAATGCTCTAAAAACATTCATAAGCAACCCTCTACCAAAAAAACAAAGAAACCAGAGGTAGAACAGCAGCATGCAGATTATGTAGCCCTGTTTGCCCTAGTTAAATCCTTATCTGAATCAGTAAGGGTCGCTTTTAGTTTACTAACTAAGCAACTAAAAGGGATAGAGAAGAACATCCTTTCCCGATTAGACCTGCTGGTAAATAATCAGCCAATGCCGGCTAACAGTTAATAGTGTCTGTGAGCAAACATCTTCCTGTTCTAATTCCATCACTAACACCCGAGGTACAAATCAATCCTATGGTACCTTAGATGGCAGGCCAGGGGACATGACTAAGGCTGACTCAAATACCAACCTGTCACAGGGTGGTCCCCTTCCCCCCCTACACCCTCATCTTCTCGACTCAGGTCTAGCGATGGCCCCATCATTCCATACAAGCCCCCACACATTCCTACTCACACAGACCTACCTATCACTGACTACAGGCGCAATTTTCTGGTAACAAAAATGGATTGTTTAGAGCTCCCACCCGCAGCCACACCCTATGTAGTAATTTTAGCAAACGTCCCGGCTCATACTAACCATGCACCTGCGTCATGGGAATCTCTCAGGAACAAATCCCTAAATTGGTTGAACGCAAGGGTAGGGCTCGAGGAGGGCACTCTTTGCTGACTTAAAAATGATGAGGAGGGTTAGATGGGTGGGAAAAGGAAAAAAAGCATTAGAGGGTGACTGTGTTGTGCTTTCATTTTACTTCTCCCAACTTGCTGAATCTTATTCTTGAGAGAGCCAGTCTCCCCTCTCTCGCACTTAAGCAGATTATGGTTTTACCACTTGCCTGTTTCTATCAACCCCCGGCCCATCATGAACAGCTGACACTCCTGGTAGGCCTACATATCCAGGGGTTTTGGCCAGAGCTCCAACACCCAATTGAAACCCAAAACAGATTTGATTGCCTCTCCACATTAAATGGTGTTGATTGACTAAAGAAACCAGTGGAAATATACAGGGAGAATCAAGTTGGCCCCAAGAGTGCCGTACTGCACGAGAAGGGGCCACAAGCAGAGACAAACGAGGCGACGGTGCATTTAGAAATCTCTGAGTGTGGTCCTGTGGATTATCCACCGTCTTTGCTGTTAGTAGATACCGAGGTTAGTACTCCTGCCACAGCCCTTAATGTACTTTATTGGAATGCCGCCGGTTTTTGCCACAAATACACCATGAACGAGTGGGTAGACTTCACGTCCAAATTTAATATTCTTTTTGTACAGGAGACGTGGACAGTTGGGCCTATATATCTCAATGGTTTTAAAACATTTCACAGTCCAGCGATAGAGTCCAAGTATAGCCGACCAAAAGGGGGTTTGTGTATTTATGTCTCAAACATGTTGGCTCCTTTAAGTGTCACAGCGATTGTAACAAGAGTTTTTTTTATCAAATTGTGTCTTTGGTAATCTCTGCACATGTTACTCTAGTTATTGTCAATTTTTACAACAACGCCTGTGCATCTGACAGTATTACAATTCTCCACCTACTTGATCAAGATCTTGAGAAGGCCTTTCCTCCCAACTGTTGCGATCCCATTATCCTGTGAGGCGGGGATTTTAACACATGCCGTGTAACAACTAATAAGGCTTGTGGTATGACATCTCCTGACCTTTGTGAGACAACCCATTTTATCCATTCAGAGTATGGGGATACTCTAAACAAGTTAATCTTTAAGCATAATTTGGGGTTTTGTAATGATTGAATTTTCACACCAGTTACAGTGAGGTGTACTTACAATGGAAGGGGGGACAATAGAGTGATAGATTTCCTACTGTTCCCCCAGCGTTACTCCCCTCTGATTTTAGAATTTACTGTGCATGACATAGCACTCAGTGATCATTTTCCCCAAAGTGTCTCATTGAATTTTTATCTTGTCGGACACTCAGGCCGCACATCCAAAGTTACTGCATTAGAGGAAATTATGATCTCTCGTCGCAATGGGTATGCTTGAGGTAGTGAATCCATCTAACTTCCTCGAAAAATTGATCTGAAAAGAGAGTGAGGCCTTTGAAGTCTGCCTAGATGAAACCACAGAGTCGCATAATTTTATTTTAGCATTTAATCAAATAAAAAAGGGCGTGGGGGAAGGCCTTCTTGCTAAACAGAAAACGCCAAAGGCGGGCGTGTGTGGCTGGTTTGACTCAGCATGTACAAAAGCTCTTAGAAATTTGAAATTAGCTTCAGCTGAACAATCTAGATCCGTAAGGTAAGTCCGGGAGTGTAGATTGGCCTATAAAGCAGACATTGAACAACGAAAAAAACCTTGAAGGAGGAGATATGGAATGAACTATTGAAGGCTAGTTTAGCCAATGACAATACTACTTTTTGGCGTGTTATTAATTCACCTTCCCACTCCCTCCCAGACTCTCCATGTGCAGAGATACCGATCACTGAGGAAGCCTGGATAGCTTACTTTACTAATCTGTACTGCCCTAGTGAAGATACTGGTACTTCCATCACCAGTGCCCTGGCCCAAAATGGGCTCATGTGTTCTGTTAATGCACCTAAGCCCATTGGTCCTTTAAAGGCCGCCAGATATCCAGAGTTTTCCTTGGACGAAATTGTTTTGGCACTATAAGAAAGTAAGGGGGAAAAGCCCCAGAGCCCGACGGGATCCCTATTGATCTGTTTAAATCTAAGATCGAGCTCTGGGGCCCTATCCTCACTTTGCTTTTTAAAGCTTGCCAAGCCCAGGGCTTTTTAACTACCTGGCCCAAGTCGCTTATTGTCACGATTTTTAAGAAGGGTGACCGCAACAACCCAGCACATTACAAGCCCATTTCTCTTTTGGATTCTCTGGTTAAGGTTACTGGCCACATGCCTTTAGGACGCCTACAGCATTAGGCAGAAACAAACAATATCCTCTCTGACCTACAGTATGGGTTTAGGGCGGGCTGGGAACTGTAGAGCAGGCAATTAATTTAGATTTACTAATCGGTAAATATGTAAACATGAAAGGTGGCAATTTATTTTTAGTTTTTGTTGATTTATCCTCTGCGTTTGATTTGGTAGCGCACAATAAGTTATCGGCAATTATGTCCAATAAGGGTGTGTATGACACAATTGTGAACTTCCTTAGAGATCTGTATGCCCACGGCAGAGGCAGAGAACGTTACGACCTCAATGGAACGTGTACCGAGCCTTTTAAAATCGGAAGAGGGGTGCGTCAGGGGTGCGTAATAGCCCCCTTTTTATTTGACCTCTACATTAACAGCGTAGGGGAAACTTTGGCAAGTAAATGTGCGGATTTACCCCAGGTAGGACTCCGGCCTATACCAGCATTATTGTATGCCTACGATGCGGTGTTAATGGCCCGTACCCTCATTGCCCTGCAGCGCCTGGTGGATGAATTCACTCTGTCCATGCGAAACCTTGGGCTAAAAATCAACATAGGCAAAACCTTCATCATGAACATTGGGAAGAAGGCCACTTGTTGCCGTGACATTATTATTGAGCGTTCCACCATACTGTTTACATAGTCTTTTTCATATTTGGCCATTGTTTTTAATCAATCAGGGTATTGGCAAGGGGCAATTAAATCAAGGCGACTCCATTTCATGAAAACTACTATGCCACTTTTAAGTTTTGCCAGAAGGCTTGGCTGTAAGCATTAAAAGGAGATGATGACAATTTACAATGCTAAGTGCAGATCCTCTGCTATGTACGGGCTGAGCTATGGGGGCTTGAAAAGATTGATGCCTTACAGCTTGAAGAAAATATTTTTCTCAGGTCTCTCCTTGCTCTCCCAAAAAGCAGCCCAACGTATGTGTGTCATCATTCCAAACTAGGTGCCCCCTACATAGCAGACCTGATTAGAATTCAGCCAGTCCTGTTAGGGCATAAAATATGGTCATATGTACATACTACTTGTAATCAAGCCATAATCACCGATTTCCAAAAATCCCTAAATGTTTTTAATATCCAGTGGATTAAATATGTGCGCAACTTTTAAATAAATATTGGTCATCCTGAATACTTTACTTGCCCAGAGAGCGTGGCCAATGTACAGAGGAAAGCCTTAAAACTGAAATGTATTTCATTACTGGAAGAAATCAGAATAACATCAGAAATCTGTAAACCAACCGTCCTGAGGAATCAAATGATCCTGACTAGTTTTCACATGCAACCTAATATAGCCAACATCTATAATCCTTGTCATAGGTTTGTGCTTACCCGTATCTGGCTGGATATTTTCCATCACTTAATCAGCTTTCCTATTGTTAGCAACTGGTCACTTGACCTGGGGAATTGCACGTGTGATGACATTTCACCTCAGAACACCATGCATACCGTGCTTTTCTGTAAACACTTCTCAAGGCTGAGACAGAAATTCATTAAACTCTTGTTATTAGAGTTTGGTTTCAGACTTTGTCGCCCGGCATATATTTATCTGCAAACTTTACCAAATATTTTTACCTGTATAGTAATGTCAAGTTTTTTGTTGGCTGTCATCACCTATAGGAAGCAGCTGTAAATAGTTAACATATGATTGTGCTGTGATGTCAGTCTTTTTTTATTAAAAAAATGAGCTTTTTGCTTTTTATATGGAAGAATTTTGCACTTTTGTTAAACTGTATCTTGGTCTTTTTAAAGTTTATATTTTTATGGATGAAATATGTAGCTTTTATGATTCACTTTGTGACCTCGAATAAAGCTTACTGTGACTGACTATGACTACCGTCGTGATAGCATTGATTACAAACTGGATGAGGTCTATACGTGGGCTGAAGTTTGCAACCAACGGAAATGGCAAAGACCACAATATTCAGGTTCATCACAAGAAAGTGTAGTTTCTGATTCAGAGTTAGCTCAAAATCGTCCACAAGTCAGTAGGAACAAAGTGCCAATACGTCAGGAGGAGCTCAGGTTTCGAATTCAACTTTTTTATCCATCAGCCCAGTGGCAAATCATCAACCAGAAAAATCCGCACAAAAACTAGGAGGGGAAAAAGAACAAGAAACCGAGTCGGACAAGAGATCCCTTCGCAGCAAAACGAGAGCAACTTAGCAATCAATATTTCAAACGTTCAACTATCCAAGGCTCAAACTGCAGTTTTGAACAAAGGTACTTCATACGTAGCAATTTATCATAGCAATCTGGCAGAGACTGAAATATCTTTCTTTAAGTTCATCAGAATTCTCAAACTGAAGTATTTCTTTAGCACTTAGGAATCCTCAATGTCTCTTCAAGAAGAAGATGAAGTTAAAGAGTTTAAACCAAAAAGTTCATTTTGTTCACCGATTTCACATAAATCCATTGATACGTTCAAGCGATTCGTCAAAGTTGGGATCATGAAGATTGATTTTCGGAAACATATACAAGTGAATTTCACAGCAAAAGAATGGAGCACCTTGAAACAACTGGCAAATGACCAACGGTTGATCTTTCAAAAGGCCGATAAGGGAGGTCAACTCGGTGTGCTAGATACGGAATTTAATGAACAAAGCGTGATGCATCACATTTTAGATAGTGATACGTACACTAAACTTGATCAAGATCCCACTATAGCGTATCAAAACCTCCTGAACCTGATTCTAATGCGAGCCCTGGAGATGGGATTGATCAGCAACAACACTAAGAAATTCTTGTACACCGCATATCTGAGACGGCCAAAACTCTACATGCTACCTAAAATAAAAAAAACTTGCAGAAACCACCTTTTTGCCCAATAGTTTCAGCTTGTGGATCTTTGTCAGAACCTATAGGAAGGTACCTTGATTACTTTTTACAGCCTATCGTACAACAAGAGAAATACAGTAAGGACACTACATCTCTTTAAAATTTATTGCAAGAACTTGACTTGCATGTAATTAAAAAATTGATATCTATGTACTGTCAATGTTACTGCCCTCTACACCTCAATTCCACACGCTGAAGGACTGGATGCCATTGAATGGGCCCTACGAAAACATGATATCAAAGCAGAAAAAGTGTTGCTACAGGAACTTCTGCAGTTCACATTATATCATAGCTACTTTGAAAGGCAGGGGGAGTTTTACGCCCAGAACAACGGATCTCCAATGGGCTTTGCTGGAGTCCCTTGGTACTCCAACATTTTTATGGCTAAATTGTAATCTGGCAAAACCAAAGGGAATGATGGACAGAGTGTTGAACACTGCAAGCACTCACCCCCAGTCAACTGATATTGTTTAATCCATCATCATTCTTTAGCTCACTCCCTCACCCCAGTTCAGACATGGCCATATCCAAATCATTGAACATTGCAAGCACTTACCCCCAGTCAACTGATCTGGGTTTAATCCATCATCATTCTTTAGCTCACTCCGCCACCCCAGTTCAGACATGGGCATATGCAAATCGGACTGACCCTGTGTCTCATGGGAACAGTCCAGCCTGAACTGCCAAGCCATGTCTTCCCTGGACTGGAAACAAGCATCCTGGGACCGGTTTCTGGCTAATCAGCCGTAATCAGCAAAGCTAGTTTAAATCCAGTGGCAAAGTGAGCAAGGAACTCGCGTCACGGCACAGGGTCAGACTGATTTGCATATGGCCATGTCTGAACTGGGGTGGTGGAGTGAGCTAAAGAATGATGATGGATTAAATCCAGATCAGATGACTGGGGGTGAGTGCTTGCAATGTTCAACAATCCTTCCATCAATCCCCTTTGGTTTTGCTTTAGTCGCTCTAAGTTGGCAGGGTATGCCCAGTCGTGGGTCCCTTGCCCTCTTTGCTACTGGATTCAAGCCAGCCTGGCTGATGACAGCTGATTATCCAGAAACCGAACCCAGGAGGCTTGTTTCCGGTCCAGGGAAGACATTGAATGGCGGTTCGGGTTGGACTGTTCCCATGAGGCACAGGGTCAGACTGATTTGCATACGGCCATGTCTGAACTGGGGTGGCAGAGTGAGCTAAAGAATGATGATGGATTAAACCCAGATCAGTTGAATGGGGGTGAGTACTTGCAATGGTCAACACTCCTTCCGACCTCCCCTTTGGTTTTGCTTTATTCGTCCTAAGCTGGCAGGGTACGCCCAGACGTGGGTCCCTTGCTCACTTTGCCACTGGAATCAAGCAAGCCTGGCTGATGATGGCTGATTACTCAGAAATTGGTCCCAGGATGCTTGTTTCCGGTCTAGGAAAGACATGGCTTGGCAGTTCGGGCTGGACTGTTCCGATGAGGCACAGGGTCAGACTGATTTGCAAATGGCCATGTCTGAACTGGGGTGCCGGAGTGAGCTAAAGAATGATGATGGATTAAACCCAGATCAGTTGACTGGGGGTGAGTGCTTGCAATGTTCAACACTCCTTCCATCACCCCCTTTTGTTTTGCTTTAGTCGCCCTAAGTTGGCAGGGTATGCCCAGTCGTGGGTCCCTTGCCCTCTTTCCTACTGGATTCAAGCTAGCCTGGCTGATGATAGCTGATTATCCAGAAACTGGTCCCAGGAGGCTTGTTTCCGGTCCAGGGAAGACATTGATTGGCAGTTCGGGTTGGACTGTTCCCATGAGGCACAGGGTCAGACTGATTTGCATATGGCCATGTCTGAACTGGGGTGGCGGAGTGAGCTAAAGAATGATGATGGATTAAACCCAGATCAGTTGACTGGGGGTGAGTGCTTGCAATGGTCAACACTCCTTCCATCCTCCCCTTTGGTTTTGCTTTGTTTGTCCTAAGCTGGCAGGGTATGCCCAGACGTGGGTCCCTTGCTCACTTTGCCACTGGAATCAAGCGAGCCTGGCTGATGACGGCTGATTACCCAGAAATTGGTCCCAGGATGCTTGTTTCCGGTCCAGGAAAGACATGGCTTGGCAGTTCGGGCTGGACTGTTCCGATGAGGCACAAGGACATAATGATTTGCATATGGCCATGTCTGAACTGGGGTGGCGTAATGAGCTAAAGAATGATGATGGATTAAACCCACATTAGTTGACTGGGAGTGAGTGCTTGCAATGTTCAACACTCCTTCCATCATACCCTTTGGTTTGGCTTTGTTCGCCCTAAGTTGGGAAGGTATGCCCAGACGTGGGACCAGTGCTCTCTTTGCCACTGGATTCAAGCTAGCCTGGCTGATGACGGCTGATTAGCCAGAAACCGGTCCCAGGATGCTTGTTTTCGGTCCAAAGAAGCCATGGCTTGGCAGTTCGGGCTGGACTGTTCCCATGAGGCACAGGGTCAGACTGATTTGCAAATGGCCATGTCTGAACTGGGGTGCCGGAGTGAGCTAAAGAATGATGATAGATTAAACCCAGATCAGTTGACTGGGGGTGAGTGCATGCAATGTTCAACACTCCTTCCTTCATCCCCTTTGATTTTGCTAAATTGTAATCTGAACACATTCTCCATAATCAGGAATGGACTCAACATTGTGTTCTTTTCAAATGCTATATTGATGGCATTCTAATAATTTGGAAAGGAGATCTGAACCATTTGGAAAATAACATCAGTGCTCTTAACCATATCCATGATCGTATTAAATTGAAAAAAAAAAACAGCATAAACTTTCTGGACGTACTCATTCAAATTGATTCTGGCACCATAAGAACAAGTTTATTCATAAAACCTACTGGCAGGAACAATTCCATTCTGTTCGATTTGGGGGTCTCTAGGGGGCAGAGGTAGGTACCTTTGACCACATAGGGGCCTTTGCGTCTAGTCAGGATAAGGGGGTACACTCCTAAAATAACCCCTGCTCACCCCCTTGGTAGCTTGGCACGAGCAGGCTGGCTTATCTCAGAGGCAGTGTGTAAAGCATTTGTGAACACAAACAGTAACCCAGTGACAACACTACAGATGGACACCACACAAGTTGTAGTATTAAAATAAGTATTTTTATATAGACTTAACACAAGACCACAAAAACAAAAATACACAATACTGTACTTTAAAAATGGTAGAAATAGCTTAGTTCTCTTTAGATGGTAAATGCAACACTTTATACTCAATGTACCTTTGGATGCGTAACGTTATACAACAAAAGTGTTGCAGGGAAGGTGATGTGTCAGTTCCTTCCTAGCAAGAACAGTGATGCGTTGGTTCCCTGCTGCTGCGTAGGGGACAGTGAAAAGTCGGTTCTTCTCTGCTTGGGGAGGTGATGTGTCAGTTTCTTACTGCGCTTCCGTGGCGATGTGACCCACAACGCCATGATGCGATGAAGATCCGGTGCAATGAAACAAAATGGCATCTTCTTCCTGATGTGACAACGATGCGTGCATGCCCGACAGCCGTGCGTCGACTCAACAATTCTTCTGAGCCACGACAGGCCCTGCTACATGCTTCTCCGGTGATGCGAAGGCATCTGCTGCCACGGCTCTCTCTTCTCCAGTGATGCGAGGAGCTTCAGTGATGCCATACGACGGCGGCGACACCCTTCTCCAGTGATGCAATGACATCGGCTACGGCGGCAACACGCTTCTCCGGTGATGCGACAGCGGCAACGGCGACACCATTCCCCAGTGATGCAACAACAGCGGCTGCGGCGGTGTCATGCTTCTTCTTTATGAGTCGCACTTCCAGCTCCTTGCGACACGCAGTCCCTCAGAAGGCCCAGCACAACAGCAGGCACTTCAATAGAACTCAGGGGAGCTGGTTGGTGAAGTCTGTTGTCCCTGAGACTTCAGCAGGAGGCAAGTTCAATTTTCAAGCCCTTTGAGATCCTTTACAAGTTGATGAAAGTAGCACAAAGTTCCTTTCGCCTTTCTTTGGCAGTCAGGCAACCACTGCAGGCCAATCCCCCAAACAGTACGCAGCTTAGGGATAGTCTCCTCCTTCAGTTTCTCTCTGGTTCCTCTCCTCAGCAAAGGTTCTTCTTGCTTACCAGAAGTGATCTAAAGTTCTGGGGTCTGGGTCCTCATATTTATACTAGCAAATCCTTTGTCCTCTGAAGGCAGAAGGTCCTGTACCCAGTCAAAACCAGTTCTGCGCAGTCCTGGAGCACTTGCACTGTGACAGTGAACAGCAGAGGCACAGTTCCCAAAGCATCTATAACCAGCAAAAACGCATAAGGCAACTACAAAAATTGGAAGGGAGACCCACTCCAATGGTGCCAGGTCTAACACCTTCACTCTGACAGCTTTCACCAAACTGCGCTAAAAGAACATTTGCCATATTTTCAATTCATTCGATTAAAAAGAAGCACATCTGGTCCTGAAGAAACCAAGGTTATCACACACAAATTCATGGATACATTTAAAAAACAAGGATATCCCAAACACATCCTGGAAAAGGCCAATCAAAGGATTGCAACCGTTGACTGAGCAAGTTTATTGCGTCATACTATTCCTAAACAATCTAACCCCCTGGTCTGTGTCTTGAAATGTTCTACACAAGCTGATGTGATCAAATCTATAATTATGAAGCATTGGGTAATCATTCACACAGAACCAGATTTAAACTCTTTATTTCCTTAACGACCTACTTTCGCAATACAGCGATCCGACAACCTAAAAGAACTACTTTCAACAGAGACTGTGGTTACAACTAAAACATTTAAAGGCATGCAAAAATGCATGAACTGTGTGCATTGTAATAGTGTTATGGTTGGTGACCGATTTATTCATCCCACTAAGGGCAATACAATCAAATTAAGACATTCAAGTACTTGTGACACTGCCAATGTCATTTACACATTAAAATGCCCCTGTGGGAAAATTTATGTGGGACGAACGGAAAGGAAAGTTAAACTGCGTATAGGAGATCATAAAAGCAACATACGCAATAAAAATGAGAGATCTACTGTTGCGACCCATTGGATGAAAGCTAGGCATAACATAGCTCAACTGCGCTTCACTATACTAGAGGCGCATGAACCAAAACATGCTACACCACGCCATTTAACGTCGGTCCGGAGTGAAGATACACGAGAGAGCAATCCAGTAAGATTGTGAGCACTTCATATTTTTCGCACATTTGAACCACTACAAGCACGTAGCGTCACAACAAGGCGGTTGGATTCTGGTTTCGAGTCTGGTGTATGTTTGTGTACTCTATACAGCTACGGCATGCTGTTTAAACATCATTACTCGCAGTTCAACGCAGCTGCCTCCCCCGGTTTAACTGATATCACGATGCACCAACCTTAATCATATGATCACCACGTTTCTTTCTTTTTAATGCTCACTGTACGGTCGGGCCCTAGGCCCTCATGCTGGAAATAACTGGACAACAGAACACACTGGATACATGGTGCAACTGGCCCAGAGCACGTGGGCTCGGCCTCTTTTGTTGAAGCTGTGTCACCTGACCAGCGACATCAGTGGTGGGTGGGTGTTCGGTGTAATTACAGGGTTAGCACTAGAATGCTAACTGACTCTGGGCACTACACTCGCCACTGAAACGGAAACACAACGCATGTTTTTATTATTTCATGCACAGATTTTAATCATATGAAATACCACTGTTCTTTCTTTCTATTTAATGCTCACCATTGAAACGGAAACACAACGCATGTTTTCATTATTTCATGCACCGATTTTAATTATATGAAATACCACGGTTCTTTCTTTCTTTTTAATGCTCACCATTGAAACGGAAACACAACGCATGTTTTCATCATTTTCTTTAAGTTGCCGCACCTTTCACAGCTCGCTGGATTTCAGATTCGGTTTTGTTTATTACATTTTACTGGCAAGAACGGTCTCAGGTTTCTTTAGATGTGGCACATTAACCCTCGACTTGGTCCTGTATGAAGCATACGGTTTTGCTTTAGTCGTTATACAATTGTGAGCTTATATTGTATTTAAATGGACTGTAAGATGAACCGCTTTCTGTTTTCTTTGTATTTGTTGCATTTCAATGAATGACCCCTGACGAAGGGTCACTTTTTTGACCCGAAATGTATTGGGTTTTGGAAAATATAATGTAGTAGAATACTCTATGGATACAAATCTGGATGATTACATGTGATGAATCTGCATGTTGTTTAACGCATTTGAAAGACCAATAAATCATTCAACCTATGGATTAAACTCGCCTGAAAGAGTTGATATTTGGAAACTGTGAATCTGAACTAGCAGATAATATTTACATGTTAACGAAATTGTGCTACCACTAGCAAGAAGGGGCGTCCCTCTTGCACACTTGCCAAGTTGTGATGCAGGACAACAGTGATGTAGAACACATACGACATACAGCGGAGATTAAAGGCACATTTAATGAGCATGAGCATTCAGGTACATTATTCTTGAGTTTACCTACCATGGCCCTGCAACTTTCCAGTGTATGGTCCCTGACCAGATGTCACAGCCAACCTTGTAGCAGATGTCAATGAGGGTACTGGAATCTGGGACGACATCATTGGTCCTACAATGATAAGTGTGTTTGCAACTTTACATTTCAGCTGCCACATGAGATGCACTCAATTTCAGGCACAAAGGATGAGCACAAGCAGTGTGGGCACTACTGTTGCAGAAGTGTGTGGCACTAAATAACTTGAGTGATTCCACATTCAACTTATAATGGCCCGACTGCCTAGAAGTGATGTCTATCCAATTTACACCACAAAATTCCTAAATTCCTAAAGTAAGGTCCACTATCGTGTTTTGTTTAGAGCCAAAAAACATGCCATCTGATGTTAACAAATATAACCAGCTGGGTTGACTGGACAGTTTCATGTATTGAGAAAACATTATAATTTGGACACTGGACGCATTCTCAATACTCCTGACAATTGTTTCTCACTTCTTAATCATCACTGTTATATTTGTTGACAGTGGATTTCTAGATTTTGTCTACAAAAACAATTACTATATAGTGGAGACTTGTTGTGGCAGTCGATTCCAGGATTGAGTTCACAGTTCTGGAACTGTTGATGGAATACATGTAATGTTCCCAAATCACAAAGGCATGATGAGCCTAGATATCTTATTTTTTGTCTTTCTGTCAGGAAGTCACCGAGCAAAATGAGGAGAAAAAGGGGAGAACCGAAGAGGAGTGTATGCCACCTTATCTCTTTCCCCTCCTTTACTTACAGCCTGTATGGAGTGGACTACAAACCGCTGAGGACACAACAGAAGGAAAAATAAGCTATGGACCCTTTAAGGCAGACACCACGACTGCTCACGGAGGAGATCACGTGAGGAGGGGGGAGGCTCTTCAAGAGGATGCGGAAGGACAAGAAGGAGGAAAAGAGACGACGTGAGAGACGCCGACAGGTTCCAAACGGGATACGGAGCCGACAACAGTAACGGAGGAAACCCTGAAGAGGAGCGCAGAGATCTGCGAAGGAGCAACCGCGGCAGACGGAGTCCAATCACCACAAAGACAAAGCGCAGAAACCCGCCACGATCCTGGAGGGTCATGGCTTACTCAGGTGCGTGGGCATTTGCGGGACTATTGGAGGCGAGGGGGAGTGAACAGGAGAGACGGGGAGGGCAACAAAGGAACGCGCTAACCACCAGAAGTGACTGAGCATTACGTTGTGTATGCGAGCCTGGAGTGTGCACCAAATGTATTTCTTTTTCCTGTAAGCCCTCATCACCGCTCCCTTCCCCCTCACTTTTTGCAATTGGGTCTTTCCCCTTTGTTCCTTCTCCTTGAGAAACACCAATTTTGTTTTCTTTTAATGTTGGTGTTTCCATACGCCCTACCCCATATGAAATAGATTATATTATCGGGGGATTCACCACAATCCATTTCTTTTCCGAGGGAAACGACTGGCTTGAAGTATTGCAAGTTCAAGGAAGTACCCAAGAAGACTCTACAACAGTGGCGGTTTTACCATTTGGGCAGAGGGTCGTTGCCCCACTAATAATTATCTGGCAATTTATTCGAGCAGCGTGTTAATAAAAGTTTTATAAATTAACGCGCCGCTCGAATAAATTGCCCGATAATTTTTGCCCTGCGGCCGTGGTGTCAAGCTTCACTCACAAGTTCACAACAGTATGGGTGTCTGACACTGGGTGGCGCTGGAGTGCCGGCACAGTGCGCACTGCGCATGTGGTGTTTGCCCGGCTGCCTTTCTGCAGCTAGCAAACTCAGTGCATTTTGGAAAGCAAGCACCGCTGAGTACGGGGTTTGGCTATGCACACAGACCCCAGTGCTTGTAAAATGAGCGGCGTTTTTTTAATGCTCAGTCCAATCCTGATGCTGCTCTCTTTAGAGAGCAGCTCTCCTCTAAAGAGAGCAGCGTCAGGATTGGCTAATGTAGTACTCCAGTCTCCACTGTATCAGTACTATGTTCTGTTCTTTACTTGTTCCCAGTCTAGTGTGGGGGTGGGAGCATCTAACGTGGTTGGCAAGCAATGCCCAATCACTGTAGCGGCTTAGTGTTAAGCCATTCAGTGATTGGACATTTCTTAGTTGCTGGGCAAATCGGGCCGGCCCACGGGCAGTCACCCTTCCTCCTCGAGGTCAACTCGTGAGTCGTGAGTCGTGCGCATGAGGGACTGTCTGAGGCCTCACCTAGTCGTCTGAGTCTCTTCTCTGTCATCACCCGCCACCTGCACTTGAATTAAAAATAAATTGGAGCGTTGTTGGACGGGGACTTGTGAATTTCCCAACAGACCTGCAGGTATGGGTATAATGGTGGAAAACATAAAAGTTAAGTTGATGACATGAGGGTCGGGCCAAACATGCAACTATCTATGGCATGCTCTGACCATTCACTATGGCAGTCCGAGGAAAGAGGTTGCTCCCTTTTTCACCGGTGTGCTTTGAGCTAGTCATCGAGTGTCACAGCCTCAGTGTACCCAAGGCTTGGCTTGTGACGCATGGGGCGTCTGGACACCAAAGTGTCTGACTGGATCATGACTCATGGGGAACTGCAATGAGGGCCCGGCTCCGGTCCCACCGGCTGCAGGTCCCAACTGGGAATTGTGCTGGCACTTGTGGTCAAAGAAGAAGGGGGTAACTGTAAAATTAGTTTATACCGTCCGTTGATTGATGCTATTGAAACCGTGTAAAACCAGCGCTTTTCGAGTTTTTTTTAAAGTCTAGGTTTTAGTTGAAAAGCCTGTTGGCACGCTGCACCATAGAAGCGCATGCGTTTCTCATAATAAAGCCCTGTTGGATGTGGTGGAGTATACTACTCAGAACAGAACAAAAAGAGTGAAACCGCTGGTTGACTATATGGAAGAGGCCTAGTTTGCTGCTTGCTGGATCTAAGGACTGAATGTGATTTTTTAACCCATGCGCGCTAGCGGGTTTTTCCGCTGCGCGCTGAAAATTCAAAAAACCCGCGTTACGTGACAAAGCCAGCTCGTCATGCGCGTAGCGCAGGTAACGCCCATGACGAGCTGGCTTTGTCATCCGCATCGAAGGGGTTAAAGTGCCATAAGAGCTGGCCTACTTTTGCCTCGTGGACAGAAAAGACATAAAAGCTCTTTTGTTCAAGACCATTTCTTCTCCCTGTGCCGTGTGTGCTAGGCGCATTCTATCATTCTTTTGGAAGCCTGACAGCTTGAGGTATTGTCGGGGTAGAAAGAGCTCTACTACTGCAGAATGCCTATTTGACCCTAGGGCCTGGAATGGGCAGGTAAAATCTTTGATGGAAGCAGTTTGAACACTACTTCCACGTACTGTGCGCTGGTGTCCTTGGGGCCCACCTTATAATAAAGATATAATCAAACTCCTATCTGGAAGAACAGTTTGCACAGTTAGCGTGGAGGATAAAGCACACTGCCAGTGCAGACTACTTGCCTATTCCGGGAGGTAAGATGAAATTCCCTGACGGTGGTCATAGACAGAGCAAATAGCATGTCATTTTCAGTTTCCTGTTGACTGAAACGAGAAAAATCGCGATGGCGAGTACTTTCGCGATATCACTTCTTATGAGACAAATTGCTGTACTTCAACGTTACATATTGGCCACTAAAATGAAATGTGATAAACGCAGGAAATAGGGTAAAGCATCATAACGCAACCGCACGTCAAAATGGGCCTGCACGTGACACAGACAGGATACCACCGAAGCTTTCCCTGAAATCCCTACCTCACTTCATGTGCTTAAACGGTTTCCTTTCAGTGGATCGGGCCCCCATAAATTAAATCAAAACCTGATTGTTTACTGAGAGAGCATAACTAACAGGCAAGCTTTATCTTTCAGCAAGAGCACGGAATGGACTAAAAGGGGTGGACATTGCTACTGAGTGGCTGTGCTCATGCAGAACTCTTTTGATGGCTTTATTTTTATAAATGTGCTCGAGTACCTAGTAATTCTATCAGAATCATGACTTCCTGGTTGTTTTCAGAAGTTGGATAATCAGTATGTCGCTCTATGATGCGCCAAACACAGAGCATTGATTTCCATGATTGTTTGGGTTGTTTTGAGAGCATTGTAGGATGTAAGACGAATTTGACTGCTTACGCTAGGGATCCTATTGCACTTGAAAAAACAAAACTACAGCAGACTGGATTCAAATTATTTAAAAAATAACCACAATCCGGGTATGCCTGTCGATTTCAATATTTCCCACCTCGACATGGCTCTCTTCTCATGGTTGTTATTTTTTTGCTTTTTGGTTATACCAAAGCCAGCTGCGGAGTCAAAGGACAAATGAATACGTTGATGTCTCGGTCGATAACTGATGGGTATTTTTCGCACCCAGAAAGTTTCCTGTTGACCTTTTGTCACACTTTTTTTTCACATATATTTTTTTAAAATATGTGTTTCTATTCAACATTCTACTTATGTCAGATACATAGTTAGTCGACAGTCTGTTTTCTCCTGACCCACAGCTACTCTGCGTTTTGCTGAAATTGTCTTGTTTGGGGGTTGTAGCTGTGTTAGGTCGGTAAATATCCCCTTGGACCCTGCCATCACCGTTTTTGTTTATTTTATTTACAAGATGAAATGAGCCCACTGCTTTGGGTCATAGAGGAGTAGGTCTCCAGGGAGGCAATTGGGACCCGCCGCCTTCCCCGGAGCTATACTCGCTATGGCTATGGATACCTCATTGATCACAAAGGGTTCAGCTGGTGTAGGGCCCTCAGGTGTAAATGGGGGCGACTCACTCTGCGGGGACGGGGTGCCTACATCGCCACAATACAGGTTAAGAAAGTGGTCATGCCACTGATGCCCTGTAATGTGGTTTGGGATCGGGTCAGCTCCCCTTCGGGTTGCTTTGTTAATTAGCTCCCAAAATAAGGTTGGGTCTTTTAATTGCGAGGCAGATTTGAGCTCCTACCAGTGTGATTCTTCCCAGTCATGCTTTGCTAGCTCTATGGCCCTTGAGTACTCTTTTCTGACTGATCTTACTGATAGGGAATCTTTTTTCCGTAGGGCTAGGGATAGTGCCTGTCTCTTTTCTCTGCATGTGGCCGTATACCAAAGGTTAGTAGATCTAGGTGGACATCCTTTCATCACCCTGCTCTCCTTAATAATAAAAAAACTTCCCAGCCTATCTATTGTGTTCTGGTAGAACTTAGAGAATGGAAAATCATATGATTTCTCATTGACATCAATGATCGGTTTGAGCTCTACAATCTTCTGGTCTATATAATCCTTTATGCTAAGCAATTTGTCTTCCTGATGTAAAACCTTGTGCCATTTAAGGCATTAATTACAGTTTGAAGGAACAACCTCTTTTGTTGACATTATCAGGGCCTTGATTAACTTGGCGAGAGAGGGTGCCCACTTGTTTTTAATTTGCATGCATAAAGGGTTATGGTCGCTATCCAGGGTATGTTTTACTTCCATATCCAGAAGGTCGCCCCATAGACGGGTATCCAACAAAATGTAATCTATCCGTGATGGACAGCTGATCCTATTATATGTGTTGGTCCCACTCGGATCAGAACGAGTCCTGCCATTTACTGCTCTTAAATTATGTTCTAGGGTTAGAGCATTGATTTGAATCGCCCTTTGTGTCCACTTCCTAATTGGCGCTATACTCAGAATGGGTATAGCCCATTTCGTGTCTTCCTCACTGATGCCCAAGAAATCCTTCCCACTCAGTGGTTCATATGTGCAGTTAAAATCCCCTGTCACAATGATATTTGCGAGGGGGGGAGTACAGGATAATTCAGGCTGTAGAGCTGTTAGGGTGGCTGAAGATTGGGCCCCCGGTGACCCTCTCGCATAAACATTAAATATCTCCACATTGGTACCATTGGGTAGCCCTCTAACCGTCAGATGTAGAATATCCTTAGAGGGTAGATTGTGCATGGTAATGGACCAGTTCAATGAGATGTTGACCCATATGTGGAGACCCCCAGATGGATGGCCTTTTCCTGAGCTTACGGCTGGGATAAAATAGGTAGTGTACCCTTATTTATGCAAGGGGACCATACTCCAAGTCTCCTGAAACAGGCAGACGTCATACTTGCCAAATAATTAATTCCACTCCTGGAGGGACAATTTTTTCTGAAGGCCCACTATATTCCAGGAGAGGAAGTGTATCACCCTTGTATTAGTTCCTGCGGTCCTGTCTTCAACACACCCGGCCCAGTCAACATTGGATCTTTCTAACGCTGAGTTGTTTTGAAATAAGTCAGTCCCTCCACTTTTCCCTCCCAATGGACCAATTCAAGAGTACGGTTGCTGGGGCTCATCTAGTCAATCCACTGTGTTGAGTCCAGACCCTCCACCCATCCTGACCGATGACCAGAGCGGAAAGCGTCTGATTTGAATAGCAGAGTACTCAGGGGGTGAAGTGCTAAACTCTAGGGCCAGTAAGTTCTCCGCAATTGCTGCATTAGTTAGCTGCAACTCAATGCAGTCTGAGAGTTGGCCGAAGAAATCCTCTTCACCCTTATGATGTCTTCCCGTATAATTGACCTACAGCCCCTTACATGGCGTAGCCAGTGAATCGCTTTGTTATGAAGAGATTCACTGCTTTCGTAGCCTTGAGTATTTGTGTGCTTAGGGACCTTGGTCATATAAACTGTTGGAAGGATGTTCCCTGAGGAGATGCTACTCCCTTGCATACTCAGTCTAGCCTGACTACTCTGGCCATCCTTTGATGAAGGAAAGCATCGGTAGCCTGCTTTACTAGAGGATTGGCCTGGGGATTTACCTATGGCTCCCCGATCTGTGACGGTCTCGGCATAAGACCTATTAGTGCCGGATGGAATAGGCATACCCGAAGGGCCCTTGGCTCGATTGCCTATCACTACAGGGGTCCTAGCCCCGTCCCCCAAGGTGCTTCGTGTCGGTGCCCTAGTTGCTATATTTGTTGGGATAGATGGTGGGAGCGAAACAGGTGTAACAGGGGGGAGGTCAACTCTACGAGTTAGCTCCTTAACCATCGCTCTCAAGGATGCCAATTCCCTTTCCAGATGTTCAACTTTCTGTAATAACCCCTTGTTTGTAGGACCACAATTAGAGCAGGATGTTACATTAGACAAAGGCTCTATTATTGTGTGTTTGCTCACTGGGTCTGCTAAAATACCCTCGGTAATTTGTTCTAATACAGCAAACCTATTTGAGCAGGGAAGATGTATATTAATTTCACTGTCTTGTAAAGCCCCTTGGATCATGAAATCCGCTATCGTATTTGGGGTTTCAGCTATCGAAATTGCCTCTGTGGCCTCAACTAGGGGGCTATGAATTTCACAGATAGAAAGCTTTTGGGCTGACTTCTAGCTCAACCAAATCTTATGGTCTGCGTAATAGTATAACCATTCTCGATCCTGTCTTAGATTTACTTCTTGATAAGTCAATATTTACAATCACATGTACATCAAGGTGGAAAATATTCTTGATTAGACTGATCAATGCATGTAAGTAATACCTCACACTTCAGGAAAACCCTTAGCGCTCACAGTCTATATTTACAATCACATGTACATCAAGATAGAAAAACAAATGTTTATCCATTATCTCTTATAATCGGTACAGGCATGTAAAGACATGAAAAAAATTCTACAAAGTCATGGATAAATGTAACTGAAATCAACCATTAACATTTAGACAAGCTAAGGTGTGCCATTCTGTAGCTGAATTCAAACCATGTTTGACACTGTTGGCTGGACACATCCAGCGATTCTCTTTTAATGTAAGAATGTTATCAACATTACTCTGTCTAATCGTTGGTTTTACCACCTCTAACACCCACCATGCCATCTCCTTCTCTGTGTGTTTGAGTTGACTAAAATGCTCAACTAAAGGGGCATTTTGGACCTTGCATCTGATCCTTGACTGATGTTGGAGGATTCGTTTTTTAATCATTTGTGTAGTTTTGCCTATATATATTAGTCCGCATGGACATTGAATACAGTACACCACGTTAGTAGTGTTACAATTGGAAAAATGTTTTATGATGTTGCTGTGACCATTCAGGTCAAACGTTTTCTTGTTGCAAGTCGTGGAACATGCAGCACAGTTATTGCATTTATAATGACCTGTAACTGGCAAAAGTTGTCTCATGTTGTCAACATTTGTTTCTTGAAACTGATATGCATGGACGAGACAGTCTTTTAAGTTCATGCCTCTTTTAAAAGAGAAAAGTGGTTTCTCTACCAGCTCAGGTAATCCTGCTAGAAGTGTCCAGTGTTTAGTAATTATATTCTTTATCTGGTTTGTGACTGTGCCAAACGTAGTGACACAGACTAAATGCGGTTGGGTAGACTTATTTTTAACCTTACGTAAGGCCTCGCAGTTGTTATAGCAGGCTCTCTTTAGTGACCTCTTAAGGAGTTTATTGGGATAACCTTGTGCATGTAGTTTGACTTTAAGTTTCTTGGCTTCGTGGAAGTAATTTTCCTTCCTTGAACAATTCCTCCGCAACTGGAGAATTTGTCCAAAGGGAAGTCCATCTCTTAATGCTTATGGATGGTGACTGTTATATTTTAAGAGCGTGTTTCTCGCCGTTGGTTTAGTAAATAAGGTGGTTATAGAGTTTTATCATCACCAACTCTTATCGATATATCCCAAAAATTCATCTTTTGGTTGTCACTTTCTAGTGTGAAATTCAGATTGGTGTTCCTTGTATTCAACCACTCGTGAAATTCAGAGAGCAACTCCCTGCTCCCTTTTCAAGTTAAGAAAATGTCGTCTATATACCTTAGCCAAAAAGAAAATGTTGGCTTAAAAAGGATTTAATGGACTATAGACAAAAGATTGTTCAAAGTTTGAAACATAGATATTTGCCACATCAGGGGCATACAATGCCCCCATTGCAATGCCCTTTCGTTGCTGAAGCTCTCACACAGAGAGATTCGAATCCACTCTAGTATAAACTCAGTGGGAACAGTTTGAGGTGCGGGACGATTGTTCAATAGTTGTTCTATGATGCCTAGGACTTCTGATTGAGGAATGTTAGTGTAGAGAGACTCATTGTCCATAGATACTAAGAGCTCACATCCTGGATCAAAGCTATGATGTCCCACAACATTAATGACTGCTGTGGTGTCTCTTATATAGGTACCAGACCCAGTGGCAAAAGGTCTAATGAAGAAATCTGTATACTGTGCCAACGGTTTCAGTATGGAGTTGCAGCCTGATACAATTGGCCTACCTAGTGGAACTGTGGCATTCTTGTGTATCTTTGGTAAGATGTAAATAACGGGCACTGTCGAGGACTTGTTTATTAAAAAAATCAGCTTCTTTGGCACTAAGCCAACCACCTTCAAAGCCCTCTCGGCTGAGTCTAGCAATAGATTTTTCCAGTCGACCATATTGGCCATGGTTGCCCATAACTTATTGTGAACTACCAAATCAAAAGCAGAAGATAAATCTACAAAAACTAATAACATATTGCCACCTTTCATATGCACATATTTGTCAATTAATAAATCTAGATTAATGGCCTGCTCTACAGTTCCCAGCCCAGCCCTAAACCCGTACTGTAGGTCCGAGAGAATCTTATTTGTTTCGGCCCAGTCTTGAAGTCGTCCTAAAAGCATGCACCCAGCCACCTTAACCAGGCAGTCCAAAAGAGAGATGGGCCTGTATTGTGCTGCGTTGTTACGGTCACCCTTCTTGAATATGGGGACAATAAGCGACTCAGGCCAGGTGGATAAAAAACCCTGTTCTTGGAAGGCTTTGAAAAGCAAAGTAAGGATGGAGCCTCAGGGCCAATATTAAATTTAAACAGATCAATAGGGATGCCGTTGGGCCTTGGGGCTTTAACCCCCTTACTTGCTTTCAGCGCCAGGACAACTTCATCCAAGGAAATTTTGGATATCTTGAAACCTTTAAAGGACCAGTGAAATTGGATGCGTTGGTAAGAAGAGCGGGCCCAGTATGAGCCGAAGCAATGTGGGGGGGGGATTACAATATCTTCCTTGGGGGAATACAGGTTAGTAAAATGTGCTATCCAAGCAGCCTCTGTGATGGCCATGTCTGCATGGGGAGAGTCTGTGAAGTTATGGGAAGGAGACTTGATGACGCGCCAAAATGTGGTATTGTCATTGGATAGACTAGCCTCAAGTAAAATGTTCCACGTTTCCTCCTTCAGGTTTCTTTTCCATTCTTTAATGGCTGCTTTATACACTAGTCTACACTCCCGGACTTTACTTACAGATCTAGGTTGTTGAGCTAAGGCTAGTTTCAAATGTCTGTGAGTTTTTGTACACGCTAAATCGAACCAGCCACACACACCCACCTTTGCTATTTTCTGTTTTACATAAAGCCCCTCACCAATGCCCATTTTTAGATGATTGAATGCTAGAATAAATGTGTGCGCCTCTATAGTTTCATCTAAGCATACTTCAAAAGCCTCCCTCTCTTTTCGAATCAGTTTTGCTAGAAAGTTAGATGGATCCACCAGGGACCATCTCAACGCATACTCATTACGACAGGAAATCACAATTTCCTCTGGTGCAGTGACTTTTGGTGCACCTTGTGGCTGTCCAGCAAGGTCAAAATTCAAGGCGACACTTTGGGGGAAATGATCGCTAAGCACTATGTCATAAACAATAAACTCTAAGACAAGTGATGAGTAACGCTGGGGGAACAGAAGGAAGTCTATCACGCTGTTGTCCCCCCTACCATTTTAAGTATACCTCACTATAACAGATATACAGATGAATTTATTACAAAACCCCAGATTATGTTTAATAATTAAGTCATTTAGAGATTCCCCGTACTCCGAATGGATAAAATGGATAGTCTCACAGTTATCAGGAGATGTCATACCACACACCTTATCGGATGACACAGGGCATGTACGTATGTTGAAGTCTCCGACACATAAGATAATTGGATTACTACAATTAACGGGAAAATGCTTCTCTAGTTCACGATCTAGTTGGTGGAGAGCTGTAATAATAACCGATGTACACGCTTTATTATAAAAATTGACAACGGACAGAGTTATATGTGCAGAGATTTGAAGAGACACAATTTGATCAAATACTCTTGTTACAATCACTATAGTATTTAGAGGAGCCAACATGTTTGAGATATAAATACACAGGCCCCCTTTGGGTCTCCCGTGCTTGGACTCAATCGCTGGACTGTGAAATGTTTTATAACTATTTAAATGGACTGGCACCACTGCCCGAAGTGTCCTGTAAGCAAAGAATGTTAAATTTGGAAGTGAAGTCAACCTATTCATTCATAATATATTTATGGCGTAAACCAGCAACGTTTCAATAAAGCACATTAAGGGCCGTAGCTGCTAACCACAGAGGAAGTGGGTAATCCACAAGACCACGCCCAGAAATATCTAAAGGCGGAGACTTTAGGGTCACAAAACCACTCTGATTCTCCCTATTTACTTTCTTGGTTTTCTTTAGTCAATCCATACGTTTAATGTAGAAAGACAATCAAACCTGCTATGGGTTTAATTGGACGTTGGTACTCTAGCCAATTCCCCTGATAATGTAGGCCTACTTCCTGAGGCAGCGGTTGGAAGGGGGCAGGAGGTTGATAAAAGAAGCCAAGAGGTAAAACCATAATCTGCTTTAGGGTGGGAGTTGGGAGACTGGCTCTCTCAAAAATAGGTTTCACCACATTGGATGAAGTGAATGAAAGCATGACACAGTCACCCTCCAACGTTTTGCTTGCTGTTCCTGTGAGAAGTTGGCCTGATATATGATGCTCACTAATTCTAGTGATCACCTTGTATCAGTCCAAACAACCCATATGGTGATTGGTTGTAAGTCAACCTTTTAGACCAGCTATCCTTATGGTAGCATGGACAAAGCAGTCTTAGGCTAAACTCTTTTGGCATGTGAAGCCAGCTGTTTTACCACATATAACCCCTTGAATACCAAATGAAAGGACACCACACAGGTAGTTATGAAAATAAACAAGATATTTACTAACTAACATACACCTCTGAACTCTTTATGAGATCAGAGGGCTAAGCACATGACAAGACTCTTAAGAAAAATACGTTAAGTTGCACAAATTACAATGGTGCCCTGGGGGCACAACAAACCATATACTAAGTAAATGGTATAAGGAAATTGATAGAGGGAATGGATCTGTCCAGAGGCTGTAGGATCGCTGGGACTACACTATCCTAACCTGAGGTAAGTAATAGGAGGCCCACGGGACGCGTGTGCAGAGTGTAAACTCACACGCGAGATGCGTAACAAAGTCAATGGCCAGTACAAATTACGAAAAGGTAAGTATTAGACAGTTCCGACTAGCTAGGACTAAAACGACTGGAAATCTGGACACTAGGAGAGTCAATCTACCCTTGAGCACCGAAATGCTCTTGTTACCTCACCCACGGGCTGCGGGTGCATAGGTGTCAAAGTGTGTCGGGTTTCCGCGTTGAAGTCTATGGAGGCTGGAAGAAACGATGCTGCAGGAGGCCAGAATCCGCTAGGATTATAATGCACTTAAGAGTATATGGTATAGCGTTATCATGGAAACAGCTAAAGGACTTGGTTCCGAAAGCTGCAGACAGGCTCAGCTCATGCTAGAGCACCATCTCACATAATTTCAAGCACTCTGCCTCCAGGATTGTTAAGGCCTGCCATAGGAGTGACTTATAGGAGGATATGTGTCTATTTTAGGATTATATATAGGTATACTGTATCTAAAGCAAAGGGTGATTACACCACCTTGCCCCAGCTGATTGATCAGCCAGTTGTGTCAGATTTGGATGGCCAGCCAGGGGTGGCATAATACATGCTGCAGCCCCTGGTAGGCCTTGGGTTCACTTGTGCCCTGGGTACCTATGGTACACTGTACAAAGACTTACAAGAGTGACCCAATACCAATTGGTAAATGCACCTAAGGTACATGGAGTCCATTTTAACAGAGAGAGCAGGAAGCCTGGGGTCCTGAATAGCAGGATCCCAGGCCAACTAAGTTGAAAACCAGCAAAAAGTTGGGGGCAACCACAGTCAGATATGCACCTTCCTACAGTTCCCACCCATCTAACCCTCCTAATCATTTTTAAATCAGCAAAGAGTGACCCCCCAAGCCCTACCCTTGCGTTCAACCAATTTAAGGATTTGTTCCTAAGAGATTCCCATGATTCGTGTGCAGAATTAGAAACACCTGGGACGTTAGCTAAAATTACTACATAGGGTGTGGCTTCAGGTGGGAGCTCTAGAAAATCCTTTTTTGAAACTGTGAAAATACGCATAGAGTCAGTGGTTGTTTGGTCAGTGCGAGTTGGATTATGTAGGGCATTATATGGTATGGTGGGGCCGTTATTGGGCCCAAATCGAGATGATAAGGGTTGTGGAGGGAGATGGAGCCCCCCCTGTGACCGGTTGGTGCATAAGTCAGCGCTGATCATGTCCCCTATCCTGTCACCCACTATGTGATGTGGTCGATGTATGCCTTGCACGTTAGAAATAGAATTGATATGTGAAGAAGGTTGCTCACGAACACTATAATCTATACTTTGCTGGGGATGCTGATGGTTTGCTGGCATTGACTGATTGTTTACCCGCAAATCTAATTGGGAAAGGATGTTCTTCTCTATCTCTTTTAATTGTTCTGTCAGTAAACTAAATACGACCCTTACTGACTCAGATAAAGATTGAACTAAAGCAACCAGAGCTGCATAATATGCATGCTGCTGATATACCCCTGATTTCTTTGATTTTTGGTCAAAGTTTGCTTGTGGGTATTCTTAGCACAACACCAATGGAAAATTACATTTTTTAAATATTGAAATGATCGCAAATGTACTCATGATAGATGTTCCAACATCTGTTAGTTCATAAGATCTGATATCACTTCCTGTGAGGTCATGGGTTGTGATGTCACTTCCTGTGATACGACATGTGTTCACATGCTGCGATGTCACTTCCTGTGATGTCACACGCGGTGATGTCGCATTCATTCAGCCAAACTCGGTGAGCCCCGCCACTTCTCTTATTTAGAACTGGAGCCCTGTGGAGCACCCTGGACATAAATGATGCCCGGTAATAAATAGCTGGATTCAATGCTTCAAATGTTCTGAATTGCACAAAGTGATTACAGAAAGAGTTTTTTGATGAGAGGGTGGATACTACTTGGAATTTCTGGTAGACACAGGGACAGGACCCAATATCTGTAGTTGGCACTTCCCCTCAAGTGGTTACACCCTAGAGCCTCAAGGTTCAGCAATTCGATAGAGATATGGTAGAGGGTGGTTTTTGCCCAAAGGTTTGTTCATAGAATGCTGTAATAATGAAGTCCAAGTGACATTTGGTGATTTCTATGCTTATTTATTCAAAGTAGATCTAACATTCTTAGAAAATGCTCCAAAATTCTATTCTAAGAACGATTGATCAACTTTAAATAAATAAGCATAGAAATCACAGAATGTCGCTTGGACTTCATTATTACAAAATACTATGAACAAACCTTTGTGCACAAACCTCCCTCTACCTTATCTCTATCTGAATACAGAAAGTGTATCAAATGCGGATTTCAAGCCTTGCCTTCCCATGTAATTTCTGGACGGCCTACAGATTATACTGACGACCAGGGAAACTGGGATAGCTTTTTGCTAAATGTCAGATCACTCCCCAAGCACTGCATAGAACTGTGGGACACTATTTATAACACTCAACCCAAGATATGTTTCCTAACTGAAACATGGTTGAAACCTCACACTATCCCTACCATCACCCTAGGGATACCCATGGGATATAAAATCCTTCGCCTCGACCGCCCTGTGAAGGTGGGAGGTGGAATCGCTATTATATACAGAGACACCCTGAGTATTAGAGTCTTAGAACAGGTGATGCTCCCTACTATGGAAGTACTCATCTTTCATTTAAAAATCAACTCTAAAACACAGTGGAAAGGAGCCTTGGTTTACCGTCCACCCGGACCCAATGCTGGCTTTTCCCTTGCTCTCACTGAACTACTAGCCCCCTATTTGAAAGCTAAGGAAAACTTCCTTTTACTTGGAGATTTCAATTTTCATACTGACATTGCTGACCATCAGGATACCAATACATTTCTTTCTGACCTTGCTTTGCTAGGTTTACACCCTAGAAATAGTGGCCCCACTCATTCAGGTGGTCACACATTAGACCTGATCCTTACTACCCAACCTAATGTTCATTGCCATCCCCCTAAGCATATTAATTGGTCGGACCATAAACGTATTGACTTCTCCATACCACACCTATCCAACTCCACTAACCGCCCGGCTACCCACTCTATTAAACGTAGGCCATGGCACAAAATCACTCTTCCCAAACTTACTCAAATTTGGGAACAGCCTCCACTTACCAATCTCGATAACATTGACACTGCTCTCTCCATGTTCAACTCTACGCTGATAACAGCTATTGACTCTCTAGCTCCACAGAAAAATGCCAAAAAACCTACTATAGCGAAAAGGGAAACATGGTATACGGAAGCTCTCAAAAGTGAGAAGAAGAAATGCAGAAAAATGGAAAAATTGTGGAGACGTACAGGTAATAGGGAAGACAAGAGATGCTACCTGGAGGCTATGTCCTCCTACTACAAAAATGTCAAAAAAGCTAGGAAAATGAGCCTGGCCACTCAAATCGCAGAAGCAGGCAACTCTACTAGAGACTTATTTAAAATCATTCAAACTTTCACTAGTCCTGAAGTATGTGAAAGTCCAGACACCTTCACCCAAGAACTATGCGATGAAATATCTCAGTTCTTTGAGGAAAAAATTGAAGCAATATATAAAAAAATCACTACAGTCTCTGACACTCTGGGGACTGAGGCCCCTGAAAATGCTCCGCCACTGACTTCTGGTGAAACTCTTCTGGACATCCCTAAAATTACTACTAAGGACCTGACCACTCTCATTAACCAAACTAAATCTGGTTCTCCCTCTGATTTGATACCAGCTAAATTCATCCCTCCGCTAATCGAGATATTGGGTCCTCATATTCAGAACCTACTTAATTTGTCTTTTGCCAAAGGCCAACTTCCATCTGCCTGGAAGGAAGCGGTAGTGAACCCTATCCGCAAAAATTCCACCATGCCCTGGTCTACACTCTCCAACCTTCGCCCGATTTCTCTCCTTCCCTTCATCAGCAAACTGGCAGAGAAGCACGTCAACACCACCCTCTCCAGTTTCATCGAAGCGACAGGGGGCCTGGACCAATCCCAATCTGGATTCAGGCCAAACCACAGCACTGAATCAGCCCTCCTCTCTGTGACAGATCAGATCAAAATGTCACAAGATAGAGGGGGCTCTATGATTCTAGTGCTGTTGGACCTGTCTGCAGCCTTCGATACCGTGTCTCATAACACCCTATTGAACCGGTTGCAGGGAGTAAGAATCGGAGGCGTAGCACTATCTTGGTTGGAGAGTTTCCTCGCCGGGAGATCACAATCTACCAGCCTGGGCCCCTTTCGTTCCATCTCAAGGGGGCTCACGAAGGGGGTGCCACAGGGCTCATGCCTTAGCCCTACATTGTTCAATGTCTATGTGGCCCCCCTTGCTGAGATTGTGCGGAAATACGGGTTCATACCGGTCTCCTACGCTGATGACACTCAGCTCCTCTACCCTTTCAGCTCCCTTGACCCTAAAATCAAGGGGAATTTTGCTGAGGGTATGAGAGCGGTGTCACACTGGATGGCGAGGAACTGCCTCCAGTGTAATGTAACAAAGACTGAGGTCTTGCTCTTTGGCAAAGCAAATATCCTTTGGACCCCTGACTGGTGGCCACTCGACCATGGCCCAGTACCGGTACCCAAAACACACGTTAAAAATCTTGGAGTGAAGTTTGATCAAAAACTGACCATGAAAGAACACACCAACTACATCGCGGGTCTGTGTTTTCACACCATTGGTCTACTCAGGCGTGTCTTTCCTTTTCTTCCTGCCACATGCAGAAAGACACTTGTACAGGCCTTGGTAACCAGCCGCCTGGACTACTGTAACGGCCTGCTGACATTAGCCAGTACGGATGCAGTAGGCCGCTTACAGGTGGTCCAGAATACGGCAGCCAGATTGGTCATGGGTGCACCTGCCAGGACTCCTTCCAAGCCCTTGCTGAAAGAACTGCATTGGCTTCCCATACGACAGCGCATCCACTTTAAGATCTGTTGTACGGTACACAAATGTCTGTATGGAGCAAGCCCCAAATACCTAGCCCAGTCTCTTGAACTGTACCAGCCTAGCAGGTCCCTGCGCTCCTGCAACCAAGCCCTGTTAAAACCTCCCAATACAAAGAAGACTAGACAGGGTGACCGTGCTTTCTCCGCTGTTGGTCCTGCCCTTTGGAACAACCTTCCCATTAACCTAAGAACCACCATAAATCACTTGTCCTTCCGAAAGGCATTAAAAACCCTCCTTTTCCAAGAAGCATTTCCACCAACATAAACCTCAGGCTGCTCTACCTAATAACCTTCTTAGCTGGCAAAGCGCGGAGATACCCCTCCGGAATTGATTCCTGCGCTTTATAAGAAATTAAAATAAAATAAAATAAATAAATTGTCTCTCCACTGTTATTAGGGATAAGATATTTTGTAGTACATGATGAAAAAATATTATTGGATAACCACAATCAGACAAAATACAAAAAGATTGTAACAAAAAATGTACGATGCTCATTTTAATTTTAAAAAAGCATTAAAAATCTTTCAAAGGCTGCAGGCAAGAATTTTGTTGATCTTTATTGAGTACAGCAGTTAAACAGGGTTTCTTCATTGGAACAGAAAACCATCATGATACCGCTGTTCTTGACACCAACTGACACTCGAGAACCACTGCCTTCCATCATGACGTAAAGCAGGCGTGCAACGTCCATAGGGCTAAAATGGCTTCAGGCGGACCCTTCCGTTCCCCATCGTGCTTCTCAGACCGGGCTGCTGCAGCTCGAGCTGCTGTGGGGTCAGCTGGGCAGTGTCTGGAGACTTATCTCCGACACGCCTCAAGTTTTTCACAGGTCTCTAAAGACCATTTGCATATTTACATACCTTTGTAAACTGGTTACCGAGGCTTAGCTTTTTTTGTGGTTCCATTACCCCCTGGGCCCCCACTCTACCTATTCCTTACATTTGTATTTTACATTTACTGCCGTAGTGTGAGAATGCATTTCATTGAAAGGAATATAAAGTAGGGTTGCCAAAAGAAAAATGCCAACCATGTATTGTTTAAAGAACCTGCAAAGACCTCATCCTGACACTAAATAGGGTTATAAATAAAAAATGATGTATTCATTTGTAATGTGACTCTTTTGCCCTTGTTCCCTTTAATTATCAGTCATGGATCATTCAGGTAGCCCTAGAACACAATCAAAAGTGATTTCTATTTATATTTACTGTTCAAAGTATGCACAGATAAGTGCTGAAAATACAGCTTTACGTGATTGTTTATTTTTGTACCATCTGGGACATCCAAATAATGAGCTGGCAACCCTACTCATAAGACTAGAAGTTTTAGCACATTATTTATTTCCTCCACCCTCGATCCCTGATTAATGCCATAATAGCAATAGTTTAACATATCTGAAACACTACGCCACTGCCAATAACATGCTGAGTTACTTCAAGTGTCTGGGAATACACCCTACATTCAGACAATTCACTCCTCGTTCTCGCCCTTCACTTTCACACTCACCCTGCACTCACAGCAAACACAATGCACTCACACTGATTACCATGCACTCACACACTCACACCATTCACCCTCTCAGCCTGCACTCACACTGATCACTCTGCACTCACAATGCATTTGATGCATTTGTGCTGTTCACCCTGTACCTCGCCCTGCAGTCACACGAGCACACTACTCACCCTGCACTCATGTGACACTTCACTCACCTGTCCCCCTCACTAATCAATTTGCAATGCCACTCAAACAAGCCCATCAGTAACCATGCATTAATTCGTCCCACTCTGCACTTACATCCGCACCCAAATTCATTCGGTTACCTCACTCACCCTGTAGTCACTCCTCTTACCATACTCTCACACTGTTGCATCACTCACCGTACACTCACATGGGCACTCCTGCCACCCACACATTGCAGAGGGTTAATGTGCCTGCTACAAAGAACGTGTACCATGCTGATCACAGAACTCCGTGTGAATAAACTATGAGTAGCACTATAAAAAAATAAAATGCTTGTCAGAAAGGTGCTATAGAAAGATGAGGTGAATTGTTGGTGAGTGGTAGCGAGGGAATTCATGAATGAGGTAATGGGGGAGGGGCGCCAAAAAGACTGTTGTGACCAGTGCTAGGGCCAGCCCTGGTTGGGAGTGTTAGCCCCAACCGGAGTTGGGGTCTAGTTGCGCACCTGATGTAAACCGATTCCATACCTACATCCATCCCAAGCCACTATAGTGAAATTCATAGAAAAGGCAGTGCATGACTGAACCTGTGGATGGCTCGATGGACTGAATTGGAATATTGCATGAAACCAGCTTGCTTAAATCTAGCAGACACAGCCAAACTAGAAAAGGTCTGCCCTCAATGATAAATATTAAAGGCTCACATGGAGTCCAATGATTTTAAATTCGCAACATTGAGCTCACCACAAAACATGGCCAGACCACATGAATAATCAGTCCACATGTACAAAAATACAAATTTGTATTCTCTTTTTTATGTATAATTTCGTAGTGCATAAACAATTAAATAACAATTAAAATGGTAATGAATCACATTTATCAAAATTTCAAATTGGCCCCACATCACCCTCTCATCACTCATCCAACATCATCACATCACTTCTCTTGCAAAACCTCAAGCATTCGAGCAGCCAATTCCACATAAAACAGTTCATACACCATCCTCATCAACAATTCCCAGAGTGACACACTGAAGGGACCCTAAGGAGTCTTCTCAGCAGGAAGCCAGAGACTCAAGATCGTAATAGCAGGACCCAATGTAACAACGCCAACGCGCGTTATGGTGCCTGGCCCGATCTATGGCCGCGCCTTCTTCAGGGCTTTCATGTCGGGGGAGTGGGGCAGAGCACAAGAATTAACACTGCGGCCAATCTGTGATACACAAAAAAACACATATTTTTTTACCATTTATATCATGAATTCACAAAATTATAACAACTCTTATACATTCTTTAAGTTCAGCACTTTGGTATATACTCCAAGCTTATGTATTTCAAAGATATGAACATTCATGTTTTACAGTTTCATGTGGATCATTTTTTTTTCCACAACTTTTTTTATTGAGAAATTGCATGGAAGACACAGCACTCCGTACTCCGGAGAAGCTGTAGCAAGTACAGTACATCAGAATCAGCGATTCATTTATCATTAGAAAACTTCCCCCCAACCCCCCACCCCTTTCCCCAACCACCCCAGTCCCTCCCTCCCCCCCCTTTGCACAACGTCTCTCCGATACTGTCTGGAATATTTATATACAAAACAGCGTCTACATCTTTGCCTCCATATGCCCATCACACCTGCTCCTCCACGCCTCCCGCCGGTGCTGGGGGCTCAAGCCATAGGCCCCTGTAGTCCGCCCACCTTTTCCATATTTTATAATGTTTTTTTGGGTCAGCCCCTGGCTTCGAACACCGGTCGTTCCAATCCCACGCAAAAGTCTAGTCCTCTTTTCCATCCAACCACCGTGGGAGCCCTGGGGTCCTTCCAGGCCTGAGCCACATCTCTCTTTGCCACCGTAAGGCCCAGCAGGAGCAAATGTCTTTTGTAAATTTTGCCTCCTACCCCTTCCAGGACGTGTAGTAGCCCCAATTTTGGAGTACGAGGGAGGTACCACCCCAGCACCTCAGACAGACAGTTCCATATTCCAGTCCAAAATCTCCCCAGGCCACTACAGCCCCATACTGTGTGCAGGAGGTCACCTGTCTCTTGGCTACATCTCAAACACATCGGAGACTCGATCAGGCCAGCCTTCCACAATCTCTCTCTGGTATAGTAGGTACGGTGTAAGTACTTAAACTGTATCAGGCGCAGGCGCACGGCAATAGCCGCCCCCCTGGGGGATTCAAGGGCTTCTTAACAGTCCTCCTCTCCTGGCTCCCCCACATCTCTCATCCATCGATCCCGTAGAGGCTGCAGATCAGAAGAGCAATGTGTGACCAGTGTCTGATATATACGGGATATTTTCTTCTCCCCCAGGTCCCCCATGAACACCTTCGCTTCTATCGGACTGAATTCTGGCAGGGTGTCTAGTCGTTCTAGTGTGGGAGTGAGGGCATGCCTTAACTGTAGGTATCTAAAGAACTGTGTGCGGGGCATACTGAATTCTTCACTAAGTTCCTGAAAAGATTTAAGCGTAGTGCCCTTCAAGACATGCCCCAGCGCAAAAATTAGTATCGAGTCCCAGCCTCCGAAACCCTGCAGCGACGCCAGCGCCGGCAGCTGCTCATTGTGCCAGAGCGGAGTCTCCCTTGTCAGTTTCCCCCACCATCCCATGCAACGCAATGTTTGTCGCCAGAGCTGAAATACCACCTGCGTTGCTCTTGGCAGCCCTCTTCTCAACCGTGCCGAGTACAGAATAGTGTGTAGTGTGTCTGGGTCCATCAGGTACCTCTCAAGGGCGTAGGCCGGGTCCCCCCTGTCACCATACCATCAGTCGTTTAATACCACAAGGTGTGATGCTTGGTAATATGACAATATATCCGACGTCGCTAGTCCCCCACAATATGTGGACAAAAAACAGGTACGCAAGGCCACTCTCTACGTTCCTCCGGCCCATAAAAATAGGCCTAGAGCGGAGTTAACCTGTTTGAACCATTGCGATTGGATCGGGTACGGGTGATTCTGCAGCTGGTATAGCATACGGGGGAGGGCAACCATCTTAAATATAGCTGACCTGCCATAAATATTAAGGGGCGTACGGGACCAGCATTTCATCTCCTGTTGTACTTTGTCCCACACCGGAACTATATTACGTTCCCAGGCAATAGCCGGCGAGGCCGTCAAAAACACCCCTAGGTATTTGAGGCCGCCATCTGTAGCACCGATGCCCATGTCCCAATCCCGGAGCTATCGCCAAGCATCCCGATACTTCCCCAAAAATGTTCATACTCTCAAGGATCCGCGGTCCGGACCGATTCACATTCGTAAGGAAGAACAGGACATCATCTGCATATAATGCGATTCTATCCGAAGGTCCCGCCTCCCATTCAAAGCCCCGCAGCTGCGCATCCATCCGTACCCATGCAGCTAATTGTTCCTTAGCCAGGCCAAACAGGTACGGCGAGAGGGGGCACCCCTGTCGGGTACCCCGCCCTATTGGGAAGGCCGCCGATGTCTCTCCCGCCACTCTCACCGTGGCTGTCAGGTCGGTGTACAGCAGCCGAATATAAGACATAAAATGCGGCCCTAGATTTAGACGCGGAAGGAGCGCGAATAGATATGTCCAGCTCAAGGAGTCAAAGGCCTTGTCAATGTCTGCCATTAGCAGCGCCGCTTGATCCCCTGTCCTACTCATCGCCTCCACCGCCACGTGAGCACGTCTAATATTGTGCCTCGTCGCCCTTTGGGGCATGAAGCCGGCCTGATCTGGGTGAATCAGGTCCGTAATATACGGAAGTAGTCGATTTGCAAGGGCCTTGGCCAAGATTTTGGCCTCAATATTTAAAAGGGAGATTGGATGATAGGACTCGTGGCGGTCTGGGGGCCGTCCAGGTTTGCAGAACACCACAATTTCCGCATGCCTCCAATCTGCTGGCAGGAGACCATCTTCTCTCGCCGCTTCCAGGGCCGCCCTGTAGTGTGGCCCCAGCTGGAGATGATATCGTTTAAAAAACTCACTTGGGAACCCATTAGGCCCGAGGGCGTTGCCGGTATTAAGCTCCCCAAGGGCTGTACCTAGTTCCTCTGCCAATAGTGGGGCTCGAGCCGCTCCCGCACGTCGTCCGGGAGTGCGCGAGGCGGAAGGTCAGTTATGAATTTGTCAACATCCAGTGCTGGGAGGGATTCCTGCGGAGCATATTGGGCCGCGAGGTAGCGAGCAAAGCTGTCTGCCAGCTCCTTCGGGTCTGAAATGGAGGCCCCGGTGTCATCTTAAAGGGCCGGCATCTCATGTGCCTGAAACGTGCTCTGGCAGAGCCGGTGAAGCATTGTGCTGGACTTGTCGCCCCATTGATATATTCTACTTCTGGTTGCCAACCAGACCTGCCGAGCCTCGTCCAGTAGTAGGGACGCGTATGATTGCTGTCTATCCCACGCAGTGTGGGTTTCAGGGCCTCCCAAGCCGTCCTCGCGTCCGCCACTGTACCTAAATTCTCCTCCCAAGCAATAGCCGCCCCCATACGCTGCTGGTAGGCTTCCTGCTGCAAGTTCCAGGCGGAGAGGCGCCACCGAAATGGCTGTCTCCTCTTGTCTAATGTGACTTCTATCACAACCGGAGAGTGGTCCGAGATACCCCGCGGCAGGATGGACGCCGAGGCAACTCTCCTTGCCACAGCAGCAGGGACAAATACATAGTCAAGTCTCGAAAACGATTGGGGAACCGCCGAGACATAGTAGTATTCCGGTTCGTAGGTGTGGAGGTATCGCCATGTGTCCACCCAACCCATGCCCCGCACAATATCACTCAGTTTAGTGGGAGTATCTGCAATGGGGTCGCCCCCAGGCCTAAATCGATCAAGTCGGCAGTGCATGACATCATTCCAGTCCCCTCCGATCACTGCCAGTCCCTCTGGAATTTCAGCCCATACAGTAAACAGTTTCTCTATCAGTGCCCACTGGAGCGGGGGTGGGGCGTAAACACTCCCAATTATTAGTGTCTCAGTACCTATCGTCCCTTGTATAAAAACATATCTACCCTGTGGGTCGGTCCACTGTCTCGTATGGGTGTAGGACAGTCTGCGGTGCATCAAAATCGCTACCCCCCGAGATCCCCTCACAAATCCCGCATGATAGACCTGGTCATAGCCATATCTCTGCAGACCTAACGCTTTGTTACCCAGCAAATGTGTTTCTTGTAGGAGGAGGACATCCACCTTCTCTCTCTTCCCCAGCCTTAGCACTGCACCCCTCTTAATCTTATCGAGCATGCCCCTCACATTCCAGCTCATCACTTTCATTAAGGCCATAGTGGGCCTCTGCTCAATGTTTTCAACCGCCATCTAGGCGTAAACACAGTAGCGTATGCAGCAACGAGCATTCTGGGCTTGGACGCACCAACAGCATCATTCGAGACAACCATGTGCAAAACAACTCATTCCCCCCCCATCCTTTGGTCTTCCGTCCCCCCCCCCTTCCCCCTCCCCTGCCCCAAAACCACCCTACTCAACAAACATTTCCCCTACTTGTCCTCAGTCCCCCGGCCTCCCCCCACCCCATACCTCAGCAACATTGAAGTACCTGTCGCGGTATAGAACATCTCTAGTCCCCAACAGGAGACCTGAGACTGTCTATCCCAACGGAGCCCCACCAACAGCCTCAATAACACCCCAACTAGTCCCCTAAAAGATCAAACCTCCCCTAACTTGAGGCACGTGTCCGCCTTTCAGTCCGTCCCTCCCCACCCATCCCGCATCCCGTGTCTGTAGGTCTATAATCTGTTGCACAGTTGTGGTGCCCCTGAAGGCGTACCTCTTCTCCAGCCAGGCTATCGATTACTGTCACTTGCCAATGTTGTGGAGTACGATCCAACACAGAGGGAATAGCCTGCGTTCCAGCACCCCTCACGGATCCACCTTCGGAGCGTCCGGTGATTCAGCCTCCCCTGTGTTCCCCCCTTTACCAGGAGAGCGTTTCGACGAGCGAGACCTCCAGTTGCTTCTGCTTCGTGAACGTCTGGGGGTCCGCGGCGGCACTGTTGAGGAGGATGAATCCGAGTCTCGGGCTGGCGGGGTATGAGGTCTTACTCGTACTGTCTCATCCGTCCAGGCAAACACTTCATCAGGAGAGTTAAAGAATTGGGTACGTGACTGAAAGACCACCCGTAGGCGAGCCGGGTAAAGTAGGGCATATTGAATTTTTAGGTTTCTCAGGCGGGCCTTCGCCGCCGTAAAGGACTGCCGCTGCTGCTGCACCAGTTTTGTGTAATCTGGGAATATCATGATCCGCTGATTGTCATACATGAGGGGCTCTTTCAATCTGGCTTGTTTTAGTATTGTGTTCTGGTCATGATAATTAAGAAGTCTGGCTACAACCGGCCGCGGGCGCTCGCCAACCGGCGGCTTCTCTGTTAGCACTCTATGGGCCCGTTCAATAACAAAGCAGTGGGAGAGGGACTCCGGCGGGAGCCAGCCCTCCAACCACACTGTAAGAAAGGCCTCCATGTTTCCCTTTTTGCAGTCTTCCGGAAAGCCAACAAATCGTAGGTTGTTGCGCCGAGCCCGTCCTTCGGCATCCTCGGCCCGGAGCGCCAGGCCCTTCTGTATGCCTTCCATGTTGGCCACTTTTTTCTTTAAGATCACCATGTCGTCTTCCACTCCAGTAATCTGGGCTTCTGCGTCTGTAATGCGGCCCACCGCATTTCGCAGGACTTGATGCAGCAGTGTAACGTCTGCTCCAACGGCCCCTATTTTGGCGTCTAACATATCCCTAGATTGGGTGATCGCAGCTAGGAGGGCTGCATTATCCGGACCTTGGGCCTGATGGCTTCCTGAGGCCCCAGAGTTCCCACTCGGGCCAGTGAATTTGTCGATGGTCCCCTGTTTTGAGACTCCGCCGCCGCTCCCGCCTCTGGTCATGGTTCGCTGGCTACGGGACACTTCCTGCGTCTCTCGTGGCTTCGGTTTCTCGCCGCCTGGGGCCCCCCTCCTTTAGATATCGTTCTCCGGGGCTTACCAGACTCACAGCACTCGATCACCAGGCTTAAACTGTCAGGCGGCCCACGATCCAGGCCCCCACCGCAAACCAAGACTCCCAATGTCTGCCCCTGGCACCTTCCCCGTAGACTCACCACAATTCCTGATCTGCGACAGTCTGCCAGGGGGGCCTCAGCCTCCGTATATCAGGGCCCAGCGTTGGTCACTTATAGCCGATGGGTCTGTTCAGTGAAGCTCGCCACCAGTGTACAGTACTTCCCTCGAAGCTCCCGGCGCCAACACAGCCCAGTAGCGCTCTGAATGCAGGCAGTCAATCCCAGGGGCCCGGCCCAGGGCACCCCCGCCGCACCTCACCGCAAGGAGAGGCTCACTCGCCTAATTGGGGTCTTGTTCCCCGCGGTCCGACACAACCGCCGGGGTATCTGTATTTGCCCCTCTGCTCCGGTCACCGTTCTCGGCTGCCTCCGTAGCCCCAGGGGTCCGCCGCCGTGTATAGGGCGCCTCCAGGCCAAGGCCGACTCTTCGGATCGTTGCCCCCGCCTCCAGCCAATCTGACGGCCACCACACCAGTAGCAGCAGCACGGCACCCACCCGGGTCCACTGACGCGGTTCCGATCTGTCTAGCGGCGCCGTAAGGGCCGTGCCGAAAAAGCCGCCGTCAGCTCTCCTCTCCTCCAAACTCGAGGTCCCCGGCGCCTCTCTCTTCGGTAGGCCGTTCTTTCGGTATCGGCGATGTGGCGCCTTCCGAGCCCGCAATTTGGCTCAGACTCGCACCGTGTTAGTCGGTCACCCTCCGCTGCGCCACACAATATCGGGATGCTCTTGGGTGCGGGGGAGGAAGGATATTTTAGCGGATAATTGAGCGGCGGGACGGAGCTCAGTTAAGCCACGTCCGCCATGTTGGCTGCCTTCTCATGTGGATCATTTTATCTTCAATAGAATCGTGCATGCAGTGAGCTCAAAGATTGCACGCAAAATTGCAATGAGAATATATTAACAACAATCCGCACCACTAGCGAGCAAGAAAATCCCCTGAACACACAAACCCACAGTATTTCAATCAGATAAGCCAGATTTCCCCTTCGTTTCAACACATATATCTCAGTCATAGTGGTAGTGATCCGGTCTTTTATTTGCATAACTCCTTATAAAAGGTGCTTAATTTTCTCAAGAATTGACATTATTCCCCTATCTGATCCGATAAAAACCTCTCATAGTTTACCTCAGGAGCAGACCAACATAGTGAGCTCAGAGAGGGTATCACTTCAATAGCCACGGCAGGCGGAACCGATTTTTGCCTTCCGCCGAAACAAAAATCTCCGCAACCATCTGGTGAGAGGGACAGTGGTGACTGCCGGAGAACTCAAACAGCTAGGATTATTTGGTCTCCCCCCGGTGGTGGGCAACCACCGCTGTGGGAATTGCCAAGCGTGTGCCCAGGCTCTGATTGGCAGCACTCTGACTATTGACAATCGCAACATCAAGTTGAACAGCATGAATAATTGCAGAACCACTAACATAGTGTACGTCATCTTATGCCCGTGTGGGCTCCCCTACGTGGGAGAGACGGGGCGAGAGTGCCGCATCAGGATTGGTGAGCACAAATCAAATATTCGCAATCAGAGAAGTGGGGCTCCATTGGTGTCTCATTGGACTATGGCGAAGCACTCTGAAACAGACTTGAAATGGTCTATTCTTGAGAAAGTTCGCAATGTACCGGGCAAGGATGTTACCTCTGTAAGGAAGAAAAGGGAGGTGTTTTGGATTTTCCTCCTTGACGCTGCGAAATCGGGGCTCAACGATTTGTGCCCGTGGGAAAACGCGATTTTGTAAACTGGTCTGATACATATAGGGGGGTCTGATGCGTGAGCTGCTTGCCCCTCTTTATTACGCGACATTCTGCTCTACTGCCCTTCTGAATATTTCTGCCTTACTAGATCTTGGCCCCCGTTTTATATCTTATTTCATTATGTATCTATGACTGCCTAGCTTAGTCATATCCAGGAGCGGAAGTCTTGTTAGCTACATCTATTAACCTTACGGTGACCATTGCTGGTATTGTGTGGGATGAAAGTGCTTGAGACGCTCTTAAGCTTTACTGAGAATTGTGCGCCCCTCTCTGCAGGGTTATGCTCTGATCCAGATCTTGTCCATGTTCTCTACCTTCGGCTCCTATATCATTTTTTGCAGCATTATTTCCATCGATATTGTTTCTAAAACTTATCCCATCTGACTCTTACTCTCGCTGTATTAATGGAGCGCTGCCTTGGTAGATCCTAGCGCGCGAGTCGGGAATCGCTAAAATCTGTGTTCTGTTCCGTCTTTTAGATCCGGCTCTGCAGCCCCGAGGACATACAACCCATGTGCCGTAACTTATTGATCGCTGTGGGTGTGCCTTTGGTATTTAAAAAGCGGAAGACGCCGACCTGAACGTTTTTTGAAGCCTTCCTGTCTTGACAGGGGCTCGGAACGAGGAGGAATCACGGTCAGAGAGTCATCATACCAAGTAAGCGGGTCCGCTTATGAAGTGGCATCTTGTTGATATCCCTAATTCCAGTTTGATACTGGTTGAATGGTCTCATAATTTCGGGATGTCGGCCTTTGTAAACTTTCTGCCCGCAGCCTGTTTGTCTAGAGTCGAACTCATGCTGCTTTCCATTTAGATTAATTACTCAGTGCTACCCGACTCCTTGTTTTGATCGGTCTGCTTTAAATCTCCCATGAAGTTTCGGTTTCTATCGAGACCTATCGAGGCCTATTCTTGTAACGTTACATAGACTGCGAGTACCTCTGAAAGTCTGGGGAATATTACCATTGTGAACCAGCACTAGTTTGTTGTGTTTTTTACCGCCTTATAGATTTACGATAGATCCTAGCACGAGAATCGGGTACCCTCATCCCGTGGAATTCCCTGCTGAGGTTTACGACCGAGCCCCTGGGACTACTAGAAACTCCGCTTGCCGCGAAGACGGTATGTGTGATTCCTTTTCTGCATAGGTCGTCTCTTAGAGGGGAAGCTGGATCCAAGTTTCCGAGCTGAATCCACTTATAAGGGATGATTAGCTTTACGAGACGTTTGATGCTTTAGGACAGTTCTGCTAGTCTTGTTTAATCGAATCTGTGAAACGCCCTATCAGCTTTGACAGCATAGCCTTACGTGATGCCTTTCTTCATTACAGTAGTATTCGCTAGCCTCATTGTGGAAGAGATCCTTGAAAACTTGCCGGCTCCTTAAAACCTGGGATGAGGACCTGCTGAATGTGCGGTGCTTGTAAAAGGAATATTGGATTTGGTAAGTCTGTGGATCGTTCGACGTTCTGCTCCAGCAGACGGGGACGCGAGTCTGAGGTTATCTCCATCTAGTATTGTTTAAATACCCACTATGCCTCATTTCTTGCTCTAGAACTATCACTGATACAAAGGTGTCCCTCTCCGTGAACTCTGGCAACAAGGGTTTTGAATCTGCAGTACCCCGACCCTGCCTGCCGTGGCTATTGAAGTGATACCCTCTCTGAGCCCACTATGTTGGTCTGCTCCTGAGGTAAACTATTAGAGGTTTTTTATCGGATCAGAAAGGGGAATAATGTCAATTCTTGAGAAAATTAAGCACCTTTTTAGGTTTCGACTTTTGGCGAGGGGCGAAGCCCCTCCCAGTCGAAATCTTTTGTTGTTAGTAGTGAGGTTAGGACAGCCTCTGTTTCCAATTGGCTAGCTCCATAAATGGAGGCTAGCCATTGGGAGACAGAGGCTGTCAATCGCGCTTTCTCTCGAAAACGCGATTCGGGGGCGTTTCTGGTGCTTTTTTTAAGCCCCGCCCCTTTGTCCCGGGCCGCGCTGCGATTGGCTGCCGGCCCGGGACACCCCCGTGATGTCATTCCCGGGCCGCGCTGTGATTGGCTGCCGGCCCGGGACCTGACTTGTTGCCGTCTGGAGCTCATCTGCGTTCCGAGAGGGGAAAAAACGACAACAGGAGGATTTGTCGTTGGCCAGGCTTGTTCTAAATAGTTAGGAAGTCCAGGTGAGTGGTTCCCTTCCCGCCCCCCCACCCCTCCCGTTGTCCGTTCCTTTCCCGCCCGCCCGCCCCCCCTCCCGTTGTCCGTTCCTTTGCCGCACCCCCACCCCTCCCGTTGTCCGTTCCTTTCCCGCCCGCCCCCCCACCCCTCCCGTTGTCCGTTCCTTGTGTTCTCGGTCATTGTGTGTTAATTCAATCAAAGAGCAAACATGTATTTGCATGGCCAAGGAAATGAGCGCAGTACATTCACAAACAGGTCCGGGAGCAGGTAATAGCTCACAGGGCCAAACGTGGAGGACGGGAGCGCTAATGGCTTTTGAAAGAGCTTCTCCGTTGGACACGTGGTCATCCTCCGCGTGCAACCAATTCCATTTACATTCTCCTACAGCTTGCTCGGGCTGTTTCACCTCGTGCTTTCTGCACACCAGGGGCTCGGGTTTCACGCACACATTGCTGTTGAATGGCAATAAATAAAATAATGGAAAACCAAAAGCACTGGGCTTGGGTGAACTGCTCCTTTCTTGGTTTCCAAATGGGCGTTATCACTTCATGATAAGCCCCGGGCGTAGGAGGAGGGTAATCGGCGCCCTTGCTGATGGTAGTGAATTAAGGGGGGCGGGGGTAGTGCCTTTTGAGTTCACTGATCTGCACCTGGCTGAGCCCCTGGACTTGGCTCTGAACACAAGCATCCCGACCTCCCGCAGCTCACCTACATCAACGATAGCTCAGCTGCCTCCGGTTGATGGTGGTTTGTTGATGTGTGCCAGCAGGGGTCATGTCAAGGGTGATGGGAGGACAAGGAAGGGGGCGGAAGGGGTGTTAAATCGTCGGTCTTATGATAATGTAGGATTAAAACCACTTTAAACAAGCATTTGCACTGCAATAGGTTTCGCATTTTAGAAACAATGACCTATTGGTATTGTAACTGACAATGCCTTTTATCATAGCAGGGTTTTAAAGATATAAAAATGCATTGTCATTTACAATGCCAATAGCTGAAAATCTTTAAATTGCGAGACCTATTGCATTGCAAATGCTTGTTTGTAATGTTCCCTAGGCCCATTTTCCTTGCTTGCATTGGGGTATATTACGCTCAGGCTGAGCCACTGTTTAGAAGGATTTCATAGATAGAGCTAAATAAATAATCAATTACTTTTAACATCTGTCTCAATGCTGTGGAGCATTGTTCCTTAAAACGGGACAAAAGAGATTCGTTTCCATAGCAAAATGATGTGCCCAGAACAAAATTCTTTACAGCCAAGGAAAAGGCACCCAAGAGTACTACCTGGTAAATTAGTCCTTTGCGTGTTCCCTCAGAGCAGAGAAGGTGTACAAAGAACTCACACAGGGATCATGGGTCCTTAAGGGAATTACATGGTTTATATTTGTGACCCCTGTTAGTCTTTAAATAACATTCCTGTCATATCCTGGTGCAGATGGACAGTTCTAAATGCCGGTCTCACAAGATAGCGGCTATATTTACTCTAAAATAGAAAAAAAAACATGTCTCAATTAAAGCAACATATTTTGAATCAGTTGGCAATCTATGAGGTGCCACTTACACGTGACATTATATTTAGTAGCTCTAAATCAGGTTCTAAAATGTTACATTTGTTCTGGACAAATGATCTGTTGGAGAACTGCAGTCATCATTACTGCTACCACAATGTAGGTAAGCACTGCCTGATTGACCAAATACTTGGCGAGAAAAAACAAATAAGATAAACTTCACTTTGCCCGAGCACCAAGGTTCTTTCTTGGAAAAAAGCCTAAGGCTTTGCTGTACACAGACCTTGTATTCGTGCTGTGCTTTACTCAGCGCTTTGCTATTAAACTCAGAGTGACGACTGTTTTACAGATTTTATCTTGCACGAAACTAGATTGCACATTTTGTTAGTAGTCTTTAGTCCACATGATAGAGCTGTAATTGTGTTAATTGCAGAATTTAGAAAAAGTTAAGGGACTGGACTCACTGTGCTCGGTTCATTAAGTGAGCCATGAACTCACTGTGCGCACTTCATTACACGAGACATTAACTGACGAGACAATCTTCACGATGAACTCCTGGGCATCCTTCTGGACATGGTAGTATAGTTGGTGATCGAGAACAGTTATGAATATAGGGCCAAATTATTAAATAAATGGTGCAGGGAGATTCTGGCTGGTAATTCCAACCATGCACGGTGCCCTCATTAGATGCTTGTTTATCCCGTTGTGGCTTTGTTCAACATTTAACATCATTACCTCCTAGCACCACGTTAAGATGGCACCCTAGAAACATATTATTTAGCCAGTGTCACCGTAACAATGTTAAGTGGTTTTGAATCAGCGCTGAATTTCCGCAATTTAAACCTACGCGGTTGTTTGCCTTGTCGATTACATTTCTCCAAACCCGGTTGAGCAGACACGTTGTTCCTTCATCTGTTTCCTGGTGAGTGTTTAGAGTTCCCCCGCTGCCCTTTTGCTTTGAGAATACGTGTATTTTAGCAGTAGCGGCATTTCGCTTATTAATTGCGTGTTTCTTTGCCTACTCAGTACATTCACTTTTGGCCGTCCCCCGTCTGGTATTTCACTTCAATTCTGCCTAACAGGACACCAGTTCTTTTGTGCTGCTGGTGAGTGACTTCTCTGTACGCTTTCTGGGTACAGCTTCAAAACGCATGCATAGTGAAGTGTTTATTTACGTGTGGGCTTTTATTTGTGCACTGACATGGTGTCTTTTTTTGTTTTATGCAGTTTCAGATTCCCCTCATCCATTGAGGTATTTCCTACACTTAGGGTGTTTTGATATATATTTTCTTGCGTTTCTCAGCACATTTTGGTTGTTTGTGCTGGTTTCAATTTCCGACTAATGCAGCTCCTCCTAATGACGAATGTCCGCTCGAAGCACTTGCGGATAGTTTCCCGCACTAGTTTCTAGTGTCACTGGCAGAGCCTATTAATGGTAGCGTAACGGCTAGAGCGGACGACTGTGAAGCTAAGGAACCGGTTCCGGTCTCGGCGGGAGGCTCAACATCCTGTAAATCTGGACAAATCTCTCCGTGCCTAAAATGTATGTGTCTGTCTGCAATGCAACTGGTGATCGCATAGAGCGCATCGATATCTTCGGGTCGAGTTCGCGCTACATAAAAAAACTGCAAAAAAAGTATTGTATTTATCGACCAGTATTGCAAATAAAGTTTGAGAGTTCTAAGGAGAAAGGATACTTTTCATGGTTGCAGAGTATTTTCATGTTTTTTAAACTGTGGTGTTTTGTAAGTTTCCCAGAAGGGTTCGAATTCCGGAAGGTTGGTGCAGCTATGCCAGGCTGTAAGTCACAGCACACACGGGGTGACCTGATAGCGCATACTGCCCACAGCACTGTCCATTTTTCTTTGAATTAATCAAAAAGCTCAAATGAGTTCCAAGTGCACTATCGCCCTATACACCCCCCCTCTCCCTAGCGCTCAACGAGGCATCTGCCCGTTTTGTTAATTTATTGAATGCAGTTTTATATAGCGCAAACTTTACCCAAAGGTGTCAGAGCATTTTTACAGTAGAACCAAGTAAGTTACAAAAGGTACACATTATATAATTTTCATCCAGTAAAGGGTTCTGACGCGTTGCAGAGCCCTTCACAGACAACATTTACTATAGCGGGTGCTTCTAAAAGAAGAGGCTGTATAAATTGTTTGCACAGTAAAGGGGCAGTGCCCCTAAGGAGGGGCTGGCACATCTGTGCCAAGTTCAGCCAGAAAGTTTTCCAAAGGAGGCATGAAAGTCAGAAGGGGGGCTGGGGTGGTGGGGGGAACAGTGACCTATTATCATCTGCTTTATACTCTGCCTGTGCCTCGGAGGTCTGCCCCTCCGCCTGACGCTCCCCTGTCCCCATAAACTAGATGTCAAACTCACTGTTTGTCCCCAAAACTCACTCTCTCTCTCATGCGTATTCCTTTTAAACCCAGCGTCCGTCCGACCTCCCCAAAACTCTGCCCGACTCTCTCTTCTAAAGTTTCTATTCTTTCTCAAGCCCAAAAATCTGCCTCTGCTCGACAAACTCTATTCCTCAAATGCACGCTCCCAACACCTATCCCCCATACAAAACTCTCTCCGTCTTTCTTCTAGTTTCTCCTCTGCCTCACTACAAACTCTCTATGTTGGTCTGTATCTATGCTATCCCACTGCCCCACACTTTATCCCTTCGCAGAACTCTCACCTATCACTCCGTCATTCACTGCAGCTGGTCACCCCATTTCAGGTCCCCACCCTTCCGACCCCCTAGTTTTACATGCCCCCCAGCAGCTCACCCCCCAAACTCATCCCCCGTGGGTGTGTGTTCAAAGCCAAGCTCTTCAGAGCGAAGTCAAATTTTATTTTAAGCACCGTGTGCAAGTAACATTGGTCTCAGCATCACCAGACCCAACCTTTACAATAGATTTGGTGTTCTCCCTGAAGGATTTTTATCAGCCAAACAACACGCTTTGTTGTCTGGCTTGCAGGCATTAGACCTGTTGGCAGTGGCATTTCTGATTCTAGCTTCTTGAACTAACAGTGGCTGATGGTGCACTCTATGGCACACTCTTCCTATTTCCATTAGGGCCCACCTACGTGTGTGTGCAGACGAGCAATGCCCGGGGTGCCTCCACCCTTCAAAGCAGGGTCTCCTTCCCCCTCACGCAGCTCTGTGCAAAGCAGCAGCCATGGTAAGGAGTCGTAAACACACTTGAAGCTGCAGAAACGTTCATCTTACCAGACTGTATGTTTTCAGTCTTAAATCAGCCAGCGATTTTTCTTTGGGGTGAACAAGCTCTAGAACAACAGTTTATGAGGCCAGTGAATAGATCTGACTGGCTATAAATGAGTTACATATCTCTTTTATGGAAAGCCTTGTTCAATGTTCCTTTGGGTAATGTTCGCGCTATATAAAAAGTGCCCTAAATAAAAATAAATAAATACTGCTGTGCTGGTCCTTTCGGATCTCCGACCCTGCTGCCCCTCTAGTACCTGCGGAAGTCGTTCCTGTCCGTTGCAAAGCCATAAGCTGTCTTTGAGCTGGAAGGGCGCAGTGTGCTCTGGGCCAGTGGTTTTGTGTTACCTGTTTTCGTTGCTTTTGGTAGACATGTGTGTGTATTTAGTTTGTATTTGGTGTTTTGCCATACGTGTCTTGTATGCTAAACTGCATTGGTGCGCCTTTGAAAGTTTATAATTGTGTTCAATGTATGTTTTGGGTATGTGCACATGTCGTTTTAATATGTACATGTCTATGTGACATAAGAGTGTTCCGTGTGTGTCGAATGTATGCATTATGTATGAGTGATTGGTTGTGCTTCTATCGCTGTGATTTATGTTACATATGTTTGTAAGTTTTTGTTTGTGTTTTGTGGTTGTGTGCCTACCCCGAATGCACAGGAGTTTGTATTGTTATAGGCGTGCATGGTTTGATTGCTGTATGTGTGTGCTTCAGTGAAGTATTCCTGTAATTGTGTTTTGGGCTCACACGTCCTTTTGAGTGTGTGTACTTTGAGTGTGCGTGTTTGCGTGAATGTTGGGTGTTCATGCTGGTGTTGTGCTGTTTGAGCGCCTTGCTTCTGTGGCCCTGTTTGTGTGTGCGTGTGTGTGTATGTGGCAGAGAAAGTGCTCTAACTTTTACAAAGGCGAAACCGTTGCATTGTAAATGCTTGTTTAAGGAGTTATGCAAATAAATGAACGGACCACTACCGCTATGACTGAGATGTATGTGTTGAAACGAAGGGGAAATCTGGCTTATCTGATTGAATGACTGTGGGTTTGTGTGTTCAGGGGATTTTCTTGCTCGCTAGTGGTGCGGATTGTTGTTAATATATTCTGATTGCAATTTTGCGCGCAATCTGTGAGCTCACTGCATGCACGATTCTATCCATACTAATATAATAAAGAGAGAGCTCAAACCTTTGAGGCGGGTAATCTCAGGAACACAGCACCAATCACAACACCCAATACAGCGTTGGAAAGGGCAGTTGCAGCAGAAAGACATAGGCTATGCAGACGCCCACCATATACATTTAAAAGGTAAAAGAACCGTGCCAGCAAAGTAGTCCCTTGTGGGCGTGACTGCGTTGTGCTGTGGGAGTGTGCCGGGGGCGTGACAAACGCTGGGGGCGTGTGGTACGTTCCGCCCTTCATGCCATGTCTCATATCGTGTGCTAATCCTACCCTGTTCCCTTTAAATACCCCTGCACCCCATAATCATAACCCACGCTTACTCCTTAAAATACCCCAACACTCTTAAACACTAACCCATCTTAACCCTATAAATATACCCTGAACCCCAAAACCCAAACCTATCCCTAAACCCTAAAAATACCCCTGTCCCCCAAAATCCAAACCTAGCCCTGAGCCCTATATATACCCCTGTACCTCAAAACCCAAACCTACCCCTGAACCCTAAAAATACCCCTGAACCCCAAAACCCAAACCTAGCCCTGAACCCTAACAATATCACTGACCCCAACACCTAAACCAACCCCTGAACCCTAAAATACCCCTGTACCCCAAAACCCAAACCTAGCCCTGAACCCTTAAAACACCCCTGTACCCCAAAACCCAAACCTACCCCTGAACCCTAAAAATACCCCTGTACCCCAAAACCCAAAACTACCCCTGAACCCTAAAAATAACCCTGTACCCCAAAACCCAAACCTACCCCTGAACCCTAAAATACCCCTGTACCCCAAAACCCAAACCTAGCCCTGAACCCTAAAAATACCCCTGTACCTCAAAACCCAAACCTAGCCCTGAACCCTAAAAATACCCCTAAACCCAAACCTAGCCCTGAACCTTGAAAATACCCCTGTACCCCAAAACCCATACCTAAACCCTAAAACTACCCCTGTACCCCATAACCCAAAACTATATCTGAACCCTTAAAATACCCAAACACCCCAAAACATATACCTCAGTACCCGAAAACATATACCCCTATACCCATACTTACCTTATCCAAACATAAAAAATATGCTTTTACCATTCATGCATTGACAACAAATTTCATTGTAAATGTGTGTGTGGTAAAAGCATATAAAATGTAATGCCATGCATTATAATGGCATTGCGGAGTCATGGTACTTTCGTAATGAAAGTATGCGGAATAATGGGTGTTTACCCTCCCCCGGTAAGTACATTGGTGGCACGGCGGCCCACATCTCCAGCAACATACTCATATTTTTTCACCACCCATTTGAAAAATACACAGGTCTCTCTCACTGATGGCCAGCACCGACATACAATTTTAGACACACCTCCTGCCACAAGTTCTAGAATTACAAACTTTGGAGCTGGGGAGCTACATTCGAATCTCGGCATCAGCTCAACATCCTGTGATTCAAGGCAAATCGCTTTGTCTCCCCATGCCTACCACAAATGAATGTGTTCTTCTGTAATGTAAATTGTGCTCATGCCATGTTGTCGAGTTTGCGCTATATAATATTGCAAGGAAAAATAAAGTAGGGAAACTCGAGTTCACACACTACTGAACGCGCACTCTTAAGTGCATCAGCAGTGCACTGTGAATCGGAGCGTTTCACAGGCCTGTCACAGATAAGAAATGCTATCAAAACGAAATCCTACAAAACAATATACTACTGGCCAGCAGTAATTCATACCCGGACAACGTCGGGACGGGCTGCTTGTTGAAGATAAAATGATCCACATGAAAATGTAAAACATGAATGTTCATAGCTTTGAAATACATAAGCTTGGAGTATATACAAAAGTGCTGAACTTAAAGAATGTATAAGTGTTGTTATAATTTTGCGAATTCATGATATAAATGGTAAAAAAATATGTGTTTTTTTGTGTATCACAGATTGGCCGCTGTGTTAATTCTTGTGTTAACAAAAACAATGGTCCTTGACCTAATTCAATTCAGTGATTTTATCACAAGAGTAATCCTTAGTTTGCTAACTTTGAGCCCAAATTAATTTTGCTCTTTGAATAAGATTCAGAATTATTCATACAAACACAGAGCCCAACAGCTATATCGTATTTATAGAAAAATATAGTACATTTTATTTATACCAAACAATGTATTTACCCTTTTATAATTCAAAGGTTCAAAATACAGTTTTTCACAGTTTTTTTTACAATATTTACAATGTTTTTTTAAGGTACGAATTTCAGGGTGCTCATAGAGACGTGCATAGAATTAGTGCTCGAAAGATGGCGCATGTGATTGAAAGAGAGAAAAGGAAAGAATTGGTGACAATTTATACAAGTGGATATACTAGTTTGATAATTTCAAACAGTATAGGCCTGTCCACTATCAAAGTTCTGAATCTAGTGTGTCAGAATCTCATTCATTTTATTTAACACGTTTAACACTAGATTTTTAAGTGGTCCAGGGAGTTTTGGGGTGTCGACGTTTCGACCCGACTTAATGCGTATGGGGTAACTGATAGCCTCTGCTTGCAGGTCTTCTTCAGGACTAGGGAGCACCCTCTGTACCTGACGTATATAAGTACCCTAATGGTGAATCAAGTGGTCGTCATCAGTAATCGACCAAGGATCTATGTATCCATGTCTCAGAGTTTGTTGCACCGTGAGAATTTAATCCACTCTCAATGGTGTTGAGTTCACTCAGTAACCGACCCAGGATCTATGTATCCGTTTTCCCAGAGTTTTTGTTGCACCGTAAGAGTTTAATCCACTCACAATGGTGGTGAATACACACTATCTGGTATTGCTGAGGAATTTTCTTTTAGGGCGTGGGTACCCAATGCATCTTCACAACTCATGGGAGATACTTCACATTAGTGCCGGTAAGGTCACTCTGTTCTTAATTATTTAACCCAACTTCAGCATACAGGGTGTATGTAGCTATGTAGCGCCGGTCGTCTCTTCGCGCTGGCGATGTAAACCAGGAAGTGAGTCCCCGGGATAACGCAGCGTCGTGTTAATTCTTGTGCTCTGCCCCATTCCCCCGACGTGAAAGCCCTGAAGAAGGTGCGGCCATAGATTGGGCCAGGTACCGAAACGCGAGTTGGCGTTGTTACATTGGGTCCTGCTATTACGATTTTGAGTCTCCGGCTCCCTGCTGAGAAGACTCGTCAGGGTCCCTTCAGTGTGTCACTCTGGGAATTATTGATGAGGATGGTGTTTGAACTGTTTTATGTGGAATTGGCTGCTTGAATGCTTGAGGTTTTGCAAGAGAAGTGATGTGATGATGTTGGATGAATGATGAGAGGGTGATGTGGGGCCAATTTGAAATTTTGATACATGTGATTCGTTACCATTTTAATTGTTATTTAATTGTTCATGCACTACGAAATTATACATTAAAAAAAAGAGAATAAAAAGTTGTATTTTTCTACATGTGGTCTGATTAATCATGTGGTCTGAAAGTCAAGAAGAATCCCTGGAAAGGAGTATACACTCACTCACACTAGAAATTCTGAGCCTCATTCATAATCACTGGTCACAAACTAGTTCACAACGTTCACAGACTTTTTATTAAAAAAATATTTGCATTTATAAATAAAACACAATTCATTACATAATAAATTGAGAAGCTCATTAGGAAAACAATATAATAAAAACAATATTAAAAGACAGTTTATCAGTATTTAAACTCCTATACAGAAAACGAAGCACAGATTCAACACATCCTATCTAAGTTAAAATTTCGAATAAAGCACATGACATTTAGACTTGGAAACAAACCCCAACAAAAAAAACACACATATATAGATGTTACTGATTTCAAGATTCAAAGGCCCTTATTATGTATTATAGCATATCTCTACTTGACCCATAGACCAGATAATAGAGATTTCCTGGGCTTGAATTCTAATGCACAAGAAAGAGCGTCAACGCGTTTCGGTGTCTCTGCCTTTTGATAATGGCACACCTTCCTCAGGACAGTTTTGAAGTGGTTGGAGTTAACCTCATGTGTCCTTTCCTTTCAAAATGAGGTTCCTTATCTTAAGGGTAGAATAGAGACCTCATAGGTTCCTGGATATTTGGACTCGACCGTTGGAATTTCTGCGGTCTTTCAAAATGAGGTTCCTTATCTTAAGGGTAGAATAGAGACCTCATAGGTTCCTGGATATTTGGACTCGACCGTTGGAATTTCTGCGGTCTACTGATGTGGGGGGATGCCGTTTCCCCGTGGTATTCTTTCTTTCACGCGCTCACCTACTTCAGAATGGTGGTAGGAGGCTTGGACGTGGATATGTCCGTTTTATTTAAACTTCGCGTTCGAAGGGGATACTTCTACCACGGGTACGTCTGCTTCCAATCTCGGCTTCTCGTTTCTGCTTCGAGCGCGTGAAAGAAAGAATACCACGGGGAAACGGCATCCCCCCACATCAGTAGACCGCAGAAATTCCAACGGTCGAGTCCAAATATCCAGGAACCTATGAGGTCTCTATTCTACCCTTAAGATAAGGAACCTCATTTTGAAAGACCGCAGAAATTCCAACGGTCGAGTCCAAATATCCAGGAACCTGTGAGGTCTCTATTCTACCCTTAAGATAAGGAACCTCATTTTGAAAGGAAAGGACACATGAGGTTAACTCCAACCACTTCAAAACTGTCCTGAGGAAGGTGTGCCATTATCAAAAGGCAGAGACACCGAAACGCGTCGACGCTCTTTCTTGTGCATTAGAATTCAAGCCCAGGAAATCTCTATTATCTGGTCTATGGGTCAAGTAGAGATATGCTAAAATACATAATAAGGGCCTTTGAATCTTGAAATCAGTAACATCTATATATGTGTGTTTTTTTTGTTGGGGTTTGTTTCCAAGTCTAAATGTCATGTGCTTTATTCGAAATTTTAACTTAGATAGGATGTGTTGAATCTGTGCTTCGTTTTCTGTATAGGAGTTTAAATACTGATAAACTGTCTTTTAATATTGTTTTTATTATATTGTTTTCCTAATGAGCTTCTCAATTTATTATGTAATGAATTGTGTTTTATTTATAAATGCAAATATTTTTTTAATAAAAAGTCTGTGAACGTTGTGAACTAGTTTGTGACCAGTGATTATGAATGAGGCTCAGAATTTCTAGTGTGAGTGAGTGTATACTCCTTTCCAGGGATTCTTCTTGACTTTTAGTCTTTGGTACCCTGTTCCCTGGAACTTGTGGGGTCGTCTCTCTTTTTTTAAGTCTAATCATGTGGTCTGGCCGTGTTTTGTGGTGAGCTCAATGTTGCGAATTTAAAATCATTGGACTCCATGTGAGCCTTTAGTATTGATCATTGAGGGCAGACCGTTTCTAGTTTGGTTGTGTATTTCTCCCCTGCCGTCTGCCCTGCATCCTTTCCGGGGGGGGGGGGGGGGGGGGTCTTTTCTATTGGTTAAATCTAGCAGACAACAAATTAAAAGTAAGGATCATTTAGAGGGTCGCAATTGAGCGCAAAAAACGAACATCGTGAAATAGTGAAAGTGATGACGCGTCAGAAAATGAATGAACGAAATTGATGCCCATAATTAAAATGTGACAAGTGACAGATTCTAACAAGCTAAAGTTTGTGCTGCCTAAAGTTACTAACGTAAATCAATAACCGAGACAAAGCCCCTTGGCTGCGCCTGCCGGGGCGTCATTTTTTTAAAAATGGGAAACAGTTACGCACCGGGGGCGAAAGGGCCTTGTAAATAATGCCCCATGGTGTATAAGGTTAGTCTTGAAGACGTTTATCTTCCTTGATTTTTACGCCTACTGATCAGAAGGCGATACCCGGCTGGACCCCTAAAGTACTCACATTAATAGTGTTTATGAACCTAAGGACTGCGATTATCTCTCACAACGTTGTTCCTAGTTAATAGACTTAATTTAAACACACTTGGCAAAAAGGGACATTTTTTCAGCATACGTACAAAATGACGGAATTTCAATGTAGTTTACCTAAATGGGGGTCAAAAGCACCACAAGCAGCCAGGGACATACTGGAAAACGAGGAAAGCGAAAATATTTCTGGCGCTTTACATTAATACAAAGGCTGATTTGTTGTTGCAGGAACTACAACAAACGCGAGGCTGATGTCACAGGAAAAGCCACTGATCGCGTGCCATCCACATCCGGCACACTTTCCTTCCTCGTAGAGACCCTTTGCTTGAATACCCAGACACCCGCCCTGCTGCGTATCTGACTTCATATTGCATTAGACATTTCCATTTATTTTCTTCAAAAATCTTTTATAGAGCTCGTGCTATTTACCTGCACGTGTGGTCTTTGGATTGCGTCACAATGCGTTCTAAAAGGTTACGAATCTGTGGGTGACGTATCCCGACGGTTCCTGCGCCTTTCTACCGGTTCCTCTGGCAGCATAGAGTGAGGCCTGTATCTGCGCAACAGTTTATTCGGCATCTGTGTCTCATCGAAATTCCTAATTTGTTTTCCAATTAAAAAAACATGTATATATATATGGGCGTTCAGGACTGACATCAACTCCGAGGGCAGAGGAGGAACCTCGAGGCGAGCGACAAGCGTGTTCGTCGTCAAACCTATCACCGCTCGTTTTTAGAAGAGGCATGTAGGGTTCAAACAGTAGTGACCTGGAAGGGCGGTAAGAGTGGCCGGATTTCGTTTAAAGGAGGCCTGCATGCCGTTCGTCATGTGATTGATTCCCGAGAACCAGGGGCGTGGGCGAAGGGAAGAATGTTGGCTGTCTTGCCCGCCGGATGAACATTACCTGTTGCATCAGGAGCCATCATCGCTACCTCATCACAGCTATGGAGCTGTTTTTTCTGGCTATACTGCTAGGCATAATCATAGGTGAGTCCCAAGTTGACTAGTCTGTTCGTTTGTCGAAGTACATTCCTACAATACAAAGAGACTCATGAGAGGAGAAAATTAAACAGGGCGTAGAAAAAATTAAGGTCTCAGAAGCGACAAGTTAGTGTCGTAGTAACTACTTGCCATAAGCAGGTGCCCAGTCAGTGTGTGTTACGTATGACTCACCAACCAGGGTCCGGACATTTCATCTGCACATTAGTATTAGGCTGAATATTAAACCTTACTAGAGGCCTACATCATGTTATGTCACAGTGGGAAAACAGTAGGAAAAAGTTTATGGAGAAGAAATGAAATGTTTAGGTGACCAGACAGCAGAATAAACAATGCCAATAGGTCTGGCTTTAATGTACTGCAATCTCCACTGCAGGGAGGGGTGAGGATAGCAGGGTTAATAGCTTGTTATCATATTTCTCCTTCTGTAGTCTTTCTACTGTTTCTCTTTCCTACTCATCCTCAGAATACCACTGTGATCTACATGCTATGTGCTCATGTGGTTAATGTTCCAGCTTGGTCAGTTGGACTCTGGTCAGCTGCTGGTGTGCTTGTTCTGTTCTCTGTACTGCAATAAATACTTGAAGACTTCTAACCTACAAGTTGCGTTGGATCATTTTTACTTACAACACCAGTCTAGCAGGGATAAAAGCCACAACCTGACTGGGTCTGTCTTTGAGAGCCAGAGAGAGGCTTTGGGCATTAACACTTGGCCAAAACTTTGGCATCTTTCCGCCTAGCAGGAGTAAGTGGATTGTATAGTTTCTGCTTAGGTTGCCAGCCTTGATTGCTCTTCCACGTCCATCCTTCATGGAATGTATTGACAATGTCCCTGAAATACGAATGAATGGTGCATGGCTGCTGCTAATGTCACCAATTCACATTCTTGTCCCTTTGCTATCCTTTTACTCATGCAACAGCATCTCTGCATGGTGCATGGCTCTGTATAGTTATTGGGTCTTCTCTGTTTACTCGCCTTTAGGTGTGTGTGCCTGCAGCATCTACTCCTCCTGTGGCTAGGCTGGTTAGTCCTTGTTATAACTATAATTTGTGCATCTACCTCACACACCATCACCTATCACACTGCCTGGCGTTTTGCCTCATAACACGATAATCACACCTATTGGTTTTTCATGCCTGAAAACACTTCCCTGATAGTCTCAAAACAAAAACAATACCCTCCCAAGCACACCATCCATGGTAAAACATGCTCTCTACGTAGCTAATCGTTTCAGCGCCCCATATAGGCATAGTAAGTGCTATACAAATGCTCGTGTACAATAAATGCAGCTCACTTTGAAGGCACATGGGCACATCTCTCACCCTGCACTTATACAAACCCAGTGTTCACCCTGTAATAACTTAGGCAGACCACTGCTTACCATGTAAACATACACTCCACGTATCCTGCACACAGACAAATGTCATCCTGAATATAGACTGACACACAGCTCCCACTTTACACAGACTCATTGCTTACCCTGCACAGACACACACAGCTCACTATGCACACTCACACGCTACTCACCATGCACAGTCACACACCACTCATTCTGCACACTGATCACCCTGTATTTAGACTCTGCTCACCCTGCACACTCATTCTGCACTGACATCTCCCAACCTCTGCATTCAGATTTAGAAACTGCTCATTTTCAACAGAGGGACTGCTTGGACTGCTCTTACATAGTTCACCATGCCCTCTAATACCATTCATTCTGCACACAGGCATCGCTTGCACCAAACTCACTAATGACACTGAACTAACACTGCTCACTATGTACACTCACAGCACTAAAATATCACTCATACTTACTGCACACAGTTCACTCCTACATCTCTCACCCTGCAAACACAACTCTGTACACTCAAGCCCCAGTCACTCTACACACAAACACTCACACTTTATCCTGTAGCAACACTTTCATCATGCACTTAGATACCTCGTTTTAAACTTCTTTTTATTGTCAATCAAAACATTGTCACAGTATACACATTGACAGAAAACACAAGGCATGGTAGTTAGTGATACATTGCACACAGTTCACAGTATTCTGCTAAGTATACAGTCTAGTTTGTAATAGACCATTAGGATATTAAGTCATCCAGGGGCGGTTGTGTCAGTAACAAAGGTGGCCCACTTATGGCACCCCTATAGTCGTTCCATTTCCCCCATATTTGTATTAATTTCCTAGGGCATCCTCTTGTGACATACACTGTTTTTTCTTGGAACATTGATCAATCCACGTTCTTTACCCATTCCCCCAGTGTTGGGGCCATGTGGACTACACACTTCCTAGCAATGTTCCTTTACCCGACTATTAAGCCTAACGTTACCCAAGTATGTTCTTTACAGTTTAGGTCAGTTGGTTCCCATATATTGAGGAGACATCGTTTGGCCTCCATTGTTATTGCTTGCCCCAGAACTTCCCCGATACATGAGGTGACCGCCCTCCAATATATCCCTATGCAGGGGCATTTCCACATTACATGAAAAAGGTGCCCTCCCAGCCATACTGCTGTCTGCAATTACACTTAGACACCTCTTGTCCTTAACACTCTCACCGTGCTTAGACATTGTTTAACCAGCACTTATGCACCTCTCATCATCACCTTGCAGAGACTGTAGGCATGCAACACTCACATCTTCTTACACATCTCACACCCTCTATTCACAACCTTGTGCACTTGCACTTCTCACATGCACTCACACACCCTTCACCTTGCACCCAAACACTGCTCACCCTGAACACATCCACCACTCACCCTGTACTCCTCTCTCTCACCCTGCACTCACATGCCACTCATACACTGTTCACCCAGCAGTCAGTCACTGCTTACCCAGCACTCACTCACTGTTCACCCTGCACTCATCGACCACTTTCTAGTGCGAAGGTATTTTTAAAAATAATTATCAGAACACATTACAGTGCAGGCTACAGGCGACATATCACATCACATTTAACACCAGCAATGAGGTTCAATCTATAGGCAACATAGCATGTCACACCTAACAGCAGCAATCAAATAAATACATTCATTCTAGGAAAAAGAAAGAATAAATATCAATGTCTCAAGAAATTCAATATTGAGCTATGTGAAAAAGCATGTAGATTAGCGTACCTCTGAGCATCTCATACAGGCCTCAAACTCACAGCTGCATTCTGAAGTTGATGATGGAAAGGGAAGAGGGAGTGATTTAGGACTGCAATACAGCACCTCCTGACTGTGCTCCTCACATCCGTGATGCTGGCATAGAAGAAGAAAACCTGGTCTAATAGTATTACAGTGGTATGTGTGTGACCTAAAGAGAAAGCTCCACCATACAAGAGGTGGCTGGCTCAGCAGCTTGATTAAAAAACACAGCCTTTGTGCAGGGTCACCCCAAACATTTTGCCTTTACTCTCTTTCTTTGCAGAACCCGTTTTTGTTAGATTTTAAGACCCTGTTCACTTTAAATCGCCTAACCAGTGCTAAAGTGCATGTGCTCTCTCCTTGGTAAAATTGGCTTGCACGTGATTGTCATATTTTAATTTACTTGTAAGTTCCTAGTAAGTGGTATTTACTACTTGTACACAAAGCCTATACATTAAATGCTAGTAGCGGGCCTGCAGCACTTTTTGTTCTACTCACTAAAGTAGCCTTTTTAAATATGTCTCAGGCCTGCAACTTCAACCTGTAGTGCAGTTTTAAACTGCAATTTGGACCTGGCAAAAGAAACCTTTTGCCAGGCCTAAACCATCCTTTTTTAATACTCATTTTGGAATTTATTTAATAGTTGGATATCCTTCGAATAAGGCAATGCAAACAGTTCACATTTTACATTCTGCAATAAAATTGATAACACATCACAATACATATTATTACTTAAAAGCCATTTCATAAATACATAATAAGTTGATACACAGTGGTGTATGAATACAAATTTATAACTATGATCAATTCAAAGTAGCCAGCCGTTCAGATACCAAGGACAACATTTTCCCTACAGCGTGGCACAATCTCATGTTATTACATTTTAAAAAGGGTTTCCTTAACTCTTTAATACGGTGAACCTGTAAAATTCTAAAAACAGGGATAGGAAACCTCTTCTTTAATTTGAAGATTTGCAAAATACAATTATGGGAGGTGGAAATAACAAAGGATATTCATAAATAGGGCAAATACAGCTATCCGTCCCAAACCGATTAGCCAAATTCCAGTTTATAAAGGCCGGCAATTGCCCAAGCTGGACTTTCAGTAACCACTTCCTAATGTTGGCACATTTTATTTCACAGAAATACAGGTGCCTATCCCCACCAGAATCTTTTTCCGTTAAGTGAAGCTAATTGATACTTTTTCATATATCTTCTTGGTCAGATTTTCTTGAATTCTCTTTTATCTCCTGTTTTACTATTAATTTCTCCTGTAACACTGACATACTCTGCATATCTGACCCTAATTATCTCCTCAAGGAATTCTTGATAGTTTGAAGGGTACCATCCTATTGGCCTGTGTCCTTTTGCTGTTGGTAAAATTTAATTAAGTGCCTCAGAAAGCTGTCAGCCTACGTCGAAAGGCGTGCCCAATAATTCAAAATCTTCTGCTTATATTTTAATATTATATTGGTGAGACCCAGCTCCAACCTCAGAGCACTGTTCACTGACCCTCTAGGTAAGCCTAGCCATCTTTTCCAAACATTCTTGTCTATGATCAGCAGCCGGGCTATATTCTTCACTGTCAAGACCTTACAGCGATACAGCAATTCATTTACTATTTGTGCATTGTAGGTCTCTTATAATACTTCTACAGACTTATGCCCCAGTGCAAGGTCCATCCTTTGTAAGGCACCTGCAAGTAGCCTTAGAGCAAACTTACAAGCGATCTATGTGGGCTTTAAAGTTAAAATTATATCTGAAAAGAAGTCCTGAAAATCTGTTTTCTTTTACCACCTTTACTTGGTCGCTACTTAGTCGCCACTTATGCCTTATATTCTTTGAAGTTCTTTTTGTAAAAAAACATTACTTTAGTTTTGGACATATTTATTCGCAAATCCCTTACAATAATATGAGAAAGCTTCAATTTTCCTTTGAAAGCCAACTTGAGTGAGGTCTAATTGAACTGTGTCATCTGCATAATGCAGTGATGAAATAGTCTCTGATCCTAAATTAGGTGGGAATGAACAAACCTAGTTTAACGCATTGGCAATATAAGTTGAAAACAAGAGCGGGGCCACTATAAACCCCTGTCTCAGCCATTAGATGTAACTATTTATCTGGGCAATGCTCCATTTCCCCCTAGTTCAACCCTTGTTTGTGAGCCCTTATGGAACTGAATTATCAGCTTTAATAAGCCAAGCGGAATATTCTATGTCTACATTATACATTTTTTCCCAAAGGAGCTTTCTATTTGTGTCAAATGCCTCTGACAAATTTATATATGACACATAAAGTGTCTGGATTATTTTGAAAGCCATATTCTTCCTCCAAAAGATATAATTATAAGTCACCCCCAAAGTAGGCCCTTAAAGCTGATAGGACAGAGTGCATGGTATTTAAGATTTAGGGCATGTGAGTTAAGTTTACATGTCTTAAGAGTAATAAACGAAAGTCGTTTTTAACTATTGTAAGGCCTTTCTCTCCCATTAGCTAACACTGGATTATTTTATTACATTTAATAAGTACTAACTTTGAGTTTGGAGCAAGTAGTGATGTCGTGCTTAGACTCAAATTATTTGTAAGTTAAAATATCTTTATTGGTAAAGTTGGATTTTTTGTAATCATTCAGAAAATGCCAATTTCAGAAAACTGGCCTTTTTTTGTCCTAACCATTATGGCTCTGCTGTTGGTGTTTGTGTATTCTTGCCAGACAGTGACACAAAAGGGGCTTAGGCGTAGACAGGATTGGCCATCCTGCCAGGGTGGCTGGAGCGGCGCTGTGCCTTGCCCTACTTACACTTCAAAGGGCTTGTCTTCAGCACACACAAAGGACTCTGACACCATCCTTTTGTCACCCTAGCCTTCTTGGAGCCTTGACAGGGGAAGGGAAGAACGTTCCAGAACCATATGTAGGAGCTTCCCACACACATAAACATTGGCACTAGACCTCCTGAGCCACTCATCAATACACTCTTGGACTTCTGGATGTTACAGAAGAAGGACTGCCTTGTTCCCCAGAGGACTGCCCCTGCTGCATGAGACCTGTCTTGCTCTCTGAGAAGGAAGACTGGACCTGCTTCCTTCATCCCTTAGTAAGCTGAGTGATTCCTAGGGTCAGTTGTCTGACCTCCTGTCTGAGTCACAGGGACACAACAAGCTCCAGATGCATTCATGCAACTGCCCAGCTGACCAGCTGGCCTCTGCTGGATTGAGTTCCTGATCCTCAAGCAGGGCCGGACTGGCCGTAGCGGCACCAGGCGATTCCCCGGTTGGTTGCCAGGGTTGGGGGGGGGGGGTGGTTTTGGGCACCTGGGGGTCCGTTTCTGCTACCGGGGGCTGGCATTTCGGCCCCCGGTAACAAAATCATTTGAAACCGGCCTGGCAAACAGTTCGGCCGCACCCCCCTCCCTTCCCCAGGGGGGCCTGCCAAGCGGTTTGCCAGGGCCGGTTTTGGTTTCCAGTCCGGCCCTGTCCTCAAGTAGCGCCACCCCATGTCCTGGACCCTTGGTTGGCATCATTTGAGCTCCTCCTGAGATGAAAGGAGAAACCCTGACATTTTGGACCCTTATGACCAAAATGGGCCCTTTTGTGCTAAGACTCTGCAGTCCACAATGATCGCCAGCGCAAAGCTACTGTGAACCCAACTCTTCGCAATACAGTGACTGCCAGTGATTACAGGCAACACATGATCTGCACTTCGCGCTACCGCAAGGACTGCCCAAGGTGACCGTCAATGTGAAGCGACTCCCAACCAGACCTTCGTTCTACAGGGATGACAGCCTGCACCCATCGGACTGCTTTTTGCACTACAGTGACAACCATAGTGATGCTTTCACTGCTCCTCGGGGCCTCCTCCTCTGTGAATAGAATTTTAATTATTTAAAATGTACTTTATTTCAATAAATTAGTTTGTGGTTTTTATTGCGTTATTATTATTTTAATGACTTTAATGATTCACCCTGAGAAGGATTGGCATTGTTGCCTGAGTGGGGATTCCACCCCTCTCAACCAATAACCTGATTTCTCACAGAGGGTAAACACTCTGTGGAATCCTACAGCTTTCGCCCAATCATAAGCTATACTCAAGTCAACCAACAACTGAGGGAAGCTCTTTTTGTGATTACATAAGTTTTTGTGACAACTGCGCTCTCAAACCAGACCTAAAAAGGAGGTTGTTACTACTGTGTATGTCGGGTGACCAACCTTTTTAATTGGGGTTGGACAGGTTACAATAGGTAGCCAGAGGATCATGCAAGCAAAGCAGGCCAGGTCCTACTGCTTTTGTGATAAACTTGAGTTATACAGAATTTTCTGCCCTCATAGCACTTGTGACTCCCTGCCAGTCTGACATCAAAACCTTGGTCCATCGAGCTTGCATGCACCTGTGCTTGCTTTGTAATGAAAGATCTTCAACCATTTATTCACCTGCAACTTGTAATCACAGTTCTGCAGTTTTGTTAGAATGTTATTGTTCATCCTGCACTGCAGTGTGTACTCTGTATGATACAGGTTGAGATCCTATTGTGATAGTTCAGTTGGTTCATCATGTAGTTGTTGATATCCCTGTGTAATATTCAATTTACAAGTTCGAATCCTGCTTCAGCTTTTGGATTATAAGTTCTGATTCTGCCTCAGTAGACTGTGTGCCTGCCGCAAACATCTGCATACTGTCTGCTGCACAGGCTTGAATCCTTGCAGAGCTTTATTCTTCAGATGCTGATAAAAATGAATGTTATAGAGTTTAGCAGTACAATCTTTAAATGCCAAAAACTCAGCATCCTGAACCAAATCCATGTTATTGTCTTACGTCATTTCCAGATTCACCGATTTTGTATAACATTGGGCACTTAAAATTGTTTTAGCACTACAGATCTTCCTAAGTGCATGCGTGCTTCATCATCATCATCAAACATCTTTATTTGGCTAAATAATAGCCATAAAAGAGCAAAATAAGACATTGCTTCACAAAGAAAAATAAACATGCTAAAATTATAGCCAGCATAATCAATACCCCGGAATTCATTTTCCAACGATGTTGCAGTGCCGATCTGCAGTGGAAATGCACTTATAAACCATAAAACAAGTGAATTCATCAATTAAAAGACGTAGGTGACTTAATGCAGGTTGACACTTTCTAATGTTGAACATTTTTAATAAAGGTTTTAAAAAGGTGCGCCTCGGTTTAAGATAAAGTTTACAAAAAAACATAAAGTGCAAGGTGCTCTGTGCAGAAATTGAGTTGCATGGACACAAATCTAATTCAGTATCACTGTATGTATCACTTGGATACGAAAACAACAGGTGAACAATTCCCATCCTGAACCTAATCAAGTAAAACATCTTAGCTTGATTAAAAAAAAGGTGAGATAGGGTTTAATTTGTGGGGGGCTAATTAGCAATGAATGGTCTACAACCTTTTTTTAACCATCTCCTGGCTATCTCTTACATTATTCAAATGTGATAAGAAGTCGTTTTTAAGCTCATCCTTTGGAATTGCAGATATGTTTCAAGGACTAGTAAAATAATCCTGCAATCCCAATTTATCCAGTTGATCTTGCAAGTGAGAGAACCAGGGAATTTTTTTCCCCATTCCAGTTTCAAATAGTCTAAGATTATGTCACTGTTCAGGGCTGGTTCCTCTTTTGCCCAGATGCCACGCCAAAGCATCAGAGGTGCTAATTGTGTGCGGAAAGACAATGGAATTACGCCTAGTTCCTTATGGCACATAATGGCAGTGGTGCTTTTAGGTAGTGTCAGCACAGGTTTTACATCATATTCTCGGCTCTCTGGAGGCCCAGAGTGTTGGTGCAGCCCCAGACTCCTGCGTATATAGAGTGGCGGCGCATGTTTGTGCTTTATATATAGCTATGATTGCTTTTTATGGGGCGGGAGCCTCATATTTGTGTAAATCTAAAAATGGCCTCCACATTTTTATTAAAGCCCCCAATCCTTGTGTGAACAAGGTGTGACCATGTATTTTTTTCATTAAAAAGAATGCCTAAATGCGAAAAAGTTGGCACCTGACACAATGTTTCATTCTTATATGAAAAGTCTTAGTTTTAGATGGTGATTTACCTACTACAATAACATGCGATTTGGCAACATTTGCTTTTAACCCAAGATCACATATAAATTCGTTAAAACTGGTTAAAAGTCTTTGTAATCCCACCCCGGTTCTTGACAGTAGGACACAGTCATCGGCGTATAATAAAGCAGGTAAAGACCTACTGCCTATTATCAGTGCATCTACATTTCCGATTCTGAGGTGGCCTTCTAAGTAATTTATATATAGACAGAATAGGAATGGGGCGAGTACGCATCCCTGGCGAACCCCACAGTCCATCCTTATGGGTGAGGTAAGCTCGCCATCTATTCCGTATCATACTCTTCCTGTGACTCCCTGATGTATTGCAGCTAAAAGGTGGACAATAGATGCATCAGTGCCCATGAGCAGCATTTTCTCCCCCAGTTCCCCCTCTGCACCCAGTCAAAGGCAGAAGTCAGGTCCATAAACCCGAGGTATAAGGACCCTTACATACCCATGGTATACTTGCCAATTGGACAGCAAGAACTTCCCATATTCTGTTATCCAAGTCTCCAATCTGTCCAATATCACACGTCCCATGATCTTACAAGAGCTGTCGATCAGTGAGATTGGACGATAACATTTAGAATCCGACCTGTCTCTCTTTTTGTGTATATATGCAGTGCCTCACTTGTGCGAATGGTTTCATATTGTGGGCCCTGGCATTCATATTTGGGAACCAGAACTCATGTTTCATCATCAGGCTTTATCCCAGAACAAGAGTGATGAGGCCAGAAAAGGAAGGCTGGAGCGAAAAATGGCAAAAGAGTGACAAACTGTGAAAGTAGGGATGAAAAAGAAAGTTTAAGGATTTGGATAAGTACACATTTAGTATAGGAACTAAAGAGGCATACGTTGGAATCGACTAGGCAGCCTTGATCTTAGGTAAGAAATCATTCATTAGTGCTGGTGGTAGGCTCCTAAGAAAACCACAGGGTCCCTGAACAATGTTTCAACAAATAAAGCAGTGGGTGTGTACAGTGTTTTCCTGATAGTTTACACAGGTAAGGAGGACTAAAATGGGAAAGCTGCAGACTAGAGAGAAAAGTGTGTGGGGGCTTGGTCATTCCTTTTTCACCAGATGGCATTCTGAGTGTTGGCTGGGTGGTTGCTTCTTTTGGTGCGGTAGAAGTGATTGGGAGAATGTTGATGTCATCATCTTCAGATAGTGTACTTTGCATAGGGTTGGTGGAATTGTCTGCTGGTCTCCAGTGTTTTTCTGAAGCCATGATGACTTCAGATTGCATTTCTTGCAAGCTGCCTCTGTTAAACTCCAATCCAGTAATGGCGTTTAGCAAAATATTTGAAAGTTGTTTCTCAAGGTATGGGCTCTTTTTCAGTAGTGTCTTCCAATAGCCAGTGTATTAGGTTCAACACGACCCTTTGAACCAATGAGATGGTACTGAGGGAGTCCTTTGTAGGGTTGTCTTCCTGTTCCGGGTCCTTTAGCCGTGCATGGCAAGTTTTGGCAGCAGTCCTGCAATCAACCTCCTACGGACAGTCAACCACCCTGTCTCAAAAGTACATCCGAGGGTTGGCCACAGCGTCTAGCTTGTGCTCAAACCATCTCGAGCGTGCACTTTGTGATGTTAGGCTCAAAGCCTGCCTCCTCACACGTTTTATAACCTTATTTCCAGGACAGTGGGACCGTGTCCTTTAATCTCTGCTGTAAAAGTTTCTTCATGTTTTGGGCAGTCATTCAGATTGCTCCGTTCCACAGGCCTGAAAGGGCTGACATGAAAAAAAGTTCTCTTGACTAAACACATTGCTTATTTGAAAAAAAAGATTCTGTCCACAGGAGTACAGCTGTACTCCCATTGGATCAATTATCCAGATATATGTATTTTTTAACCCCTTCATGACTGCCCTACGCACCTCTTTGAATGCAATTTAAAAGGGAATTGGTCAGATTTACTCCAAATCACAACAACCATGCTTTCTGAGTAAAGTTCTTACTTTCTTTCAAATTTAGTATAATTCTGTTCATCCATTATTTCTGTATCACTTTCCAAAGTTTTCTATGGCAAATTAACATGGGAAAACACCCTTTCGGTACTCCCCCTTTTTCCCCCGTTTGATATATCACCCCAAAACTCTCCAGGAAGGAGCTAAGGAAGATGAACTTTGTTTCTGGGAAGATTCGTTAAACAGCGTTAAAGTTAATAGCAAAACAAACAAGCATTTGCAATGCAATTGGTCTCGCATTAGTGAAAGTTAGAGCTATTGGCGTTGTAAATGAAAATGTTTTTTACTTCTGTTTCTTTGTTTGCATTTGAGTGGATGTATGTTGTTTATAGTGGAATTGTTAGTTGTCGAATTGTGTGGGGTGTAGTGTATTTGTGTACTGGAATTATGTAGTATGGTGAATAGATAGGGGGTTAGATCAGTATACAATAGATAGGAAGATTGAGAGGGATAGGTAGTTTGTGAATGAAGCAGTGAATGAACTACAGACAGAGTAGGAGAAATGGTGTGCAAGAAAGAGACAACGTAGGAGAGAGAAGATTATAGACGATTAAAGAGATTGCCCTTGTGTAGGCAGAAGACATGGAAAAAAGGATGAGGAGAGTGTGTCCTGGAAGTCAGTCAGCAGTTGCAAATTACAACACTGAGTTTGTCCTATATGCTTTTAATGTTTTGCTCTAAATGGAACGATTCCTCACATATCCCTTGAGCAGAACATTCATGCCCTCCATGTAATTTGTAAAGCACTATTTACCCAATTTTTCTTATATTTCTTGTTGGAAACTCCCCACCCTATGGTTACCTGTTCACGTTTAGCTGCTGGAACTCCTTGTCCGATACATTTTTTAATAAACCTGTGCATGCAGTGAGTAGTCTCCGTTCAAGTGACTCAAACACATTGGAAACATACTCCTAAAACAATGACCTATACAAACGAAAACCCAGGACTGGAGATATTGCCATCTGTGATTTTGATGAAAAGTGCGTTACAACTGTAAATGTGCTATATATTTACCAGAAAGAGCTGGGTAAACCTCACCCACCCATTTGTAGAATCGTATCTGATTTTGACCAAGTTTGACAGTGCAATGTGCTATAAAATGGACTGTTTCCTAAAACTTTCACAAATACCATGCTATGAACTGTAGTCTTTAACAGTTCCATATATTATCCAATTTTTTGTGTGAAAACACACCTCAGTCCCAACACGTGCTTGTTATTGTTGGTCACGACCATGATGTTGCCACGCAGCTCATCATGACGCCTCATTTATAGTACTCTGATTTTATTTTGCAACCTAATGTGTAGCGGGACTTGTATTCATAAGCAATGATAATAAACTATTTGAACGCACCCACCTGATATTAGTAGAACATGGACTCCCTGCACTAGAAACACAGTGTCCTGAAAACAGTTATGTAGGAAATAAATCTACTTGTCCTTCAAAACATGCCAGATCAGTTTCCCAGTTCACTACATGCGAAGAAATGGTAGTACGGCCAGGCCCACTTTGCATGATGGGGCTTGTAGTTCTGATTCGCAATGGTTGGCTTTAAGGCATCAAGTTTTCATGCTAGGCTGGACTTTTATGCAAGGAACACAAAAATCACTTAAATTGTGCTTGTTTTGAAACGTGGTGCAACAAGAGAAAAAAAGTGTGCAGCAGAAGCTGCGAGAAACTATTTGAACACGTTGCTGTTTTCATTCTTGTTTTAAGCAGAAGCATCCAAATTTGTGAAGTTTTCTGAGAGGCTGATTTGTTCTTTGAAGTCGGAGTGTGCTTCTTTGAGTGAAGTAATTAGACAGACCCTTTGCTAATAAATGTATTTAGTCCAGCAAATAAACATTCATGCAATTTATTATTGAATAAGCAAAATCGACCCTCACTTGATTTTGCCTATATATATATATATATATATATATATATATATATATATATATATATATATATATATATATATATATATATATATATATATACTAGCAGCCCGTCCCGACGTTGTCCGGGTATGAATTGCTGCCGGCCAGTAGTATATTGTTTTGTAGGATTTCGTTTTGATAGCATTTCTTAGCTGTGACAGGCCTGTGAAACTCTCCGATTCACAGTGCACTGCTGATGCACTTAAGAGTGTGCGTTCAGTAGTGTGTGAATTCGAGTTTCCCTACTTTATTTTTCCTTGCAATATTATATAGCGCGAACTCGACAACATGGCATGAGCACAATTTACATTACAGAAGAACACATTCATTTGTGATAGGCACGGGGAGACAAACCGATTTGCCTGGAATCACAGGATGTTGAGCTGATGCCGACATTCAAACATAGCTCCCCAGCTCTAAGGTTCGTAATTCTAGAACTTGTGGCAGGTGTGTCAAAAATTGTATGTTGGTGCTGGCCATCAATGAGAGAGACCTATGTATTTTTCAAATGGATGCTGAAAAAATATGAGTATGTTGCTGGAGATGTGGGCCGCCGTGCCACCAATGTACTTACCGGTGGAGGGTAAACACCCATTATACCGCAACTTTCTTTCCGCATACCATCACTCCGAATACTTTAATTACGAAAGTATCATGACTCCGCAATGCCATTATAACCCATGGCATTACATTTTATATGCTTTTACCACGCATACATTTACAATGAAATTCGTTGTAAATGCAGGAATGGTAAAAGCATGTTTTTTTTAATGTTTGGATAAGGTAAGTATGCGTTGAGGGGTATATGTTTTGGGGTACTGAGGTATTTGTTTTGGGGTGCTTGGGTATTTTAAGGGTTAAGGTATCGTTTTGGTTATGGGGTCCAGGGGTATTTTTAGGGTTTAGGGATAGGTATGGGTTTTGGGGTACAGGGGTATTTTTAGGGTTCAGAGCTAGGTTTGGGTTTAGGGGTATTTTTAGGGTTCAGGGGTAGGTTTGGGTTTTGGGGTACAGGGGTATTTTAGGGTTCAGGGGAAGGTTTGGGTTTTGGGGTACTTGGTTATTTTCAGGGTTCAGGGCTAGGTTTGGGTTTTGGGGTACAGGGGTATTTTTAGGGTTTAGGGGTAGGTTTGGGGGTACAGGGGTATTTTAAGGGTTCAGGGCTAGGTTTGGGTTTTGGGGTACAGGGGTATTTTAGGTTTCAGGGGTTGGTTTGGTTGTTGGGGTACAGTGATAAATTTAGGGTTCAGGGCTAGGTTTGGGTATTGGGGTACAGGGGAATTTTTAGGGTTCAGGGGTAGGTTTGGGGGTACAAGGGTATCTATAGGGTTCAGGGCTATTTTTGGGTTTGGGGTACAGGGGTATTTTTAGGGTTTAGGGATAGGTTTGGGGTACAGGGTACAGGGTATATTTATAGGGTTAAGATGGGTTAGTGTTTAAAGGTGTTGGGGTATTTTAAGGAGTAAGGGTGGATTATGATTATGGGGTGCAGGGGTATTTAAAGGGAGCAGGGTAGGATTAGCACACGATATGAGACATGGCATGAAGGGCGGAACGAACCACACGCCCCCAGCGTTTGTCACGCCCCAGCACACGCCCACAGCACAACGCAGACACGCCCACAATGGACTACTTTGCTGGCACGGTTCTTTTACCTTTGAAATGTATATGGTGGGCTTCTGTATAGCCTATGTCCTTCTACTGCAACTGCCTTTTCCAACGCTGTATTGGGTGTTGTGTTTGGTGCTGTGGTTCCTGAGATTACCCGCCTCAAAGGTTTGGGCTCTCTCTTTATTAAATTTCTCACAACAGATTCAAACCATTGGGGTATAACTGCCATATCTAGGACAAGAGCGTTTCCAGAGTGGGGGTTTGTGCCATACCCCAAAGCAAGGCAGCTCTCCAACTGTTTATATAACAGTCTAGTAAATGCATACATTTCAATTAACCATAGGTGTGCAGGCCTACATATATACAGAGTGGGCTCTGCTAGGCCGCCATCCAGGGAAACCATGCAATATCAGACATTTCTGAAGACTAGACATCCTGGGGAGTCCACAGTGGTGCGATTCAAATTGATACAACTACTTTTTCTTTCCCAGGACATCTTTCAAAGCAGCATTCCCACATTTCTTCTCATAAACAACAGAACTGTGTGGCTAGGCCTAGTGCCTGCTACAGAACAGATAAATCTAGGGCTAATGCAACATGATCCCTGGTTTAATCCGTTCCAGTCGTTGGCACTAGGCCCTGCCAGCAAGTGCAATGCTTTTTTTATTGGGAGAAGTGTGGGAATGCTGAGTGGTAGGAATTTTTGTGGATCCCCACAGACTGGATAGCCCCTTCTGGGGTAGGGGCATGCCCTGATGCCTAGGTTGGCTTCTCCACCCTTTATTTACAGCCATGCAAAAATCCTCTATTTCTTTTTTTGTGTTCAAATCTTTTTTATTAAGCAATAACAAAATTGAGGGCAGCAATAAAGCATCGTTATTCATACAAACATATTGGAGTGATGCCGAAATCAGTCATAGGTCAAAACATATAAAATGATATTGGAAATAAAGAATAAAGAATAAAGGCGTACAAAATAATACAATAATCACTGTACCGATCTAAAAAAGAGGTGATAACAATAAACAATCAGCATCGCATTATTACTGTTGCATACAATTCCGTAGAAGCCTTCCATCCATAGCCAGGCATGTAATGTCATGCAGTACCTCGTCATCCCTGCACAGTACGTCTCTGGTTATGATGCCCATTCTGTGCAGAAGTTACCCCAAGGAATAACTAAGCATTAAGTTGGTCGGACAGTACCTTATGGTGGGTTGAAGGTGAAGGAGGAGGAAGCCTGGTCTAAGGAGGACCACAACTTGTTGTTGCTGACCTGCCATGGTGATGTGTGTAGAGCGGGGTTGTCAGTGCCTCTGATGCAGGACAGCCATTCCCTCCAGGCATTGAAAGAGACCTCTGCCGCTGTTTTCCAGTTGCATAGGATCACCTTGCATGCCAGTGTTAGTAAGAGGTCTAGAAACTGGCGGTCATGGTCTCCCTTTGAGGTTCCGTGACAATTATAAGTGGTGTTTTCGACTCACACGAATATGGTCGAGTCTAGTATCTATGAACCGCAAATGACGAGTTTAGCAAGTATGCGCAGTTTCGCTGTGCTAACTTAAACCGTTCGTTTGTTATGTGGGTTTGTCATCTGTACCCACGGGTTCCATCTTAGATACGGCATCCATTTTGTCTCTTGCCCTCAAGTAGCCAGCGAACGGACGCTGTCCGCTTCGCGACCCTGGGACTCCCAAGATATTTGCGGAAGACACATGTTCTTTGAAAGTGTCTTTATGACGAGGGGGATGCTACTGTAAGGCAGATGGCGCCGCTCGAGGCTCATCTTGCCGCACGGGCTTATTGTCTCAGTTGTGCATCTCATTAGGCACGTCCCTTTGATGCCTGTATCTCGTGCTTCTCGACACTCCCCTTTTACACCCTTTCCGATCTCCCCACTGTCTCCGTCTTCCTCTGCACCTGTCTTCGTTCCTGTTTCGATCTACTTTACTGCTGATTGGAATTTGCTAATGGTGGGAAGATGGGTTTTTACAGTTGGGAACCGCCAAATGTTTCCGCACTTATGTTCCGGATCTTGTGTGTTTCAAAGTGATCTAAGCGACCCCTCTGAGAGCGACTTGTGGGAACCAGGTTGTAAACTATTGTGTATCATGTTATCCTATGGGTAAAAACTGTATAAAAGGAGCGATCCACAAATACAATTTGAAGCAGTCTCCCCGAACTACACTCGATGTACTTCTTGTGACTTCTGTGTTCCCTGCAGTAAATAAACCTTGACTCTTTGACGCCGAAGGAAGTGTCCCGTGTCTCTGTGATTTGTACGCCGGAGCAGGTTACCCACGAAGGTTTCAGGTGTTGTGCCCTGGCACCGCTGGGTCCAAAGAACCCAGTCCTTCAGTTGGCGCCCAACGTGGGGCTGCATCAGTGGTACCGGTCCAAGCCTGACGATCGTGAGGAACTTCGTGTGAAATCTCCGAGGGAAGGTGCACCCCGCTTCATCGATCCTGTTGTCGAAATAAGTGGCCCGAAGACTTTTCCCGCGAAGATTCCCGCCTCCTAACGGCTGCGACGGACTGCTACCCTGACTGTAGGCCTGTTTTGGCGCCTGGCGTAGACCTTGGTATAGCGAGACGATAGACGGGCCTTCCTGAGGACGCCATTGATCTTTGAGTTAAGTATTTGTGGGTCGCTCCCAGAGTTCTTGGTTGTAGACACTTTAGCGAGTGTCTTTGTTGTAAACACTTTAGCGAGTGTTTTTGTTGTAGATACTTTAGCGGGTGTCTTTGTTGTACACGCTGTGTGAGTGTTTTTGTCGGTGACACTTTGCTAGCGTACTTTGTTGTTGTTGTATTTGTTTGACGACTGCAGCCGCCAAAGACCGAGGGTTTAGTTCTTTACTGGGACTTGGTAAATCCCGAAATCCCGTAACCCTCGAAGTTTGTGAAACTCGGCTAGTGTGCAAGATGCCTGGTCGCAGTACTTTGTTCAGTTGCTTTAGACCTTGTGGTGCGGATTCCCTGCTGGAGGACTCGTGTCCGATACCTCCGGTTGGAACTCCTACATATGACTTATATAGCAAACATGGGCTAGGCCCGATTGCTTTTAACGATTATTGGATCAAATATACAAAGAAAGACGGCGATCTTCGTTGGCCACCTCACGGTAGCTTCGAAGCGTCGATCTTAGATAATTTGGAAATAAAGTTGTTCGAACGTAAATCAAGGCCGGCCATGTTTGATGCCTTTCGGTTCTGGCGCAAAGAAGCCCGACAGAAAGAGATCAGACAAAATAAACGTAGTCAGCGAGATACTGTTGCTACTATAGTGAAGAAAGCTGAGCAGTTTCAGCGTGATAAGGAGGATAAGGATAAGGAAGTGTTTGAGAGATTACAGCGTATGTCCATAGACAAATGCTATCCTGTTTTGTCTACGGAGTCGGATAAGAAGGAAGAGGCAGTTGAGGATTCTTTAATGTCCTATCTTATGAAGTCGCCACCTCCGTACGTACAGGGTACCGCAGCTCCTGTGGTCCCTGCCGTACCTGTTCCACCAGTTCCTCAACCTGCACTTGCTCTTCCGACTGTTCCTGCTCCTTTGCCTCTTTCTATTCCTACTGCTCCTCCGCTTCCACATACTCCTGTTCCCGCTACTGCTCACGCTACTGCTCCTGTGTTGTTAACCCCTGTTGCTGCTAACGTCTCTACTCCTTCTCTTGTTAGTCCTGTGTCTTACTCTTCTCCCTCTACTCGTAATCGTGATTCTCCCCTTGCGACAAACTTCTTTCAGTCGCTCGGACCTGTTTTTGGGTCTACAGGTTCTGATGGTCCACAGAGACGTAGCCAGCTTCCTGGTAATAGAGAACGTGTTGCGCTATACAATATGGCGATGGGTTGGATGATAAACCCTGTTAGAAATCCACCTCGTGTTGTCCTCGAAACGTTTGATCAATTCAACATACCTACTCAGAGATATGTGTTTGATGAAATGTGCAAGTTCTTACATGATCAGATAGCGGACAATGCGCCTGACGAGGTGCTGACCGCCCTGTCTGAACTCCGGCTTCAGTTCGCAACTGGACTGATAGTCGACACTAATGTCCGACGTGCTATTGAACGGTTGCTATCTCTTCGTCCCGCTCCTATTCCTCATGCATTGTTCGTTGAGGACATTGAACAACGAGATGGGTCTGGCCAATATCCTATGCGAGAAGTTCCGCCAGTTTGGGTTCCCGCTGATAATACTAATGCTAATGCTCCAATACCAGCACATTTCCAGAGAGTGTGGATACACCTCCCTTGGAAACGATCGGAAGTGCTTCAGGTGAAACAAACTTTGCCTGATCCTCGCAAAAATCCTGCGGGGTATTACAAAGAATTATCGCAGCTCGTAGACGCTACGATAATGAATCTGGCCGATATCGACATGTTGTTTGGCAATGTCGTACCGCAACCGGTATGGGCCAAGATTCGTCATCAAGATCACGCGAATGAATTAGGTGGTGATTGGGCTGCCATTACAGCGGCAGACGCTGGACAAGTGGCTGCTACTAAACCCGATCAGTTGATTGAACTTCTTCCCCAGCGAATCATTACATTAATGAAAACGCTTATGCCAGCTATGAGGGTGAATTGGGACAAGTTGTCAGCCTGCAAGCAGAAGAAAGATGAGAGTGTTTCAGACTTCTTTACGAGGTTCGAGGAAACATTCGTCGATCATAGTGGGCAGGATATGGGTACTGAGGGTGGACAGAGGTTGTTTGTGGATAAATTCGTATCGAACTTATTGCCCGACTTGAGCCATAAATTGAAAAATTCAGAAAGTTCATGGGCCGTTTCTACCTCAGCTCAGATATTGGCTACGGCACAATATTACGAAAATAGAGAAAAAGAGGAAAATGACCGTGCCGATAAAAAGACGAAAGAGCTGAAAACTAAAGTGTTGTTACAACAAGCATATCCGCCGCGTTCTAATCAGAATGCGCCTCAGCAGAATAGATCGCAGTCACAATCAAATCGATCGCAGCCGCGTAATGATTCATCTTTTCAGAGATCTTCGTTGGGGTACAATCAATGTGCTTATTGTAGACAGGAGGGACACATTAAATTTAATTGTCCTGCTTTAAATGACCGTAGTGGTGGTAATTCGTCTAGAGGAGGTCGTGGTGGTGCACAGCACACATCACGTGGTAGAGGTCGTGGTGCTCAGAACGACTGTTCTGATAACTCGTCAAATTCTAATAATTGTTTCGATCAACGTGGATCATCGCAAGGACGATCTGCGCAGTACAATGTAGACGATTATTACGTCGATCAGGGAACTGACGATAGTAATTACTAGGACAGCCAAAGACAAGGAGAGGGAGTGGTATCAGTTCCGGTTGATCAGAGAGGGCCTTACGTCGCAGTTGCTACATCGGGCGTCGTTGAGCCTTTTCTGTTGGACACTGGTGCAGCGAAAAGTTCTATTATGCATTCGAAACTCCCTGGCGCACCTTTGTCTGGCTTAACAAATGTATCTGTTGGATTCTCTGGCGCCCCCGTTAGCAATCCAGTTTCGCGCCCTTTGCCCCTTAAAATTGGGCCTCGTGAGCTCGAAGCTCCGTTGATTTTAACCACTGGTTGTGGTGAAAATCTTTTGGGTCTGGATTTGCTTAAACGTTTGTATGCAACTTTGTATTGTTCTCCTGCGGGTGTAAAGCTTACGTTAGGAGAGAGGGTAGTCTCTCCCATGTACTTGTCCCTCGATAAGCTTCCACCGGAATTGAGTTCTCTTCCTTCACCTTTGTGGGCGACGGGTCCAAATGACGTGGGCCTACTTGATATCTCCCCTTATGTTGTTCAGTTGAAATCGAATGTGCGATTGCCACGTATTCCCCAATATCGTATCTCCCTGGATGGTGAACGAGCTTTGTTAGCGATCATCTATGATTTGATCGAGAAAGATGTCATTGAAGAAACTCGGGGAAACGTGTGTAATAGTCCTGTACTGCCCATTCTTAAACGTACTGATCCTACCAAACCGCCTGTTTATCGTTTTGTTATCGATTTGCGGGAGGTGAATAAAATTGTGGTTCCTCAATTCCCTGTTGTGCCTGACATTACGGCGCTACTGACTCTGATTCCAGCTACGGCTTCATGGTTTTCGGTGATTGATTTGAAAAATGCGTTTTTCAGCATCCCGATTGCCGAAGAGAGCAGGGACCTTTTCGGTTTCTCTCTTGGTGGACGTAGCTTCCGGTTCAAACGCGCTCCTCAGGGCTACTGTGAGAGTCCATCGATTTACAGTCAAGCTTTGAAGGGTCAACTAGATGCGTTTAGGTTGCCGGTTGGTGCGGCTTTAATCCAATACGTCGACGACTTATTGGTGGCTGCTGATACTCAGGACATTTGCAAAATTGCTACAGTATCGTTGCTGCAACATCTCTGTGAGTTAAATCACAAGGTGTCACCTTCTAAACTCCAATATTGTTGTCAAGAAGTAACCTACCTAGGTCACTTATTGTCAAAGGAGGGAAGGAGATTGACCCCAGAGAGAATTGCAGCGATTGCGCGCATGGCTGTGCCACAAACCCAAAGAGATGTGCGTGCCTTTCTAGGTATCACATCGTACTGCAGGCAGTGGATTCCTAATTTTTCATTGCTAGCGAAACCATTGGTGGCTCTTACGTGCAAGGATGTTTCGACTCCTTTACCATGGACGGAAGAATGTCAGAAAAGTTTTTCTGAATTACGTGATTCATTGTGTTCGGCCCCTGTGTTAGGTACCCCTGATTACAGCAAACCGTTCACGTTATATGTTCACGAGAGGGAAGGTTGTGCTTTAAGCGTCTTAACGCAACCTTTTGGTGGTAAGCAACGTCCATGTGCATATTTTTCCTCGACCTTAGACCCAGTAGCTAGAGCATTGCCGAGTTGTTTGAGAGCAACTGCGGCAGCTGCGGTCTCCATCCGACAATCAGCAGGATTGGTCATGGATAATATGCTTACGGTGATGGTTCCGCATGCAGTCGATACTCTTTTGAACCGTACGAAAACTCAGCACTTGACGAGTGCGAGGTTATCTGGGTACGAATTGACGCTCTTGGCAAGCCACATTCAGATAAAACGTTGTAATGTCCTAAATCCGGCAACTTTGTTACCAATTAGTGCAGAGTCAGATGCAGTAACAGAACATGACTGTTACTTGCGGACAGAGGAGGAAACAAAAGGTCGTGTGGACCTTAAAAACACCCCATTGGAAGACCCGGATGGCATCCTGTATGTGGATGGGTCATGTTTTAAATTGCCGAATGGTGATGTGACTACTGCTTATGCTGTGGTGACATTGAATACTGTTGTTGAGACTGCGAGATTGAATCAGAATTCTGCCCAAGCTGCAGAGCTGATCGCTCTTACTAGAGCATGTGTATTAGCAAAAGGTAAACGTGTGAATGTGTACACCGATAGTCAGTATGCTTTCGGTGTAGCGCATAGTTTCGGACGATTGTGGCGAGAACGTGGTTTCTTGACGTCACATGGCACGAAAATACAGCATGGCCAGCTTGTGAACGATCTTTTGGATGCATTGACTTTGTCTGCTCAAGTTGCAATTGTTAAATGTAGTGCGCATCGTAAGGTGACGGATGATGTTGGTCGTGGTAATGCGTTTGCAGATGAGATTGCTAAGGAGACTGCCCGGAACCTTAGCACTCGAATGTATGTGACGAATTCGGTTAGGTGGCCTACAGAATCAAGTATGTGTGAGAATACTATAGAGAGTGTGAAAGCAATTCAGAATGAGGCCACCGACACTGAAAAGATGAAGTGGAAAGAAAGTACGGGAAGGTTGGATGTGAATGGTTGCTGGATTGATTTGTCAGCACAGAAAAGATGGATGTTGCCTGATGCGTATGTACTGGCCGTTGTGCAAATGGCACATGGGTTAGCACATATTAGCGCGAAAGGTATTTGCAAGTTGTTGGCTGATGTGTGGAAGAATGATGGAATTACTAAGTGTGCTGAACGTTTGGTGAAGAATTGTATGGTGTGTATAATGTACAATCCTGGCAAAGGAACCCCAACTCCCCCTGGCAGTTTTGCTCCTCCTTTGTATCCCTTTGAGGTGATCCAATTGGACTTCATCCATATGGAGCGATGCAATAACCTGAAATACGTTTTGGTTGTGGTTTGCGCATTCTCCCGATGGATCGAGGCCTATCCCCTCAAAGATAATACTGCTTTGTCTACTGCGAAAATCCTACTGAAGGAATACTTTCCTCGGTATGGAATGCCTAGAGTCGTGTGGTCAGATAACGGAAGTGAGTTTGTTGGAAGTGTGATGAGGAGTGTGTGTAAGGGCCTTGGAATTAATCAGAAATTCCATAGCGCCAATCATCCCCAGTCAGCTGGATTGGTTGAAGGGTACAATGGCACCCTTAAACTGAAATTAGCGAAGATCCAGGCTACGACTGGACTTTCGTGGCCTGACGCTTTGCCTCTAGCATTACTGTCAACTAGGGCGACTGTACACTCCCGAATAGGGCTTAGTCCCTATGAAATAGTGTTCGGCCGTCCTGCGAATGTGTGGGGGGTTCCTAGGCCAGGTATATTCGTTGATCTTGAGTACCCGATGTTGATTGACTACTTACATGACTTGACTGCTAAACTGAGGTTAATTCATCAACAGGTTTACGACGCCTTGCCGACGCAGACGGAGGGTCCAGGCCACCAGCTCCAGCCTGGTGATTGGGTTGTCACCCGAAATTTTTCGCGCAAGAAGAATCTGGACCCCCGCTTTGTTGGACCTCACCAGGTGCTTTTGGCCACGAGGACTGCCGTTCGTCTTGAGGGACGGAAGAACTGGGTACATGCTACCCATTGTAAGCGAGTCCCTATTCCTTTGCCGGCAGACCCGTGGGTGAGGAAAGGCATTGCGTCAACAGAAGCAGCGACATTGCCGGCGTTTGTACCTTTCAGTGACGCACAACTTGTTGGTGAACACTCAGTGCAGCAGAAAGCCATTGTTGGAACATTGTCAGCAAAAGACTCAAGACCAAATCAGCAAACTGATCAGCAGGACGCTGTCTCTTCAACGGATCCTTTGTTCGACGAGCAGACACGTCCCGGGAAACATCGATATTCTTTGCGTTCTCGCATTAAGGACTAATAAAATTGTCTTCTTGCTTTGCTGAAACTGATAACTGCAATATCTTCGTTTCCCCTGATCAACTGTGAACAATTCGTATCACTGAAAATTGTTTTGTACATATATCAAGATTTTTTTCTTGTATCTTTTTCCTTCCACAGCTGAATTATTTGTGCTAAATAAAATACATATTGTGTATTGAGGGCCGTAGGGCCGCGCGCGTACTTCCTTCTGGACAGTAGGTCTTGACGCTAGGTTAAAGGCCGTCGGTTCCTAGGAACTCCTGGGAATTGACTATTGCTGCACAGAACGAAGTGCGTCAAGAAACGTTGCGGACGGTCGTAGGGAAATGGCATTTTTGAAGCTGAATGATTTGGAAGGAGCTCAGGCATATAGAGTCAAGCTGCAGAAACTTAGTCGTACGAAATGTTTTGTATTCCAATTGTTTGTATTGTTTTTAACTGCTTCCGCATTTTTGGCGGGTGGGGTGTATTACACTATGTCTTACTTCTTACTTCCTACTCCTACTCCTATTCCTTACCCTAACATTACTTCTACTGCTTCTCCTCATTCCTTTCATATGTTACCAGAACACGAACAGGCTAGACGTGTAGAATTCCGCAACAATTCCTTTATCCAGCTCCTCCATCAGCATCAGTTAGTGGTTAACACTACTAATTGTTGGGTGTGTGGGTTGATGCCACATACTACGGGTAAGGGAATTCCATATCTGGTGTTACCGTATAGTTCCCAAGGGTCAGCTCGAGCATACCAAACAATGCTTCGAAGCGCACTAGGTTTCCACCCCTCTCCAGAACGTTCCCCCAAACCGGGTCCTACCTCATGGCAGTGGGTGGTATCGATGATAATACAGGATTTGGAAGATGAGATCTATGATGCTTATCTCATCCCTAAGGCAGAGGTACAAGCCTATAGGGCACCGAATAAAGGGGAATATAGTACGTTCACTAATGAAAAGCAGCTTAAAAGCTCGTCTCCAATATGGGTCGTACCCCACACTGGTAATCTTTGTCTTGTGGGTCGTGGCTCGCAAGCCTCACTTGGAGTAAGTGCTTGCACTGAAAGTTACGTTCTGTCAATGTCCCCGATCCCTGTGCTTCTGGCTGCCAAGGGTACGTACTTCATCTGTCATGATCGTGCATACACATGGTTGCCCGCAGACTTCATGGGCTCATGTTTTGTTGCAAATCTGTTGCCTCCGACGTTTACTGTAGATGCCGATTACCACAAGACTAGAGTTGTACGAGGCGTAATTAGTGAAGAGGATACTGCCGGTCAAGAGGCAGGAGACTTTTTCAAGGGTTTCCTCCCGTTTTGGGGACCTATGGTTAATAGTAGGAACCTGAGACATTTGACTCGAGTGGTAGAATCGACAGCTAACATTACTGCCAGTGCCCTTGGTAATATCACCACAGAACTTCAGGCGGAGAGACTTATGACATTACAAAACCGTATGGTTTTAGATGTTGTCTTAGCAGATCGCGGTGGGGTATGTAAAGTGATCCATTCGAGCTGTTGCATTTTCATACCTGATAATGCTCCTACTGTCTATCAAGCCATCTCGAAGTTGCACAAGATCTCCGAATCCATACACGTGGATGTAGGGGATTGGACGCTACTTGGTTGGTTTTGGGGCCTGGTGTCGACTTGGGGTTGGAAGATTCTGACGATCATCGGGGTTGTGGTAGTGTTCCTGTTCACGTGTTGCCTTTGTGTGCAGTGTGGTCCTGCCTTATGTGGCCTCTGTGCTACAACGTGTATGAGACAACCATCTGTTACCAAGGGGACTCGGTTGGACAGAGCTATGCTACAACGACATCTTGATGGTCTGATGAATATCGAGTATGATTCCGACTAGTGCTTGCCTACATGAGGGCAAAAGGAGCGTCTGAGGTTCCGTGACAATTATAAGTGGTGTTTTCGACTCACACGAATATGGTCGAGTCTAGTATCTATGAACCGCAAATGACGAGTTTAGCAAGTATGCGCAGTTTCGCTGTGCTAACTTAAACCGTTCGTTTGTTATGTGGGTTTGTCATCTGTACCCACGGGTTCCATCTTAGATACGGCATCCATTTTGTCTCTTGCCCTCAAGTAGCCAGCGAACGGACGCTGTCCGCTTCGCGACCCTGGGACTCCCAAGATATTTGCGGAAGACACATGTTCTTTGAAAGTGTCTTTATGACGAGGGGGATGCTACTGTAAGGCAGATGGCGCCGCTCGAGGCTCATCTTGCCGCACGGGCTTATTGTCTCAGTTGTGCATCTCATTAGGCACGTCCCTTTGATGCCTGTATCTCGTGCTTCTCGACACTCCCCTTTTACACCCTTTCCGATCTCCCCACTGTCTCCGTCTTCCTCTGCACCTGTCTTCGTTCCTGTTTCGATCTACTTTACTGCTGATTGGAATTTGCTAATGGTGGGAAGATGGGTTTTTACAGTTGGGAACCGCCAAATGTTTCCGCACTTATGTTCCGGATCTTGTGTGTTTCAAAGTGATCTAAGCGACCCCTCTGAGAGCGACTTGTGGGAACCAGGTTGTAAACTATTGTGTATCATGTTATCCTATGGGTAAAAACTGTATAAAAGGAGCGATCCACAAATACAATTTGAAGCAGTCTCCCCGAACTACACTCGATGTACTTCTTGTGACTTCTGTGTTCCCTGCAGTAAATAAACCTTGACTCTTTGACGCCGAAGGAAGTGTCCCGTGTCTCTGTGATTTGTACGCCGGAGCAGGTTACCCACGAAGGTTTCAGGTGTTGTGCCCTGGCACCGCTGGGTCCAAAGAACCCAGTCCTTCACCTTTAATAGTGGGTCTATGGCCCCCAGGATGATATAAGTGAATTCCCTTGTGGGATGTATGGCAAATATGTGTCCAATATAATCAAAGATCTTGGTCCAATATGTGTGAAGCATGGGACAATTAAATAACATGTGTGGGAGATCACCAACATCCAAAGAGCAGTTCCAGCATGTCGGTGTATCTCGTAGGCCAACCTTATGTAGTCTTTGTGGGGTCCAGAATGTCCTGTTGAGTATCATATACTTAGTCTGCGACAGTATCGGCGAAACCTTGTGTGTGAGTGACGATGCATGTATCCTGGCCCAGTCTATGTCTATACCAGTGTTGTTTGGTTCTGCTTCCCATTTGAATTCATTACGCCTCATCGATTTGTTAGGTGTTGGTGCAAGTAGTTTATATATTTTTGAGACGAAATGTCCGGAGGATTGGAAGTGCGGAAGCATAGACGTTAGCCACGGTGTCGCTGGCTTGAATGTTCGTGTGGACAGAGCCTATTTTATCTTCAGGAAAGCGTAGAAGTCAATCGGTAATAGGGAGTGCCTAGCTTGTAGAGTCGAGAAGGGCAATGGCATGTTATTCACATAGAGATCTGAGACCACGTTAATACCGCTATCAGACCAGTGGTCCCATATGGGGGGCGAGCCGTTAATTTTAATCAATGGGTTGCGCCATAAGGATGCAGAGGTTGATTTGTGGAATTGCAGACCAGTCTTGTGGATGTGATCTAATCGCAAAAGTGCTCTCTTGGTATTGAGCATGATGTATTTAGAGTGCGTAAGGTGTGTGAGGTCCATTGTAAGTACTGCAGAAAGCGGGGCCTTGCCTATAATGGATTTCTCAATATCAAACCATAGAGGCGTATATTTAGGGTCTTCAGCAAACCAGGAAGCACCCTGCTTGCAGAGAAAGGCGGCTTGGTAATTTCTGAAGTTGGGTAAACCTATACCGCCTTTTAGTTTTGGAAGTTGTAATTTTTTCATGGCAATTCTCGGTTTCTTCCCTTTCCACAGGAAGTCCGTGAATGTCTTCTCTATTTTATGCAGGAAATCTTCTGTGAAGGTCATGGGAAGCATGCATGCCATATAGTTTACCAGGGGGCTGATCATCATCTTTAACGTCTCTGCTCTACCCCACCATGAGAGGAATTTCGGCGACCAACCATCTAACAGTTTTTGTATTTTCTTATAGAGTATATCTTCATTGATTTTCAAGGTGGTAATCAAATCCCTCTCAAATTCCATACCTAAATATTTAAAACTCTTCGGCTGCCAGGTAAGTCCGGAGTCACCCAGGATACTTTTGTTACTCAGGTTGTTTAGTAATTTCACTTCTGTTTTATCCTTATTCAGGGAGTATCCGGATACACACAAATTCTTCAATTGTAGTGAGCAAAGCCGGTATAGCTTTATCAGCCTTCTCACTCAGGACCAGCACGTCATCGGCGTAGGCCGTGAGTTTAATTGTGCAGTCTGTGAATGAAATTCCTGCAATGTCAGGGTTTTCCCTTATATAGTACAGGAAGGGTTCGATTGCCAGAAGGAACAAGGATGGGGACAAGGGGCAGCCTTGCCTAGTACCTTGTTCCAGGTTGAAAGGGGAGGAAAAAGCACCACCAGCTCTCACTCTAGCGGAGGGACAGGCATATATGGACATGACTTTTAGTAAATAGGGGACCCAGGCATTCAGGTATGTCCAATCCACTTTGTCGAACGCTTTCTCAGCGTCTAGTGTAATCGCCACAGTGGGTGTGGATAAGAGCCTCGCCTTTTCAATAACGTGAGCCAGAATTCGAGTGTTATCACTCGACAACCTGTTTTTCAGGAATCCCGCTTGCGATGGATGTATTAAGGACGGCAAAACCTTCTGGATGCGTCTTGCTAGAATCGAGGCCAGGAGCTTGCAGTCTAAGTTTATCAGCGATATAGGCCTGTAGTTTTTAGGGAGTTTAGAGTCCTTGCCCTCCTTGGGTATTACTGCAATTACTGCTTCGGCCATAGTGCCTTTAACCTCTCCTGTGGTACTAATTTCTTGAAAGACCTCTAATAGTGGAGTGGCAAGAACATGAGCAAAGGTCTTATAAAATGGTGCTGTATAGCCATCTGGGCCAGGGGCTTTCCCCTTTTTGAGGGATTTGATCGCGGTAATAACCTCTGATTCAGATACCGGTTCGTTTAAGGATTCCCTTTCTGTGGACGTAAGTGTTGGAAGTGTACAATTTGAGAGGTACATCTCCATTTTTTCTCTGTCAACGTGTACGTTCCTGGCATAAAGTTTCTCATAGAATTCTTTGAAGATGTTCGCGATTTTATTGGGGTCAGGGCTAGGAATGCCATTCTCATCTATCAGAAAAGTAATGGCGTTTTTTTTAATTTTAAATTTGAGATATGCCGCTAGTCCTTTCCCTGCCTTGTTAGAATCACAAATTTTAAAACGCTTCCTCCTATCTTGCCAGATACCTGCCTTCTCACTTATAAGTTTGTTATAGGTGTATTTTCGGTTGGACAGTTCAGTTAGAGTCTCAGGGTTTCTATCATTCAGGTATTTGCGCTGGAGTTGTGAGATGTCTTCTTCTAATTTTAGCAAGGCCGCGGTGCGGTTCTTGTTAATTGCAGAGGATATTTTTATAATAAGTCCCCGTATGGTGGATTTTAGCGCCTCCCAACGAATGGTGTCTGAAGTGTCCCCTTTTTTGTTTGTCAACAAGAAATCTTTAATGGCGTTGTCAATGGTTTCTTTGTGTTTTGTGTCGTTGAGAATTGAGTCATTGAATATCCACATGGACTGACGAGTAGTTGGCTTAACATTAGATAGTGTGAGAGAGACGCAGGAATGATCAGAGACTAATCTGGGAGCAATGTCCGAGTCCTCAACTCTGGCCACCGCGTTTTTAGATATGAGTATGTAGTCAATTCTCGAGAACGAGTCATGAGGTGGGGAATAAAAAGAATAGTCTCTACCATCAGGATGTAATAAGCGCCATGTGTCTATCATATGAAACCTACTGCATAGTGTCATGAACGCCTTGTGGGCCTTACCTGGGCGAAAGACACATTTGGAGTCTCTATCTATTATCGGGTCAAACGGAAGATTGAAGTCGCCCGCCAGGACATGAACTGCCGTGTCTGGAATGGAGTTGATCTGTTTCGTGAGGCCCAACCAGAAAGACGGGTCATGTGCATTAGGGGCATATATTGTCGTAATGAAGAATTCAGTATCATCTTTGAGTAGTTTTGCCGAAACCCATCTGCCCTTCGTGTCTGTTGTAGAGGAGATCACCTCCACGTTTGCAGATTTTGCTATGAGCATCACCACCCCATTTTCCTTAGAAATTGCTTCAGAGCCTATTACCTCAGTGTAGTGTTTGTTGCGTAGTGTGTGAAATTGCTTCGTTTCCAATTTTGTCTCCTGCAACAGGGCTATGTCTCCACGTTGCCTACGTAAATAATCGAGTATCTTCTGGCGTTTAACCGGTTGGTTAAGGCCTTTCACATTCAACGATAATATTTTGAGGTTGGCTATAGTGGTTGTCCCTATTGGAGTATCTATAACAGGAGCCATCAATTACATAAGATCTGATATTGTCTCATAACACATTTATATGCATAGGACTTAGTCAGTATCGGCAGTAGCATAGCTTGTATTGACTGCAGGGCTAGCTCAATATGCACAATATGCAGGAAGTTGAAGGATAGAATGCAAGCTTCGGAATGCAGTGTGATGCGGTTGATGTAAAGTAGGATGCAAAATGTGATGCAGAATAGAAAAAACAAAGCAAAACAAAGTACAAAATGTGAAATCAATCCCTCCCCTCCCCCTACCAACCTCCCTACACCCTCCTCCCTCAACCACAGCCCACTCCTCCCTCCCCAATAGTAGAAAAGAAACATGGTGACTCGGGAATGACGACCTCGAGACCGCCTCCATACAGCCGATAACTATTAATCCTAGGGGCTGCAACCCCAGATTAGCGAAAAAGTGTAACAGGTATGAAGGCATCGAGAAACAACAATAATGCCATAACATTGAATTCAGAAAAAGCCACTACATTAATTGTGTATGTGGGAACTAAGCACACCAGAATAACAGTATAAGCCCCATGGATCTGCACCAGACCAAAGAGGTGTGCTACATAGTAAGGCTATAGCATAATACATTATTTTAAGGCATAGGAGTATTAGTATGGTAATCTAGACATAGCAAGCGCTTGAGAGACCGTTCCGACATAGTTCCGGATAGTGGAAGATTCGCTGGCAGAGTGTACAAGAAACTCGCAGAGCAGAACGGAACAGAATAGGTCGTCGGCTGGGCAGAATTTAAATGAGCAATGAACAAATCTATTCGTGGTAAGTAACCATGTATCACATTCGGCCAAAGACAATCTTACTCAGTTTAGGCCAGAGTAGGTGCATTATGCGGAGCCAGGAACATTAGATTAACAGACCGGTAGACAAAAAACTCATCCTAGGCCGGATGAAGAGGCTCCCTGTTGAGTTGAGGGGGAGACCTCCATGTTGCCATCTCCCTGGCTGGAGAGGTGTTGTCGCAATTTTCGCGGGTCAGAGAACACATGAGTCACGCCTTGTATTGTTACTTTAAACTTTGTCGGACCTATAAAGCCATACATGTAACCAAGTGTCTTCTGCTGTGGTCTTAATGCAAGGAACGCTTTCCTGATTTCCATAGTCTCCTTACTGAAATCTTGTGAGATGAAGATTTTGTGGCCTTTCCATAGCACATGGTTATGCTTGCGGACGAAGGTGAGTATCTGCTCTGTGTGTTGGTATCTTAGTGGTTTGCATACAATCGCTCTCGGACCCTTCTGCTCTTTGGTAATTCGTCCCGGTACTCTATGCGCTCTGTCGAACTCCAGTGGCTGAGTGAAGGTTAGATTTGTGGCCTGTGTGAACCACTGCTCAAGGAAGGGTATGCAAGAGCCATGGGATTCCTCTGATTTTTCTAGCATACCAAAAATTCTCAGGTTCCCCCTTCTATTTCTGTCTTCCAAATCCGCAACTTTCCTCACAAGATGGTCCGAACACAAGGAGAGATTCTTGATGGCTCCACATGTTTTATTTTCGAAGTCTTCCAATTTACTTATCCTGCTCTCAGACTCCGTTAATCTCGTATTAATGACTTTGATGTCCTGGCGGATTGCAACAACATCCTCTTTGGTGGATTTGGCTAAGTCCCTAACTTCTTCCAGTCTGCTCAGTATTGTTTCCATAGCTTCTGCCATTACCTTATTTCCTTTGACTGGCGTCGGTGGGTCAGATTTCAGGCGCTTTGAATTTTTACCATTCTCCTTGTCTCCCATTGTTAAGTTGTTTACTGCAATTTGGCTTCGTTTAGCCGTCGGCTATCACTGCACGCCACCGAGCTCACCTAGGACACAGTTGTTGACCTGTATCTATCCTGGTATTGCTTTGATGTTCACCAACCTCACCAACCTCACAGCACTGAGACTGAATTGCTTTGAGACAGTGCAGGGCAGCACATTATATACCTCTCCTGCTTTATTCTGGCGGTTGTGAGTAGTGAATAGCGATTTGCTAATAAGGAGTTATGTGTATATTACCAGCATGGTAGTTGCAGACCACCCCATGTACACTCATTTACATTAGCCGCCATTTTGTACATTGCGTGTGTTTACTCCTTGTAAATATCAAATGCAAATGGCTGCTGTAGAGGTTCAACCAGCACAATTCACAGTATTACAGTTTTTATCTACTCAAGGGTGTTACAGGTCACAGAGTCTCAATGCCATAGTATGAGTGACTTAGTAGATCCTCTCAATTGTCTTAGTAAATCCTCTTAGTAAAGCCTCGTAATTATTCCAACCATTTCAATGCAGCTCTGTCATTCAAACACGATCCAGTCTCTGTGGGCGTTTACATTTGTGTGTTCGATTGCAGCGTTATACTCGGGAAATGTGCATGGACACAATGATCAGGGTGTTAGAGTGCAGGGCGATTCAAGCGCAATTTTAGACGTGCTGGGGAGCCGCCATTTTCAACTGTTATTTCTCGCGCCGTTTTTTACACAAATGTACATTTACCAGCAGCCTCATCCGTGAGGTCCGTTTACTCACGGTACAGTTGTTGCAGCTCGCCGGTCCGCAGCCGTGTTTCTACTTGTGTGGGCATTCCCGTTCAGCGCGTTGTGGCACGGCCGGAGCTCCGGGAGACCGCGTGGATGTGTCCGGAAGCGGGCTCCGCAGTGCAGTGCAGGTTCCTCCGGTCGGGGCAAAACGGCAATTTATTCCTGTCTCCTTGGACGAATTTATCTCAAACTTCCCTCATCGCTGGTTCTAATGCTCCGACAGCCAGGCACTCGTTCTTGGCCAGAAGTAGAGTCGGATTGCAGCTCTTTTGGCACACTTAATTACGGCCGCATGGAGGAGGAAAAAGTTACGCCGCCATTTCTCCGGCGTCCAAGCCACGCCCCCCCAAAATCCTCTATTTCTAATGGGCTTTTTACCAGTGGGGGGCCGATTGGAGAGGCCTTCCCACGGAAAGACTGTAGTTCCCTGGGTGGGGAACAGTGGCCCTGTGGGGGCAGACCATGGGCCATTTTCCAGAAAGGCTGTATTTCCCAGGGCGGGGTAGCACTGGCCCTTACCCCAGTGGCTGCGCACCCTCTTAAAAAAAAAAAAATCCCTGTTGTCTAGTAGGCTTTCTACCTCGAGGTGACTGATTGAGGGCAGACAAGACTACTTCCCTGGAGCGGCGGAACTTGCCTGGCTCCAAGATGGCCTCGAGCTAAGGGAGCTCCGCCGTTCGCCAATATAAATCCGTTATTATCCGAATGCACTGAATAACATTTTCTCCCCCAGAGTGGGCTATCGCTGCATGAACGCCTAAGGAACCAGGAGGGTTCAGCATTTAAGGCTTTTTGAAGGGCTAGCCGTCCTGATTGCCCTGATCGCTCATGGCTGCTGTGGTGACGTGTGCGCCCCGCAGGCTCCCGGAGGCGACGCAAGAGGAGGCGCGGCTGCCTGGGTGCCTGCCGAGCTAGAGGTGAGCGGTCGGACGCCTACGGGACGTCACCTCGGTCACGACACCAGAAGAAAGGCAGCGCTGAATAACTAGCGGCTGAGTCTCTCTCGGAGACCGGAAGGCTTTGTGACCGGAAACGCGGAGTGCGGCCTACATCTAAGCGAGCCAGACTCCAGCGTGTAAGGAGAGACTGGGTCTTCCCTCAATACTGGATGCGGGTGCAGTGTGCAACAGACCCCCACAAGCGGCGAGAAACAACAGGTATTGAGCGCCTGGAAACAGAGCTGCACGGGGGTCGATTGAGGCCCAGACTGCATCTGGCATACAAGGGAATAAGTGACCGGGTGACGCCCACTGCAGCGTTGCCTGAGTGAGACCGGCACGGGGCACTGTAGTGGACTTGTGCGAAGATTAGAACTGTGAGAGGCCTGCTGGGGACAAGAGTTTGAGAGGATATTGTGGACAGAGCTGTGGACGGCCATGCATGACGGCGCTTTCGCCGGAGGGAGATACCAATGGTGATCTTTCTGTAACGCTTTGGGATACCACCGCTAGAGGAGAACAGTATAGCAGGTGCGTTGCACTGAACAGGCTCATTGGTGAATCTATGGCTTTGAGACAACCTAGCATCTTGTGACATATTCCTTTGCTGCATATAGGGGCAAGCTTGGGCATAGTGGCTTAACTGTGCCTGTTGTGGTGCTCCCTGGGCTGGGGCACACGCTATTGAGCAATCACTGCACATGTAATGTAATGTAATGTAAAAGAGCATTTGTACCGCGCAGCAACCGCTCCAAGGAGCATCAAGGCGCCAGATACTGATCCAGAGATGTAGGAAACAGGTTGGGAGTAGATGGGAGCTCATCCAACTGTTACACTAGGGCTCTGACGCAAGTGTCCTGTAGCTTGAAAACCCAGGTTTTCAATCCCTTTCTGAAGTCTTTTTCATTGTCATACAAACCTATCAGTCACTCCTATGGCAGGCTTTATCAATCCTGAAAACAGGGTGCTGGGTTTTATGTGAGAGGGTGCACCTGCATGAGTAGAGCCCCTCTGCAGCCTTCAGAACCTATTTTCTGGGGTTGTTTGTGATGCAGCCAACCATATATATTTAAGTGCATTATAACCTCGCTGTAAATGCTACCTTTAAAACGGCTGCTTAGAAACATGTCGTGTTTGGTGTCAAACACATTGGAATCATACCTCCCCGCCAGTAAATGGCTGGGGAGGTATGATTCCACCCTCCTAAAGGAACATATGCGACACACCGGTACACCCAGTACCAGCTATCTCGACCTGGGCATCACAAAATGGATGCTGCCAGCCACAGACATAAGTCTGCCCTCCTGCTGCTGAGCCAAGCCCCAGCAGGGGAAGGCTTGACAATAGGCTTCCTGTCACAGGTAGGTGTGACCACCTCCCAGAAAGGCTTGAGTGTATTGGGGCTGGGTGGGTGCACTCTGAGAGTGCTTTGAAGTCTGCACTGGGGGCACATTTGGGGTCCCAGCTCAAACCAGTTGCGGAGCCATGTGCTCCTGCTCTGGCGCAAAACTGGACAAAGGACATGGATGTAGTCACCCCTGTGTCTTGACCCTCCCATAGGTGGCTCCCCAGAGTTTGTCCCACCCCTTACTTGGGTATAAAGTAGGAAACCCTGACTACAGGACTTTAGATTTTACCTGTACTGAACTCTGCTACAGAAACCAAGTACGTTGACGATCAACACTATGCTGGATGACTGAAGAATCTCCTTTGGAGTAAAGGAGTTACTCCCCTGCAAGGCAGGCACATAAACACATCTGACCAGTTTGCATCACCCAAGCTCCTGAGGACTCCGAAGATTTCTGCAACACAGTAGGTGGGTTCCCAAGGTCTCTGAGGTTGATCTGCACTCTCAGCAATTCTGAGGCCCGTATCCCTCGTGGCGACCGTGCAACCCGAACCACTGTGCACCGTGTACTTTTGCATCAGCATATGCTTTTTGGCGATCCCTGATGCTGTGCTTTGGGCTACTTGTAGCCCTGACCCTGAGCAGTAATTGCACCAAAGATTTCTGGCCTACACACCACTAGTGTTCCGTGGGCTGGTATTTTGTGATTCAGCTCAAGGTCCCTTCGCATTCCCGGGTCCGTTGGCCTGTGGGTCCCTGTGAAGGTAACTTAGACTTTCTGTGGGCTCCCCTGGTTGCTCCAGACGTGCCCTGACTCTCCGTAGCTTGGAGAGTCACCAGGATCTTGCTGGTCCTCACCGAAGCATCTTTCCTCTGCCCGCATGGGTTGCAGTTGCTAAGGTTTGTTGATGTTCAATCCGGACACTGACCCCCCAGCACTTGACATCCTTCATGGTACAGCTCACCTCCGGACTTTGGTCATTGTCGACTTCTCCTGGTCACCGTGGCTGCAGAGTCAAGCTTCACCTCTTCTCACACGAAACACCCAACATCGGTGGGCATTCGTCTTTCGTGCCCCTGGTCACTGTGAAGTGACCCAGACTCTGCCCCCTCTGCTTTCAGGTTCTTCTCACCTAGGATCCAGACTTGGATTCCACTGGACACTTTTCATCCTCCCGGCAGCAGCACTTTTCCGCATCACGCCTTTGAAAACGATGAAGGTTTTCGAGATCAATTGACCCCTGTGCACCCGGCCCCTCTGGTATAGGTAACATTGGTACCTCTGTACTGTCAAGGGTGCTGTCTTTAAAACTGTCTATGTTTGAAAGGGTTTGCTTAAACTCCTCTCCGAAGTGTCCTTAATCTTTAAAATTCCAACTGCGACTTTCCAATAGGATTGTACTCAGCTCGTGCCTGTGTTCACACACTGCATCCGTCCTCCGTAGGTCCCATGTGTCACTACTTTTGGTGGTTCCTTGGGGTCCCGCAATTCTACGTGCTCTAGGCGCTGTGTCTAGTCAAGTTTGGTTGTTATACCCTTTTCTTAGTATATGGTTTGGTCTCCACCTGCATCCTGCTGTGTATTATGCTATTTACTGTTGTTCTAGTGATTTAATATTGTGTGCTTTGTTCTCTAATCTCATAAAGAGGTTAGTAGAGAGTGTTTAGTAATAAATACATATATTTTATATATTATTTGTGTGGTTCTCCTTACATTTGGTCATTCAGGAGGTTCTGATCTGATAAAAACAAGCTGCTTTACTTTCCTTTGAGACTTAGCCTGAAGGCTGCTCGCCATAGCTACCACTAGTTAGCTTTCAATAAAGGTTGTCGTTGACCTTATCATCGATAAGAGTTGTTTGGACTGGTACAGGGTGCCCACTATAATTAGTGCTCAGCATATACCAAGCCAACTTCTCACAGGTAGGGCTAGTTGTGGCTTCTTGAGGATCTTGTATATAGCCACCTTACTAGATGCTCTGAACTATGGTTATTTAATATTTGTCAATATTTGGCTACCCTCTAACTGTTTCTAGCTGTCGCTTCTCCATATTTATCATTCATGCTTTATTTCTAACCATGTCTCAGAGGCTATTCCCTTTGATGCTCACCACTAGCTCAGAATTACTTCCTTCTATAAGACGAAAGGTTAAGCACCATTTAGCCCTTGGAGAATATTTGTTGACTGGTCCAGGAAAAGATGATCCTGTCCGGAGTTAGTAAATCTACATTAGCACTAGATACTTTGTGGCCAGCACATTTTGTGAAGCTTTCGCTGACTGTTTTGCCTTGTTTTCTCCCCTCCATCATTAGTGCTTTTGTGCCTTTAAGTGATATGGGCCTATTGGAGTGTCCATTTAACTAACCGTCAGTGTACTCTTATTACTCTTGGCAGACAGATACGTAAGTATGACACACTATTGTTGTTATTTCTTTATCCAGCTAATTTAGCGGTAGAGCTATAAATCACTATCTGGCTTCTTCACATGGCTGAATTTCTTTCAGTTTTTTACCCTCCGGTAATCTCTATCTGCTTTTCCCTCTGGATATGGATCCAGTGTGGTTTGAAAACTAGCACTGTGACTGTCTTCAGCTTTACTTATGGTGGAACCTCTCATATCTTTCTTGGTGTGAGCTGGGATAGATGAGAAGTTTGAATCTATTTTGCTAGGGGGGTGATGATTACAGTTGTGAGTTTCTTATTGAATATAAGGTTTGTTTTCTTTGTATTTATTGAAATTGCTGTCTCAAGAAATGTAAACACATTTGGATAATTTAGTATTTCTAATTTCTAATTTAAAATATTTCTAGAGCGCAGCGTTCACCTTGCGGTTTCTTGGCGCTGGGGGGATTGGCTACTGAGGGAAAGAGACCAGAAGAAAGGATAAGAAGGGTATTAAGAGAGTTTAAGAAAGGAAGGCCTGGCTGAAGAGGAAGGTTTTCAGATCTCTACGAAAGGGGAGGTACTGAGTAGCAGAGCGGAGGTGATCGGGGAGTGAGTTCCAGAAGGTTGGAGCCAGGGTGGAAAAGCTGGCCCCTCCCCACTTTTTGCGTGTGAAGCGAGGGGTCTGAAGAAGGAACTTGGAGGAAGACCGAAGTTCTCTTGCAGGTACATACGGATGGATTAATGAAGTGATAAAAGCAGGGGCAGTGCCCTGGCGGGCCTGAAAGGCCATGCAGCCGATCTTAAACAGGGAGCGTTCTTTTACAGGGAGCCAGTGAAGCTCCCTGAGAAGGGGGGTGGAATGGTGATAACGAGGAAGGCCATACACCAGTCGGGCTGCCTGGTTTTGGATAATCTGGAGTCTACGCAAGCTGTACGCGGGGATACCATGATAGAGAGCGTTTGCGTAGTCCAGTCGCGATATCACAAGTGCGGCCATGATGATCTTGAGTGCCTGGGGGGAAAAGAAGCGGGAAATAGTACGGATAGTGCGGAGAGTGAGGAAACAAGAGGATACCACGGAACTGATTTGTGAATGGAGAGTGAGCTGGTTGTTTATTTTTACACCGAGTGTTTTGACTGTAGTGGAAGGGGTAGGTGAGGGGCCGAGAGAAGGGGGCCAGAAGAGAGAGTTCCAGGGGCTGGATGAACCACCCGTGAGGACCAACTCGGTCTTATCCGGGTTCAGCTTAAGATGGTTGTGGTTCATCCAGTCCCTGATGAAGGTCATAGTTGACTGGAAATTAGAGACAGAGAGAGGAGAGGGGGATAGGTCAAAGATGAGCTGGAGGGAGCCAGTGAAGCTCCCTGAGAAGGGGGGTGGAATGGTGATAACGAGGAAGGCCATACACCAGTCGGGCTGCCTGGTTTTGGATAATCTGGAGTCTACGCAAGCTGTACGCGGGGATACCATGATAGAGAGCGTTTGCGTAGTCCAGTCGCGATATCACAAGTGCGGCCATGATGATCTTGAGTGCCTGGGGGGAAAAGAAGCGGGAAATAGTACGGATAGTGCGGAGAGTGAGGAAACAAGAGGATACCACGGAACTGATTTGTGAATGGAGAGTGAGCTGGTTGTTTATTTTTACACCGAGTGTTTTGACTGTAGTGGAAGGGGTAGGTGAGGGGCCGAGAGAAGGGGGCCAGAAGAGAGAGTTCCAGGGGCTGGATGAACCACCCGTGAGGACCAACTCGGTCTTATCCGGGTTCAGCTTAAGATGGTTGTGGTTCATCCAGTCCCTGATGAAGGTCATAGTTGACTGGAAATTAGAGACAGAGAGAGGAGAGGGGGATAGGTCAAAGATGAGCTGGAGGTCGTCCGCGTAATTATAAACGGTGACCTCCAGCTGCTGGAGTGCGAGAATGAGAGGAGAGATATAGAGATTGAAAAGCAAAGGGGAGAGAGAGGAACCCTGGGGAACACCGCAGGTGACAGGGAGAGGAGTGGCCGTGAAGTTGCCTAGCCGAACCGCCTGAGTGCGGTCCCTCAGAAAGGAGGAGAGCCAAACCAGAGCTGATCCCCCGATACCAGCCGCCTTGACACGGGTAAGTAAGATGGTATGATCCACCGTGTCAAAGGCGGCGGAGAGATCGAGGAGGACCAGTGCCTGGTGTTTGTTCTCATCCATGCCCTTTCTGAGATGGTCTAAGACTGCTACCACGACTGATTCTGTCGAGTGCCTAGGACGGAACCCGGCTTGGCGGGATGCCAGTCCTCCGTTTGCCTCAACATGGGCGCTAAGTGCCGCGGTGACGTGGCGTTCCATCACCTTGCCCAAAAAGGGTATTCAATATACATGTGTGTATTCAATACACACATGTTTGCATGAGTATTGTCTTCGTACGTTCAGCTTGGTAAAATTGGGAATTTTAGTCCAAGGCAATAGCCAGATATTCCACCTAACTATTAGTGGCAGAGTACTCCTGATGTGGATCATTTGCTCCAATAGTGCTGTTTCTGAGCAGAATCCCTGCAACGTGGCACCGTTTAGTCTGGTACTTATTCAGGGGTCTACTGAGTAGTGCTTGTGCGTGTACACAATATACTTACTCCTCTTACTGGAGACATCCGTGGTGTTTGGGATTAAATCTCCACACTGTTTAGAAGACACCTAATTCTGTTGGTTTTTCAAGCTTCAAAGTTTAGAAGAACTAAACCCATTTTATTGTTGCACTTTGTTTTCCATGCTGCTATATTATGGCCGCATCGCCACCTATTTTTATTCCTGTTAATTGCAGACCTGCTGTCCAGTCACTTGTAGCACAACATGGACTTACTAATGCGGATGGTGCTGTTATCTTTGTAGTGGAAGCGGATGTCACTTATTGCTTTTAAGTCTTTTATTCTCTCCGTCCCTGCCATGCACACAGGCAGTTTCTTCCTGCTGCCGGAAAACTCGGGGCAGTAGTGCTCGGTGGGGCAGTCAGTGAAATGGTGCCCGCTGCTCTCCGCCCCGGAGTCGTCACTCACCACCAGGTCAGCGCCGACGCATCCCCTCCGCACCCGGCCCGCTGATCAGGCGAGGCCGGTGCTTCCCTTCACGCTCTCCTGCGGCCCAGGCCTCAGAGAGCTTGCAGTCGCCGGACGCCGCCGCCGTGCTCCCGGTCTTCGGAGCGTGACTGGAAACACTCCTCCCGCATCCGAGTGTCCCCGCTGAACGAATCCGTCCTCAAGGCCAGTGAGACAGCAGGATTATTTCAGGATTTTAGGGGCCTTTGGGTCTTCCCCAGCAGCGCCGCGGAGTTATGTGGCCATCTTAGTTGCCGCCAGGCCACGCCCCCGGCTAATCAGAATCTTATACAGAAACAAGCCTTGTACCATGGCCTAGTGCTCTGTATAGATGCTTGAGCCAATATATTTTGCTCACCTTGTTAGTGCAACCAGCACAACTTGGTCTTCCAGGGCAAGCTAAGGGACCTGCAGTGCCTACAGTCGGTCCTGTAATTGTTCAATCAGTTATGGGCAAATGACCCACTAATCGTGATTAAAATCCATATTGGATCACCCAAAAAGTCAACCAGATTAAAACTATGTTTCCCATTACGGGCACACAATCACAGGACCCTTAGAAATATCCAAGGGTGGGAACTAAAGGCTACGGGGTCTTCAGGGTAAGCTGGCTTCCAAACCTACTATACACAAACTGTAGAAGCTACCCCAAAGTTGTAGTCACTAATGTGACCGTATCCCTACCAGCACTATATAGATGGAGTGCTGGGCATCTAAGAAAATGTGAAGGACTGTCGTCACACAACACCAGGTGTCTGTCATGCTTCCTCATAGGCGTTCCTCACTCCCTAAAAACCCGGTTTGATAGAGAGTGGGCCTACACCTGATAACAGGGAGGCACTTCTAATAATTTAATTGAGGACCTGTGCAAAAAGTGATTTAAAAACCAATGTATACCCCAAATCACATTTAATCTTGGGGTATTATTTGGTATTAAAAGCTGGGATGTGGGGATTAGGGGAACTATTACCCCATCACCACTATTGTTTTCATCATGTTTCTTCCATTGGCTCTAATGAGTCCATGGCTTTCTTCAGGATTAGAATCGGGCTCCTGTCTTGCCAATATGACTTTAGATATTGCCACTATGTTAGGGCGACCTATGTCAACCTTAAACATAATGCTGGTGTTCTCAAATACCTATGAAAATAATAAAATGTTTTATTCAAGTGGATATTTTATTCAATTGGATACTTCATGTGCTTTTTTCGTAGATAGGGAATTGGTAGCATCATACACACCATGCACATGTGATATTTGCATGTGAGTGTGGTAATCATGTGACAATGCAAACGTGAGATACATATTAAAACATGAATTCACCATGAATCGTGAGACCAGCTCACAACCTTATCCCAAAGTAGGGTCCTTAATGCCCCTTGCGAGGAGGAGGGTTCAGGGGCACCTGTAGTCATACTCTAGGAAAGGTGAAACGTTTTTTGATACTAGACTTGGTAGAAAGCTTTTAAGTAAATTAGGAATTTAGATGTGCCTTCAAAGAAAGAGTTGCTATATTTTCATGCCGTATATATAGGTGTATCATTATCCGTGAACAAACTGATATGCAGCACCTGTGGTCAATTCGGACTAGTGCGGTTACTCTATTGCTGGATCCGGTGTCCCGTGTGCCCTCGCCTGGAGGCAGCGTGGTGATGTGGTGCTCAAAGGATCGTGGCTGGTAGCTACGCTGTAGTCGTTTTCAACTGGTACGGTAACCTCCATACTCAATGCGGTGTCTTGCACACCTGCCACCTGGGGGCCACTTGATGAAGTGGTGCTGCCAGGGGCGGGGCATGTACTTCATTGATTTGCAGAGTTGGACAGTTTTGTTTTTTTATAAAAATGCCTATGTGGCAAAAATGCTGCCAGAGGCAGGGAGTGTTCTTAATAGATATTACAGCATTGGACAGCGATTGCAAAAATTTACTATATAGCAGTATCCACTGGAGATATGTACCAACGGCACACTCGCTTGTACTATTTAGGTAAAGTTATAGATCCAATGAGAATAAATGTCCATAGATAACAAATGAGTCTGAAGGCATAGAAAATGTGCCTATGTAGCAATAAACACTGGAGTCCTATAAGAATAGCGCACTTTCATGTACTATTAAATAGAGTTGCCAATCCTAATAGGAGTGGATGCTTATAAGTGCCAGGCGAGAGTGGAGACACTGTAAGGGTGTATAATTGTGCTCAAGAGGATAGAGTACATATCTGCTCATTGGATTGATAATTTGTCATGCAGATAGTGGTACAGAGATTTGCAAAAGTTCATTTTCATTCAATGGTAATGTAAGGATATATAGAGAAGAATCCGGGGGGGGCTATTAAGGAGTATGGAAAACTCTAGATGTGTTTTCACAAAGCTCTTTACTCAATCTGTAACCACAGGATTTCATTTTCCAAGTTTTTAACCCCTTCGCTGCGGGGGATATTCCCCTGCTGTGCAGGGGGGAAGGGGGGCGCGCACAGCGCTCACATGCTCATGACGAGCTGAGCTCGTCATGAGGCACGGCGCTCCTGTGCTCGCGACAAACTCAGCTCGTCACGGCCACACCCGTTCCCGTGAAACGCTCAGCACAGCAGGGGAATTATCCCCGCATGCGAGCGTTCCACGGCTCATGACGAGCTGAGCTCGTCATGAACCCCGGGGCGCCGTGGTTCATGACGAGCTCAGGTCGTCATGAGCATTCTAAGGGTTAAACGTTACACCCATCGTTGTTCACAAGTTAGGAGTCTTTTCTGGATATCTTGACAATTTGTGGTGATTTATTCCAAAACTAGTACAGCAAAGGGGGAGAAGGAGGAACTAAAGAACAGGTCGCCCTCCTAGGACAATATGTGAAATAAGGAGCCCATAATACTGGGTTCCGAGACCTGTCTTGTGTTGTGGCTACTGACCCAAGTGATAGGTAGAGCCAGCGAAGAAAGAAAACTTTCTTTCTAGAGTCCCCTAACTCACGGGGGTTTCCCCATGGTGACATGCTTCATCATTGGGGCCATCCCAGTTCTCTATGAAAAGGGGCGTGCTACGACTTGCGAAATACGTAGGAGCACTTGTTTGTGAAGGACTATGTGTGGTGTAACAGTGGAGTGGAGTGGGTGTAAGTGATTAAAAATACCGTGCTAGTGGGCCTCAACAAATTTATTCTGCTCCTAGGTTGGTATATTAAAATGGGGTTTGTCACTGTATTCCGACCTGCTATGAAGGTAGGATCAGTGTACCGTCAACATGTTTCAAGCTACCCCTAGCTTTTCTTCAGGACCATACAGGGACCAGCCCTGTATATGCCACTCCTGTAAAACCCTTTACTAGGGATTTTAATTAAATTAAATTAAATACACAACATATAACGCTGCTAAGACTCTAGACATGCGTTTTTCCATAGACATACGTTTGTACTCAATGCTGTTTCTGTAAAAGAATGACACATAATTAGTGAGACATCATCCCTTTCTCAGAGAGATCGGGTACACGATTGTCCTTCATGCCGCACATTTGAATATATACAAGGTGGTATTTGCCCGTTATAGGTGTGTGCAGGCTCTCAAGTCCGGTACATAACTCATAAAATATATACAAAGTGATTGTGACGTGAATTCACACATTAAAATAACACAGGACTTAATGTGACAAAGACGATCAACACACATTACACATAACATTTATATGGAAAAAGGTTCTCAATATTTACTTTTACGGGTGCCTAATAGCACTTCATGATCTCTGGGGGGGCGGTGTCACTCTATGGAAGCATTGCTGTAAGCGTGGGCTTAATGAGAGACTTGGTTAGTTTCTATTTTTTTGAGCGGTAAGGTTTTGTCTGTATCCATCGGGGCGGATCCCAAAACCTTTCCGTTTCATTTCAAAATGTTGGGAGAGAAAAGAGAGCGGCGATACACTTACTTCCTGACTGGTGGCACTGTGTCGAAATACCTAGCTGCTTCCCCGCCGGACCGCATCTTAGTGTGTCCTCGGTGAGGGGTGTTTTTGTTAGTTTGGCATTTCCGGTTAGGAGAGGGAGGAGACTGGACCGCGTTAATACATGCGGCCATCTTGGGAGGATGAAATATTGCTCCTCAATAAAGTTTTTGTCAAAAAAAGGGGTATTGATCCACAATGATCAAAGGGAGATAGAAAATGATCGTGCAGTGGATTCCAGTATTTACAATATTATGCTCATTGTTTTATTAAGGCGTTTATGGACTTGGCGGCTAATGTATTTGTATGGAAACCATTACTTTTGTTTTTATACCGCTGCTCTTGGTTCCTCAGAGATAGGCAGGACCACATTCACTGATTGCTGGCAAAGTATCCTCTTTTTTTTTTTCACAACCAAGTTTATTTGAGCATAAGAATGACATGTATGTGGCACCTTCCCACACCAAGATCACCACATCAAGATCAATGTATTGATAACATACACAAGAGATATTAATCAAGCATTAAGGAAGCTCAGCTTTAAAGGAAAAACCCCCCCCCACCACCCAACCCAACCCCAACTATACCCCCACCCGCACCCACTATCCCACCCCCCCTTCCACACATGTACAGAGGCAACATATATATGGTTTGCATAAGAGAAGCAGGTACGATGCAACCCGGGTTGCGCCAGTAGGGCCAGAAACAGTGCTGCGATCATATGTCCTCCTCCGGTTCCGCCGGGGGCTCCAAGGATAAACCACGGTATTCGGCCCACCGCTTCCAGATCTTGAAGTGCTTGCGCGGGCAGCCCCGCGCCTCAAAAATCGGTTTCTCAAGACCCATAAAGTAGTCCAGCCCCGCCTTCCATGCCGACAGGGGGGGGGCCCTCACGGATTTCCAGGCCCGAGCCAAGTCTCGCTTAGCAACCACCAGGCCCAGCAGCAGCAGATGACGCTTATAAATGTTGCCCCCAACCCCTTCCATGATGTGTAGTAGGCCTAGCCGGTGGGTACGGGGGAGGTCCCAGCCCAGGACTTCAGCCAGACAATTCCAAACACCCCTCCAGAAGCCAGCCACACGTCCACATGACCATACTGTATGCAACAAGGTGCCAGGCACTTCTCCACACCGCAGGCACTCCGACGACGCAATCAAACCAGCCTTCCACAGTCGTTCACGCGTGTAATAGGCCCGGTGCAGATACTTGAATTGTATGAGGCGGAGCCGAATCGCGATTGCGGCGCCACGCGGGGACTCCAGAGCCTCTCTCCAGTCGTCCTCATCCAAGGTGCCCACGTCCACCTCCCAAGTTTCCCGGAGGGAGCTGAGAGTAGACGAGCAGTGAATAACAAGGGTCTGATAGATCCTAGAGACCTTTTTGTCTCCCAAGTCACCCATAAAGACCTTCGCCTCGATCGGACTAAACTCCGGGAGGGAGTCGAGGCCGGCTATGCTAGGGGCGAGGGCATGACGCAGCTGTAAGTAGCGGAAGAACTGGGTCGGATGCAACTGAAAGTCCACTTGGAGTCCTGCAAAGGATTTGAGAGTCGCGCCGGACATGACGTGGCCCAGCTGCGTTATTCCGATAGTCTCCCAACCCTCAAACCCAGCCAGGGCCGCCAGTTCCGGGAGCAGACCGTTATGCCACAACGGCGTTTCCGCCGTTAATTTGCCCCACCATCCCATGCGGCGCAAAGACTGCCGCCACACTGCAAAGACCACCCTCGTTACCGAGGGCAACCCACGGCGTATACGCGCCGAGTAGAGAATGGTGTGGAGCGTACGTTCACCCATAAGATGCCTTTCCAGAGCATATGCCGGATCGTTCCTGTCCCCGTACCACCAGTCGTTAAGGACAAGTAGATGCGAAGCTTGGTAGTAGGAGAGGAGATCGGACGTGGCCAAGCCACCGCAATAGGTGGATAAGAAACATGTCTTCAGGGCCACCCTGGCTGCTCCACCCTCCCACAGGAAGCGGCCCAGCACGGAGTTCACCTGACGGAACCATTCCATGCCAATAGGGTGCGGGAAATGCTGGAGTTGGTACAACAGCCTCGGCAATGCCACCATCTTAAAGATGGCCGACCTCCCAAAAATCGTAAGCGGCATCCTGGACCACGTTTTAACATCCGTCTGGACCCGTTCCCACACCGGCAGGACACTACGAGACCAGGCCGCGGCCCGCGAAGTCGAGAGGAAAACACCCAAGTACTTCAGGCCGTCCGTCGCTACACGCAGGTCAGCCGCCCAACCATCGGCAACCACCCCACCACGTAAAACCCATAGGGTCGACTTAGAAGGGTTAAGGGTAAGCCCGGAGACTTCACCAAACCCCCTCATGATCTCCAGGATTCGAGGGCCAGAGCGCCGCAGGTCCGTAAGGAACAGGAGGACATCGTCTGCGTAGAGTGCAATTTTATCCGTAAGGGTATCACTCCATACAAATCCTCGCACCTGGGCGTCTAGTCGCACCCGCGACGCGAGGGGCTCCATGGCCAGGGCAAATAGGTACGGGGACAACGGGCAACCCTGGCGGGTACCGCGGCCGACTGGGAAGCGACCTGAGACCGCGCCTGCCACTCGGACCGACGCCGTAACATTGGTATAGAGGAGACGGACATAGGACAGAAAGACTGGTCCGAGGTTTAGGCGGGCCAACAAGGCGAAGAGATACGCCCAGCTCACCGAGTCAAAGGCTCGGTCCATGTCCGCCAGGAGAAGTGCGGCCTGTTCATCTCCAGCGCTCATGGCGTCGACCGCTGCCTGCGCCCGCCGGATATTGTGTCGGGTGGCTCTGTGTGGCATGAACCCGGCCTGGTCGGGGTGGACCAGGTCGGCTATGTGGGGCAGAAGGCGGTTCGCCAGAGCTTTCGCCAAGACCTTGGCCTCGATGTTGAGGAGGGAGATAGGTCTGTACGAGTCATGACGGTCAGGCGCCCTACCAGGCTTCAAAAAGACCACGATCTCGGCGTGACGCCAGTCAGGAGGTAGTTCGCCACCAGACCGCGCTGCCTCTAGCGCATTGCGGAAATGGGGCCCCAGCTGGACGTAGAACTTTCTGTAAAATTCGGCAGGATAGCCACTGGGGCCGGGTGCTTTCCCCGTATTCAGCTGGCCCAGGGCTTCCCCCAGCTCCTCAGACGTAAGCGGGACCTCTAAGGCCGTTCTAGTCTCCTCCGGGACTGCCTGTGGGAGTAAGTCATCTAGGTACGAGGCAATCTCGCTCTCTCCCAGTGGGTCTCGGGGAGCGTATTGTGACTCGTAGTAGCGGGCAAAGCTGGCCGCCAATTGGTCCGGATCGGTCATGACGGAGCCATCCTCTGCCGTGAGGCCGGGCAGCTCCAGGGGCTGGAAAGTCGCCTGGCATAGTCTATGTAGCATGGTGCAGGACTTATCGCCCCACTGGTACACCCTACTACGCGTGGCGAGCCACGCTAGTCGGGCCTCCTCATAAAGGACAGAGGAGTAAGTCTGCTGGGCCTGCAGAAGCCGGCGCACCACGCCCTCCTCACCCCCAAGTCTACTACGCTGCTCCAACTCCTCCACACGGGCCGCGGCTGCCACGATGGCCTCCCGGTGCTCCCGCCGAGCGGCCGCACACCAAGCTATGTCAATGCCCCGGATCGTGGGCTTCAGTGCCTCCCACACCACCACAGCGTCGGCGCCCCCCACCAGGTTCTCGCGCCAGAAATGGTCAATTGCCTCCCGAAGGTGCGCCACATAGTCCGGCCGCTGCAGCTGCCAGGCTGACATACGCCAGCGAAAAGGTTGTCGTTTAACTGGTAGGGTCAGAGTGGCCAGGACGGGGGAGTGATCTGAGAGGCCCCTGGGGAGTATCGTGGCGTCCCGAACACGACTCAGGCAGGCCCCTGGTACAAACAAGTATCCTCTTTTAGTTGTTTTTTTTATTTTTTATTTATTTATTTTATTGTCAGGATGCATCATATACATAACTGTCCGCCTACAACCCTTCTCAGGCCGGCATTACAATGAGATTGATCAGATAATGACACATTACAAAGATGCAGACAGTGTACAAATCAGGTGCTCAAATAGGTGTCCCGGACGGAGGACGACACTCCGCCCCCTCTTTGATATCCTGTAACATTTTATTTTAACATTTTCACCCCCTTCCCCCCGAACAACCTGTCCCAACTCCCCCCCTCCCCCCGTTGTGGCTCCAGATATATGGTTGTGCAGTTGCGGTGAATGGAGTGCCTTGATCTGACGTGTGAGCTCCAAATGCGTCTTCAGGGCCCGCCCAGGGGGGACTTCAGCCGAACACGCACCCTTCCCCCCCCGATGAAGTCTAGATACGATGTGCCACCTGGCTGTCTTCTTCCCAGGGAACCTGCTCTATCGTGTATCTCTAAGTCGCACTTCTACTCCTGCGCTGCCTCTGGGCCTGCGTCATGCAGCTCCGACTGCTCCTCCCCCTCCCGCTCCTCAACAGTGTCCCTCGAGCCGATATAGGTCTGGTACAGTCCCCAGAAGTTCTTGGGCCGGCTCCTGGGAGGGAGCAATTCAGCATATATTTCTGATTGCGTGTTGCAAAACAACATGTCACTGGACCATCGTTTCAATGTAGGTAAGGGGCCCCTCATCCAACACTTTGCCACCACTCTTTTAGCAAGAAGCATTCCCATACCAACCAATTTTCTCACCGCCACAGGCACCCCTTTCGAGTATCCTAGTAGGGCAAGGGCAGGGTCCATTGCCAGTTCTAACTCGACCACAGCGCCCAGTTCTGTGAACACCGAGCGCCAGAACTTCTGCACTCCCAGGCAATTCCAGGCCATGTGCAAAAAGTCCGCCACCGGGGCGCAGCACCTTTCACATTCCGGGGTCTCACGCAGGCCATACCTGTGGAGCCTCTCCGGCGTGTAATAAACTCGCTGCAGGTATTTGAAGTGGACCAGGCGATGTCGACTGTTCAAGGATATCTTCCTAGAATTTGCGCGGCAGTATGCCCACATGTTATCGTCTATTTGGATATGTACGTCGTTTTGCCAGTCTAAGCGTGCCTTAGTGTATCGCTGTGCAGTGTGCTTGTGTCCTATCTTGTAAAGCTTCGTTATGAGCTTCTGGGGTGCAGCTGTGTTGATGACACATGACAGCTCCGGGACCTCGGGTGGCTCCTCCAGATCCGGGCCCAACAGCTCGAGGAATGCACTGCGTACCCTATGGAAGTGAAATCGCTGCAGGTGTGTGGGCTGAGTTCCCTCCCGCGTGATCTGCTCCCATGTCTTAACCTTCCCTTGTTCGAATAATTCCCCAACCGTGTGTACACCTAGCTTCCGGAGCGCTCCTGAGACTGCTGTCTCCGCTAGGGTTGGCAGCCACAATGCCCAATTTGTAGGCATGTTCGGCGAGTACAGCAATTCCTTGTTCTGTTTTCGCAGCAGGGAGTGCCAAGCGTGATTGGTTGTCCTAATAGAGTCTAATGTCCCCACTCTGCGGTCCATACGGCCGCATATCGTTGCCGGGAGGGGCACCGGGTCCGCCAACAGTTTCTCCATTATTACATGCGGGATATTCGGACCGCCGTGGATCCACGTGTGGAGATGGGCGGCTTGTGCAACCCTGTAATACCGTTCCATATCTGGCGCGCCTAGGCCCCCCTGCTCATACGGTAGCTTCAATACGTCCCATTTCACTCTAGGTTGCTTGCCGCCCCAGGCCAAACGAATGAGTAGTTTTGTCAGAGTGGCAAAAAATGCCTTTGACAGTACTATCGGAATGTTGTTGAAGAGGAATAAAAACCTCGGGAGTACTACCATTTTCATTATGGCTATTCGCCCCATTAGGGACAGAGGCAGTTTAATCCAGATCTCCACATCGTCTTCCAGCTTACTACAGGCCACACCATAATTCTCTCTGGTCATGACATCCTGGTCCGTGTGCAACTTAATACCCATGTATCGAATCGGCTCAGTAGTCCACTGTAGCGGATAGTCCATGTCAAAGGGCTCAGTGACGGGAGTAAGAGGAAAGGCAACTGACTTAGCCCAATTCACTCGGAGTCCAGAGAGTGCGCCGAAGTGCACCACCTCCCTCAGGACTGAGGATAGGTTGTTAGCCGGGTCCCTGACATAGAGCAGGGTATCATCAGCGTAGGTAGTTATTCCGATCTTGTACGTCGGATAGTTGATGGCTTCATATGAGTGGTATTCTCTGATCGCACAGGCCAACGGCTCTGCCACCAGTGCGTAGAGTAGCGACGAGAGTGGGCATCTTTGCCTGGTGCCCCTGCTTATTTCGAACGGCTCCGAGACCCTGTCGCCCAGTCGGACACATGCCGTGGGCCCGTGGTATAGTGCATCCAGCATTTGGAGAAAAGGCTCGCCCAGGCCCATTTTCTTAAGGACCCTATTCAGGAATGGCCACTCTACTGAGTCAAATGCCTTCTCCATGTCCAGGAACACCGCTATCGCCTTGGTGTCCTGTCGCGTGTGCTGAATGGTCCCCATCACCGTAAATGTAAATGTATTGGCATTTATATAGCGCACTACTTACCCGTAGGGTCCCAAGGCGCTTCGACCGCTGCGAAACCCTTCCTGGCTTCCCTGAGAGATGGTCCCTTAATGGGTATCTCCAGGGTGAGACCAGGCATCCCCGGCGGTCTGGTGGGGCCGTTAGTGAAGATGAGGCAAGCTAATGCCCAGAGTTGCCGAGTGTGATCGCTGATCAGAGTGGGCACCGAGGCGAGAGAATTATCGAGTCCGCTGACCCTGGTCCAGAAACCTGCCGCGCCGGGAATCGAACCCTGGTCCCGGGCCGTCCTCTGCTCTCGGGTCTGCCGCCTCTAACCAGTGAGCCACACATCCACACATCCACCGTGCGTATGTTATAGGTGAGGTTGCGTGTAGGGATGAATCCCGCCTGTTCTGGGGCCACCAGGTCTGGGGCCACCAACGCCAGTCGAGCTGCAAGCACTTTCGCATAAAGTTTGGCGTCCACATTCAACAGGGACAGCGGCCAATATGAACTTGTTTGAGCAGGGGGCTTACCCGGTTTGAGGACTGAAATGAGCATCGCCTCTCTCATTGAGGGCGGCATGGTCCCCTCCTCGCAGATATCGTCAAATAGCATGGAAAGATGCGGGAGGAGTCTACCGCCGACCCGTCCACACCAGGTGCACTGTCAGGCCTCATGCTATCCAGTGCATCCGAGATCTCTTCCTGTAGTATGGGTGACATCAGGAATTCTCTTTGCCAGTTCTGTAGGAATGGCATCTTAATGTAACTTAGGTAGTTGTCGATCTGTTACTCTACCCCGGAAAGCTTAGTGGTATATAGATCTGCATAATAGTTTTTGAACTCGTTCAGGATGTCTCCCTCCTCAGTGAGCAGACCCCCTGCCTCCGAATCCAGTTCCGTGATCACCTGTCTCCTCCTGGTACCCTTCATAATTTTAGCCAGCAGGGAGCCGGGGCGCTCCCCCTCTCCATATACCCGCGCCGTCGCGTATTTGCCCAGGTGCCGGACTTCCCTGTCTGCCTCCTCATTAAATTCTGTGAGTAGCCTCTGCAGTTCCCCCGACTCGACCTCTGCTATGCCCGCCATGTGTTGCTTCTCCAAGTCTGCTATCTGTCTCTCGAGGTGTGCCAGCCTCTGTCTGATATCTTTCAGCACGCTAGAGTGTTTAGCCATCGCCACTCCCCTGATATAGACTTTGAATGCTTCCCACACTGTCCGGAAACTGTCTACTGATCCTATATTTGTTGCAAAGAAGGACTCTATCGCTTCACTCAGCTCACCCCTAAACACCTCGTCCAGCAGTGAGTATGGGGGGAAGCGCCATGTGAATGGGGGGATCCTACGTTTAGGGGAGTCAAGTATAAGTAGTAGCGGGGAGTGGTCCGACAGAGTGCGCGGCAGTATCTTGCAAGTTCGCACCCCCTCTAGTAGTGAGTGCGTGGCCAGCCAGTAATCTATCCTGGTGTGTATGTTGTGGTAGGCAGAATAGTGTGTAAAGCCCCCCCTGTCCTGGTGTCTCTCCCTCCAGACATCCACCAATTCCAACTGTACCATTTCGGCCTGCATTTGTATAGCTGCTGCCGCCGGGCGTCTAGGGGTGCCCGCAGACCTGTCAAGCTCGGTGTTGAATATAAAATTGAAATCCCCTCCCCAAAGCATTCTAGAGGGACCAACCCCCACACAGTGCCTAGCCGCCGCGGCATAAAAGTCAGGGGAATCGTAGTTGGCCGTACACATTCATCACCACCAGGTCATGTCCCTTACCCACACACCGAGACAGCACAAATCTCCCCTCTGGGTCAGCACTCAGCAATGAGAGGTGCAATTTGGACTTCGGATTCACCACGTGATGACCCCCCTCGTGTGTGTCGTAAAGCCCGCATGTGTGATGTTCCCAATGAGCCCCCTATAAGAGAGCATCTTACTGTTAACGGGGAGGTGCGTTTCCTTTAACAATGCGAGGTCTATCTGATGCCTCTGCAAGTAGTGTAGGACTTTACGAAGCTTTCGGTAGTCATTGAGGCCCCTTACATTCCATGTCATTGCCTTGAAGGACTCAGTGTCCCCCATCGTGTGTCCTGATTGCACGTCAGCCATAGCCATTTAGGTGTTCTATTGCGTGTGCACTTACAATCTGATTCTGTACACCCACTGCAAATGGGATCCCAACAGGTGGGGCGCGGGTTAGTAGACATACAAACGACCTGAGTACAGTGGTAAACCTGTCAAAAGCATTCGAGCACTGAGCCTTGAGTAGTCTGACCCAGTGTGTAAGGACCTGGACCTTAGCACATAAACCACTCAGAGCACTCATCCAGACCATCACAACATTCATTGACAGAGCTTCTCCCAATTCTCCCGGAAGCCGCTCAGCATATAGGAACCTCAACTTTACCCCCAAACCCCCCCTCCTCCCACAGCCAACCAACCCCAACCTAGTCAGACCGACACCCCGTCCCTCCCCCTCCTCCCGCCCCAACCAGAACCCAATTCCCAATCCCAAACTGGACCCAATGTGGGCCAGAATTGCTAACAGCGCTAGGGCAGAGGTTGCCACACAGAGTACATTGCCCAGCTCCTCCAGACTGGCTCCACAGTCGTGTGTCACAGGCCTGCCCCTACACCATCACCCCACACAGGAGTGCCGACCTCGGCCTAGTAGTGTCTACATCAAGTAGGTGGTGGAGCCCCAATTCGTCCCCCCCCCACCCAGGGTCACCGCAGTAGACAATTCACGGAGATCAGTTAGCAAACATCATACAGTCCCCAACTCCCAGCAGGGTCGAAAGTCAATGCACCCCTCCCTCTTGGCGCCACGCCAGCATGCAAGGATCTCACCCAGTGTGGTTCCTGTTGTCTCTCCCATCCATGTTCGCCAGATCCCCGAGGAGCCTCCGCTTACGCCCCGGGGGCCTGCAGTTCGAGCCCGTGGCTCTGGGGGCGCCGATGGCGCTCAGAGCTCCACACCCTCCACCTACTCCTGTTCTTCCAAGTTGTTGTTACCGCCGTGCTCTCCGGACTGACTCCTTGGGCTGCTGCGTTGCTCCTTGGCCCAAACCTTCAAGGATTTCTGCAGTTCTTTAGGGTCTGTGAAGAAATGCGAGCGCCCCTGCCTGTTGATCCGCAGCCTCGCAGGATACAGCATGGCGTAATCCAGCCCGAGTTCCCGGAGCTGCTGCTTGTATGGGGCAAAGTGCCTTCTCTCCTCCTGAACTTTCGCCGTGAAGTCCGGGTAGAGTGAGATATCCATTCCCTCATATTGCAGCTTCCCTTTCTCCCGCGCCGTCTTCAGTGCCGCATCTCTGTCTCTGTAGTTTAGGAGTTTCGCGATGATCGGTCTGGGGTTCGCGCCCGGGGGTGGACGTGGTCCCAGAGTGCGGTGTGCACGCTCCACTATGAACATTGGGGAGAAGACGCTGTCCCCCAGGAGAGTGACCAGGAGTTTCTCGACAAACAGCTCCATCTTCCCAGTCTGTGTCGTTTCCGCCACTCCCGTGATACGAATGTTCGATCTTCGAGAGCGCGCCTCCAAGTCCTCAGACTTATCTTGAATGACCTGCAGCAGCCTGCTGAACTGTTTGCGGTCACGGTCCTATTCCGTCTGGGCTTCCTCGGCTTCAGTGAGGCGTCTTTCCGTCATGTCCAGCCTCTCCACATGTTTGTCTACTCTCTCGGACATGCGGTCCATGCGGTATGAGAGCGCATCGATTTTGGTGCCAATCGCAGACATGCCTTCCTGCAGCCCCTTTTCCATAGTTGTCAGCATGTCCTTGATTTCCGCACAGAGTGAGCTCCCCGGTTCTCCGCCACGTGGTGGTGTCGGCTCTGCTCTCGGCTCCGGGTCTTTTTGCCGGCGTTGTTCAAAGGACAGTTTAATCTGGGTTCTGTCTCCCTTCCTCATGTCCGCTCCGGGGGGGGACAGGGAGCGCCTGTGAGCCGGTGTCGTCGGCGGGCGTCTGTGCCCCGGTCAAACGCTCTGCAGCTCGCTCCAGTACGTGCCCCGGCCTGGTCCCGGCGCAGCGTGAGACCCCTCACTCCGGGGGCGCAGTACTCTGCTAAGATCTCTGACTCCTTTGGTGCCCACGCGCGTGGGGTCTCGGCCCGTCACTCGTGTTGCTGATGGCCCAAGGAAGGGTAGGGGGCGAGGTGGCAAGGGAGAGCCGCCGGTGCCGCCTCAGAGTCGTCCCCAATGCGATCCCCCCACGGGGTCAGGAGGATAGCACAGTCCTTCTGTAGCCTTCGCGGCGTACCCACGTAGTGCAGTGCGTGGCCCAGTGTCAGTCGGGCCGAGGCGCATTCCTCCAGTTAGGCCGCAGCCGCCACTGCCGTATCTAGGTTATCACCGCCGCGCCAGGGGGTATCACAGGTCCGTCCCCCACAGTGTCTGTGCCCCACGCCGCGCATCCAAAGTCCAGTGTCAAGCGCAGCTCCCAAGCGCGCCACACTCACAGATGGGGGGCCTCTGCCGTCAGCTGCCACGAGGCGACCCCAGGCCCCGAGTCCGAGTACTCACTCCGGGCCACCACGAGGGGGGTTGCAGGCGTCCACAGGCTCCCAGCGGGTCGCAGTCCCCGTCTCCTGCCGTGCAGTGTTTCTAGTAGTGTGCGGGTGCGGTTCCAGAGGCAGTCTCTCCGAAGCCCCGGAGCCTCCGGGGGCCGGTCCTGCCCGCGCCCGCACGCAAGGCGATGCAGGGCGGCTCGCCTTTCAGGGGAGCTCGGTGATTGCGGCCTGGTCCGGCGCTCGAAGGAGGGGCTTGCTTCCTCCGAAGTGCGGGAGCGTCCCGGTCCGAAACGCACACCGGAGTCTGGGCAGGGGGATCCGAGGGGACCCCCGAGTTTCTTTAGGTCGGCCTTGCCGGAAAACGGGTCAGTTTGCCGATTATGTTGGGGTGATGGTGCGGAGCTTCGCGCTTATGCGTCCGCCATCGACGCTGGCTAGCTCCGCCCCCTCCTCTTTTAGTTGTTAAACGCACCCCAGGGGATATCATCATTGAGCCCATATATATTGGTTCGAAGTTTGAAAACCCATCTCTGCTCGCGTTCATGCAGAGTCTTTTCAAGGTTGTCTCTGTTTTTTATGCACTCCAACACCACCCACGTGAGGTCATTCGGTGTATGATGTTTTTCAATGAAGTGATTGGTCATGCGGGTGGTTGCTCGTTTGCAAGGGATGTTGCTTCTGTGTTCCATTATGCGGGTGCTCACCTTTCTTGAGGTCATCCCCACATAGTGTAAATTGCAGGAATTGGTGATCAAGTAAACTACCCTGCATGTGTTGCAGTTTGAGAAGAGACGTATCTCCCATGTCGTGTTGTTATTAAAAGTGACAGACTTTGTAGTTGATGTGAGATGGCACACACTACAATTATTACATGGGTAGTGACCACTTGGTAACGGGTGCAGTCTGATGGTGGTCTCTGCCGGTCTTGGTCAGGTATGAACCAAATAGTTCTTGAGGTTCATCCCATGGCGATGACTGAACATTGGAGTAGGTACGTTAAGTTCGCCGCTGTTGAGTATCGGCCAATGTTTCTTCACTATTTTCGTGACTTGATCTGACACTTTGTTGAAGGTGGTGATGCAGATCGGTCTGTTGTTTTCTGAAATGTTTTTCACTTTGCGTTCCAACAGGGAGTCCCTGTTGTTATTGCTTGCCCTCTTGTTAGCATTGTTTATCAGTTTCTTGGGGTAGTTTCTCTCCTTTAGTTTTTTGCTTAGGTCTTCTGCTTGTGAAAAATAATCCTGTTTGTGCAGTTTCTTCTCAACAGTAGGAATTGTCCAAATGGGAGGTTTTGTTTCAGGTGTCTTGGATGGAAACTGTCGTAAGTAAGCAGACAGTTCGTCACGGTTGGTTTAAAATGAGTAGTCGTTGTTAGTGTACCGGATTCTGCCCAGATGTTCAGGTCCAGAAACACCAGATGTGATCTGCTCATAGTGTTCGTGAACTTGAGAAACCTGTCCTGCTCATTGAGCCAGGAGAAAAAATTCAAAGCTTCTTCTTCATTTCCTTGCCAGATTAACAGGATATCGTCTATGTAACGCTTCCATAGCTTAATATGGTTCATGTATGGGTTGTTAGTATTCAGGATTCTCTTCTTCTCCAGTTGGTGGACATATAATCCCGCCTCGCTCGACTCGAAAGTGCTGCTCATGCTGGTCCTGTGTTGTTGGAGGTATAGTGTCTCCTCAAAGCGAAAAAAATTCTCGGTGAGGGCTAGGCAGAAACACTCAAGTTCTACATGTCTTGGTGTGTGGTAGTTCCAATTCTCTTCAAAAAGGACTTCCTCCAGTATTTCAAGGGTTTCTTTATGTGGCAGACTTGTATAAAGACTCTCCACATCTAGACTGATGAGGATGCTAGATGTGGGGTCATAATATTGGTCTTTCAATAGACAGAGCACATCTTTAGTGTCCTGAAGGTAGGTATCTGTTTTTTGTACTATGGGTCGCAGGAACGCATCTGCATATTTCGAGAGGGGTTCCAAAATAGACCCTATTCCAGAGACTATAGGCCTCCAAGGTGGGTTCTCCAATCGCTTGTGGATTTTTGGGATTGTATAGAAGTATGGAGTGATGGGTTTGGTGTTTACTAGGAATTCTGATTCTTTTTTGCTCATCCAATCATTTGCCATGGATTCTTCAATTAGGTTTGCAATGGATATCCTCAGGCGTTCTGTAGGGTCTTCCTTTAAGATGGTGTAATTCCTGGCATCCACCAGGAGGCGTAGACATTCCTGTCTGTAGTCTGTGGTATTTTGCAGGACAATTGCTCCGCCCTTGTCCGCTGGTTTTATAGTAATCCTTTCATTTCTAGACAGTTCTTGTATTGCTTGTAATTCAATGTTACTTGTGTTCTGAAACACCTTAACCGTACGTGGGTCCAGGTCCTTGACCTCTTTCCTGATGGCCTTTTCAAAAGTCAATAGCTCAACAGGTAGGTTGTTTGATGGGGGAACAAAGGTAGATTTTTTTTTTCTTCAATCCTGTATCACTGTTAGTTGGATTGGTTGGTTCCTTGTCTTTGAAAAAAATCGGGAGTTTTAATTTTCTCAGGAACTCTTTTAGGGCCCGATGTAGGTAAAACTTTTTTACCACTTCTTAAATACCGATTCAAACCGAATCAGTATTTAAGAAGTGGTAAAAAAGAGGAGGGCAGATGTTGGTAATTATATTGTAATAATTACCGAATCGGAAGGAATCGGTATTTACCGATTCGGTAAATACCGAATCTGTAATGCCCATTGATTCCTATGGACATTGAAGCCCATAGGAATCAATGGGCATTACCGAATCGGTATTTACCAAATCGGTAAATACCGAATTTTGCAAAGGTGCAGGGGGTGTCACTTTGACACCCTCTGGCACCCCAATTACAGGCATGTGTCCCATGTGGCACACATACATGCCCTAAGGGCATGTCTGTGTGTCACATGGCACAGGTGTGCATGCACAGATGTGCATGCACACCTGGATTCGGTATTTTACCACCCAATTGGATTGGGTGGTAAAATACCGACTCCTAAAGGCCTGTGGCACAGTTTTCAGTACCACCTACATGTGGAATTTACTGATTCGGTAAAATTACCGATTCGGTAAAATTACTGATTCTTACAAAAAAGGTCCCCTACATCTCAAAAGCCTAATACCGGTCGGAAACGGCCGAAATCGGCCGTTTCCGACCGGTATTAAGGCTCCTACATCGGGCCCTTAGTTCGCAACAGAGTTTGAATTTATCAGTATGTGGGGTAGGTACAAAACCTAAACCTTTGTTCCAGACTTTTGTTTGTACTTTTGAGAGGCTCATGGTAGACAGATTGACCACTAGGCCTAGTGGTTGCTCATTGTTGGTTCCGGGGGGCCCTTGCTGTGCGTGTGGCGTCCGGCCGTTTCCAGCGGTTGTGCCCACTGCAAGTGTTGATCTTTTTTGTTTTTTGCCTGCTGTGCCGGTTGGCCCCTGCCTAAAAAAGGCTGACCTTGGTTCCCCTGATTACCACCCCAATTCTGGAATGATTGTTGGTGGTACATTGGGGGATACTGTTGAGGGCCATAGTAAAATGGTGGTGGTGGTGGACCGTAAGGTTGCGGGCCATGGTAAGGAGGCCATATAGGGGCCTGATTTCCTTGATATCTTCCAGAGTTTCCTCTCTCTCTTCTAGGTCTCCTGTTCATGGGGTGTTATAGTTGTTCGGGGAATTACAACTGTCAGATCCATCGCTGTCCGTGTTATATCCTGGGTTGCTATTGCTTGGTTTGTAGTCATCCCTTAGGTAAGGATATACCTTTTCATGGGAAAAAGATTTTTGATCTTTAGGCAGTTTGACATATTTAGTGTCTTTTAGGCTTATCTCAAACTCTGTCAAACTTTTATTTAGTTCATCAAGTCTCTTTTTCAGCTCACTTGGAGTTTGGTAAGATTTTAGGCGGACCTCTAAGGAATGGATTTCCTCTTTTAGTGTCCCAGAGAGGCGTGCCACTGTTTTTATTATCAGCACTAACCAGTCCCTGGTGCAGTGCCACAATATCAGGGACCAGTCTTTTTTAAATTGTTTGTCCTGCTGAAAAATAAAAGGCTCGTTCCTTACGATTAGACCTCTCGGTGCTGCACTAATTTTAGGATATTCTGCCATCATCATGCCGTGAATTGAGGTTTTAATTTGTGTTCTTTTCAACTCTGTCAGTTCATCCCAACACTGGCTTTCATCGCCATTATCTCTACTAGGGGCCCCTGCATGTGGTAGTATAGAGCCCATTATTCTGTCTACCTCTTCTTCTGAGTATGATAGGCCTGTAATTTCTGCCATGTTTTAAAGAGAATCTTATTGGTTTGTTAGTGAAAGTGTGTCTCAGGTGAAGTCACTGAGATTTGGGGACCATGGGGTCCCGTGAATGTTTATAAATACTCCTGCAGCTCAACGGCTGCTATGAATATGTACAGCGAAGGGGGAGAAGGAGGAACTAAAGAACAGGTCGCCCTCCAAGGACAATATATGAAATATGGAGCCCAAAATATTGGGTTCCGAGACCTGTCTTGTGTTGTGGCTACTGACCAAAGTGATAGGTAGAGCCAGCGAAGAAAGAAAACTTTCTTTCTAGTCGTAGAGAACTGGGATGGCCCCAATGATGAAGCATGTCACCGTGGGGAAACCCCGGTGAGTGAGGGGACTCTAGAAAGAAAGTTTTCTTTCTTCGCTGGCTATACCTATCACTTTGGTCAGTAGCCACAACACAAGACAGGTCTCGGAACCCAATATTTTGGGCTCCTTATTTCATATATTATTCCAAAACTACCCATACCATGTCTATGTCTCGCTGTCTTATTCCAGGTAATGGTGTGTGAGTTTTGTATTGTTCTTCTCTCACCTGATCGTGCTCCTATGTTCATTAATTTGTGTCTTCACTTTTCGGGTAGTCATTCCCACGTAGAGAAGACCATAAGGGCAGGTTATGAGGTATAGAACATTCTCACTATTACAGTTAGCCGGATCCTTCAGGATCCATGGTCTCTACCTGTCTTGATGTCAACCTTTTTCTTGGTTTTGGTGAACTGACATGCTACACAGTTACCACACAGATAATGGCCCACTGGCAGGTGGGTATCCCTTAGTGTTGTTTGGGTCTGGGTTTGTTGTGCTGGTGTTTTTGCGTGGACCAATTAATCACATATGCTTGTGTTCCTTTTAACACCTTGGATGCTAAGGGGTTTTCCCCCTCCTGTGCTGATGTTCTTCAGATCTCATTTTACATGACGAGTTATCCTTGTCATCAGCACAGGTCAACCAGTGCATCATGACGAGTTACCCTTGTCATTAGCATTGAAGAGGTTAAAAGCTAAGAGCGGTTGAGCCCATTGTTGTATTCCCCCAATCAGGATATGCTAGGTTTTTCGTTTTATATTCTGGACTTTATTTGAAATGGGTGTGTATGTGGTGATGCGAACGGCCCTCTTCGTTCTCAGGTTTTTTGTAGTTTTCTATCAGGGCCTTGAGGTTGTTGTTTCTTGCTATTTTCCTAGCTTTTTTAACCATTTCCTTGGGTAAAGGTGTATGATCAGTTTCTCTTCTAGTTTGGTTGCCTGTGTTTCAAAAACCTTCAGAGTGGAGCAGTTTCATCTGACACGTAGGAACTGACCAACGGGGAGGTTCTGTCGAAGCTCTTTTGGATGAAAGCTGTTAGAAAATAAAAGGCTATTTTTGTCAGTTGCTTTGTTGTGAACTCTTGTTCTTATACCTTCTTGGTCATTGTGATGACAGAGTCCAGAAATACTGCTTCCTCCTTGTTGATGATGTATGTGAATTTTAAATGTCTGTCCTTTGTATTTACCCACTCTGCAAATTCAATGGCCTATTACTTGTTGCCATGCCATGCTATTAACTCATCATTGATGTACCTGCTCCAGAGTTTAATCTGTTCTCTATAGGGATTTTCTTGGTTGAAAATGTAGTCAGCCACAAAATTGGTGTACATATAAACAGGCCATACTAGGCACAGATGTACTTCCCATTGACGTACCCCGCACTTGATGGTATGTTGTTCCTTTGTATTCAAAAAGTTCTCAGTGAGGGCTAGTTCTGACATTCCATGACAAAATGGGGGTCATGAATTCCTAATCTGTCTCCTGTAGTATACGTTGAACTACTTCCAATGTGCGCCTCTGGGGAATGCTTGTCTACTGTGCTTCAATTTTCATTCAGATGATCAAGTCCTCAGTGGGTTGATTTCCGTGTCTCTGAGTAGGCAAAGTACATCCTTCGTGTCTTTCTGGTAGGAGGTAGAGGTTTTAACTATTGGCCTGAGAACTAGTTGTAAAATTGTGATAGAGGTTCCAAAACGGAACCAATGCCCGAGACAATGGGTCTACCCTACGGGGGCGTTTTATTTTTGTGAATCTTCAGGAGGGTGTAAATCCTTGGCAATCGTGGTGTGTCAGCAATGAGGAACTCTGCCTCATGTCTGGTAATCCAGTCGTGCATGAGGCCTTTCTCTACCATAGATTTTATTTAATTTGTTAGTCTAATTTTAGGGTCTGCCTGGAGGATTTCATAGCTCTCACCATCGGATAATAGTCGGATACATTCTGTATAGTACATATTCCTATCCATGATTACTATTGTGCCGCCTTTATCAGCTGGTTTCATAACTAACTCCATGTTGTTCCTAAGAGTTTCCAGAGCTGTTCTCTCACCTTTCCTCAAGTTCTGGTAAACTTTGTGGTTATGTCCTTCAATTGAGTAGATTTCCTTAAGAACTGCCTGTTTCAATGCTAGCAAATGGTATGGAATGGCTGTTTGGGCGGAACAGAGGTTGACTTTTTCTTTAGGCCATTGTTATTCGTTCCTTGACCTATAGGGTGCTCCTGGTCACCAAAGAAACTGTACTTTGATCCTTCTGAAGAAATGCGCTAGTTCTATGCGTAGGGAAGAGGTTACTCCTGGGTTTCAGCATGAATCAGAGTCCCGTTGACAACACAGCGTTCTGGCGTTAGGTTGTGGATACTCAAATTTACGATGTTGGAGGGTCTCTGCACATTGTCGGCCCCTGGTCCTTCCCCTTGCTCCTCGTCACCACCGGATTCTGGTTTGGTCCCCCCAATGTACTTTGGTTAACTGCTTGGGGGTATTTTTGTTTTCCTCTACTTCAGCCACTGCTTCACTATACAAAAGGAGGACCTTGTTGGGAGGGGAATCCCTGTGGTTTAAAAGGTTGTTGCCTATAGCCATATGATGGCATTGAAAGGGCCATTGGTTAATCTTGATAATATGGTCTTTGGGGTCTAATAGTTGTCCCTTCATCACTGCTGCCACTGCAGCTTCTTTCATCTCCTGAACTGAAGGTCCAATCAAGTGGGGTTGGTCTATACCTCGGCTGACGTTTCTGGGTTGTCTGAACCTGAGGTTTCTCATAGTATTCATTAGTTACATATGGGAACGTTTTCTCATGACTAAACAGCTGTACATCTTTCTTAAGTTTGGCTAGTTTTGATTATGTTAGATATTTCTTATATTGAGTGTGATCATTATTTATCTCTTCCAGTGTTTTCTTAAGGACAGAGATGTGTATTGAGGTCTTGAGTTTGCTTTCATATGTTTGTATGTCTATTAGTAGTAAGTCTTCCAGTTTTCTGGCTGTATTAATGATCAGCACCAACCAATCCTTTGTGCACTTCCATGCAATGTATGACCAGTTTTTACTAAACTCCTTATTATTCAGAAAGATGCTTGGTTTATTTTTAAGAATCAGTCCTCTAGGGGTCGAGTTTTTTCTTAGATATTCTGTCATAATGCACCATGAACAGCCATTCAAATGTGTTCCTTTTTGATTGGCATTAGTGTTTCCCATTCAGCTGAGTTTTTAGGAGTTTGTGCGATCACTGTTTTTGCTAGCAGAGAAGGGGCTTTCAGAATCTCCGCTATAGTGCCGTCATTGAATGCTAGTTTGTTACTTACTTCCATGGTGACTACAGGGGACCACAAGACCAGAACAGAATTTTGACTATGTGCTTACTTAACGGGATGATTCCCACTATAGGAGATTGCAACAGTTGGAGGACAGTTTTTTTGCTACTGTCTGTACTGTCAGTCATGGCATTCCCTTGATGTCAGTCTTGCCAGCCGTATTAAAACAAATACAGAATAAACTAATGGGAAAGTTTCACGGAGTATCCCAATTGATTCTGTCTAACATTAAAGGCGAAGCAGCATCCCTGGCTATATGCTATATGACAGTAGCTTGCAGCGGTTGCACAAGCCAACCATGAATGCGAGCTGCCAATTCTTATTTTTGATGTTTACACATCCTTAGGACACAATAATTTGGGAACCAGACCTACAAAACTACCTCTTGGCAAACCTAGTACTTATAGGGAAGCCAAGCAGAACCATGAGTTTCTTAAAAAACAATAAGTTAAATCAAAACAATCACGGAAAGTTACCAACGCTCCTCTGACATGAAATATGGAAGAAGGAAAGACCTCCTCAATATAAAGCACCTTTTCAGAAAAAGAAAGAAGCGACTAAATATGCCACAGACACTGGAACGCTTCTCCTGAACAGTAGCTGGGCGGTGACTCTCCTCAACAGCATGGCAGATGTCAACATAGTGCGCTGGAATCTCCATGAGTTTCTAGCAGCAAGAGCAACTGATATTTTTAATACTTTTGGGACCCCTGACAGGCGCATAGCCCCTCTGGATAGATTTTATGGCCTAGACATTTAAATTGAGGGCTACATGCAGCGCACCATTAAAGAAGTATTTTGGGACAATTTAACTTTTTCTTATGACATCCTTTTGGTGGAAGTCGACAGGCCCCTGCAGTTTGTACAGACGTCACCACAAGGTGAGGATGTGATGCTTCCTTCTCTTTCTGTGCTTTCCCCTGACCAAGTTCAGGAAGCCTATGCGGCAGAATGGGCTCTTGCACTAGCCCCTGCATTATATTGCAATCATGTTGTCTGGGAAAAGGAAGACCCTTACTATATTATACTTCTAGTGTCCAGCCCACAGTTGCAACCGTAGTACCCAATAAAACGGCATGCTAAAGCACCTGTTAAAGAAATACTAGCCCAACTCGAGTGTCAGGAAGAACCCTGTGTCTCTGAGCTGAATAATCTCCTTTTTCCTGTGTTTAAACTGGATCATTCATATCGTATTGTCTTAGACTACTGACATTTAACCAGTCATACCCACACTTTTGCAATACAGCACACACATAGTAGGGCACTTATAAACAATATAATCTGAAAAAAACACAAAACAACCTTTGATATTTCCAATGGTTTCTTCAGCCACAAACCAGCGCTTGAAAGCAGAGATTGTATAGCCTTTTCAGGTCTTGGCTTTTCAATATTGACCCAGGAGCATTGTCCTATGAGGATGACATCTACTTAACGGATGGTGACTTGAACCCACATTTGTTCAGAGTAGATCACATTATAATAGAATAGGATTCGCTGACCGAGACGATAAGTTCAACTTTACAAAATCTAATATAGCTTTTCTAAGTGTCCTTTTCCTAGGACATGAACTTACACATCAGGAAAAGTCTTGCAACTCATATTTTGGAAAATGTGCACAGCTGCAACCTCCAAATACATTAAAGAAATTACAATCCTTATTAGGATTTCTTAATTACGGCAGAACATACATTTCTGATTGTGCAAAACGCATCAAACCTCTTTATGAATGAATTCATCCTGACTATTCAACTTCATGTTGGAATTCAGAACACACAGATATCCTCAGATCCTTACAATCAGACATGCTTGCCATGCTTACATAAATGTGGAAATACCACCAACCTGGTCATCCAGGTATTACAGGGTGCAATTGGATTAACTTAGATCACTTTAAACGAAGGTAAAATAGTGCCGAATGCATTAAAATCGCATTTAGATTCCAGTGCAGAAATGTATTTAGCTTCCACTGAAAAAGTACTGACTGCCGTGATGATGGCTATCCTTAAAGAATGACCACTTGCACAAGGGAAATCCATTACTTTTACTCCTGTGCCAGCCTTATACAGTCATGCCAAGTACCACACATCAGGCCTTAGTCTAGCGCATTTCAGTTTAGTGGTCCACATCACTTCACTGAAATGCATTGTCATGCATTATATCGCCTTCTCAGATGCCATGCGGAGCCGCTGCTATAATGCACATGACCAACTGAGCTGCAGTGGCGGCTTCCGGCAGGCAGAGGCTAAGGGGGGTGGCCAGATCTGCTTGCAGCTCTGCGAGTACTGCTACAATGTATAAAGTTGTAGAGACGCAACCCCGGGGCCACACACATATGCCCACATGCATCAAGCATTTTTGGAGTCGCAAACGGTGCGATTCCTTAAAATCGGCCGTTTGCGATTCCAAAAATGATTTTTGAGATGCATCATTGGTTTTAGTAGAAAATCGCTAATTTTGCGATTTTCTAAAATGCGATTGCATTTAAGGAATCGCAATTTTGCGATTCCTTAAATGCAATGCATCAGTCTTTAAAAAAATTGCGATCTTGAAGATTGCAAGTGCAAATTACCACGAGGTTGAACCTCGTGGTAATTTGCGAAAAATGTTTAAAATGTTCTAATTTGCATTTTAAACAATGTCATGTTACAGACACACATGTCCTTAGGACATGTGTGTGTGAAACATCCATTTTTTAAAAAATTTCAGGGGTGCAGGGGGGGGTCCTTTGGACCCCCCCCCTGCACCCATGGAATGCATCAACATTTGCGATTTCAAAATTGCGAATTCGCAATTTCCATTGATTCCTATGGGCCTTTTGGCCCATAGGAATCAATGGGAATTGCGAATTCGCATTTTTGAATTCGCATATTATTTGCGATTCGGTAAAAATTGCGATTTTTACCGAATCGCAAATTTTAATCACTTTCAATAATGCATCCCGTTTTGCGATTCCTTATTTGCGATTCGGTAAAAATCGCAAATTTGGAAACGCAAAACGGGAGCTTGATGCATGTGGGCACTGGTGTCTAACTTAAACTGACTTCACAGTCAGTGCCCAATTGTCAAGTAGACTGATAGTGAGACACAGATTATTAGGCAAGGTGAGTGATGGTCTGTCCTCCTGCTGCCATCCGTACTTCTTGAAGTCAAAATGCGCAGCTCCTCTCGACCTTGCTACTCTCACTGCAGCAGTATGGCTAGGATAAGGTGATCGATTTCCGACGTGACCCAGAGGTGGCTGCGGCTGACTTTCACCATCATCAGTGCAGGGCAAGCCAGGCTGAGAGCTGCTGACACCGCCGCCTACGGTAAAGATGGATCATGTATCCAATCTGAATGGGATCCCACCTGCACCATGTGGCCACAGACAGGCACAGAGCAGCTGACTCACAAGTCACAGAAGCAGTGCTGGTGGACAGTCGTCGTGAGAGTGGGTGCAGGAAGCTGCTGTGCTTACGGATTGCTGGATGATTGATGACACTGCAGCGGCAGTATCACATGCAAGCAAAACCCAGTCTACCAGCCAGGCTCAGCTGCCCAGTGACGATGATGATTAATCAGTAGGAGCCTTAGAGAGCCAGTAATCTATTTACTGTAATTATTAATTACATCTTTTTTGTGGAAAGGGCCAGAGCATTGCAGAGGCCTCAGGTTAGCGCTCTAGCGGTCGGAAATTAACACATCGCCACCACGGATAAAAGCGTCCGATGACGCGACCGGGCGGCGGTAACTAGAGGGACATTCCTCTGTGGATACCGTGCTACAGAGCGTGTGATTATTTTAATTGATTGCCTATTGTAATATGTGTTGCTTTTAGTGTAAAACTGATTTAAACTTTGCACTGTTTGCACTTAAGTGGAGCTGTGTTCAATGCTCCTGTGTTAATTTTTTTTAAACTACTGACTCCCTGCTTTCATTGCTGCCTGCACAAGGGGGAGCTGTGTTGTAGCTGGGGGAAGGGGCCAGAGTGTTGCACAGGCCTCAGGTTAGGGCTCTAGTGGCGGAAATTAACACATCGCCGACGCGGATAAAAGCGTCCAATGACGGGACCACGCACGGGCGTGTGGAAGGCGCGCCTAAGGCAAGCCCGTCTGCCCCCGTCCACACCCGACCGGGCCCAGGGGCCAGGACCCCTGTTCCACCACCCCCAGCACACTTAGGCTATACCAGCTCTCAGTTGTGGCAGCTGAACAGACCCCCAGGGCCTCAATGTATTCACTCAATCATGATAGAGGACTTACAGGACAAGTGCTCACACTGCCAGCATGAGCTTTTTTACTAACTTACATCCCCCAGCCCGCGCGGGGAAAGGCCTTAATTTATTGCTGCTTAATTGTAGATCTTTGCCAAAACACTCGACGGAAGTTTCTTTGCTGCTATTGGATCTTGAACCTGAAGTGTTGTTCCTGACCGCGACCTGGCTCTCTGCAAGCTCAGAGCCTGACATAGTTAGAGCCCTTCCTCCAGGCTACTTAATCCAAATGTTAGATAGAACAACAGATATGGGTGTCGGCATTGTCATTATCCATAAAAATTACCTGAATTGCCGCCTACTCAGCAGCTCCATAGCAGACTGTGAGAATGTTCAGTTCTCCATTGAACGTACCCCCTCACTCACACTTTCAGGTTTCCTCATATACCGCCCTCCGGGTGCGCCAGGCCAATTTTGCAAAACCCTGCTGGAAACTACCATTGATCTTTCAAATACCAATGCTAACTTCACTCTCCTGGGAGGTTTTAATCCTCATTTTGACGACCCTTCTAACCTGGTGGCTAGTGACCTAGCTCAATACCTTGTGTTCTACCAACTCCAGCAGAAAGTCTCACAACCCACCCATATTAATGGACATCTCCTTGACCCCATCTTTTCCAGTCTGGAAGATCCCCTATTTCCCTCCCTTGGTCGGACCATTTCTTAGTCCACTTCTTCCCGTTCCCTGCTATTACAGGTTCAAACACACAGTTGTCTTGAACTCTTAACCGTTCCTGGTTTAGACTCCCCTTGGAAGAATGGTCCCATGAACTTAGAAAGTCCCCTCCCACCCCAGACCAACCCGGTGACCACTTATAATCGACTTACTTCCTGGATTGAAGGCACACTCAATTCAGTGCTCCAGAAAAAATGAATCCACAAAAAGCTGGATCTAATAAATCAGCATGATTCACCCCTGAATTACCCCTTCTCAAACAACAATGTAAAAAGTTGGAGAAGCTATGGAGAAAAGACTTCTCCCACATCAAGAAATCAGAATATAGAGCAACTCTAAGCCCATACAAAGGGGAAATTTAAAAAGCCCAAGCCCTATACTTTCAGGAAAAGATTTCCCTTGCCGGCAACTCTCCCAGGGAAATTTTCTGGATTGCAGAAAAGCTACTAAAAGTCCCTGGCCCACCGACTATCCCTGATCCTTCCGGACGCCGGTGTAACAACCTTGCACAATTTTTTTTAATTCTCAAGTTCCTCCCCGTAAAACACAATGTTTTTATAATTAACAGTATCGTCTCCAGCCGAGCTGAGAATGCCCCTCTCATGGAGACTATTACCCCCTGACCCTGGACTCCCTCCTACCTATCCTAGCCTCAGTGAAAAGTGGATCGCCACTCGAACCCGCACCTCTTAACATTTTGAAAATGGCAGCCCCTACAGTTGCCCCCTTCATCCTTAGTGTGATCAATGCTTCTTTCGCCTCTGGTCTGGTTCCCCCAGAGTGGAAGAGAGCTATGGTCAAAGCACTAATAAAGAACCCCCATTTGGACCCCAACGACCTAGGCAAATACCGGCCTATCTCGCTCCTCCCTGAAGTGAGTAAAATCACTGAAAAATATGTGAATTATACACTCTCTGCATTCCTTGAGTCTCCTGAATTGCTCCATCCGTCACAAACAGGCTTCCGTCCCCGCCAAGGAACCGAAACCACCCTGTTAGCGGTGGTGGAGGAATCAAGAAAGATTCTTGACTCAGGAGGCTCATCCGCGATTATCTTTCTTGATCTGAGCGCGCCCTTTGACACGGTGAACCATCAAATTCTGGTTCACAGTCTCAGGAATGTAGGAGTGTCAGGCCAAGCTCTCTCCTGGCTCCAATCCTTCTTGGAAGGAAGGTGTTTTCAGGTGTTTGAAGATGACCACCTCGGATCCCTTACCCCTGCAGTGTGGAGTTTCTCAGGGCTCTTCCCTGAGCCCTACTCTTTTTAATATTTATATGGCTCCACTGGCGGATATCATTGCCCCTTTCAGAATCCATATAGTGTCTTATGCTGACGACACTCAGCTTGTCGTAGCATTGAATCAAGCTGACCAGTCGCTCACTGACCTCCACTCCTGTCTGGAGGAAGTGGCTAAGTAGATGAGTCTTTCCCATCTGAAACTCAACGGCGACAAAACCGAGCTGATGATGCTTGGTAACCACTCAAGCTTCAATCTCAAGGCCCTCTGGCCAGTCAGCATGGGTTTGGCCCCGGTCCCAAAGCCTGAAATGAAAAGCTTAGGCATTTGGCTAGACCAAAACATCTCCTTCAAAACGCAAGCCAGGAAGACGGTTGCATCTTGTTACGGTCTGCTTAAAATGCTCCGTTAAGTACTTCCCTTACTCCCTGTTCCAGCAAAAAAGTTATTAATACAGGCTCTGATCTTATATAGGATAGATTTTGGAACGCCCTTTATCTGGAAGCCTGCCCATTGCAGTGGTCGCCAGACTTCAGATTGTTCAGAATGCGGCGCAATATTGCTTATTGGCACTAGCCACCGCTGTTCTGCGAAGCCCCCATTGCGCTCCCCGCACTGGCTGCCCGTGCAGGAGAGAATTAGTTGCAAAGCCCTTTGCGTAGCCCACAAGTCTCAGGAAGGGAACGGACCACCCATCATCAAAGCTTTGATCCGTCCGTATAAAGCCTCCAGAAGTCTTCGCTCCGACACGCTTCATCTGGCAGAAATGCCCAAAATCAAGAGAGCTAGAAGCGGGGGTAGTCTCTTTTATACAATGCCGCCAAACTTTGGAATGCTCTCCCGCTTCACCTCCGTAGGGAACCTATTCACGCCATCTTCCGGATGCATTTGAAGACCTGGCTTTTCCCATAATTTCTGGTTGCCCACTCTGGTTTCCGCTCAGCGCTGGATACTTCTGAGTTGCCATGCGCTTTACAAAAATCCATTTCATTCTGTTCCATCTTTTTAAACAGTTCTTTAACTGCTATGTGACTAAGTTTGTGTAGTGCCCTTACACTTCTGGTGCTTTTGGATGTTTATTTTCTCCCTCGGCCTGTGCCCCAGCCTAAGTCCCCAGTCATTGTTGCTGTTGCCTGGCAACACGAGAACCTTTCTTGAGCACATGCTCTAAGTCCGGGAGAAGCTGTGCAGGTGGTGTTTAGGACCAGCACTTCTCTCATGTTAGCCGAGCAGTGCCACTGTGATCAGTTCTGCATTGAGAGCTCCTCTCCAGCATCTCCATTCGGGACAAATTGACTTTTCTACTGTACAGCAGCTAAGAGTGCATGCAACCTACTGAGCAGGTGAGTGTGACAGACTAGGATTCACAGAGACACGTCTCAAGTACATCAGCAGCTGCATTATTTTTTATTTTTCCCCATCTAGGTGTAGCAGTGTAGTGTTGTGACTTTACTAGAGACAAAGGAACTCATTATTAAATTAACACCACTGCAGTGATTTCACACAGAGGAAGGGTTAAATATCTCTGTTGAAAGAACTTGGCTGTACCAATGATGCATTGCATATTCCTAAAACTACGATAAGTTTACAAGGGCACTAGGTTAGCGCCCTTACATTTCTGGTGATTTGCAACAGTTTTAAGATCTTCTTAGAGTTTCTTTTTCTTCAAATGAGTGTAATTTCTGATATTGATATATGTTTCCCTCGTCTTCATTGCTTGATTTTACTCAAGAGAAAATATCACCCATAGTGGTTGAAATGTCACTCATAATGGTACTGAAATTATAAAAATGTCACACATAGCGGTTTGAAACCTTGGCAGCTATGCTTAGAAGCTGTCCCAAAAGCTAGCGTTCTGAATGCCATGACCCTTCATCCTAGATGGATACAGTGGCTTACATCCTTAACAGCTGTTGACATAGATTGCATCTTTGACCCGTCTTTACAGACACAAGAATTCTTGGAATATGAGCATGTTTACCCCAAGCCCCCTTCATTCTTACCTTTTGAATAGTATAAATATATTGTTTAAACTGATGGTTCAGCCCAACCTGCTATAGGTTCTAAACAGTCAAAAAACTCGCACCCACACCCCAGGGGTCTGCACTACGCAGTTGGCTAAACTGAAAGCTTTGCTTCTTGCACTAGAACATACGGATCCTGAATTCACCCACACTTATCGTGTGATTTGTTTTACTGTGTGCAGTCTTTTAATGATAATTTATATTATTGGCGTCTAAATGGATTCAAATATTCTAAAGTCAACACAATCAAGCATAAAACGCTCTGAGTTGAGGTGGCAGACCTCAAAGACAGGCTGCCACAGGCTCATGTTATACATACTTTGAGTCATCAGCGTGTGGGAGTACACGTTGTAGTGAAGTGTCTGCCAAATGAAGCTTCCGAATCTACTGTCGCAATTGCTACTGTTGCTGCAATTACTCATTCTTAAACAAGAATAGATTGCAATATCTTGGGTGCCATTAATGCTAATAAACACAGCATGCCTTTACCCAAAGGTTTTTCATCTCAGTACACATACCACTTGAGTGAATACAATATTTCTTTTTAGTAACTATTCCAGGAGTTGGTGATCGTTTGATACCCAACCAAGACCGCAGACCAGCTTTTGTGATGGCTGCGCATGTAGGTGTTGCTTCTGCACATGCCGGTGTGGTGTCCACAATTTTGCTGCAACAGCAACGTTAATGGTGGCACGGCTCATTCCAACAGGCCAAAAAAAATATGGCCGGTGTTGTGACATTTGTCAACAATTTAAAACTTCCACCCTGGCCACAGCGCTCGGCTGATGATTGAACTATTATTAAGGACATGCAAGTCGTTATCGAGGCACATGCATGCCGTACAATCCACTCGGACCAGGGCCCGGCCTTTGCTTCTAAAGCTCATTGGGATTCTATGGCTTTCCTGGGTGTACAGGTGCATTATTCCTCTCCATACCGGCCCAAGGGCAATTCTGTCGTGGAGAGGATGAACCGTGACATAAAGCAGTTATTAACAGCTTGAGTATTAGGCACTGGGCGTAGTTAGATCCATCACCTATGTGGGGTTCAGCGTGCATTAAATAGTCACCCCAAAAGGTCTCTGGGTGCAGGACCCCATACAAAGTCCTTTTTGGCATCAGTATGTTCATTCCAGACCTTCACAGTCCAGACAATGTGGCGGCAGCCACGTCCTTTGATGTAGATGATCGCTGTTCTGTTTTACAGGATCTACAAGACTTCTGTGGCACTAAATCCAATGAATAGTTGCAGACATCTGCCTCTGCGGGCATCAAGGAGAAACCAGAACGTCCAGGTGGATTGCAGAAGTTGGGGATCTCATGCGTGAGAAGGTGGCAGTGAAAAAGGAGTGCAGCCCTTCTTACCGAACACCTGTCTGTGCCAGTCCTTGCCGTTCAAGGTACAAGAACTATTTTCTTACCATCGCTCCCTGGTTCCAAAGACAATCATTTTGTTTCCATTGATTATGTCAAATGATACCAAGTGGCCGATTCTAAATAGTAGGCTGCAAGGCGTTCTTGGTAGTTTGCTATCTCCTCTTGCTACCATACAGGACATTTCTCTGCAGCTAGTGAGTATCACCAAAGCTGTTTCTCCCTAGCTGAGGGTGGGTGGCGAGTGCAATAAAATGAATCCCTGCATCAGCAACAAGACTACTGCGTCTTCTGCAGCTGATATCGTGTATACACATCCATCTCTTCTGGATTTTCTAGTATGGTTGCAGTACCTGCAGCACCTGCTTTTTAATGAACTGATTCTGGGTATTATATGGATCAAGATTATTTTTGTTCTGACAGTTCTTCTGTTTTAAATACTCCTCCATTAAGGATCTCTGTTTTTATTTCATGACTGTAACATACTTACCTGGTCCCACCTTAGATATACATTTGGAAACCACTTTCCTTGTGTTCTCCACTTTTGTGAATTGGATTCATGATTGTTCTTTTTCTATTTGATTAATGACATTACCTACCAAAACGCTTTGCTACAGACTGATTTACGCGGTGTTGGCCCCACATTCAGCTTTACATAAATTAAAAGGAGGCTTGTCCTCCGTGAATATTTCAGCTGTTCCAGTAACTGATTGAATTGCTTAAGACAAAATTACTTTTGATATATTCGTCCTACGGAGAGCCTGCAGATACCGTGGGTATTTAGGGTTATCCAGTATTAGGGGTATCTTTCATAGATTCACATGCCTGAATCATTCCCCGTCGTCGGAGTGGGAGTCCTTGGTACATAAAAGAGTAATGTCATAAAGACATATACATAGTAATAGTAACATAGTCATGTATAATCAGTAGTAACATATCCATGTCCTTTTGTAAAAAGGACCACCACATTTTGGTGAAGAGCCAATCAGATATCACCACCCTCTAGAACCTTCCTGGAAGGAGCCCTAGTCCCTCAGATTTTCTACCGCACGTCGTGCTAAGGGAGTCTCCTCTGAGCTCTGCTCAGCTTCTTTGTATTTTGGGATTTTTTCCACATATTTGTCTCAGAATTATCTTTCTGTGAGGAATTTTCAATTTAGCCATGGCTGACACTCCAAAAAAGGGGCTCTTCAGACCTTGTGCCTCTTGTGGCAAAAAGAGGCTTCATGTGGATGACAGGCATGAGGACTGCCTTTACTGTCTCTACCCTGACCATTCAGCAAAAGATTGTAAAGTCTGCCGCACTTTTTCAGCCAAACCTCTCAAGGATAGAGAGGGCCGCCTGCTGATATGGCTTCAGAGACTCAAGGACAGGGGTCAAACAGTCTCTTCAGGTGAGAGTGAGTGTTCCATTAGGAGTATACACTCTTCTCCCAAAAGGCCTAGAACGTCATCCCCAGGACATCTTTGCAGCCACCTCAAAAGAAGACGCCCAAGTCTTCAGAGGTTCCTTCTCAGGCCGTTGCTGTGAAGGTTTCTCAACAAGACCCTGCCTTCAAGAAACCTTTGGTGATGTCTTCAGCTCTGCCTGTCACAACGTCGACAGCCACGATTTCCACGTCGATGGCGTCATCTTTAACATCAACGTCGACGACTACTACATCCTCGTCGTCGACGGGTAGGTCTGTTCCATCTCTAATTATTATCAAAAAGTCGTTGACGACGCCACCGTCGACAAGTGCCTCATCGTCGATGAAGTCCAAATCGTCATCATCAACGAAAGTGCCATCGACGTCGACGAAAACCTCATTGTCGACAATATCGTCATCGGCGATAAAGGCGCCATCGACGACGACAGGTTAATCGTCGACAAGATCATCGTCGTCGACGCGGAGGCTGTTGACGGGCCCGTCGACGGCGACACCAGCGTCGACGAGGCCGTCGACAGCGACACCAGCGTCGACGAGGCCGTCGACGGCAACACCAGCGTCGACGAAGCCGTTGACGGCGACACCGGTGTCGACGAAGTCATCGACGAAGCAACCATCGTCAACGACGCTGGCGTCTACGACGTCGTCATCGAAGAAGACACCGTCGACGACGGAATCTGGGTTGATTGTCAACGTTCCCCCGTCGACAACCACTCCGTCGACGGGTTCGACGACTGTATAGTCGCCTCCCTTGAAGTGTACTTATACGCACTTCAGGATGACCACGCGTACTCTCACGCCGGAATTGACCTCTCCAAGCAGGGTCCAGCCATTCCCTCCTGCTCATCTTCTGGATACTGAGGACTCTGATGAGGGCTCTATGTTCCGACAAGCCCCTCTGAGCTACACGTAAAACTTCATGAAAGCTCGGATTATGAGGAACAAGGACAGGATGATGTGGAGTACCAGGAGGAATTCCAACCTCCTCCGCCACCTCTACAGCCTATGGTGTGTCTCCCAGCATCCATAGTGACAGATCTGCAGTTTCTAATTGCGGACTGCAAGCTAAGGTTTCCGTCCACTGCTCTGCCTCCGCCAGTTTTGACACCGCCAGTTGTGACACCGCCACCTAGGCCTCGGCCTACTCCTTTAGTGCTTCATCAAGACCCGGCTCCTTCGCGTCCTCAGCCATCCTCTGATGAGGAAGACGAAGAAGAGGAGCAACAACGCGAGGAAGGGGAGCTCCAGGACACACAAGACGAATGGGATGACTATGTAATTCCAGGTCTAGCATCCCCTGTACAGGCACAAGCGGATTCACCCCCAGAAGACATTGGGGGATTCCACAACATCCTAGAGAGAGCAGCGTTGCGTTTCAAGCTCAAGGTAACAGAAACACAACAGGATTGTTTCCTTTATGATTTTAAGGAACCGTTCCAAAAAGCTGTACGGTCCATTCCCATCATTGATTACATCTGGGAACAAGGGGAGAAAATAATGCAAAACCCTTCATCTCTGGCTCCAGTGCTGCCCAGACTGGACAAAAAATATAAAGGTCCAGACACAGCTCCAGCTTGCCTTACTGGCTATCCAAAGCCGGACTCTGTCATTACCCAGGCAGCGCAGTGCAAGTCAAAAAATCCATCGGCTGCATTGGCTGCGCCGCCAGATAAGGAGGGTTGAAAACTAGATAACATAGGGAAGAGGTTTTCGTCCATGTCAGCTCTAACAGTGGGTGCAGCAAACTCTTTAGCACTGTTGAGATGCTACAACCGCCAAATGTGGGCAGATATCGCTCCATATTTGGATTCGCTTCCAGAAGAGCAGAAAGAAGAGGCGAAAAAGATTCTCCTTGAAGGCGAGCGTTCCGCTTCAGAGATGATTGATGTGGCGATGGATATCGCATCCACTGGGTTCCGTCAGCTGGCAGGAGCAGCAGTACTGAGGCGCCAAGGTTGGCTTAAAGCAACATCTTTCCGGCCCAAAGTTCAGACCAAAGTATTGGACATGCCGTATGACGGTCAACTTCTTTTTGACCAACACATCAATGAGATGCTCCAGGGTATCAAAAAAGATACTGATACCGCAAAGGCTCTAGGTACTCTCCAATACAAAAATCCTTCCTTTCGGGGCATTACTCTTTTATGTACCGGGGACTCCCACCCCGACGACGGGGAATGATTCAGGCATGTGAATCTATGAAAGATACCTTTCTTTTGATCGGTGATGTAATAGTATCTGTGTTACATTCTGATTGGGATGTTGAAACTGTAAACTCCATGCTCTCAGAGCTGGAATATTATACTGTTTTCGAATCAGAGGATTTGTATACAAATTCTGCAGATAATGGAGCAATGTTTTGCTATCATCATTTTGGACATCATTATCTGCATCGAGCTATGTTCCAGGACACCATTTTTAATTATACACAGTGGTAACATTGCCCTACCCACCAGCAAGGGAGTTCTAAAACACATAAAGAAAAAATGTACATATTTTTAAGGATATGATACATCAGATCCAACATCATATTACTTTAAGTTAGTCCCTACTCCACCAAAGAAATGTATGCTTACACAAACTAAGCTCATATATACTGCTTTGTTTGTCACGCACCCAGCTGTTAAAGGCTGTGATTATTGGAAAGACAACATTGACATGAAATTGATTTGGGGTGCCAAACCTTGGCAGGATCAGTGGACGGAACCATTATTTCGCACATTTTTAATTCCAACACAAATGATCTTCTTGAATGATACGGTCCAGCAGACTTCATGTCTGGGACTGGCTAAAATCAAAGAAATTAATGCCCCAAATGTTTCCTCCGTTGCCCGCTTTGAAAATTTGCAAAGAATGACAATTTCACTGATGAACAGCTTAATGGTATGTTGCAGAATGGTACAATTAATTCCACGGTTTCAAATCCTCATGGGTGGTTATTGTGGCCAGTAGGGATGAATGCAAGCTATGAGCCACTCCTTCCTGAAGAGGCGAGTGCGATGGCACATGGAATGCTAATTAATTTTAATGTGGTTGCAGGTTTTCCGCTGCTGTTATTCCTCTTTTGTGGCATTTTGGTTACATTTTCTTCTCTTCCGCAATGGATGTTCTGTTTGCAAGCCCACTGAACCTACCAATGCTTCAACAGTGCTGTGAGCACATGCTTAAATTCGTAGGAATCAACTTGCTCCAGTAACTGGGCCTTGACTGGTCAATGTCATTCCGACCTGCCTGGTTTACCTGCGTGCAACCTGTGTTTCACTTCCACTGGTGTCCCTACCAATGAACACTGGATATTTGCCTGGCTCTGCCCTCGCCAGCTCCAGTGGACATAGACCTGTTGATGATTCATTAACAACCCATTTTCAAAGTTGTCCCTTGGGATTACGGCTTCTTCAGAATGCAAGCTATGAGCCACTCCTTCCGGAAGAGACGAGTGCGATGGCACCTGGAATGCTAAATAATGGATCTAATAGCATGGATGCAGATACTTTCTCAGCATAAGTTGAGCCTGAGGATCAAGTCTTTTCTATGGAACTCATGAACTGCACTATACACCAATCATCGTTCTGTGGAGATAGAATCCGTTCTGGATTCACTAGCCTTTGAATTTGCGAGTGACATCATGGATACATCCGACACACCATAAAGTTCAACATTTTTGTCAAAATTGATGTTATCGTTTTTCAAACATTTTTTATGATTATTAATTTTATACAAGATGGTCCTTTGCACTACTTTGAATTTGATTAGCTTGTGACTTACATCTTTTAGAATGTAGTTAGCCACTGTGTTGCGGCCCCAACCATAGAGGGGTGTTGTGACTCTGCTTTAGGGCCCACTGTAGTGTTCCACTATGTTAACCTTCACATGTAATAGGCCACTTCTGCTTTGCACTTGTTACTGAGTAACTTGCTTCTTTTTTTGCCAAACTGTTAGTTTCGAAATAAGCTGCACATGGTTTGTTATTTAGCTTTCTGCTCGGATTTCATGCAAGGCCAAACAACGTTCTGCCCTGTTTTTCTGTGTGGTCGGACACTAACACCTAGACATAATAAAGAGTGTGCTTCCATAGTAAAGGTAGGCTCATGCTTTGTCATTTGCTATACAGGTTATTAATTGTGCTAATCAAACTATTCACTTTCATAATATCTCTCCTAATTGCAGCACAGTTTCTACATGATAGAGCATTCTATAAATATTGAAAGCTTCCTTTGTGTCTTTTTCCTTGTATTTTCCTTGTATTGTGGACACGTGTGAGTGAGAGAACCAAAGGTGATGACCGGGTACCACAACGTTTGAGAGAGTTCAACGTGTTGTGTCCTGGGTTGCTAATTTACCTGTCCCTTTGGAAGGTTAGGAAGGCAGGTAAAGCACTATGAGTTAGTCAGGATTGGGGCCCATAGACACTGATGTGGTATGGTGACTAAGCCCCTACATGCTGACGAACGTGATCCCAGGCATAGTTCTGTTTCTAAGCAGAATCGCTCCAAGAACTCTATTATTGATAGGAACTACATTTGAGTTATCCAAAAATGAATCATACAGAACTATCTGTTTCCTTATGTCGACTAACACTCTTAATCTTTCAAAAGGAGGGAAAACATAACCTTTAAGACAAAGCCAATTTTGATTGAAAGCATCTACTACCATTGGATATGGGCACCAACTGGAATACTTCCTCCTTTGAAATGTCAAATGGGAAGCCAACAAATTCATTACTGTTGGACCTAGATTCAGTTTGGTCATTAATAAAAATGCCCCATCTTAACTTCCACTCACTGTAATCCCTTAGATTGTTTGAATTCCATTCTGCTACCACATTTTCTTTCTCTGGTAAATATTGAGTTGTCACATGTATACTGTGTTCCTAGCAAAATTGCCACAATTTTTTTTCCATCCCTAATAACTTCTTTGACCTGCTTCCTCCCAATCTGTTTATATAAGTCACTGCTGTTATATTGTTTATTCTCAATAAAACTGATCCACAACCGTGGGAGAGGATGTAGCTTTGCGTTTAGAGCTGTCAACCTCAAAACTGGGGAACCGTGTTCGAGTCCCGGCAACGACGCTCAACATCCTGTGATTCCGGCGCAAATCACTTAATCTTCCCTTGCCTAACAAAAATTAATGTGTCCGTCTCAAGGAAACTGGTGCTCATGTAAAGCGCTCTGATACCCGATGTCTCAGGTTAAGTTCGAGCTGTATAAAACTCTTTTAAAAACGCAGCTGCTTGCATCCATTTATAACACAAAATCTGGTACTAGCTCAAAAACTGCCGGACCATTCCAAGCTTCCATATTCTCCAGCCACTAGGTCAACTTTTCCTTCACTTTCTTCGTCGCCTTTACCTTGTCCCCATACATCAGATCTTTTTCAAAAAACCTACGGTCATCAAACAATGCAATGCCCTGTAATTCAAGAGTCCTGGAAAATCAGCCTCAACCAATGAGGTAGAATACCAATCACACGTGCTAGCTCCCTGAATGTCCCTTCCTGTCTTTCTTTCATATGACGTACCTCTCTTATCAATTTTATTTTCCTGTCCGGTAACTGAAGCTGTACTTTCACCATATGTATTGTGAAACCTAAAAACGCCAATGTCTCTGAGTTGCAAAATACATTTCTCCTGATTGACAATAAAAATTATTCTTTCCAAAATATCCTTTACCATAGTCAAATTTTCGCTTTCTGACTTAAGACAAGGATATCGTCTAAGTAAATAATCATTCCCACACCCTGCTCGCTCAACAGCCCCAATACTGGCTTCTATACTTTTGTTGAAGACAGGACAAACTAGAGACATTAAAACTGGAATAACTGACCTTCCCATATGAACTGAAGAAACCTCTGACTCTCTGTGTTTATTGGAATTGTGAAATAGGCATCCTTTAGATCCAGTTTCAGCATCCAATTTGATTCTTTGAAAATATCTCTTATCATATGCACAACTTCCATCTTGAAATCACAGTAAGTTACATAACAATTTAAGGACGTTAAATGTATTACTGGCCTCCAACTTTTGCTCTTCTGCTCTACCAGAATAAACTATTAGAAGCTTCCTTTCTCTGTTTCTTATTATTACTAGAGATCTTTTTTTTAACAGTTGTTGTATTTGGCTCGTCAACATTTCTTTTTGGTTCTGTCTGAAAACCAACTCCTTCGGATCTTTACCCTAAAAGGGAAATTTCTTGAACTCTGTTGCTCGGATATGAATTTACCTTAAAGAAATGAAAAGACAAGCAGCGTTTGGAAAAACAGCAACAAGTCGGTTTAGTTAAACGAAGCGGCGGGGAGAGTCTCGATTGAATGGTCTGAGGAACGTCTCTCATTGTACAAAGTTTTGACTGGTATTATATAACCCATGTAAGGTACAATAAAACAATTTCTGCATTCTTGGAAACGCATCTCAGTCGTAAATTAACAAGGTTGGCATCTATTAAGGACACAGATGGCTCTCGACTAGTGTGGGCCAGTGTGTATATGTCCAGATGTTTGGCATGAGGAACTTGTGATGTGCATGTTGTGTCCAGATTGGCTGAGTGTTTCAATCTAAATGTGGGATCTAGCTTTGTATTATTTTTGGGGAATGCGAGTCTTTGGCAAAACATATATTATTAGGGTCAATTGCCTCGAACTTGTTTGTGGTGCAACTATCGGTGTGATCAATCAGGGTTTTCCCTGGGTGCGCGTTTGTCCGTGGGTTCAGAGACCTGTTATTTGATATGCATGGTTGTGGGTCGCAGGACCTGTCTGATTGCATAGCTCTTACTCTGGGTTGACGGTGAGGTCAGCTTGGATAGATTTGCCAGCAATGATGCAAGTTCACTCGAGCTGCTTAAAATAATATGGCAGGCGAGGAGCCTAGCCAGCGACCGAGATGGCCGCATAGGGACTCGGCTCCGCCGACCTCCGTTCCTTACCTTAAATATCCTGCAGTCCATCCTGAGCCCGAATCGCACCCCAGGACACCGGAACAGAAGCGACGCCCCTCGGCAAAGTCCCGAGTTGCCTCCATGGTCCGGGGGCGGAGAAACAACGTCCGGTAGAGTGGGGCCTAGTCTGCCGGAGAAGCCGGGACTTGTGTGATCCCTGGTGCCGCCTAAAGTGTAATAACCCCGGTCCAGCCCGAGAAACTGAGTGATGCTCCCCCGGGACATTTATGAGAGCTCCACAGTGCGTATCAGGGCTACAGAGTAATTCGGAGCGGACGCGGGCATTTTGGAAGAGCCAATCGGCCCGGGGAGCCCAACCGGGAGCTGGATACCATCTGGTGGAGGAGTCTCTGGGGCCGCGAGCTGCCTGACACCGGCTGTACATCGGCGCTATAAGACGACACCCCAGGTGTGAGAAGTTGGCCTGATATATAGTGCTCACTATTCTAGTGATCACTGTGTATCATCCCAAACGACCCTTATTGATGATTGGTTGTAAGTCAACCTTATAGACCAGCTATCCTAGTAGCGTGGACAAAAGCAGTCTTTAGGCTAAACTCTAGAGGGCGTGTTAAGCCAGCTGTTTTACCGTCACATATACCCCTTAAACAACAAGTGAAAGGACACCACACAAGTTGTTATGAAAAATAAAGCATATTTATTTATAACAAGTCTACCCTGAACTCTTTATGAGTCAGGGAGCTAAGCACAATACAAAACTCTTAAGAAAATACTTCAAGTTGCACAATTTACACAAATGCCCGAGGGGCACGAAAAACCATATACTCAAAAAGTGGAATGCGAAATACTAGCAGGTAAGTAACAAGATCCAGAGGCTTCAGGATCGCTAGGACTACACTACTAAACACTAGGGTTAGGAGCAGGAGACCTAGGGAGATCTGATGCAGAGTGTGCACTCTCACGCGGGATGCGGGACAAAGTCTATGGAGGCTAGTATTTCTAAAGTTACTGTTTTCGGACGAATCCGACTTGATAGACTTAAAACGAAAAAGGATCTGGACACTTGGATAGTGAACCTGCGTTGGAGCACCGAAATGCTCGGGTTACCTAGCCCAGGGGCTGCGGCTACATAGGGTTCAAATGACGTCGGGAATCCTCGTTGTAGTCTATGGAGCCTGAAAGAAGAAGTTGCTGGCAGGCGACCAGTGAAGATGTTCGATGTGATCCAAGCCTGGATCGGTGATGGAGACGACCTGAAAGCAGAGAGGACTCAGTTCTTAATCACTAGCCAGTGATTGTGTGGGCACCAGGATGGCACCGGATGAAGTCACCTCGACCAGGTAAGTGGGCGACGCTGGACTCTGCAGTCACACGGGCTAGGAGGCGTTTGTCAACGACCAGGTTGGAGGTGTGAGCTGTCCCACAAAGGTGTCTGCCGTCGGCGATGCTGGACCCAGGATTGGGGCAACAACCCTTGGCAAAGGCAAGCCCACGCGGTGGAGTCAAGATGGTGTCTGGAGTGGACCAGGAGGGTCCAGGGTGCTCCTCTTTTGGAAAGGAGCAAGGGCCAGTCTGGAGCAACCAGACCAGCGGTGTGAACGTCGTGGTACGTCGTCAGGAGGGCCACTAGCCAGCAGGCAAGTGACCGGACAACGCGGTGAGCAGCAAAGAGCAGAAGGGCCCCACGCAGATCTTGTGGATGCTGGGGGGCTGGACTTCGGTGCTTGAGCTGCTCAGGGTTGGGGCTTCTCAAACCCCAGTGCACTCACTCGAGGATCCCTCGGCGGTCGTGCTGGTTAAGCATCGTGCAGTTTCAGAAGATGGCCGGTCCCTCGGGTCTCGTCACACCCACGAATCTCAGCTGGGCTGATGATGCAGGTAGAGGTCAGAGATGCCAGGGAATCCGGGTCTCATCGAGCTGGTCAGTCTTGATCCGGAGGATGGACGTGCAGCAAACCGCGATGCTTAGGTGGTGCCTGCGGGTGCAGGGTGGCTACTCCTTAGCCACAAGGGAGAGTCCTCAAAGAAAGTCAAGAGTTCCTTTCGTAGAAAGTCGTTCAAGATTCAGGATGATCTAATTTGGGAAGGGGGCCCGCTCCTACCTTTATTCTAGGAAAAGGGGCTGGCACGCGACTAGGTCCTGCCCATGGGTGGGACCAGGAGGGGGGTGGTTACACCCCTCTCCCTTGTCCGGACTTTCCCCAGCTCAGGGGCTGGGGTGCCCCTGGAACTGGTTTGAGCCGGCATATGCACAGTGAGCACCGGGGTGCCACTTGCAGTCACCTTCCTCTCAGCCCTGCCTACCTGGGATACACAAAACCCTGTCTGGGATGGTGCTAGCACCGCCCCTGACAGGAAACCCTTTGTCCAAGCTCTCCTCGCTGGAAGGACTCCCAGCAGCAGGAGGTCAGACTTGTGTCTGTGGTGGCAGCATCCATTTTGTGATGCTGAGGCTCGAGTTAACTTTAACCGGGTTCACAGTTACATACATGTCGTGTCCCTCTAGAACGGTGGAATGCTAACCCCGTCGCCAGAATTGGCGAGGGGTTAGTATTCCAATTTGTATGACACCTTACTCGACATGTTTTGATAAAGCGATACCAAAGTTGGCAAATAACCGCGAGGATTATAATGCACTTAAGAGTATATGGTACGCGTTATCATGGAACAGCTATTAGGACTTGGTTCCGCAAGCTGCAGACGGGCTCAGCTCGTGCCAGAGCACCATCTCACATAATTCCAAGCACTCTGCCTTCAGGATTGATAAGGCCTGCCATAGGAGTGACTGATAGGAATCTATGTGTCCATTTTAGGGTTAGATATAGGAATACTATATCTAAAGCAAAGGGTGTTTACACCACCTTGCCCCAGCTGTCGTGCAGCCAGTTGTGTCAGATTTGAGTGGCCAGCCAGGGGTGGCATAATACATGCTGCAGCCCCTGGTAGGCCCTGGGTACACCTATGCCCTGGATACCCAAGGTATGCTGTACAGGGACTGATAAGGTGGCCCAGTACCAATTGGTAAATGCATCTAAGGTACATGTGAGACAATTTAGAGAGAGAACAGCTAGGCTGTGGGTCTGATTAGCAGGCCCACAGCCAGGGAAAGTCCTAACCCAGTGAAGCAAAAAGCAAAAATCGGGTGTGACCATAGGATTACAGACCCCACTCTCCTACATACCCCCCCCCCCCCAAACTTAGGGACATTAAACTAACCTTGACCAGGTGAGTCTTCTTGTTCTATGTGGAAGTACCGGGAGAGACCATCTGCATTACCATGGTCAGTCCCTGGGCGGTGCTCCACTGTAAAGTCCATCCCCTGTAGGGAAATGGACCACCTAAGAAGTTTGGGATTTTCACCCTTCATTTGATTTAGCCATAAGAGGGGCTTATGGTCGGTCTGAATCTTGAAGTGAGTGCCAAACAAGTATGGCCTCAACTTCTTCAAGGCCCAAACCACAGCAAAGGCCTCCCTCTCTATAGCTGACCAACGTTTCTCTCTAGGGGTCAGCCTTCTACTTATAAAAGCAATGGGCTGGTCATGACCATCAATATTCAGTTGAGAAAGAACAGCTCCCACACCCAACTCAGAAGCATCTGTTTGGACAATGAATGGCTTGGAGTAGTCTGGACTCTTGAGAATAGGTGCAGTGCACATGGCCTGCTTTAGGTCATCGAATGCCTTCTGACAGCTAGCTGTCCACTGAACTTTTTTTGGCATTTTCTTACTTGTCAGGTCATTAAGTGGAGTCACAATGGTTCCATAATTTCTGACAAATTTCCTATAGTAATCAGACAGGCCCAAGAAAGCTCTGACCTGTGTCTGGGTGGTTGGAGGAGCCCAGTCCTTTATGGCCTGTATCTTGCTCTCCAAAGGTTGAACTTGGCCTCCACCTACAAGGTGGCCCAAGTATACAACTTGACTCTGCCCTATCTGGCACTTGGTAGCCTTGATAGTGAGGCCTGCCTTTTGCAGGGCCTCCAAAACTTTCCTCAGGTGGATCAGGTGATCCTGCCAGGTGGAGCTAAAGACAGCAATATCATCTAGATATGCTGCACAGAAGTCATCCAGCCCAGAGAGAACTTGGTTCACCAACCTTTGAAAAGTGGCAGGTGCATTTTTCAGACAAAGGGCATCTACACAAACTGGTAATGACCTCCTGGGGTTGAAAATGCTGTCTTGGCCTTGGCATCGTCAGCTAACCTGATTTGCCAATAACCAGCTGTCAGGTCAAATGTACTTAAGAATTTGGCAGAAGCCAATTTATCTATGAGTTCATCTGCTCTTGGTATTGGATGGGCATCTGTCTTAGTGACAGCATTGAGACCCCTGTAGTCTACACAAAACCTAATCTCTCTCTTACCATCTTGGGTGTGAGGTTTAGGCACTAGAACTACAGGACTAGCCCAAGGGCTCTCTGAGGGTTCAATGACTCCCAATTCCAACATTTTCTGTACTTCTTGTTTGATACAGTCCCTGACGTAGTCAGGTTGCCTGTAGATTTTACTCTTTATAGGCAGACTGCCACCAGTGTCCACCTCATGGGTGCACCAGTTTGTCTGACTGGGTGTCAGAGAGAACATTTGTCTAAAGGATTGAAGAACCTGTTTACAATCCTCTTGCTGATGCTCAGTGAGGCTGTCAGAAAAGACTACACCATCTACTGACCCATCATCAGGGTTCTGAGTGAGCAGGTCTGGGAGAGGGTCACTCTCTTCCTCCTGTCCCTCATCTGTTGCCATGAGCAAGCTCATTGCCTCCCTGTCGACAAATGCCTTGAGCCTGTTCACATGAAGTACTCTGTGAGGGCTCCTGGCAGTTTCAATGTCAACCAGGTAGGTGACCTCTCCCTTTTGTTCAATAATGGTGTAGGATCCAGACCATCTGTCTTGGAGAGCTGCTGGGGCCACTGGCTCCAACACCCACACCTTCTGTCCTGGGTGATACACAGTCAGGACAGCCTTTTGGTCATGCCAAGCTTTTTGGAGTTCTTGGCTGGCCTCAAGGTTTTTAGATGCCTTTTCCATGTACTCTGCCATCCTGGAGCGGAGACCAAGTACATAGTCCACTATGTCTTGCTTAGGCTTTTTGAGAGGTCTCTCCCATCTTTCCTTCACAAGACACAGGGGTCCCCTTACAGGATGCCCAAACAGAAGCTCAAAAGGGCTGTAGCCAACCCCCTTCTGTGGGACCTCTCTGTAGGCAAACAAAAGGCAGGGTAAAAGGATGTCCCATCTTCGCCTAAGCTTTTCAGGTAACCCTTTTATCATCCCTTTGAGGGTCTTGTTGAACCTTTCAACAAGCCCATTGCATTGTGGATGATAGGGAGTGGTGAACTTGTAGTTGACACCACACTCTTTCCACATAGCAGTCAAGTATCCTGACATGAAGTTTGCACCTCTGTCAGAGACAACCTCCTTAGGAAGCCCTACTTTAGTGAAAACTGAGAGTAGGGCCTTGGCCACAACAGGAGCTGTAGTGGTCCTAAGGGGAATAGCTTCTGGATACCTGGTGGCATGATCCACTACCACCAGTATAAATCTGTGCCCAGATGCTGTTGGGGGGTCCATTGGTCCAACAATGTCAATCCCCACTCTTTCAAAGGGTACCCCCACCACAGGTAGTGGTATAAGGCGGGCCTTTGTTGTGCCACCTGATTTGCCACTGGCTTGACAGGTGACACATGAGCGACAAAACTCCTTAGTGTCCTCAGACATATGGGGCCAGTGAAAGTGTGGGACACGCCTGTCCCAAGTCTTGTTCTGGCCTAAGTGACCTGCAAGGGGAATTTCATGGGCCACGGTGAGAAGGAAACCTCTCAGAGACAAGGGGATGACCAGCCTCCTGGTAGCACCAGGCTTGGGATCTCTTGCCTCAGAGTAAAGGAGTCCATCATCCCAATACACTTTATGGGCACCTGTGGCATTCCCTGCAGCCTCAGCAGCAGCTTGCTGTCTGAGGGGTTCAAGAGATGGGCAGTCTAATTTTGCTAGGCTCAAGTCTGCCCTGGAAGGTCCCCCTGTCCCAAGAAACTCAACCTGGTCAGGTTCAAGTCCTTCTAGGACAGTTCCTTCTGGGGTCTTTGGGTCAGTCTCCTGTGAGAGCTGATCCTCACCTTGAGTCAAGGGGGAAGGCACAGCCTTAACCCTACTGCTCTTTCTCTTGGTTAGTGTCTGGTCCATTGTTCCAGGATCCAGCACTAGTTCAGCTGGGCATTTCTTGGCCTGTGCCCTAGTCACAGCAAGGACATGTGCTGACAAACCTAGCATCTCCACATGAGTCCTATACTCCACATCTGACCATAGAGAGGATTCCAAATCATTGCCCAAAAGACAGTCCACTGGAAGGTCTGAACTTACAACAACCCTTTTGAGGCCATTTACCCCTCCCCAGGAAAAATTAACAAGTGCCATACTATGGTTGGTAGTGATATTGCTAGCATTGGTCACTAGGTAGTCTGAACCTAGTATTACCTGATCAGGGTCCACAAAGTTTGGTGTCACCATAGTGACACTGGCACAAGTGTCCCTGTAGGCCTGAGCCAATTTTCCATTGATCAAAGGTGTCTGTCTATACTTGCCCATAGTACTGGGACTTATTGTAGGGGTCAAATCCATGTCCCCAGTACAAACAAGAACAGCCTGGGTAGGTACTCTGACTAGGTCAGAGCCTGCCTCAGATACCAGTGTCAAACCCACTAAAGTCTTAGGGGGGACACTACCACTACTAACTGAACTAGGGGTTGCAGGTGCCTTAGGGGCAGTAGTGGTAGGAGCTGGGCCTTTCCTGGTGTAATCACTAAACCAGTGAGTATTACTTTTACAGTATTGGCAGCATGGTTTCTTCTGACCATTGTTCTTCTTTTGCTGGGAGTTCTGGGACCCACCCTCCTTAGATTGTTGGGGCCCTGTTGAAGACTTCTGGTCGTTTTGTTTACTCTCAATACCCTTCTGGTCTGCTTTCTTCTGGCCACCACCCTGGTTCTGGTTCTGCTGCTTGACCCTTGTCCTGACCCATCTGTCTGCCTTCTTTCCCAATTCTTGGGGAGAGGTCAGATCTGAGTCAATAAGGTGCTGATGCAACAACTGATTTTGACAATTACTTAAGATTTGTTCTCTCATAATTAGATTATACAATCCTGTGTAATCAGTAACTTTACTTCCCAGTAACCAGCCTTCAAAAGCCTTAGTGGCACAATCTACAAAGTCAGCCCAATCCTGAGACTGAATTTCTGGGTGTCTCTGAACAGCAACCTGTACTGCTCAGTTGTTAGGCCAAACCCATCAATCAGTGTATTCTTCAGGACTTGGTAATTGTTAGCATCCTCAGCTCTAGAAGTGAGGAGCTTATCTCTACCTTTGCCTTCAAAGGAGAGCCATAAAATAGCTGCCCACTGACTCTGGGGGATGCACTGGACAGTGCAGGCCCTCTCCAAAGCAGTCATCCATTTGTGGATGTCATCCCCTTGTTTAAAGGGGGGCACTATTTTACTCAGGTGTCTAGTATCAAAACTCCTGTCCTTATCTCTAGGGATAATGCTGCCACCAGTGGGGTCTGCCCCACTTAATTTCTGCTTTCTGGCAAAGGCAAGTCTCTCTTTGGCAAGGGCAAGTTCTTCCCTTTCAATCCTCAGATGGACTTCCCTCATCTTAGCTTCATGCTCTCTTCTCTGAGGGGATGTCATCCCTCTGTGAGAAGATGCCTGAGAGCCATTGGTACGAATGGATCTGTTGGAGCCTCTGGAGAGAGACCTAACTCGTCCATTCCCAATGTTAAGCCTGCCTGAGAGTGGGCCTGGGGGTCCCCCAGTTCCATGGCATAATACATGCTGCAGCCCCTGGTAGGCCCTGGGTACACCTATGCCCTGGATACCCAAGGTATGCTGTACAGGGACTGATAAGGTGGCCCAGTACCAATTGGTAAATGCACCTAAGGTACATGTGAGACAATTAAGAGAGAGAACAGCTAGGCTGTGGGTCTGATTAGCAGGCCCACAGCCAGGGAAAGTCCTAACCCAGTGAAGCAAAAAGCAAAAATCGGGTGTGACCATAGGATTACAGACCCCACTCTCCTACATACCCCCCCCCCAAACTTAGGGACATTAAACTAACCTTGACCAGGTGAGTCTTCTTGTTCTATGTGGAAGTACCGGGAGAGACCATCTGCATTACCATGGTCAGTCCCTGGGCGGTGCTCCACTGTAAAGTCCATCCCCTGTAGGGAAATGGACCACCTAAGAAGTTTGGGATTTTCACCCTTCATTTGATTTAGCCATAAGAGGGGCTTATGGTCGGTCTGAATCTTGAAGTGAGTGCCAAACAAGTATGGCCTCAACTTCTTCAAGGCCCAAACCACAGCAAAGGCCTCCCTCTCTATAGCTGACCAACGTTTCTCTCTAGGGGTCAGCCTTCTACTTATAAAAGCAATGGGTTGGTCATGACCATCAATATTCAGTTGAGAAAGAACAGCTCCCACACCCAACTCAGAAGCATCTGTTTGGACAATGAATGGCTTGGAGTAGTCTGGACTCTTGAGAATAGGTGCAGTGCACATGGCCTGCTTTAGGTCATCGAATGCCTTCTGACAGCTAGCTGTCCACTGAACTTTTTTTGGCATTTTCTTACTTGTCAGGTCATTAAGTGGAGTCACAATGGTTCCATAATTTCTGACAAATTTCCTATAGTAATCAGACAGGCCCAAGAAAGCTCTGACCTGTGTCTGGGTGGTTGGAGGAGCCCAGTCCTTTATGGCCTGTATCTTGCTCTCCAAAGGTTGAACTTGGCCTCCACCTACAAGGTGGCCCAAGTATACAACTTGACTCTGCCCTATCTGGCACTTGGTAGCCTTGATAGTGAGGCCTGCCTTTTGCAGGGCCTCCAAAACTTTCCTCAGGTGGATCAGGTGATCCTGCCAGGTGGAGCTAAAGACAGCAATATCATCTAGATATGCTGCACAGAAGTCATCCAGCCCAGAGAGAACTTGGTTCACCAACCTTTGAAAAGTGGCAGGTGCATTTTTCAGACAAAGGGCATCTACACAAACTGGTAATGACCTCCTGGGGTTGAAAATGCTGTCTTGGCCTTGGCATCGTCAGCTAACCTGATTTGCCAATAACCAGCTGTCAGGTCAAATGTACTTAAGAATTTGGCAGAAGCCAATTTATCTATGAGTTCATCTGCTCTTGGTATTGGATGGGCATCTGTCTTAGTGACAGCATTGAGACCCCTGTAGTCTACACAAAACCTAATCTCTCTCTTACCATCTTGGGTGTGAGGTTTAGGCACTAGAACTACAGGACTAGCCCAAGGGCTCTCTGAGGGTTCAATGACTCCCAATTCCAACATTCTCTGTACTTCTTGTTTGATACAGTCCCTGACGTGGTCAGGTTGCCTGTAGATTTTACTCTTTATAGGCAGACTGCCACCAGTGTCCACCTCATGGGTGCACCAGTTTGTCTGACTGGGTGTCAGAGAGAACATTTGTCTAAAGGATTGAAGAACCTGTTTACAATCCTCTTGCTGATGCTCAGTGAGGCTGTCAGAAAAGACTACACCATCTACTGACCCATCATCAGGGTTCTGAGTGAGCAGGTCTGGGAGAGGGTCACTCTCTTCCTCCTGTCCCTCATCTGTTGCCATGAGCAAGCTCATTGCCTCCCTGTCGACAAATGCCTTGAGCCTGTTCACATGAAGTACTCTGTGAGGGCTCCTGGCAGTTTCAATGTCAACCAGGTAGGTGACCTCTCCCTTTTGTTCAATAATGGTGTAGGATCCAGACCATCTGTCTTGGAGAGCTGCTGGGGCCACTGGCTTCAACACCCACACCTTCTGTCCTGGGTGATACACAGTCAGGACAGCCTTTTGGTCATGCCAAGCTTTTTGGAGTTCTTGGCTGGCCTCAAGGTTTTTAGATGCCTTTTCCATGTACTCTGCCATCCTGGAGCGGAGACCAAGTACATAGTCCACTATGTCTTGCTTAGGCTTTTTGAGAGGTCTCTCCCATCTTTCCTTCACAAGACACAGGGGTCCCCTTACAGGATGCCCAAACAGAAGCTCAAAAGGGCTGTAGCCAACCCCCTTCTGTGGGACCTCTCTGTAGGCAAACAAAAGGCAGGGTAAAATGATGTCCCATCTTCGCCTAAGCTTTTCAGGTAACCCTTTTATCATCCCTTTGAGGGTCTTGTTGAACCTTTCAACAAGCCCATTGCATTGTGGATGATAGGGAGTGGTGAACTTGTAGTTGACACCACACTCTTTCCACATAGCAGTCAAGTATCCTGACATGAAGTTTGCACCTCTGTCAGAGACAACCTCCTTAGGAAGCCCTACTTTAGTGAAAACTGAGAGTAGGGCCTTGGCCACAACAGGAGCTGTAGTGGTCCTAAGGGGAATAGCTTCTGGATACCTGGTGGCATGATCCACTACCACCAGTATAAATCTGTGCCCAGATGCTGTTGGGGGGGTCCATTGGTCCAACAATGTCAATCCCCACTCTTTCAAAGGGTACCCCCACCACAGGTAGTGGTATAAGGCGGGCCTTTGTTGTGCCACCTGATTTGCCACTGGCTTGACAGGTGACACATGAGCGACAAAACTCCTTAGTGTCCTCAGACATATGGGGCCAGTGAAAGTGTGGGACAAGCCAGTCCCAAGTCTTGTTCTGGCCTAAGTGACCTGCAAGGGGAATTTCATGGGCCACGGTGAGAAGGAAACCTCTCAGAGACAAGGGGATGACCAGCCTCCTGGTAGCACCAGGCTTGGGATCTCTTGCCTCAGAGTAAAGGAGTCCTTCATCCCAATACACTTTATGGGCACCTGTGGCATTCCCTGCAGCCTCAGCAGCAGCTTGCTGTCTGAGGGGTTCAAGAGATGGGCAGTCTAATTTTGCTTGGCTCAAGTCTGCCCTGGAAGGTCCCCCTGTCCCAAGAAACTCAACCTGGTCAGGTTCAAGTCCTTCTAGGACAGTTCCTTCTGGGGTCTTTGGGTCAGTCTCCTGTGAGAGCTGATCCTCACCTTGAGTCAAGGGGGAAGGCACAGCCTTAACCCTACTGCTCTTTCTCTTGGTTAGTGTCTGGTCCATTGTTCCAGGATCCAGCACTAGTTCAGCTGGGCATTTCTTGGCCTGTGACCTAGTCACAGCAAGGACATGTGCTGACAAACCTAGCATCTCCACATGAGTCCTATACTCCACATCTGACCATAGAGAGGATTCCAAATCATTGCCCAAAAGACAGTCCACTGGAAGGTCTGAACTTACAACAACCCTTTTGAGGCCATTTACCCCTCCCCAGGAAAAATTAACAAGTGCCATACTATGGTTGGTAGTGATATTGCTAGCATTGGTCACTAGGTAGTCTGAACCTAGTATTACCTGATCAGGGTCCACAAAGTTTGGTGTCACCATAGTGACACTTGCACAAGTGTCCCTGTAGGCCTGAGCCAATTTTCCATTGATCAAAGGTGTCTGTCTATACTTGCCCATAGTACTGGGACTTATTGTAGGGGTCAAATCCATGTCCCCAGTACAAACAAGAACAGCCTGGGTAGGTACTCTGACTAGGTCAGAGCCTGCCTCAGATACCAGTGTCAAACCCACTAAAGTCTTAGGGGGGACACTACCACTACTAACTGAACTAGGGGTTGCAGGTGCCTTAGGGGCAGTAGTGGTAGGAGCTGGGCCTTTCCTGGTGTAATCACTAAACCAGTGAGTATTACTTTTACAGTATTGGCAGCATGGTTTCTTCTGACCATTGTTCTTCTTTTGCTGGGAGTTCTGGGGCCCACCCTCCTTAGATTGTTGGGGCCCTGTTGAAGACTTCTGGTCGTTTTGTTTACTCTCAATACCCTTCTGGTCTGCTTTCTTCTGGCCACCACCCTGGTTCTGGTTCTGCTGCTTGACCCTTGTCCTGACCCATCTGTCTGCCTTCTTTCCCAATTCTTGGGGAGAGGTCAGATCTGAGTCAATAAGGTGCTGATGCAACAACTGATTTTGACAATTACTTAAGATTTGTTCTCTCATAATTAGATTATACAATCCTGTGTAATCAGTAACTTTACTTCCCAGTAACCAGCCTTCAAAAGCCTTAGTGGCACAATCTACAAAGTCAGCCCAATCCTGAGACTGAATTTCTGGGTGTCTCTGAACAGCAACCTGTACTGCTCAGTTGTTAGGCCAAACCCATCAATCAGTGTATTCTTCAGGACTTGGTAATTGTTAGCATCCTCAGCTCTAGAAGTGAGGAGCTTATCTCTACCTTTGCCTTCAAAGGAGAGCCATAAAATAGCTGCCCACTGACTCTGGGGGATGCACTGGACAGTGCAGGCCCTCTCCAAAGCAGTCATCCATTTGTGGATGTCATCCCCTTGTTTAAAGGGGGGCACTATTTTACTCAGGTGTCTAGTATCAAAACTCCTGTCCTTATCTCTAGGGATAATGCTGCCACCAGTGGGGTCTGCCCCACTTAATTTCTGCTTTCTGGCAAAGGCAAGTCTCTCTTTGGCAAGAGCAAGTTCTTCCCTTTCAATCCTCAGATGGACTTCCCTCATCTTAGCTTCATGCTCTCTTCTCTGAGGGGATGTCATCCCTCTGTGAGAAGATGCCTGAGAGCCATTGGTACGAATGGATCTGTTGGAGCCTCTGGAGAGAGACCTAACTCGTCCATTCCCAATGTTAAGCCTGCCTGAGAGTGGGCCTGGGGGTCCCCCAGTTCCATTCTCATGCCTGCTTAAGTTGGTCCTGGTGAGCCTACTGACTACTACCTGACCTTTGTCTGCCTCATCCCCTGACAACTCCTGGTCCTCTACCTCCTCTTTACTTCCTGTTCCATTGAGGTTGAGGTCAGGGTCCCCAAGGGTTCCCTCTAAGGAGGGCATACTCCCATCTGGATTAGAGGGGCCTGTGTTATAAGCCCTTCTGGCATCATAAGTCTCTAAGAGACCTAACAGAAATGGGATGGTAGGGTTAGAACCCTGTTTTAGCTTCCTGGAGGTACACAGTTGTCTCATCTCCTCAAAGAGCTGAGGGAAACTGAGCCTAAAGAACTTGAACCTGATCAGGTTGAGTTTCTGGGTTCAGGGGGACCCTCCAGAGAAGACCTGGGGAAGGCACAGTTAGACTGCCCTTCCCTTGAATCCCTCAGACAGCAGGCTGCTGCTGAGGCTGCAGGGAACGCCACAGGTACTCACAAGGTATACTGGGATGATGGACTCCTGTACTCTGAAGCAAGAGACCCCAAACCTGGTGCAACCAGGAGGCTGGTCATCCCCTTGTCACAGAGGGGTTTCCTTCTTACCTTGGCCCATGAGATTCCCCTTGCAGGACACTTAGGCCAGAATAAGACTTGGGACAGGCTTGTCTCACACTTTCACTGGCCTCACATGAATGAAGATACCAGGGAGTTTTGTCTCTCCTGTGTCACTTGCCAAGCCAGTGGTAAGTCAGGTGGCACAACAAAGGCCCCCCTTATACCACTACCTGTGGTGGGGGTACCCTTTGAAAGAGTGGGGATTGACATTGTTGGTCCAATGGAACTCCAGACAGCATCAGGGCACAAGTTTATACTGGTGGTGGTGGACCATGCCACCAGGTATCCTGAAGCTATTCCCCTTTGGACCACTACAGCACCTGTTGTGGCAAGAGCCCTAGTTGGAGTGTTCTCCAGAGTGGGCTTCCCTAAGGAGGTTGTCTCTGACAGAGGTGCAAACTTCATGTCAGGATATCTGACTACTATGTGGAAGGAATGTGGTGTCAACTACAAGTTCACCACACCCTATCATCCACAGTGCAATGGGCTTGTTGAAAGGTTCAACAGGACCCTAAAAGGGATGATTCATGGACTACCTGAAAAGCTCAGGCGTAGATGGGATGCCCTGATACCCTGCCTTTTGTTTGCTTATAGAGAAGTCCCACAGAAGTGGGTTGGCTACAGCCCTTTTGAACTTTTGTATGGACATCCTGTAAGAGGACCCTGTGTTTGGTGAAGGAAGGATGGGAGAGACCTTTCAAAAAGCCTGCAACCAACATAGTGGACTACGTACTTGGTCTCCGCTCCAGGATGGCTGAGTATATGGAAAAGGCTTCTAAAAGCCTTGAGGCAAGCCAAGAACGCCAAAAAGCTCGGCATGACCAAAAGGCTGTCCTGACTGTGTACAAGCCTGGACAGAAGGTGTGGGTGTTGGAGCCAGTGGCCCCAGCAGCACTCAAAGACAAGTGGTCTGGGCCCCACACAATCATTGAGCAAAAGGGAGAGGTCACCTACCTGGTGGACCTTGGAACTCCCAGGAGCCCCCACAGGGTGCTCCATGTGAATAGGCTCAAGGCATATGTCGACAGGAAGGACATGAGCTTGCTCATGGCCACAGATGAGGGACTGGAGGAGGAGAGTGACCCTCTCCCAGACCTGCTCACTCAGAACCCTGATGATGGGTCAGTAGTTGGTGTTATTTTTTGTGGCAGCCTCTCTGAGCATCAGCAAAAGGATTGCAAACAAGTTCTTCAATCCTTTAGAGATATGTTCTCTCTGACACCCAGTCAGACCAATTGGTGTACCCATGAGGTTGACACTGGTGACAGTCTGCCAGTCGAGAGTAAAATCTACAGACAGCCTGATCATGTCAGAGACTGCATCAAATCAGAAGTGCAGAAAATGTTGGAGCTGGGAGTCATTGAGCCCTCAGATAGCCCTTGGGCTAGTCCAGTAGTTCTAGTGCCAAAGCCTCACACCCAGGGTGGTAAGAAAGAGATGAGGTTTTGCGTAGACTACAGAGGCCTCAATGCAGTCACTAAGACTGATGCCCACCCAATACCAAGGGCAGATGAACTTATAGATAGATTGGCTTCTGCCAACTACTTAAGCACATTTGACCTGACAGCTGGGTATTTGCAAATCAGGTTAGCTGAGGAAGCCAAGCCCAAGACAGCATTTTCTACCCCTGGTGGGCATTATCAGTTTGTGGTAATGCCCGTTGGTTTGAAAAATGCACCTGTCACCTTCCAAAGGCTGGTGAATCAAGTTCTCACTGGGCTGGATGACTTCTGTGCAGCATATCTTGATGATATAGCTGTCTTTAGTTCCACCTGGGAGGATCACCTGGTCCACCTGAGGAAAGTGTTAGAGGCACTGCAAGCAGCAGGTCTCACTATCAAGGCCACAAAGTGCCAGATAGGGCAGACACAGGTTGTATACCTGGGCCACCTTGTAGGTGGAGGCAAGGTTCAGCCACTGGAGAGCAAGATACAGTCCATCAAGGACTGGGCTCCTCCAACCACCCAGACTCAGGTTCGAGCTTTCTTGGGCCTGACTGGTTATTACAGGAAATGTGTCAGAAATTATGGATCAATTGTGACTCCACTTAATGACCTGACAAGTAAAAAGATGCCAAAGAAAGTTCAGTGGACAGCAGGCTGTCAAAAAGCATTCGATGACCTAAAGCAGGCCATGTGCACAGCACCTATCCTAAAGAGTCCAGACTACTCCAAACCATTCATTGTCCAAACAGATGCTTCTGAGTTGGGAGTGGGAGCTGTTCTATCTCAGCTGAATTTTGATGGTCATGACCAGCCCATTGCTTTTATTAGCAGAAGGCTGACTCCCAGAGAGAAGAATTGGTCAGCTATTGAGAGGGAGGCCTTTGCTGTGGTTTGGGCCCTGAAGAAACTGAGGCCATACTTGATTGGCACTCATTTCAAGATTCAGACCGACCATAAGCCCCTCTTGTGGCTAAATCAGATGAAGGGTGAAAACCCCAAACTGCTTAGGTGGTCCATTTCCCTACAGGGGATGGATTTTACAGTGGAGCATAGACCTGGCACTGATCATGGCAATGCAGATGGGCTCTCCAGGTATTTCCACTTAGAGCAAGAAGATTCACCTGGTCAAGGTTAGTTTATTGTCTCAAAGTTTGGGGGGGGTCATGTAGGAGAGTAGGGTCTGCAATCCTATGATCACCCCAGATTTTTGCTTTTTGCTTCACTGGTTTACGACTTCCCTGGCTGTGGGCCTGCCAATCAGACCCACAGCCTAGCTGTTCTCTCACTAAATTGACACGTGTACCTTAGGTGCATTTACCAATTGGTACTGGGCCACCTTATCAGACCCTGTAACTCAGGGCATAGGTGTACCCAGGGCCTACCAGGGGCTGCAGCATGTATTATGCCACCCCTGGCTGGCCATCTAAATCTGACACAACTGGCTGCACGACAGCTGGGGCAAGGTGGTGTAATCACCCTTTGCTTTAGATATACTATACCTATATCTAACCCTAAAATAGACACATGTATTCCTATCAGTCACTCCTATGGCAAGCCTTAACAATCCTGAAGGCAGAGTGCTTGGAATTATGTGAGATGGTGCTCTGGCATGAGCTGAGCCCGTCTGCAGCTTGCGGAACCAAGTCCTAATAGCTGTTCTATGATAACGCGTACCATATACTCTTAAGTGCATTATAATCCTCGCGGTTATTTGCTATACTTGGTATCGCTTTATCAAAACATGTCGAATAAGGTGTCATACGAATTGGAATACTAACCCCTCGCCAATTCTGGCGACGGGGTTAGCATTCCACCCTTCTAGAGGGGCACGACATGTATGTAACTGTGAACCCCGGTTAAAGTTAACTCGAGCCTCAGCATCACAAAATGGATGCTGCCACCACAGACACAAGTCTGACCCCCTGCAGCTGGGAGTCCTTCCAGCGAGGGGAGCTTGGACAAAGGGTTTCCTGTCGGGGGGTGCTAGCACCATCCCAGACAGGATTTTGTGTATCCTAGGTAGGCAGGGCTGAATAGGAAGGTGACTGCAAGTGGCACCCCGGTGCTCACTATGCATCTGCCGGCTTGAACCAGTTCCAGGGGCACACCAGCCCCATAGCTGGGGAAAGTCCGGCATGGGAGAGGGGTGTAACCACCCCCCTTCCTGGTCCCACCCATGGGCAGGACCTAGTCCCGTACCAGCCCCTTTCTTTAGAATAACGGTGGGAGCGGGGACCCTTCCAAATTAGATCATCTTTGAATCCTGAAACTACTTTCTACGAAAGGAACTCTTGACTTCTTCTCAAGATTTCTCCCTTGTGACTAAGGAGTAGTCACCCTGCAGCAGCAAGCACCAACTAAGTATCTTGCGGCTTGCTAAGACGTCCTTCCTCCAGGAACCAGACCGACCAGCACGACGAGACCCGGACTCCCTGCCCTCTCTGACCTCTACCTGCCTCTACAGCACAGATGAGAGCCGTGGGTGCGACAAGACCAGTGGACCCGGCCACCATCAGAGCCAGCACAACACTGACCCAGCACGACCGCCAAGGGACCCTCGAGTGGGTGCATTGGGGTAAGAGAAGCCCCAACCCCAAGCAGCACGAGCACCAAAGACCAGCCCCCCAGCATCCACCAGATCTGCATGGGGCCCTTTTGCTTCTGTGTCGCTTGCCACGTTGTCCGGTCACTTGCCCGTTGGCTAGTGACCCTCTTGACAACATCCTACATTTGTTTCACCGCTGGTCTAGCTCCTCTAGACTGGCACTAGTCTCCTCCTGAAGGGGACCTTCCTCGGACCCTCCTGGTCCACCCAAGACGCCATTTTGTGTCACCACATGGGCTTGCCGTAGCCAAGGCTTGTTGCCCCCTTCACCGGATCCAGCATCGCCAGCAGCAGACAATCGACGTGGGGCAGCTCGCAGACCTCCAGCCTGGTCGACATCAGCGCCCCTGGTCCGTGCAGCAGCAGAATCCAGTGTCACCTCTTCGCCTGGCTGAGTGACCTCGTCCGGTGCCATCCTGGTGCCCACCTAATCACTGGCTAGTGATTCAGAACTTGGTCCCCTCTGCTTACAGGTACTCTTCTTCAGCTGATCCAGCCCTTGGATCAGCCCGGAACATCTTCACTGGTCGCCTGCCAGCAACTTCCACTTCAGGCTCCTGGTTCGTCAACGAGGATTCCCGGCGACACTTGAACCCTATGCAGCCGCAGCCCCTGGGCTAGGTAAACCGAGTACCACGGTGCTCCAGGGTAGAACAACTCTCTAAGTGTCTAGATCCACTTTTGTTTTTGACCTACCTAGTCGGGTTCGCCCGAGAACACTAACTTTTGCATTTACTAGTATCCATAGACTTTGTCCCGCATTACGCGTGAAAGTTCCCACTCTGCACATGGCGTTCCTAGACCTCCTGCTTCTAATCTAAGCGTTCAGCATTGTAGGCCTAGCGATTCCAAAGTCTCTGAGAGTAGTACTTACCTGCTAGTAATTTCGCATTCCACTTCCATAGTATATGGTTTTCCGTGCCCCTCGGGCATTTGTGTAAATTGTGCGACTTTCAGTATTTCTTTAAGAGTTTTGTATTGTGCTTAGCGCCCTGTCCTCATAAAGAGTCCAGGGCTGTTGTGTTATAAATAAATATCCTTTTATTTTCATAACAACTTGTGTGGTGTCCTTTCACTTGGTGTTAAAGGGGTATATGTGATGGTATAACAGCTGGCTTAACACGCCCTCTAGAGTTTAGCCTAAAGACTGCTCTTGTCCATGCTACTAGGATAGCTGGTCTATAAGGTTGACTTACAACCAATCATCAATAAGGGTTGTTTGGACTGATACATAGTGATCACTAGAATAGTGAGCACTGCATATCAGGCCAACTTCTCACAGCTCCTACCTTTATTCGACTAGATCCTGCCCATGGGTGGGACCAGGAGGGGGGTGGTTACACCCCTCTCCCTTGTCCGGACTTTCCCCAGCTCAGGGGCTGGGGTGCCCCTGGAACTGGTTTGAGCCGGCATATGCACAGTAAGCACCGGGGTGCCACTTGCAGTCACCTTCCTCTCAGCCCTGCCTACCTGGGATACACAAAACCCTGTCTGGGATGGTGCTAGCACCGCCCCTGACAGTAAACCCTTTGTCCAAGCTCTCCTTGCTGGAAGGACTCCCAGCAGCAGGAGGTCAGACTTGTGTCTGTGGTGGCAGCATCCATTTTGTGATGCTGAGGCTCGAGTTAACTTTAACCGGGGTTCACAGTTACATACATGTCGTGTCCATCTAGAACGGTGGAATGCTAACCCCGTCGCCAGAATTAGCGAGGGGTTAGTATTCCAATTCGTATGACACCTTACTCAACATGTTTTGATAAAGCGATACCAAAGTTGGCAAATAACCACGAGGATTATAATGCACTTAAGAGTATATGGTACGCGTTATCATGGAACAGCTATTAGGACTTGGTTCCGCAAGCTGCAGACGGGCTCAGCTCATGCCAGAGCACCATCTCACATAATTCCAAGCACTCTGCCTTCAGGATTGATAAGGCCTGCCATAGGAGTGACTGATAGGAATCTATGTGTCCATTTTAGGGTTAGATATAGGAATACTATATCTAAAGCAAAGGGTGTTTACACCACCTTGCCCCAGCTGTCGTGCAGCCAGTTGTGTCAGATTTGAGTGGCCAGCCAGGGGTGGCATAATACATGCTGCAGCCCCTGGTAGGCCCTGGGTACACCTATGCCCTGGATACCAAAGGTATGCTGTACAGGGACGGATAAGGTGGCCCAGTACCAATTGGTAAATGCACCTAAGGTACATGTGAGACAATTTAGAGAGAGAACAGCTAGGCTGTGGGTCTGATTAGCAGGCCCGCAGCCAGGGAAAGTCGTAAACCAGTGAAGCAAAAAGCAAAAATCGGGGGTGACCATAGGATTGCAGACCCCACTCTCCTACACCAGGGGCCCCAGATGAGCCTGTCGAGCGTGGAGGAGGGGTGATGCCATGCTGAGAGGGACGTGAGCCCTGATTACCGGGTCTGCTCGGCCCTGAGGATATTGAAGAAGAAGAGACCTGGGGAGTAGCAATACTTGTGCCATGATATGTATGCCCTCATTGGATTGAAACGCACTGGTGGCCATCGGGAGCAAAGGATAGTGGGCCTGAACTGACGGGGCCCGCTTGGCCGTCTTGCCTGTCAGCTGTTGATATGAGACGTGGGGCTGCATGCACAGTCCCTAATAGCTGTGTTGTCCCAGTGGGAAGAGGGAGCAGTAAAAACGCGCGCAGAATGCGTGGATGTGGAGTACTCCCCGGGCAGAAGAAAGGGCACTGAGTAAAGCCTCCGGCAAGACTAGCTGCGACGCAGGGAGACGCCAAAAAGGTGCGAAAGTTGTGGCCCTTGCGAGATAGGGACAGCAGGGACACTTTGGAGTGCGGTCCAGATATTTTGTCAGTGGTGCGTTGCCGCAGTTGGAGACGGACGTCAGGCGGAGGAGCGGAGTCATCGGTCCCTTGGTTGATTTCCTGCTGTACTCTGGGCTTGGGGTGCCGAGTAAAGATGGCTGCGAAGGCTGACGCAGATAAGACCATGCCTCGGTCCTCCAAGGGATCGCGGAACATTCAATCTAACAGGTTGGATCGATACACCTTCCCTAAAGGATCTCCGGTGGTGCCCAAAAAGTCCTTGTCGGAGGGTGGGGGGAGAGGCTTCTCCCGCCCCCTCTGAGCCAACATTGACGAAACTGATGGCGGCCATACATGGTGTACAGGCATCTTTGGGCCAGAAGATGGAGGCCCTGGACAACAAACTCTACACTGTCACGATAGAGATGGGGTTGATCCGGGTGGACCTCACAAAGGCGAGCGAAATGGTGAAGACACTGGAGCTCAAGACGACCAGTTTGATCGACAATGTGAATTTGCTGCGGCAAGAAGCACAGGACTTCAAGGCCTCAAGGATCCTCACGGACTCAAGTTCGACGACTACGAAGGCAGAGTTAGGCGTAATAATGTTCGCATTCTTGGGGTACCCGAGAAATCAGAAGGACTCACACCGGACCTGTTCGTCGAAAATATTGACCTCAAGCCTAAAGGCCTCAGCAACTTTTTCAAGTTGGAACGTGCGCATAGAGTCCCAGGGGGTAAGCCACGACTGGGGGCACCCCCCACCCTATGATTGCAAGAGTCCTGAATTTTCGTGATAGGGACGTGATCCTCCAGGCGGCCCGTGCTGCGCCCCCTTTGAAATACGAAAATACAACTCTCTCCTTCTTCCCAGACTTTACCCAAATGGTGCAAAAACAGCGTCAGGGCTTCTTGTTTGTGAAGAAAAAGTTGACAGAAAAGGGACTGAAGTATGCCATGATGTTTTCGGCCCGCCTTCGGGTAGAACTCAATGGTAAGGCCTGGTTCTTTGACAATCTTGACTTAGAGGTGGATTGGCTGGACAGTGCACACGCGACGGAAGCGGAGAGTTGAGACCAAGGCGAAGAGGACGAACAATAACCGGTGTAATGTAGTGACTGTCGGGCTTTAACTGTAGTATGGCATGAGTGGGGGGTGGTTTGGGGGCATATCGATTCTCCTGATCTGCTTTGTTAGTTAAGAAAATGTTATGCTCTGATTTGGATAGGGGTTGTGATGGTGGGGACGGTAAACGGGGATTGTCGGATTCGTTCAGGCCCTCCCTCTATTTTCTACTTTTAGTTAGCTTAGTTTTTGTTGATTTTTTCTTGCATCGGGTGACCTAGACAGGATGTATCATTATAATGTCTTCTGGTAGATAGGAGGTTGGGGATTTCCACACTCAGCAGGAATGTGAATGTGCTAGGAGATAAGAAAATAAGGGGGATGGTTAACTAATTGATCAGGAGATACTCCCCGGATGTGGTATTGCTGCAGGACACGCATCTGATTGGCAATTGTTGTATGGCGCTACATAAGGGGGGTACAAGTTAGTGGCACACGCAGGATTTACCACAGGGTCTCGGTTGGTGGGGATTCTAGTGAGGAACTCCTTCCCAATGATAATTCAGGCCACATGGGCGGACAAACGAGGCAGATATATTGGCATTTCAGGGTTGTGGGAGGGCAGAACTGTAACCTTTTTGTATGTATATGTTCCGCCGGCACTGCAGACTGACACCTTTCGTGACCTATGTAATATTTTTTTAACTTTGCCTGTAGGGATGTTGATTGTGGAGGAAGACTTCAATGCTGTGATGAACGGTGAAGTAGATAGGCACCCTGCCCGAATTTTGACACCGTCTCGGCGGTGGCTATTGTGAGAAGTTGGCCTGATATATGATGCTCACTAGTTCTAGTGATCACCTTGTATCAGTCCAAACAACCCTTATGGTGATTGGTTGTAAGTCAACCTTATAGACCAGCTATCCTAGTAACGTGGACAAAAGCAGTCTTTAGGCTAAACTCTTTATGGCATGTGAAGCCAGCTGTTTTACCACATATAACCTTTGAATACCAAATGAAAAGGACACCACACAGGTTGTTATGAAAATAAACAGTTATTTATTAACTAACATACACCTCTGAACTCTTTATGAGGTCAGAGGGCTAAGCACATGACAAACTCTTAGGAAAAATACGTTTAAGTTGCACGTTTTACAATGGTGCCCTAGGGGCAAGACAAACCATATACTAAGTAAGTGGAATGTGAAAGTCAATTAAAGGAATGGAGCTGTCCAGAGGTTGTCGGATCGCTGGGACGACGCTATACTAACTTGAGGTAGGTAATAGGAGGCCCACGGAGCACGTGTGCAGAGTGTGAACTCATGCGAGATGCGTACAAACGTCTATGGAAGTACAGTTTAAAGAAAAGGTGAGTACGGACGTTCCTGACTAGATAGGACTGAAACGACAATGGAACTGGACACTAGGAGAGTCAAGCTACCCTTGAGCACAGTAATGCTCGTGTTACCTCACCCACAGGCTGCGGGTGCATAGGTGCGAAGTCGTGTCGGGTTCCCGCGTCGAAGTCTATGGAGCCTTGAAGAAAGATGCTGCAGGCGACCTGGACGAAGATGTCCGGTGCAATCCAAGGGTGGATTGGTGAAGAGAAGAACCTGAAAGCAGAGAGGACAATGTTCAAAGTCACTAGCCAGCGACTGGAGTGGAACCAGGACGTCGTCACGATCAGGTAAAGGTGGACGCTTGTCTCTGCCGCCACGTGGACCAGGTGGTGTCTTCGACGACCACGATGGAGGCACAAGCTGTCCCACGCAGGCTCTCGCTGTCGGCGGTGTCGTCTCCGGATTCGGGTTCAACAGGCCTTGGCAAAGGCAATCCACGCGATGAGTGGAAACGGCGTCTGGAGTGGACCAGGAGGGTCCGTGGTGCCCCCCTTTTGGAAGGGAGCAAGGGCCAGTCTGGAGCAACCAGACCAGCAGCAAAGTTGTCGGTGTTCGTCGTCTAGGAGGTCACTAGCCAGCTGGCAAGTGACCAGACAACGCGTCGAGTAGCAAACAGGCAGAAGGGCCCCACGCAGATCTCGTGGATGCTGGAGGGCTGGTCTTCGATGCAGGAACTGCTCGGGGTCGGGGCTTCTCAGTCCCCAAAGCACTTGGACGAGGATACCTCAGAAGTCGTGCTGGAGCGAAGTGCTGCTTCTTTCAAGATGGCCGGTCCCACGTGTCTCGTCGCACCCACGGGTCTCAGCTCTGCTGCAGATGTGGGTTGAGGTCGGAGAGGTTTGGGAATCCGGGTCTCGTCGGGCTCTGAAGTCTGGATCTTTGCAGGAAGACAACAAAGGGAAGTCGCGGTACGCTGATGGTGCCTGCAGATGCAGGGTGGACACTCCTTGCCCACAAGGGAGATTCCTTCTGTCTTCTGAGGAGCAGAACGTCGAGGTCCAGAGTTTCTTCTTGTGAAGTTGATCAGGATAATCTAATTTGGAATGGGACCAGCTCCAACTTTATTCAGCTAAAGGGGGCTGCACTACGACTAGGTCCCTCCTCTGGGTGGGACCAGGAAGGGGGGTGGTTTGACCCCCTTTCCTTTGTCCGGTCTTGCACCAGCTCTGGGGCTGGAGTGCCCCAGGAACTTGTTTAGACCGGCGTATGCACAGGGACACCTTGTGTGCCCCAGGCATGTCTCATTCCTTTCAGCCCTGGCCTACCTAATACACAAAATCCTGTCTGGGGCGGTGCTAGCACCTCCCAAGGCAGGAAACCCTTTGTCCGAGCCTCCCTCGCTGGAAGGACTCCCAGCAGCAGGAGGTCAGACTTGTGTCTGTGGTGGCAGCATCCATTTTGTGATGCTGAGGCTCGAGTTAACTTTAACCGGGGTTCACAGTTACATATGTCGTGTCCCTCTAGAAGGGTGGAATGCTACCCCCGTCGCCAGAATTGGCGAGGGGGTAGTATTCCAATTCGTATGACACCTTACTCGACATGTTTTGATAATGCTATACCAAAGTTAGCATTTGACCGCGAGGTTCATAATGCACTTAAGAGTATATGGTATAGCGTTATCCTGGAACAGCTATTAGGACTTGGTTCCGCAAGCTGCAAACAGGTTCAGCTCATGCCAGAGCACCATCTCACATAATTCCAAGCACTCTGCCTTCAGGATTAATAAGGCCTGCCATAGGAGTGACTGATAGGAATATATGTGTCCATTTTAGGGTTAGATATAGAGATACTATATCTAAAGCAAAGGGTGATTACACCACCTTGCCCCAGCTGTCGTGCAGCCAGTTGTGTCAGATTTGGATGGCCAGCCAGGGGTGGCATAATACATGCTGCAGCCCCTGGTAAGCCTTGGGTACACCTATGCCCTGGATACCTAAGGTATGCTATACAGGGACTGATAAGGTGGCCCAGTACCAATTGGTAAATGCACCTAAGGTACATGCTTGTCAATTTAGAGAGAGAACAGCTAGGCTGTGGATCTGATTAGCAGGCCCACAGCCAGGGAAAGTCGTAAACCAGTGAAGCAAAAAGCAAAAATCGGGGGTGACCATAGGATTGCAGACCCTACTCTCCTACAGCTATCAGATTTCATAGAAACCAGTGGACTTACGGATGGGTGGCGACTGAGGAACTCAGGAGAAATACACTACACACACGCCTCATTGCCGCCCACTACTCTCTCTCAAGGATAGATTATGTCTTGATGCCGACGTCACAAGTTGCATGGATCCGAGAGGTGCGGCATCTGGGGAGGGGGATCTCTGATCACTCACCGGTCTGGCTTAGTGTAGAGGTGGGACAGAGAGATGTAGGTAGGATTGCCCCCATAAATGCTTGGCACTTGAGGGACCCTGACACCAAGAAGGAGATTGTACAGATCATGGAACGGTATTCCCAGAACAATGTGGGAAAGGGCACACGGCAGGGATGTCCTCTTTCCCCACTACTGTTTGCATTGGCGCTTGAGCCGCTGGCGGCGTGGGTCTGTTGGGACAGGTCGATTTAAGGGCTGCGGTGGACGCTTGAGTGGGAAGATAAAATCTCGCTCTACGAAGATGACATTCTGCTCTATCTCACTACCCCCAGGGAACCCCTGATTCATTTTCTAGATGACCATGCCATATTCTGGAGATATTCCTGGTTCGCCATCAATTGGGCGAAATCAGTGCTGTTCGCCATCAGCGGTGACCCCCCCCGGTCATCCCGAGATCCTGCCCATTCGGTGGGATTTCGATATCTGGGCATATATGTGACCATGGACCCGAAGAAACGATATGATAATAATCTGGGGCCCCTGTTGGCCAGATTCCGGAGGGATGTGGCGAGATAGAAATCATTGCCGCTTTCCCTGTTGGGTCGCGCTGTACTGTTCAAAATGATGGCCCTTCCCCGTTTCCTATACGCGCTTTAAAATACAATGGACCCGGTGCCCCCCTCATATTTTAATGAAATAGAGTCCCTCCAATGGCAGCTTCTCTGGGAGGGCAGACCACGTATTGCATTTCCCAAGCTCACTTTCCCCTGGTACAAAGGAGGGATCGCTTTGCCAGACCTCCGGAAATACTACTGGGCCTCCCAGTTGGCGGCGATTAACCATGCGATCTATGGATCACCCCTAGACCCCAGATATGCGATGGACCGTGGTCAGGTGCCAGGCTGGGACTATTCGAGAGCCCTCTATGCTAGAAAGGGAAGATTTCCCCTTGTTGGGACGGCGGCGCACGCGGTTCAGGTGTGGCATTCGGCTAATCGGTATCTTAAGTGGGACGGGGGTTTTGACAGATGGGATCTCATTGGGATCTCGCAGATCAAGGATGTATGGGGGAAGAACGGGATTCTTACGTTTGACACCTTGCAAGAAAGCCACAAGCTGCAGGAGAGTGAGCGGTATTGGTACCTCCAGGTTAGGCATGCCCTACTTGCGAACATTCCCAGACGTACTACACCTCCAGAGGCTTCCCCATTAGAAGACCGGATACTAGACTGTCATCTTCCAACCAAAACTTTTTCTCTGATCTACAAAAAAACTGATCAATCACACTGAGGATCCACTGGTAACGATTAGGGAGCAATGGGGCGCCGATGGCCTAGTATTGGATGACGAAAACTGGAGGGAGGTAGTTTTTTCCCCGAAAGTAATGGCCATCCAAATGAGACTTAGGTTGGTGCAACTTAAGATTCTTCACCGGTCCTACATCACACTACCTCGGCTTGTGCGGATGGGTTTGGTGGGTAGTGCGGAGAGGATGTGGGGAGACAGGAACGTTCATTCATGTATTATGGCATTGTACTGAAATACAGAACTACTGGGTTAAGATCCATGATAAGATTTGAGAGGTGATGGAAGTGGAATTGGTGTTGGAGACCCGACGTTGTGTCCTGAATATCTGGGAACCGACTGATCTTAACTCACATGGAAAGCAAGGGGTGACTCTGGCGTGCATGATAGCTACAGATAGGGAAATGGATGGAAGATTTAGACTGGTGCATGTTCAGGGAGAGGTCAGTGTACGTGGCTTGGGGTCGACCCGGGAAATGGGGGGAATTTTGGGGCGCTTGGAATAGCTACAGGGGGGATATATGTACTCCTCCGACTGTAAATGAAAATAATGTAGTGTTGGAATCTCAATGATCCCCGAGTAATATCCTAAATGTGTATTTTGATATATGAAGATGTATAAGTGGATACTGCAATGGCATTTTCTGTCACATGATGCTTTTATTTTGAACGTGTTAATAAAAAGATAAAAAATGTTTTTTAATAATATGGCAGTCACTGGTATAATTTCTATTGACATTTTCAACATTGCATGTACAATTGTCATAGTGTACATTGATATTGTCTTTACTGATACTGACATAGTTATTTATGCATTCCTAAATCAGGGCCTACATTGATTTTGCTTTTACTGTTAACCACATTGCCATTTGGGCATAGATTATGACATACATTGACATCGCTATTGCTGGTATCATCTCTGTTGTGCAGTCATAGATTATGGCATACATTGACATTACATTTACAGGGATTGACATTGTTATATGGTCGGCAGGTTGTGGCATACATTGGCATCGCATTTATTGGTATTGCCATTGTCGGGCCTGCACATAGCATGATACTCGTTCAATCAATCAATCAGGGATCTTACAAAGAGCCATGTCTTGATGTCCTTCTTGAATTACGGCAACGATGGTGATAGCCTGAGGTGCAGAGGCAGGGAGTTCCAGGTATCGCATTGGGGTAGGACAAGGATCTTCCGTCGTGCAGATCCTTGGGATAGTGGCCAGGGCCAGTTGAGCAGAGCGCAGCTGTCTGATGGGAGGGTAGAAGGAGAGGGGATGGTTGAGGTATGCAGGTCTGGTGTTGTGGAGGGCTTTGTGGGCGTGCGTGAGAAGCTTGAAGGTGATTCTTTTGTTGACAGGTAGCCAGTGAAGATATCTTTGGTGGCTGGTGATGTGGTTGGGGCGTGGGATGTTCAGGACAAGTCTGGTGCAGCGTTCTGGACGGTCTGCAAGTTTTTTGTTTAGTTTCTGGTGGGTGCCGGCATAGAGTGCCTTGCCGTAGTCGAGTCTGCTGCTGACAGGCACATGGGTGACCATTTTCCTGGACTGGGTGGGTATCCACTTGAAGATCTAATGAAAGAGGCATAGCGTGTAGAAGCAGGAGGCCAGAACGGTGTTGATTTGGTGGTTTATTGAGAGGGAGGATAGTGCCAAGACGGTCAAGACTAACGCCCGGAAAACGCGAGGAAGAACCATTTTCGATTAAAAAGAACCCTTCCTGTGCTTCCAAAGAGAAGTTTCGCCACAAAAGCAAGAGCGAGCTTTTTGTGTCAAACAGACACGTTTTTCAGACCAGAAAATTAAAACTCAAACTGGAATACCTGGCGTAAAAAAGGAAGACCGTCCTCTGCATAAGGCCCGCCTACAAACTATTCAAGGCACTATGATTTCTTAGACCAACGGAGTAACAGAAGAGTATTGATCCACTCCATCCATGAACAAGCTTACCAAAAAGAAACCGAGTTAAACCGGAAAAGGTCACATATCGCCAATTTAAAAAAAAAAGCGACAGACCAAGTAACAGCTTAATTTGAGTGATTTTAACTTACACACTGTCCTGAAGAAGGTGACGACATAAAAATCACCGAAACGCCGCGTCGACAATATGTTTGTGTGATAAATTTGTTGTACTGTAAATAACTTTTTAAACTGTTTTTTGACTTTGTGAGATAAAATGCCATACTAATTGTTTTTAACATATTTTTTTTAAATAAATGTACGGATTTGTTCTGCATGATGGTATGAACAGAGAATAATATAAAAATAAAAAATTCTTTTTTTATTCAATTTACATCATAGTGTGTACATCCTTATTAACTTCAGAGTGGTAAAACAATGGCCATTGAGGCATATTGAATTGGTTGTAAATTTGTTGATCCCTATACAACTTTGATACGCAGATTGGCTCACCCCAAGCTCCTTTTTGCAACTCCCCAAAGACGGAAGTCTCTTCTAGACTATAAGAAAAGGGAATTTGTATTTTGTTGACTACTTATAACCCCTTCCCTTTTCATAAAGGGTTTCTCCTTCTTAATTGAAAGCTAAGTCTAATCTTCAACATTGTAAGTGCAATAAAGCCATATGGAGTATATGGTCTAGGAGTTTGTCATTACGAACTCCACAGCACCATAGTGGATTTGCTGAATTCTGGGAAGTTTGGTCACAAACTTCTTAGCCCATTAAACCCTCACTGATGCCAGTGTGGAATGTAATGCCAAATGCACTCAGAGGGCATCTTAGGGATGCCTCTGTAAAGTGACCTGACTCTAAATTCCTGGCTGCCTGCCATCTGCTACCCCTAGACATGTTTATGGATCCCTGGGTCGAGAGCCTCCCATTCTCTGGATCCTGAAACAAAGCACATCCTGGGCGGAGGTGCCAAACATCCTTCCCAGTATGGGCAGGTTCCACGAAGGGGAAGCTTCAAAGGCTTGCCACCTTTGTGATCTGACCCAGCCATTTGGTGCTCCCAGCAAATTGCTGCCACCGGTTCTAACCCCCACTTTGGAAGGGAGAATCAGCTAGAAACCAAGATAGGACGAGAGGTGTGCAGACCTTTGACAACACCACCCCTGAGGTGTGGGAGGAGAGACGAAGCACAACTCTCAGTCCCCAGCCAACCAGAGAGCGAGGCTTATGCCCCCCTTCCACTGGAGGGTGGCATATTAGGGGGTGTACCCAGAAGGGACCCATTGGTCCCAACCTGTATCTACCTGAAACACCCCTAAATTTAGTATTTAGGGGCAACCCCGAACCTTGCCTCCTCGGACAAGCAAGAAGAGGTAGGACTGAAGAGCCGTGCTGAAGAGAGAAGAGGAGGACAACAACTTCCTTGGCCTGAGCCCTACCGGCCTGTCCAGACGTTGACCTGTTCCAGCGGAATCCTGGCGTGTCCTGCTGCTAGCAGCCCCCCAGAGGACCTGCCCTGCCTTCCCTACAAAAACTTTGTGTCCCGTGAGCAATGCATAGGCTCAAGAATCTGCGAGTCTGCACCACTCTGCACCTGATGCCCACCGCCTGAGTTCAAGAGGCCCAACACCACAAGGAAGCCCCCCCTGATCCTGACCTGAGCCATGGTGATCCCTGACCTTCCTCAAGCTTCCCGACGACACATGCAACCTCTATCTGGAGGGTCCCCCCGACCGCGACCAGAGCTGGTAAGGAAACCCGATGCCTAAAGACACCCCTGCAAACAACGCCCCACAGTCTTGGGTGGCCCAACCCCCTGCATCCCAACTTACCTCTCCAACCGGTGGTCGCCTCCTGGAAGCCTCCCTGCCCAAACCTACAGTGTTTATTCTGACCTGAGATCTCCAATTGAAAACAGGGCATCGGACACCAACCCACCACCCTGCACCCAGCTGCCCCGGTGTCGCTGTGGGTGCCCCTTGTGTACTGACTTGGATGCCCCTTTGTCCTGAGCTTACCCATAGGAGCTCAGCTCCCTCACCCCTGTGGCTTGCCCAAGAGAAGCTACCAACCTACGGCCCTCTAGCCCCACATAACATTGGGCCTTAGCACTCTACACCTGTCCCCATAGTGCTGCTGAGGGTGCTTTTTGAGGGCATCCTTGACCCTGGGTGAACTCTTGTTCTAACCCTGAAAATACAACCCTAAAAACCAATTGCTTACCTGCAAACCAATAATCTCATATTTCTCCAGAGGATTGCATTAACTGTTCAAATTGTTGAGTTGTGTTTGTATGGAAGCCTAAGCAACTGTGTTTTAATGCAAAACTGTTTTACTTACCTTGGTCTAGGAAATGTCCCAGTGTGATATCTAGGCACATCACACTGAGTAGAAAAAGTAATATAAAAAGCACTCTAAAGAGTAATCTGAAACGTAATCACAAAGTAATTACAATTACCTATTGTCTTGAAATATTTTACCAGCCTGCAACAAAGTCAATTTCATCCAGCTTGTTTGTTTTGATTAATCTGTCTCGAAAAGTACAATTCCACTTACCTTTACCAAGTCCTGCTTGGTTCTAAAAAATAAAATGCAACAAAAGAAATATGTTCGAAACAAACAAGAGTTTCAGTCTTGGAATTTGTGCCATAATTTCTTGACTAAGTATGTACAATAAATGCTTAACACTACCCTCTGATAAAGCCTTACTGCTTACCCACAGTACCACAAATAGAGAGTAAGGCATTATCTACTTTTACCTCTGTAAACCTTTGAGGATCCACTGGACTCTGTGCACACTATACCTTACTTTTCTATAGTATATACAGAGCCAGCATCCTGCAGGGCCATGTAGATGTTAAAGAAGGGGAGCCCTGCAGCTGATCTCTGTGGTTTCCATGTTGAACAGTGGAAGTCTGACTGTCTGCGTTCGGCCTGTGAGGAAGGAGCGGATCCACTTTGGTCTTTGTCGTGGATGGCGATGTCCTAGAGTCTTGCGCAGAGGGTGTGGTGGGAGACTATGTCGAAGGCAGCTGAGAGGTCCAAGAGGAAGAAGGCAGGAGTCTCGCCTCGGTCGAGGAGGGTGCGGATGTCATCTGTAGCAGCGAAGAGAGCTGTCTCTGTGTTGTGGTTGCTTCTGAAGCCTGATTGGGAGATGTCCAGGATTATGTTCATTTCTATGAACTCAGAAAGTTGGGCGTTTATGGCTTTCTCGATGACTTTGGCTGGGAAGGGGAGCAGAGAGATGGATCTGTAGTTCTTGAGGTCCTTCGGGTTGGCAAAAGGTTTCTTAAGCAGGGCATTGAGCTCTGCCTGTTTCTCATCTTCCAGGAAGGTTGCAGACTTGATGGAGCAGTTGATGGTGCAGCAGAGGACAAGTGCAATAGAGGTGCCAGCTCTTGAAGATATGGTGAGGCAGGGATCCAAGGGGGCTACGGAGTGGGGGCTCTCTTTATGATCCCAAGGGTGTCCTCAAAGGTGAGGGTAGTTCAGCTGGTCACGGTCTGCTGGGGGCTGGAGCTATTGAGTGCGGACGTTGCAGTGGGAGGGTGAATCTTGGGTTGCAAAGCTGTCATAGATCTCCGGAAGAAGGTGACGAGGTTGTCACAGAGGTCTTGGGACAGAGGGATGTCTGCTGTCTCGGTGTTGGGTTTAACGAATTCTATGACTGTGGTGAAGTGTTCTTTGCTGTTGTGTGCGTTGGAGTGGATGCGTTCCTCGATGGCTGGTTTCTTAGTTGTTCTGATTAGGCAGTGGTGTGCGGTGACGGCAGATTTGAAGTCTTCATGGTCTGCTGGGATCTTTCTGCTCCTCCTTCTTTTCTCAAACTGTCTGCAGATACGCCTGGACTCTTGGAGGCTGGGGGAGAATCAGCTGGCTTTCTTGGAGGGCTGCTTGCCTGAGGGTTTCCTGAGGGGTGCCAGTGTGATGGCACAGTCGGAAATCCAGCGATGGAGGTTGTGTGCTGAGGTGTTGCTGTCCGTGGATGTCTGTGGTAGGGTCTTGCTGATGGAGATGGTGAGCTGGTCTTCAGTGAATATGTTCCAGCTCCAGTGAGGATTGCGATGGGCTTGGTGGCTTATGGTGGGTTTGGTGAAGGAGACGTGGACGCAGTGGTGGGCGGTTTTGGAAAAGGGGATGTTGATGGACAGAGTTTCTGAATGATGCAGAATACTCTTACCCAGTCAAGAGATCAGGGCTTGATCCATCACCGTTTTTTAGCTCACTGCACCATCCCAGCTCAGAACCTGGCTATATGCAAATTAGTCTGTTCCTGTCCCAGTGCATAATGGGAACAGGGCAAACCAAGCCACCAAGCCAATTCTTATACTGGGAAGGAAACAAGCTTCTGGGGACCGATTTCTGGCATCGATTTTGTCCACACTGAGTGTGGGAGGGTATACTCAGACGTGAGTCCCTTGCTCATTGCACCATCAGGATTCAAGCAAGCCGGGCAGACGACGGCTGAAAGGCCAGAAACCGGTCCCCGGAAGCTTGTTTCCTTCCCAGCATAAGAATTGGCTTGGTAGTTTGGTTTGCCCTGTTCCCATCATGCACTGGGACAGGAACAGACTAATTTGCATGTAGCCAGGTTCTGAGCTGGGATGGTGCAGTGAGCTAAAAAACGGTGATGGATCAAGCCCTGATCTCTTGACTGGGTAGGAGTATTCTGCATCATTCAGAAACTCTGTCCATCACCACCCCCTTTTCCAAAATCGCAGTGGTGGGCGGTCCAGTGTGGCTCGGGGTGTGGCTGATGGAGATGTTGCTTGCCGAGAAGATGGGGTTGAGCGTGTGTCCTGCTCAGTGGGATGGCGCTGTGACCAATTTGAGTGCGATGGTGACGAGGTTCTCCAGTAGGGAGGAGATCTTGTCTTCGAGGTTGTCCAAGTTAAAATGGAGGTCGCCGAGGAGGATGTAGTCTGTTGAGGCGAGAATAGCATAGTGAGCCATGAAGTCGGTTATAGCTTTGCTGAAGGAGGGAGAAGTCTGGGAGGTCTGTAGATGAGGGTGCCGTGTAGTATGGCATTCGGGTTGGTCTGGAAGTGGAGGGGCTTGATGTTGGGTGATATTGTATTTACCCATTCCAACACCCCCGCTGCTCTACTTGATTCTTCAACTACTTTATCCTCCTCATATGTCATGACAGTTATATTATTCAAAAGTATGCGTGTGTCTATACATTTTTCCCTAGCTAGGTGCATACTACCTCATTTGAGGACTGCATTTTTTTTTTCAGAACTAGATTTTATTGACATTTCAGATATGATTGCAAGACATCCACAGCACTTCGAACACCGGAGGGGCTGTGAGCATATAATCAAGAGGCACAGCATAGCAATCAGTACAGTAAGCAGGATAAGACATTAACATTGAACTACCCGAACCCCCCCAACCCCATAAAACCACCCCCTTCCGGGTCCCACCCTAGCCCTGTTCACGATGGTCACCTGGATCTAAGCAAATCAGTCTATACAATAATGGTAATACGCTCACACCCTCACCCCGTTTCACAGGACAATTGGTCTTCAGTAGCATCCTGCAGCGGCTCCAGCCACAATCCCCTGTAGTCCGCCCACCTCTTCCAAATTTTATAGTGCTTTCTGGGGCAACCACGGGCCTCAAATACTGGACGTTCCAGTCCCATACAATAATCCATGCCCCGTTTCCATACCTCAATCGGGGGAGCCCTAGGGTCTTTCCAGGCGCGGGCCACATCCCTCTTGGCCACTTTAAGGCCCAGGAGTAACAAGTGCCTTTTATATATGTTGCCACCCACCTACTCCAAGACATGCAGGAGGCCCAGCTGTGATGTACGTGGGAGTTGCCAACCCAGAACCTCATCCAAACAGTCCCATATACGCCTCCAATATCTCTCCAGTGCCCCACAGGTCCACACGGTATGAAGGAACGTGCCCACCTCTCTGCCACATCTCAGACAATCAGGGGAGGCAATCAATCCGGCTCGCCACAGCCTCTCTCTCGTGTAGTAAGCCCTATGTAGGTATTTAAATTGGATAAAGCGCAGTCGTACGGCTACGGCCGCCTCCCTCGGAGCCGCAAGGGCCTCCCTCCACCCCTCCTCGTCAATTTCTCCGACATCCCTCTCCCACTTATTATTATTATTATTATTATTATTATATTTAATTTGTATACAGAAGCGCAACTAAACCCAAAGGCATCAAGGCGCTGAAGATGGTAACCAGAAAGCTCAGATATCAACCAGGGGGGGAACTTAGGGATAAGCTGCTAGGAATAGCCAAGTCTTAAGTGCCTTACGGAATTGAAGGTGAGAGGAGATCAACTTGAGATCACTAGGGAGCGTATTCCAAAGTCTAGGCGCAAGGAAGCGAAAAGACCTTCCTCCCCACCGAACCTTAGATATACGAGGAACCACAAGCAGGTTTTTGTTGGAAGAGCGGAGTGCTCTCCCAGGGACATAGTGGGCCACCAGGGCACGAATAGCCTCTGGTCCAGATTCATTAAGGGCACGATGAGTAAGGCATAGAGCCTTAAAGTTGATCCTTGCCTGCATGGGGAGCCAATGCAGGTCTTTTCTGATGGTGGTGCCCGAGGAACGTTTGGGAGCACCTACGACAAACCGGGCAGCCGCATTCTGTACGGTCTGGAGGCGCTGAATGAGACCACTGCTGATGCCAAGGTATAGGGCGTTGCAATAGTCCAGTCTCGAAGCAATGACCGCTATTGCTACCTGTTTGCGTGCCTCAGGGGAAAGGTAGTGAGAGATCTTCCTTAAAACCCTCAGGGCATTACAGCAAGTGGACACTGTCCTACTAACCTGTTTGTCCAGGGAGAGAGAGGTGTCCAATATGATCCCAAGGTTACGGGCAGAAAAAGTGGGCGTAGGACAGGCCCCGAGGACAGACGGCCACCAATCCATAGACCAGATCTCACTTTTGCCTCCGAAAACAAGAACCTCCGTTTTCTCGCCGTTTAACTTAAGGAAGTTCTTAAGCATCCATCCGGCGACCGCCTCCATGCAGTTTTTAAAATTGTACGCGGTTTGGCTCACAGATTGGGAGATGGAAGCCATAATCTGCGTGTCGTCGGCATAGGAGAGGACTTCCAGGCCAAAGGATCTTATAAGCCTGGCGAGAGGGGCGACGTAAATGTTAAAAAGCGTCGGGCTCAGTGAAGAGCCCTGGGGGACCCCACACTTCACGGCCTTGACAGGTGACAAATACTCGCCAAGCTTGACCCTTTGCTTCCGTTGATCAAGAAAGGAGGCAAGAAGATTGAGTGCAGAATCCTTGACTCCCAGCTCACTGAGTCGGTTAACAAGAATATTTGGAGACAGGGTGTCGAAAGCCGCCGTAAGGTCTAATAACACCAGTAGGGTGGTGTGGCCGGTGTCGACCCTAGAGCGAATGCTATCGACTACCACTGTAAGTGCCGACTCAGTGCTATGGGTCCTCCGGAATCCATGCTGTGAGGGATCAAGAGAGTTGGTACTGTCAAGGAAAGAGCTCAAGTGGAGGTTGAGATGAGTCTCCAAAAGTTTAGCAGGGGCAGGGAGAAGGGAGATGGGACGAAAGTTCTTTAATGTCCCAGGGTCCAGGGTAGATTTCTTAAGTAGGGGCTTGACAGTGGCCAATTTCCAAGAGAGGGGATAAATCCCTTCTGAGATGGCCAAGTTCATCACTTCCATCAAAGGGGGAAGGATAGTATGTCTGCAGTCTTTGAGGACCTTAAGGGGGCAAGGATCCAGAGGTGATCCAGACTTAAGTTTGTCAAGCAGAAAGTTAAGATGAGCAGAGGTGATGGCAGGGAACTGGGAAAGAGCGCGGACGGGGGTAGGAACAGGGATATCAGGGGGGATTAAGGAAGAGGCAAGGAGGGGACTGAGATTCTGAGTTTCCAAATCTGTGTAGATATCCATAATCTTCTCATGGAAGAAGGTGGAGATCTGATCACACAGGTCCTGTGATGCTGTTATGGGATCAGGCATCTGAATGAGGGAGAGATTATCCACTATCTTAAAAAGATCACTGGATGATTTAAGAGAGGATGTGAGTTTGGAGAAATGAGCCTGTTTGTCTCTGAGTACGGCCGATTTGTACTCTTTGAGAAGGGTTCTGTGTTTTTCCCTCTCTATAGGATCAAGATGTGTCCTCCAAAGCCTTTCCTGCCTTCTGCATCCTTGTCTGAGAATCCTGAGAGATTCAGAGTACCAGGGGGCTGAGGGCCGTTTCCTAGCCGAGTAGTGAAGCCTGGCAGGGGGGGCACAACACTTGGACCGCAGGCCATCTAGGGAGGACGAACTATGGGTAACAAGTGATTGGTAGATGCAGGATATTTTCTTTTCTGTCAAGTCTCCCATAAACAATTTAGCTTCTAGCGGACTAAATTCCGGCAGGGAGTCTAACCCCTCCAAGGCGGGGGAGATAGCGTGGCGGAACTGCAGGTATTTAAAGAAATTGGGTACGTGGCATATTGTACTCGTCCCTCAGCTCCTGAAAGGATTTAAGGGTTGTGCCCCTCATGACATGCCCCAGTGCCGAGATCCCTATCGAGTCCCAGCCGCGAAACCACTGCAAATGCGACAAGGCCGGCAGGCGGCCATTCTGCCACAGCGGGGTCTCCCTAGTCAGCCTATTCCACCATCCCATACGAATAAGTGCTCGACGCCAAACCTGGAAGACAACCTGCGTAACCACCGGGAACCTCCTCCTCTTCCCTGCGGAGTACAGCAACGTGTGCAAAGTATCTGGTTCCATTAAATACCGCTCCAGAGCATACGCCGGATCGCCCAGATCCCCATACCACCATTCGTTGAGTACCAATAGATGGTACGCTTGATAGTAGGAGAGGATGTCCTAAGACGCCAGGCCACCGCAGTACGTAGATAGGAAACAGGTGCAAAGGGCCACACGAATAGCACCCCCAGCCCAGAGAAAGCAGCCCAGCGCCGAGTCAACTTGGCGAAACCATTGTGGCGAGATAGGATAGGGATGGTTCTGCAGTTGATATAGCAGACGAGGGAGAGCAACCATCTTAAAGATGGTCGACCATTCAAGGGCATACGGGACCATGTTTTCATATCCGACCGGACCCTGTCCAGACCGGAACAATATTGCGCTCCCACGAGACTCCAGGGATATCTGTCATGAATACCCCAAGATATTTAAAACCTCCTGTCGCCTTCTGTAGGGCGGATGCCCAAGTACCAAGAGCCACACCGCTGCCTAGGGTCCACAAGATGGACTTCTTTACGTCGCGATTAAGCCCTGAAACCTCGCCAAACACCCTCATGATGACAAGAACTCTTGGGCCTGACCTATTGAGATCCGTAAGAAAGAACAGCACGTCGTCCGCATAAAGCGCAATTCGGTCTGACGGCCCAGCCTCCCATTCGAATCCCTTCATCTGCGCATCTATTCGCACCCATGCCGCAAGAGGTTCCATCGTAAGAGCGAATAAGTACGGTGAGAGCGGGCATCCCTGCCGGGTACCCCGCTCGAGGGGAATACGTCTGAAATCGTACCGGCCACTCGCACAGACGCTGTCAAATCGGTATATAGCAGCCGTATATACGAGAGAAAATGAGGACTGAGATTTAGACGGGGTAGGAGTGCCTGCAAATAAGCCCAGCTCAGTGAATCGAAGGCTCTATCAATATCAGCCAATAGAAGCGCCGCCTGGGAGCCGGTGGCCCGCATCATTTCCAAGGCCACCTGGGCCCGCCTAATGTTGTGTCTAGTGGCCCTGTGTGGCATAAAGCCAGCCTGGTCCGGGTGGACCAGAGCGGTAATCAATGGGAGGAGGCGGTTGGCGAGCGCTTTCGCCAGTATCTTCGCCTCGATATTCAGAAGTGAGATAGGGCGGTACGATTCATGGCGATCCGGCGGTCTTCCCGGTTTGCAGAACATCACGATCTCGGCATGCCTCCAATCCGGCGGCAGCTGACCCAACTCTCTAGCAGCATCCAATGCTTTCTTGAAATGGGGCCCTAACTGGAGATGGTATTTCTGAATAAACTCGCACGGGAAACCGTTCGGCCCTGGGGCCTTCCCGACGTTCAACTCACCAAGTGCCTCGTCCAATTCCTCCGCGGACAAAGGAAGCTCGAGACTGTCACGCTCCTCATCGGAGATCCCCCGTGGCGGGAGGTCCGCCAGAAATTTGTCCACAGCCTTCGCTGGGAGAGAATCTCTGGGGGCGTATTGTGCTTCATAATAGCGCGCAAAACTGTTGGCAATGACCCCTGGATCGGTTAAAGAATTTCCGGCCTCATCTCTCAGCGCCGGCAGCGTCTGAGCCTGGAACGCGCTCTGGCACAGCCTATACAACATTGAGCTGGATTTGCCCCCCCATTGGTATATTCTACTCTGCGTTGCAAACCGTATATGGCGTGACTCCTCAAGATGTAGGGAAGCAGCATCGCTCTGCGCCTGCAGTAGCCGTCGTATGTCCTCCTCCACCCCGGTCTCCGTGGACCGTGCCTCTAGAGTGCGGACGCGATCCGCCGCCCTCTCCAGGTCCTCCCCTCGTGCCCTACGGGTCCTCGCACACCAGGCTATATCCACTCCCCTAAGTGTAGGCTTCGTGGCCTCCCAGAGGGTCACCACGTCCGAATCCGACCTCTCGTTGTCACCCCAGTAGTGAGCGATGGCCTCCCGCATATGGGACTGGTAGTCGTCCTGTTGCAGGTGCCAAGTAGAGGCGCCATCGAAATGGCTGCCGCCTACTGTCAAGAAGGATATCAATCGTATCGGGGGAGTGGTCAGAAAGCCCACGCGGCAGTATGGCCGTCGATGTCACTCTTCCTATCGTGGCGCATGGGACGAACAAGTAGTCTAACCGTGAGAAGGACTGATGGACCGCCGAAACATAAGTATATTCCCGACTGTGTGTGTGTTGATAGCACCAGGCATCCATCCATCCCATGCCTCTCACCAAATCATTCAGTTTCGTAGGGGCAGCCGCCAGCTGTCCGCCATTCGGCCTGTAGCGATCCATGGTTCCATCCATAACGTCATTCCAATCACCTCCTATCACCACCAGCGCGTCTGGAATCTCAGCCCAAACAGTGAACAGCTTCTCCACCAGAAACCATTGTAAGGGGGGGGGGGCATACACACTACCAAAGACCACTTGTTCTCCATCAATCATTCCTTTGATAAAAATATATCTGCCCTGGGCATCTATCCAATGTGTAGAATAAACATAAGACACCCTGCGGTGAACCAAGACCGCCACACCCCGGTTTCCCCGGACAAAACCAGCATGGAACACCTGATGATACCCATAGCGCTGTAAGCTAAGAGTCTTGGTACCTAGGAGATGAGTCTCTTGCAACAGTAGGACATCAGCATTCTCCTTTTTCCCCTGTCGCAGCACAGCGCCTCTTTTAATTTTATCTAGCATGCCCCTCACGTTCCAACTCACAATTCGCAGCGCAGCTCTGGGGAGCTCCGAAGCAGAACCTCTAGCCGCCATCAACTGGAAAGAGCTGCAATTGCCTGAGTGTAGGTGAGTGCAATGGTCTATAGGACATGTACCGAACCCGGTGGACCATCATGGATGAACAAGTTACCCCTGTGGACCCAAACATTACGCATCCCCCCACCCTCCACCCCCGGACCCAGCCCCAACCCAACTCCCGGAAAACTGGCCTCCCCCCTCCCCTATACCTCAACAACATTGAAGTATCTGTCGCGGTGCAGGAGTGCCCTAACCCCCAACGGGAGGTCAGCGGCCACCCACTCCAATGGATTCCCATTAACCACTCCCTCAACCCCCAACTAGCCCCACTAGGGGGCAAGGAACGTTTGCGGACGACTGGACTGCCGCTACCCTGGGGCAATAGTCTGCCTCACCGTCCCCCCCCCAACCCTCTCCCACCCGCATCTCATAACTGTTAGTCAAGTCCGTAACGTAGGTTAGCAGTGCTTCGGCCATCGTCCGACATCTCAGGCTGGGACACTCTCAGTCGCCTGCAGAGTCCATTCTGCAACTCAACACAAATAAGTACCGCATGACTCTTCTCCTTTCAAGAAGCTGCCTCCTGGGAGTCCGGAGGAGCAGTCTCCTCCTCTGCGCTCTTCTGGGCAGGGGACCCCTTAGTGGAGCGGTACCGCCAGTTGCTCCTACTACGTGAGCGTCTGTGGGTCTGCCACGGCGCCGTCGAGGAGGATGAAGCAGAGTCCTGAGCCGGTGGAGTGTGTGGCCGAACTCGAACCGTCTCGTCAGCCCATGTAAACACTTCTTCCGGAGAATTGAAGAACATGGCCCGAGATTGATAAATCACTCGCAGGCGGGCTGGGTAGAGGAGGGCGTACTGGATTTTGAGTCCCCTCAAGCGAGCCTTGGCCTCTGTGAAGGATTGCCGTTGTCGCTGTACCAGCTTAGTGTAGTCCGGGAATATCATAATCCGATGATTGTCACACATAAGAGGTTTCTTCAACCGAGCTTTCATGTGCTTATCTAGGTTCCTGATCGATACTGTGACCTTATGCCCCTATTCGGCTATAAAGCCCTTTATTCCCTATATTGGCATAACCGTTCAAGTACGATTTTCTGAAAAGTCATCTCTGGCCTCACACGAGCAAAGCCACAGAGCCACATTCCAGCATGACTCTCTGCTACTTCCTTTGCGACCAATTAGTGCAATGACAGAGCAGCAGTCACTATCTGATATTCCTAGATAACACTCCGAGTTCTTCAACAAGATAAAAACTTAGCAAACCTGGAAATCCCCGCTTGCTATGTTTTGATTAGTAATAGAACTCTAATGAGCAACTGATAGCTGCCACTTCCTAGTGACATCTTTAATTGACGTCTTATGTCCAGCAAACTTGCGTCAAACCCGGCACCTGTCAGGTATAAATATTACCAACGTTGCCTTAAGCAAAGAGCGGTGCGTTGCCTGTTGCTGATGCCAGCTGCCTGCATGACCAGTGTTGGTAAAAACTAGCACTCTGTCGCTGCAGCCTGCTATCCTGTGGTGGTGAAGCTACTGATTACCATTATCGCCGCTACAGCGCGAACTGTGGTTCAGTACGCTTGAGGAGCCGTACAGCCGTCCTCTGCGAAGACATCCAGCCCAGCTGCCCGCGGACGCTGTCACCCCTCCTTCCTCCAGACGCGCTGAAGAGAAGCCGCTGCCTTTCTCGTGCAGAGAAATCCAGTCCCGGCGCTTCCGGTTTACCCTCGCGGGTGACTGGGATATCGAGAGAGACCCCTGAAGGAGATACCAACCCTCCATCATTCTATTCAGAGGTATGGTGTTGACTAAACCCTTAGAAGAGAATTCTTGAAACAAACCTTGGCAAAACCAACTTAACTTAAGCTACTTACTTACTCCCCCTTCTCACGTGTTAGGCTTAGGTCAGGCACACCGGGGTAGGCTTAGTTAGAAGCACCAGTTGAGTATGTTAGCCTAATGTATATATGACTGTATATATGTTTTATTACTTTTAAACCATTGTATGGCTAAGAAACCATATCAATGCTTTTACAGTTCTATTTCGCAATTCTTATCTTACTGTACGTACTTTTTATAATAACAGTTATTGCAATTGTGGCAATACATTTCTCTTGTACGAGAAGAAAGACTGTTCAATAAATGTTAACCTTTATTGATACACGCCCGTCTCTCTATTCTCTACATATTGTGAAAGTAAACTGCACCAGACTGACTGAGTGAAATCTATGTCTATTGTTTCACACGACCCTAGAGATCGACTCTTGATCTGAGGAGCAAAGTTGTCATGTTGCACGGTTGTTGGAAAACTGAATCCCTTCTTGTCTGTGCCAAGGAAGCTGATCACTTCCTATGCAGAGAAGAAAGTTTCCAGTGACCTCTGAGCTAGTTGGTAACACAACCCAATTAAGTTTAGCATAGTCAGTGGAGGCCTGGAATATCCGCAGTTCCACGTCGATACTACTGTTTATGTTATTCCAATGCGCAGGGCCTAGTGGGAAACTAGGAACTACACTACATGGCGCCCAACGTTTGGTAAGGCGATAAACTAACGTAAGACTTGTAGAGTAACTCAGTCGTGCATATTTCACACCCCTTTCACCCGTAAATACTCCAATAGACGTCTGGAGTGGGTGAAAGGTTAAAATCCGCCCGACCTTAGTAGGAAGAGATTCCTATGTAAAGCTCCGGTTTATTCAACGTTGAAGGATACAGTGTTCCAAAATATTGTGCATCTAATCTTTGTCTCCTTGGAGACCTACTCTGCAAACCTGCATTTTTTGAAATGTCAGTAAATAACGGAACCTCTGGGGCCGCAGTAGATGCGACTCAGCAAGGTCCCGAACAAGCAGACCCGGATGCTATCATCATCCCGGTCCAGTTAAGAAGATCTATAACTTTAAAACTTATAGAAAACGGACTGCCACCTCAAGGTGGTACAGTAATTTTCGTGATAGAGGCTCACGAGTATCGGCAGACAGAGGTATTCTATTCATGGATAAACTTTCCAGCGGTAAACGCAATAACACAAGAGTTTCACTATTACAAAATAGAGGAACCTCCGTATGAGTACGCCCCTTTCGAGGAGGTTGAAATTCCACTTAAATTTCAAGAGCACCTGCTCTGGTTTAATGGCGCCCTAAAACACAATGATCACATTACCAGGCTCGGTCCACTAGGTAGACCAGGAGCCACGTGGCCGGTTCTAGCCAGCTACACACCACATCCTGACATTGCAAGAATGTCTAGAGAAGAGCTGTTAGCACAGCTAAACACATTAATAAAAATACATAGGCAATTAGTCCAATATGTAATACGGACTGCAACAGTCCAGCCAGCTGTTAATACACCACAGCTGACCCCTCATCAGGGGAACACAAATAAAATTACACCACAGAACATACAGTCATGTCTTGGTAAAACACCCGTAAAACGGGAACAAATTCCTTTCTGGTTAGCCCAGAAAATCACTCAAATAGAGGCAGTATTTCCTGATACTACCCCTATTGAGAAACACAGAATCTTGACCATTTGCCTTCCTATGGGAATCGCACCACACGTGGAGGACTGCGACACTTGGGGTACAGTCTTTGCTTCCATTTACACAAAAACACACGGTGTTCCGTCTATGGCGGTAATACCAGACGTGCTAAAACAGATTCAAAATGAATTCGGTCCAGAGCCCGCTTTAAATCTGGGTATGAAATTACTGAAAGATTTCAAGCAGGTCACGGCTATATTATTAGCCAACGTAAAGGGAGAAGCAGCGTCTGTGGCGATTCGCCAGAAGTTGAGGGAAACAGATATAAAAGATCCTGTTGAGCTTGCAAAAATCATAGAAAAATGCTATGAAGAATTAGGTAGAGACAGCTTGGGTGGAAAACCAGTTAAGCCCCAACTGCTCGAAAATCCTGAAAAATTATTTATTAAAAATAATTTAAACACTCCTAAAAAGAGCTGGGATGGAAATAAACAATCCACTCCCAAGGAAAAAGTTTTCCAGTCCAGAGGAAGGTCTCCTCGACGGAGGGAAAGAACTCCGACTCGAGAACGCCAGTCTCCCCAGAGGGAGCCCTCTGAGAAAAGATATAACCTTAGAAATAGGGATAATATAAAAAAACCTGATAGATATCAAAGTATTGATACACGTCCCTCTCGATCTTCTCCACAGAATTCGGAAAGAAGAGGACGGTCAGACCCAGGAGAGCACACCAAGTCCAAAGACAAGGAACCTGCTCAAAATAAGAAATCTCAATTTCCTAAAAAGAAGGTAGCCAGTATTAGAGTAATCAATCATGCCGAGAATACTGAGGACACAGTTGAAAAACGGGGAGTGGGCATTGACAATGTTGGACAGTGCAGCAGAGATCAGTATAGCGCGCAAGAACTTGATGAGTCATCTGGAGACAGTGGACACGAATGAATACATTCAGGTTGAAACTGCCGACGCCAGACTTAGCGAGCCCCATAAAATATACGAAATAACATTGCGTATGGAGGGTGATAAGACTAGGAAAATTAAGGGTCTATTTTGGGATAAGCTCTCAAAAGGCTATGATATTCTGTTAGCTGAAAAAGATTGGCCCCCGGAGTTTGTCAGGGAGTGCCCTCGTGGCGAAGAGGTGATTATGCCTGCCTTCTCGAATCACATACCGATTCATAAAAAATATACATATGCAAGGAAATGGGCAGTAGCCCAGGCACCTGCATTGTATAAAAATCATGTAGGATGGGATGAGGATTCTCCGCCTCACAAAATCCAACTAAAAAGTGAACCAACTGCCCAACGGCAGTATCCCATAAAGCAAGAAGCTAAAAAACAGGTCAGGGAGATCTTAGATCAACTTGAATATCAGGGGGTGATTGAAACATGCACCTCTCAAATGAACAATCCTTTGTTTCCTGTCTCCAAGCCAGACAATTCATATCGTCTAGTTTTGGACTACAGACACCTTAATACATGTTGCAAAACTTTTGCAGTACAAAACTCGCATAGTGCAGCCCTAATGAATAACATAGTTAGGAAAAAATATAAAACGACATTAGACATTTCTAATGGTTTCTTTTGTCAAAACATTGCACCAGAAAGCAGATACTTGACCGCTTTCTCCGCATTTGGGTCGCAGAAAAAATTCTGTCGACTCCCACAGGGGTTCAAGAACAGCCCAGGACTATTCTCAGCTAGGGTAACAGAGTTACTACAAATCTATGATGATGAAGCATTATCTTACGTAGATGATATTTATCTCACAGACGACGACTTGGATACTCACTTGAAAAGAGTGAACACCATCATACTTGGGTTCGCAGCAGAGGGTTACAAATTCAACTTTAAAAAGTCTCGAATTGCCCATCTGACAGTACTATTTTTAGGGTACGAATTATCAAGTGAAGGGAAAAGCCTAGCGGACAACTTCTTAGAGAAGTGCGCTGTACTCCAAGCTCCAAAAACGCTGAAGAATTTACAATCAATACTAGGTTTTCTGAATTTCGGAAGAACTTACATTCTAAATTACGCAGAGAGGGTTAAACCTCTCTACGAACTAATTAAACCTGATTTAAAACAAATCAATTGGACTCAAAAACACACAGAAATTTTGAGATCACTGCAAACAGACATGTTAGCAAAAACAAAATTAGATACACGTGACAACACACGTGATCTTGTAATCCGAGTCATCCCAGGAAGATGCGGATTCACGTACCTAACCTCTAATGAGGGAGAAAAGGTACCAATTTCAATTAAATCTCACTTGTACACACAAGCAGAAAAAGCATTCAGTCACACAGAAAGAACTGTGAACGCAGTGCAAATCGCATTAGCAAATGAAAGAGAACTAGCACACGGCAAACGGATTAATATCCTCACAGCGGAATCCGCCTTCGAGGCGCTATTCAGCCCAGTAAACCTGCCTACAGTGTCACTGAATCCAAAATGGATACAGTGCATAGATTCTCTAGGAGCGGAAGATGTGAAATACTTTTTCGCCCCGCAATACACAGAACTGAATGATTTAGATTATGAAGAAGAATATCCTCTGCCAATCGAAATCCTGCCTCTCCCACAATACGCCTGTATAATCTACACAGATAGCTTTGTACAGCATTTCAACGTAGAGAGAAAATCCTACGATGCAGCATGTGCGATCATTAAATGTCGTTGGCTGTGCGGTAAAATCAAACCGAAAATAACAAAAACTGAATCAGTTAAGTACTGTTCGGCTCAAAGAACTGAAATCAGATCTTTAAAGATGGCGCTCGAAAATGCAGAACGCGAATTCCCCACACTTATAGTGTGCGATTCTCATTTTTGCGTAAATTCTTTCAACAACAAACTGCAGAGTTGGATCGAAAACGACTACAAAGATGACACAGGTGCCACAATAAAGCATAAAAAGCTCTGGAACGAGGTAGCTCTTTTACACAAAGAACTACAAATGACTCACGTGATTCACGCACAGAGTCTTCAACGTGATGGCGTTCACGTTGTAGGGAATTCATTGGCTAATACAGCCAAAGCGGAAGCAACTAACCCGGCTTCCGTAGCCACAAAAAAGCGTACAGATAAGTATATAGACGGGGAAACAATGCTGGCAGTAAAAACGACCGTAAAAGGCGACTGTGCAGCGCTACCCGTAAACTATCCACTCAATTATGCATACATAATCGATGCAAACTCCGTTCCTTTTGCTCGAATCCCTGGAGTGGGGGATAGAGTAATTCCAAACAGGAGCAGGAGGGGCTTCCTCCTACTGGAAGCACACATGGGGTTGGGTCTGAAACACCAAACAATCAAAACCTCTCTGAAAGAATTACAATCAGAGTACTGGTGGCCAGGAATGAGTATAGATATTCAATGTTTTGCTCAAAATTGTGAAGACTGCAACAGAGATCGCAGTAATGAACAGGCCAGTGTAGTTTCAGGATCCCTTCTAGACAGCATAAGGCGGTCTATCTGCGCAATCAAAGAAGAGAAGCGCGTCCCAGTGTACAACGTTTAAGACGAAATACACTTAAATAATGAGGCCTCCAGCACTCGGCTGACGCTAGAACTGTTATAAAAGATTAGCGAGTCCATATCGGCATATACGCAATTACCACGTTCCATTCTGACCAGGGTCCTGCTTTCAGCTCTCGAGCTTATAGGGGGGCCATGGCTAGCATGGGAATTGGGTTGCGGTATTCTTGTCCGTCGCACAAGTGTGATAGAAAGAAAAAACCGGGACATAAAGCAATCTATAACAGCGAAGGTATTAGGTTCAGGCGCTGGGTGGGTCAAACATTTAATAAGTGTCCAGACTAGTCTTAACAACATGCCAAGAAATTCTCTAAAAGGTTTCAGCCCATACGAACTATTGTTCGGAATAAGAATGAACGTTCAGGACCTCGATAGTCAGATGTCAGTGGTACAAAAAGAAACAAAGCAGTTTGAAGTAAAAGACCGTTTGGCTGTTTTACAGGAACTGAATGAAACAAGAAAATCATTAAGCAACATAAAGTTAAAGCAACAGCCAAATACCACTGACGAGGCACCACCCGCAACAGCCCCAGCAAGGCCTGTCTGGATTCCAAAGATTGGGGATCTAGTCAGAGAAAAGATCGCGGTGAAGAAGGAATTTGGGCCTTCTTACAGAAAAGCAGTACCTGTCTTAGCAGTCTCCGGAACGAGATCAGTTGTGCTACCGCCCCTTGCTGGTAAAAAGGAGAACAGAATCGTGTCCATCGATCTGGTAAAACCACAAGCATGTGGCCTATAATCAACAGTAGGCCCGGTGGACTCCCAAGAAACAACAGAATACCCAAACTTGCAACAATCCAAGAGGTTCAAACTGAAAGACTAATCACATTCGATCAGCCTGCAGTGCACAATGAAGGACTATGCAATACAGCCATGGAACTCGTGCCTCTTGAAACACAGATTGAAACAGTTCGTCAGGAAACAACACCAGTCTACAATGATGTGGCATCAGAAAGTGCTACCGAAAGACAGATTGAAAGAATTGACAGAACTGCCTCTGGTTATTTCATCAACTTCGACAACTTCTCTGAAGATTTAAACGACTCCGAAGTGATGCCAGAAACAAAAAAGTCTTTTAAAGAAAAAGCAACAGAACTCTTTCATCAACTGAAGAAAATCTACCTTGTTTCCCCTTGGCTAGAGTTCTGGTTCGGTCTAGGTGTATTTTTCCTCCTGCTTTGGCTCATCATGGTACTATGTTTGGGAAAATTCATTGATGGAAAATATATTACAATGGACACAGCAAGTCAGAACATCAACCTAGTCCTGAAACCACACAGATCATCCCACGTGAAGAAAAGAGAACTGTCAGCAGTAAATGTCACAGCAATTCCAATACCTGGTGGGGTAGTATGGGAGAAAACAGACTATGAGATCTATGGTCCGGTCGAAATCCTGAAGTATCCTCATCAACTAAAGGTTTCCTTAAGTGACTTTGTGACACCAAGTACATTCTCTGATGATTGGGACTTTAACAGTATTAATGACATGATGTCTGATTTAGTAATGTCAGCTAGATTCACAGATCATGATTATTTACAAGGTTCATCTAGTTATGAGCAGTTATTCTGTTACACCCACTATGGGGATCATTACTTGCATAAATCTGCACAGCCTAGAAATGTTTTTATGTATAATCAATGGGAACATTGTTCTACACCACCTAAAAGCAGTTCTAAAGCATTTTTTGAGAAATTCAAATACTTCTCAGGGTTTAACACAAGTGATGCAGAAACGTTTTATTATAAACTGTTAGATAAAACAGGAATGAAAACAATGCTGACAAATTCTAAATTGATATATTCAGAAGCATTTTATGACAAAATGATGACATTTGGTTTTGATTATTGGAAAAATAATATTGAAACGAAAACGATTTGGGGTACAAAAGATTGGCAGGTGCAAGGCATTGAAGCACTATTTAGAACCTGCATGATACCAGAACAAATGTTATTTTTAAATGACACTGTACACCAAACATCCTGTCTTGGCCTAGCTAAGAACAAAGAAATGAAAACACCGTCTATTCCAAAGCCAATAGCTGAGAATGCAACTGCAGATAATGAGTTAGACGTGTCACACATTTTACATTTCAACAGAACACATCCTGATTGGAAAAAATGGTTAATCTGGCCTACAGACACAAATAGCTGTCAAGATAGATTCCTGAATAAAACACAGGGTTTAAAAATGACCAGATTAGACTCAAGATATTCCCAGAGACAACATCCAGGAATAATAACAACATACAGTGTAGGTAAACTCTGCCTAGAATGGCTAGCTACATCCACACTGGCTGAAATTAAGCAACACTTGTCTTTATTAAAAGATGGTGCTGATTTGCGCGATTTCATTCTTGGACCACGCAAACAGCGTCAAAAGCGTTTCATAGCGACCAGCATCTATGCTTCATACAACGAGGCTTGGAAAGTAAAGCAAATTGAAACTGCTGAAAAGATACGAGAAATTGATCGTATTAATTTGGAGAAAACACTTTCTGTAGTAGACAATGGGTTAATGACTCTGTCTTCCAGAATATATTCGTTGGACAATATTGTATCATCTGCCTTTGATGTGATAGACAGAGATTTGCTAATGTTACAACATGGCCAATCTCAATTACGCTCTATTATAGAACTAGGCTGGACGCTGCAAAATCTTCGTTCAGGCTATGTGCCTTGGCGTTTAATTAACACAACGTCATTGTTTTCCATTTTTAACCTTACTGATAAACAGATCAGTTTGGCACAGAAAGGAGCAGACTATACAATCTTGAGCATCGAGAAACTCGAGAGATTACCATTGACAATGTCAGAGAGTCCTGTCATTGAATGGATAATACACGGAATTATCACAATTCCGATAACAACTTTCCGATTTCATAAGTGCCTTGAATACATACCTGCTGGCCAGTATGAACAATTGGGTAAGGGATATGTAAAATCCGAATGGAAATTACCATACACTCATTCTTGCTATAGTGACAGTGACAAAAAATGTATTTCTTAGTGGTGACAACTGTAAACACTCACTAAGCGGTATACTTTTGTGTCAAGGTATTAATTTACACGGAGCATGTGATGGAAATTCAAACAACCTTTCATGCCACCAGCTAGTCACACCTGCAACTCAGATAGAGCCCTTCTTTATGCAACTCGCAAACGGGAGTTACATTCTAAGAACGGATCACAGGTGCTGTGGCCTCGCGCCCGGACTAAGTTATCTAGTAGAAGTAACGTCCATGGTCAAATGCTGTATGCAAGCATTGTTTCCGAGCGGGCCTCCAGACATAGTGACTCCCATCTGGCCTCGTCTGAATCTCTATTCTATACGAATTGATACATTAAGCAAAATGAAATCTGTGCTTTTACAGACAACAGTGCCTATAACGTCATCTAAAGAGACGTATGATCTTCTAGTCGCAAGGACGGCTACTGAGGTCCATGACCTTTTATCAACAAATTGCCCCGTGCATTTCGTACAAATGCTCGAGCAACTCCTTAACATGTCTAGTGCCACGAGCATCCCAGGCATATTTAAGACAGTCTTTACAGGACTGCTAACACCCTTCCAGGCAATTTTGGGAATCTTTCCTAATTTTGTGCACTCCATTTTTGGTGGTATTCCACTATTTTTTGGACTCATCGCAGGGATTCTATTTTTGACCCTCCTGCTACGTTATGGCAAGCCTCGGCTCAGACATAGCTCCCATGGGAATGGAAGAGACAATCCTAGCAATGCGCTACAGGGACAGGATAACTAACGTCCTTGGATTGGCCAGGCTGAGAGATCTAAACATGACCTGGTTCCTTTCATTCAGACCGATATGGCAAAATTGCATTTTACCTGTGCTACGGTGTATGCTTTGCGGCGATGAATGCGTGTTGGACATCTGTCTTTCACTTCCATCAGCAGTACCAATGGACGTCGATACTTTGCTAAGTCCAATAACGGCTCACGCATTGTGTTGTCCCCAGCGGCTACCAGTCCTGATGACGGCATTTGTGGAGACTCCTGTACTACAGCCAAGTGGTAACAGTGGAGCGAGTGACAAAAGCAACATCACCCAGGTACAGCGAGCTGTGAGCATTGCTGCTCCCGAATATGATGACAGCAATCATTCTCACACCTGCCAAGTTACAGCGCTATCTAATTTGGTTGAACTATCACCTGATTTTGTAGACCAATTCTTTGCGAGCCTGTCTGATACGATGTTCTCACCCATAGAGAAACAATAACTTTTGAGAAGCTTTCCGACACACAGCGTTCCTATGAACTCTGGATTCGGCCTTCAGTTTTGATCAACAAAAAACTGCCAGGAGCTTTGGTAAACTGATTTTTCTTTGAATTGGACAATTTTTCAAATATTGACCCTTTTCTTTTTTGGCACGAACAATTCTTTGCTTAACGTAAAAACTATTCTTAGAGAACAGAAGCTTCACACTTCTATTTCTAAAAACACATCTAGAGACATAACAACATTACACCAGCCTCTAGCACACATGTTATTACAATGCATTTTTATGTGATGATTTATCTCGCATTTCTTCTGTCAGAGATACTTCATGTGTAATTTTTTATGCATAATCGTTCATTGATTTCATATGCAATACCTTTTGAATGATTACTATGCTTTTTAAAACTACGTACGGTACCTAAATTCCATGTATTACAAGTACGCCTATTTCGAATGCATTTATGTATTTTGGGGTGGGCTATGTTACACAATGTTACACATGCATCTAATTGCTTAGTTTAGTAATTTTGATGGACATGAATTCGTGGAGTGGGTGTCATGTGCTTATCTAGGTTCCTGATCGATACTGTGACCTTATGCCCCTATTCGGCTATAAAGCCCTTTATTCCCTATATTGGCATAACCGTTCAAGTACGATTTTCTGAAAAGTCATCTCTGGCCTCACACGAGCAAAGCCACAGAGCCACATTCCAGCATGACTCTCTGCTACTTCCTTTGCGACCAATTAGTGCAATGACAGAGCAGCAGTCACTATCTGATATTCCTAGATAACACTCCGAGTTCTTCAACAAGATAAAAACTTAGCAAACCTGGAAATCCCCGCTTGCTATGTTTTGATTAGTAATAGAACTCTAATGAGCAACTGATAGCTGCCACTTCCTAGTGACATCTTTAATTGACGTCTTATGTCCAGCAAACTTGCGTCAAACCCGGCACCTGTCAGGTATAAATATTACCAACGTTGCCTTAAGCAAAGAGCGGTGCGTTGCCTGTTGCTGATGCCAGCTGCCTGCATGACCAGTGTTGGTAAAAACTAGCACTCTGTCGCTGCAGCCTGCTATCCTGTGGTGGTGAAGCTACTGATTACCATTATCGCCGCTACAGCGCGAACTGTGGTTCAGTACGCTTGAGGAGCCGTACAGCCGTCCTCTGCGAAGACATCCAGCCCAGCTGCCCGCGGACGCTGTCACCCCTCCTTCCTCCAGACGCGCTGAAGAGAAGCCGCTGCCTTTCTCGTGCAGAGAAATCCAGTCCCGGCGCTTCCGGTTTACCCTCGCGGGTGACTGGGATATCGAGAGAGACCCCTGAAGGAGATACCAACCCTCCATCATTCTATTCAGAGGTATGGTGTTGACTAAACCCTTAGAAGAGAATTCTTGAAACAAACCTTGGCAAAACCAACTTAACTTAAGCTACTTACTTACTCCCCCTTCTCACGTGTTAGGCTTAGGTCAGGCACACCGGGGTAGGCTTAGTTAGAAGCACCAGTTGAGTATGTTAGCCTAATGTATATATGACTGTATATATGTTTTATTACTTTTAAACCATTGTATGGCTAAGAAACCATATCAATGCTTTTACAGTTCTATTTCGCAATTCTTATCTTACTGTACGTACTTTTTATAATAACAGTTATTGCAATTGTGGCAATACATTTCTCTTGTACGAGAAGAAAGACTGTTCAATAAATGTTAACCTTTATTGATACACGCCCGTCTCTCTATTCTCTACATATTGTGAAAGTAAACTGCACCAGACTGACTGAGTGAAATCTATGTCTATTGTTTCACACGACCCTAGAGATCGACTCTTGATCTGAGGAGCAAAGTTGTCATGTTGCACGGTTGTTGGAAAACTGAATCCCTTCTTGTCTGTGCCAAGGAAGCTGATCACTTCCTATGCAGAGAAGAAAGTTTCCAGTGACCTCTGAGCTAGTTGGTAACACAACCCAATTAAGTTTAGCATAGTCAGTGGAGGCCTGGAATATCCGCAGTTCCACGTCGATACTACTGTTTATGTTATTCCAATGCGCAGGGCCTAGTGGGAAACTAGGAACTACACTACATCTTTAGGATAGTGTCTCTATCGTGATAGTTAAGCAGTTTGGCTATGACAGGCCGTGGACGCTCTCCAACCGGCGGCTTTGGAGCAAGCGCCCTGTGCGCCCGCTCAATGACAAAGCAGCGAGAAAGGGACTCCGGCGACAACCATCCCTCCAGCCATTGAGTAAGAAAAGCCTCCATGTTTCCTTTTTCACAATCCTCCGGAAAACCGACGAACCGTAGGTTGTTGCGCCGGGCCCGTCCTTCGGCATCCTCCGCCTGAAGCGCCAGGCCTTTCTGGATCCCTTCCATGGCGGCGACTTTCTTCTTCAATATGGCCACGTCGTCCTCCACCCCGGTGATCCTTGTTTCAGCCTTGGTGATGCGCGCCACCGCGTTTCGTAAGTCCTGGCGCAGCAGCGTGACATCAGCTCCGACTGCCCCTATCTTGGCATCCAGGTCATCTCTAGACTGAGTGATTGCCGCTAATATCGCAGCATTGTCCGCCCCCCCGGAGGCCCCAGCCGCTCCACCCGCACCCGTAAATTTGTCGAGGGTGCCTTGTTTCGAGGATCCGCTGCCTCCTCCCCCTCTGGTCATGGTCCACAGCCGGTGGGATCCGCTCGGTAGGAAAATGCCCATCTCAATCCACTAGATTTTACCGTCGCGGCCTGGGGGACCCTCCGCCAGCCGCCCGCCGGCAGGCCCACCTGTCAGTCCCCCCGTGAGGTTCCAGGCATAAGCGGTCAGGTAATCCACAGCCTGGCGCGCCGGGTCAAGCAGCCCTCCTCCGCCGTGTTGTGCAGGCCCCAAATTTCTCCACGGCTCACCCCGAGCCTCCACACAGCTCCACAAGCCCGTGATCGGGACGCGGCAGTGCAATCACCAGGCCCCGCGCCGCCCCGGGTAGGCCCACGTGGTCAGGAAGGCCAGTATCGCGGGTGGCGTACTGCACCGCGTATCCAAGGCCCCGAGTCGCTGCTCTGTGGCGAGGGGGCTCCCCAGGGGGGGCACGCCGCGGCTCGATTCAGCCACCGAGTCGTGGGCCACTATAGCTTCAGATCAGGCGCGAACCAAGCACCCCTGTTCAAGGATGGCGTACTCACGCCTCAGGGACCAGGTCAGCTGCGGTCCGACCCAACTGCCGGAATCACCACGGTCTCTCCTCCGCTCCTCACACCCGCCGCCACGCGCCACCAGTGTACACTCACCACTGGGGTAGCGTCTCCGGGTCCAGGCCTCACTCTGGGTCTCCGCCGCCACCAGCAGCCAGGTGATCAGGGCCACATCGGCCGCAGCCTCTCGGCAGCCCTCCGGTCCCCCAGGGGTAACGCCAGGTCCGACCAGGAATTCCGCCGGCGGCCCCTCGGCAGTGTCAGTGTCTCAAATGGGGCCGGGCCGCAGTGCCGCCACCTCTCGTCGTCTGCCCACTCCTCAGGCGTCGCCAAAATTCCGGTCCTGGCTGCAGCTGCCGGCATAGGCTGCTCCGCCTCCGGGGCCCGCCGCGCCCGATCTGCTCCTCCGGCGTGGCCAAGAATCGCGCCACACCTGCCGGACACCTTCCACCGCCCTTCAATGCCGCAGGATGGGCACATGGGGGAAGGCAGGATAAATTATGAGGAAATGAAACGGCGGGACGGAGCTCTACGAAGACGCGTCCGCAATGACAGCCGCCGTAACCACGCACGAGGACTTCATTTTTACAGCATTGACCATGTTGTTTCCGGGACTAAAAGTACAACAGGAAGCACCAATCTTGGCACACACCCCACCATCCATCTCGGTTATCAAGTCCAACACACACTGATGTTGCATTACCATAGGGCGGATAGCTATCAGTTCTTCCTTGTTAGCGTTTAGGCTGTGCTCAGTTTTGTTGATCATCCTCATAAGTTCGCACCTGGTTATGTGTAAATTAGTGTGTGTTTGCTTTTGTTTGTATGGTGAAGAAGAGTATTGACCCTCCTGCATTTACTTGAGTCTCTTTGAACAGTCTAATTCTTCTGGAATGTCCTTGTACTGACCCAGACAAAATAATCAGCAGTTCTTCTCCTTTGAGCCTGATGCAATAGAGTTGTTTTCTTCTGTAACAGATGTTGAGACAACTCTGACAGATCTTCTCCAGGGATGACCAGGGTTGGGGTGTGTATTGTCACAAGGGTAAAGAAGCTCCACCACCCAGGGGCGAGCTGGATGTAGGCAAGGCCACTGCATTGCCAGTATATATCCATCAACATGGAGGTGCCACATTGCAGGTCAGATATGATTAGTATCATGTTGCAGCCCTAATTAGTACCCAATGGTATGGCTCATTTGCCTCTGAAACCTAAACAGTAGCGTATACGTTTCCATACAATTAGGGGTTGCCCTTCCCCTCCAACGATGTGTACCTATTAATCTCGGTATCCTAGATTTCCTGGCAGGAGTGTCTATGCTTGCATTGGATTCCCTCCCATGGGACTCATTTTCCCCTGCGTGATTGAGGTGAACGGCCCTGCACTGGAATTCCATGTTTGGGGTCCACTTGTTATTATAGAAGGTGGCCAAAGGTGGCCCTAAAGTTACCCCAGTATTGGAACTTTCATAGATTCCCATGCTTTGTATCATTCCCCGTCGTCGGAATGGGAGTCTCGATAACAAAAATACCATAGCTGTAGGTACAAAAGACAATGGAAAAAGGCCTAGGCCTCATTTCCTTTTGTAGCATATCACCCTCTTTGTGTAAAAGAGACCAAACTTTGGCCTCAGCCAATCAGAAGTGCCTCACCACTTAGAACCTTCCTGAAGGAACCTCAGAGCCTCAGATTTTGTACCGCACGTTGTGCTAGGGAGTCTCCTTTGAGCTCTGCTCAACTTCTACTCTTCAAAAGGATTACTTCAGGATTTTCTAAAGGATTTTCTTCAGAATCTTCCAGATTCTCTTCAGGTTTGTTACTACCTTCCAGGATGTCGGAAATTGAGAAGAAAAAAGCCCTTTTCAAGCCTTGTTCCTCCTGTGGCAAGAAAAGGCTTTTTGTGGAGGATAAGCATAAGGACTGCATTTATTGCCTTTATCCTGACCACCAGGCTGCTGACTGTCAGATCTGTCGCACTTTTTCCGCCAAAACCCTCCGGAACCGTGAGGGTAGGCTCCTGACATGGCTGCAAAAGCTTAAATCAAGGAAGGATACTGTCTCAAGTGACAGTGAGGATGCTGGATCGATGTCTTCTACAAGAAGGTCAGTGAAAAGGGGTAGGGGTTCCCCTTCTACTTCTGTGGGAAGATCTTCAAAGGCCTCAAAAAAGACCCTCAGTGAGTCTGAGAGCCCAGGTCCCAGCAAATCTCCTCACGGAAGTGTAAAGGAGAGGGATGGACCTTCTACGCCTTCTACAGGTGAGAAGACTGCTACAGCCTTCAAAACACCTTCATTCCAGTCTTCTGAGAGGACTTCTAAGTCCTCGAGGACGAAGACGTCGACAGCGGGAGGACCGTCGACGAGGACATCAAAGACTCCGTCAACAGGAGGTTCGTCGACGTCGCTACCGTCGACGGCGGAGTCCTCGCCGTCGACGGAGAAACTGAAGACGCCGACGACGAAGGTACCAGCTTCAAGGGTGTCGACGAAGGAGTCGTCGACGACGAAAGCCCCGTCGACGTCGAAGGCCCCGTCAACGACGAAAGCCCCGTCGACGACGAAAGCCCCATCGACGACGATGACGACGGTGTCGACGGCGAGAGTCCCGTCGACGACGATGACGACGGTGTCGACGACTGCGGTCTTGTCGACGAGGGCGTCGACGACTACTACAGTGACTATGACAACGGCTGGCGTGTCGACAGTTTCATCGTCGACGACGTCCACGACACCTATCTCGACGGCGTACATACAACCGGCGACTACGGAACTGACAATATTGTCCACAGAAAAGCGGATTACCATTTCTGTGACGCGGATCACGCCAGAGATGACTTCTCCAAGGACGGTGTCCCCTCTGTTACCTACCATGCTCCTTCAAGAGGGAGAATCAGAGGAGGATGAACAAGATGCATATAGCTATGCCAATAGTCCTGCCCAACTATTTGTCAAATGCCAGGACACTGACTCAGAGGGCGAATACGGCCACGAGGAACGTGGTCATAGTCAGCAGCAGCAGCAGCAACCTGAACAGGAAATGGTTTCAGTGCCAACGTCTTTCCTGCAAGATCTACATAAGATGCTACAGGACTATAAATCTAAGGCCAGTAGACCTCTGCCAAATACGTCAACGCCTGCTACGCCTTCAAGGACTCCGGCTTCATTGGTGCCACCTACTTTAACGGCTCCAACTTCTCCACAGCCTCAAGCGTCCTTCCAACAGGATTCCTCTGGATTGCCAGGGACTCATGATGTTGATGAATCCTCAGATGAGGACCAGCAGTCGGATCATTACTCTAATCCCGATCCCCGGGGCTCTGGGTCGAGACGACGCGACGACTCGACGGCGAAGGAGAAGCCGACGTCGAAGCCGCCGTCGACGTCATCGTCTTCGTCGACGTCGAGGTCTTCATACCGACGCCGAAGACGCAGGGAAGTGAATCGGCGCTCGCCGTCGAAGCGGCACCGACGCTCGCCGTCGAGGCGACACCGTCGGTCGTCGTCGAGGCGACACCGCCGATCGTCGTCGAGGCGACACCGCCGATCGACGTCGAGGGGCTCCTCGACGTCGGGAACATCAAGACGACGACGGCGATCGACGCCGAGGGCGGACCGCCCGACGTCGAGAGGACGGCGTGAGAGGTCGCGCAAGAGGGGATCGACGTCGAGGAGTCGACGTTCGATGCCGAGGATGAGAGGGTCGACGTCGAGGGGACGACGTTCGACGCCGGAGTCCAGGAAGCGCCGTTCGACGCCGGAAAAGCGTCGTTCTGCGTCCAGCAGACAGCGGTCAGCGTCGAGGAGTAGGTCCCCCTCTCCCAAACGACGCAGAGGGGGCTCTAGCCCCAGGAGTCACGCCACTTCCAGTGGACGCAAGAGGAAGAGGTCGCCTGCGGATGGGGACGGATCTCCGCACCCGTCCCCTAAAGGTTCACCGGGCTCGGTGTACTCGGAAGTGTACACTCCATCTCGACCCGGGACTCCTCCTCCTCCACCCGTACCGAAGGAGGACCCTCCGCCCGTGCCACCACTTCCTACGGAGGATCCTGCTCCGCCTCCGATCCCACCGCATGGGCCCGCCCCACGGCCGGTGGTGCCTCCGCCGAGGTCCGCTTCGCTGCCGTCACTGCCTGTTCCTCCCAAGGGGACCCCGAAACCGAAGCCCCGGGAGGATCCAAAGAGTCCCCGTGAGAAGCCACGGCAGACCCCTCCTCGCAAACCGAAGGAGCGCCCTAGAGCTGGCAGGTCTCGTTCTCGCTCTAGGCGCAGATCTTCCACGAGGTCGAGACACCGCCATAGGAGGCGCGAATCTCGCTCCCGCACGAGATCGTCTGGGACCAGGGACTATTCACCTACGCTGTCGGGGTCGCCGGACACCAGGGTGTCCCCGATAGATGACCTGGTCGCCTTTCAAGACGTCCTGTTGAGGGGCGCGGCGAAGCTAGGCATTACACTGACAGTGCCTACTCCGAAGACGTCCGTCATTTTTGAGACTCTACATCAGCGGCACATGTCTCGTCCCCTCCTGCCCTTGGTGCCGGGCTTGGAAGAACCGGCGATGGCGCTGTTTCTCACCCCGGCTGTGACGAGAGCTGCCCCGTCCAGACTACTGAAGAAATACCGGGCTCCCGACTCGGATCCGGCCTTCTTGAGAGCGGAGCCTCCGCCTGACTCCGTCATCGTCACGGCGGCCCGCAAGCAGCACTCCACCACCCCGACCTCCACGGTTCCCCCGGACAAGGAGTCTAGGTGGATGGACTCGGCGGGGCGTAAAATCTGTGGGACTTCCGCGACATCCATGAAAGCGGCGAGTGCCACGGCTCTGTTGGGGCGTTACGACCGCGCCCTCTGGGACTCCCTCGAGCACTTTGCGGAGCATCTACCTCGGGAGCAGCGTGAAGACTTCATGGAGGTCCTGAGTGAGGGGATGCTGGTGGCCAACCAGATAATCAGCGCGGCTGCGGACTCTTCCCTGTTGGCTGCTCACAGGTTCTGCCACGGGATCAACCAACGGCGCCACGCCTGGCTCCGACTGACGTCCCTGAAACCGGACGCGCAGCAGAGGGTGGCCAATCTGCCGTTTTCCGGGGAGACCCTCTTCGGGAAGCACGCAGATGATGAAATGGCCCGCATGAAGGCGGAGGCCGAAACACTGACGGCGGTGGGCCTGGAAAAGCCCAAGGAAACCAAGAAGCAGTACCGCCCTTTCCAACGGCGGTTCGGAGGGCAAGGCCGAGGCCGGGGACAGGCTTCGGGGCACTCGCAACAGCAGCAGCCGTTCCGTAAGCCGTTCCAGAAGCGGCAGAAGGGCAGAGGAGGCCAGCAGTCGGCTTCGGCGCCCAAGGGCCAGGCGGGGCCTAGGCCCTAGGAACTTACTTCCCCCGGATCCGTTACCCACTCCGGTAGGGGGAAGCATCCAACTTTTTCTGGCAGAGTGGAGAAAAATTACTCAGGACAAGTGGGTGCTGAATATTGTTTGCAATGGATACAGTCTTCGGTTCACCAGCCCTCCTCCAGCGATTCCCCCGGTCGGCTCGCAGTTTCAGCTGCGCGAGCTTCAGGCGGAGGCGGATATCCTGTTGAGGAAAAGGGCGATAGAGGACGTACCTCTGTCTCAGAGAGGAAGAGGTCTGTACTCCCGGTTCTTTCTGGTTCGCAAGAAGGACAGGAACGAGTTCAGGCCCATTCTGGATTTGCGACAGGCAAACAAGTGGATTCGCAGAGAAAAGTTCCGCATGCTGTCGTTGCACCAGATCTACCCTCAGTTGCAGCAGGGAGACTGGCTTTGCGCTATAGACCTACAGGATGCTTACTTCCATGTGCCCATTGCACACAAACACAGGAAGTTCCTGCGGTTCCAAGTCGGCACCAATCACTATCAATACACAGTACTCCCGTTCGGACTGAAGTCTGCGCCAAGGACATTCTCGAAGTGCATGGCGGTGGTAGCGGCACACCTGAGGAAGAACAAGGTGTTCGTCTACCCGTACTTGGACGATTGGTTGATCAAGGCATCCTCCTTCTCGGAAGCGCGAGCACACTTCCAGAAGACGTGCGTTCTCTTGAACAAGCTGGGGTTGCACGTCAACATGGCCAAGTCTGTCCCGACTCCGGTCCAATGCATACAGTACTTGGGGGCCTCCATCAATACGCTGTCAGCAAGCGTGTCTCCTTCGGAAGAGCGACGATTATCACTCCTTCGGAAGGCTCAGGCTCTTATGACGACTCCATCTACAACAGTGAGGACGGTGTCTTCTCTACTGGGATCGATGGCCTCTTGTATCTTCCTGACGCCGCACGCACGGCTGCACATGAGACCGCTGCAGGAGGGCTTGGAGGATCAGTGGGATCAGAGGAAAGGATCTTGGGACGACAAGATTCGCCTGTCGCTGCATGCTCTTCAGTCCCTGAAGTGGTGGTGTTCGGCGGAGAATCTCCTCAGAGGGGTTCCCTTTCACAAGGACATTCCCACGCAGACTGTCGTGACGGATGCGTCTCTTCTGGGATGGGGAGCGCACTCCGGGACTCTACAGATTCAAGGCACGTGGTCACCGATGGAGGCCACGTATCACATCAATTTCCTGGAACTCAGGGCTGTTCACTTGGCGCTGAAGGCCTTTCTTCCGTCCTTCCAGACCAACTCTCTGCTTGTACAGACGGACAATACCACCACGATGTATTACCTCAACAAGCAGGGGGGCTCGAGATCGCGCACCCTGTCGCAGGAGGCGCAAGCGATCTGGCACTGGCTCCTAGCCAGAGGACTGACGATAACGGCCACCCATCTACCAGGTGTGCAGAATGTTCAGGCAGACGCACTGAGCAGACTGCTTCAGGAAAACCACGAATGGGTCATAAACGACGAAGTACTAGGAGAAGTCTTCGCAAGGTGGGGAACTCCAGACGTAGATTTGTTCGCCACCGCCGAAAACAGCAAGTGCAGAGACTTCGCCTCCAGGTACTTCCAGCAAGGGACGCTGGGGAATGCGTTATGGATCGACTGGACGAACAGCTTTCTGTACGCCTTTCCTCCCATTCCCCTGATTCCGGCGGTGCTCATCAAGCTAGCCCGGTCCAGGGCTCGGATGATCCTCATCGCCCCGGAGTGGCCCAGGCAGTGGTGGTTCACGGACCTACTTCACCGGTCTCTCCTTCCTCACATCCGGTTGCCGTGCAGGCCGGACCTTCTCACGAAGTTCGGGGGACGGATGTTACACCCCAACCTCTCGTCTTTGAGTTTGGCGGCATGGCTCCTGAGATAGTGCAATATGGCCATCTGAATCTGCCCGACGATTGCATGGACATACTGAAGGAGTCCAAGAGACCTTCCACTCGGACTTCATACGCTTACAAGTGGAAGAGGTTTTGTATCTGGTGCCAGTCTAAGAACCATGATCCTACGACCTGTAAGGAAGATGTCATCCTTCCTTACCTTTTACATTTGGCGCAGTCTGGCCTTAATGTGCATTCCATTAAGGTTCATCTGGCTGCATTGACTGCCTACAGGAAATGCCCTTCACAGACTTCCTTTTTCCAGATCCCCGTGATCAAAGATTTTCTGGAAGGATTGAAGAAAGTATTCCCTCCTGTCAGGCTTCCCTCGCCTTCATGGGAATTGAATGTGGTGCTGTCCAGATTGATGAAGGAACCTTTTGAACCTATTCATAAGGCTTCGTTGCAGCACCTGTCCTGGAAGGCGGCGTTCCTCGTGGCCATTACATCGGCCCGCAGGGTGAGTGAAATTCAGGCGTTGTGTTGTAATGAACCTTATACTGTATTTCATGCTGCTAAGGTTGTTATGCGTACTCACCCTAAATTTCTTCCCAAGGTTATTTCTGACTTTCATGTCAACCAGACTATAACTTTACCTACGTTCTTTCAGAACCCTTCATCCCCAGCGGAGAGGTCTCTCCATTCTCTGGATGTTAGGAGGGTGTTGAAATTTTATCTGGATAAAACCAAAGATATCCGTAGGTCTGACCAGTTGTTTATCAATTATGGATCGGTCAGGACGGGTCTTTCGACCTCTAAGCAGTCCATCTCTAGGTGGATTGTGTCCTGCATACAATTGTGTTATCAGAAAGCTAATAAGACCTTAGGAGGTAAGCCTAAGGCTCATTCCACCAGGGGCAAAGCTGCCACTACGGCTCTGCTCCGTAACGTGCCGATTGCTGAAATCTGCAAGGCAGCCACTTGGAAGTCGGTTCATACCTTTGCGAAACATTACTGCCTGGACACTGACGCCAGGGCAGACGCTCAGGTTGGACAGGCTTCGCTGCGGAATTTGTTCGCACAATAGTGGCATTATGTACTTATTCTCCACCACCGCTTAGTTGTGGGGATGGGCTTGCCATTCTATTCACTAGATTATGACTATACACAGAGATCCCCTACTACAGAAGGAGTAGTTTCTGTCCTGCAACTCCAGTTCTGTAGTAGGGGTATCTCTGTTATAGTCATAAGCGCCCTCCCTCCTCCCTGGTGGAGAATTCTTCATGTGAACAATGCGGCAGGTCTGGCGTTTTGTACGCCTTCAAAAAGAACTGAAAGTAAGTTGGACCTGCTATGCATTCTGGGATACTGGGAGAAGTCTGGAAAGTTCTCTTAAAGGCACAGTATCCTATTTAAGCCACATAATGGCAGCCTATGGGGCTTGTCTGTCCCTACCTTCCTCTCTATCATTCCTGAGTCTGGGACTGGGGGAGGCAGGTTTCTCTATGGTAGAAACTGGCAGGCTGGGCTGTGTGTGGTGATTTTTGGTGGAATTTCTAGTTGAAGTACTGGACAGTGTAGCCTGTGGATATAGGCTGCATTATTTGTCTTTAAATTCTCTCTTAAGTGTCTTTGCAGTTTCTGCATGATTTTGACAACTTAAGAGATTATTTTTGATTGCCGGGGTCCACGCACATGGGCGGGACTATTCCCTAGATTATGACTATAACAGAGATACCCCTACTACAGAACTGGAGTTACAGGACAGAAACTACTCCTTTCAAGGGAACCAGAGGCAGGGGTGGTACTTACAGAGGATCCTTCCAACAACAACGCTATTCCAACACAGGATCCGGTTCCCAGCAACACCGTCAGCCTTACCAGCAGCGGCAGGGCCAGTCTTCCAACTACTCCAGGCCTTACGGTAAAGGAAAGCAGGGGGCACGAGGACGAGATTCGTCCAAGCGCCAATAGCGGCCTCCTGGCTCTTCCTACTGGACCCTCCTTCAGGAAGTCATCAGTTGGAGGCAGGGTCAACAAATACCTTCACAACTGGTCCAAGATAACATCGGACCGTTGGGTGCTCAACATCATTCGGAAAGGGCATACCTTAGAGTTCACACAAGTTCCGCCACCCAAGCCCCCGGCAGCCACTCCTTCAAAACACCAGCGTCTCCTTCGGCTCGAAGTTCAACAGATGCTCCGAAAAGGGGCGATAGAGCCAGTTCCATCGAACCAAAGAGGTCAAGGATTTTATTCCAGGTTCTTCCTGGTGAAGAAGACGCTCGACAAGTGGCGCCCCATTTTAGACCTCAGTGGGCTAAACACCTATCTCATTTCTCTGTCCTTCCGGATGGTGTCCCTCCAGGACATCTTGAAGCTGATCAGCCCGGGGGATTACATGGCCACACTCGATCTCGAGGATGCCTATTTCCACGTTCCGATTCACCCAGCGCACAGAAGGTTTCTGCGATTCACAGTAGCCAAGAGCCATTACCAATTCAGGGTTTTACCCTATGGACTCCGCTCAGCCCCAAGAATATTCACAAAGGTGCTGGCGCCAGTAGCAGCTTTCCTGCGAAAACACAAGTTTCAGGTCTTCCCCTATCTGGACAACTGGTTACTGAAAGCTCCGTCCAGAAAAACAGCGCTACAGGCGGTTCAAGCATGTACCAATTTATTTCAGAACCTGGGTCTCACTCTAAACAACGAGAAATCTTTGCCAGATCCCGTCCAGAAGAGCTCGGTTTCTGGGAGCCATCTTGGATTCGAAGCTTTCACGAGCCTTTCCTTCTCCGGAAATGAGGCAGAAATTACAAACCATGGCCCAAGACTTGCAAACAAGAAAGTCTCTTTCAGTACGCCGCTACAAGTCTCTGCTGGGAGTAATATCATTGTGTATTCCACTAATCCCCCATTGCAGACTGAGGATGCGTCCCTTGCAGGAACAACTGGACAATCAATGGAAGCAAGTCCACGGTTCTTTCGACGACAGAGTGGCTATCACTCCGGAGATGAAGGACGCGGCCTTATGGTGGACAGATCAAAACAACTTGTCCCAAGGCCTATCCTTCGCAAGCAACCCGTCTCCACAAGTGATAACGACGGACGCGTCATTGGAGGGTTGGGGAGCAGTGCTGCAGGATCTACATGTCAGTGGTCATTGGTCACCCCAGGAAAAACGCCTCCACATCAACCTGTTGGAACTCAGGGCGATACGACTGGCTCTGCAAGAGTTTCTTCCTCGCCTGGAAGGTTCACAAGTGCTTATCAGGACGGACAACACCACGGCCATGCACTATGTGAACAAGGAAGGAGGGACCAGATCGCGCCCATTGTCACGAGAAGCCCAGCAGGTCTGGGAATGGGCGATCCAACACAAGATGTCTCTGATGGCAGAACACTTGCCTGGCGTCCTAAACGAAAACGCCGACAGACTGAGCAGGTCATCCTCGGTCAGCCACGAATGGGAGTTGAATCAGGAAGTCTTGGAACAAGTCTTCAGCCGGTGGGGAAGGCCGGACATCAACCTTTTTGCCACTCCGACCAACAAGAAATGCCGGTCTTACGCAAGCAGGCTTCCTCATCAAGATTCACTGGGAAATGCCCTTTCGATAGCCTGGTCGAAGACATTTGTCTACGCTTTTCCTCCCATTCCTCTGATACCACGACTAATCAAGAAACTCAAGGTGGAACCGTGCAGGATGATCCTGATAGCCCTGGCTTGGCCGAGGCAGTTCTGGTTCACGGAGCTCCATCTGTTGTCGATGGCTCCCCCCTTGCCTCTAACGATTCTGACGGATCTTCTCACGATGTCCGAAGGACAGATTTTGCATCCAGACCCTCAGTCGTTACACCTGACTGCATGGCTCCTGAACAGCGAGAATTTATGAACCTGCCATTGTCAAGGGAGGTTAGGGAAGTTCTGTCCCAAGCAAGGGCTCCTTCAACTAACAAAACTTACCGCCTTAAGTGGAAAAGATTTTGTTGTTGGTGTCCAAAGCAAAACATTGATCCATTCAATTCCAAGCCTCATCAGATCCTACCTTACCTGCTGTCTTTGGCCAAATCTGGTCTAGCCCATTCATCAATTAAGGTCCATTTGGCAGCTTTGTCACGATTCAGAAGGACAGACTCTGGGCCTTCATTATGGTCTTCCAGAAATATCAAGCAATTTCTTAAGGGCTTGTTCAGGGTCTATCCACCGGTGAGACCGCCTCCTCCAACATGGCATTTGAATCTGGTCCTTTCTCAAATTATGAAGGGTCCATTTGAACCAGTCCATTGTTCTGACATCAAATATCTTTCGTGGAAATTGGCTCTTCTCCTTGCTCTCACGTCGGCTCGGCGTGTAGGAGAATTACAGGCTTTGACCATCCAAGAACCTTTCCTTCAATTCAAGAGGAACACTGTCATCATGAGGACTAACCCTAGGTTCATGCCAAAGGTTCCCTCGGATTTCCACTTGAATGAACCGGTCATTCTGAAAACATTCTTCCCTCAGCCTTCCACGCCAGCGGAAAAAGCGTTGCATTCGTTGGATGTGCAGCGATGCTTAAAATTTTATTTGCAACGTACTAAAGATTTTCGAAAATCTTCTCAACTGTTTGTGGCCTTCGGGGGACCAAGTAAAGGCCTTCCACTATCCAAACAGGGTGTTTCAAGGTGGATCACAAGCGCTATATTACATTGTCACAAGGCTGCTGGTAAACCTCTGACTAGAAAGATACGAGCGCATTCCACAAGATCTGTGGCTTCTTCAACAGCCCTATTCGCGGGGGTGAAAATTAAGGATATCTGCAGAGCTGCTACCTGGAGCAGCGTCCACACCTTTACCAAGCATTACTGCTTGGAATCTCTGCAACAGGATGATGCAGCAGTAGGACAGGCTGTCCTGAGGAACCTCTTCCACTAATGGTGAGCTTTCCTTTCTTCCCACCTTCCATTTTTTCACATTTTGTATCTAATGTCATGTTGTCTACTGCTATTATTTACTATGCAAAATGTGATTATCTTGCCAACTGCTTACTACTCTGATACAAAGCATGGGAATCTATGAAAGTTCCAATACTGGGGTAAGAAAACAAGTTACTTACCTGTAACTTTAGATCCCCAGTATTGGTAACTTTCATAGATTCCCATGCGCCCACCCACCTCCCCGGGGAAAGCTCAGCCTACAACAGATATGGTGTCTAAGTACACAACGGCTACGAAAATCTGAGGCTCTGAGGTTCCTTCAGGAAGGTTCTAAGTGGTGAGGCACTTCTGATTGGCTGAGGCCAAAGTTTGGTCTCTTTTACACAAAGAGGGTGATATGCTACAAAAGGAAATGAGGCCTAGGCCTTTTTCCATTGTCTTTTGTACCTACAGCTATGGTATTTTTGTTACCGAGACTCCCATTCCGACGACGGGGAATGATACAAAGCATGGGAATCTATGAAAGTTACCAATACTGGGGAACTAAAGTTACAGGTAAGTAACTTGTTTTCATGTTAAGGGCCGGCCTGGGACCTCAGCTGGAGGCGGGAGCGGACGTATTTGTGCACTGGTGCAGTGGTCTTGCTACCTCAAGGAACATCTTTTCCACGAAGTCCCATGGCCAAACAGTGTCCTTCCCTATGATGCCTCTTGTGGTCATCTGGTCTACCTCAGATTGGATGTTGCTAGTGTAAGAAGTTGGCCTGATACAAAGTGCTCACTAGAATAGTGAACATTATATATCAGTCCAAACAACCCTTATGGTGATTGGTTGTAAGTCAACCTTAAGACCAGCTATCCTAGTAGCGTGGATACGAGCAGTCTTCGGGCTAAACTCTAGAGGGCGTGTTAAGCCAGCTGTTATACCATCACATATACCCCTTGAACACCAAGTGAAAGGACACCACACAAGCGTTATGAAAATAAACAGTGCATTTATTTAGATCACAACAGCCCTATACTCTTTATGAGGACAGGGTACTAAGCACACAACAAAACTCTTACGAAAATACTTTAAGTTGCACAATTTACACAAATGCCGAGGGGCACGAAAAACTATATACTCTAAAAGTGGAATGCAAAATTACTAGCAGGTAAGTACTGGACTAATAGGCTTTGGAATCGCTAGGACTACGTTACTGAACCTTCAGATTACTAGTAGGAGGCCTAGGGGACTCGGGTGCAGAGTGTGCACTCTCACGCGGGATGCGGGACAAAGTCTATGGGAGCTAGTAAAGACAAAGTTAGTGTTCTCGGGCAAACCCGATAAGATAGATCGAAAACGACAGTGGATCCTGACCCTTGGATAGTGAGGCTATGCTGGGGCACCGAAATGCCGAAGTTACCTAGCCCAGGGGCTGCAGCTGCATAGGTCTGAAAAGACGTCGGGAATCCTCATTGACGAACCAGGAGCCTGAAGAAAGAAGTTGCTGGCAGGCGACCATTGAAGATTGTTCGAGTGATCCAAGCCTGGATCGAAGATGGATGACACCTGAAAGCAGAGGGGACCAAGTTTGTGACCACTAGCCAGTAGTCAGATGGCACCAGGAGGGCACCGGATGGTAGTCACCTCGACCAGGTGAGTGGGCGACGCTGGGCTCTGCAGTCTCACGGACCAGGAGGCGTTGTCGGCGTCCAGGATGGAGGTGCGAGCTGTCCCACGATGGATGATGCTGTCGACGTCGCTGGACCCAGGATTGGGGCAACAAGTCTTGGCAAATTCAAGCCCAAGCGGTGGACCTAAAATGGCGTCTGGTGTGGACCAGGAGGGTCCGGGGTGCTCCTCTTTTGGAAGGGAGCAAGGGCCAGTCTGGAGCAACCAGACCAGCAGTGGTGATGTCGTCGGGCGTCGTTAGAAAGGCCACAAGCCAGCGGGCTAGTAGCCAAACAACGCGGTGAGCAGCAAAAAGCAGAAGGGCCCCACGCAGATCGTGGAGATGCTGGGAGGCTGGACTTCGGTGCTGGAGCTGCTCAGGGTCGGGGCTTCTCGGACCCCAAAGCACTCACCGGAGGATCCCTCGGCGGTCGTGCTGGATAGAAGTCGTGCAGTTCTGATGATGGCCGGTCCCTCAAGGTCTCGTCACACCTACGGTTCTCAGCTTAGCTGTAGAGGTAGGTATAGGTCAGAGGTGCCAGGGAAGCCGGGTCTCGTCGTGCTGGTCGGTCGGATTCCTGAGGAAGGACGTGCAGCAAACCGCAGAGTTCTTAGATGGTGCCTGCGGATGCAGGGTGACTACTCCTTAGCCACAATGGAGAAATCTTGAGAAGAAGTCGAGAGTTCCTTTCGTAGAAAGTAGTTTCTTGATTCAAAGATGATCTAATTTGGAAGGGTCCCCGCTCCTGCCTTTATCCTAAAGAAAGGGGTGGGTACGCGACTAGGTCCTGCCCTAGGGGTGGGACCAGGAAGGGGGTGGTTACACCCCTCTCCCATGCCGGACTTTCCCCAGGCCAGGCGCTGGTGTGCCCCTGGAACTGGTTCTAGCCGGCAGATGCGTAGTGAGCACCGGAGTGCCACTCTGCAGTCACCTTCCTGTAAAGCCCTGCCTACCCAGGATACACAAAACCCTGTCTGGGATGGTGCTAGCACCGCCCCTGACAGGAAACCCTTTGTCCAAGCTCTCCTCGCTGGAAGGACTCCCAGCAGCAGGAGGTCAGACTCGTGTCTGTGGTGGCAGCATCCATTTTGTGGAGCTGAGGCTTCAGTTAACTTTAACCGGGGTTCACAGTTACGTACATGTCGTGTCCCTCTAGAAGGGTGGAATGCTAACCCCGTCGCCAGAATTGGCAAGGGGTTAGTATTCCAATTCGTATGATACCTTACTCGACATGTTTTGATAAAGCGATACCAGAGATAGCATTTAACCGGGAGGATTATAATGCACTTAAGAGTATATGGTATGCGTTATCATGGAACAGCTATTAGGACTTGGTTACGCAAGCTGCAAACGGGCTCAGCTCATGCCAGAGCACCATTTCACACGATTCCAAGCACTCTGCCTTCAGGATTGTCAAGGCCTGCCATAGGAGTGACTGATAGGAATCTGTGTGTCCATTTTTAGGGTTAGATATAGGTATACTATATCTACAGCAAAGGGTGATTACACCACCTTGCCCCAGCTGTCTTGCAGCCAGTTGTGTCAGATTTAGATGGCCATCCAGGGTTGGCATAATACATGCTTCAGCCCCTGGTAGGCCCTGGGTACACCTATGCCCTGAGTTACAGGGTCTGATAAGGTGGCCCAGTCCCAATTGGATAATGCACCTAAGGTACACATGTCAATTTAGTGAGAGAACAGCTAGGCTGTGGGTATGATTAGCAGGCCCACAGCCAGAGAAAGTCGTAAACCAGTGAAACAAAAGCAAAAAATCTGGGTGATCATAGGATTGCAGACCCTACTCTCCTACAGCTAGGCTCAGTGAAGAGATATAGTGCAGTAGGGTTGGTATCATACCAGGTGAAGTTCAATAGTGCCTCCCAGGGTTCTGCTCTAAGGTTTTGTATTTTTCGCCTTATAAGATAAGATAAAGATAAAATATGTTCATAAAGCGCTTGATTGCCATGGCGTCTTGCCACAGGGGAGTGTGAGAAGGGGCTCTATTAGTCCTACAACTTATTTGGGAGGGAACAGCCATGTTTTAAGCAGTTTCCTAAAAAGCTGTACATAGGTGCAGCTGGACGAGGCATTATGTTCTCTCTGGGTCTGTCTCCTGAAATAGGTAAAGCATTTCTGCCCCTACAGCATGCTGTATCAATGAACATGCATAACATGACCTGTTCATAGTTTGTGTGCCTATGGCAGTCATGTTTTGATACCAGGTGTTGTGTAGGAGTGCGCATGTGGTGCGTGATTAATACTAGCATTTGCTTCGGTCTAAGAGTATGTAAGGTTAGAGTGGTCTTTGCACATGCGTTGCAAGAATATAGAAGCAGAATTTACAAGATTAGCCTTACATCTAGTTCCTGAGGGGCTCAAGAGCAACCTGGATAAATTGGGCGTGTACAGAAATACAAATATACATAACTTTAAAAGCGTTTGTCAGCTGTAGAGTGGTCTTCCGGTGAGGTGTTCGTCTTCTGGTTGCAAAGAGGTGTCTTGTCTTGGTGCAGTGTAAAACAATGTCTATCAAGGGATTGGTGCAAAAAAGTCAATGTGATCGATTGTCCTTGTGAAAGAAAGTCTTTGAAAGCTTTGGTCCAATGAATGGCGGACTGCATCAGTGTTGGTGCACTTTCAGCTCGTTCACAGACTTTGAGGATAAGAGCTGCCGTTTGTATGTTAATTTGGCAAAAGCACATAGGGGGTTGTCTGGAAAATACTTGCCTTTATACTCTAACAATGTGCTTAATGGTTTAGCCATGAGCAAAAATGTTTCCTCATGGTGTACAGAAAAGAAAGTGGTAAGGTTTTTGGGAGGATAGTGAGTTTTAAGCTGTGTTAAGAGGTGCTAGAATTTTAGTGGAGAAGTAAGTGTTAAACTGTTTTAATGCTCTAAATGTTTTGGGTCCCCCCTCTCCTAGCTACGGTGGGGACTGTACTTCTTTCTCGTGGCCTGCTGGAGGAACCTCAATGGTTTGGTGGTTAGTCGGGGAGGAGTGCTGTAGCTCATTGCTTGGGCCGTCTGTCGGAGAGTTGGACCCAAGGTTTTGTTCTCTTTGTTCCACCTTGACAGCAGTTGGTCTTGAAGATATTACACAATAGGATCCTTCTAACTTGGCCTGCTTCCATTTCCGTACGAAGTTGCAGATGTAAACTTCTTGACCTGGCTGAGGGGTTTGGTAGGGTAGATTGGTGTCTGCCCACCGAGTACCTCTGTGGTGGGCCTGCGTGGTCAAGAACTTAGCAGTCTTTGTTAGCTTGGAGAGGTAAGCACGCAGCTCATCCCCCGTACCAGGGAGCTTGCATCTGCACTTGATTTTGTCTGGGTCATTGGGCTGGGTTTCCCCATTTGTCTTCCTGTCACAATTTGGTGAGGTGATGATCACTGCTTGGTGTGTTCTTAATGCAAAGAGGGCTAAGGGGAGGCAGTAAAGCCTCTTTTTATTAAGACTGGCACAGATCTAATAATATATTTTTTTGAGAAGGCCGTTAAATCTCTCAAAGATGCAGTTGCTTTGAGAGTGATACATTGAGACCAATTTATGAGTGATACCTTGGAGATCAGTTAACTGGGGGTGTGTGTTTGTATTGTCAACGCTCCGTCCATCATCCCCTTTGGTTTTTCTTTGATACCTTGGAGTGACAGATGTTTTCAAGCATTGAGTTGACAAAGTGCCTGCCATTATCTGATCTGATGACTTCAGGCACTCCCCACCTCAGTATTACCTCCCTGCCGAGGAATGTGACCATTGCCTTGGTGTTGCAGTGTACGCACGGGCCGTTTCGATCCATCTGGAGTAAGGGTAGACTACAACTATCAGGTATTGATAGTTCACACATCGTTCAATCATATCAATGACATCAATATGTGGGGCTTTGAATGGTCCTGTAGGTCGAGGTAGAGCCAATAAGATGCCCTACTGAGTGAGTTTGGGAGAATACAGTTGACTAAGTGCATTTGGCTACATGGTTATTTATCGCTACAGTGTTGGGGATTAACCAGTTACTATGAAGCTCCGCTACCATATTATCTTTGTCCGTGTTCGTAGGCAGGTGCAGTTGAGGTAAGACTATTTCGACTAAGCAACAGGGCATCAACTGTTTTCCGGAGAGTGTGTGTCGTCTCTGTGCAGGCCCTGTACAGCCACTGTTCCCTTTCTTCCGTAGAGACCGTCTCCTGCAGTTCCCTTAGATACAAACTAGCTGTCTACGTGTAAATTTTGTTGTGTGATAGTCTGATCTCATTCTGCTGCAAGGGCAGCATGTGAGTCTTACTAACCTTCCCATACACTGCTCTATACGCCATCTGGTCTACTAACGCATTTCCCCGGGACACAAAGTCTTTGCCCCCAGTATGGGAAGTATACTTCACCGGGGCTGTGCGCTTGGGTAAAGTTAGCACGTCTGCTAGCAGCTCCAAGAGATCTTGGCGTGCAACCGGGGTGCCGTCTGTTTTTAGGGACCCTTATTTTCTCCACCTCCCTATGCTTGTGTGCACCGTGGTGGTGACGTACGCAGAGTCAGAGAAGATGGTCACTGTTTTCCCTGAGCTCTGGATGAGAGCTTCAATCAACACAGTTAGCTCTGCAGTCTGCGCCGAAATGTGGGGGGAGGAGAGTCAGCTCACTTTCAGAGATAGTATCTTCCTCAGCTTGACTGATTCCCTTGGGGGTGTGAGTTGCACAGTCTGGGTTCTCCTCACCCTCTCAGACCTCATGCGCTAGAAAAGTATCAGGATTTACCAGATGGCACAGGACTATTTTTAAGGATGGTCTAGAGAAAATAAGAACAACACAATGAGGGAGGTACCCAAAGACCAGTGAGGGACTGGGTAAACAAATATGCAAAAAACACAAAGAGTCCCTAGTTGGTGGGGGTATATACCCTACAGCGTAGACTAACCCAACCAGAAGGCTCAAAGGGTAGCTACGATGTCAAGGACAAGATAGTCTTTAGCATAACATACACATAATTTACAAATACAGGCTAACAGTCAGTATAGGAACCCTGTCTACAAATCACCACATTAATTAGGAAACTATAATCTTTACCAGTGTAAAAAACAATTTATTAAAAACAATACAGTTTAAGTTTGCATTCATAAAACAATTATACATTCAAACATATAATAAAAAACCAAAGAGTCGACGCGGCGTTTCGGTGTCTTGTGTCGATGGTAACACCTTCTTCAGGACGGGGTTTTTTAGTTAAAAAAATCTCTAAAAGGTAAGATTAAAAAAAAATAATCAACAGGGGCCTATTATATACTGATGTTAGCATTGTTATGACATTATTACAAATATGGACTGTGCACCAAAATTTTAAAAAAACATTCATGATCTCTATATTCACATTTGTATGTACAGGGAAACAATCACTGTTCTCTTTTACTTTTTTATCCATGTGAACACCAAATAAGGTTACATCATGTCTAGGGTTGCTATTTGTTACACCAGCATTGAAAAGTTTGATACAAATAACCACATTTGACCCTGGTGACCTGAGATATTATCTAAGTCATGGTTTTATCCTTCTGTAAATTCACTGTTAGCTTGCATTACACATACCCTTTTATCACAACAAGATTAACTTTATACTATCTTATAGTTATACTTATGTTCCCATGCAGTTTCTCTTTTATCACTTAACAATTATGGACCTACCTCAGAGATTGAGGGATTTAGGGCATATGAGGTCTCATGAGGGTACAGTTTTTTTCAGTCATTAGTCTGACTCTCATGGACTTATCTTCCTTCGATGTAGTTTAAAAACAATTTTGTTCCAGGTGGAACAAAATTGTTTTTAAACTACATCGAAGGAAGATAAGTCCATGAGAGTCAGACTAATGACTGAAAAAAACTGTACCCTCATGAGACCTCATATGCCCTAAATCCCTCAATCTCTGAGGTAGGTCCATAATTGTTAAGTGATAAAAGAGAAACTGCATGGGAACATACGTATAACTATAAGATAGTATAAAGTTAATCTTGTTGTGATAAAAGGGTATGTGTAATGCAAGCTAACAGTGAATTTACAGAAGGATAAAACCATGACTTAGATAATATCTCAGGTCACCAGGGTCAAATGTGGTTATTTGTATCAAACTTTTCAATGCTGGTGTAACAAATAGCAACCCTAGACATGATGTAACCTTACTTGGTGTTCACATGGATAAAAAAGTAAAAGAGAACAGTGATTGTTTCCCTGTACATACAAATGTGAATATAGAGATCATGAATGTTTTTTTAAAATTTTGGTGCACAGTCCATATTTGTAATAATGTCATAACAATGCTAACATCAGTATATAATAGGCCCCTGTTGATTATGTTTTTTTAATCTTACCTTTTAGAGATTTTTTTAACAAAAAAACCCCGTCCTGAAGAAGGTGTTACCATCGACACAAGACACCGAAACGCCGCGTCGACTCTTTGGTTTTTTAATATATGTTTGAATGTATAATTGTTTTATGAATGCAAACTTAAACTGTATTGTTTTTAATAAATTGTTTTTTACACTGGTAAAGATTATAGTTTCCTAATTAATGTGGTGATTTGTAGACAGGGTTCCTATACTGACTGTTAGCCTGTATTTGTAAATTATGTGTATGTTATGCTAAAGACTATCTTGTCCTTGACATCGTAGCTACCCTATGAGCCTTCTGGTTGGGTTAGTCTACGCTGTAGGGTATATACCCCCACCAACTAGGGACTCTTTGTGTTTTTTGCTAGAGAAAATAAGTTCATCCCCCAACACCTGTTGCATTATTAGCGTGCTTTTCCCTTTTTGAATGGCAGCAAACACCTGGTGCTCTGAATGCAGTGTTAGGGGTGACCCTATCACAATGGAGGCGCTTTTGTCAATCGTAAAGTCTGCAGTAGCCAAGGCTTGTTCGCATGAAAAATGGTCTGGCATCACTGAATCCAAGAGCCCGCTGTAATACGCATTCTGTTTGTGCCCCAAGAGGTACTTTTGGGTTAGAACGTCTGTCATGACTCCCCCACCACTGTGGGTGATTTGGACGAACTCTTTCTTAATCGGGCTTACCTAACATGGGGGAGTGCAATATTTCCGTTTTTAGTTTGTCAAAGGTTTCCTGCATCTCTGATTTTTGCAGATCAGCTCCTCACTGCCTGTCTTGGCCTTCTTCATTGCTCTAAGCAAGGGGGCAATGAGTGGGCTATAATCGAAGACCCATTGACGAACATAGTTGCACAGACCCAAAAATGTTTGCATACCTTTTTCTGTTGCGGGCGTGGCAGGGCCCACATGGAATCTACCCTCTCTGGCGTGACCTACCGGCCAGTTGCTGAGATGAGCTGACGTAGGTAGCTAACCTCTGGTCGCACATATTGCACTTTCCCTTTCTCTACACATAATGAGCGGGATGCACACCACTATATTTTTTTCGCAATATTATTCCTATATTTTTAACCGTACACTTTCTTTTCGTTGCGTGCTCACTGTTTGACATGCCAAGCCCACGTAGCACGTAATGAACTTGAATACCAAAATTATGAGGCTTCTTTTTAGCCCCAATCCAGTGGCAACAGCCATTTTTTAAAAATTGCAGTTGCATCAGTATAATTAATCCATCGTTTTCTTCGTTTCATTTTTAATACTTGTTTCATTACACAGTGTTCCTTCCTCTCATTAACTTGTCGTTTTTTTCCCCACAACTCACCCTCATGCAAGGCAATGCAATTTTCCAAGTTTCTCATGATCTGGTTGATCATCCGAACCTTTTCTCCCCAAGAACACGTAAAAAGCAAGGTTCTATTCCAACAGTTTATTAAACCCAATGCATTTCGGACCCATTAGGTCCTTCGTCAGGGGAAAACTGTAAGTGACAATAAAACATGTTTTAACATTGCGTAAAATCTATGAGCTTAACTCATTCACTTAATTACATACATTTACCAATTATACAACATATCCCTCACGATCGATGCTGTTAATTCTCACTCATAATGCATACAGGCGCCCCCTCCCATCTAATTCCTCATCTTTTACGCTCCTATCTGTGCGCTGAGTTCTTACTTCTCAACCCACCATTCTTCAACCTCCCTCCTCATAATCACAACCTTTCCCCTACTCGCATTCCATTTTTAGTCGTCACCACCCTCTTCCCTCTCCTCGCCTACAAAAACCTTTTCAAAAACCTCTCCACTACGTACCCTGTCTACAAAATTCACTCCTTCCCCTTATTCTCACCTCACCCGACTTTCTCGACCTCTCGCGCTGTGCGCACCTGCTCAAATGGAAACATCCTCCCCTCTTGTGTCAACGGAAGCTAAACCTTCTTCGTTCCTCCCCTCTTTTATGTGAAACCTACCGCCCTACTTTGTTTTAACCCTCCCCTTTATCGCGCACCATGATTTCCACCTAATACGTCCTTACGTTTAATGGAAATCCTACATCTCCCATAATCTCCCAGACTATCATTCTGAGATGCCGCAGTCGATGTAATTGCAATTTTGAGCTAACCTCTTAAACTCGTATAATCAAATAAAAACAACTCTGAAGCAAATATCTGAGGTATACTGATCAAATGTCCAACATGTTGTATAGTGATGTATCGTCTTCAACTGACGCCTTTATCAATAAACAAACTAGATGAACCAGTTCTTTCCGCCTTGCATGAAAGTTCCAATGTTCTCTCGATATTCCTTGTATTTCAGTTATTTCGAGGGGTGCTAACCCTGTGGGGCTAAACATTGACAACTACACATAATGAGCGGGTTGCACACCACTATATTTTTTTCGCCATATTATTCCTATATTTTTAACCGTACACTTTCTTTTCGTTGCGTGCTCACTGTTTGACATGCCAAGCCCACGTAACACGTAATGAACTTGAATACCAAAATTATGAGGCTTCTTTTTAGCCCCAATCCAGTGGCGACAGCCATTTTTTAACAATTGCAGTTGCATCAGTATAATTAATCCATGGTTCTCTTCGTTTCATTTTTAATACTTGTTTCATTAAACAGTGTTCCTTCCTCTCATTAACTTGTCGTTTTTTTTCCCACAACTCGCCTCATGCAAGGCAATGCAATTTTCCAAGTTTCTCATGATCTGGTTGTTCATCCGAACCTTTTCTCCCCAAGAACACGTACAAAAGCAAGGTTCTATTCCAGCAGTTTATTAAACCCAATGCATTTCGGACCCATTAGGTCCTTCTTCAGGTGAAAACTGTAAGTGACAATAAAACATGTTTTAACATCGCGGAAAATCTATGAGCTTAACTCATTCACTTAATTACATACATTTACCAATTATACAACATATCCCTCACGATCGATGCTGTTAATTCTCACTCATAATGCATACAGGCGCCCCCTCCCATCTAATTCCTCATCTTTTACGCTCCTATCCGTGCGCTGAGTTCTTACTTCTCAACCCACCATTCTTCAACCTCCCTCCTCATAATCACAACCTTTCCCCTACTCGCATTCCATTTTTAGTCATCACCATGAAGAATGGTGGGTTGAGAAGTAAGAACTCAGCGTACGGATAGAAGCGTAAAAGATGAGGCAAGTACTGTTAGGAGGGCTTTAGTCTCTTGGCAGCATAAATCCTTGGATGGCGTGCAGACCAAGATGTCATCCACATACTGTATGCAAGTGCTGCTTTACTGAAAGTTGGCAAGATTCTTTTTCTAAAGATACTGGGGGATGCGCAGTACTCCTGTAGTAGTCTCCGTTATAGCAGTTGGACCCAGCGGAACGTGAGTGCTCCGACATATTGACTGTCAGGGTGCATTAGGATTCTGAAGAACGCATCCTTTATATGTATCATGGAGAACTGATGGGCGTCTCCTGATATGCTAGTCAGTATTACAGAGGGGTCTGGTGCTACTGGAAATTCTGGGACCACAATGCCATTAAGAGGGTGCAGAACCTAAACCAGGCACCAAATTCCTCCCTGGCAATTTTATTACCAGGAAGATTGGGGTATTGCATTGGGAGACCCCTACATGGAGAACACCTTGGTCTACTACTGCCTGAATTGTGGATGCTATACTCTCATCTGCTTCTTTGGAGAGCCGATACTGCTGCCTGTACGACAGGAGGGCCCCTTCTCTCAATGTTATTTTCAGTGGGTCCACGGTGTTGATGAGCCTTACATCGTAGGGCCTTCTGGCTCACAGTTGTCGTGTCACAGTGGCCAAGTCCTGCTCCTGCCACATAGTGAGCACTGCCAGGTACAGCGGGCCTCACTCCATACTTCTACCCTAAGAGGTATAGTGTCAGTGAAGATGATTTCTGAGGCCCCCGGGTAATTGTCAAATAGCTGAACAGCAGTTACTCCCTGTATGCTTCTGCCAGTCACTGTGAAGATGATGCATGCCCACATTGCGCCTGTCTGGTGCCTGGTCTGTTGGTAGTAATACTCCATACTTGGGCAATAGCTCGACGGCCTCCAAGTAGAGCAGGTCTTCCTGTGAGGATTCCACATCATTGTGACCTTCCCCGCAGAGTACAAACACACGCATCAACAGCATCTGAAAGAAACAGGTTAGTATTAGATTCCTTACCTTAGAATATCCCCAGGCGTCAGACTGGATCCGGAAAATTTTGCGTAGCAGTACCCCTGTGCGTAGGTAGGCGTAGTCTGCGGCTCCATGTCCGTTGTCGGCGTCGTTGGCGCCGGGATGACGTCAGACTACTAAGAAGCCGCCCTCGCGCGCTGATGTCAGTTCTTCTTTTTTCCGCGCCAGCAAATGCAGGTCCGGAGAAAGTGGTACCCTTTAGCACATTTTTTGACTAAGCTTTTTCGATCCTTTTTGGATCTGTTTCGAGTCGTACGACTCCATCGGCACTGTGCCGACTGCAACCGAATGATGTCGGTTACCGACCCCCATTGCCGGTGCCTACATTGCCTGGGGCCCAACCACGATGACAAGTCGTGCCCCAACTGTCGGGCCTTGACGTCGAAGGCTAGGCGGGAGCGGTCCCGTAAGCACCTCGAGCTCCGGCAGTCGGCCCGCGCCGTTTGAGGTCCCGGTCCAAAAGGAGGTCGAGGGACCGGTCACGTGGCCGGAGTCATCACAGCTCGGCGAGTCGACACCACCCGTTGGGCTCCAACTCCTCAGGTAAGAGGCACAAGAAGTCGAAGAGGCGATATCGCTCTTCTGAGCCAGACGCTTGCACGATGCAGCTGGGGGTTCGGGTGACACTGGAGCCGCAGACGTCACGGCCTGCTCCATACCCGCCTGTCCCTGGGCAGAACGTGACGCTGGAGGAGATCGAAGCCTTCCTCATGGCCATGAGGTCACTCTCTCCTCCGTCGGGTTCCATGGCGCCTTCGGGCCAAGTGGCCCCGACTGGGAGCCCAAGCGGGCCGGGTGCTTTGGCCCTGGCGCCATTGGGTGCTTCGGCCCCCGTGCCGTCGGCGACTTCGGTCCAGGTGCCACAAGGCCCCGCTGGATCCTGTTCTGGATCGCCACTAGTCGACCTTACAACCCCGCCGGCGTCGGCCCCTAGGGTGTCATCCCCGGCGTCGCCCCCGCACGGTGCCGTCCCTGGTCCACCCCTCGATCCGGATCCGGCGCCGGAGCGGCATCGCTCGACCCCGCATCCGACGCCGGCAGAAGAGCAATTCTTCGATGATCTGGGTCCATCCTTTATCCCTGAATTTCAGAACATGGACTACGAGGGAGACTGGGGGGTCTAAGGACCCCCTGGCACGTGAGTGCCAGTCATTTCAGGACTGGACACAGGAACTAGGGGAAGCCAGTGGCCTGGATACCTTCCCAGACACTGGTTTTGTCTCCGTGGCTACAGAGGAGGGAGCTGCTTATAGTGTGGTGCTGATGAAAGCCTTGGCTCTTGTGCTCCCCGTCGCAACGGTGAGGTCTAACATCCTCACAGAGGTCTTTAAACCGCAGGTAAGCTCCCCAGAGCCTCTACTGCCATTTAATGAGGCTCTCACGGACGTCCTGTTGGGCACTTGGTCCAGGCCCACTACAGGTCCCCCTGTAGATAAGAACGTCGCTAGGCACCACCGCCCTGCCCCGGACGACCCTAGTTTCTTGTCCACCCACCCCACCCCGAGAGCCTCTACTTCCCAATCCGCATTCCCGACTGCACCACCAGTTCGGGAATCCAAGAGGTATGAACAATTCGGCAAGAAGATGTTCTCCTCCCTCAGTTTGGGTTTGCGGTCGGTAAACAGCCCGTGCCTCTTGGGCCGTTACATCCACTCTCTGATGTCGCGGAAGTGCTGCCCGAGTGCCCGGAGGGAGCCCGGGCGAAACTCGCTCAAGCCCTCGCGGAGGGAAGAGACGCAGCGCTGTATTCCATTCGATGTGGACTGGATACCACAGACTCGCTGGGAAGAGCGATTTCCACATCTGTGGCGGTTAGTCGCCACGCATGGCTGAGGTCCGCCAACTTCTCGGCCAATGTCCCGAACACCCTTATGGACATGCCGTTCGATGGCAGCCACATCTTCGGTGGCAAGGCAGATAGTGCACTGGAACGCTTTAAGGACTCCAGGCTACGACCAAGTCCTTGGGCTTGTCAGCCCTGAACCAGCAATCTTCTGCCCAGCGCTCCTTTCGTGGCTACCGCAGGGCCACCCCCACATGTCCTGCCAGCAACGGGCAGCAGACTAACATTCAGCGCGGCGGCGGTCGTGGTTACAGTCGTAGCGGTAACAGGGGACAATGGCGCGGCCAGTCCACATCTACCCCGGCAGCATCCGCCTGAAAGCCTTCCTAGTCCGAGCTTTCAGGCCCATTTGACGCCAGTGGGGGGCAGGGTTCGCTATCACCTCCTCCACTGGTGCACCATCACATCGGACAGTTGAGTGCTGCAAATCGTCCGAAGGGGCTACTCCCTCCCCTTCAAGGCGACCCCTCCAGCCATGCCACCGCAGTACCACCCCGTGTCGGGGGATCACTTGCAACTTCTGCAAGAGAAAGTTTCGACCTTCTTGGCCAAGGGGGCCATCAAGCGCCTTCCTGGGCCAGAAGGAGGGTGTGGTTGTTAATCCCACTACTTTCTGGTTCCCAAGAAGGGCAAATGGGGCCTACGCCCTATCTTGGACCTACGGAACGTCAACGGCTTCCTCCGGAAAAAGAAGTTCAAGATGCTGACACTGGCTCAGGTCTTAGCTGCCCTGGACCCGGGAGATTGGATGGTAGCGTTGGACTTGCAGGACGCTTATTTTCACATTCCCGTCCTGCCGGCCCATCGGCGCTACCTGCGGTTCAGGGTAGGCCACGAGCACTTTCAGTTTACCGTGCTCCCCTTCGGCCTTACCAGCGCCCCACGGATATTCATGAAAGTGATGGCAATGGTTGCAGCTCATCTGCGCAGGTTAGGGGTTTCAGTCTTCCCCTTTCTGATGGATACATCTGCCAGTGGATTCCCCACCTTGTGAATATCCCCCTGCGTCAGCAACATTCGGAAATTATTTTGTAGCTCCGCGCCGACGTGGACGACGTCATAGAGGCACGGCATCGCACGCGGCTCCGCTGACGTCACTGACTCCATAATACGCCCACGTCAGCGTGATGATATCAGTTCCCTTTTTTACGCGTCATCGACGCGAACGGTTTTCGAGGGATCCTCTGTAGCGTTGATAGTAACTTTGTTACTATTGTGATTTTCTGTCTTTTCCAGTGTTTCTGACTCCTGTCGTGATGTCGACTAAGAAGATAGGTTTCAAGCCGTGTGGCGAATGCGGGAAGATGATGTCAATCACTGACCCGCACATGACTGCATATGGTGCCTGAGTTCGGATCACAACGTCCAAGGTTGTCATTCCTGTAGGAAGATGAATCCAAAGGCTCTTCGTGAAGGTGAGGCGAAGTTCCTGGTTGCCAAATCAAAAGGTAAAGAAGCCAAGAAGAGTTTGAGGTCACGATCTAGGCGGTCGAGGTCGGCTTCGAAGTCGTCATCGGGACATGCTTCCAGATCAACGAAGAAGAAACATAAGAAGAGGAAGCATGGGTCAAGGCACCATTCAGGACAGAAGTCGGATTTGAGAGAGAAGTTGCCTAGTAGACGGCATCGAAAGGATATGGTATCTCCTTCTCCGGCGAGGGATCCGGAAGGTGAGGCCTTTGCCTTGGAGTCGGCAGAGCATTCACCGGCTCAGGCGTCGAATCCCTCTCCGGCTCAGTCTCGGTCTCCAATTCAGGAGGAGGAAGAGGTTCCCGTTCCTCAGGGTTCGACGACTCCAGCTCACCTGCCCGAGGAACAAGAGGAGTCGACTCCGGTGAAGCCTCCTCGAGAGCAGCGGGTTGGTTCGTATCCTCCTTTTCCGGGTCCAGGACAAGACCCTTTGCAGTTCTTAAATGCCATGTATGGTGTTTATACGAGAGCCATGTACCCCTCTGGAGCACCGGCTGGTCCCATGGTTCCATTGGCATACAATTTGGGAGTTCCCCAAGCTTATGCTCCAGCGCCGTTTTGCTGTTTATGCCGGCGCCGGCACCGCCATGGCATCTCTCGGCGCCGCCGAAGTCATCAACGCCGTTTCCTGCGTCACCGGCTCCGGACCGACCTCGAGATCTTCAGCATGGTCTTCCGACTCGGAGTTCCACGCCGGCTCCGGAAGGAGAGGTCGAGGCGTGAAGCCCAGCGCCTTTTGGAGGAGCAGAGATATAGGGAAGCTGAGTTTGAAGAGGGTGAGTCGGAGGACTATTTTGATGATTTAAGGGAGGCAAGTGGTCTGGAACTGTCCCCTTATTGGGATTTGGCCTCGGTGTCGGAGCCCCTTCTAAAGATGTGGCCCCCTACCATGTGGTTATCAAGAAGGCCGCCGATCTACTGAATTTGACTCTGCCCACTGCGGAGTATAAATCAAACATTTTGACTGAAGTCCAGGGCCGGACTGAGAACCAAAACCGGCCCTGGCAAAGGGCTCGGCCGGCCCTCCACCCCCCAGGGGGGGTTGGGTATGCGACTGCGCTCTTGCCAAGTCCGGCTTTCAGCCGATTTTGTCACAGGGCCGTTTTTGCAGCAACGCCCAAAACCAGCCCCCAGGGGCCCAAAACAGCCTGCTGAAGTCCTCCATTCTCCCTCATCTTTGGTGGAACCTATGCTTCCTTTTACTGATGCTTTAACAGATCCTATCCTGGAGGTGTGGAGTAGGCCTCTTACGGCTCCGGCGGTTTCTAAGGCTGTTGCAAGGCAATATAGAGTGGCTCCTGGGGACCCAGACTTTTTGACCTCTCATCCTTTGCCAGAGAGCTTAGTGGTTCAGGCGGCCTGCTCTAAAAGACCTGCAGGTGCTTTTCCCCAGGTACCTGGTGATAAGGATTCAAAAAAGCTGGACCAATCTGCGAAGAAGATTTTTTCATCAGCAAGTATGGCCCTCAAATCTACGAATGCCACTTGCCTCCTGAGTCGTTATAGCCATGCCTTAATGGATACTGTTAAGCAATTGACCCCTAAACTTCCTGAAGAGGACAGAAACATTTTAATGAGGTGCTTGCTGAGACTCAGGCTGCTGCTCGTCAGGTCATACAGAGCGGAATGGACATAGCGGATTCTGTGGCTAGGGTCATGGAGTCTGCGATTGCCACCAGAAGAGCTGCCTGGTTGAAGACTTCTGAGTTCTCTACAGATGTTCAGGCTACTTTAATGGATTTGCCCTTTGATGGCTCAGGCCTTTTTGGTAAAAAGGCTGATGCTGCATTGGAGAGATTCAAAGACAGCAGGGCAACAGCCAGGTCTTTGGGGTGGCAGACTAGAGGATCTGTGAGCAAAAGGTATAGGGGCTTTGGAAGATCTTCTTTTCGTCCCTACAAGTAGTCGCAACAGCAGCCACAGCAAAATCCGTCGTATAAATCCTACAGGGGCAGGCAACGAGCTCGTCCTCGGGGACGTCAGGCATCCTCCTCCTCCTCTTCCTCTACCCACCCCCCTCCTACAACAGCAAAGCAGCCCTAGATCCGCCATTCAGGATCATGCGGGTCCTGTGGGGGGCCGGCTTACCTATTTTCTATGGGATTGGGATTCGGTGACATCCGACCTTTGGGTTCTCAATCTCGTGGAGAATGGGTATGCTCTTCCCTTTCGGGTTTTTCCCCCAAATTACCCTCCTTGCCAAGTGTTTTGCACGGAGGACTACCTGCTGCTCCTGCAGGAGGAAGTCCTGGCATTGTTAAGAAAAGGTGCAATAGAGGTGATTCCGGAGCAGGAAAGGGTCAGGGATGCTACTCCCGGTATTTCCTGATACCCAAGAAGGATGGCAGACTTTGTCCAATCCTGGATCTCAGGATCCTAAACCTTTATCTGAAGCAGGAGAAGTTCAAGATGCTCACCCTTGCACAGGTTCTTCATGCGCTGCTGGAAGAAGACTGGATGGTGTCGATCGACTTACAGGATGCTTATATCCACATCCCCATTCTAAAGTCGCACAGGAAGTATCTTCGTTTCACGGTGGGTTCGCAACATTACCAGTTTGCAGTCCTTCCGTTTGGTCTTACTACTGCGCCTCGAGTCTTCACCAAGGTGATGGCTGTGGTGGCGGCACATCTCAGAAAGTCAGGGATACCGGTATTCTCTTATTTGGACGATTGGCTGATCAAAGCCGAATCTCCAGAGAAGGTGCTCCATCATCTGCAGGTTACAACTCAATTGTTGTGCAGGTTGGGTTTTTCAATAAATATACCCAAATCTCACCTGGTGCCCTCCCAGCACAACCTGTTCATAGGTGCGGTACTGGATACAACTGTATGTCGGGCATTTCCTCCTCCACAACGAATTTGAGACATGATTCCTTTATTTCACAATGGAGCGGTCGTTCCACACCTGATAACGGATGCATCCACTCTAGGGTGGGGTGCTCATCTGGGGGATCTGGAGGTCAAGAGTCTTTGGTCTCCAGAGGAAAGGTTACTTCACATCAACCTTCTAGAGTTACGGGCGATACGTTTGGCTCTCAAGGCCTTCCTCCCTTCCCTTCGCGGTCAGTCGGTGCAAGTCCTGGCGGACGACACAACCGCGATGTGGTATGTCAACAATCAGGGAGGAGTGGGGTCGCATTGCCTCTGCAGAGAGGCGCTGCGCCTCTGGTCCTGGGTTCAGGACCACCAGATTTGTCTGATGGCAAATCATCTGGCGGGAGTTCTGAACATACGTGCAGACAGTCTCAGTCGGCAGTTCTCAGCCGACCACGAGTGGAGGCTTCATCCAGAGGTAGTACGTCATGTCTTTCGGACGTGGGGGACTCCTCAGGTGGAACCGGTTTGCCACTCACGAGAATTCTCACTGCCTGTCATTCTGAAGTCTCCGGTATCCAATGCAGGGAGCTTTGGGGGACGCCTTTCAGTTGAGTTGGGACTCGCAACTCCTTTACGCTTTTCCTCCCATACCCTTGATTCCTGAGTTCTGAGGAAGATTCGCCAAGACCGGGCCCAAGTCATATTGATTTCCCCGGATTGGCCGAGAAGGATGTGGTACATAGATCTTCTCCCCCTCTCCTCGTGCCTGCCGCTCAGTCTCCCTCTCAGGGCAGATCTCCTCTCTCAGATAGAGGGCAGGTTCTACACCCCCACCTCCAGATCTTACACCTTAATGCCTGGAGATTGAACGGGGCAACCTGAATTCCTTTTCTCTCCCACATGATGTGGTGGATATCATTTTATCGGCCAGGTGTGATTCCACTAAATCTATTTATTCTTATAGATGGACTAAGTTTGTTTCTTGGTGTGGAGAGAAGTCCATTGACCCTTTGAAGGCTAAATTGTCTGATATTCTTCAATTTGCACTCTCTTTGGCGCAGCAGGGTTTTGCTGTGGCTACGGTCAAGGGTTATCTTTCGGCTTTGTCGGCTTTTCTCTGTCTGCCGGATCAGCCATCCTTGTTTAAATCTCCTGTGGTCTTGAGATTTTTAAGTGGTCTCATGAATAAAGTTCCTCCTACTCCCTTTATTGTGCCTCAATGGGACTTGAACCTTGTGCTTACTTTTTTAATGGGTTCACCTTTTGAACCTTTGCACAGGTGTCCCTTGAGACTGTTGTCTTTTAAAACGGTCTTCCTAATTGCGATTACCTCGGCAAGGAGGGTAAGAGAGCTTCAAGCTCTTAGTTCAAAGCCCCCATTCTTGACCATTCATGCTGAACGAATGGTACTCAGGACTGCTGCTTTTCTGCCTAAGGTGGAAACTCCTCTCCATCTGGGGCAGTCCATTTCCCTTCCTACCTTTTATCCCCCCCCTCACGCTTCCAAGGACGAGGAGAGACTTCACCGCTTGGTTCCAAAGAGGGCGGTGAGCTTCTACCTGGACAGAACTAGAGAGTTCAGAGTGGATGACCAGCTCTTTGTTGGTTTTGTTGGTGCCAGAAGAGGCAAGGCGGTGCACAAGCGCACACTGTCGAGATGGATTGTCTTGTGTATCAAGATTTGCTACTCTCTGGCGGGTAAGGAACCTCCTGAAGGTTTAAGAGCTCATTCCACTAGAGCAAGGTCTGCTACATCTGCTTTGTCTAGGGGTGTACCTGTAGAGGACATTTGTAGAGCAGCGACTTGGGCTTCCCTCCAGACTTACGCGAAGCATTACTGCTTGGATTCCTAAGTGAGGAGGGACGTCCACTTTGCACGTTCTGTCCTCCAGGATTTTCTGGCATAGGAGAGTGGACACCCTCCTCCAGGAGTGGGGACTGCTGTGGGACTCTATTCACAAGGTGAGGAATCCACTGGCAGATGTATCCATCAGAAGAACAAGTTACTTACCTTCGGTAACGCTTTTTCTGGTGGATACAGTATCTGCCAGTGGATTCCTCACTGACCCACCTGCCTCCCCGTTGTCCACTCTTCTACACCTGATTTACTGTAATGTTAATATTTTATTGTCAAAGGAAATGTGTTATTATAATTGCTTTCCTGCATTGGCTACACACCGATAGTGTTATTTTGTATATTTGGTACTATGTACTTTGTGTGTATATCTACTGTTGTTGATCCGTCAGTGTGCCTCGAAAGCACGGAAAAAAGGGCGGAACTGATGACATCACTCCGACGTGGGCCTATTATGGAGTTGGTTAAGTCAGCGGAGCCGCGCGCGATGCCGTGCCTCTATGACGTCGTTCACGTCGGCGCGAAGCTACAAAAGAATTCCCGAATGTTGCTGACGCAGGGGGATATTCACAAGGTGAGGAATCCACAGGCAGATACTGTATCCACTAGAAAAAGTGTTACCGAAGGTAAGTAACTTGTTCACCTTGACGACTGGTTGTTGAAGGCGGGCTCGCCCCAGACAGTCGTCAGCCACCTCCATACTACGGCCGACCTCCTGCACCTCTGGGGTTCTCCATCAATGTGCCGAAGTCGCACCTATGTCCCTCTCAGAAGCTCCTCTTCATCGGAGCGGTTCTAGACTCGGCGCAGTTTCGGGTTTATCCTCCCGAACAGCGGGTTCGGGATATTCAGGCTCTGATTCCGATCTTTCAACCGTTATCCCGAGTCTCGGTCAGGTTGACGCTGCGGCTTCTGGGGCTGATGGCCTCCTGCATCCTTCTGGTGCATCACGCCAGGTGGCGGATGCGGGCTCTGCAGTGGGACCTGAAGTTTCAGTGGGCCCAGCATCAGGGCAACTTGACAGACCATGTCTTGATCTCAGAGGGCACTGCAAGACAGTTGCAGTGGTGGCTCACGGACTGCGGCAGATCCCTCTCCCTACCCCAGCCGGAGCACGTAGTTGTGACGGACACGTCCCTCCAGGGCTGGGGGGCCACATGGGAAAGGCGGAGATCAGAGGCCTCTGGTCTCCTGCAGAGTCCCGGCTCTACATCAATCTTCTGGAGCTGCGAGCGATCCGGCTTGCACTGAAGGCATTCCTCCCCTCTGTCCGGGTATTTTAGTGCAGGTGTTCATGGACAACACCACCGCCATGTGGTACTCCAACAAACAGGGGGGGTGGGGTCGTGGACCCTATGCCAGGAGGCTCTGCGTCTCTGGCAGTGGCTGGAACATCAGGGCGTGACCCGGGTGGTTCAACACCTGGCAGATTCCCTGAACACCAGGGTGAACGAACTCAGCCATCGGTGCATGATGGATCACGAATGGCGTCTGAATTCGGACGTGGCGCAAGGTCTCTTTCAGCAGTGGGGAGAGCCTTGGTTAGATCTATTTGCCACAGAAGAGAACGCGCAATGTCATCAGTTCTGCGCGTTCGAATTTCCAAGGCGGCACTCGCTCGGAGACGCTTTTTGTCGCGAGTGCAGTTGCGGTCTGTTGTAGGCCTTTCCGCCTATACCACTTCTGCCTAGAGTGCTGAAGAAGATCAGGCGCGACCGGGCCCAAGTCATCCTGTGGCTCCGGACTGGGCACGAAGATACTGGTATCCCGAGCTACTCAGCATGTCAGTCGATCCCCCGATTAATCTGCCTCTGCAGGAGGACCTTCTGTCGCAGCAGCAGGGGATGGTCCTTCACCCGAACCTGTCCAGCCTCGACCTCCATGTGTGGAGATTGAGCGGCGACAGTTGAGGCCATTTGACTTGTCTCCTGAAGTCTGTGATGTGATTCTGGCAGCCAGGCGTCCCTCCACAAAATCGGTATACGCCTGCAGGTGGAACACATTTGTGGCATGGTGCACAGCAAAGTCTGTGGATCCACCCTCTGCCCCCCTTTCTGAGGTTCTCCTCTTTCTTCTTTCTCTTGCCCAGCAGGGCTCTGCTCTGGGCACTATCAAGGGCTACCTCTCTGCAATTTCCGCCTTCTTAAGGCTCCCTGATCAGCCCTCTTTGTTCAAGTCCCCAGTTGTAAATAGGTTCTTGAAGGGCATCACTCATATGTTCACTCCTATTCCTTTCGTGATGCCTCAGTGGGACTTGAACCTTGTTCTGACTTATCTGATGTGCGCTCCCTTCGAACCACTTCATAACTCGCCTCTTCGTCTTCTCACTCTTAAGACTGCATTCCTGTTTGCCATCACCTCTGCCAGGAGAGTGAGTGAGCTCCAGGCTCTTTCTTCACAACCTCCTTTCTTTTCTGTCCATCCGGACAAAGTTGTGTTGCGGACGCAACCCTCTTTCCTGCCCAAGGTAGTCACAGCCTTCCACATCAGGCAGTCCATCACCTTGCCCACCTTCTTTCCGCCTCCGCATCCCTCGAAAGAGGAAGAGAGGCTCCACCGTCTGGACCCAAAACGTGCGCTCTCATACTATCTGGATCGCACACGCCAGTTCCGGGTGGATGTGGTTACGTGGGCGCTAAGAAGGGACGGGCGTTGCACAAACGGACCATTTCACCGATGGGTGATCTTGTGCATCAAGGCTTGTTATTCTCTGGCTAAAAAGGAGCCTCCTGTGGGACTACGTGCCCATTCCACTTGGGCCACGGCGGCTACTACTGCCCTGGGTCGGGGAGTCCCCTTGCAGGACTTCTGTCAGGCAGCTACGTGGGCCTCGCTGCACACGTTCGCAAGACACTCCTGCCTAGACAGCCAAGTCCGGAGATATGGCTTTTTCGGCCGTTCCGTTCTCCAGGACTTTCTGGTGTGATCATTGGTTCGCAGACCCACCACCGGGGTTGGTATTGCTGGGGTATCTATTCTAAGGTAAGGAATCTAATACTAACCTGTTTCTTTCAGATGCCCAAGTTACTTACCTTCGGTAACGATATATCTGTAAGAACCAGTAAGTAGTATTAGTTTCCTTACCGCCCCACCCATCCTCCCCGTTCTGCGAACCGATATCTAGGGTTAAGGTCATCCCCTTTCAGGGCCCTAGTTTCATGGCACCAGTGTTGGTTTTTATCATGGCCCTACTTTTCTGGCGTGGAAAAGCCGTTTATAAGAACTGACGTCGGCGCGCGAGGGCGGCTTCTAAGTACTCCGACGTCATCCCGGTGCCGACGACGGATGCGGAGCTGCAGACGACGCCTACCGACGCGCCGGGGTACTGCTACGCAAAATTTTCCGGATCAAGTCTGACGCCTGGGGATATTCTAAGGTAAGGAATCTAATACTAACTACTGTTTCTTACAGATATATCGTTACCAAAGGTAAGTAACTTGTGCTTTTGTCCCATCAACTGAGGGGTGTTAGCCACGAATGTGAGAACGGCACTGGTAAACGCTGGTAAATCGGTGGGTGTTGCTCTTGCTTGCTAGGTTAGGCCCTTTGGGCATACCAGGGACAGGATTCTGATATGGGTGACCCCTGGACTCGAGCACATTATTGTCCCATCCTTTGAGAAGTGAATAACCATGTTTAATTTGGCCATCAAGTCTCTGCTCAGGAGGTTAGTAAGTAACGAAGGGTGATACAGAAGCTTCCTCCTCACCCTGCTCCCTACCCCTTCTAACTTTAAGGGTTTCATGCAAGGGGGCCCTTACAAATACGCCTGAGAATCCCTGTGTGTCCATGCAATCTGTGGACATGGAAAGGGGCATGATCACTTCTTTCAGACAGGACTTCATTGCCTCAGTGTCAATCAGGAAACTGTGTGGTGGGTTATTTACCAGGATAGTCACAGTGGGCTCGTTGTCTGATCGCTGTGTTGCGGATAGCATGGGACACTTAAGATGGGGGTGTTCCTTCCATCCGATGGACGTGGGGTCGGCAGTTCACTTGGGATCGCGAGGATGGAGGAGAGGGCTGTCAGGTCCTGGCTTGGGGGGGCGGGTTCTCTGCACTAATTCCTCAAATCTTATGACTACATGTCGTATCCTTGACTCTCTTCCGCGGTGCCGCCATAGGTGCCATCGCCTTCTGTGCCATTGAGTCTACAGCTTTTCCGACCCATGCTGCACTTTCCCCGTGCTGAATTTCAGCAGCAACCAGGTACCCTTCTGTTTCCCTTCTTTTGATTCTCGTCTCCATATTTCTCTCTGCCTGCTTTCTTTCCCATTTTGCGAGCCATTGCTGCATGTAGGGCAAATCCCAGTCTTGTTTTCCTTTCCCTTATCTGATGCTATCTTCCACCATTGTCATGTCCTCTAACTCAAACAACCCCCATTTTGGCCAGGACCAGTTGAACGGACTCCCCTCCTTTATCCATTCTGTGAGTAGGTTACAAAAAGGGCGGGCAAATCTTTTCCCCTCCTCCCTTGCTATAAGTTCCCTGGGAGCTTGCCTTCTATGCTTCTCTGGGGGTTCATAAAAACTGCACGGGTGGCTGGACTGCTCCCTTCCCCTGAATCTGGTTAGTATGTCAATTGTGGTGTTTATATGATGTTAGTATCGAATGTTACTCCCTGGGGCTAGGGAAATGTGTGGGCTTTGGTATGGACAAGCCACTAGCAGCAGTGTTTATCTAGTTTCCTAGCCTAGCTCAATGGAGCCTTTGTGATGGAAGAGGGAATTTGTTTTAAGGATTTTACAAATTTGGATTGTCTTGAGATTAGCTTAATGATTTCAAATTCTACTCTAATTTTTTGGCAAACAGTATGCACGGGTGGTACCGAAAACAATCTACTGGTTACGAGCTCTATAAAAAAATCAATGCATTGAAAAGGACATTTAACACTAAACAGAATACAAAATGCAAAGAAAATAGAAACAACCTGTAACAGAATGCAATTGTTAGTTTAGAGCAGTGCAAGTTGATTTGTAGCAGTAAACTAGTAAATGTTCAAATCTGGTCCAGAAAAAAATGGTTACTATTTCATAAAGGTGAGACTTACTTAACGCGACTTAACATTTAGACATGCAGTATTGAAAAATATTAAAACACCACAATATCAATACATGCATAAAAGGGAAAAATCTAAAATGGACTAAAGGCCTGATTCCAAAGCGGTTAGGAAGGCCTCCTAACGCATTTGCTCCGTCCATTTTGGACCGACTCAGAAAGGTTTCCAACCGACTCAGTATGATGCGAGTAAGGCGTTAGGAATATCCCAGTCCGAACCCAGCGGCATTTGGAATGACTGAGCCGTACGAAGCAGAAGCGTACGTCTCTACGGGCTGCGTTTCCGAATTAACAAGTACAATGCTGGATTCAGACAACATTTCCAAATTGTGCCGTCCGACTCGAATTGGGAGTTGGAATCAGACATAGCGGGCCCCCCTGCACCCTGAACCTTCCTAATCAGGCCTTTGTGGGTACCCCTGAGTCCCCCCCTTGCCAGCTATGCAGTGTGGCAGGCACCAGGGGATGCCCGCCACAGGGTGCTCGATTATCCCCAGCCACCCCTTTCTTCAATGGGAGCCTATGCATTTGGTCAGAACATAGGCTCCCATTGAAGTCAATGGGAGTCTGACAGAATCATATCTTAAAGCAAACGAATGCATACTCGGTTGGTCGGACTCTCCCGATCAGAGTCAGTTGGAAACCATTCCTAAACTCATTTGGTTGGGAAGCTTTCCAAACCGCATCAGAATCGGGACCTTGGAGAGAAATATTAACAGAAAAATTATTACATTTGTCCAAAACTTAGCCCCTTCCTAGTGCCTATAGCCTAAAGAGAAGGACACTCCACATAACACGCAGAGCTAAGGGAGCCTGATAGTCTGTCGCTATCGGCTCGGAGGACAAAAATTAGCAATGCTTTTGTAAAAAAAAGGAGTAACCTGACAATTATCCCCCCTCTGTGACTAGACACAAGCTATGTCTTATTCACCAAGGTCCAAATGTTTACCCTAGCGTCTAAATTACACCCTATATCAAACCCAGGGGTAGTGTGTACCGATTGCCTAACGCCCAACGGTCTAAGCTCAAAAAGAAAAAACCCACACTTCACTTCTTTAAGTCACTGCTAGTTGTGCAACCAGCAGTCCAAGAAAAACAATTTGATAAAAAAGATAAGATCAGGGTGGTGGCCCCATATGGCACTCAGGGCCCATGCGTACCTCTGTTCCACACCCAGAGGTCCAAGCAATCTCCTACTAACATCCAGGGATGAAGCGTACCTCTGTTCCATGCCCCAAAGATCTAAGCGATCCCCTATTGACTCGCAGAGACAAGTCGTACCTCTGGTCCATGCATTCCCTCACTGCCAACCAGGGACGAGGCTTACCCTGTGTCCCCTACAGTGGTCCCAAACAGTAGCAGTCACCTTCAACCTCTTTAGCATGCTGACTAGGGAAAAGCAAAATTGAGCTGCACTTGTCCTAGTTTGCCATACCCCATCTACTGGGATCAGATATAGTCTGTTACCCTATGACAGCTGCCTCTGGACGGGCCACCGCCCCTTGGATTCAGCAGAACTTCTAATCAATTATGGCGTCTGTTCACCCGTCTTGTTTGCTCAGATGAATCAGTTCGGGCACAAGTCCTTGTCCTTTGCAGCAGTAAGGCTTAATAAACTAATCTCTCCTGGCTGGCTCGTCAAAATGTTGCTCGTATATGTATGTACCTTAAAGAAATGAAAAGACAAGAGGCGTTTGGCAAAACAAGAACACGGTTTTTTTTTTTTAACCGCAGCGGCTGGAGGAGTTTCAACGGAATGCTTCTGAGGGAAGTCCTCTCAGTGTACAAAGTTTTGGCTGATATTACACCTCATTAGGTACAATAAAACAATTTCTGCATTCTTGAAAAAGCATCTCAGTCGTAAATTAACAAGGTTGGACATCTGATAAGGACACAGATGTCTCTCGACCGCGGGGAGAGCTGGGGTGGGCCAGTGTGTATTTGTCCAGATTTCCACAGAAGGAGCATATGATCACTACGTATGGTGTACATGTCATGTCCTGATTGGCTGAGTCTTTATATCTACATGTGGTATCTAGCTTTGTGGTATTTTTGGGGAACGCAAGCCTTTGGCAAAATGTGTTTTATTGGGGCCAATTACCTCGGACCTGTTTCTGGTGCAACTATCTATCTATGATCGATGAGTGTTTTCTCTGGGCAATAGTTTGTCTTTGGGTTCAGAGAAGCCCCACCTGTGACCTATTATTCTGTACGCGTAGGTCGCAGGACTAGTCTGACAAAGTAACTCTGACTTGGGGTTCATGGGGAGGTCACCTTACGTAAATCCGACAGCAATGATGCAAGTTCACTAAAACTCCTAAAAATATTAGGCCAATCACTAGTATAATTTCTATAAACAATCTCAACAAAGTGTGTACAGTTGTCATAGCGTACATTGATATTGTCTTCAAACTTGAGAACATCATACAAATATCCTGTTGTTCACTATCTGACATATTTATTTTCAAAGTTCAGTTCTGTAGCTAACACATACTCCAAATACTAACAGTACTATAAGGTAAGACACTAGTGGACCCTACTTATCTTGTGGCCGCTGGGAGTTCTTCCACATATGTCCGTAATCCACTTGCGGAGGCTTGGCGCTCTCCATTTACCCCATAACATTGCCACCCGCCTTTTTGCTCGTAGCGGTGCTGCCGCAATAAACATTAGGTTTGTTGGATGGGTGGTTTTTACTAGCCCTATTAAGCACATTTGTGGAGTGCAAAGGACCTGATCTGTTGTCATATCTCGGAGGGTGAGCACCACCTTTTCCCAGTACTCATGCACCTGCCCACGGTCCCAGGCCACGTGTAAAAAGTCTACAGTCTTCCCACAGTAAGCACTGCATGTATCCCTCCACAACTTGTATTGGTAAAGTTTAGTCGGTGTATAGTATGTTTTTTGTAAGAATTTGAAGTGAATGATACATAGATTACAATTTGAGGTCAACATCCCTGTCAGTTTGCAGCAGAATCTCCAGTCTTCCAATGATATTTGTGTATTCAGGGATGTGGTCGAGCGAGCCGACGCCAGTGGTTCTGAGAGCGGCCTGTCCCTCTGTACTGTGTTGTACAGTCAAGTGACCACATGTTTGCGGAAGTCGGAGGCTAGTAATGTTTGTAGGGCATTTAGTGTGGGCGACTCTTCCGGAAAGTACAGTGCCCTTACGGCAGATCGGAGGCGGAGATATGTCAATGTGAATAGTAGCCTAGCGCTATTTATATATGTGAGGTCGGTCTGATCCAGGAAACGCCCTCCGGGATACATATTGCCCATCATCTTCAGCCCCACCTGTCTAAGTAGAGCCATCGCTTTCGCATCCTGCGTGACCATGATGCTTGGGTGGTGATCCAAAGCCGAGCAAGGGCATTTAGCTGAAGTTTGCAGGCTCTTTTTCCCATTTAAGTCCATTCTGTAACAGTGCATTGTATGGTGTCTATTTCTGTACTATTTGTAGCTTTGCGGGTTTGCGTCAATATATATCGGCGCTGCGACGCTTGTGCTGCCCCTTCTTCAATTGCCAGGTGCCGTAAATATGGTTGTGGGCAATACCAATAATGTGCATATTGTTACTGGGCACATAGGTAATATAAGTACAGGTCTGGTGCCTCAAACTTCCTCAGTAAATTCTGCACCTTGTCCTAGGCTGTGAAAGTATAAACCTATTTAACGAGATATTTAACCATCCCTTCACCAAACAGGCCTTTTACTTCATCAGTTAACTCCTTCCTGGCTATTGACCCCAATTTAGAGATTATATGCATTAACACTACTTTCATTCTCTCTGCTCAAAGGCTATCATTCGCATTACTAAAAAAAGCAAATTGCTCTTTGGCTCCAACCTCTTAAAAGCTCAATATCAATATATATGGTTTCTCCCCCAAATCAAATATTCTCCCCAGTGTAGACAGAATATCCAATAACTCATCCTCACAAGGCTTCAAAGCATGATACAATCCTTTCTTAAGGTCCCTTCTTAAATAGGTCATAAGTTATTGGTCTAAATTTTATGTCATAGTTTCCTTCTCACCAACAACATGCCGAGAACAATCTGCTCTCATTACATTTCTCCCCCCTCTGTATACAGGCTTTCTAATACTTTGTTTAGTATATTCTACAACATGGTTTAAAGGCCACCAGTCTGAACTTCTTGGATGACACACATCCGTAGCTTCAAAGCTTCAAAAACTTTTGACCCATAGGGTTCTAAACAGTCTTTCCTGAACCTCATGGGAACAGTCCAGCCCGGACTGCCAAGCCATGCCTTCCCTGGACCGGAAACAAGCTACCGAGGACTGGTTTCTGGCATTTCAGCCGTCTTCAGCCCAGCTTGCTTGAATCCAGTGGCAAAGTGAGCAAGGGACTCACGTCTGAGCATACCCTGCCAACTTATGGCGAACAAAGAAAAACCAAAGGAAATGATGGACAGAGCGTTGACAATACAAGCACTCACCCCCAGTCAACTGATCTGGGTTTAATCCATCATGAACATGAACAGACATATGAGGGACTTGAAGGAGGGAATAAATGCTCTAAATACCACTGTGAAAACAAGATTGCCTGTTTTGATCCTTATTCTAAGAAACAATCATCAAGGTTCCAGCAAACAAATTACTGTCAACCTCCTCAAACTTAATTGGAAAAAAGATTTTATTTCTATTTTTCAAAATGTATTGTTGTTTTTCACATGTAACAAATAATTCAACAAATTTACACAATATACCACAAGACCAAAATAAACAGTTAACCAGACACAAAAACCTCAATTACTTTTGCTCAATACACAAATAATTAACAACATAGAAGACGATTCACTCACATACTAGACAAAAAACACAGAACATATCCCCTAATGATTTTTTCTGTTCGGTGCATTTAAATATGGTTCATCATTCAAATAAAAGCCAAAAAACAGTGTGAAGTCTTAGACAACAGAATTTCTGCACTGTGCCAATATATGGACGTTATTTTAGCACTCATTTAGCCAGACAGAGAATGTGTTCACATGAGGCACACTTGTTTAACACAAAACACAACAAAAAGGTTGGCGCGTTTCGAACCCCGTGGGTTGTTAGCTGGGGGTTCTCCTCAGGGCCAATCACTAGAAAGACAATAATAAATAAAGGTGCTTTAGAGGCATATTGTTATGTGTGTGAGCTGTTAAATACACTACACTTATAAAAACACTACACGTATAACACCCCCGGGCAACTAGCTTACCTAATTGGCGAAATCAGCCGATTTCGCACTTATTAGACTTGAATCAATAGCTTGCTTTGAAAAGACTTTCTGAAACAACATAAACAAAGACAAACAACGTGTAAAGAACAGTTTTCCGTCATGTAATGAAAATTGCGTTGAGAATGAGCGCTCAAAGACTTACTTAATGTGAGTAGAGCCTGTGGGACTTACTGTTGACTTGAGGTAGCAAGATGTGGCCTGAAAAGCAGTGAAGGAAAAATGAAAAGATGAACGGGCGCTGCTAGGGTCAAAAGACTGCTTAATGGTGGTTTATTGGCCGGATTTTATATTCAAACATACCTTGTTGTTAATGATTTTGGGAAATGAGGTCTGGTCGGCCTCGTCGCAGATACCAATTTCCTGAAAGAAACATGAATGTTGTTTCAGATGAAATACCAAGGTGCGGTTAGCGCTTAGAAGATATATCTCTAACTTGCTGTTGTAAAGAAAAAGAATGAGGTTGCCGAAATTCAATTGCGGTGAGTGCGCGAATGCAGGGAGCCACCCCACATAAGGGGCGTGGCGACGTTAGTGGCAGCCAAAGGGCCGCATAGGAAAGGGATCCCTTCCGGCTCGTGCGACCCGGAAGGGATAGCTGAGAAGAAAACAGGAAGTGCTTCAGGGAATAGGGCCAGAGTGACCCGGAAGCAGTTCGGAAGCGCAAGGCTTGAAAAGCCAGCGCCTCAAGTTACGCCCCCTCTTTTGTCCACTTTGCCTCCCTAGAGTCGGATGTCGCATAGGAAGTCCTGGTGGAACCGTGAACCGTGTCGCGGCAGCTGGGGCGCGTCGAAAGTCATCCGACTTCAGTTGCAGATGAGTGGGCCTCGCAGTGCGATAGTGTGTTGGAAGGTAGTATGTGTGATCGGTGCGCGAAATGTGACCTGCATGGAGCGTGGGGCTGGTCGAAGCGAGCGGGCTTGCGGATGAGAGAAAAATGTTCACCGCGTGGGGGGGCTTGCCCGAATCGGGTCCGGGTATGCTTGCGAGCGCCTCGAGTGCTTTGACTTGGCCGAAACGGCGGTATGGGTTTTTTGTTTGTGCCGAGTTAAGTGACAAACGCGAGGCAAATAAGAAGTATTACAGGAATTTTCAAAGTGTTTGTTCGAATATCGGTGCAGTTATGACCGGCACACCGGTGAGATTGAGCTACATATTTTGGCCCGCAATGAGAAGTGAGACTTCGAAGGTACAGACATGCGGCTCGGTTCCCTTGAAGTAGCGAAAGCGGACCGCGTTGCACCAAATGCCCCCTTTTTTATTCCTTTTAATTAATAGCATAATCGAATGTGAAGGCTGACGAGATGCGCGGCTCCTTGTTTTAGATAGGGAAAACTGAACGGTCCGCATCAGATGCACTCCAGTGGCCGGTTAGCGCGCTTGTTTAGAGCGTGGTGTTGTTTACGCCAGGCAAGCAGGTTCGATCCCAGTACTGGCCAGGGAAATGTTCTTCTGTTAAGAATAGTGGTACACCCCGAGCAATTGAAATAAAATACTGCCATCATCCTTGGGCTATGCTAGCACTACGTTTTAACCCTCAGTGCACCAGTCCATGCTTGCATACAAAGGGAGGGGGCAGATACTGGGGGCCCATGCTTTGCATACAAAAATTAGCAAACAAAGCGGGGTAGGGCTATTTAGTTGCATTTAGTTGCGATGCAATGCATCTGCATACTCGGAGTGCTCAGGTTGCTGTAATTGTTAATGGAAATAAGGATCTTGACGCTTGGTAACAAACGGGTGGCTAATCCGGAAGGGTGTTTTTTGTCAGTAAAAGAAGGTCTAATACATTTCTATTTTATTAAGTGCAGAATGCCGCCAAAACGGCCAACGAAGGGCAAGGGGGCCTCGACCAAAAGAGATGACTACTTGGCCTTGACGGAGCTGCTGGAGTTCACAAAGGAAAAAGGCGTCGATTGGGCGTTAAAGACAATGAGAGAAGGGGCAAGAGCGGATGACCAAGAGGAAAGAGGGCGAGGCAAGCGAGCTCGTCGCACACCGGAACGGATAAAAGAGGCCTCAAAGGAAAAGCAGCCCAGGGCAGTCGAGTCCCAACCAGCATCCTCAGATGAGAAGGAGGTGCTCGAGACAACAGACTTGATTCCTAACACAACCAAAGGAAACAGTATCCCGCAGGCGGGCCCAGTTGGGGGAAGTAACACTCAGTTTAATATTGCGCAGCCGGGGGTGGCGCCCGTCGCTAATGCGGAGGCGCCCGGTGCACAAGCACCCTTACCTCCAGTGGTCGCACAGCCTGGTAGTGGAATTGCTCAAGTCTGGGTGCAGTCTGGGGGGGTAGCGCAATCACCAGGTGTGCTAGCGTCAACTTCACACTGGCAGGCAATTAGTAATTGCCCTGTTAGCGCAATGGTACTCTCCACAGCTTACCCGGGATTGGTAGGACCAGTGGTTATGGGGGGTCCATCCCCGAATGTAGTAGCTTTGTGCCCGCAGGGGCAAACAGCTAACACCGGCGCTAATTTGGCAGGGCCAGCAGTTAATCAGATTCAGGGAGGGCCGGTGCCGACGGGGCAGCCGTCATTAGCTTACAGCCCATTAATTTACGGTTCCTCGTCCATGACTTTATCGCCATCTGCAGAGATCACATGGCATGTACCCTCAGACACCAAAGAAAAGATTCTAAAGGGAGAATATATTGACGTATTCGATCTCATTAATGCAGGGGTGGTTCCAGGTAAGACTAGGGTAGGCAAGTAAGGCGAGTACAAGGAGAAGAAGGTGTATGTTGAATGGTCTATAAGGAATTGGATTACAGGATTTGCCATTTACGCTGCCATCATGGTAGAAAGGTATCCCGCAGTGGCCCCTCAGATAATCAGTTACATATCTTTGATACATGGGGCGGCCTCCGAGTTCCCAGGCACAGGTTGGTTACAATATGACACCAAGTTTAGGCAAATGAAGGCAGTACATCCCGAGATAGCATGGGACCAACGCAAGATTAATGTATGGCATGCAGTGTTTTATTCCTCTGCACCTGTGACCAAAACTAGTTACCCTTCTCACAATCAGTCCTTTCGGAGCGACAGGGGGGCAGGAGATAAAAAGCAGGCCTGTTGGCTGTATAACAAGAATGAGTGCACCAGAGGGACTATGTGTAGATTCAAGCATTGCTGCTCCTTCTGTGGGGGTCCGTCTCATCCAGAGGTCAGATGCTTTAAGAAGTCAGGAAGACCAAGGGAACAGCCGACTCAGGCTGCAGCTAAAGGGCGGCTCCGTCAGACATCCGAAAAATCTGCCAGCACCCATTAAGAGACATGTGCTGACACACCTCCTTAGCAAGTACGACAAGCTACAAGATGCTCAGTTTCTACTAAATGGTTTCATGTCTGGTTTCCGTATCCCGTCTTCAGCTACTCCCACCAATGTCCCCCCGCGCAACCAGAGCTCAGTGCTCCAGAACATGGAAGCAGCTGAAAAGAAAATAATGAAAGAAGTTGCCTTGGGGAGGGTGGCAGGACCCTTCAAACAATTGCCAAAACCTGATCTTGTTTGCTCTCCACTGGGGTTAGTGCCTAAATAAGAGAAAGGGAAATTCCGCCTAATACATCATTTGTCAAGCCCCCCAGGGCTATCCGTCAATGACAAACTCGACCCAGACTTATGCACGGTGCGCTATACAACGTTTGCCACCGCAATCCAAAAATTGCAGGCCATGGGGGAAGGGGCATTAATGGCCAAGTCCGATATCGAGGCGGCATTTAGGCTCCTGCCAGTACACCCGGAGGATACTAAGTTCTTGGGTTTCACCTTCAGAGGAGATTATTTCATTGACCTTTGCATGCCCATGGGCTGTTCAATTGCTTGCGCAGTTTTCGAGTCTTTTGCCAGGTTTCTAGAATTGGCGGTGGAGCAATTCCTTTCTACAGACAAATCCCATGCGGTGGTACACTATCTAGACGATTTTCTATTCATGGGACCTCAGGGTTCGCAGTCATGTAGGAAGGCCCTGCTGGGCTTCCAGCACCTGGCAAAAGCCCTGGGAGTACCTCTGGCAGCTGAAAAGACTGAAGGGCCAACTTCCTGTCTAACATTCCTAGGCATTGAAATCGATACTAGAGAAGGGGTCTGCAGGCTACCCAGGTCGAAGGTGTCTGCCTTCAAGGATGCTATTGACGTCTGTTTGGGGACAAGAAAGGTCACATTACATCAGCTGCAAGTCTTGGTAGGACAACTGAACTTAGCCTTGAGAGTCATACCGATGGGCAGTGCCTTCTCTAGGAGCATAGCAAAGGCAATGTCAGGGCTGCGGGCTAAACATCATAGAGTTAGGCTGTCAGCGGAAGTGAGGAATGACCTGAACATTTGGAAGGACTTTTTAGAGAACTTTAATGGGTCCGTGATATGGCGGAGACAGAGCTCCTCGAACGCAGAGCTTGAATTGTTCACTGATGCGGCAGGTAGTGTAGGCTTCGGGGCAGTCTTGGGTCACAAGTGGTGCATGCAGCATTGGCCAGAGGAATGGGCACGACAGGGTCTGACACGCAATGTTACTTTTTTAGAACTGTTTCCTATAGTTGTGGCATTGCACCTGTGGGGAGATATGCTCGCAAACAGGCACATTGTTTTCTGGTCAGACAGCATGTCAGTGGTTATGGCGATCAACAATCAGAGAGCAACTTGCACATGAGTGCTGCGCTTATTGAAAGAATTAGTGTTGCAATGTCTGCATCGCAATACACATTTTACTGCAAAGCATATTCCTGGGGTAGACAACCAAGCCGCTGACGCCTTGTCCCGTTTTTATGTTGGCAGAATTCCGCTCACACTGGCCGCAGGCAGACAGAGAGATGACGAACTTCCCGGCGGGGCTATGGAAGCTTGATGCCCCGCAGCCCTTGAGTTGATAACAGCATCCCTGGCCCCCAAGACTAAGAGTATGTATGAGAGGTCGTGGCTGTTTTACCAAGATTACTTAAAAGGGGCGGGGTTAGTAGAGACATTCTCACCCTTGAGCGTCTTGGGCTTTATAGTGCAGCAGAGAGCTAGCGGGAAATCAGTGGTGATGATGAAAAGACAATTGTCAGCAATGGCATTCTATGCTGGCTTAAGGGGGGTGGCAGACCCTACAAAGGACCAGAGAGTGAGGAGAGCTGTGAAGGGATGGGAACGTTTAACCCCGGGGGCGAAGGATTCAAGAAGACCCATAGACGTGAACAGGCTGGTAAATATCCTGGAGACTCTGCCCAAGATTTGCTTCTCCCCATACGAAACTCAGTTATTCAGGGTAGCCTACGTTCTAGCCTTTTGCGGGGCACTCAGGATCTCGGAATTTCTCCCTGCCTCTAAGGCGGATAGGGAAGGGGGCATAAGGTGCGGGGACTTGATTGTGGCAGGAGACGTCCTGAGAGTTAGGGTCCGGAGATCAAAGACAGATCCATTGGGTAAGGGGATATGGTTGCAATTAGGCAGGGTAACGGGGGTGACATACTGTCCGGTAAGATTAACAGGGGAATTCTTGCAAATGAGGCCGCAAGGGGGCGATGGCAGAATCCTGTTGCATAGGGCCGGTTTACCCCTCACCAGATTTCAGTTCACAAGGGTGGGTAAGCTGGCATTGACAAGGCTGGGCTAAACTCAACTGACTTCACATCCCAATCATTCCGTATTGGGGCAGCAACTACAGCGGCAGGCCTGGGGCTCCCAGAAGAAACGATTAAGAGATTAGGTCGGTGGAAGTCAGCGTGTTATGAGCGTTACGTTCGCCCGCAGTTAGTTTGAGTGTCGCAGCGTGCCTCCCCTATCGTACACAGGTAGTGTTGACTGTTTTTTCATTTCAAATTTGGCCCTAGGTACCACATCCCAAAGATCCCAAATATGCTGGTGCGGCCACTCCTTTATTCGCAAGGTGGGGTTGGTCTTCACGAAATCGCACGTGGGAAAAGCGGGGGAGGCACAAGGATGGGACCACCATTGGGTGGGGATAGGTGGACAACATTTAGCCGACGCTCCTAACGATTTGCGGGTGGCCATGAACAGAGGTATGCCTACCCCCGACTTATTAGTGCCACACTCTGGAGGCAACAACATGATCCCGGCGGGAAGAAGGGGCGTAAAAGAGTCACTTTTCACTGCTTTAGCAGCAATCAGGAATATGTTGCCGAATACGATCTTGCTATGGTCCGAAGTCCTTCCGAGGCAGGCATGGGCACGGGGCGCGTCTCCAAAAGCGGTGAATAAGTCTGTGAAAAGGTTGAATCAGTCAGTTGCAGAAATACTTCAGAAATCGAGCATTCGTACCATTAGTCACAAATTAATACAAACGTCAAGGCCGGAGCTATACGCTACGGATGGAGTACACCTGTCTGAAGCGGGCAATGAACTTTTCATACAAACCGTACTAGGGGCCATCTCGGAAGCTCTGGAGTGCAGGGGGAGAGGTCGAGTCTGCCAGTAAGCGTCTCGCCCTGTGGCGGGGTCCTGGACAAGAGGTATCACAGGGACTCCTTTGGTCAGTGCCATTTTTTACCCCAGAACAGGTCTTAAAAATCATCATGGGCTCTGGGCTGGCGGGAGATTTGGGGCTGACCTGCTGGTGGCCCTGGATTCTCTAGCCCTATCCTGGAAGCCATTGGTTGCCACAAGTGGTGGCAGATTATTTATCTGCGGCTCTTTTGACCGGAGGGCGGTTAACTTAAGGAGAGCCGGCTAACTTGGTTGTGGCCTGCTGGCACAGCCCGAAGGTCAAGCAAAGCCCCTTTGGAGAACGGGCTGTAAATAGAATGACTATGTATATACGTGTGAGTATTTGAATACTGTGATGTCGATAAACAAGTTTTAAAGAGTTTACTATAAATAAAAGAGGCCAATGGAGCAATTGGCCTAGAACTATAATTTAATAAAAATGTACACACTGCGAAAACCAAACAAGACTCAGGTGTCTCTATTGTGAGGGGGGAGAAAATGGTGATGGGGTGAGTGCACTTTGTATGCCATCTATGCAGGGAGCCACCCCACATAAGGGGCGTGGCGACGTTAGTGGCAGCCAAAGGGCCGCATAGGAAAGGGATCCCTTCCGGGTCGTGCGACCCGGAAGGGATAGCTGAGAAGAAAACAGGAAGTGCGTCAGGGAATAGGGGCAGAGTGACCCGGAAGCAGTTCGGAAGCGCGAGGCTTGAAAAGCCAGCGCCTCAAGTTATGCCCCCTCTTTTGTCCACTTTGCCTCCCAAGAGTCGGACGTCGCATAGGGAGTCACCCACCCACCCATCCCGGAATTAGGGCTTCAGGTAGGTGGGGTCCTGGACAAGAGGTATCACAGGTACTCCTTTGGTCAGTGCCCTTTTTTACCCCAGAACAGGTCTTAAAAATCATCATGGGCTCTGGGCTGGCCGGAGATTTGGGGCTGACCTGCTGGTGGCCCTGGAATCTCTAGCCCTATCCTGGAAGCCGTTGGTTGCCACAAGTGGTGGCAGATTATTTACCTGCGGCTCTGTTGACCGGAGGGCGGTTAACTTAAGGAGAGCAGACTAACTTGGTTGTTGCCTGCTGGCACAGCCCGAAGGTGAAGCAAAGCCCCTTTGGAGAACGGGCTGTAAATAGAATGACTATGTATATACGTGTGAGTATTTGAATACTGTGATGTCGATAAACAAGTTTTAAAGAGTTCACAATAAATAAAAGAGGCCAATGGAGCAATTGCCCGAGAACTGTAATTTAATAAAAATGTACACACTGCGAAAACCAAACAAGACTCAGGTGTCTCTATTGAGAGGGGGGAGAAAATGGTGATGGTAGTGAGTGCACTTTGTATGCCATCTATACCTTTTGTTTGGAAACCGGCTTTACAAAGTCTCTTATGCTCGTCCGGGCTTGATCGCGGTCGAGCTGTAATCCGTGTTCTTCAGCATTAGTTGTTTAAAGACGTCCTGATATGTCATCCCGCTGTGTGAGTGGCTGGTTAGCCGGCACATGATTAAATTATCTTCTAGCAACGTGATTGGCTAAATGTCCGTGGCAACTCCGTTATGAATGGGAAATGTGCTTTTTTAAGTTTTTGACAAAATGGGTGAAACTTTATTACACCCTCATCTATCTAGTTGTGCCTTTACATTTCTTGTCGATGTAGAGAAACAAGCTTGATTCTGCTGGATAGAAACAGGGGGTCTCCAGGGCACAAGTCCTAAAAAAAGAAGTGGGGGGACGCTGACGTCACAACAGGAAATGACGTCACGAAAGGTAGCTTGCACCATCAGACTCATCGGCTCCCCTCGCTCACCCTTTACCAAATGGAGCCACACATTCCCCAGAGAGGCCAAAGAGTGAATGTGTGGCTCCATTTGCTCCAGTTATCGAGCTCCCGGTTAAATGAGTGGGGGGACGCCGTCCACCCGCGTGGTACCCCGACTCGAGCCCTGGGGGTTTCCATATTCAGAGTCAAATTTTTCATGTTCACAAAGCCCAATTTTTCGGGACAATAGTGTTAAGTGATTTTGAATTGACAATACCTTTTATCTAAACACAATATGAGCATGAGGCCATCAGTGGCTTAAGAGTTTAAGGGAGATATACTTCAATATTTAAGAATCTCGTCCCATAAGGGCATTTCTGGGGGTCCTCTTTCAAAAATAGCACTGTCTACTAATGCACTCAGGTAAGTGGTTCCTCTGTCAAAAATAGCGCTGTCTACTAAGCCACTCAGGGAATGGTTTAGTCAGAAGGTAGTCAGAAACTGTAAAGATGGAGCTGACCAGAAGGTTGTCAGACTCCTCCATCAAAGTTCTATTAATGTATCTATATTTCTGCATTTAAACTCACAGTTCATAAATTTCAGAAAGTTTGTTTAGGCCATCTACAGCCGTGTTGAATTTGACGATGAGCAGGGCTTCGCAATGAATTCATTTTAGTTCTAGGTCACCTCCCCGGGGATCTTGTTCCACCTTCGATATTACTGTCCAAGTTAGATCTTTTTCTTGGTGATTATGGCTTCGCCAATGGTTGACCAATAGAGCTGTCTGTACATGTTCTTAATTCGCAATTTATGTGGGGTGATTCTGTTTCGGACCTCCTGATTTGACTTTCCAATATATAGTTTGAGGCACGGCCATAGAATGCCATAAACTACATTTTTCTTCTTGCAGTTTTGTAAGTTTCATGTTTCCAATTGATGTTTTTATGAGAAAAGAGCAAACCTTCAATAGTTTTCTCACAACAGGTACAAGTCCCACATTTGTGATGACCTAAAATTGGAGGTAGACCCAATTGTTCTCGTATAGTATTTCTTGGTGTAATCCTTGGTAATGCAGCTCGTACATTTTGGTTGGAAATGCTCCTTTCTTTTTTCATTGCAAACAATGGATGACTTGTGAAGGATGGGTCAAGATTTTCAATCTAGTGCCAATTTTGTTATATAACTTTCTTCTATTGATTTGAATTTGGACAGAAAGTTGTTACACATACAATTTTGTCTGATTGAGGCATCTCTTTTTTCTGTAGAAGTATCTCCTGTGGTGTCCACCATGCTCTTTTCAACGCCCTTTTAACAAATTTTTAGGATATCCTCTATCCATCAGGTTTTCCAGTAGTTTTGTAGCATGACACATGTATTCATCTTTGTAGAAACAATTACGCTTAATCCTCAGAAATTGTCCAAAGGGCACATTTTCTTGTAGGCTCCGCAGATGATTACTCGTGAAATGTAAAGCTTTATTCCTATCAGTAGCGTTCTTGAAAAGCGTAGTTACTGACTTGTTTTCGGAGGGATAGACCTCCACATCCTTTCCTTAGCATAATTTAAGTTACATTTTATGTCTGCAGACCTTGTATTTAACCATTCATAAAATTGGAGAAGCTGTTGATCATTGCCAGCCCAAACCAAGAATATATCGTCGATGTAGTGGACGGAGTTAGAAATTAATTCTAAGAAGGGAATATTGTTATGAATGAACTTGTCTTCGAATTTGGCCATGTATAATACTGCTAGCTCTGGGGCGAAAGGACACCCCATTGCTACTTTTTTTATTTGAAAATAAAAATAATTTCCAAATTTGAAGTAATTTTTTCATAACGCAAAATTTGTCAATCGTAAAATGAAGTCTGTAGGTACCATTTCAGGTTTGTTTCTTTCATTTAAAAAAAATGTCAGTAGCAGCTAGCCCATCATCCTGTGGTATCTGAGTGTACAGTGCGACCACATCTAGGGTGACCAAGATGTCGTTCCCTGTTTCAATGAACATTGATTCAACTTTATTGATTAAATCTGTGGTGTCCTTGAGATAGGAAGGAACTTCCAATAAGAATGGTTTTAAAAAGTAATCAAAAAACTCAATGGGAGAAGCGATCACTTGTCCTGAGTAACCAGGGTTTATTTTCTATTTGTTTCCGATACCGATAAACAACCCTCATTCACGTACCAAGGCTCGAATGGCGGTGTAGCTTGATTCTCCGCCTTATTGTTAGCAACGTGACAGCATCATCAAGGGGTTTGATTGTATGCTTCCTCCACCCAGAGGTAAACCACTGGTTAGTACAGTAGTGAACAGTGATGAAAAAGTGGGTTGGGAGTGCTTAGTAAAAAGGCTTAAATGACCAGACTAAACTAATTTTAATTGGTTCTGGAGAGCAAGCCTGATTAAAAGATTTGGCGTGCGTAGGAAGTCGAATTATGGGGCTTCCGCACTGAATAATGCATGATGATGCTGTCACGTTGCTAACAATAAGGCGGAGAATCAAGATAAACCGCCATTCGAACCTTAGTACGTGAAAGAGGGTTTTTTATCGGTATCGGAAACAAAGAGAAAATAAACCCTGGTTACTCAGGACAAGTGATCCCTTGTCCCATTGATTTTTTTGATATTAAGACTAAGGAAGCTGAAAGTATCACAGACTTTTCCTTCTTCCCCTTTTGATATAAAGCAGCTTTAAAAAATAATCAACATATTTTGAAACTGGTTCTAGCAGAGAATCACAACCAGATACTATTGGTCTACCTGGAGGTTTTGTTTAATTTTTGTGGATTTTTCAGAGGACATATAGGACCGAAGTCGATGTTTGTGATGTAGATATTCAAATTCTTTCTTTCCCAAAATTCCTTGGTCATATCCTTCTTGCAGAATCTTTAAAAGTTCGCCTTGGAGTTCAATTGTCGGGTCTTTATTTATTTTACGATAACATTCTTGATCGCTCAATTGTCTCATTACTTCAGCACTTGCTAAAAAACTGTCTAACAAAACTGGGTCTGACTCTAATCAGCAAGGCTGAGCCTCTAAGCGAAAATAACAAGATTGCTTGTACTGATCTTGATCAGATTTTGATCTTGTGGTATATTGTGTAAAATTGTTGAATTATTTGTTATATGTGAAAACCAAAAATGAATTTTGAAAAATAGAAATAAAATCTTTTTTCGAATTATGTTTGAAGAGGCTGACAGTAATTTGTTTGCTGGACCCTTGATAATTGTTTCTTAGAATAAGGATCAGTACCGGCATCTTGTTGTTGTTTTCGTTTAGATGCTGATTAGAGCCAGACCCAGTGTTGTTAGACAGCTAAATACCACTGTTATAGAGGGCATGCGGGACATGGCCGATGCTGTAAGGCTGTTGTGCGGCAAAATGGACATTAAACAGGCGGCAAGGCGAAGGGAGAAACAGCGCCTGGAAGGGTATATAAAGGCGGTGAACCGGCTATGCAATGCCACCTCTGTCCTCAGCAGACGCTCAGTGGCCATGCAGTGTGAGGTGGCCCACTGCAGCCGTGACGTGGCTAGGGGGTTGGTTACTGTCACCACTGCCTTGGAAGAGCTCCAGACAACACACATCGCTGCCACAGGGTCTATGGATGGTGGTGAAAGTGAGGAGGTAACAAGCCGCAGCAACATCACTCCACCAATAGCAGAGTCAAGGAGGCACAGTGCAAGGCACGGTCCAGCCACAGGACAGTGCTCTGGCGAGGGCAGTGTGCATGGTCAGCGGAGCAGTGCTGTGCATGTGCGCAGGAAATGAAGCCATGCTTCAGCTGACATTGGGAGATGGGTGAGGTAACCCATGTAACCAAATTATAAGGGATGACAATGAGCATGCAGTGTATCAATGCCATGCTGGGATTGTTGACGCACTGAGGGGCCAATATGGTGCTGCGTCGTGAATTCCTATTGCCTGACGTAAGGTCAATAAAACACCATTACACATTTGTAGTTACTCGCTTGGTCTCATTACTGACTCAGAAATAGTTGCGTGTGATCTCAGCCCGTCTGTGTCTCCCATCTGGCGCTGTTGCAACACCTGCTGCACGGTGCAGTGGCTGTGGACATTCCTCATCATCATCTCTGATTCAGTGAGTTCCACTGGTGTTACCTTCTGTGTGGCCAGATTATGTAGCATGGCACTTGTTGCTATTACCCTGCAGCAGATCAGAGGGCGGTACTGCTGTGCTCCTCCACTTTTGTGGAGGCAGCGGAACCTGCTTTTCAGGAGTCCAAATGTACGCTCCACCACATTCTGCGTTGATTTATGCGCCACATTGAATCTCTCGCTTGGGGTAGATGGGTTGAGGTATGGAGTCAGGGTAAATGACCGCTCCGCATATGTGCTGTCACCTAAGTGGTAAAGGAAGAAACATCATTCACAGTCAGCGACAGATACATTAAAGGTATACATCAGGGTGTGTCACATTGATTTACCTAGCAGGTATACTCCTCCAAATTCACCCCCAGCAAGATGTGTATAGATTCCACTGTTCCTGATGATTTAGGAGTCATGCGTCCTCCCTGGGAATTTTGCGACAATATCGGTGATGATGTGAGACGCACCACAAATGACCTGTACGTTGATTGAATGAGTTTGCGGTTCCGATATATGTACTCAGTAGCAGGGGGGGCGGGCAGATTGGAATATGTGTCCCATCGATGCACCCTATGACATGTGAAAACTGAACCTTCTGATAAAAATCCGTCTTTGTTTTATGCAGTTCTGTCTGTGTGCTAGGGAACTGGATGTAGTGGTGCATTCTCTGTATCATGGCATCCAGGAATGTGTTGAAGAAGCGTGACAGGCAACTCTGTGAGACACCACCAGCCACAGCTCTTACCCCCTGGTAACTACCTGATGCAAGTAGGTGCAGGCAACAGAGTACCTGTACATGTGGTAGTATTGCGTGCACCATTGGTGTCTGGTGCTCCAGGATTGGGTCCAGGTCATGTATCAGGTCTAGGGTGGTGGTGGGGTGTAGCCTTTACCTCTCATGGATTTCTGCCTCTAGAGTTGGAATAATGTGATGCGCAACCTGTATACGTGTTCCTGTCGTCTCCAGATCCTCAGTGCTGCAGCTTTCATCCGCCTTGCTGTGACATTGAGGGCCGCCATTCTGTTCACGCAGATGCATTCTGGGGCTGTTTATATACAGTGCATCTGGTTAGCACCTACTTTGAGTCAGTGTTAATGTGCAACTCCAAATTAGCGATTTTTCAAATAATCGGTATTTGTGATTTTATGTACATTGGTTTGCAACTTTATTTTGGGATTACTTATTTAGCGACCCGCAAAATAGTGAGTCGGTGTGGCTTATTCGCTATATAAAGAATCGCTAACTGTTTTTCAAAAAATCGGTATTTACGATTTTATGTACATTGATTTGCGACTTTATATTGGGACTAGCAGCCCGTCCCGACGTTGTCCGGGTATGAATTGCTGCCGGCCAGTAGTATATTGTTTTGTAGGATTTCGTTTTGATAGCATTTCTTATCTGTGACAGGCCTGTGAAACGCTCCGATTCACAGTGCACTGCTGATGCACTTAAGAGTGCGCGTTCAGTAGTGTGTGAACTCGAGTTTCCCTACTTTATTTTTCCTTGCAAAATTATATAGCGCAAACTCGACAACATGGCATGAGCACAATTTAGATTACAGAAGAACACATTCATTTGTGGTAGGCACAGGGAGACAAAGCGATTTGCCTGGGATCACAGGATGTTGAGCTGATGCCGAGATTCGAATGTAGCTCCCCAGCTCTAAAGTTCGTAATTCTAGAACTTGTGGCAGGAGGTGTGTCTAAAATTGTATGTCAGTGCTGGCCATCAATGAGAGAGACCTGTGCATTTTTCAAATGGGTGGTGAAAAAATATGAGTATGTTGCTGGAGATGTGGGCCGCCGTGCCACCAATGTACTTACCGGGGGAGGGTAAACACCCATTATTCCGCAACTTTCTTTCCGCATACCATCACTCCGCATACTTTCATTACGAAAGTACCATGACTCCGCAATGCGATTATAACGCATGGCATTACATTTTATATGCTTTTACCACGCATACATTTACAATGAAATTCGTTGTAAATACATGAATGGTAAAAGCATGTTTTTTTTAAATGTTTGGATAAGTTAAGTATGGGTATAGGGGTATATGTTTTGGGATGTTTGGGTATTTTAAGGGTTCAGATATAGTTTTGGGTTATGGGGTACAGGGGTAGGTTTAGGGATAGGTATGGGTTTTGGGGTACAGAGGTATTTTTAGGGTTCAGGGCTAGGTTTGGGTTTAGGGGTATTTTAGGGTTCAGGGGTGGGTTTGGGTTTTGGGGTACAGGGGTATTTTAAGGGTTCAGGGCTAGGTTTGGGTTTTGAGGTACATGGGTATTTTTAGGGTTCAGGGCGAGGTTTGGGTTTTGGGGTACAGGGGTATTTTAGGGTTCAGGGGTAGGTTTGGGTTTTGGGGTACAGGGTTATTTTTAGGATTCAGGGCTAGGTTTGGGTTTTGGGGTACAGGGGTATTTTAGGGTTCAGTGGTAGGTTTGGATTTTGGGGTACAGGGTTATTTTTAGGATGGATTCAGGGCTAGGTTTGGGTTTTGGGGTACAGGGGTATTTTTAGGGATCAGGGGTAGGTTTGGGTTTTGGGGTACAGGGGCATTTTGAGGGTTCGGGCTAGGTTTGGGTTTTGGGGTACAGGGGTATTTTAGGGTTCAGGGGTAGGTTTGGGTTTTGGGGTACAGGGGTATTTTAGGGTTCAGGGGTTGGTTTGGGTGTTGGGGTACAGTGGTATTTTTAGGCTTCATGGCTAGGTTTGGGTTTTGGGATACAGGGGTATTTTTAGGGTTCAGGGGTAGGTTTGGGTTTTGAGGTACAGGGGTATCTATAGGGTTCAGGGCTAGGTTTGGGCTTTGGGGTACAGGGGTATTTTTAGGGTTTAGGGATAGGTTTGGGTTTTGGGGTACAGGGTACAGGGTATATTTATAGGGTTAAGATGGGTTAGGGTTTAAGGGTGTTAGGGTATTTTAAGGAATAAAGGTGGGTTATGATTATGGAGTGCAGGGGTATTTAAAGGGAGCAGGGTAGGATTATGTTTTGGGGTACTGAGGTATATGTTTTGGGGGGTTTGGGTATTTTAAGGGTTCAGATATAGTTTTGAGTTATGGGGTACAGGGGTAGTTTTAGGGTTTAGGGATAGGTATGGGTTTTGAGGTACAGGGTATTTTAAGGGTTCAGGGGTAGGTTTGGGTTTTGGGGTACAGGGGTATTTTAGGGTTCAGGGGTAGGTTTGGGTTTTGGGGTACAGGGTTATTCTTAGGATTCAGGGCTAGGTTTGGGTTTTGGGGTACAGGGGTATTTTAGGGTTCAGGGGTAGGTTTGGATTTTGGGGTACAGGGTTATTTTTAGGATGGATTCAGGGCTAGGTTTGGGTTTTGGGGTACAGGGGTATTTTTAGGGATCAGGGGTAGGTTTGGGTTTTGGGGTACAGGGGTACAGGGGTATTTTAAGGGTTCGGGCTAGGTTTGGGTTTTGGGGTTCAGGGGTTGGTTTGGGTGTTGGGGTACAGTGGTATTTTTAGGCTTCATGGCTAGGTTTGGGTTTTGGCATACAGGGGTATTTTTAGGGTTCAGGGGTAGGTTTGGGGTTTGAGGTACAGGGGTATCTATAGGGTTCAGGGCTAGGTTTGGGTTTTGGGGTACAGGGGTATTTTTAGGGTTTAGGGATAGGTTTGGGTTTTGGGGTACAGGGTACAGGGTATATTTATAGGGTTAAGATGGGTTAGGGTTTAAGACTTTTGGGGTATTTTAAGGAATAAGGGTGGGTTATGATTATGGAGTGCAGGGGTTTTTAAAGGGAGCAGGGTAGGATTATGTTTTGGGGTACTGAGGTATATGTTTTGGGGTGTTTGGGTATTTTAAGGGTTCAGATATAGTTTTGGGTTATGGGGTACAGGGGTAGTTTTAGGGTTTAGGGATAGGTATGGGTTTTGGGGTACAGGGCATTTTTAGGGTTCAGGGCTAGGTTTGGGTTTAGGGGTATTTTTAGGGTTCAGGGGTAGGTTTGGGTTTTTGGGTACAGGGGTATTTTAAGGGTTCAGGGCTAGGTTTGGGTTTTGAGGTACAGGGGTATTTTTAGGGTTCAGGGCTAAGTTTGGGTTTTGGGGTACAGGGGTATTTTAGGGTTCAGGGGTAGGTTTGGGTTTTGGGGTACAGGGTTATTGTTAGGATTCAGGGCTAGGTTTGGGGGTACAGGGGTATTTTAGGGTTCAGGGGTAGGTTTGGATTTTGGGGTACAGGGTTATTTTTAGGATGGATTCAGGGCTAGGTTTGGGTTTTGGGGTACAGGGGTATTTTTAGGGATCAGGGGTAGGTTTGGGTTTTGGGGTACAGGGGTATTTTAAGGGTTCAGGCTATGTTTGGGTTTTGGGGTACAGGGGTATTTTAGGGTTCAGGGGTTGGTTTGGGTGTTGGGGTACAGTGGTATTTTTCGGCTTCATGGCTAGGTTTGGGTTTTGGGATACAGGGGTATTTTTAGGGTTCAGGGGTAGGTTTGGGTTTTGAGGTACAGGGGTATCTATAGGGTTCAGGGCGAGGTTTGGGTTTTGGGGTACAGGGGTATTTTTAGGGTTTAGGGATAGGTTTGGGTTTTGGGGTACAGGGTACAGGGTATATTTTTAGGGTTAAGATGGGTTAGGGTTTAAGGGTGTTGGGGTATTTTAAGGAATAAGGGTGGGTTATGATTATGGAGTGCAGGGGTATTTAAAGGGAGCAGGGTAGGATTAGCACTCGATATGAGACATGGCATGAAGGGCGGAACGTACCACAAGCCCCCACCGTTTGTCACGCCCCCAGCACACGCCCACAGCACAACGCAGACCCTAAAAATGCCCCTGTACCCCAAAACCCATACCTATCCCTAAACCCTAAAACTACCCCTGTACCCCATAACCCAAAACTATATCTGAACCCTTAAAATACCAAAACACCCCAAAACATATACCTCAGTACCCCAAAACATAATCCTACCCTGCTCCCTTTAAATACCCCTGCACTCCATAATCATAACCCACCCTTATTCCTTAAAATACCCCAAAACCCTTAAACCCTAACCCATCTTAACCCTATAAATATACCCTGTACCCTGTACCCCAAAACCCAAACCTATCCCTAAACCCTAAAAATACCCCTGTACCCCAAAACCCAAACCTAGCCATGAACCCTATAGATACCCCTGTACCTCAAACCCCAAACCTACCCCTGAACCCTAAAAATACCCCTGTATGCCAAACCCCAAACCTAGCCATGAAGCCTAAAAATACCACTGTACCCCAACACCCAAACCAACCCCTGAACCCCAAAATCCAAACCTAGCCCGAACCCTTAAAATACCCCTGTACCCCAAAACCCAAACCTACCCCTGATCCCTAAAAATGCCCCAGTACCCCAAAACCCAAACCTAGCCCTGAATCCATCCTAAAAATAACCCTGTACCCCAAAATCCAAACCTACCCCTGAACCCTAAAATACCCCTGTATCCCAAAACCCAAACCAAGCCCTGAATCCTAAGAATACCCCTGTACCCCAAAACCCAAACCTACCCCTGAACCCTAAAATACCCCTGTACCCCAAAACCCAAAGCTAGCCCTGAACCCTAAAAATACCCCTGTACCTCAAACCCCAAACCTAGCCCTGAACCCTTAAAATACCCCTGTACCCCAAAACCCAAACCTACCCCATAACCCTTAAAATACCCCTGTACCCCAAAACCCATACCTATCCCTAAACCCTAAAACTACCCCTGTACCCCATAACTCAAAACTTTATCTGAACCTTTAAAATACCCAAACACCCCAAAACATATACCTCAGTACCCCAAAACATAATCCTACCCTGCTCCCTTTAAATACCCCTGCACTCCATAATCATAACCCACCTTTATTCCTTAAAATACCCTAACACCCTTAAACCCTAACCCATCTTAACCCTATAAATATACCCTGTACCCTGTACCCCAAAACCCAAACCTATCCCTAAACCCTAAAAATACCCCTGAACCCCAAAGCCCAAACCTAGCCCTGAACCCTATAGATACCCCTGTACCTCAAAACCCAAACCTACCCCTGAACCCTAAAAATACCCCTGTATCCCAACACCCAAACCTAGCCATGAAGCCGAAAAATACCACTGTACCCCAACACCCAAACCAACCCCTGAACCCTAAAATACCCCTGTACCCCAAAACCCAAACCTAGCCCGAACCCTCAAAATGCCCCTGTACCCCAAAACCCAAACCTACCCCTGATCCCTAAAAATACCCCTGTACCCCAAAACCCAAACCTAGCCCTGAATCCATCCTAAAAATAACCCTGTACCCCAAAATCCAAACCTACCACTGAACCCTAAAATACCCCTGTACCCCAAAACCCAAACCTAGCCCTGAATCCTAAAAATAACCCTGTACCCCAAAACCCAAACCTACCCCTGAACCCTAAAATACCCCTGTACCCCAAAACCCAAACCTCGCCCTGAACCCTAAAAATACCCCTGTACCTCAAAACCCAAACCTACCCCTAAACCCTAAAAATACCCCTGTATCCCAAAACCCAAACCTAGCCATGAAGCCTAAAAATACCACTGTACCCCAACACCCAAACCAACCCCTGAACCCTAAAATACCCCTGTACCCCAAAACCCAAACCTAGCCCGAACCCTAAAAATACCCCTGTACCCCAAAACCCAAACCTAGCCCTGAATCCATCCTAAAAATAACCCTGTACCCCAAAATCCAAACCTACCCCTGAACCCTAAAATACCCCTGTACCTCAAAACCCAAACCTACCCCTAAACCCTAAAAATACCCCTGTATCCCAAAACCCAAACCTAGCCATGAAGCCTAAAAATACCACTGCACCCCAACACCCAAACCAACCCCTGAACCCTAAAATACCCCTGTACCCCAAAACCCAAACCTAGCCCGAACCCTACAATACCCCTGTACCCCAAAACCCAAACCTACCCCTGAACCCTAAAATACCCCTGTACCCCAAAATCCAAACCTAGCCCTGAACCCTAAAAATACCCTTCTACCTCAAAACCCAAACCTAGCCCTGAACCCTTAAAATACCCCTGTACCCCAAAACCCAAACCTACCCCTGAACCCTAAAATACCCCTAAACCCAAACCTAGCCCTGAACCCTAAAAATACCTCTGTACCCCAAAACCCATACCTATCCCTAAACCTACCCCTGTACCCCATAACCCAAAACTATATCTGAACCCTTAAAATACCCAAACACCATAAAACATATACCCCTATACCCATACTTACCTTATCCAAACATTTAAAAAAAACATGCTTTTACCATTCATGTATTTACAACGAATTTCATTGTAAATGTATGCGTGGTAAAAGCATATAAAATGTAATGCCATGCGTTATAATGGCATTGCGGAGTCATGGTACTTTCGTTATGAAAGTATGCGGAGTGATGGTATGCGGAAAGAAAGTTGCGGAATAATGGGTGTTTACCCTCCCCCGGTAAGTACATTGGTGGCACGGCGGCCCACATCTCCAGCAACATACTCATATTTTTTCACCACCCATTTGAAAAATGCACAGGTCTCTCTCATTGATGGCCAGCACCGACATACAATTTTAGACACACCTCCTGCCACAAGTTCTAGAATTACGAACTTTAGAGCTGGGGAGCTACATTCGAACCTCGGCATCAGCTCAACATCCTGTGATTCCAGGCAAATCGCTTTGTATCCCCGTGCCTACCACAAATGAATGTGTTCTTCTGTAATGTAAATTGTGCTCATGCCATGTTGTCGAGTTCGCGCTAAATAATTTTGCAAGGAAAAATAAAGTAGGGAAACTCGAGTTCACACACTACTGAACGCGCACTCTTAAGTGCATCAGCAGTGCACTGTGAATCGGAGCGTTTCACAGGCCTGTCACAGATAAGAAATGCTATCAAAACGAAATCCTACAAAACAATATACTACTGGCCGGCAGCAATTCATACCCGGACAACGTCGGGACGGGCTGCTAGTACTAATATAATGAGAGCCCAAACCTTTGAGGCGGGTAATCTCAGGAACCACAGCACCAATTACAACACCCAATACAGCGTTGGAAAGGGCAGTTGCAGCAGAAGGACATAGGCCCGAACCCTTAAAATACCCCTGTACCCCAAAACCCAAACCTAACCCTGAACCCTAAAAATACCCCGTACCCTAAAACCCAAACCTAGCCCTGAACCCTAAAAATTACCCTGTACCCCAAATCCCAAACCTACCCCTGAACCCTAAAATACCCCTGTACCCCAAAACCCAAACCTAGCCCTGAACCCTAAAAATACCCCTGTACCTCAAAACCCAAACCTACCCCTGAACCCTAAAATACCCCTGTACCCCAAAACCCAAACATACCCCTGAACCCTAAAAATACCCCCAAACCCAAACCTAGCCCTGAACCTTAAAAATACCCCTGTACCCCAAAACCCATACCTATCCCTAAACCCTAAAACTACCCCTGTACCCCATAACCCCAAACTATATCTGAACCCTTAAAATACCCAAACACCCCAAAACATATACCTCAGTACCCCAAAACATATACCCCTATACTCATACTTACTTTATCCAAACATTAAAAAAAACATGCTTTTACCATTCATGCATTTACAACGAATTTCATTGTAAATGTATGCGGGGTAAAAGCATACAAAATGTAATGCCATGCGTTATAATGGCATTGCGGGGTCATGGTACTTTCGTAATGAAAGTATGCGGAGTGATGGTATGCGGAAAGAAAGTTGCGGAATAATGGGTGTTTACCCTCCCCCGGTAAGTACATTGGTGGCACGGCGGCCCACATCTCCAGCAACATACTCATATTTTTTCACCACCCATTTAAAAAATGAACAGGTCTCTCTCATTGATGGCCAGCACCGACATACAATTTTAGACACACCTCCTGCCACAAGTTCTAGAATTACGAACTTTAGAGCTGGGGAGCTACATTCGAACCTCGGCATCAGCTCAACATCCTGTGATTCCAGGCAAATCGCTTTGTCTCCCCGTGCCTACCACAAATGAATGTGTTCTTCTGTAATGTAAATTGTGCTCATGCCAGGTTGTCGAGTTCGCGCTAAATAATTTTGCAAGGAAAAATAAAGTAGGGAAACTCGAGTTCACACACTACTGAACGCGCACTCTTAAGTGCATCAGCAGTGCACTGTAAATCGGAGCATTTCACAGGCCTGTCACAGATAAGAAATGCTATCAAAACGAAATCCTACAAAACAATATACTACTGGCCGGCAGCAATTCATACCCGGACAACGTCGGGACGGGCTGCTAGTACTAATATAATGAGAGCCCAAACCTTTGAGGCGGGTAATCTCAGGAACCACAGCACCAATTACAACACCCAATACAGCGTTGGAAAGGGCAGTTGCAGCAGAAGGACATAGGCCCGAACCCTTAAAATACCCCTGTACCCCAAAAGCCAAACTTAACCCTGAACCCTAAAAATACCCCGTACCCTAAAACCCAAACCTAGCCCTGAACCCTAAAAATTACCCTGTACCCCAAAACCCAAACCTACCCCATAACCCTAAAATACCCCTGTACCCCAAAACCCAAACCTAGCCCTGAACCCTAAAAATACCCCTGAACCCTAAAATACCCCTGTACCCCAAAACCCAAACATACCCCTGAACCCTAAAAATACCCCCAAACCCAAACCTAGTCCTGAACCCTAAAAATACCCCTGTGCCCCAAAACCCATACCTATCCCTAAACCCTAAAACTACCCCTGTACCCCATAACCCCAAACTATATCTGAACCCTTAAAATACCCAAACACCCCAAAACATATACCTCAGTACCCCAAAACATATACCCCTATACTCATACTTACTTTATCCAAACATTAAAAAAAACATGCTTTTACCATTCATGCATTTACAACGAATTTCATTGTAAATGTATGCGGGGTAAAAGCATACAAAATGTAATGCCATGCGTTATAATGGCATTGCGGGGTCATGGTACTTTCGTAATGAAAGTATGCGGAGTGATGGTATGCGGAAAGAAAGTTGCGGAATAATGGGTGTTTACCCTCCCCCGGTAAGTACATTGGTGCCACGGCGGCCCACATCTCATATTTTTTCACCACCCATTTGAAAAATGCGGAGGTCTCTCTCATTGATGGCCAGCACCGACATACAATTTTAGACACACCTCCTGCCACAAGTTCTAGAATTACGATCTTTAGAGCTGGGGAGCTACGTTCGAATCTCGGCATCAGCTCAACATTCTGTGATTCCAGGCAAATCGCTTTGTCTCCCCGTGCCTACCACAAATGAATGTGTTCTTCTGTAATGTAAATTGTGCTCATGTCATGTTGTCGAGTTCGCGCTATATATTATTGCAAGGAAAAATTAAAGTAGGGAAACTCGAGTTCACACACTACTGAACGCGCACTCTTTAAGTGCATCAGCAGTGCACTGTGAATCGGAGCGTTTCACAGGCCTGTCACAGATTAGAAATGCTATCAAAACGAAATCCTACAAAACAAATACTACTGGCCGGCAGCAATTCATACCCGGACAACGTATGGACGTGCTGCTAGTTTTTAATAAAGAAAACACCTTTTTAATGAAACCGCTATTAACAGAATAGTCAGTGATCTGGGGTTTCAATGCTGAGGGGTAATGCACCACTAAAACAAGTGTTATATAAAAAATAAGCATTAAATCAATGAAGTAGGCAACCAGTTTTACTGAGCCACTTTGAGGTAGATAAGTATGTATGTTTGGCCACGGAGGGGAGGAGGGTATGGAACCGCAGCTCTCACTGTTCCCGTCATGACCACTGTGATAAATATAAATAATGAGCGTGATACCAAAAGTAGGTCCCCAGTAAAACATGACTTGTTAGAAGACAGAATCAATATGAAGCAGATACATTTTTTTTTTCCTCCCATCTGATAATAAATGTGATCACAGAGGGTAGAAGATTCTGGGACTACAACTCCCATTATTTCCTTTGTGACACCATGACGTCCCAACGTCATGCACCGCTTTGGCGTCCTCACGGTGATGCGCGGACGATCATAATTGTTCGGCGACCAGCAGACTGGGTAAAGCATAGGTGCACATGTAGGCATATCTTTTTGACAAACTAAGCAGGGTGAGAGTGGGCTAGTAGCAGTACCAAACGGGGGTACCTATTCTTAGAAGGAATTGCGAAGGGCTCTCTACTATCCTGTGGCTCTAGTGTGCAGAGGCACTTTCAAATAGTTTGGCACGCTTCATGGGTAACAACCTATGATATATGTCGGACAGGGACATTGCTCCACAAAAACCTCTCTTATAAACTTAGAGCTAACAGACAAGTTTTTGTTTTGTTCTGTCTTTCTGTCACAATACGAGTGGGTTTCACAAAGTCCAGTAATGTTCAAAGTAATGAAAGGCCTCAAGGAAGGTGCAATTGTACATTCAAAACAGTACTATCTACCTTTTGGATTGTGTAACCACCAATAAACATATCCATGATGAGTTTGATTTAATAAGAAATAACTGATAGAATGGTGTAACATTTATTTTCATATCCCTTATGTTTGAATTTATGTATGTCTACAGGGGAGTGCCTCCCTGTTCTGACAATTAAAATCATGAACAACCTCTAAGTAAGTTTAATTTATATATGTAAATGGGTAGCTATGTATGAGAATGAATACACCAGCATGCTCACAAGTGTAGTACTTCAAGTTTGCAGTGTTTTTGCACGTTGTTGACGTTTTGACTATGTTTGCCAACAGAGATGTGTAGCTTGACTCACAGCTTGGCATCAAGCAACAAGGGCACGAGAATTAATGAAGTTGCCATGAGTTTGGGAGTGAGGGCACTGTATTCATAAATTGAAGTTACCCAAATCATTTTTATTGGTCTTTAAAAATGATGATCCCTAAAAGTGTCAAAAAGGAGAAAACAATGAATGTATGAGCACATTTTAATTTTTTTTTATTTTAGCAGTTTTATATAGCGCTAGCTGGACCCAGGGGTATCAGAGCGCTTAACAGCATATACAATTATGTGCAAATAGAGGGTACAGGTAATTGGTGGAACATGAGGGTTTGAGCCGGGTAAGGAACAAGCACATAAGCGAAGGGGCAAAATCGGGGAGGGTGCAAGACAAATCGGACGATCATCAGAGCGTATTCATTGTTCAATCAGTTCAAACACAAAAAGTTTTCTTGATCCGAGTCAGTGTCATCGGTCCCAAAATTAAGGTAAGATGGAGCGTAGGCTAAGGAACTTCCTTGGCTCTATCGGTTCGCTCGAGAGCGATCGAGGAAGAGGGCTTTGAGTAGGATCTTCAATTTTGGAAACGAGGAAGTTGTTCTGATGTGGGGGGATGGAGTTCCAGATTTTTGTGGCGTTTCCAGCAAATTATTTGGAGGCGGTTTTATGCTTACGAGTTTTTAGCGGGATGAGTAGTACAGAGTTGGAGCTCCTGAGATTTCTGGCCTGGCCGGCCCTTTTCAGTTTGGCGGACAAGTTTGCCTGTGTTCAGGGCTTTGTGCGTGAGGCAGGCTGTTCTGAAGCTGACTCGCAACTGAACTGGGAGCCATTTAAGTTCTCTGAGAGCGGGAAAGCTGTGTTTGAATTTCTTAGTGCCAGTGACCATTCTGGCAGCTGCATTGAATGTTGTCTTCAGGGGGGCGAGGTAAGATTTTGCTGTCCCAGTCAGTGCAGCAATCCCATAGTCAATTCTGGAGAGCACCAGTGCTTGGGTGGCTAGTTGAAGGTCCTTGGGTGGGAGGAAGGGTTTTATTTTGTATAGTAGTTCCAGGTTGAGGAAGGCACTTTTAGCGGATCTTGTAATGTGTTTCTTCATGTCCAGTTTCGGGTCTAGGGTGATCCCTAGGGATTTTACTGAATCCGCCAAGGTGAGGTTACCATTGAGGGCGTCAATGGCTTTGAGCCATTCTTCGATTTGTGGATTTTTGTCTTTGTTAGAGATGAGGAGTATTTCCATTTTCTCTTGGTTGAGTTTCAGGTGATTACTTGTGAGCCAGTGTTGAACCTCCTTAAGCGTGTTGTTAAGTCTCTGGATGTCGTCAATTGAGGTGGTTTCCAAATACAGCTGCGTGTCGTCTGCATATAAGTGAAAGAGGATGTTGGATTTCCTGAGTAGATTGGTAAGGGGTTCAATGTAATTGTTGAAAAGCTGAGGGGAGAGCACTGACCCCTGTGGAACACCCCTGATGATGTGGTGGAGGTCCGACTCGAAGTTTTTAATTTTTATTCTTTGTGAGCGGTTGTGGAGAAAGGAAGAGAACCAGTGGAGGACCGTCTCTTGAAGGCCGGCCCTTTCTTGATGAGTATTTTGTGGTCAACTGTATCGAATGCGGCCGATAGATCTAGGAGGATGAGAAGGCAGCATTGAGTCAAGTGACTTGAGTAGATCATCTATGAAATGGAGGATTGCGGATTCAGTACTGTAGCCTTTTCTGAAGCCCGATTGATCGGGATCAAGGAGAATGATATTTTTCCAGGATTTTGGACAAAAGAGGTAGGTTCGATACAGGTCTGAAGTTATTCAAATCCTCAGTGTCGGGTCCTGATTTTTTCAGCAGTGTCGTGACTTGGCCTACTTTGAGGCAGTCAGGTATGATTCCAGTGCTCAGTGAGCTGTTTGATGTGAAAGAGAACTATGTGGTGATCGGACCAGTCAAAGGGGAGGACGTGGTCAATGGAGATTGCTTTGCTTTCAGCTATAATTGCGTCAAGGATTGCTCCTCTAGGATGAGTTTCTTCTGAGCAGTGTTGGGCCAGATTGTTTTCTGATAGTAGGTTGTTTAGGTTTCAATGAGTGTTTTTTTTTTGTTTCGTTCCATCTTAGATTGAGGTCGCCCAAAATTATGTTGTTAGAGTTGCTGAGTGCGCAGTGGGTAATCAGGTCGAAAAGGTGAACCCCAAATTCTGAGATGTTGCCTGGGTGGTGGTATATAAGAAGGCAAAGTGTAGGCCTAGTATTGTGTGTTTTGATGTTGACTGAGACACATTCAAAGGAGCTGTACAAATAGGAGGAAGTTTCTGTGATGGAGGTGTTGTTCTTGTGATGATTGCTATGCCCCAACCTCTTTTCACTTGCCTGTCTTTGTTGATCATTGTGAATCCGGGAGGCACCAGCATGTCCATGCTGGGGTAGGAGAGATTATGGAGCCAGGTCTCCGTTATGAATGCTATGTTCATATCATGGGAGAGGATGGCTTCTGCTAGTTGGGTTGCATGTTTGGAGACTGATCTGCAGTTAAGGAGCATGCAGTTGATGGGGGGTCCTTCTTTACTCCTGTTTTCAGTGGATTGGGCTCTGGGTAGGAAGGCTAGGTGGGCTGGGGGGTCTGGGGACTCTCGAAAGGGGGTGTTCACTTCTAAATCCCGTGATTACTTGGATCGCGGATTTAGGGGAGGAATTCGCCGGGGGTCGTAGGATGTGGCAAGTTGTGCCACTTCCTGAGTGGAAAGTGAGGTTGCTGCTCTTCTGGGTCTTTCTTAGCATTTAACATTCCCCTTTCTGTTGAACCGGGGTCTGGGGGGGACATGAGGCTTGCTGGAGGCTGGTCCCTTGCCTTGACTGGGGTGGGTGAGACTAGATAGCTCGGTGGGTGTCTGTGTGGGCTTTTGGGTCAAGGTCAGGTTGGATAGTTTCGTTCAGGCTTCTGATCAGGATTTCAAGCTGAGGTTCTAGGAGGATGAGGCTTTGCGTTGTGTCATCCAAAGAAGGAGGCAGGGTATCTGGGGCAGCAATCCCTTTGGGTGAGGGAGGAGGGTCCAAGGAGGGAGGGAGGGTGTCAGGGGCAGCAATGCCCTTAGGGGAGGGGAGTGGAGGATGGTTGATAAAAGAGGGGGGGTGTCCCGGTCCTGAAGGTTATTGGGGGAGGAGCTGCCTCTATTTATAATGGGAGGGCTCATGGGAAGAGGGATGCTGCCTCATGGCAGGCGTCAGTTCTCGTGTGGCATGAGGACTGGGGGGCTGTGAGGAGGCTGAGCTGGAGGGTAATGCTTGGTCCTGGATGTCAGGAGGGGAAGGGAGGGGGGCAGGGGAGGGCTGGTCGACTGCCAGAGGGGGAGTGATCGTTATTCGGAGGTACAGAGTTACAGTAGGAGCCTCTGGATGGTGGCGAGAGGGATCTCGAAGCAGGTGTGAAAGGGGTCCGGTGCCTCCCCTGTCGTGAAAGGCTCACTGGGGGGGAGGGATAGTTTGGTCTGGATTGTGAGGTGGTCACGAGGGCCTTTTTTAATGAGAGGAAGAGGGAGTCGAAGACCTCAAGGTGAACGCTGTTCGCCTGTATCAGGACTGTGCCGTTTGCGAAGATGGTTATGGAGATATTGCTGCTTGTCGACTGGTGATTCGGGAGAGAGGTCGTCAATTTGCTGTTGTGGGATGTAATGGTGGTTTTGGAGATGATAAGATCTGTGTTGAGAATGGTGGACCAGTTGTCGGGTCTTTCCGTGTGGAAGATGAAGTCCATTTTTATCTGCCCTCTAGAGAAGCAGTGGCAAGTGTCTACGAATAGTGTGTCAGGATGTTGTCTGAGCAGTCTATGTTTGAAGAGTTTTCTCGCTTTACTAGAGAGGTTGAGGGGAAAGTGATTGCGAAGGAGTTGGGACCATTAGGAATTAGGTAGTTTGGTGTTAGCGGGCGCAGCCAATTGCTTGTCCAGTGGCATTATTCTGTGTTGTGAGGGAGGCAGGTTCTCTCCAGTGTGTAGTGGGCTGGAATGTTGTGCAGAGGAGAGAGTGTTGTCTGGTCAGGAGGTGGAGGGGGGCTTGAGGAGACGGGGGATTGCCTCTCGGGAGGGGGGAGCAGTGGGGAGGGGGCCTGCTGAGAAGGGCTTCTCTGGGCCCGGGTTTGGGAGTTGATGTTGGTCTGATCTCCTTGTAAGGGGCCTGGGTCGTTAGAGGTATTCTCACTAGGTGACAGGGATACCTCTGTCTAACTGTGGTCGTGGATCAGGGACTTAGGTCCCGGATGGGCATAGTGAGGGCACATACGTTACCCTATGGGACCAAGGCCACGTTGGAGGGGCATTGGATCAAGCCTTTCTTGTGACCGGTCCTTTATTGGACCCTAGTGGCCCATTAAGGACCACTGACCATGACTACACTGACCTTAAGTCCTAGTTGCGATTGTCAGAGATCTCGAGGCTGATGTAGGTCTTGTTGTGGCCTTATCGATGGACGCTTTCTGTGTTGGTTCTGGTATAGGTGGCCATTCCTAGGTCAGGCATCTGGAACTTCTGGCGAGTTGTGTCCTGGGGCTCCGCTCCCGTCTAGGGGCGGTCAGTATCCTTCAGGGTCTCAGGTGACCCGCTTCGCTCTGTAGGTGAGGCTTCCAGCACCCGGTGCCAACCTGGGGCTCTGTTTCTGGGTAGTTACCTCAGTGAATCAGTGAATGGCGGCCATTGCCCAGTCAGGCATCAGGGGTATTCTTGTGTGTTGTGGCCTGGGGCTCCGTTCTCGCCTCAAAACAAATTCTGTAGAGTCACAAGTCTCAAATGACCCCCGTGTACTTATCTTACAGATCGCGGTAGTCCGAGATCTTATTGATGTCTTATAGCAAGCCGCTTTCTGTTTCTCTTCTGGCGGCCATTAATGGATCAGGCATCAGGGGCTCAGCTCATAAAGTCAGTTTCTCTGCGAATGATCGTGAGCTCAATCTCAATCTCTTTGAAGAATTGTTGCTGCAGATAGATTTTGACTGCGTATCGGTATTGGCATGCTAGGAAATTGACTATTAGTGACCTGTGCAAATGCTTCGGCTGCTTTCGTTTACAAATCTGTCGGCCATTACAGGGTCAGGCATTTGGGGCTCCTGCCGCGTTGAGTCCCGGGGCTCCGCTGCAGTCACGGGGTGTCCAGGTCTCCTTCAAGGGTCGCCACTTGCCTGCTTAACTCCGTTAGGGAGGATCTGGGTGTTATCCAGTATTGGGGTATCTTTCATAGATTCACATGCCTGAATCATTCCCTGTCGCCGAGGCGGGAGTCCCACGGTATATAAAAAAGCAGTGCCAAAAGTAAACTATAGAAGTATGCCTAAGAGAAAGGCCTTAGTCCTAAACTGTAGTAGCCTATCTACATCCTTATGCCAAAAGGACCAAGAACTTTGTCCCAGCCAATCAGAGCAGAGCCAGTTCTCCTCAGATTTTCACTGCACGTCGTGTGCAAGGGAGTCTCCCTGAGTCTCTACTCAGTTTTTTTCTCTACTTCAGGATGTCTGACAAGAAGGCCTTTTTTAGACCTTGCAGAACATGCAACAAGAAAAGACTCCATGTTGATGATCAATATAAGGACTGTATTAATTGCCTCTATCCAAAGCATGAGGCAAAAAATTGTAAGATCTGCCGCACCTTCCCTTCTAAGACCTTAAGGGATAGAGAGGCCAGAGTCCTATTATGGCTCAAATCTTCTTCTGCTGATGATGATGACAGAGCTTCGACCTCCAGTAAAAGAGCAAGATCACAAGATGGTTCTTCAAGTGAGGGGAGAAAACATGTTAAAACCTCCCTCTCCACTTCTGGCTCTTCACAGAAATCTCCATCTTCTTTCTCTAAAGCTTCAGCTCTCAAGGAATCTAAAAAGCCTAAAACTATGAGTAAAATCTGCTCTGTCTCCTCAGCTTTTCCTATGACTACCATCTCTGTTACGTCTTCTGCCCCTTCGTCGACGGCAACAATTTCTACCACAGCTATCACCTCTCCTATCCTGTCAACTAGGATTTCCATTGTGGCGAAAAGAACCATCGACGATCTGTCGACGACAGCCTCCTCGTCGAAGTCAAAGCACTCGTCAATGAAGGTACCGTCGACGAAGCCTCCGTCATCGACCTCGACGAAAACATCTACGGTGCCGTTGACCCGTCAACGTCGAGCCCGTCGAAGGTGATCCCGTCGACGTCGAGTCCCGTCGACGAGAGTTCTGTCGACTCTGAGTCCGTCGACGACGATTCCGTCGACGTTGAATTACCAATGTCTCCATGGTCTACGGTGCCACCGATATCAATGGACACTGCTTATACAAAGCCTCCAGTCACAATACAGGCAATATCTACGCCTATTTCCTCAAAGACTTTCCAACTAACATCTTTCCAGAAGCAAGGATGTTCTTATATCTTGACGCTTATGCCATCTCACCTCCTCGAGACTTATGCTCATGAAGAAGAGGATGACTTTGATGAAGATGACAACAAAGGAGCGTTTGAGATAGCCCACCATACTTCGGAATTAAACATTAAATGTCAGGATGATGAGGAAGATGATGAGTACGCTGAGCATTACTATCAAGAAGACATTGTAGTTCCTCATCGTACAGCATACCAGAGACAGTCTCGGACTTCAGAATCCAGCCATCTGCCACCGAGCCTCATCCAGGACTTACAGGCCATGTTGGCAGACTATAGACAACGCTTTCCACCACAGCAGGTTGTTCCTCCACTTCAGCCTGCAGCAGTTACGGACCCAATTCCTCAACCTGAGATTCCAGCACCTATGTCTCCGGTCACGGAACCTCAGCAACCTGCTTTGCCTACTCAGACTCCAGATATTTCTTCGGACGAAGAAGTAGAGGAAGGCGAATTACAAGATAATCCTCCTTTGGAGCCTTGGGATGATTATGGTATCCCCATGCTGTCTCCACAAACTCCACAACCTTCAGCCTCACCACCTGAAGACATAGGTGGGTTTCATAATCTTATGCAGCGAGCTGCGAGCAGATTTTAACTGCCGGTAACAGTGGAACAGTCGGAGTGTTTTCTTCACGATTTTAAAGAAGAGACTAGGAAGGTGTCCAGAGCCATTCCTATTATAGACTACATATGGAAGGAGGGCATAAAGGTGATGAGAAATCCTGCTTCTGTACCTGCCGTGCTCCTCTCGGTAGCCCTTCATACCTTACTGGACACCCGCAGGCAGATTCGGTCATTTCCCCGGCTGCACAACAAAGATTAAAAAAAACAGCCACTCCCATCACTACGCCACCAGATAAAGAGGGACGTCGTTTGGACCTGATCAGTAAAAAAAATTCCACCATGGCTGCCGCCTCAATCGGGGCAGCGAATTCTTTGGTGATCATAGGACGTTATGATCGCCAAATGTGGTCAGACATGGCTGGTCTGATAGATTTAATCCCAAAAGATAAACAACAGGAAGCTCGGAAGATCTTGATGGAAGGGGAGCGTGCAGCTGCGGAAACCATCGACTGCGCTTTGGATATTGCAAATACAAATTTTAGACAACTGGCAGGGGCTGCAGTTCTCAGGCGTCAGGGCTGGCTAAAGGCTACCACCTTTCGGCCTGAGGTCCAACTAAAAATTCTGGATATGGCCTATGATGGCGAATCTTTATTTGGGAAACACATAAACGAAGACTCATTGTCCAGTGATGTCGTCCGTAGGCCACCCAAGCTCAAAATCAAAGGAACTTGGAGGTTGAGATCTAGACGCCGCTCTAAATCCTGCAGTGATCCTAACAGATCCACTTCGATGCCCCGGCAGGGTCTTTGGCCTCATAGCCACGTCAGGACTCTCCCGGATGGGAAACTGTTGGGGACATCTGTTGAGTCAGACGATACATATGCGGGGGCTAGTACCTCTGTTTGACTCTCAATAGTCAAGGGAACCCCGTTATCTATGGGCACGTTTTTAGGGAACCATTGTAGAACCATTGAGGGGGCAAGCAGGGGGCTCCTGTTGGGGTCTGCAAGCCACCTCTGACGCGACAGATACTTCAGTTGTTTTGAGGTATAGGGTTGGGGGATTGGGGGAAGTTGGGGTCTGTGGGTTGTATGTTCGTACTGCATTCCTGCCACACATGGCCACTCTTCTCACACTGGCTTATAGCTGTCCCACACATCGAAGTTCAGAGACCCTTCAATGGCAGTCCCAATAGATAGGGTGCGGCTTCAGGCCGGGAACCTCCCAATAATGAGTTGGAACATCAGGGGGGCACTGGATAAAATCAAATGAGGGGCTGTACTCCAAAAGGCCAAACAATATCGAGCAGATGTCCTGATGCTTCAGGAGACACATTTATTGGGTACTAAAGCATTGTGTTTCCTCCGCTATGGGTATGTTCAAGTGTTCCATTCTGGCTTCACCAGGGGGTTCTGTGGGGTTGCGATTCTACTTCATCATAGGGTCCCATACCAACATATCAAGACATGGACAGACATCCAGGGGGGATACGTTTTTATTAGGGGTACCATATATGATGAACAGGTGGTTTTGGGATGTGTGTTTGCCCCTGCACCGCTGTATTGGCCATTAGTTGAGTGCCTTACGACTCTGTGGGCCGACATGCCGGAAGGGTTGGCAATAATAGGGGGAGATTGGAACGATTTAATGGATTTGGCCATGGATAGATCGAGAGCAGGGGGATTCTCCAATGTCTCCCACGGTACCAAACTAAGGGGTCAATTAGGTTATAAAGTATTGGGGTATATTTCATATATTCACATGCCTGAATCATTCCCCGTCGCCGAGGCGCGAGTCCCACAGTAATAATACATATAAAAGCAGTGCCTTCGAATAAAATTGTAGTAGGCTGACAAGACAGTAGGCCCAAAAGGCCCAAAGCTTAGTAGCCTATCTACCTCATTATATGAAAAAGAGCTGAAAATAGCTCCAACCAATCAGATGCCAGCACCCTCTAGAACCTTCTCAGCAGAGGCAGTACTCCTCAGATTTTCACTGCACGTCGTGTGGAAGGGAGTCTCCCTGAGTGCCTACTCAGTTTTTCTTCTTTGTTTCTTCAGGATGTCTGAAAAGAAAGCTCTCTTCAAGGCTTGCAGGACCTGTGATAAGAAGAGGGTCCATGTAGATTATCAGCATAAAGACTGCATCTACTGCCTTCATCATAATCACATTATAAAGGATTGTAGGATTTGCCGAACCTTCCCTGCCAAGACCATCAGGGACAGGGAGGCAAGAGTTCTTTTATGGCTCAAATCGTCTTCTACGGATGATGAGGACAGGGCCTCTACTTCCAGCAAAAGAGCCAGATCCAGAGACAGCTCTTCTCCCGAGGGGAGGAAACATCATAAATCCTCTCATAGAGCTTCAGAACACACAAGGAGGTCATCTTCACCTCCTTCTGGATCACCTTTACCTCCGCCTTCAGAGTCTACCAAATCTTCAGCTACTAAAACAGTGAGTAAAGCCCAGGTCAAGACTCTTTCACTGGTGTCTTCTCACACAGTCTCTGTGAAATCTTCTACTTCAAGTTCTTCATCTACGGTCTCTACAAGAGCTATAACCTCTCCTATTTTGTCATCAAAAGTTTCTGCCTCTAAGAAAACTTCTGGGGTTAAAGAATCTTCTTCTGTCACTCCTTCATCAAAATCACTGTCGTCGACCTCGTCGACATCAATCCCGTCGACGACAGTACCATCAATGAAGCCATCCTCGACGAAAACCCTGTCGACATCGAAGTCCTCGTCGACGAAGAGCCCGTCGATGTCCAAGATCTCTTTGACGAAGAGCCCGTCGATGGCAGGTCCATCGAAGAAGAGCTCGTCGACGGCAACTCCGTCGACGATGGCCCCGTCAACAGTAACCCCGTTGACGAAGAGTCCATCGAAGGCAGCCCGTCGACGAAGAGTCCATCGACGGACGATTCCGTCGAAGACAAGCCCGTCGACGAGGAGCCCATCAATGACACAATCACACTGTTGCACCTTTGGTCAAGACGCCCATGTCGACGAAGAGTCCTTTTATGACCAAAAGTCCACCTGTGAAATCTTGGTCTGTGTTGCCTCAAGTGTCTCAAGCATCGCCTGTTACGTTCACCCATTTTCAATTAAAAACGTACCATAGGCAAGAATATACCAATATTTCTCCTTTGATACTTTCACAGATCTTGTATACATATGTAGAGGAAGAAGAATCGGATGAAGATGACGATGAGGAGGAAGGCCCTTTTGGGATTGCATGCCATGCATCAGAGTTACAGATAAAATGTCAGGAAGAGGATGAAAAGGACGACTTCCATGAGCTTTTTTACCAAGAAGACTTGTCTACGCCTTATCATAGACAGTCACATAGGGATCCACGTTCGGAGGACACAAGTCATCTTCCTCCTTCATTGATTCAGGATTTACAGGCCATGTTGGCCGACTGTCGGCAGAGGTTTCCACCTACACCCTCTACCCCAACTGTACCTACTGTACCTACTGTATCGGCGGTTACGCCTACGCCACCACCACCGATACAAGAGCCTACCTCACCAAGACACCTTGTAGAGCCAATACCACAAGGAAATCAGGATACTTCATCATCAGATGAAGATGACAGAGAAGAAGGCGAATTGCCTAATGATAATGTGCCTGGAGATCCTTGGGATGAATATGTAATCCCCATGCCTTCGCCTCCTATACCGCAACCATCTGACTCACCACCGGAGGATATTGGCGGCTTTCATAATATCATGCAAAGGGCTGCTACGCGGTTTGAACTGCCGGTCACTATTGAGCAGTCGGATTTCTTTCTTCACGACTTTAAAGAAGGGTATAGGAAAATCACCATGGCTATACCAATTATAGATTTTATCTGGAAGGAAGGTCTTAAGATTATGAAGACGCCTGCCTCTATTCCTGCAGTCCTTCCTCGAATCGAAAAGAAATATCGGGCACCACCAGATACTCCATCTTGTTTAGTGGGTCACCCTCGTCCTGATTCTGTAATTTCACAGGCCGCACAACAGAGGTAAAAAAATCTGTGTACCCTAATCTCAACTCACCAGATAAAGAGGGCAGACGATTGGACATGATAGAAAAAAAGTTCTCCACCAATGCTGCATCATCCATGAAGGCAGCTAATTCTCTGGCAATTTTGGCACGTTATAACCGACAGATGTGGTAAGAGTTATCGGAATTCTTAGAGCTGATACCTGAAGATCGCCAGCAGGAAGCACGAAGGATAGTGCTCGAAGGAGAACGGGCTGCATCAGAAATAATTGACTGCGCCTTAGATATTGCAAACACTAACTTTCGCCAGCTAGCAGGAGCTGCTGTTCTTATACACCAGCGATGGCTCAGAGCAACCACTTTTAGACCTGAGGTACAGACTAAAATTCTAGATATGGCTTACGATGGTGAATCACTCTTTGGTAAGCATATAGATGACGCTTTATTGACCATCAAGACAGACACGGACACGGACACGGCAAAGTCACTGGGTACCCTGCAGTATAAGAGAGGATCTTTCAGAGGATCAAGGGGTTGTGGATGTTCCTCGAGGGGAAATTACCACAATCAGCAAAACAGACAATACCAGTCTCAATATAAACAGCCTTATTCCCAGTCTTCGTACAGGCAATCATCTTCAAGCTATTTCTCTCGTCAAGGCGGACGCCGGCGATTGAGCAATCAAGGCCGCGACTCAAATAAACAACAATGAGCTTTGCCGGACGCCAGTCGAACCTTCTCCCCTCCCTGTGGGCGCGAAGATCTCAGCCTTTTTCCAACAATGGCAGAACATCACATCAGATCAGTGGGTCCTCGACCTTGTTCAAAGAGGGCACACTTTGCAGTTCTTAAAGAAACCACCTACGACCCCGCCCAAGGGTCCCCCTTCCCCTCGTCTTCACTTACTGTTCAAAGAAGCTTTAAACATGTTCCGCAAGAATGCGATAGAAAGAGTTCCAGTCTCGCAAAAAGCGAAAGGATTCTACTTTAGTTTCTTTCTCATAAGGAAAAAATCGGGGGAGTGGCGCCCGATTCTCGACTTGCGCAGACTCAACAAGTTTCTGAAGAAACAGATTTTTCGGATGGTAATGTTAGCAGATGTGTTGAGCTGCCTCAAAGAAGAGGACTTTATGGCTTCTCTGGCCTTGGAAGACGCTTACTTCCATATCCCTATACACCCCAAACATCGCAAATACCTACGATTCACTGTGGCTGGCATCCACTTTCAATTCAATGTGCTCCCGTTCAGGCTGAAATCAGCACCACGAATATCCACAAAATGCCTAGCTCCAGTCTCTGCCACACTGAGGTCTCAGGGAATACAAGTCTTCCCATTCCTCGACGATTGGCTGCTAAAGGGTCCATCAAAACAGGCTACGAGACAGGCTGTAAAAAGTTGCCTTCATCTATTCTCAAATCTGGGACTTACTCTCAATGCCAACAAGTCACAGTTGCAACCCCTCCAAGTTCTAACCTTTCTGGGAGCAACACAAGACACCCAACAATGCAAAATCTTCTTGTCACAGGATCGCCAGAACAAGTTACAAAGCCTGGCACGGTTAATTTCAAGAAAAAAGTCAGTTTCTGTCCGAACATTCGCTTCTCTTCTGGGGATGTGCTCTTCAGCGATCAGTTTAGTCTCACTTGCAAGACTCAGGATGAGACCGCTGCAAGAAGAGCTGCATAGTCAATGGCAGCAGGCCGGAGGGTCATTTGACGATTCCATAAAGGTGACCTCACGAATGATACAGGCTCTCCACTGGTGGTCAAAAAGAAGCAATCTGACTCCAGGTCTCACGTTCCTGGCCACTTTCCCAGAGCTTGTCCTGACCACAGACGCATCTATGGAGGGGTGGGGAGGACACCTCCAAGACCTTCAAATTCAGGGTCGACGGTCTCAACAATATCAGCAAAAACACATCAACAGTCTCGAACTGAGAGCCATTTTTCTCTCTCTGCAAGCATTCCTCCAGAGAATTGCGAATTCCTCAGTGCTGGTGCATACGGACAATACCACCAGCACGTATTAAATCAACAAGCAAGGGGGGACGAGGTCTCTCTCCCTATCGCAGGAAGCTCAAGAGATGTGGGAGTGGGTTATCAAGCATGGCATAACCCTCAGAGCAGAGTATGTCAAAGGAACTCAGAATTCTCTAGCTGACAACCTCAGCAGATCTCTCGCAGGGTGCCACGAGTGGGAGTTAGAACAAGTACAGGTGAGCAGGATCTTCCGAATGTGGGGCACACCAACTCTAGACCTGTTTGCAACGCAACAGAACAGCAAATGCCTTTATTACGCCAGCAGATTTCCTCAACGGAGATCAAGAGGGAATGCCCTGTCCATGCGATGGTCAGGGATTTATGCATACTCTTTCCCCCAGATACCATTAATTCCGAGGGTTCTGCAAAAGATAAAGAGGGAAGATTGCAGTCTTATCCTAATTGCTCCTCGCTGGCTGAGGCAGTATTGGTTCCAAGAGTTACTTCTGTTGTCACAAAAACGTTCGATTCGTCTCAGTCCAACACTCTCCATGCTGACAAGGGAGAGAGGTCAGATTCTACATCCGGATCCACAATTGCTTCACTTGCACGCATGGCTCCTGACTTCTTAGAATTCAAAGGTCTCAGAATTTCTCAGGACTGTAGAGATATTCTATCTAAAGCCCGTGCTCAAAGTACTATCAAAACATACCGCTTTAAATGGAAGCGCTTCTGTCATTGGTGCGAAACAAATAATGTGCATCCACTTCAGGCCCGCCAGAGGATATCCTTCCCTATTTACTATCACTAGCTAAAGCAGGTCTAGTAGTCTAATCTATCAAAGTCCATCTCGCGGCAATTTCTAGATTCAGAAAGAGTTCTAACAAGCCATCACTCTGTTCTTCGTCACTTATCAAACAATTTCTAAAAGAGCTATTTCGAGTTTTTCCTCCAATTCGACCTCCACCTCCAGAATGGGATCTCAATACAGTTTTATCTCAAATAATGAGGAGACCTTTTGAACCAATTCACAAGGCTGAACTAAAAAATTTAACCTGGAAGGTGGCTCTTTTATTAACTCTCACTTCAGCCCGGAGGATTAGTGAAATCCAGGCTTTCACAATTTCAGAACCTTTTCTACATTTTACTAAGGATTACGTTACTTTGCGAACAAATCCAAAATTTATTCCCAAGGTACTGTCTCAATACCACCTGAACCAATCAGTAAAGCTAAAGACCTTCTTCCCGGATCCAGTTACACCGGCAGAAAAGGCTTTGCACTCTCTTGATGTGAAACGTTGCTTGAAGTTCTACCTTCAAAGAACTAAGGATATAAGAAAATCTAATCAGCTGTTGATCGCTTATGGTCAAGCCACAATGGGACAAGCCGTGACAAAAGCAACGGTAACCAGATGGTTAACTTCTGTCATACAATTTTGGCATGATAAAGCCAACAAACCTTTACTCAGTTCTGGTGGAATGTGCTTTCACCTGTCTATTTCGGCTTCTACAGCCTTATTTGCTGGGGTCCTACTGGAGAACATTTGTCGTGCTGCGACATGGAAAAATGTCCTCACGTCCACGAAGCACTACTGCTTACAATCTGCGTCGCAGGACGATGCAGCAGTGGGACAAGCTGTTCTTCAACATCTCCTTCATTAAGGTTAGACTTTTAAATGTCTCTCTTATTGCATTCATGATGTATGAGTATAATCATATTCACTGTAATGTTTCAGGTGGTCAAATAATGTTTCTTAATATGAAATATAATACATGACTATAATTATTTCATTCAGAAGGTTTCTGCATTTATATGTATTTACATATTCTACTGCTCTATAACCTTCCGGATGTGTGGGGGATATGTAGATTTACACTTTGTCTCCCACCTTGCGCAAACGACATTATTAGGCTTACTGCTTGCTATTCTGATTCAGGCATGTGAATCTATGAAAGATACCCCAATACTGGATAAGAAAACAAGTTACTTAACTGTAACTACAGTTATCCAGTATTGGTATCTTTCATAGATTCACATGCACCCACCCTCCTCCCTGGCAGGACAGTTCTCTAATGGGGATATCTACTTCTCACTTGTGCTAGCAAAATCTGAGAACTGCCTCTGCTGCTTTTTTTTTTTTGTCCTCATCTGCCCAACTCTCGTACCATGGATGCAAAAGGAAACACACCAACCACCTTGCTGCCTTGGGGAGCAAGGCCCTTTGATTGAGCCGCTTCCCACTAAAGACAGAGCATAGCAATATTGGCGGGAGATGTCATTGCACCGAGTTAACACCCCTCTAGGCAACTTATTGCCTGTTGGGCCAGTTTATGACGGGATCGGAGCCAACCTCAAAACTGGGCCGGGAAGTAAAAAAACCCACGAGCCCAGATAGTACTCAGCTCCACTCAATCAGTAGGTTCCAAAAGGTGACGCTCTGCGGACTGCAAGATCTAGCCAGGTCAAGTTTAGATGTATCGTACAGGGATGTCAGCCAGGCCGAATGTGTGGGAGCGATGGTATCTACCCAGTGCATACAGATCTGGCGTCTAGCTAAGAGAATGGCATAAAATAGGAAAGACTGCGCCACCCCCGTGATGTTCTGATCTAAACCAAATATTACTAATGCTAAAGTAAGAGAAAGGTTTGTCTTAAGAATTGAATTCAAAGTAACATTTACCTCTTCCCAGAAACCTTTTATATTGGGGCACTCCCAAAACATGTGGGAGTCGGAGGCTGCTGGGAGTAAACATTTGTTGCAGCATTTCCATGCCTGGTATTTGGATAGCCGTAAGGGGGAGAGATATGCCCGATGTAAGGTGAACAAATGGTTCCGTCTCAACCAAGCCGGTTTAACAACTTTATATAGAAGAGAAAAGGAGTTTGTCCAAACTACCCCATCCTGCAGCCCAGTTTCACTTCCCCATAACTCCATTGGGAGATTGAAATCCCCGTCCGACTCCTCCAAGATGGACCAATACCAGAAGGCTACCTCCTTACTTCCTGTTTGTCTTCCTACTAAGTGGTGTTCAAGGAGGCTAGGTCTCCCAGTGTTAGGGTTCTTCCTGACTAATTCCCTGGCCCAACTACTAAGTTGCATGTATTTAAATCTTGATAAGGTTGGCCCTACTCTCTTTTTAAGCTCCTCCCACTCCAGCAGTGTCCCTCCAACAAACAGTTCCCCCCATCTTGAAAGCCCAGCTTCAACCAACAGGAGTGCCAGACTGTCTTTCAAACACATTGGGAGTCCGGGGGAGTCCCATATCTGGGCATAGTTAGAGAAGTATGCCAGTCCCACTTTTGCTTTAATTTGCACCCAAATCTTCAGTAATGCTAAGAGAGTCTTTAACCTCACCTTTTTGAAGAACCTACGATCTCCGAACTTAAATAAAAACCCGTCTAGAGGAAGATTGGCCCCGACCAACATGGCCTTAAATAATCTCCCATTTGAGGAATTGACTGGGGACTTTAGAAGCATCCTTGCATGAGAAAGCTGGAATGCCCACGCATAGTACAGCAAGTCTGGCAAGGCGAGTCCTCCTTTTTCCCTCCTCCTCCTTAGTTTTTTCCATGCCAGCCTTGTTGCTTTGTTTCCCCAGATAAAAGAATTAATTTCCTGTTGACATTTTTGGAGTTGCTTAGAGTCAAAGGCCAGGGGGATGGTGTTGAAAATAAAAGTAAGTTTAGGGAGGATAGACATTTTCACAATGTTGACTTTCCCAAAGATTGACAGTCTGAGGCCGGCCCATGATTTCAATAGGGCCCTACATTCCTGGAAAACAAGATCTAAATTGGATTTGGCCAGGATATCTATGTCTTGCGTTATCTTAACTCCTAGGTAACGGATTGAGGAAATCACGGCAACGCTTGGGTTAATGATGTTCCATGTCATTAGCTCGGTTTTCTCAGCATTTATGTCATACCCCGAAATACGTCCGAATTCTTTTGCCCTCTCCACAACTATAGGGAAAGCCACAGCTGGGTCGGAGGTGTAGATAACGATATCATCCGCATACATCCCCACCCTTTTTGCCCAACCACCAAAGTAAAAGGAGGGGATATCTAGATCTTCTCTCAAAGATTGTGCAAGGGGTTCAATGTAAATGTTAAATAATAGGGGGGAAAGGGGACAGCCCTGTCTCGTTCCCCTGCTTATCTGAAAGGGCTGGGTACAAGTTCCATTCACTAAAAGGCTTGCGCTAGGGTTACCATATATAAGACTTATAGCCCTACAGAAGTTAGGCCCAATTGCAAACTTCCTCATTGCCGCGGCCAAGTATGACCAATTTACTCTATCGAACGCTTTCGTGGCGTCCAAGGTCATTATGGCCAGGGGCAGAGAGAAAGTTGATGCGATGTCCACTGCCCCTATTAAGTCATAAGTTAGATCCGCAAGTTGCTGTCCTCGGATAAAGCCTTTCTGGTCAGTGTGAATGATTGTACCGACTTTACTCCCCAACCGAGCAGCCAACACCGCAGCGAAGATCTTATAATCGCAATTAAGCAGCGAAATTGGTCTATACGAACCACATTTGGCTGAATCTTTCCCAGGTTTGGGAATTAAAACAATGGTTGCCTCCCCCCATGATTTAGGTGGGATAGCCCCTTCTAATAGGATTTCATTAAATAGTCTACTGAGCACTGGGGTGATTATGGGCGCCAAAACACGATAAAGCTCACCAGGGAGCCGGTCGGGTCCAGCAGCCTTGCCCTGCTTCACCTTTTTGATGACATCGCTCACCTCTAACTCCGAAATAGGTCTATCTAGCCGCTTACTTTGTTCAGGTGAAAGAGTCGGGAGGGATATCTTATCTAACCATCTACCTCTTACCACCGGGTCGTCCAGTATATCTTCACTATATATATTTCGGAAGAAATCAAGAAATGCGGTTCCTATGTCTGTAGTGGAAGTTCTATCATTGGGCTCCCCCTCTACTCTGATGACTTTGATATGTTTTTTTGCCTGGTCAGATTTAATTTTCCAGGCTAAGATCTTACCCGAGGATTCACCATATTCAAAATTGGAGAGTTTACTAGCTTCCCACCTTTTTGCCACCCTTTCTTGGAGAATACTTTCAAGCTTACCCTTTAACTCCTTCCGTTGTTTCTGATCTTCCTTGGTTCCTGTACTTGAGCCAAGGTTTTGGTCAAGAAGGGCAAGTTCTTGTTCTATATTAGTAATCTTTGCCCTATAGACTTTCCCTCGGTGGGAAGCCCTGTTAGTGATATACCCTCTCAAATTCGCTTTGTAGGCCTCCCAAACTATCGCCAACGGGGCTGAGTTTAGATTAAATTCCATAAAGGACTTAGCTTCTTGGATGAAAAGATCTGTCTCGCTTTCCTCTAACAAAATCGTACGATCAAAAGACCAAGAAGTATGTCCAGTTTGATGAGATGTTTTTAAGGAGAAGAAGACGGCCGAATGATCTGATAGGCACTGCTTTTATATGTATTATTACCGTGGGACTCCTGCTTCGGCGACGTGGAATGATTCATGCAAGTGAATCTATGAAAGATACCAATACTGGATAACTGTAGTTACAGGTAAATAACTTGTTTTCATGTCGGGCGTAGGCACCACCGTGGTTCCAGCGATGCGAAAAAATGAATTTTTCCACCCGCGAGCAGCGGTACTCATGTCCACCATATTAGTAGAGCCAAACACAGCCCATTTTCCATCCGCCGCGGTGTGACGCGCACCACCATCAAAGTGCGCCCACCTCCGTGGCGGTGACAGTCAATGGAGACTCTCCGCCATGTGGAATGACATCCGCCCGCTCCTCAAATTAGGATGCCCCAAACAACCGAAGCGCCGCAGCGCAGACACCGCACAATCAGAGACGGCGGAAGCACGACAGCGGAGCGCGAAACCAGAGTCCCAGTCCTCTCCACCCAGTCACGACCGCCTGGGATCCTGCTCTACTCGTTTTACCGGTTCTGTACCTGCTACATCACCAGCAACTCATGGACACCCACGGACACCGCCGCAGATACGCAATAACCCAAACACAACACACAACACAGGAGGCGCAAGCGGCCTAGCAAGGGGCATGATTCCATGCAAATAATAAGGAAAGCATCATACAATTGAAAGCAGCACCCCTGCGACAATCGTGCCAGTTGGCTACTGAGTACTCTTTTAAATCAAAGGGTGAACAATACTCACAATATCGCGGTCTCCCCAGCCGCATAGTCCACTCTAGCCAATAATGTCCGCACAGGGGAGTACCTTCTTCGTCACATTTCTTAAGGAAAAATCAAGCAACTATTCGCCAAGTCAGGGCATCGATACAATTGGGCCTGCACATCCTACCAGCGTAGCGGGCCTTAAATGTAGGCACATTTGCAGTTTGATATTCAAAGCATTTTACTTGCTAATTCAAGAACTGTAAAACAGGAACATTATAAACCAAACCTATGTGAAAATATAAAAGGAAAGGAAAAACAAAACAGAGACGAGGAAACGAAAAAAAAGAAACAGAAGATGGTCGATTGTGCGTGTTGCGCTATCGTGCGTTATGGAACGTCTGTGGGGGGGGAAGTAGGGGGGAGGGCTTCCCCATTATGTCCAGTGTTAGTGTCACCCGCTAAAACACCACTAAGGGAGGTGTATCTAACGGACTCCGTGTTGGAGGCATGCGCGATGGAAAGCAGCCAGGGTGTCATCCCAGGCCTGGGATATGGGGCACGCGCGAAGCCCCACCGTCTCCTCCATGTGTAGGACCACGCTTTCCGCTCTCGCCCAATTATCAAAGGAGTTGTGCCATCGTGTCACGTGGGGAGGATCACTGCCCTTCCAGCGCTTGGTGATAAGCCGTTTCGCTGTTATGAAACCAAGGTCACAGAACCTATTAGGGACTCAGGTTAGCTTTGTCCGTTTGCAGCGGCCCAATAAGCATGCTTCCCATGTGCATTGCAAATCTCCACCTACGCTCGCTGCCAGTAAGGCTGATACCGCACGCCAGTAAGCATGTAGCGAGGGACAGGACCAAAGCATGTGTAAATAGCCAGCGTCAACTAGCCCGCATCTAGGGCATGCCGACGTGACAAGTCCAAAATAACGGTTAATCTTGTCCGGGGATAAATATGCGCGGTGCACAATGTAATATTGAATGATCTTAAAGCGGGAATTGCGTGGGACGTTAACGGCGCAAGCTAGCACCATTTCCCATTCCTTATCTGTCCAGGCCCTGTCTGCCGCCCATCTGTCTCTCAAGCGCTGCGTGGGAAGTTGAGTGTGGAGTAGTAGGGCATGCGCCAGCCAATGCACCACATGATATCCTCTCCCCATCACATGCATGTATTGTAATAGCAAGTGGATTGGCGGTTCTTCTGAAAGGTCGCCCCAGGCCTGTGCCAGTGTGCGTATGATTGCTGCGTGTGTTAAAAATTGTCCTGCAGGAAGGCCCGTGTCGGCGACCAGCGCCTCGAACGGGCTTAGTGTCTCATCCGTGAACAGGTCTCCAACAGTATCTACCTCAGCCTGTACCCAACTAGTCAGCGTCTCCTCTGTAAATACTCCACCATCCCTGGGCATCCCCAGCAGGGGCAGATTCGGGGCATACGGTTTCATGGAATTGGTTAGCTTCAGACTCCTCACATAACACCTCCGTGCTACTGCCAGGTGTGGTCTGGGCAGCGGACCTTAGCTAAAGGGTGAAACATTGCTTGCACCTGTGCAAGTGTCTGCATTGTGACGTCTGTGGCCGTGTCGCCCAGATTCTTCCCGCTCAACCAGTAGGTCACCCATTGCAGCTGCGCAGCTAGGTAGTAGAGCTCCTGGTTGGGAACTGCCAGGCCCCCAGCCTCCGGGGACGCATAAAGTGTCCTCAGAGCCACTCTGGGTCATCCCGCGCTCCAAATCAAGCTCTGAGTTAAGGTCTCTAGCTTGCGAAATATGCATGTGGGGACATAGACCGGGAGGTTAGCGTAAAAGTACGACAATTTGGGTAGCGCTATCATTTTCGTTAACGTGATTAGACTGGGCACATTCAGAGGGAGCGTCTGCCCGCAGGGAGGAAATCGCTCTTATCAGGTTGCCCTCTAGAACATTAGTGTGGTCTCGGTACACCCGTATCCCCAGGTAACGGAACATGGTTGAGTACCAAACAAGCTGTTCGTCTTGGACTTTGATGACACATTCGGGTGTGGCATCATTGAATGCATATATGCCGGATTTAATCCAGTTGACCCTGAGTCCCGACATTTCCCCAAAGGTGCGGAAGATGGCAGTGAGTGCCGGCGGAAAGTGAGTCAGATCCCTTATGTATAGCAATAGGTCGTCAGCGTATAGCGACACCGCATGTATGCCATCAGCTAAGGGGCTGCCCCACTCCTCGCTAGAGGCCCGCAGTAGCGCCGCCAAGGGTTCCATCATCAGTGAAAAAATTAAAGGGGACAAGGGGCATCCTTGCCGGGTTCCCCTGTGCACCCTGATAGGGTCAGAAAACCACTTGCCCGTACGGACCCGGACAGTGGGTCGCTGATACAGAAGCTCCACCATGTTGATGTAATCGTCCCCTAAACCGTATTTCTGCAGCACCGACACTAGGTAATGCCACTCTACAGAATCAAATGCCTTCTCCAGGTCAAGCACTAGACACCCAGAGTGAGGCCATTGGTTTATGGCAACGCTCTGCACCCTAAATAACCGGCGGAGGTTGTACAAGGTGCTGCGGGTTGGAACAAAGCCATTTGGTCCGAGTGGACAAGGGCGGTCACAAGGGGGGCCAAGCGCTGTGCTAAAGCGGAGGCCAGGATCTTGCAGTCCGTGTTGAGGAGAGCTAATGGGCGATACGATCCCAGCTGGTTTTCGACTCTGTCAGGCTTCGGGAGGGAGACCAGGTGGGCATCGTTCAGTGTAGGTGGTAAGGCAGCGTTGGCAATTGCCGCCTTATATATCCGTAACAGTTCTGGAATCAGAATGATGGAATAAGCTTTATAAAATTCAGCGGGCAACCCATCTGGCCCTGGGGATTTACCATTAGAGAGAGAGAAAATGGCCACTCGCAACTCCTCCGCCGTCAACGGCGCACCAAGCTCATCTCGTTGCGCATCATCTACCTCTGGCAAAGGCAAAACAGCTAGATATTCTGCCAGATCAGCAGGCGAGGCCTGCAATTGGGACTGATAAAGATCAGTGTAATGATCTACAAAGGCGTCATGGATGGCCTTCTGGGTGTATACTATGGTGCCATGCTTGGTGCAGAGTGACGTCACCGGGGTGGTCCGGGCATCCTGTCCAATTAACCACGCCAACAGCTTGCCTAGTTTGTCCCCAGAGTGATGGTTGCGCGCCGAGTGGGCCATATAGTTCAGGTTCTTAAGCCTATCGAGCAGGCGGGTATGAGCCTCTCTGGCCGCCAATAACGGTCCCTCATCTCCATCCACCGCCCCCTGCTCCTCTCTTGACAGCCTAGCCTCAATGCGCTTCAGCTCTCCTTCTATATGTTTCTGCATGCCAGCCTGCATGCCCAGGCAGTCGCCTCTGGCGACGACCTTAAAGGCATCCCATTCGAATTGCGGAGTAGAGGCAGTGTCTCTATTCTCCTAAAAATACTGCAAAATGCGAGCTGAAAGTGCCTCACTGAAAGGGGCATCCAAGAGCAGATCAGGCTGTAGCCTCCAAGTGGGTATCGGAGAATGAGGGCATTCCCATCTCAATTCTAGGACGTGCGGATTATGATCCGAGTGAGTACGACCCATGTAATATGTATCTGTGACGTGGGGAAGTAGGTCGCTGGTCAGCATAAACCTGTCTAGTCTGACATGTAGTGTGTGCGCACCTGAATAATAGGAGTAAACCTTGGTGTGTGGGTTCCGGTTTCGCCAGACATCATGCAGATCCCACTGTGTTGCCGAGTTCGTGAGTGCTCTCGTGGCCACTGTTACCGGCGCGCTAGCTAAAGGTGGGAAGGAGCGGTCAAGGGTTATATCCAAAACACAGTTATAGTCTCCTCCTAGCAACAGGGGCATTCCATGCCAGGGTGCCAGTACTGTCGACAGCCGTGTAAAAAAGGCGCCCTGTTCAGTATTAGGGGCGTAAAGGGATGCAAGGACAACCAGGCGGCCGTCAAGTCTGCCGTGTACCACCACATACCTGCCCTCCGGGTCCACCCTGCAATGTAAAAGCGCAAATGGGATGCCGGGACGTACCCAGACCAGCGCGCCTCTTGCATAAGCTGAATACCCTGTAGCGTACAACTGCCCCCTTCACGTACGATGTAGCTTCTGTGTCTCAGGGCCGGTCAAATGGGTTTCCTGCAATAGGGCTATGTGCATGTGATGTCTTTTAAGGTATGAATAGATTTCATAGCGCCGTGATGGTGTGTGCATCCAGCGCACGTTCCACATGCATACTCTGATCTCAGCCATGACACCTCCGAGAACTCCCCAGCCCCCACCAGCAGCCCACGCATCGCCCCACCAAATGGTACATCCACAATCGTCATTGGACGGCAAGCACGCACAATATAATCAGGTAAAGGAACAGGAAATACTGAGAAAATATCAACCATCACTGTTAACAAACTTAATAATATTACAATACCAAAAGGTCGACAGCGGAACATGTTGTCGTCCAAACACATTGATGTGCTAATACAGTCTGTAGTCCAGGGGGAGGTCACTAAGCACTCGGCGTGACCGTTACAGGCATGGTAAGTGAACCGTTGAAGGGTGCCCCCTCCTCTACGGGTGTCCCATGTCAGCTAGACCCAACCCAGCCAGGTCTCGGGTAGGCAAAGGGCCGAGGCTTACCTGGGACGGTGTCATATTAATGGATACAGCCCAGGGGCGAGGTAGTTCAAATCCTGCACTCCGAAGGGCAGAGACCCTCCCAGTGTCAGAGCGCCCCAAACATCTAACAGAACCAAGACATTTCCATCGTCTCTACTCCTATGTTACTAACTGTGTCAGCATGGTGGGAAACAGAAGTTCAGTCCGGACACGAAGCTCCACTATCAGCGCCTCGCGAGTGTCCCTCGATGGTTAGGCCAAACAGGGTAGTACTGGTCGACGGGTTCAGTCAGGGCATACCTGACAGCTCACTCCTACATCAGTGGATCAGGTCAGCAGTTTGTGGAGTGACATCTGGCAGATCCATCGATACCTGAGAGTCCGGTGTGCCATAAAGACGCTCATCGTCACTGGGCATCTCCCGTGTGTATCCTCCAAGGCAGCGTCCGCATCCAAGGAGCCGCTGATCTCCGGAGGGCCTCCTGCTGCTCATTACGGACAAGGTCGGCCAGGGGGCTCACCTCCGCTCCTCCGTTTCGTCTCCCCATCGATGTGGATCTGCGCCTGCCGCGGTGTCAGACCCCCTGGGGTGCCTCAAGGGCGATGCCGTTGCTGACGCCTCAGTTTCTGCACCCATTCCAGAGTCCAGCCATGTCTCTACCGCCTCAGGGGTGTTAAAGAAATGGGTTTTATCCTGGGCTACCACGCGCAGCCGAGCCGGGAAGAGCAAGGAATATTTTAAGTTCAACTGGTGGAGCCGTTGTTTCACCGCCAGGAAGGAATGTCGCTGGCGCTGCACGTGGACCGTGTAGTCCGTGAAGAGCATGATTTTTGCATTCTCAACCCGTATCTCTGGCAAGTTCCTGGATTCCATCAAAATGACATCACGGTCCCGGTAGTTCAGTATGCGAATGAGCATGGGCCTGGGGTTAGATCTTGCCGGTGGCGGCCGGGTCGGCACTCAATGAGCTCACTCTACCACAAAGTATGGAGAAAGTGCGTCCTCCGGAAGCAGGCTCCGCAGCCAGGTCTCAATGTGAAGTTCAGGTTCCCTGCCTTCCCACCTCTCTCTTAGGCCCACGATGCGAACGTCATTTCTTCGCGCCCTCCCTTCTGCATCCTCCGCGCGATCTTCTAGGAATTCTACTAGATTAAGGAGGTCCTGCACATGCTTGTCTGTTTGCGTGACCTTAGGCGTAATGTCCTGCACGGTAGCTTCCAGATCGGAGGTGATGTCCACCTGCTTCCTGTGGTCAGCTCGCAGGTACGTTAGGTCTATGGCGACACTGTTGATTTTCATCTCCAGGGAGGTGCGGGTCAGCTGCATCGACTCCTCTAACCGTTCCATCGCCGCCAGCATCGCGTCTAATTTGGAGGCCATCTGCTCCTGTTCTGCCGATTTCGCCGCCTTCTCCATTTTTCCCTTGACTTGGGTGCCTCCGGCGCCAGCCCTTGTTCTAGCTCCCCCAGACATGGGCAGCATAGCCGTCGTAGCAATGTGTATATGGCCAAAGGCGTCCTCAGGTTCCAGGGAGTGTGGTTCTCCCTGCTCCCAGAGCCGCCAGCGCCCGTAAGAATCACTAAACAATTTCGCCGTCCATCTTCGCAGCGAGGAAGTGGCGACAACGCCAGGGCTGGACGCGAAAACGGGCTCTCCCTCTCAGTGTGGTCAGCTCCCTCTGGGCGGTCCAAGCACATGTCCCTTGCAAACCTCCGGAGTATAGAGAGGTCTCCAGGTGCCACTGACCTCAGCCAGGCTTCCCTCCAGTATGGACGGCTGCAGGACCCTCAAGTTGCCTCGAGCAATGGAGCTCAGCAAATGGCGCCCGCGTCCAGGTCGCACTCTTTAGGACGCGGTCCCTCCGCCTCTAGGAGATTGCGTCGCCAGCCCCAGAGGCCGCACCTCAGCAGTGTCAGGAGGGGAGAGGTGCGAACCACCGTCCCCCGATCTGCCCCAGGGGGGACCGCCACTCGCAAGTCACCAAGCAGGGGTCCAAGGATGCAAGGCCCCGACCGCGCCACCACTCGTTAGAGGGGGGTCGGGGGGGGGGGGCCCGATGTCAGCTGCAAAGGGGGCACTCACCCCACTTCAGCTCCCAGGTGTCCGGCGCTCTTTGTCCGCCGTGAAATCGCCCCAGGCGCAGCCAGATGTAGGGCCTCTATGGCAAGGCCGCGTGGCCGCGGCTTATCCCCGGCCTCGCATGATCTCAGATGCCGGCGAGGAGATCCGGCGGGTGAGGCAGGCAGCTTTCCCTCCTGCAGGAGCGGCCAGCGATCGTTTCCGTGGTCCCAGCTCTAGCGCAGGCATGCAAGACGTCCCCACGTTGCTTCGCTACAGGTGTGGGTCTGTGCAGGAGAAATTCGGCGGATAATGGGCCCGTAGAGGGAGAGCTCAGTGCGGAGCTCTACTCAAACACGTCCGCCGCCATTGCGTGCTTGGCCACGCCCCAGCAGATGAGCAACCATGACTGCCAAATAGCACAAGAACATCACAAATAAACAAGTGGGGAAATATCCTGAGTGGCACATAGCTCCTGGCCAAAGAACTGCACCAAACAGCACAGTGTTACAAATGAAGTGATGGAGAGGCACCCACACAAATAGAAACCAAGGGGACAGCCGACATCTAAGTGAAGTGTACTGCACGTCAGTAGTGGACATGGCAGGAATGCACCATACACAAGCAGAGAGAATCCAGACCCATAATAGGTAGGCATTTGAAGCTCAGATAGGGGATGGCATGACACCACACACAACATGCCATACCGGAGGCAAAAAGGCACCATATGACAGCAATGCATGAGAAAACACAACCACAATGGCAGTGGGGAGCAGCAGGTCTGCACAGTCTACACAAACAGAATCAAGACACATAGATGATCAACCAAACACAACACTGACGTGCCAGTCACACACTCTGCATACTCACAAGTGATAAAAACAACACGTAGGAGTCAGACAATATTAAAAACATTAAAACATAAAATGTTATTAAAACAAAAGTAATTTTGTCCTCTTGACAAGAGGACAAAATTACTTTTGTTTTAATAAAATTTGTTATGTTTTAATGTTTTTAATATTGTGTTATGTACCAGGAAAGACATGACATCTATGTGACTATTTCTTAGTCGCTGTCAAAAATTATTGTAAAAGATAGTATCTTTCCAAATGTTTATTTTTTATCTTCGCATATATATGCTTTATGAAATGTGATCATGTTTTTAATATGATACAATATTGTCTGATGTTTTGATCAAATTGCAAATAATAATAAAAACGTCAAGGCTTTAAATACCAGATTACGTGTTGTTATATATAGGGACATGTATTCTCTTTTTCTTTGGTTCATTGTAATAGATTCATAATTTCTGTGTAGGAGTAGGATTTAACATCGAAAGGGAAATATATGTTTTCTGATTGTAACTGTCTTTATTCACATATTACACAGATATGCACCAAGAGTAGAGAATAGCTAAGCACAAAATGCAGAGCATATCCATGATATTCTGCACAGGTAAGGCCAAAACAGGAAGACCAGTGTCCAGGGCAAAGTGCAGAGTGAATACATGAAAATCCGCACAGGGAATAGTCCAACATAGCAAAGAGCAACAAGGCCAGTGTTCAGGTAAAAAATGCAGAGCGAGTACATGAGAGGCTGCACAGGCAGGGCAGAACAGGAAGCCCAGTGGGCAGGGCAAAGTGCAGAGCGAGTACATGAGAGGCTGCACAGGCAAGGGCAGAACAGGAAGCCCAGTGGGCAGGGCAAAGTGCAGAGCGAGTACATTAGAGGCTGTACAGAAAATAGTCCAACACAGCAAAGAGCAACAAGGCCAGTGTCCAGGGCAAAGTGCAGAGCGAGTACTTGAGAGGCTGCACAGGCAAGGGCAGAATAGGTAGCCCAGCGGGCAGGGCAAAGTGCAGAGCGAGTACATGGGAGGCTGCACAGGCAAGGGCAGAGCTGGAAGCCCAGTGGTCAGGGTAAAGTGCAGAGCGAGTACACGAGAGGCGGCACAGGGAATAGTCAAACACAGCAAACAGCAACATGGCCAGTGTCCAGGGCAAAGTACAGAGTGAGTACATGAGAATCTGCACGGGGAGGGTGTGGGACTGTACCCTTCCATGGGCAGCAACACAGTCAGGGGGTAACAATGGGCAGTACAGGCCCACCTGTGTGAGAGACAGGTGTGTGGGGGGACTACCACTCAGACTTGGCTGTCAGGCGGACTGGGAGCTGGCTGTGTGTTGGGGATAGTAGGAGCACCTGACTGGAGGGAGAGCGGCCCAGGTGAGGTAGTGCTATGCTATCAGTGGCTTGGCAAGCCGGAGGACTGCTTGGACCAGGTGGTGTAGTGGCACGTGGAGGTGGAGTCATGCAGAGCTGAGACACAATGTGGTTCGGAGATTGTGGAGGGCTGTCTTTCCACTTCTTGGCGATTATAAATGGCTTCCCTTTCTTGGGATTAATGGAAAGTAGCGTGGACACAACAGGCCCACACACCAACAAAGCTGCATCAGGTGCAGACACTGGCACTCCCTCTGGGGACGTGCTGGATCCAGCGGAACGCTTCGCCTGGCTTCGCCTTTGACCCTCCTTCTCCTGTTTGCCAGGTGTACTCCCTACAGTGCCCTCCTTCCTCTGTTTCACTGGGCTTGGAATGGGAGTCGAGGATGTGGGTGAATCTGCCTTGGAGCTCTTCTTAGGTGTACCCTTGCCATGCACCGCCTCTTCAGTGGACACAGAAACTGCATGCCTCTCTTTGCGAGATGCTTTAGGGACAGGAGAGTCCTTAGCTGGGGATGCCTCTGAGACATGTGAGCTTGAGGTCTGCTTCTTTGCTTTTTGGGCCTTGGTTTTCCTGATGGGCTTTTGTCTTGGCACTCTGGGGTGGCTTTTCTCTTCTGTGGGGATGTTGTCTGCGGGCGGGGCCGCTTGGGTTGTTGCTGCTGTGTGCTTTGTGTGCTGTATTGTGACTGTGACGTATGTGAACCGTGGTCACTATCATCAGACGTGGCCTCAACCTGGGGGTTGGACAAAGGTCCCAGAGCAGGAATGGGAGTATGTGCCTGTTGAAGGGCAGACGTCACTGTGGAGGACAAAGCCTGGACAGTACGGTGCAGCCCACCCATGTCTGAATGTATGCCCTCCATGAAAGCAACCACCTGGGCCAATTTTTTGTTATGGTCAATGAAGGCATTGAGGAGAGCTGTCTGGCTCAAACACAGCTGGCGCAAAAGCTCCACAGACTCAGCACTGAGGGGGGGCAGGGGCAGCTGTGCCAGGTGTGAAGGAAACTCGTCCCCTCTTACTGACCCGGACACGGCAGTACCAGAGGAAGTGGCTGGGAGGGTGGTCTCTGGCCGCTATGTGGTTGAAGATGGTGCAGAGTCTCCATTCCCTGTGCCCGCCAACATGGATACATCCCCGCTGGCATCAGAGGATGTGGTACTTTGCGTCTCAGGGTGTGATTCCTCCTGCAGACTCCGGTCCCTCTCCGAGGCACTGGTGACCCCTGTGTCACTGGGCTCATGTGCAGCTGTAGAGCTAGTCTCACCAATGAAAGTATAGGAGGCCCCCTTATATAAAGGTCCGGGACCAGGGGAGTAGGATTACCCTTACTTTTTAGTGCTAGTCTCACCCCCACTGGTGTCTGGCTCCTGTCCCTCCGTGACCACAGGTGAATCTGCATGGGAGAGACATGTAGGGTCAGGTCAGTGGCAGCAACAGAACAAACCAATGCAAGCAATGCAGTACAAAAGAGGACCAAATCGACATGTTGCACACCACCCTCTGCAATCACATTGCAGCAGCTCACTACATAGACCAAAACAGTGCATGTAACCCGGATTTTTCTGTCATGACTGAGCCACGTGATGGCCACACAGCACAACACCCTGCCTGTGGCTCTAGTCCACCAGACACACAACTAGCTGTGCGCACACCTAGGGACATGATGGGGGCACACCACTTGTTGCCACTGACAGACTTGGATGGAACTGGAGGGGACAACACAGACTACAACATGACAGTCCACAATGGCAAAGAGCCATGCCAACCACCATGTTGTACTTTGGGGCCCAACGACTGGTGCCTTGGGTACTGTGTGAGCACCTCGTCCACCAGGACCTTTATCTCCTCTCTTGTGAATGGACTGGCACTGATCTTCTCTGTCCTTGCCATCCCTGTGGACATAGAACAACTGTGGTGGAATTGGGTGGTAAGGGGTCTCAGGCAGCAGTCCCCGGAGGCAGCAGCAGATGAGGGGTCTCCGACAGCAGTCCCTGGAGGCAGCAGCAGATGAAGGGTCTCAGGCAGCAGTCCCTGGAGGCAGCAGCAGGTCAGGGGTCTCAGGCAACAGTCCCTGGAGGCAGCAGCAGATGAGGGGTCTCTGGCAGCAGTCCCTGGAGGCAGCAGCAAATGAGGGGTCTCTGGCAGCAGTCCCTGGAGGCAGCAGCAGCAGATGCGGGATCTTAGGCAGCAGGCTCTGGGAGCAGTGGAAATGTGAGGCTCCCTGCAACACATATATAGCCCCCTGGGGTCGTTTCAAAGGTGCAAAGCTGCAGCAATTTGTAGTCCTGGTCTGCATCTTTCAAATGCATCCAATGACCGCCTCCGCGGTGTGCGCTACCGCGATGGTGCATCTTTCAAAAGCAACCAATGACCGCAGTGGCGGTGCACGCCTACCACGATTTTCAAAATTGCATCATGCCAATACAATCATCGTTCCTATTGGCTCTAGGGCATGCTCCATGGCGGTGATACACCGCAGGGGCCTAGTGTGCTACCGCGATTTAGGTGGCGGAACATGCCAGCCACCATTCTCACATGTCTCCATGCCTATCACTACTGCACTTGTGTGAATGGGGGTGATGGTGACACACGGCTGGGCCCAGGCAGTAGCTACCGCGATTTGGGTGGCGGAGCATGCCCACCACCATTTGGGCATGTCTCTATGCCTATCACTACCGCACTTGTGTGAATGGGGGTGCTGGTGACACACCGCTGGGGCTAGGCGGCAGTTACCAAGATATGGGTGCCATGCAATGGCCATCTGGCAAACATCAACAGTGTCCTCATGGTCAATGGCACATTATCAGTGCACACACTTTGCCAATGTTCCATTGACTCCACTGGTGACTACACATGCCATTTTTGTGTATGTTATTCCGTAGATTAGCCTGTACTCCCTCACATGTCCCCTATGAATTTGATGGTCGTGTAGGCAGGACTGTGTTCTGGACTCTACAATGTGTACACATGTCAATGTGTTGAGGTGCAGTGACAATCACAGTAATGCTCGTCTCAATGAATGATGTACTTTTTTGCATGGCCTCCTATGTCTGCTCATGCACATAATCGTCATTCCTGTGCCAACTGTGGTCATTGTGTTGTGGATGAGTGCCAGGTTGAAATGACGCATTAAGGTGTGACAGGTACAGCAGCTAGGTATAAGACAGTGAGGTTGATTTGTTACACATATGCTAGATGCTATGCTTCCAGGCGTGCCCATGTGAAATGTGGCCATATCCTTATGTGAATTCACATTGACCAAGATGGTGTTTGAGGTACTTGTTTTGAATAAGTTGACAGGTGTGCCCTTTGTGTAAGCTGGTCTGTAACTAAATTTTGATGGCAGTCATTGTTGTTGCTGTGTCATCCAGACTGTGTGATGCTGTGCCCATCTCATGATGTATTTCATTGACATGTGTCCACTTTCATCTCAACTAGGAGGAGGCCAAATCTGATTGGTCACTTGACAGTGCTGGAGGACATGGAGGATGTGGCAATCATCCGGAAATTCCGTCTGGATAGAGCCACCCTAAAAACCCTTTGTGATATGTTGGAGCCCCACCTGCAGCCTCGCAGGACATATCCAACAGCTTTCACCTCAACTTATAAGGTGATGGGCGCCCTGCATTTTTTTGCCATTGGATCGTTCCAGCAGACAATGGCCAGTGCTGGTGGGATGTCACAACCAATGTTCAGCATGGTGCTGCAAGATATTCCGTCCGCCATGATGATCTACAAGGACAGATATATCCATTTCCCCAGGGGTGCTGAATTGCCAGCTGTGAAGGGAGACTTCCATCCCCTTGAGCACATCACTCATGTTGTTGGTGCCATTGATTGCACACATGTCGGTCTTGTGCCACCACAGGCAAGTGAATACATTTACAGGAATCACAAACATTACCACTCAATAAATGTGCAAGTGGTGTGCCTGGCTAATATGATCATCTCCCACGTGTGTACCAGATTCCCAGGCTCAGCCCATGACTCCTACATCCGGCGGAACAGCATTGTGCCCCAGCTGATGGCAAATCTGCTTCCCGAGTGTGCATGGATTGTGGGTTAGTATGCCTAGTCGTATGGCCTGCTGGGGGTGTGACCAGCTGCACTCTGCCTCAGCGACATTGCAATGTCTATTTGTTGTTGTCATACCTAGGTGACTCTGCATATCCCAACCGTCCCTGGTTGCTGAGCCACTGCGGAATCCCAGGACCCCGGCTGAAGTCCGCTACAATGAGGCCCATGGGTGACACGTCGTGTGGTGGAGCGTACTTTTGGTCTGCTCAAGTCACGTTTCCGCTGCCTGGACAAGACCGGAGCCACTGGCATACTTGCCCAGGAAGGTGTGTCAGATCGTAGTGGCATGCTGCATGCTCCACAACCTACTTGCATACCTAGAGTATCCAAGGGTCTACAACAATGTTCTGAACACTATAAATTCTAGAAAACAAACAAAACAATGTATAGGCGTCACAAATAAAGAAATATTCATTACATTTCCGGATTTCCATCACTCACCAACCTGGTGACATGCCTCATCATCTGGGTCTCCTCTTGAAGTCTCTCTGTTGACACTAAGGGCTACAACCCCATCATAGTGATTGGGGAGCCTGAGGATGTTTTCATTACATTGGTGGAAGAGGATAGCTATCTAACTTACCAGATGAGAGCAGTTGACTGTGTGGGAAATAGGTGCAGTGTATCAATGATATGTGAGGTTAAAATTGAATTACGACAGACTCTATATTTATTGTTGTCTTCCGCAGTTCAAGCTAAAAACAGTGCAAACAACTGTTTTACCAAATAGCTGTCTGATAATAAAACTTGGTCAACATGTTTCGGCACACCCGGACATGGATCTTTCCAGTGCCTTTGTTAGTACCCATCAAATATTGCTACTGCAAAATGTAAAAAAAAAATATTAGAAAATTAACTAATAGAAGTACACTTGAAGTGGTTGGAAACGATACAACCAAATCACCTGTAGTGTGGAGAGTACAATCCTTCCTCTGCAAAAACCATATATCTAGCATAAAATTGACAGAAAATTTCTAGTATTGATTTAGAAATATTATGTAGCTGTCCTGTCTCATCGCATAAAGAATTTATGGTATTATAAACCTCTCTTTGTCTAATTTTTCTGGCCAGTAACCTGCCTCACCTAATTCATATATCTGAGAGCGAAAGATTGCCATCTGTTCCGCTAGTTTGGTTTCAAACATTTCATATACTCGTGATTTATGCATAGCTAGATTATTCTCAATATCCCTTGTATCCTGTGACAGAGCTATAGATGCTATAAGTTTCTTTTCCCAATCCATAAAGTTCTTATAGTTTGCTTCAATTTTTTGCTGATTGATCTATTGTTTCTTAATAACATAAGACAATGATTCATCACGAATCCCTGCCTTAAAAGCATCCCAGACATTCTTGACTTGTGCTGTTCCTCTGTTAATTTCAAAAAATTATTTTATCCATTTTGACATAAATTCCAAGTATTCAGAATCTACTAATAATTTCCTGTCGAATGTCCAGGTTCTAAATTGAGAAGAAGATAACCTATCTGTTTTAATTTCAATCATGATCGGATTGTGATCCGAAATAATATGTGAATATAATTCAAATGAAATATCTTTAATTAATGCAGATTTGATAAAAAAATAATCCAAACGTACACATTTTTTATGAGGGAATGAGAAAAATGTGAACCCTGGATGTGTAGGATTTTTTTCATAGGCTACATCAGATAATCCATGATCTAGTAGCAGAGAACGAATTGCTTTAAATGTTTTTTTTTTGCCGCCTTGATAAGGAGATATACCACATATATTCAAATTATCCTCAATATGGAGATTTAAATCTCCACAAATAATTAACGAAGGTGACCAGGAGGCAAGTTCTAGATTTAAGAAATTTAGCACCTCTGGATCGTCTACATTTGGAGCGTATATTGAGCAAATTGTCCATAATCCATTATTAATGCTTAATTCCACTATTGCCCACCTACCATATTGATCAGCCTTACAACGTTTAGAGCATCCTAGACCTCTCCTTAACAAGATTGACACTCCTTTTGTAGTTGTTCCCTGTCGTATACAGGTTAATAAATTCATTCCTAGTTCATTGTACAGCTGTCTATCACACCACATAATATGCAATTCTTGGATACAAAGGATATCGATCTTCATAGTTTGAATAATTTGCGCAGCAATCCCTCTTTTTTGTTGTTGTTATTTAAGCCACATATATTCCAAGAGCATATTCGTAATTTCTCCATCTTATTTGAGAATTGAATCAAATATCTTCATAATATTCACATCTCTGTAACCCATTATCTATATTTCCTTCACCAACGAGCACCATCTCCTTATTAGAATCTCTGAAATTAAACAGCTTCAGCTGATGCAACCAAAAATTTAGTTTAATAAGGAAACGAAAGCAAAAAATAAGAAAGTTGAACAAATCAAGCAAAAAATTAGATTTTGTTTGCACCCTCCCGTCCCCTCCCAAACCACCCCTGGCTCGGATCTAGCCACCCCTCCCCCACCCTTTCCCCCTCCCAAATGGGGCATAGGGACTACCTAGTCCCTAAAAGTGATGACATGAGTTGCGCTGATTGACTCGAGTCTCTCGACTCACCTCTACTCTACTCTTATTTCTCATTATACGCCATCCTTTAACCAACACAAACAACAACAGTTATGATTCTAATTTGCCAAAAAAGCATTGGTCGATCTAGACATCAAAAACAAGAAACAAAGTTATATGAATAAAGAATAAACAAAAAAAATAGCCTCTATTAGTCTCAATCACAATATGAAAAAGATTAAGTCAGTTAAAGCCCTTTGAATCACTTCAATATCTTTTTTCAAATATAATATACTCAATAAGAGGCCAAGAGCTCTTTTGCGCCTTTTCAGAAGTTAAAAAATAAGAACGTTCTTTGTATATTATCTTGAGTTTAGCCGGATTCAAGAGGAAAGCTTGAGCACCTTTAGCTTGAAAAAGAGGTATGAGCTGACGGAGTTGCCAGCGCGATTGAACAGTAGTATGACAGTAATCAGGCCGTACAAAAAACTCCACACACTGCCCCTTACGCTTCCTGTTAGGTCTTGCCAGATCGTAAAGGGCCTCTCTAGCCAAAAAATTATTTAAAGAGATTAGTATTGCTCGTGGGATACGCTTTGCATCTTGTCGAGCATTCCTTTGAAATGGAAATCTATGGGCTCTCTGAATCTCCGTCTCCCATTTCCACTGATTTAACTCAGGAAAGGCCTCTGTAAATAACTCCGCCACATATAGACGAACATTTGAGCCCTCGTTCCCCTCTGGAATGTCTAAAATTCGAAGATTATTTCGACGCGATCTGTTTTCTAAGTCCACGAGCTTCCAATTGATCTCTGCCTTTAAACCTTCCATTGCCATTATCTGAGTTTTTTGCTCAGCCACAGAGTCTTCGATTACTGATATCCTGTTTTCTGTTTCTGTTACTCTAGCAATAGTTTCATTGGATACTTTAATTACTTTCCTTAGATTATTTTGCACTTTTTTCACTGCTCCTTGCAGTCGAAGATTCTCAGTTCTAGTTTCTTCCCTATGCTGAAGCATCACTTGATATAAAACCTCTAAAGTAATTTTTGGTGATTCTGATCCTCCTGAGGCTTGATTTGATCTTCCTGGTGATGTGATCGCTGAAGTTGACAAAGAGGGGTGACCTCAGTAGCTTGCATAGTGAGCATTGAATTCTCATCGGCCCCCCACTTAGGTCTGTTCAAGGAGTCATTCTTAGATTCATCATCACTAATAATATAATTTCTTAAATCTTGCCCAGCTTCAGGAAGCGAATTTTCTGTATCGCTCAATTCTCTCTCTCCCTCTACACTATCAGAGTCTAATGCTTGAGACAAGTCTGTCATAGAGTAAAAGTTCCCAGCAGAATCAATAGACTCTGTATCTTCGATGGGAATTGAAGGAGTTGGTTCAATTATCACTTCATTTATGGTATTGGAGCCTGGAGCTGTGTCAGCTACTGTGGTTGCTGACGGTGCAGTTATTCCATTATTAGCGCTGGTAGTTTTCAAAAACTGTTTATCCTGCTTGTTGTTTTGATTATTTAAGTTTTTTGTCTGTTCTAAGAGTATTTTCTCAGAAGCAGGTATTTTTTTTGTAAACATCCCTGGAATCTTGGGAATCGCACCAAGCCTACATCCCCCAGAGTTCACTAGGGTTGTGTCCTCTGACGACTGGGTATTCAGAGGACCTGAAAGAACAACAGACGCCGGGGGGGGCTCCGAAGTCAAACTCTCAGAAGCATCAGCATTCGTATTCAACACAGTGCCATTAACCGCCCCCCTTTGTTCTCTGACCTGAATCCTGAGCCGCCGCCGTTGTTACTCTTGTCTTCGGTTTTGATTGTTTGGGAGCCGCTCCGATGTTCGGATTTTTTGGAGCCATTATAGTCGCTGCAGCTCTCCCCTGTCTCCGCTGTCTTTCCCTCGTTGTTCGCTCCGTTCTCGTACTCTCCCGCTTGTCGACTCGATTTCGCCCCTCTTGGTGTTCCCGTTGCTCTCGTTGTTCTGGCTGTTTGCTGGGAATCAGCCTCTGACTCTCTGCAGGTGAGCGCGGTGGAGGCGGACTTGCTGGGGAAAGACTCAATCGCACCCAGGCCAAACGAAGCGTCCTTCGGTAGCAGGTCCACAGATCTAACCGCATACCGCTCCTTATTCCGCTAGCAACAGTAAGTTCTCTTGTTGATTCCCTAGTAACCTCAGCACGTAGCACAGGTTCTCAGGCCGTCATTTTCTGTAGAAGTGAGGTGTTCTAGAGACCCGAGTTCAGTGCTGCTCACACGAACGCCGCTGCGTCCGCCATCTTGCCTGTGGATTAGATGAGAAATTATCATTGTAGTGCACCCCGCATGCTTTGTGTTAGCTGTGTGTCATCCACTGTTTGTATTCTACACAATTGGCTGATCAACACATAGTTTTCTATGTGCACTACTGTGCCTCCTGTCCATGGTGTGAGGTGTCAATGCATACCATGCGACCCGTGCACAATTTATGATTACAGGGACCTGTCGCCATCTAGGGACTGCCACCACATGTTTTTCATCGAGGACTCTTTGTAGAGTTGTCTGACCTGGCAGGCATCACATCTGAGTGTGGGAATGAGATAAAAACGCACCGTCTTATTTTGTATCACACGTGTCTTAATGCTTTCAACAAGCAATTTTCGAATTAGGAGCGTGCTGCCAGAGCGGCGCCACTTGTCTTAGGCGTCTAGTTGAGAAATGTAGATGTCGTGCTCGCCACCTAGTAGTGGGAGCATCCCCTGACGCACAACTTGTAAGTTCTCCTGGGATTACCAGAATTCCTCCTCAAATAATCCACAAACAAGGTTTAACTTTTCATCGGACTCATTTTACCCCAAGTGACTGTGTGCAATAGTGATAATAACAAAACGTTGTCTTTCGACACTCACATGAATTCATAACGGTTAAACGTACAATTTCGCTGATCCTAAAAATAAAAGATTCTGATGAGCATCTGTTTATAGCGGTGTCAATGCGCATAGTCTATAAACTAGCCAATTCCCATGATTTATAAAGATTTATGAACTTACTGGTACGACGTGAAGCGTCTCCTTCAAATCATTCTCCATTTGTTTAGCGCAAATCCGGCATTCGCGCACGGCCGCCTATCACATTATATGACTGTCAAACGGTCTATGCATTCAGTATATCGTATGTTTCGATTGGCCCATCTCCCGATCACGTGATCGGGGGTTCGGCCAATCGGATTCGTCATACGTTTGTGATAACGCTCAATGTTTAAGAGAATAAAACAAACAAAAAGACTCCTTGAAAAAAGAATCCTTGATGAAAACTAAGCTTCCAAGTGCATATGATAAAGGAAACATAAATGTAAATATCAAGTAAATTACTGTGCTATGTGAAAAGACCTCATTCCCACTTACATAGGTTCAAGGCTATGCAAATGTAATAATATTCCAATGTTCAAAAACCAGTCAGTTATATTGTTCATAGGTAACATGTAAATTCAGTCCGGTTATTCAGACCAAACGGCTTATGTGAATTTAACAAGTATATCCAGTTGTTCTCTCTTTGTAATAGAAAACAGTTATTGTCCCTTCCTTCTTTTTTTTTCAATCACTTCGAGGATCAGAAATTGCAACTGAGATACGTTGTGATGAAATTCTTTAAAGTGCATTGCTATGGAAGATTTTTCATTACCTGTTCTGATGTTGGACTTGTGTTCATTCAATCTTATTTTTATTTTTCGAGTAGTTTTGCCAACATATACCTTACCACACGTGCACTTTAGCATGTAAATGGCATTCATGGTGTCACAGGTGGCATTGACTCGTAGTTTGATTTGATGTCCTTTCATCGGATGTGTCAAACGATTTCCTCTAATGATATTATTACAATGACCACACTGCAAGCATGGTCTTGTTCCACGAAAAGTTTCTTCTGTGGTCGCTTTCATCTTTAGTAGTTCTCCTAGATTTTTGCCTCTAGTGAAAGCAAAGATTGGTTGCTCATCGAAAGCATTCTTAAAATCCGGTTCTGCTCTAAGGATTTTCCAATGGCTTCTGATGATTTTCTTGAATCTGTAACTCACAGTGGAGTATTTAGACACAATGGTCATTCTGTTTTCTTTCTCTTTTGTGCGTGTATTTAATAAATCTGCTCTCTGTAAGTTGATGACTTTGTCTTCTGATTGTTTGATTAAAGAGTCAGGATAGCCTCTGTTACGGAACCTGTCCCCCATTTCTTTGAGCTTGATTTTTGTTTTCCCCGGATCAGAAATGATTCTTTTAGCCCTCATCATTTGGGATGTTGGTAAGTGGAGTTTCAATGGCTCTTGGTGGAAACTCTGAAAATGTATTCCTGTCTGTGTCTCTCCTATACATTTCGGTTTCTATCCCCCCTAGATTAACTCGTACGTCCAGGAAGGTGATGGTAGTGTCTGATATTTCCCATGTTAGTTGTATTCGTTCATTTCTTGTGTTCAATTCTGTAAGTGCGATTTCTAATGATTCCTTGGTGTCTTTACATAGGATAAAAATGTCGTCAATATAGCGAACCAACATTTTTAAGTTGTCTGTCCATGTAGGATTACTCAATATGTGCAGGTCTTCGTAGGATTTCATGTAAATGTTTGCATACACCGGGGCGGCACAATTGCCCATAGAAGTTCCAACCAGCTGTTGGTACCAGTTGTTGTCAAATTTAAAGTAGCTATGGTAAAGCGTGAAAACTACCAGTTCCATCAAAAACACCTGAAAAGGCTGATTATAGTCTGTTGTCAGAATTGCTTCCTCCATTGCCTCAATTCCTGATCCGTGTGGAATTGAGGTATATAAAGACTTAACATCCGCTGTGCAGAGTACCAGGTGTTCATTCATCTCTATTTGTAGCATGTTGAGTCTCGTCAAAAAACCAGTAGTGTCCCTAATGTAGGTGACCATCTGTTGCACTGTTGGTTGTAGATATTTATCAATCAGTTGACCTATAGGTTCGTGAATACTGTTCTTAGTAGAAACGATCGGGCGTAACGGTGGATCAAACAAGTTCTTATGCACCTTGGGCATCATGTAGAAAGTGGGACTTTTTGGATTCGATTTAATCAAAAAATTCTTGGTTCTTTCAGATATTATTCCATTCTCCTTCGCTCTCATAATGATTTCTGTGAGTTGTTTCATGTATTCTTGAGTGGGATTGTAATCTAGAATGGCATAGGTGTTGATGTCAGATAAGTGTTCCATAACTTTTCTTTGATACATTGAAGAGTTCATTATAACTAGGCTGCCGCCCTTATCTGCTTTCACACAAATTATGTCAGGATTATTTGCCAAGTTCCTCAACAGACTTAAGTCTTTGTTGGTCAAATTTCTCCTCACTCTCTTATCACATTTGATTTTATTCAGATCTTGTTTCACCAGCGTCTCAAATAAATCTAGAGTCTTATGGCTCATGGGAGGCATAAATGTACCTCTTGGTCGTAGGCCTTTGACTTGATCAGGCTCTTGAGTTAATGGTTTGGGCATCATGCTATCAAAAATATGACGTAACCTAAGTTTACGCATTAATTTTAAAAAACTCACTTCCAATTCTAAAGAGTTTGTTTGAGTAGTGGGAACAAAAGAAGTGCCTTTCTGTAACACTGCAAGTTCTTGATCTGTAACTCTATAGTTGGAGATGTTAATTACTAGGTGTTCTTGACTGTTGTTTTCTTCTTCTCCTTTTCTTTGGTTTTCATGGTCACGCTTCTTGTGCTTGGAGGATCCTTTTCCCCTCCTGGGTCGTCTATTGTGGCGGGGCTTTGCTCTAAAAAAGGCACATCTGTGATGATTGTGTCAGTTGACGTTGTAGGTCTTGCATCTGAAGCTGTTCCCTCTTAAGTAACGGTTGGCCCTTTTCTGGGCATTTGGCTCTTACTCATTGATGGTTTGTTGGACATATCACTCCCTGAGGAGGAAGTATCTGTATAAGGTGTGTAGGGGCGGTTTCTCCTCCTTTGGGCATACACATCTGCCTATGTGTACACCTCCCCTAGTTTATAGTCCAACGCATCGCGTTTGAACTTTCTAATCTTCCTCTCATTAATGTCTCTGGTATGTCTTTCGATCTGTTCATTAATATCCTTCAGGACTGTAGCTAATTCTTCTGCATTCATCATGCTCGATAGTTCTTCTGATAACTCATTCATTTCCTTGTTCAATTCAACTAGAATTCCTGAAAGTTCCTCGATGATCAGTAATATAAGGTCTAGCGAACATTTATTTAAAATCGCATACCATTTGACTCGAAAAGCCTTTGAATTTTTACATAGGGATGGCTTCAGAGCTATGCGCAGCCCTCTTGGTATGCGTTGCATTTTGTGGTAACGAATCAATGTGCTGGCATGCAGTTTCTGGTTTACATGTCTTTTGGAGATATACAACATTTGTTTAATGTTCTGTGCCTTGGTCCTATTGGAGGAGGTCTGATCTATCTCCTCTTGTATTAAAGAATAAATCCTAGACGCCTCTCCTTCTTGGAAGGCGAACGTGTCGGCTCTTGCTTCAGTACTTTAGCTGATTTCCTCGTATTGCATTGTGTATGATTAGAAATGAAATTTGTAAAGAATCTTCAATCAGTTCTGTTAGCGTGCTGCTTATCTCTACGACAAGAAGAATACAACAAAGTGTGGGAATGAGATAAAAGCGCACCGTCTTATTTTGTATCACACGTGTCTTAATGCTTTCAACAAACAATTTTCGAATTAGGAGCGTGCTGCCAGAGCGGCGCCTCTTGTCTTAGGCGTCTAGTTGAGAAATGTAGATGTCGTGCTCGCTACCTAGTAGTGGGAGCATCCCCTGGTGCACAACTTGTAAGTTCTCCTGGGATTACCAGAATTCCTCCTCAAATAGTCCACAAACAAGGTTTAACTTTTCATGGGACTCATTTTACTTCATAAATCCTTCAAAGTTTTCATTTCAAATGTTCTTAACGTTCTTAGTCATCATTTCATATCAAATCAAAATCCATTAATCCAATGCATTTCGGGCATTTCGGCCCTTCATCAGGGATAATTCACTGAAACAAGGTACAATAATCACAATGTCAATATCCGAACACGTATAATCTATATGGTCCAATAACAACTGGATATACTTGTTAAATTCACATAAGCCGTTTGGTCTGAATGACTGGACTGAATTTACATGTTACCTATGAACAATATAACTGACTGGTTTTTGAACATTGGAATATTATTACATTTGCCTAGCCTTGAACCTATGTAAGTGGGAATGAGGTCTTTTCACATAGCACAGTAATTTACTTGATATTTACATTTATGTTTCCTTTATCATATGCACCTTGAAGCTTAGTTTTCATCAAGGATTCTTTTTTCAAGGAGTCTTTTTGTTTGTTTTATTCTCTTAAACATTGAGCGTTATCACGAACGTATGACTAATCCGATTGGCCGAACCCCCGATCACGTGATCGGGAGATGGGCCAATCGAAACATACGATACACTGAATGCATAGACCGTTTGACAGTCATATAATGTGATAGGCGGCCGTGCGCCAATGCCGGATTTGCGCCAAACAAATGGAGAATGATTTGAAGGAGACGCTTTGCGTCGTACCAGTAAGTTCATAAATCTTTATAAATCATGGGAATTGGCTAGTTTGTAGACTATGCGCATTGACACCGCTATGAACAGATGCTCATCAGAATCTTTTATTTTTAGGATCAGCGAAATTGTACGTTTAACCTTTATGAATTCATGTGAGTGTCGAAAGACAACGTTTTGTTATTATCACTATTACACACAGTCACTTGGGGTATAGCACGCATGTTCACTATGTTTGTTATAACAATCAATTTATCGTGTATTGGACCATATAGATTATACATGTTCGGATATTGACATTGTGATTATTGTACCTTGTTTCAGTGAATTATCCCTGATGAAGGGCCGAAATGCATTGGATTAATGGATTTTGATTTGATATGAAATGATGACTAAGAACGTTAAGAACATTTGAAATGAAAACTTTGAAGAATTTATGAAGTAAAATGAGTCTGATGAAAAGTTAAACCTTGTTTGTGGATTATTTGAGGAGGAATTCTGGTAATCCCAGGAGAATTTACAAGTTGTGCGTCAGGGGATGCTCCCACTACTAGGTGGCGAGCACGACATCACCAGACATCACATCTGGCCATGGAATGGCCATTGTCTTCTCCAGCATATATTTGTCCTGTCAGTTGCATATCTTGTTTCATACCACAACACATGCTTAGTTAAATTTTGAATGGTCCTTGTTGCTCTGGCCCCAGGGTGATGCACGTCAATCGGTGCTGTGCATGTTTGTGACCAGACTTTCTTCTACAAGTGCATTGGTGTGTCACACTTTGGTAGCTGTGACAGTTTCCTTTGCTTAACCTGTGTGCACACTGTACGTGGCAATGGGGTTGGTGTGCATATTAGAGCAAGGAGAGGGCCTGTGTTGTCATATGGCACCATATTGTTTGTGAAAAATGTGTGGGTGCATGTACTGGATACTAACCTATCATGTGCTGACATTTGGCTTTCTAATGTGACACATCTGTGTGTGTGTGAGTGGTGTAGGCTTACATCCCGCTCAGTGGTGTAATGAGACAGAATGATATTCTGCCCACCTGTTAGTTTGTTTGTTGTGCTGCAATGGTTTCTATCGGTTTCTGGGTGGGGGAAGTGTTCCGACTTGATGGCGCTGTGGGATAGGGTGCATGGTGGGAGTAGTGGTACCGGCCTCCCACCCCAAACAGCCCTCCCAGGGAAGATATCTACCTACCTGTTAGTTTGTTTGGTGTACTGCAATGGTTTCCATCAGTTTCTGGGTGGGGTGGGGGAAGTGTTCCAACTTGATGGTGCTGTGGGATAGGGTGCATGGTGGGAGTAGTGGTACAGGCCTCCCACCCCCCCAACATCCTCCTAGGGAAGATGGCTACCTACCTGTTAGTTTGACGAGGGTAATGTAATGGCTTCCAACTGCTTCTGGGTGGGGTGGGGGGAGGGCTTCATCCTCCTGAGGTGTGGGCCAGGGTGCATGGTGGGAATAGTGGTACAGGCCTCCCACCCACTGACACACTCCCAGTGAAGATGGCTACCTACCTGTTAGGTGAAGGTGAACAACGCAATGGCTTCCAAGTGCTTCTGGGTGGGGGAGTGCTCCATCTTTCTGCTGGGGTGTGGGACAGGGTGCATAGTGGGAGTAGTGGTACAGGCCTCCCACCCCCAAACAGCATTCCCAGGGAAGATGGCTACCTACCTGTTAGGTTGTTTGGTGTACTGCAATGGCTGCCAAGTGCTTCTGAGTGGGGGAGTGCTCCATCCTGCTAGGGTGTGGGACAGGGTGCATGGTGGGAGTAGTGGAACAGGCCTTCTACCCCCAAATAGCCCTCCCAGAGAAGATGGCTACCTACCTGTTAGTACGTTTGGTGTACTGCAATGGCTTCCAAGTGCTCTTGGGTGGGGGAGGGCTCCTTCCTGCTGGGATGTTGACCAGGGTGCATGGAAGGAGTAGTGATACAGGCCTCCCACCCCCAAACAGCCCTCCCAGGGAAGAGGGCTACCTACCTTTTAGTTCGTTTGGTGTACTGCAATGGCTTCCAAGTGCTCCTGGGTGGGGGAGGGCGCCTTCCTGCTGGGGTGTGGGCCAGGGTGCATGGTGGGAGTGGTGGTACAGGACTCCCACCCCCAAACAACCTCCCAGGGAAAATGGCTACCTACCTGTTAGGAAAAGGTGAACAATGCAATGGCTTCCAAGTGCTTCTGGGTGGGAGAGTGCTCCATCTTTCTGCTGGGGTGTGGGACAGGGTGCATGGTGGGAGTAGTGGAACAGGCAAGATGGCTTCCTAACTGTTAGTTTGATGAGGGTAATGTAATGGCTTCCAACTGCTTCTGGGTGGGATGGGGGGAGTGCTCCATCCTGCTGAGGTGTTGGCCAGGGTGCATGGTGGGAGTAGTGGTACAGGCCTCCCACCCACTGACACTCCCAGGGAAGATGGCTACCTACCTGTTAGGTGAAGGTGAACAATGCAATGGCTTCCAAGTGCTTCTGAGTGGGGGAGTGCTCGATCTTTCTGCTGGGGTGTGGGACAGGGTGCATGGTGGGAGTGGTAGTACAGGCCTCCCACTCCCAAACAGCCCTCCCAGGGAAGATGGCTACCTACTTGTTAGTTCGTTTGGTGTACTGCAATGGTTTCCAAGTGTTCCTGGATGGGGGAGGACTCTTTCCTGTTGAGGTGTGGGACAGGGGGCATGGTGGGAGTAGGGGTGCAGGCCTCCCACCCACAGACACCCTCACTGTGAAGATGGCTACCTACCTGATAGTTCGTTTGGTGTACTGCAATGGCTTCCAAGTGCTCCTGGGTGGGGGAGTGCTCCATCCTGCTGGGGTGTGGGACAGGATGCATGGTGGGTGTAGTGGAACAGGCCTTCCACCCCCAAACACCCTCCCAGGGAAGATCGCTACCTACCTGTTAGTTTAATGAGGGTAATGTAATGGCTTCCAACTGCTTCTGGATGGGGTGGGTGAGGGCTCTATCCTGCTGAGGTGTGGGCCAGGGTACATGGTGGGAGTAGTGGTACAGGCCTCCCATCCCCTGACACACTCCCAGGGAAGATGGCTACCTACCTGTTAGGTAAAGGTGAACAATGCAATGGCTTCCAAGTGCTTCTGGGTGGGGCAGTGCTCCATTCTTCTGCTGGGGTGTGGGACAGGGTGCATGGTGGGAGTGGTGGTGCAGGCCTCCCACCCCCATAAAGCCCTCCCAGGGAAGATGGCTACCTACCTGTTAGTTTGTTTGGTGTACTGCAATGGCTTCCAAGTGCTCCGGGGAGGGGGTGTTCAATCCTGCTGAGGTGTGGGAAAGGGAGCATGGTGTTAGTTGTAGTGCTGGCTGCCTGTACACATGCCCCGAAGGTATTGTTGATAGCTACGTTTGGGGTGAATGGGAGTGGGTGAATGTTGGATCTGTGAGACATGTTTTTGTGAGTGTGTGGTGCAGATGAATGGTATTTTTCCTAGGTGGTGTGGCTTTGTAGTTGAGCAAGACAGTACATATCAGTGTGGTGGTAGTCATTTGTTTGTACTTACCAGCCTCCACTTACCCGGCTACTCCTGTGAGACTCTAGATGTAGTATGGCAAGCACCTTCTCCTCCCATGGTGTGAATGTTTTTTTTGTGGAATGGGAGGGCCACCGCCAATCCTCTAAGCCAGCTTCCGGTTCTTGCTTCTCCCCTCGTTTGACAACCCTCTTCAGATCATGCCACCGCTTCATGATCTCCTTTTTGGATCGCGGGGTGGTCCCTACTGCATTGACCCTTTGGACAATCCTTTCCCACATTTGTGTCCTTGTGGCTAATGGTGTCTATTGGACCAGGCTACCAAACAGTTGTGGTTGCACTCTGACTATCTCATTTACCATGACTGTCAACTCACTCTCTGTGAATTTGGGCATTTTCTGTGTTGACATGGTGGGTGGTGTGCAAGGTGTTTGTGGGTGCAGGGGTGTGAGTACTGGTTGTGGTAGTGATGTGTATGGTGTGTGATGTGCTCTGGTGTTGGTGGTGCAGGTGCAGGTGTCGAAGTGGTAGTGGTGCTGTGTGGTGTGGGTATTGCTGGTGTGTAGCTTTGCCTATCCTTTGCAGTAAGGGTTGGTGGCCTTCAGTTTTGGAAAATTGCAAAGGATTGTGGTCAGGGAAGGGGCTGGTTTTATACTCTGCTATGGGAGTGTGTCCAAATGGGGTGTTCCTGTCAGGTGTGTTGTGTGTGTTGTCCTATGTGTTTGTGTCATTGGGATGTGTTTTGTGTATTTGGGGGGCATGGCTACTTTGCTTTGTGCACTATTTAGCCTTTTTGTGGGTTTTTGCTTCGTCCTCCATGTTTTCCACGGATTGTACGCAGCGGTGGCTATGCTGCAGCTCTTCCGCTGGCTCTTCCATCCATTGCATTGTGCGACTGCGCCAGTCGGAATCAGTTGAATGTACCGCGGGACCATCGGGGATATCCTAATTTCCTGTGCAGTGTCTCCGCTATACTTGCGGCGGGTTGGTGTTTTTCCGCAGTGTATCCGACTGCCGCGGACGGATTTTGGACTTCTCCGCCCGCTATGGGCGGTTTTGTCTTGGCCCAGTTCCGCCACGGTCGGTGTTTTTTGGCGGATGATTCTAATTTAACCGCCGGTTTTTCTGCAGTCCTGACGGGCAGTTGTTTTCCGCTTCCATGGCGGTCGGGGTGGTTTTCCCACCGGCATTCTAATTGGCCCCTAAATTACTTGGTGAAGGGATTGGGATGGGTGAATTCTTGGAGGCAGCTGCATAGAGAGGACCAAGGATACACATATTTTTCGTCTACACATGATTCTTACTCCTGCCTTGATTATATTTTTGTACCGTTCAGAGCGGTCAGAAGGGTGAGGGTGGTGGAGATTCTCCCAAGGGGTCTGTCTGATCACCCTCCAGTGATACTGATGATACAGTTGGGTCCTGAAAAACATCCCTTTTGCTGGCGTCTCTCCCCCTGGCATCTGCAGGAGGATAAATAACGGGAGCATGTGGGACAAGCAATCGAGCAATACCTGGATACGAATATGGGAACAGTAGCTGAGACCGCAACCTTGTGGGAGACCATGCAGTCCACTTTGTGGGGGGTAGACATCTCATTCTGTGCGGCAGCAGGTCGTACCCGGTGTTAATCGCTTCTGCGGTCAGAGACCAATTTAATGGTGCTAGAGCAGAGTAGTAGGGGGGAGGGAGGCAATTTGGTGCGCAGACAGCTGGCAATTGCGCAACAGTCCCATGCTGACACTCTGTTGGAGGAGATCCGCCTCGCGTGGCTAGCGTCCCGCAGCAGAATATACCAATAGGGTGACAAGTCCAGTAAATTACTGCATAGACTGTGTCAAAAGGCCTTGCAACCTCAGGTTCCTCCAGATATTCTGGGTCCAGATGGACGGGCTCTCAGTGACCCATCCCTAATAGCGGAGAGTTTTGCACGTTACTTTGCAGAGCTCTACTCCCCCATGGAACTCATGCAGGAAGGCATGATACGCCGTTTCCTAGCTGATCTATCACCTCATGCCCTCCCAGACGAGGCACGAACAGACCTTAACCTTTCGCTCACAGAAGAGGAGATTTGCACTGCGCTGGGAGACTTGAACTCTGGAAAGGTGCCGGGTCCAAAAGGGTTCCCCTGCAAAATTTTTAAGCTGTACTTTTCCAATTGAGGTCTCATTACCTCCGAGTTGTTGATGAAGCAATGGACCGGGTCGTCTACCAAGAGTTTGGAAATACGTGGAAGTGGTTGTATTCCATTAACCAGGCCAGCCCCCAGACCAGCATGCTTCGTATCGACCCGCCTCTAACCTACTCATTTCTACCTTGATCCACCCGACCAGGCTCGACTTATGCCCCAGAGGGCTACGCGACAATATCCGACGGTCGCAGACGGCCATAGCCACCATCCAGGGAAAGGGAGTACAGGGCGCTCTCTTGGCGGATATGGATAGGGCGTTTCACTCCCTTAGCTGGGTGTATTTGTTCGCACTCTTAGACCATCTAAACATTGGCCCTCGATTCTTGTCATATCCAAAGCTGTTATATACAGATCTCACGGCATTGGTGCAGGTTGCGGGATCCACCTCCTTCACATTTTCAATAGGCATGGTCACCCGCCAGGGGGGTCCCCTGTTGCCGTATCTCTTTGCACTATCCATGGAACCCTTGGCAGCATGGGTGCAGATGGATGCGCAGGTGGCGGGCTTTGAGTAGGACATGGGCTCTCGGACCGCATTGCTCTATATGCGGATGATGTGCTATTCTTTCTAACAGACATAAACAAGAAGGGACCGAGGATGCTTCGCATTATGCAAATCTTTGGTGAATCATCGGACCTTTTCATGAATCCACTTAAATCCACTTTGTAGGCGCTGGGGTGAATCGCAGGCCTGGGGCCCTGGGCCTCGGCAGTGCAGGTGACGACGGAGGGCGTGAAGTACCTGGGTGTCTTCCTATCAGATCGTCCGAAAGTGGCATAGGACAGAAATATTGTCCCGGTATGGACACGGGTATGCGAAGAGATGAAAACTTGGTCACTCATGCCCCTTTCTATCAGAAGGGTTAGATGCATGCAAATGGGCACTTTTACAAACACCCCAAGTGGCCGCTAACAAGGTGTTCATACTTGAGTTACTGCAATTCTGTCTACGCCATTCCTATTTCCAATGGAAAAAGTATTATTTTCTACAAATCAGTGGTACATCCATGGGGTTTTCAGGGGCCCCGGCTTTTGCTATTACCTTCATGGCAAAGTTCGAAAATGACTTCATTCTCACTGATACTCTTTGGAGCAACAACACAGTTTTCTATAAACGATTTATTGATGACATATTTCTGTTATGGACAGGGCCACAAAACTTGCTAATTGACAAGATACACGAATTGAAGACAAGAAAGCCATGAATCCAATTCACCTTCACTATGAACAGTCATCAAATACCGTATCTGGATGTACTTGTTTACCTAGAAGGCAATAAATTGGAAACTGCAGTGTATCACAAACCGACTGACAGGAATAACACCTTATTATACAGCAGTTTTCACCCAAAGGCTTTACTCCGCAACTTACCATATTCACATTTTTTGCGCATTAAACGCATTGCTTCAAGGCTTGACACGCGATGGCGAAGGAAGCAGAAGCGTAGAGCTCCGGCTTGAGCTCCCCTTCCACAGGCCAAACATCCGCCACAATTCCTAGCAGCCTGCACAAACTGCAGGCGGAGTACCCTGACATTGCTCCCCGCCTGACCACCAACTTTGGGGGGGATTGAACACCCCGGGCTGCTCCAGACCCTCCTGAGCTCTCCCAGCCGCACACCGCGTGATTGGCAGACGCCACTACGCGAGGCCGGGGATCGCGCTGTGGTGCCGGGCCTGGAGGCGGGGCCTACACCAGAAGACGCTGGGGATAGCTAGCGGCCCCGGTCCCGGACTGGGAAGGACGGGCCCGCACCCTGGGGGCGCTGATCGCTGCTTGCACCGGAGCCCTGCGCATCCAGCCGGCCGGACTGCAGAGAGGAGTCTCGAGCCGCGACGCCATGAGAGACGGCGTAGGTGAGCTGAGACTAAGGGAGTCACGACCTCATGGTTAGCGCGGCTCTGCGCCACAGATCGGGCTGGGGCCCAGAGCAGGCGGGGCACACAGCAGCGATGGCCCCCCTGGCATGCATTTACCAGCACCTTCACGGACACGCGACTGCCGGTGGGACACAGGAGAAGCGACAGGACGCCACCCGTTGCTCTTGGAGACCCGGGGCTCCTTGGAGGTGACTCTACCGAGTCGCACGCGGCCTTGCAGGCAGGCGCGGCCGCAGGGGCCCCCCTGCGGACCCTTAATCAACACTACCTGAGAGCGCTGGAGCCCTGGGGACCCTGGTATCCACGGCAGACATCGGGGCTCTCGCGCCCCACGCCGCTGACTGCCTAACACCCGGCGAGGAGCCGGGATTGCACCGGAGGCGCATGGAGTGACATGACTGAGGGAGACACGACACATTAGCGTGCAGGAACCTGCGGGGCCACACGACGCGGAAGCGCACAGTGACGGCGCAGATCACGGAGCAAGCCCACACCGCGGCAGTTGCGGGACGGCAATACTGAGGTGCTACGACCCACTTTGGGCCCTAGACACTGAAGCGGACTGCCCTTTTGCCTCCCCTCCTCCCCCACACGACATCTAAGGACCCTCGCGGCACGCCGCGCCAGCGGCCCTGTGTTGCGGACCGCCCTGACGAGTGCCCGGACGGGCTGGCGGACGACACGTCTGGAGGCGCGGACCAACGCCACACACAGCACGGTGATCACTTGCAAATTATGTACCCGCGCCCAGTGGCGGCCCGGACCTGCGGATACGACAACAGCACCACTGACGAAGCTTAACGCCCAGACCCACAGCAGCTACGCCCATCTGGAATCGGCGGTGGGGAATGGTGGCCATGATAGTGCACCAACCACCCCGGAAGATCCTCGTCGCTGCCATACCCCCGGGCCTGTGCTGCCCGGACCCAGGCTACAGCAGCCCCTGCCATTGAGGGTTCTGGTTCACACCAAAAGCCACCACAAACTATCTCACCCATCACCCTGCCCATGTCTGAGGGAGTAAAAACAAGGACTGGCACTGGAGGTGCGCAACAGAAAGGGAAAATGGACAGACTGCCGAAGCAGACAGCTGCAGACCAGGTGTCAGTGAAATTGGACACTGTGCTAGCCGCCATGGAACGATTGGAAAAATCGCTACAGCTTATACCCACCTCCCTAGAGACTAAAATCGACAGTGTGGCGATTGATCTCACCCATCTCCGAGCTGACCACAAGAAGCTGGCAGAACGCACCACGTCTCTGGAAAGCTCAATGACAGATCTGGAGCCCCGCGTCAGTCAGACGAACAAGCACGTACGGGACCTCTTGAACAGGGTGGAGTTTTTAAAAGACCGCGCCGAGGATGGTGAAGGACGGACGCGAAGAAACAACATCCGAGTGGTAGGTGTCCCGGAACGATGGGAGGGGAAGGACCCTTCGCAGCATGTGGAGGACTGGCTGAGGACAATGCTGCCAGAAGGCGCCCTGTCTCCACACTTCGTGGTGGAGCGTGCACACCTGAGTGCCGACGAGACCCCTCCCCACAGGATCCAATTCTAGACGACTGCTCCTCCGTATCTTGAATTACCGGGACCAGGATTCAATCCTGCGAGAAACTAGGAAGCTTGGGGACGTCCAGATAGACAACGCTAAAGTAATGTTCTTTCCCGACTACACAGTCCAGGTGCAGCGCCAGAGACACTCCTTCCTAGCTGTGAAGCAACGGCTGCGTAATGCCGGCCTCAAATACTCCCTCCTCTTCCCAGCCAAACTAAGGGTGGTGGCACAGGACAAAACACACTTCTTCACCAGCCCGGAGGACACTGAGGCTTGGCTGGACAATGGTGCGGATTCGACACCCAGGCGAGCACCGGGGTCCGTCACAACAGCACGCGCTCCCGGACCGCGGCAAGGCCGCAGACACAAGACACCACCAGTCCACCGGCCGCAGGGGTCAACAGAGCACTCCCCATCCGCAGAACTTGTTCTCCTTGAGCAGCAGGACGCACCCGCAAAGTCACGGAAATTAGCAGCTCCTTAGCATCAAATCCTGCCCTGGAGACCAGCCCCAGGGCTTTCCCGAGTGATGACGAAGCCATCTATGGAATTACTGACTCTCAGCAATCCATGGAGCGACCGGATGTAACACCGCAGACTGCAAATCTGATCAATTGACAGACGACATTGATCTCTGGCAGGACACATCCGACCATCGCGGTTCAGGCCTGAGCCCGATGGATGTCCCTGTTGGACTACGGACTGGCGTGCGCCTGGGGCGGGGCCCCTGCCGAAGCACACCAGCATGGACACGATACGCAGGGAGTACTACCTTTCGATGCTCCCCCGGTGGTGCGATGCCCCACTGGTGTTGGCCCCAGGCTGCCCCTAACTGCTGGGCACTGACTCTTGACGGCCCGACCACGGACGTGGCACACAGAACTATCCCACCAGCCCAACCATGACCTGCTCCGAAGGGACACATGCATGGTTACTCATGGCACAATAGACCAGCGGATTCCTAGCCGGGCATTACCTGCTTTTTAAGGCCTGGGGAGGGGCGATGCCCTCTCCGCTGACTGTCCTGCTCGAACGCCACAGCTGTGCCTGCCATTTAGCGACCCCCTGAATTCAAAGATTACATGTCTCACTTGAGAGTTTGGACGGCGGCATGTTCAGCAACCGACCTTTTGGTATTTTTTACTGGTTTAGTCCTTTATGGACTGTTAAGATCTCTGATCCCCAACCCTTTTGCCCTTCTGAGGAAACAATTTTAGTGTCACCGAAGATGTCTTTGTGGATGGACGGCAGGGGTGCGCAGAGGTTGTGGGGGCGGGCTCCTGGGGCGGGGATGAGGTGGAGGGCGGATGTGGGGATTACCTAATGTGGTAAAATGACTGAGATACACATATGCACCTGAAATGTCAGGGGTATGCACACACCTTCGCGCAGGTATCAAATTTACTCCTACCTCAAGCGTCTTCGGGTACACATCGCGCTCCTGCAGGACACACATTTAAATAAGACGGAAGTGCAAACACTGCGCCATAGATGGCGCGGGCAATTACATGCCACGGAATACTCCTCCTATGCCCGCGGAGCGCTGCTATGGGTGAGACCCGGGACCCCATTCACGGTAATGCACTCACACATAGACCCTGGGGGCAGATATGTGATAATCCAGGGTAGGTTGGATGGGTAACCGGTGGTTCTAGCTTCCCTATATTCCCCCAACACTGACCAGGGTGGTTTCTTCGCGCAGCTGTCCACGAACTTGGCGCCCTGGCACGGCATCCCCTGGATACTGGGAGGCGACTATAATTGCGTACTCGATGCCGCACTGGACCGTTCCTCCCCACCCCACCTAAGCACGCCGGCGCATGGAGCCATGAAGGCTCTCACTAGCTGGGCGACACGATGGGGACTACACGATGTTTGGTGCACTCGCAACCCCACCTCCAGGGTATACTCCTACTTCTCGGGAGCACACACCTTACACATACGATTAGACAGGTACATGATATTCATGGACCTTCTTTCTCTTGTCACAGACACATACTACATGGGCTGCACCCACTCCGATCACAACCCGCACACCCTGAAAATAGCATGGGATCGCCCGCACCCGCCCGTCCCCACCTGGAGACCGCAGCTGGCTTTACTCCTAGATGCCCCTTTCCGCGACTCCCTTTCTGCACAAACAATGCAGTATTTTGAAGAAAATAATGGCACGGCGTCCTCCCCCAGATAGAATGGAACACCTTCAAGGCTGTAATCAGGGGACACTGCCTGGGCATGCAGGGGCACATACAGAAGCAGCTAGAGAGGGACCTGGCGCACATAGAGGCTGACCTACTTTGGCGGGAACAGGAGGCAATAGGGGTTGAAGATGGACCACTACTTATAGTGCGCACAGAACATGCACGGCTACTGGAACGGCTATGCCATGTCAATTACACGGCCCACTCGGCGCGCATACACCACCTCAGTGATAAGCCCGGAAAACTGTTGGCATGGCTTATCAAGCAGGAATATCGCTCAGCGCCTATATCTGCGATATGCACTGACAGGGGTGAGGTGGTATATACGCAGGCTCAAATACACATGGCCTTCACGGGCCACTATCAGACTTTATATCGCTCCCAACTCAGGGTCTCTGCCGCGGATATCGCGGACTATCTCTCGGCCATACAGCTACCGGGGCTGACTGCTGCGCAGCGGGATGACCTAGGGGCGCCACTCGCGCCCGAGGAGCTCCGCACCGCTTTCTTTGCCATGTCGAATGGTAAATCCCCAGGCCCCGACCGGTTACCGGCTGAATACTACAAAGCCTTCTCAGATGTTCTGATTCCTGAACTGTTAAAAATGTATGCAGCTGCCGCTGAGGACTCCGTTCTCCCCCCACGCTGAATGAGGCCACCCTCATCTCCCTCCTAAAACCTGGCAGGGATGGCACACAAATGGGCTCATACCGGCCACTGGCTCTGTTGAATACCGATTATAAAATACTCGCCTCTACCTTAGCCCAGGGCCTGGGCTACCCCTTGTCTAAACTCTTGTGCACCACGACCAGAGCGGTTTTGTACCCAAGCGTAATACATCCCGCAACATACGCAGATTGTTTAGAGTGCAAACCTATGCCACCCACCAATGGCCCCAATCGGGATGCCTTGTCTTGAACCTCGAGAAGGCCTTTGATTCTGTCGAGTGGCCCTACATCAGGGCAACGCTGGAGAAATACGACCTCGGGGACGACTACATCGATATGGTGAGACTGCTTTATCAAAGGCCGACCGTGCGTGTCCGCACGGGCAGGCTGTTGTCGGACACAATCCGGGTACGGAGAGGGACCAGGCAGGGTTGCCCCCTGTCCCCGTTGCTCTTCTCGATGGCCATGGAACCCCTTGCAGCGCTGTTGAGGGTGCAGGGAGAGGAGTGGGGGATCCCGCTGGCGGATGGCCTGCATACAGTATCGCTCTACGCGGACGATTTACTCCTATACATCAGAGACCTGACCCTTATACCGCATTCCCTGTATGATATCTTTCGGACCTTTGAGTCCATGTTGGGACTCAAAGTCAACTGGGCCAAATCAGGAGCGTACTCCTTCAGCCCAGAAACACAGGAATGCGACATCAGCATCAATGGTGGGAGACTCACCTGGTACCCTACAACGTTCAGGTACCTCGGAATACACATTTACAGAGACCCGCTGGACATACTGGAGGGGAACCTGGTCAGGGCTATCTCCTCCCTACAGGCCCCTATAACGTTTTGGAAGACCCTCCCTCTGAACGTGCCCAGCCGCGTTGCGCTCACAAAAATGATAGTCTTGGCAAGACTATTATTTTATTTTGCCAATATCCCAACATATGTTCCAACTCGGTTATTCCGGGAGCTAGAGACACTACTCCGGAACCTCATCTGGAATACCGGCAGACCCTGTGTAGCCTTGACAAAGCTCTATGCCCCCACAGAGGCCGGGGGCCTCGCGGTCCCCAATCTGGAACTGTATTACCTGGCGGCCCAGATGCAGTGGGTGACGAGATGGCTAAGTGGCAGGAACCTAGACGATACTGCTACGTACGCTACGATCTGGATCCATGCATAGGTGTGCGCGCTGTTTCACCCCCTGACCAGAGCTCCCTGCCCAACACAGCTACATGTGGCTGTAGCCCGCAGATGCTTCCTGCGCACCTTAAAATTAACACGCGAGGTGAAGCCCTATGCCCTGGCACTCACGCTATTGGGCACCCCCAGAGACGGTGGAGAGGTGACAGAGGCAATGCTGGACGGATGGGTGCAGGCTGGGGTGGAGACACTGGGCGACTTTTACGCGGACGGCGCATTACTCCCTTTTGAGGCGCTGGCGAGAGACACAGGCCTACCAGCCGGACAATTCCTCCTACATGCGTCCATAACACATACACTCGCGCGCCCTTGGGGAGACATGACTGAAGAGCCGCCGACACATCACTTTATACAATATCTCCATGTTATGGGCAATGGCACCCACGTAGTCCACTGGCTGACGCAGGCCCTCCTGATACACACACAACACCCTGCCCAACAATTACGGAATAAGTGGGCGGTGGATAGAGGGTGGGCATGGACGGACAAAGAATGGGCAGTGGTACTGGCCAGACCAATTAACATCCCACGCAACTCCCGATTCAAAACAATACAATTTTACATACTACATCGTGCTTATCTGTCACCAGACAAGATTAACACATACTTCTCGGCTACTAACACCGTGTGCCCCAGATGCTCCCTGGTCGATGCAGACCTCCTACATATGCTCTGGGCCTGCCCCATCATATCAACATACTGGGACACAGTGACCACCCTGCTGAAGCAGAGCACCGGCGATGACCTGCCACACACATGGGAGGCTTGCATTCTGGGACTATACAAGAGGACCAAACTAAACAGGGTGCTGACTAGGTTCCGGGACCTGGGACTAGTTACAGCCAAGCGCTTGCTCACCAAGCGGTGGAAAAAGAACAAACCCCCGCACGCCAAACACTGGTACGCTTCCTTCGATAACTGGGCGAGAGCGGAAGGTATCGTGCTCCGCAGGGAGGAGACGGCGGGACTGAGGAAATTCCCCATTGCACAGCTTTGGGACGAAACCCTGAAATCCTTCCAGCAGGCGAGCCTAGATCAGGGGATCACCTGAGTGGCATCCCTCTCTAAGCCAGACCTAGGCAACGGCAGAGACAGAACACTCCATGCCCCCACTGACGCCCCTCCGGCCCAACCTGGTGGAAGACACAACTCGCACCTGTAAGACGAGACGCTGTTGCAGAGACCTGACATGACAGCTGCCCAGAACCCCCACCGCCATGACACCGGCTCCCGGTGCCCATCGGACCCTGCCGGACCGCTCACCTCCCCTTTCCCCCCCCAGTCGCCGCCAAGGAGGGGACCCACCCCACAAATGACCTTGACCACCACGCGCCCTTGCCCCGGAATTCGAAGTTTACCTCTAAGGACGCACATTGACACTCTTCCCGACACACAAACCCTTTACCCTCACCTTTCCTTTTTAAGCCATCTTCCTTTCTCTCTTTCGATTGAGTTCGGGTGTCAAAATAGTTCCCCCTTTGACACGTTGGTTATGAAACTGTGAATATAATATCAGTTATAAATAACTGTCTAATCAGGATCATTTCACACTGCAACTTCACGTTGGGGGGGACACCACAAGCTAACTAATAAATGAGATCAGGGGAAAGAGCACAAACAAGAGAACACGCCGCCTCACATCACATCTCACTCCCATATCTCAAACCACAATGCACAAGACACCATACGACGTCACGCTTGAAGGTACAGAAAGTCACCATCTCCTGCTATATTCTCTATTGATCCTGTCAAAGCAATGCGATGTGTATTCAACAACCTACCATGTATTACCACTGTATTGCATAGTCGTTATGATGATGTGCAGATTATGTCTATCATTTCCTCTTGTTCAATAACTAAGTGTGTAGTGGACTTAACCCCTTCGCTGGTAGGCCTTTTCCCCTCCTGTGCTAAGCCCTTTTTTGGCGATTTGGGGTAATGCGCGCTTAGGCCCTTGTAACTTTTTGACCACATAAGGTATCCACGCCAAATTTGCGTCCTTTTCTTCCAACATCATGTGGATTCTAAAGGCGCCCAGGGTTTGTGGATTCCCTTGGAGGGGTCCCGGAAATTAACCAAAATATAGTGTTTTTTTTGTTTTTTTCAGAAAAATGGGAAAAACGGGCTGCAAATGAAAGCCTCTGGGTTTTTCCCTGAAAATGTTATCAAAAAAGTGTTTGTGGGGCTGAAATTTCCATTTTCTCAGCTTTTAGGAAATGACAGTCTTTTGTCAGAGAACCGACATTTTTCACACAGTTTTGGCATTTTTCTGGGACATAGCCTATTTTTGCTATTTTTAGAGCTTTCCACCTCCTTCCAGTTAATGGTAGAAATGAGTTTGAAAGCAATAATGGATCCTATAAAGCTGTACATTTTCGAAAAGTAGACAAAATTCTGAATTCAGAAAGGGGTCATTTGTCTAAATCCATGAAGGTTTCTTTATAGAAACTAACAGTTAAATATTGGAATAATTGAAAATTTGTTGAAAAAAATAGCCTTTTGACTCAACGTTTTCACCTATAACTTTTTCTAATTTTGACAGCTCTTAGAAAGCAATATACCGTTACATCCCTTAGACCTTCCTGGTTGTGGGGATATATAGGACTTGTAGTTTTACCAAGAACCTGACGAACCCAGATCCAAAAACTGAGCAGCAACTTGCAATGGTATTTTTTCATTTACTGGGTATAGAGCACTTTGTCTTGGAAAATGTATACATGGAAAAATCTGTATGAAAGACACCTATGTATTTCTGAATTGGGTACAAATTATAGAGTACAGAAACAGTATATAATTGCTAATTTTCAAAATTAGGAATACTCATACTAGCATGAGAATTATTGGTCATTTTTCAATTTTTTTTTTTTTTACACAATGTCTTTCATTGAAAGGGAGAAATGCGCGAAAGCTCATTTGGTAATAACAGTTAATTTACAAATCTGAATTACCCCAAGTCTCCCAATAAAAACGGTACCTCACTTGTGTGGGTCGGCCTTGTGCCTGCGACAGGACACGGCGCAAAATGCAACGTGGTGACACCTAAATTTTGCAGTTACAAATTGACCCTTTTTTAGCAAAGTGCCTACCCGTAGTTTTTGCACCCTAGCTCTGCCGGCACCTAGAGAAACCTAGCGAACCTATACATTTTTGAAAAGTAGACACCAAGGGGAATTCAGGATGGGGTGACTCGACTGCCTACCACCAGGTCTTGTTACCCAGAATCCCTTGCAAAGCTAAGAATTCGACACAAAAAACACATTTTCCTCACATTTCTGTGGAGGAAAGTTCTGGAATCTGCGTGGATCAACACATTTCCACCCACCCAGTGTTTCCCCAGGTCTCCCGAAAAAAATGGTACCTCACTTGCCTGGGTAGGCATAGTGGCTGCGACACGAAACAGCGCAAAACGCAACGTGGTTGCACCTCAATTTCCCAGTGAAATCTTGCGCTCTTTGGACAAAGAGACTACCTTTTGTTTTTGTGCCCTGGCTCTGCCAGCACCTAGGGAAACCTAGCAAACCTATACATTTTTGAAAACTAGACACACAGGGGAATTCAGGATGGGATGACTCGTCTGCCTACCCCCAGGTTTTGTTACCCAGAATCCCTTGCAAAGCTAAGATTTTGACAAAAAAAACACATTTTCCTCACATTTCTGTGGAGGAAAGTTCTGGAATCTGCGTGGATCAACAAATTTCCACCCACCCAGTGTTTCTCAAGGTCTCCCGAAAAAAATGGTACCTCACTTGCCTGAGTAGGCATAGTGGCTGCGACACGAAACAGCGCAAAACGCAACGTGGTTGCACCTCAATTTCCCAGTGAAATCTTGCGCTCTTTGGACAAAGAGACTACCTTTTGTTTTTGCGCCCTACCTCTGCCAGCACCTAGGGAAACCTAGCAAACCTATACATTTTTGAAACCTAGACACACAGGGGAATTCAGGATGGGGTGACTCGTCTGCCTACCCCCAGGTTTTGTTACCCAGAATCCCATGCAAAGCTAAGATTTTGACAAAAAAAACACATTTTCCTAACATTTCTGTGGTGGAAAGTTCTGGAATCTGCGTGGATCAACAAATTTCCACCCACCCAGCGTTCCCCCAGGTCTCTCGAAAAAAATGGTACCTCACTTGCGTGGGTAGGCATAGTGGCTGCGACATGAAACAGCGCAAAACGCAACATGGTCGCACCTCAATTTCCCAGTAAAATTTTGCACTTTTTGGACAAAAAGACTACCTTTTGTTTTTGCGCCCTAGCTCTGCCAGCACCTAAGGAAACCTAGCAAACCTATACATTTTTGAAAAGTAGACACCCAGGGGAATTCAGGATGGGGTGACTCCTCTGCCTACCCTCAGGTTTTGTTACCCAGAATCCCTTGCAAAGCTAAGATTTCGACAAAAAAAAAAACATTTCCCTAACATTTCTGTGGTGGAAAGTTCTGGAATCTGCGTGGATCAACAAATTTCCACCCACCCAGCGTTCCCCCAGGTCTCCCGGAAAAAGTGGTACCTCACTTGCGTGGGTAGGCATAGTGGCTGCGAAATGAAACAGCGCAAAACGCAACATGGTCGCACCTCAATTTCCCAGTAAAATTTTGCACTTTTTGGACAAAAAGACTACCTTTTGTTTTTGCGCCCTAGCTCTGCCAGCACCTAAGGAAATCCAGCAAACCTATACATTTTTTAAAACTAGACACACAGGGGAATTCAGGATGGCGTGACTTGTCTGCCTACCCCCAGGTTTTGTTACCCAGAATCCCTTGCAAAGCTAAGATTTTGACAAAAAAAACACATTTTCCTCACATTTCTGTGGTGGAAAGTTCTGGAATCTGCGTGGATCAACAAATTTCCACCCACCCAGCGTTCCCCCAGGTCTCCCGGAAAAAATGGTACCTCACTTGCGTGGGTAGGCATAGTGGCTGCGACATGAAACAGCGCAAAACACAACATGGTCGCACCTCAATTTCCCAGTAAAATTTTGCACTTTTTGGACAAAAAGACTACCTTTTGTTTTTGCGCCCTAGCTCTGCCAGCACCTAAGGAAACCTAGCAAACCTATACATTGTTGAAAAGTAGACACCCAGGGAAATTCAGGATGGGGTGACTCCTCTGCCTACCCTCAGGTTTTGTTACCCAGAATCCCTAGCAAAGCTAAGATTTTGACAAAAAAACCACATTTCCCTAACATTCCTGTGGTGGAAAGTTCTGGAATCTGCGTGGATCAACAAATTTCCACACACCCAGCGTTCCTCCAGGTCTCCCGAAAAAAATGGTACCTCACTTGCGTGGGTAGGCATAGTGGCTGCGACATGAAACAGCGCAAAACGCAACATGGTCGCACCTCAATTTCCCAGTAAAATTTTGCACTTTTTGGACAAAAAGACTACCTTTTGTTTTTGCGCCATAGCTCTGCCAGCACCTAAGGAAATCTAGCAAACCTATACATTTTTGAAAACTAGACACACAGGGGAATTCAGGATGGGGTGACTCGTCTGCCTACCCCCAGGTTTTGTTACCCAGAATCCCTTGCAAAGCTAAGATTTTGACAAAAAAAAACACATTTTCCTCACATTTCTGTGGTGGAAAGTTCTGGAATCTGCGTGGATCAACAAATTTCCACCCAGCCAGCGTTCCCCCAGGTCTCCCAAAAAAAATGGTACCTCACTTGCGTGGGTAGGGATAGTGGCTGCGACATGAAACAGCGCAAAACGCAACATGGTCGCACCTCAATTTCCAAGTAAAATTTTGCACTTTTTGGACAAAAAGACTACCTTTTGTTTTTGCGCCCTAGCTCTGCCAGCACCTAAGGAAACATAGCAAACCTATACATTTTTTAAAAAGTAGACACCCAGGGGAATTCAGGATGGGGTGACTCCTCTGCCTACCCTCAGGTTTTGTTACCCAGAATCCCTTGCAAAGCTAAGATTTTGACAAAAAAAACACATTTTCCTAACATTTCTGTGGTGGAAAGTTCTGGAATCTGCGTGGATCAACAAATTTCCACCGACCCAGCGTTCCCCCAGGTCTCCCGGAAAAAATGGTACCTCACTTGCGTGGGTAGGCATAGTGGCTGCAACAGGAAACGGTTCAAATCGTATGGTGGTGAATTTACAATACCCAATTGCAAAACAACCTTGATTTTTGGGGGGGGGGGCACCTGAGTCTTTGGCCCGGGGCTCGGTGGTATTCTTTGGAAACTACCAAACCCAAACAGTTCTGAAAAGTAGACACCCGGGGGAGTCCAGGGAGGTATGGCATGCGTAGGTCCCCCAATGTTTTCCTACCCAGAACTCCTTGCAAACCTTAAAATTAGGTAAAAATATCACTTTTCCAAACTTTTTTGCGTGGGATCTCCGTGCCGGCAAAAATGTCCTACCACCCAGCGTTCCCCTTGTTCTCCCGAGTAAAAGGATACCTCACTTGTGTGGGTGCCCCAAAGCAGAACAGTCCGAAAATGAATTTTGAAAAAGTAGTATTTGAGCTTTACAAATTAAGCCCCCTGCCTTAGACACAGGCCTTTGGCCCACCCACACAAGTGAGGTATCCTTTTACTCGGGAGAACAAGGGGAACGCTGGGTGGTAGGACATTTTTGCCGGCACGGAGATCCCACGCAAAAATGTTTGGAAAAGTGATCTTTTTACCTAATTTTAAGGTTTGCAAGGAGTTCTGGGTAGGAAAACATTGGGGGACCTACGCATGCCATACCTCCCTGGACTCCCCCGGGTGTCTACTTTTCAGAACTGTTTGGGTTTGGTAGTTTCCAAAGAATACCACCGAGCCCCGGGCCAAAGACTCAGGTGCCCCCCCCCCAAAAATCAAGGTTGTTTTGCATTTGGGTATTGTAAATTCACCACCGTACAATTTGAACCGTTTACTGTTGCAGCCACTATGCCTCCCCACGCAAGTGAGGTACCATTTTTATCGGGAGACCTGGGGGAACGCTGGGTGGGAGGAAATTTGTGTGAGCCCAGTGATGCCACGCTTTCCCATGCAAAAAAGTGTGAAAAAAATTATTTTTATTAGCAGAAATTGAGGTTTGCAAGGGATTCTGGGTAAAGGAACGTTGGAGGATCCACGCAAGCCATACCTCCTTGGAAGCCCCCGGGTGTCTACTTTTCAGAAATGTATGGGTTTGGTAGGTTTCCCTAGATGGCCGTCTAGCACGGGGCCAAAAACCCAGGTAACCCCTCTTGCAAAAGCTGGCGGTATTGACATTCAATACAACCAGCTTTTGCAAGAGGGGTTACCTGGGTTTTTGGCCCCGTGCTAGACGGCCATCTAGGGAAACCTACCAAACCCATACATTTCTGAAAAGTAGACACCCGGGGGCTTCCAAGGAGGTATGGCTTGCGTGGATCCTCCCACGTTCCTTTACCCAGAATCCCTTGCAAACCTCAATTTGAGCTAAAAAAAATCATTTTTTTCACACTTTTTTGCATGGGAAAGCGTGGCGTCACTGGGCTCACACAAATTTCCTCCCACCCAGCGTTCCCCAAGGTCTCCCGATAAAAATGGTACCTCACTTGCGTGGGTAGGCATAGTGGCTGCAACAGGAAACGGTTCAAATTGTACGGTGGTTAATTTACAATACCCAAAAGCAAAACAACCTTGATTTTCGGGGGGGGGGGGCACCTGAGTCTTTGGCCCGGGGCTCGGTGGTATTCTTTGGAAACTACAAAACCCAAACAATTCTGAAAAGTAGACACCCGGGGGAGTCCAGGGAGGTATGGCATGCGTAGGTCCCCCAATGTTTTCCTACCCAGAACTCCTTGCAAACCTTAAAATTAGGTAAAAATATCACTTTTCCAAACTTTTTTTTGCGTGGGATCTCCGTGCAGGCAAAAATGTCCTACCACCCAGCGTTCCCCTTGTTCTCCCGAGTAAAAGGATACCTCACTTGTGTGGGTGCCCCGAAGCAGAACAGTCCGAAAATGAATTTTGAAAAAGTAGTATTTGAGCTTTACAAATTAAGCCCCCTGCCTTAGACACAGGCCTTTGGCTCACCCACACAAGTGAGGTATCCTTTTACTCGGGAGAACAAGGGGAACGCTGGGTGGTAGGACATTTTTGCCGGCACGGAGATCCCACGCAAAAATGTTTGGAAAAGTGATATTTTTACCTAATTTTAAGGTTTGCAAGGAGTTCTGGGTAGGAAAACATTGGGGGACCTACGCATGCCATACCTCCCTGGACTCCCCCGGGTGTCTACTTTTCAGAACTGTTTGGTAAGTAAGTAAATGCTTTATTGTACAGTTAATAAAAACCATTACAAATAGCTATTAGTAATAAAAGAAAATGATCAGTTAAAGGAAAACAGTTAAAAAGGTCGGTCTAATACCATTAAAAATGGGACAATGATCATCCAGCAATAAATACAGGTAAATTTCTGTTTTAGATAAAAAATTGTGTGTATGTCCGAGCGCATGCTTTCGACAAGTGGGTTTTTCTATATCCTCCGCTCCCCTTCTGACCGGCTTCTCCCAGAGTGTTTGTGCTTCATGGGGAAGGTACTTTAATGTTCTTGGTCAATATGGGTCTCTTACCCGGTCTGAGGACTGGAGGCGGATGATGTTATATAGGTGATGTCAATGTCCGCTTGTGCTCTCGTCATTTTAAGCCTGGTGTCTGCCAATCGTAGGTATTTTACCAGTCGGCAGGCCATTTGCACGTCGTCTCCTCTAAAACAGCTCAAGACTGCTTCTCTGCAAGACCTGCTTCCTTTGTTTATAAACAAGGGTCTCAATAGGTTCTTCCGGTCTTGCTGCAGCTCTTTGCAGATGGTTATGAGATGTGTGATATTTTCCTCATGCATTCCGCACAGGCGGCATTTTGCTGGTTTTGATGGTCGCAGCCATGGCTCGCTGCTGGTAACACTCCTAGTCGTAGTTTTAAAAAGGATTCTTTTGTTGTTTTGGAGAAACTGTTCACTAGGTACGCCTGAGGAGTAAGTTTGTTGTATGTTTGCACAGTCAGCCAGCCATGTGCTCTCTTGGCTAATGAGGCTTTGTCTTGCAAGAGGGATTCTTTCTTGACTATTTTATTAATAGTTTTTTTGAAACCTGACGGGCTCCCTTGAAGGTCCCATAGCTGCCTTGCCCCAAGATGATTGATGGCATCCTCCAGGAAATGTCTTGCAGGACAGTCATTTTTGCTTTGCAGATCTTTCCAGAGGAGAGCGTTAAGGGTATTTTCTTCTCCTCTGCTTATCTTGTGCCATGTCTTAAGGTAAGTTCCCTTTCGTGCAAGTTCTTCTTTGGCCAACCCAAATTCTAGGCGGATCTGCGCCGGTGAAGTGTATTTCGGAAGACTGAACATGATCCGCATTGCTTTTGAGACTACTCTGTTCAGGGTTCCCGTATCCCTCCCTCTCATTGCTTCACTTCCATATGTGATTGATGGAATCAGCTTGGCTTGAATCACTTGTAGGAGCGGAGCAAGGTTTGGGCCAACGATTTTGTTTTTGAGGTTCCTAAGTGATACTGCTATCATTAGGCCTCTCCTCTTGATCTCCTCCAGTTGTGGTTTGAAGCTACCCCTTTCGTCTATTGTCACTCCCAGGTAGCAATATTTGTTTGTGATTTCCAATTTGTTCAAGTCCAAGTACCATCTGAATGGTAGTTTTTGCTTGCGATAATTAAGGGACATGATTTTTTAGGTCTCGCCTGTCGATGCGCATGCGCATCGAGCTTGCGAGACTATGGGGGCTTAACCACTCTTTAACTAACTTGCAAGGAATCGTGGCGATTCCTTGCAGTGCCCGTGACTTTTAAGCTCAATGCGCATGCGCATTGAGCTTAAAAGCGCGTGCACATCAGTTCCCTCAGCCGCACTCCAGGTCCCTGCTGCTTTCACACCCTCTCCCCGCTCCGCCCCCTCCCCTGCCCGCCGTGTCGCATTTCTCCTCCCCCCTCCCCTTATCTGCCTTCCCTCCGTCTTGTTTTTGTTTTTTTACCCGCTCCGCCCCCTCCCCTGCCCGCCGTGTTGCATTTCTTTTCTCCTCTTTGCTCCTCCAGCAGTTTTCTGTCACCTTTCCTTCTCTCCTCCCTTGTCCACCTTTTCATTGTTTTTGCCCACCTCTCCTCCAGTTGAACTCTGTCACTAGCTCCTTTCAGCCCCTTCTCATTCCAGTGTTTTTGGGTCCCATCTCATGCTTGGGGTTAAGCTCCCTTTGCCTGCAAATGCACGGGAAAACGGACAGACACGCACCAGGACACACCACACAGACGCAGTACAAGCATTGATTAATCACTCGCACACATCACGTTTTACTCCTTTGCTAGTGTTCTCGTTGTTTACATCTGAAAGAAACAGACCTTAAAACGATTGAATAATTGACAGAATCCTCAAATATTGTTAATTCCATTGAAGTCTAGTGAAAACGCTGCTCGAAGATGATATGTTGCTAAAATTACCGTAACAAAATCAATCCACTCACTGTAATATTCTTAATGTAATTGTATGTGCTAGCATCAGAAGGTATGGAGTGAAATTACTTAACTTGTGAGTAAACATATTTGTTCACACCCTCTCCCCGCTCCGCCCCCTCCCCTTTTTTTTTTACCCGCTCCGCCCCCTCCCCTGCCCGCCGTGTCGCATTTCTTTTCTCCTCTTTGCTCCTCCAGCAGTTCTCTGTCACCTTTCCTTCTCTCCTCCCTTGTCCACCTTTTTCATTGTTTTTGCCCACCTCTCCTCCAGTTGAACTCTGTCACTAGCTCCTTTCAGCCCCTTCTCATTCCAGTGTTTTCGGGTCCCATCTCATGCTTGGGGTTAAGCTCCCTTTGCCTGCAAATGCACGGGAAAACGGACAGACACGCAACAGGACACACCACACAGACGGGCTCCGCCCCCTCCCCTGCCCGCTGTGTCGCATTTCTTTTCTCCTCTTTGCTCCTCCAGCAGTTCTCTGTCACCTTTCCTTCTCTCCTCCCTTGTCCACCTTTTCATTGTTTTTGCCCACCTCTCCTCCAGTTGAACTCTGTCACTAGCTCCTTTCAGCCCCTTCTCATTCCAGTGTTTTCGGGTCCCATCTCATGCTTGGGGTTAAGCTCCCTTTGCCTGCAAATGCACGGGAAAACGGACAGACACGCACCAGGACACACCACACAGACGCAGTACAAGCATTGATTAATCACTCGCACACATCACGTTTTACTTCTTTGCTAGTGTTCTCGTTGTTTTCATCTGAAAGAAACAGACCTTAAAACGATTGAATAATTGACAGAATCCTCAAATATTGTTAATTCCATTGAAGTCTAGTGAAAACGCTGCTCGAAGATGATATGTTGCTAAAATTACCGTAACAAAATCAATCCACTCACTGTAATATTCTTAATGTAATTGTATGTGCTAGCACCAGAAGGTATGGAGTGAAATTACTTAACTTGTGAGTAAACATATTTGTTCACACCCTCTCCCCGCTCCGCCCCCTCCCCTTTTTTTTTTACCCGCTCCACCCCCTCCCCTGCCCGCCGTGTCGCATTTCTTTTCTCCTCTTTGCTCCTCCAGCAGTTCTCTGTCACCTTTCCTTCTCTCCTCCCTTGTCCACCTTTTTCATTGTTTTTGCCCACCTCTCCTCCAGTTGAACTCTGTCACTAGCTCCTTTCAGCCCCTTCTCATTCCAGTGTTTTCGGGTCCCATCTCATGCTTGGGGTTAAGCTCCCTTTGCCTGCAAATGCACGGGAAAACGGACAGACACGCACCAGGACACACCACACAGACGGGCTCCGCCCCCTCCCCTGCCCGCCGTGTCGCATTTCTTTTCTCCTCTTTGCTCCTCCAGCAGTTCTCTGTCACCTTTCCTTCTCTCCTCCCTTGTCCACCTTTTCATTGTTTTTGCCCACCTCTCCTCCAGTTGAACTCTGTCACTAGCTCCTTTCAGCCCCTTCTCATTCCAGTGTTTTCGGGTCCCATCTCATGCTTGGGGTTAAGCTCCCTTTGCCTGCAAATGCACGGGAAAACGGACAGACACGCACCAGGACACACCACACAGACGCAGTACAAGCATTGATTAATCACTCGCACACATCACGTTTTACTCCTTTGCTAGTGTTCTCGTTGTTTACATCTGAAAGAAACAGACCTTAAAACGATTGAATAATTGACAGAATCCTCAAATATTGTTAATTCCATTGAAGTCTAGTTAAAACGGTGCTCGAAGATGATATGTTGCTAAAATTACCGTAACAAAATCAATCCACTCACTGTAATATTCTTAATGTAATTGTATGTGCTAGCACCAGAAGGTATGGAGTGAAATTACTTAACTTGTGAGTAAACATATTTAAGTATTGGATTTCCTTACCAGACGTTCAAGTTAGGAAGTTACAGGGCTGGATTACAAATATTGTGGGCTCCACTAATAGCAGCAGATACTAAGGGATTCCCTGAACCTGTTCCAAATGCACGGGAAAACGGACAGACACGCACCAGGACACACCACACAGACGCACACTGTAGGGGTGTAACAATGTCCTACCACTCACGCCTCCAGGGTCACCAGGTCACGTGCATGTTACCCACCTGTGTGCCACTGCTGTCATGTCAATAATGCCCAGCTCTGCTGATACAAGGCTTCTAGACAATATACACAACCACCCCATCCACCACCCCATCCACCACCACATCCACCACCACCACATCCACCATCACCTCCACATCCACCATGACATCCACCACCACCACATTCACCACCACCGCATCCACCACCACCGCATCCACCACCACCACACCCACCACCATATCCACTACCACCACCACCCCATCCACCACTACCACCACCACCGCATCCACCACATCCACCGCATCCACCACCACATCCACCGCATACACCACCACATCCACCATCACCACCACATCCACCATCACATCCACCATCACATCCACCACCCCATCCACCACTACCACCACTACCGCATCCACCACCACCTCTGCATCCACCGCATCCACCACCACATCCACCATCACCACCACGTCCACCATCACATCCACCATCACATCACATCCACCACCACCACCACCACATCCACCATCACCTCCACATCCACCATGACATCCACCACCACATCCACCACCACCACATCCACCACCACCGCCACATCCACCACCACCGCCACATCCACCACCACCACCACCACATCCACCACCACCACCACATCCACCACCACTTCCACCACCACCGCATCCACCACCACCACATCCACCACCACTTCCACCACCATCGCATCCACCACCACCACATCCACCGCATCCACCACATCCACCACCACATCCACCCACCACTTCCACCGCATCCACCACTTCCACCACATCCACCACTTCCACCGCATCCACCACCACCACTTCCACCACCACATCCACCACCTCATCCACCACCGCATCCACCACCACCACATCCACCATACCCACCACCATCACTTCCACCACCACATCCACCACCACTTTCACCACATCCACCACCACTTTCACCACATCCACCACCACTTTCACCTCATCCACGACCACATCCACCCCCACATCCACCATCACCATCACCACATCCACCACCACATCCACCACCACCATATCCCCCAGATCCACCACCACCACATCTATATGTGTGTGGCTCTGTGTGTGTTTAGGTGCAAATGCAATGTTCTTGGATTTTCGTCACAATAAAATACACTGAACATAATCTTCACAAAAGTTATTTACAAACGTTTAAGCTATTGCCATTATAAATTACAATAACTTTTATTTAAGTATTAATTATTTACAAAATTAAAAGCCATTGTTATTTGTAATATCAATACATCTAAGTCACGTAAATACAACACACATTGCATTACAAATGCTATAGGTGTCACATTTGCGAAAGTTAAAACTATTGACATTGTAACTGACAAAGCTATTAATTTTGCTACTTTCAAAACCAACACATAAATAAAAAAAGTGTCATTTACAATACCAATAGCTCAAACTTTCCTAATGCGAGACCTATTGCATTTCCAATGCTTGTGTTTTACTGTAGTTGATGCAGAGTTTATTAGCTTTAGAGTATTCCGCAGTGATGTTGAGGAGCCGCTGTAGCCCAATCTGGGTCCGACTGATCAGCACCAGGTCGTCGGCGTAGAATAGGCAGGAAAGCTGTTTGCCCCCTAATTTTGGAGCGTGCGAATTGTTAGCGTTAAGTTTTGTACAAAGGTCAGCCATAAAGAGGTTAAATAGGGTTGGCGCTAACACACAGCCTTGTTTTACTCATGTGTAGGTTTGAATTTTCTTAGTTAGGTACTCTCCAGGGCCTAGTTTGACCTGGACCCACGTGTCGCTGTGTAGGAGAATTAGTTGGTTCAGTAGATCATCTGGGATGTTCATTCTTTTCAATTTTTTCCACAACAGATTTCTGTCTACCCGGTCGAATGCAGCACTATAATCTATGAAGCAGAGGTACAAGGGATAGTTTTCCTCTTGGGCTGAGTCGATCAGTAGTGACAAGGCTAGGATGTTAGTAGATGTCCCCATGTTTTTCCTGAAGCCGGTTTGGTTAAACGGGATTGTTGAGGTTTCTTCTGCCCATAGAATTAGTTCCTGAAGTAGGAGGCCTGCGTAGTACTTTGCCTCATTGTCTAGAAGGGCTATTAACCGGTAACTTTTTGGATCTTTTCTATCTCCTCTTTTGTAGATTGGGGATATTATTGCCCCCCTCCATGATTGTGGGGATTGTAGATGATTGCCAGATTTTTTCGAACATTGGTTTGAGGTTGGTTGCCCAGTATTTTGGGTCCTGCTTAAATACTATTGGTGGTATTCCATTTGGGCCAGGGGCTCATCTCTTCTACCTTTTGTGATCCTTTTAATCCTTTTAATTATTTGTTCCGTCGTGATTATTACAGCCTCATTCGTTCTCAGGTATTCTTGATGTAGGGGCAGATGTTCATCCATCTTTCCATTATCGGCGCCTATTTCTTTCCCCCGTTCTTTAGTCTCACTGAAGTGAGTGCTGAAGTGGATTATCCAGTCGTCTTCTGTCACCTGAGAATCAATCCCTCGGTTTTTCCCATTGGTCTGAGCATTGATCTTTTGCCAGAACTGAGCGCTGCGATTTGTTTTGGCGTCATGTAGGAGTTTTCCCCAAAATGCCTCTTCTTCTTCCCTTTTTTGCTGCCATATTAATTTCTTACGCTCTCCTTTTAACTGTCTAAGCTCTTGGAGGAGGGACGGATCTGTTTTTACTCTTCGTAGAGTCCGGTTAATCGCTGTCTTCAGTATTTTTAGCCTTCTGTTTTTTCGGAAGTAATTGCATCTTTTCTGTTTCGTGTTGCAACTATTTCTTGTTCGTGTTACAGGGTCTTTTCTCTGCGCGTTGTCTCTCATCCGTTTTACAACCGCTTCCCAGCTTGTTATCGGGTTATGCGTGGTGCGTTGAGCCTCATTGAGTGTGCGTATCGCTTGCTCTAGTAGTTTTTCTGGGTTGGAGACTTTGCATTGTACCCGTCTTTCATTTGATGTAAAGTCTATGCCTACGCTATTTGAACTGGGAGGCTTTAGTGTCGCTGATGTATTCATTACGGTTTCCTGAGACAGGTGATCGCTGCAATCAGTGAGACCGATTCTAAAGTCTACAACCCTTTGGTATAGACTACGGGATACAAAAGTAAAGTCAATGGTGGAGCTTGCCTGGGTACTGTGGAAAGTTGCTGACTGCGGTTGATCCCCTGGAAATCTACCGTTAAGTGCTCTAAGTCCTAGCTCCTCTAATGTAGCCAGCAGGGTCCTTGTGGTTTTTGTGCTTCTTCCCCCCGAGGTACGGTCTTGGCGATTGAGTTCCCAGGCAAATGGGTCCTCGTCGAATTTGGTGCCCGTGGCTGCTTCGCTCAGCAGATTTAGATTGAAATCCCCTGGGATAATGATGTTATTCGTGTGCACGGCCTTCACCAGTTTCACAAGTTCTTCCTTCAATTGTCGCACTCCCTTCTTTTTCTCCCTGGGGTGCAGGTAGAGGTTTATGAAGATTATATCCTCAGTTGGATTTTGCACACGAGGTGACAGTCGTAGAGCTAGCATTGCATTTGGGGCAGGTAAGTTGTAGTCTAGCTGTTCTGCTTTTAGTATCGCTGTTAATGCACTATAAGTGGCAAGGCCTCCTTTCTTGTGGCCGAAAAGCGAGCTCTGGGTAGGCGGTAGAAAGTTCAGTCTATACCCTGACAGAATTGGAGGTGATTCAGTCCAAGTTTCTTGTAAGGCGATGATGTCAAATTTTGTCAGGTGGTTGCATAGGTCAATGTCTGAAACCTTATCGCCGGTGCCATTGATGTTCCATGAACATATACTTAAGGTGTTAAATTTGTTGACTCTTTTTGGTTTTGTTTGTCATTGGCTTGTCTCTTTCGCATTTAGGGACTTTGCGAGCCAGCTCCAGTTGGGGGAAGCCCTCTTGTCATTAGTCAGTGATCTTGTTTCTTCCAGACTCAAGTGCGATTGTCTCTCTGGCGTTTTACTTCGGGCTCCTCTTAAGATAGTTCTTTTAAGAGTCGTCTCCTTGGGCTTCTTTTGGAGACTTTCATGTAAGAGGGGCTCCGGGTATCTTGTGGGCAAGAGAGTTTGTAGTTCTATCCCCCAAGAGTCAAATCTTTCCTTTTCTTTTAATATTCTCTCCGGAAATTCTCCTGTGTTCCATATGGTTTTTGTCGACTCTACCCCGGGGTGGCTCCGAGATTCAATAAATTCGACGGATTCCAGGTCTGCCGATGTGATAGTTTTGAGGCTCTCTACTGTATTTAATAGCCGCAAGATGTTTCCCCTGTTTAAAAAGTCCATTGAACCTCTAGAGTGGTATTCAGGATGGAATATTACGGTTGTTGTTGAGCCTTCTGGCCCACTCTCTCTTGACTTAGTGTTTTCTTTGTCAGCAGGTTTGGTTTCCCCTTGACTGGGGGTTATCTTTGGTACAGTTTTTTTGGGATGGTCAATTTTTTCGGTGCTTTCTCGACAGTTCCGGCCTGAGAGATTTAGCCTTGTTGTTATGATCAACTTGGGGCTTCCTGGGATTTGCGTTTCATCCCGGTTTTCAGGGCAATTTTTGGTGAGATGTGACGTACTCTGTTTTGTTCTTTCTTGTGTATCTCTGTCAGGTGAATCTGAAGTTATTTGTGAGTTATGCCCCTTGTCGTTCTCCGCGGGCCCTATATTTTTTCCCCCTTTTAGTGTGCTCAACATGTCTTTCTGGGTTTTGGGTGCTGGGCAAGTGGTAGAACCACTGGGTAGGGCAGGGCCGCATCCAGATTTATCCACTGGGCCGGTGTTTTCACTGTTGGTGGTCATGGTGTTTATTTCTTCCCTCTCCCTTGTTGCACTTGCTTGTGAGGTGTTGGTTGCTGTTTGATCACTGTTGCGGGCCTTGCCCCAGGCTAGGCACCCTGTCAATTTCCTTTGGTTTCTTCCCTTCCTTTTCTGTTTTCTTCCCACTTTTCCTTGCGATGGTTGGTGGGAGATTGCTCCCCCATTTGGGTTACTTTTGTCTAAGTCTGGTATGGATGCTGCAGAATTTTGCTCTCGATCAGTTTGATGACTACTGGTGATCAGTGCCTTCATTTGAATTATTTTGTCCATTGTCGGGTGTTAGTTGGTAGGCGTCTTTGGGGGCTCTTGCTGTATTGTTTGTGGATCGTCTTGCCCGGTAGTTGTGTTTAATAGCTTAACCTCAAGTTGCTTGAGGGGATGGCTATTTTTAACTACTGTCCTGAAATCAGATAGAAGGTTTCCCAGTGCTGTTGGAAGTGTTGCTAGTTTGTCCACTATGGTGATGCAAGGGCAGTTAGATGCTATCAGCTGTGTCTCTGCTTGCGCCCTTTTTATCAGGTCATTCAGGTCTGCTAGCTTGCCGTCAATGTTTGCCACGTATGTGGCCAGAGTGTTAAGGACAGAAAGTTGCAGATCCATCTTGTCGGATTGGTACTGGATGGCGTTTACTGAGGATTGCATTGTCTGCAGGAGGGATGCCCAGATGTCTGCATTCTTCTTAGATTTTTCTTTTTCCGGCCTATCGCTTGAGCTGTTTTTTTGCTTTCCCTGCTCTGGTTCCACTGGATATGATGCTACCAGGTCTTCCCACTCTTCCTGCGTGAGGTACGAGGTGTTCAGGTCGAGCGGCATGGGAACTATGAGTCCTGTTCTATGCGGTGAGGACGTGTCTAGTTGAGACCAAGTTTTTATGCCTGGGAGTTTTGATGCTGGATCTCCCCCCGCCTTTTTTGGGTTGATTTCTTCAAGTTGTTCCAGGTCAGTGATGTGGGGGAGGGGGGGTGTGATCATAGTCCCGTTGCTCCTGAGTAGTTTTATCCTTTACTTGCCAGGCCTTGTCAGCAACGTCAACAACGTCTGCTGTTCTTGGGCCATGCTTGTCGCCAGGGGCTATGTTCGCTTGTGGCCCCGTTGCCAGTTTCCACATGTACTTGGGTGGTGATGATTCTGTTTGTCCCACTTGTGCTTTTATTGTTTGGGCTTTATTTGTCCTTTCCCTTTTTTTTTGCTTGGTCTGCCATTGTGTCTGGGCCGCCACTATCCTCGCAAATTCCCTTTGGTTCCTGGGAATTCAACTGGAGTGCTGGTGGATCGCATTTCTCACCCTCCTTCCCGTTATGGTTATCTCTTGATCTTGCTGGACTTTGGAGGGTTGTGTGGCTTGTGTTGTGATGCTCCTCGGTTCCTATTGCTACTTGGTTTACAATTCGGTCCCCCCCCGGGGTCTCCGAATTCGTCGGGTTCTCCATTGGGACCACCGTTGGGCCCTCCTTGTCTTCGTTTTTTTGATTAATATGCGCTTCTTCCGTTATGGTGGCTTCTTGGTTCCTCCTCTCGGGATTTCTTCTGTTCTCTAGTGCTAGTCCTAGATCCGATTGACTTTCCTGGAATCCCGGGATTGGTTCTAGAGATCCCGGAGAGGCCCCTTTTTTTGAGTTCTGGATATAACTCGCCTCTGATACTGCGCTTTCTGGCCCATGCTCGGTGGGGGTCAACCTGTGTGGTTTGATTGGGTTGAGTGGGCTTGGTAGATTGGTTTTATTAACATTGTTGCTCAGGTAGAGGAGCGTACTGGGATCTTTAATAAATGCGAATTTTGTGTAGATTTTTGGTTGTACAGACGGTTTGCTGATAGTTTGGCTATGTCGGTGTCCTTGCACCTCTGAGCCTCCTGGGCTGACGAGTCCGGGGAGCAGAGGAAACAACTGAGAGGGTACTTCCTCTCCTTTATTCTCTTTCCTGTCCCCCCTGCTCTCCCAGCTTGCGTCACTCGTGTCCATCAGGTCCTTCTTTTGCTTCTTTTTTATCTGCCTGGGCTTTCTCGTATGTTTCTGGGGTGCTATATGGCCCGTGTTGTCCGTGTTGTCCCTTTGCCTCCCTGACCTCATCCTGTGCCCCCTCCGCTTTCTTTTTTTGAAGGGAGGGCGATTTGGAGATCCTGTGGTAGCAGGCAGGGAAGTGAGGTACAGTGGGTACCGAAGGTACAGTGGGGGAACGGTGAGAGGGCTGTGAGTGGGCTATGAGGGTGGCTAGAGGGGGGGACTGAAAGGGGCTGGAAGCAAACCCTTAGAAACAGCTGGCAGTGAGCGGTGCGCTGGGGGGGACCTTCGGGCAAGATCGGACCTAGTCAGATCTGCCTGGGTCAGACCCCCGGCTCTTACTTGGCGGCTGCCTTTATCGGCAGCCACGCTCACGTCCTTCGTCCTGCCCTCTGCAGCAGCCTGCAACAGCCTCGCCTCGCTCACCTCCTATGTGTTGGTAATCCGATGATCCGATCCCGACGCTGGAGCCGGTGCGCTGAGGACGGACGGCAGATGGCGCTGCAGCTGCTTGGTCCGAAAATGCAGAGATGTGCGGAAAATCCCTCCGCGCTAAGGCTGAAGCCGACGCTGGTGCGTGCCGGTGCCTGCCAATGAGTGTAGAAGAACTGCAGCCTTCTCTCTACCTCACAGCTCAGCTCAGCAACGGCCGCGGCTTTCTCCGGCTTCCCAAGGTGTCCCTTGACTCATTCAGCATTTGGCCCCTTCGACCTTCAGCAGCTCTGTGTAAGTGCAGCGTAGTCCGTTTTCCGCTCTCCTCCTCCTCCTGGTATTGACATTCAATACAACCAGCTTTTGCAAGAGGGGTTACCTGGGTTTTTGGCCCCGTGCTAGACGGCCATCTAGGGAAACCTACCAAACCCATACATTTCTGAAAAGTAGACACCCGGGGGCTTTCAAGGAGGTATGGCTTGGGTGGATCCTCCAACGTTCCTTTACCCAGAATCGCTTGCAAACCTCAATTTTAGCTAAAAAAAAATCAGTTTTTTCACACTTTTTTGCATAGGAAAGCGTGGCATCACTGGGCTCACACAAATTTCCTCCCACCCAGCGTTACCCCAGGTCTCCCGATAAAAATGGTACCTCACCTGCGTGGGTAGGCATAGTGGCAGCAACAGGAAACGGTCCAAATCGTACAGTGGAGAATTAAGTTTTCAATTTGAGAGCGTGTGATTCAAGGAAATTGTGACAGACAATTTCAAGTTTGCAGGAGATTCTGAATAAAAATCAACAATAAAATTCACCAGAAAGACATGACCATATACTTCCATGGTTTAACAATAATAACTAAATTTAGTAAGTTATTTATAGCTATAATGTACACCGTAACAGAGTTACTCAAAAGTCAAACATTCAAGGCACGGCTAACTATTCCTCAAAGACACACACATACAGGTTGGATTTGGCACGAGGGCGAGTGATGGTTCAGTACATAAAATTTTATTAACAAGATATTTCAAAAAATGAAATGCTCTGTCAATAAATAAATGCATAAAAACCGAACCAGTGACTCGCAACTCGTGAGCTATAAAGCCACGACAAGGCACCAACCGTTTTACAGGCCATTCACGCGCCTTTCATACCTGATACAAACCAGACCATTGACACCATCCGGAAAGAACAGCAACACATTACAACAATCACAATAAGAGACAAGGTACACCCTACTTCAGAAAGAGATAAAAGACAAACATTACTGCACAGCCATCTAATCCGCAAGCACACACACATTCTGGTTGGATTTTGCACGAGGGTGAGTGATGATTCAGTACATACAATTGTATTCGCAAGTAATTTCAAAAAAATGAAATACACTGCGTATAATTGAAAGTATGATAAACTGAACCACTGACTCACAGCTCGTGAGCTGTAAAGCCACGTCAAGGCACCAACCTCTTTACAGGCCATTCATACACCTTTCGTACGTGTGACACATACAAAACATTCACACCGCCAGCCGCGGACCCATCACATTTCAACACTCACACCAGCAGACAGCGCCATTCAAGGGCCCATCACTTTCAAACGCCCACATTTCTGACATTGCAACAACACAAAATGATGGACTGCGTGGAGTGTCACTCACCTAGCAGTGTGTGTAGTGACCAACAGAAAGTAACTACTCACACACCGCCAGCCGAGCGCCAGTCCACCGACACCACCATCCAAGCACCAGACCATGCACACCACTAGCCAAAAACACCACTCAGCGCACACCGACAGCCAAGTACCACTCCACACACACCACCAGCCAAGCAACACTCCACGCACACTGCAAGCCAAGCGGCACTCCACACACAACGCCAGCCAAGCACCACTCCGTGCACAGACAGCCAAGTACCACTCCACACACACCGTCAGCCAAGCGCCACTCCACACGCACCACCATCCAAGCACCGGAACATGCACACCGCCAGCCAAACACCACTCAGCGCACACCGACAGGCAAGTACCACTCCACACACACCACCAGCCAAGCACCACTCCACGCACACCCCAAGCCAAGTGCCACTCCACAAACACCGCCAGGCAAGCACCACTCCGTGCACAGACAGCCAAGTAGCACTCCACGCATACCACCAGCCAAGCTCCACTCCACACACATCACCAGCCAAGCGCCACTCCACACACAACACCAGCCAAGCGCAACTCCACACACACCGCCAGCCAAGCACCACTTCGTGCACAGACAGCCAAGTATCACTCCACGCACACCACCAGCCAAGCGCCACTCCACGCACACCACCAGCCAAGGACAAATCCAAACACAACACCAGGCAAGCGCAAGAGCACGCACACGGCCAACAAAACACCAGACCACGCACACCGCCAGCCAAGCACCAGTCCACAGACACCGCCAGACAAGCACCAGTCCACAGACACCGGCAGCCAAGCGCCAAACCATGCACACCGTCAGACAATGGACACTACACGCAAACCAACATCATACTTTAGTTTTTTTTTAAAATAAAAGAAAAACAAAAACAAATTGCAAATTGATACAAATCTACTAACTCAACAACTACACTAAAAAGACTACACAAATGCAAACTTTGAAACTGAACAATAAGACCAACCAGTTCACTTTACCACTCATTGATACTCCCAAAAATTCTTTTGCGTGTGGTACAATCTAAAACAAGCAGGCACACACAGCCCGGGGTTTGAAGGGCAGTCAGGGCAGTACAAACGAACCTCCTTCCGCAAACCTCTTCGCCAACAGACTCTACATCTCCGACTGGGAAAGTCTTTTGAGGTTGTAGGAGGAATTTGACCAGGAAAGTGGCGATCTTTCAATCTGGCAATATCCTCCACCACTCCAACTCTAGGAACACTTGCCTGTTGCACTAAAACAAGGCTGCCTATTACAGACTCCTGAAACTTTTCAAAAGACAACTTTGACTGGGGACAAGATTTTTGGAACACAACAAAAGCATTAAAGGTTGCCAAGTGGAAAAGATGGATAGCCAACTTCTTGTACCAAATGTAAGACTTACGAAGAGCAGCATACGGTTCCAACCTCTGATCTACTCTGTCAACACCACCCATGTACTTATTGTAGTGCATTATGCACACAGGTTTGCGCACTTCTGCAACCTGACCCCAAACAGTCACCGGTTCAGTGCTTTCATCATGTATTGTAGTCAACATGTAGACATCTCTCCTGTCTGAAAACTTCACAGCTAGAAGCTCCTCACAACGCAATGCACTACACTGTCCCCGAGCAAGCTTCTGACACACAAGTTCTTTTGGGAAACCTTTACGGTTTGAGCGGATTGTGCCACGAACAACAGTGTCCACTTTGCCCAATTCCCTGAACAACCGCACACCAGTGTAGAAGTTATCGACATACAAATGATGGCCTTTGTTAAAAAATCCACGACCAAGTTCCCACACAATTTTCTCAGTCACTCCAAAAGTCGACGGACAACCAGGGGGGTTAATCCTGGATTCCTTACCAGTGTACACCCTGAAATTAGAGACATATCCAGTCTCACTGTCACACAGCATATACAGTTTGATTCCATAGCGTGCCCTCTTACTAGGAATGTATTGCCGAAATACCAAGCGGCCTTTGAACAACAGCAAAGACTCGTCCACTGCAATTTCTTTCCCAGGATAAAAGATCTCAGAAAATCGATCAACGAAATGATCAATGACAGGCCGAATCTTGAAAAGACGGTCACAATCAGGGTAATCTCGTGGCAAAGCAATACTATTGTCAACAAAATGCATCATCCGAAGCAGAAGCAAATACCGATCACGACTCATGACTGCTGGAAATATAGCTGTTGCCATCAAGGGACTAGTAGACCAATATGAAGCCATTGATGGTTTCCTAAGCAAGCCCATCAAAAAAGTTAAACCCAAAAACTTTTTCATCTCCTCCAAATTTGTGGGAGTCCACCGGGTAGCTCTAGCTTGGGGCTTAAGGCTGGCACTGTTCACCCTCAAAAAATTTTCAGCATACAAATTAGTCTGCTCTACAATCTCTGCCACAAACACATCATCCATAAACAACTTGAAAAAATCAATAGGCAAAAAGTTTTCAGTGTTCACCCTACACCCTGGAACACCAGTAAATTCAGGCAAAGCCGGCTGCACCATGCCTGGTGCAACCCAGAGGTCAGAACTTTCAACATCAAGTCTTGCAGCCGCAGGCTGCCGCCCAGCTGCCTCTCGTCTCACTGCACCAACTGGAAGACTAGCAACCCCAGGATGCAGCCCAGATGTCTCTTGTCGCACTATTGGCACAGGAATGTCCTCCGCAACCACAGGCACAACAATGTCCTCTGCAACCACAGGCGCAGCAATGTCTTCCGCAACCACAGGCACATCATCCACACCAAAAGTAGCTTCATCAGCACTCAGAGTGTCTTCATCATCAGATGAAGCCATGTGTAGAGAAAACTCACTACCTGAATCTTCACCTCCCATCTCTGGATCAGAATCAGAGTCAGACTCTGGACCATGGTCAGAGGAAGAATCAAAAAGCAATCCAACAACTTGCTGAGCAGTAATCCGGCGGCTAGCCATTATCCTTACAAATAAAGGAGTCTGCACAAACAACTCAACAACCCCAACACTGCGCAAAGTAAGATAAAAAATGTAAGCCTTTTTAAAAAAAAACTAATTTAGAAAATATATACAATTCACTTACAAGACACAACTACACTCACCAGCACCTACTCTGCAAAGACACAGCAAAGAGGCAACGACATCCCACTAGAAAGAAGAAGAAAAAAAACTTACATCTACAGAAGGACACATCAAAAACAAATGCAAAGCATGTTTTACAATCACAACAAACAGAAACCAAACATACTCGTATTTTACTACACACTTTGCAAAAAAATACAATTACAGTACAATTGAACAAAAAAGAGGTCTCTTACCAAACACATACAACTACAGAAACAGCAGAACAACAGAACCACCAGTAACGGAACCGCACACTGCAACACTCTAAAGAGAAAAAAAACAATACACATTAGAAGAAACAAAAACAACACACATTACAACAGGCTATGTCACAAATGGGGGGTCTGTCCCCAAGGGGGGAAGATTATAAATCATTATAAACGTGGGCCCCCTGGAAGCAACCCTACGGAGGGCAGAGAGCCCAAATACAGACACGGCAGAACATACTTTTGAAATGGGCACAAGGAAGCAACCCTTGGCCAAGGCGTCGCTCCCTATAAAAAAAAACCCTGAAGTCTAGTGGGCTTTTCTATCCCCCCCTGGGTCCAGAAACGGTAAAAAACAGTCGAGGGGGGCAGAACAGTCTACAATATTTATAATGCCCCCTGGAAGCGAGGGGTCACTTCCTTTTCAAAATACAAACAAATCCCTGGTGACTAGTGGGCTTTTCTGCCCCCCCCCCCCCCCCCCGGGTGCAGAACGGCCAATCTGCCCCGGGGGGGGGGGGGGGCAGAAAAGTCTGAAAAAATATGTTATCCCCTAAGGAAGCGACCCTTGCCCAAGGGGTCGCTTCCTTTATAAATATAACCCAATCCCTGGTGTCTAGTGGGCTTTTATGCCCCCCCTGGGTCCTTATGCAGCCCAAAAAACGGCCAATCTGCCCCCAGGGGGGGCAGAAAAGTCTAAAAAAATATTAGGGCCACTAGGAAGCGACCCTTCCCCAAGGGGTCGCTTCCTTTTCAAATCAAAACAAATCCCTGGTGACTAGTGGGCTTTTCTGCTCCCCCTGGGTGCAGATCGGCCGAAAAAACGGCCGATCTGCCCCAGGGGGGGCAGAAAAGTCTGAAAATTATTGAATGCCCATAAGGAAGCGACCCTTGCCCAAGGGGTCGCTTCCTTTATAAATAAAAATCAATCCCTGGTGTCTAGTGGGCTTTTCTGCCCCCCCCCTGGGTCCAGATGTGGCCCAAAAAACGGCCGATCTGCCCCAGGGGGGGCAGAAAAGTCTGAAACATTATTTGCCCCCAAAAGGAAGCGACCCTTGCCCAAGGGGTCGCTTCCGATTTCAAACAAAAAATAATCCCTGGCTCTAGTGGGCTTTTCTGCCCACCCTGGGTGTAGATCGGCCAAAAAAACGGCCGATCTGCCCCAGGGGGGGCAAAAAAGTCTAAAACATAATTAGGCGCCCAAAGGAAGCGACCCTTGCCCAAGGGGTCGCTTCCTGCACATACATAAACACACACACACAATCCCTGGTGTCTAGTGGGGCATTCCTGGTGCACGATCGCGACGCTGTGCGCGATCGTGCACCAGGAATGCCCTGCATTGGGACATCAGGGGAGAGGAAACACAGTTTCCTCCCCCCCGATGCCTCAAGGCACCGAAAACCGCCCCCCCGCCCCACCGGAGCACCAAACACGCACCTTGCTCCTGGACGCGCTGGAAACAAATGGCTTCCAGCGCGTCCAGCGCTTCCTGATGACGTCGGCGCGCGCTGTGCGCGCTGACGTCACCAGGAAGCGTGGGGGGGCCAGGGGGTGGCAGCGGAAAGTCTTCCGCTGCCACCCCTGCTGAAGGGACCACGATCGATGCCCCAGGGGGGGAGCGCCAGCGCTCCCCCCAGGGCTGTACTGATGACGGAACGGTTCCGTCATCAGCACAGCGCACCCGTAGCTGATGACGGAACCGCTCCGTCATCAGCATGCAAGGGGTTAAATGCTGTAAAACTAATAAAATATATTTAAACAAAAAAAAATTAAACGCATTGCTTCAAGTGACCAGTCACTCCAATCTGAAACTATACAACAAAGGCAAAGATTCTTAAATCGAGGCTATCCGGGGGAGATAATACAAACTGCTGAAAACAGAATACTCCCCCTATCAAGACAAGAACCGAAATCTAAGAAAGACAGACTAGTGTTAGTGACAAAATTTTCTGTTCAATCCCGACAAATCAAAAACATTGTCAACACACGCTGGGAACTTTTACAACATGAAGAAGACTTTCAAGGAATATTCGCTAATAAACCTCTTTTTGCTTACACGAGAAGCAAGAACTTGCATGAACTTGTGACCCGCACTAAGAAAGAGCAATCTAAGCATCATTCAATCCCAGGCATGAAAAAGTGTTACAACTGCACGCATTGTAATAACGTCACAGAAGGCGCATTCCTGTTACATCCACAAAATGGTAAAAAATCAAACTCAGACAACGGACTGATTGCAATTCAGCTTACGTTATTTACAGCATTAAAGGTCCTTGTGGAAAACTGTACATAGGGAAAACGGAACGCAAAGTTAAAATAAGGATAACGTAGCATAAAAGCTGAATCCGTAATAAAACTCTGACATCAAGCTTGGTTACTCACTGGATAGAGATGAAACACACTATCCCTCAGCTCAGGTTCCAAGTGTTAGAACAGATACAAATTTTGCCGGAACGAAACAATTCTAGATGGTTGTCTCAACGAGAAATCTGGTGGATAGATTTCCTTGAAACTTTGATACCGAAAGGTCTTAATGACAAACTGGATATGATATGCTTCCTTTGATTAGAATCCTAGCCAACAAACACATGCTCTTTCAGCACTGATATCAAAGTTAACCTCTTTCTCCTTTACATTAAATATCAGTACCCATAGGTCTAAAATGGCAGTTTTCTAACCAGCAATAAAATAAACCCTGATGGTTTAACAGAATGAAGCATGTAAAATGAGTGTTTGCCAAACTGGATATGATATGCTTCCTATGATTAGAATCCTAGCCAACAAACAAATGCTCTTTCATCACTGATATCAAAGTCAACCTTTTCACCCTTTACATTAAGTATCAGTACCCATAGGCCAAAAATGGCAGTTTTCCAACTAGAAATAAAATAAACCTTGATGGTTTCATAGAATGAAGCATGTAATATGAGTGTGTGCCTCGTGGTCTTATATACTGATTTTAAATTGATGCATGTCTATAAAGGCTTCAATCATGCCAACACAATCGTCTATGTTTATTCAGACCATTGTCTTACGTTTATGTTCAAGTCTTTGTTGGAACGAAGGATGAACTGAAATCACCTTGCTCACAATAATAATCGAGACGGCTGTTGCCGATTTTTTATGAGCAGTGAGGCTTCCATATACTTGGGTGACAACGTTTTGAAGGATTTTTTTTTTTTGTAGTAAATGTTCATGTTTTACCAACAATACATGTTTGTTAGTCTTTCACCATCTGTCGTTTCCTTCAATTTAAACTACCAATATGGCTGACGCTGTTACTGCGGACTTTAGTCCACCATTAATGTTGACTTACAGTCAGACTGAAGGTTTACTTCCTCAGTCTGTTATTTATGTCCGCCTTATCACAATCTAGTCGGAAACGTTTTTGTTTAGTGAAGGTCGAGTTTGGCGGTTCCACGAGTGAAGCTTCTGTTTGGAGGTATGTTAGACCTACAACAGCATTATTTCAATCCGTCAGCTGTGTTATCTAGCAGCTTCTTAGTTTGTTTTTATCTTATTTTGTTAGAATAAAAGCGGAACGTTCGAGTTAGAAGGATTATTGCACACTTTGTGGTATTTCAGCAAGGTCACTACGCTTCGGACACAAGCACCTCTTTTCAGGTATTTTGGGTTGTTGGAGAAATTATATCGGAAACTCTGAACCTTTTGTGTTTGTTCAGATTGGGAAGTTTTCTATATTCACCCATAGGTGTGAGTAAGCTTGGCTGGCCTTTTGTTTATTTGTTCGCATCCACATGTCTGTCATCGACCGACCATCTCTACATGTCAGGTAATTTCACGCAAGTTCTTTATTACACACACAGTAACGCCCATTTCAGTTCACTAGTATCGTCAGTCTATCTAGGGCATTGAATAGAGTCTGCTTTTACCCATTCTCTTAGTTTCCATCTCGTGCCATAGCATAATTACCTTGATGCACCAGTCTGAGTTAACACAATAAGTGTGGTATGTTTTCCGTTTACGATGTGAGTCCACAGTGATTATTGTTTCTTCTCATATACCTTCATAGGCTTACCTTGGAGTCCTCTTGTTGACACTTTTTAACCTAAACTATCACTAAGCATAAACCTAAATCGACACCTGCCATAGACAGATTCACTTTTTTCGGTTGGACTTTTTGCTCTATCTTTCTCTTTGACTTTAAGTTCTTTCTGACTATATTCTAATACTATATGCAGAACAGTATACCACTTCATTGAGATATAAATAGTGATTTGAGTCGCGATGTAAATGTATTGAATGTTTACAATCAGGTTGTTTATTGAATGTTCATTTTTCCTTACAGTGCCCCTGACGAAGGGATTTTTCCCGAAATGAATTGGGACTTGACGAAATTGTTATGTTTTGCAATAATGAATGTTTTTGTTTAGACAGTTAGTCATTTGTCTAGCTCAGGATTATGACATATGGAAATTAACTGGTGATTAACAAATGTATTTTGGATAATGTCTGATGAAGTGAAAAGTTTAAGTTAATCCATACAATTAAAACTCAATGAGTAAGCATCAAACTTCGTAGTTTATGAGTTTATCAAGGCAGATGGAGTTCTGCCGCCAGTAGTGCGGGCAGGGCCTGGTGACGACTGTCACCAGACTGTGTTTAATTCTAGTTTAATTAGAGGGTTGCTCCCTCTATCCCACCCAGCACACTCTTTCAAAAAACTGTGAGTAAAACAGTATACATTTAAAGTTCTGATTCATTAGGAGTGCGCTACACAACTCAATTTTTTCCTTTCTATCTGTGGCAGATCGGCTATTTTCAAATGGTGTTGTTGCCACGCCTGCTATATCAATTGCAGAATCATCTGTATCCGGTACCTCCTATGTGGTTTCGGCAGGTCAACTCTGCGTTGGGACAATTTCTGTGGGCAGGGGGGCATCCAGAGTGATGCTGCAGATCTGCTTTCAGTCGACATATTGTGGGGGCTGGCCATGTCTGATATCCAATCGTATTATATGTAGCCACCCCTGTTCTCCCAGGAGCCAGTTTAGCAAAAGGCTGGCTTCTCTTGCAGAAGAGAATTGCCCTGGGCAACAACTTGATGTCCCTGCTTTCTTGGTTACACTCCTAGCATCTGTGGTCATCCCAGTCATCAGACAAGCATTCTTGTTCTAGTGGCTATTTGTGTGCCCACGCCAGGGCTTTGAACACTGCTTTGACTTGTGATGGGCATCTCCTGCACCTGATGTGCATCCTTGGCATCTGATGAGTAGTCCCTGCATAATGTGACTATCCTTGGCATCTCCTGGATATTTTTGGGAAATTGTGAGTAAGCCTTTTGTGTAATGGTAATCTAGGGCAATGTAAGGCAACATGGATCCATCTGAGGAAGTAGTTCGTGTGAGCATGTCATGAAAATGGCAAGCTGATTTCTGGTTGTCAAAGTAGTGTATTTACTATAAATGAAAGGCAGGTGTTTGTGGTCAAATTATTTTTATAAATACCAAGCTTATGTTTGCTGACAAGATGATTGTTTTTACTGCTGTTACCTGTACCTTTTTGCAGTGATACTTCGGCTCTGCAGCAATCTTTGGAGGAGCCTTTCCCTTCCTCTGCCCACTGTGCAACTTCTCGCGGCCCCCGCTTCGCGGGAGCCGCTCGTCCCCTGCTTCGTGGGAGCTGCTCGTCCCCTGATTGGAGAGGGGTCGTGGACATTGCCGCATATCGTGTGGTGGACTTTGGGCTCAAGCTGACAGCCAACAATCACTAGCCTAAGGCGGGACTGCAAGGTCCAGTCCACGCTGATCGCCCGCAGCTGCTCCTCTTCCCGCCCCTCCCTTGAATTATAAACCTGGTGAATTTGGCGTACTGGTGAATTTCTACTGTTACCTGTACCTTTTTGCACTGAAACTTGGGCTCTGCAGCAATCTTTGGTGGAGCCTTTCCCTTCCTCTGCCCACTGTGCAACATCTCGCGGCCCCCGCTTTGCGGGAGCCGCTCGTCCCCTGATTGGAGAGGGATCGTGGACATTGCCGCATATCGTGTGGTGGACTTTGGGCTCAAGCTGACAGCCAACAATCACCAGCCTAAGGCAGGACTGCGAGGTCCAGGCTCCTGTGTGCGGCGCTGATCGCCCGCAGCTGCTCCTCTTCCCGCCCCTCCCTTTAGCTAAGACTATGTAATCAGTGGTTCCCATTCACGCGTAGCGGGACGAGGGCCGGACAAAGGGCGGGCCCTCTGAGGCCCTCAGAGGCTGAAAAGGCTGGTGCTGGGCTCCTTTCTGTTCAATTTTTAAGCATACCCATATATCATTGCCCCTTTTCTGTATTCTGAGGTTATACTTACTTGTTATGGTTAACCCACAATAAGTTATGACTGCTAAGAAACTGAGGTCTGGAAGACTTTTGGTAGGCAGGTCTAGCTCTAAAACTAAATCTAATCCATTACGAAATAAGGATGGCCAGGCTTCTTTATTAAAGGGGAAATCTCAGTTATTCAGCTTATGGGAAAGGGGCAAGGATAAAATCCTTACTGGGGTGCCTATGCTAAACGATAATTTAAAGGTCGGTGACGATGTGGGCCTTCCCGCAGAGAATAGGTATATTGAACTCCCTACTTCTATTGCTGTAACTACGGGGGTAGAGAACGTTGGCCACCAGTTAGAAGGGTTAGGGAGTTCGTCTGTACCATCAAAAATGTGTACTCCATCCCGGCGAATTGTTGACACCACAAATAAACTTGGCCTTCTACCCCCCCCCCCCCCCCCCCCCGCCCCCACCTCCCTGGATTATCTGCACCGAGTTTTAAAACAGTAGATGTGATGGTACATAGCAAAATGTCCAACTTTGGGGAATCCCCAATTCCTTTAAAAGATGCTTCTGGCACCTCATTGCAGGGGTAACGCAAAATATTGATTCCCTCTTTCCTGATATAGACATGGATCTTTGCAAAAGGTATATAGAGGATGAAATTGTTAGGACGTTAGATCCAATAAAGACCCCGGTAGTACCTGCTCCAACAGGGTTTTATTATATAGCAGTACGCCTTCTAACAATTCCCAACTCACTTTGCCCCAATTAAATATTTCTGCGAGACTGCAGCTTAATATAACTAATACTGATCTTAACAGGTCTGCTAGGTATGATAATCCAGTTTCCGAATAATTGTTATCTCTTGAGCATCTGCTCTCTTCTATTCTTACTTTTTTGGAAAAATTTGTTGGCGGTTCCGATTGTGTTTTGGAAACCGTGACCCAAATATTAAAGGTTCTTCTAAATAGTAAGCGGGGGAAGGAACCTAGTTCTTTTTTGGCGACTGTCCAATCCGGCTCTGACGTACCGAAGGTTACGTCGGAAGAGAACGTGATTGTTGACTCGGACCAAATCGACCTAGTGGAGTATTTTTTGTCTACAGATAAGAAGAAGGTAGTAGCATCTCAGAAGAACTCCCCTATAAAACTTCTGAAAGCTCCTAGAAATAATTGTGCTGCAGAGGGCGACTTCGAAATTGAATCTATGGGTGACCTGGGAAAAGGAATAGGTCAAGATCTATTTCCCATTTTTAATCCTCTGGTAAAAGCTGGAAAAGAGGAGGCACCGGCGTCATCCGATAAGGGAAAGATAGGGAACTCAAAAAAGAATGGTGGGAAAAGGAGGAAACTGTTACGTAGATTTGCGAAAAAGAGGCGGAGGAAAATTATTTTTGAAGACCACCCTAATATTATAGTTAATAACTCTCATGAGGACATTCGGGAGGATAAATCTCCTCATGAGATGCAGGTCTCAATAGACAAGGGAGTGGCATCCCCACGCCTCCAAAATGTTTTTCCCTCTACCCCCATTCAGCCTACAATAGGTTCTACTTGTCCGGCACTTGGGGGGTTTACTAATATTGTTCCTCCTGTGGAGTTGATGAAACCTGTTGGCCAAGTGTTGACTGTTCTTAACCCTCTCTCGAAGTCATTTCCTGTCTTGGGGGGAGGGGAAATGGACGCAATAAGGCCAACTGAGATAACTGAGGAGGAAAATATCGATACTCTTATTTTAGATTTTTTCCCACTATTTGATTCTGATTTTATTTTAAGTAGATCCATGCTTCTCAAATGTTTTCAGGAGACGGAAAGCTTGAAATTGTTACAATCAAATGATAAAGACTTAGTAAAAATTTTGAAAACTGATGTTGGGACTCTAACTAGAGTAAGATTTTACTCAAAAATTATTGTTAATCTTATTCTTCAAAAAACAGAAAGGTTTCAGTGTAGAGGGATTGATGTTATGCCTTTCTTGGTAAGACCTCAATTTAATAAATTAATGGGAAAGTCTTTTGTTTTCTCAGGCAGTAGTTGAAAGTAATGTATATCCCTCTGAATTTGAAGACCTAAAAATCAGTATCGCAAAAAATGTGCGGCATGTGGCGTATTTAAATCCCCCTCTCTCTTACTCTCAAAGGGTTGTAGCAGAGGAGTGGCGTCAATGGAATTGGTTGCCTGGCGTCCTCTCGAGTAAATCTACATATAATTCCCAACCGCAACCTTATTTTTAACAAAGATCTCAGGATTTTATCCTGGAATGCTGCAGGAATAAGAAATAGCCCTGAAAAATTACAATTCCTACTCTCATTAGAGTTTAGTGTAATATGTCTCCAAGAAACTTGGTGCGTAGAGAAATTCCCTGTGGGAAAGGATTAGTTCGCTTTGGAAGGTAGAGCTACTCCCTCAAGGAGAGGTCATGCGAAAGGGGGAATAGCATGCCTCTTGTCTACTAAGATAAAATGGAATTTTATCCATTTTTTAGATCCTAGTAACCTTTTTCAGGCAGTTAAGTTATTTAACTTTGCAAACTCTGAAAGCAAACCTATTGTTTTGATAAACGTTTATATCCCACCGGATGCCTGTTATAATGAAACTTTAAAAAGGGTTTTTTTATACATTAAAACATTTTTGGAAAATGATTCCCCTCCCCATATAATTTTATTAGGGGATTTTAACTGTAAAATCTCTAACTCAAGTTTGGAGATTTTTCGAAATAAACATAAAGAGGAATCTTTACAGATTCCCCAAACCCTTTTTCCTGGGAATATTAAGACAACTAAGAGAGGGAAAATGCTTCTTGAAGAACTCTCTGAAATTGATGGAATTATAGTAAATGGTAGGCTTTCCTCCGATACTCCTGCAAATTTTACGCATAAGTCTAATAATGGTGAATCTAGTTTAGATTATGTGGTGGTGGATAGTTCAACCTTTTCCCTTCTCAAATACCTCATGGTCAATCATACAACTTATAGTGACCATAAAATAATAACACTCTCTATAGATGTAAATCCTCCTCCTACGGATCACTGGTCCTTAGACAGTAATCTGGTCAGCTTTGGAGTTCAAACCGTAAGATGCTTTTGGAATTTTAAGGCAATTAGGGGTATTGAGAGCCTCCTAGATATCGCAGTGAATGATCTGATCAATTGGAAGGGTTCTGAGTTAATATGCTTTGCTGACTTCTTGAGCAAGGTGTTATTGGTTGAAAAAAAAACGTTAAAAAAAGAAGAAACTAAAAAACTTCCTAGTTCCCTCCGGTTGCTCAATTTAGAAATAAATAAACTTGTAAGAGAACAGTATTTGAGTCTTTGTCCTCTAAGACATCATAGATTAGCTCTATTAAAAAGGAGGAGGAAAAGGCTGAAAATCAAATTAAAAAAGGAAAGTGAGGACTCAGTATGGATTAAACTACAGGAGGCTGCCTTTAGCGGCCAAGCTAGATTATTCTGGTCGCTCATTGGTGAAGGTTGTGGTGTAAGATCTTGATCCTTACCAGTCCCGATTGAAGAACAAATTTGGGTAGAATACATCTTGAATTTGTATGCCGGAAATTGAATGGTATTTTATGTGTGAATATAATACCCAGGCAAATCTCTAATAACCACTAGCACATGAATAATGGCATTTGCCAAACAAAATAACAGTGATCAACAAACGTTTTTGCACATAGGATACATTTTAATTCCTTTTATAAAACATGATTCAATGATAAAAAATGGTACATTAATTATACATACATGATAAAATATTTCAGCATTATAGCATATGCATAAATTCAGGCATTTATCAAATACAATTTGAATATACTAAAAGATGGTTTCCTGTAGTCGTTCGCGATAGAACGAAAGAGAATAATTCCGGCCTTGTCCCGCCTTCCGAAAGGGCTATTGAATTGGCTTTAAGGGCATGCGTTCCTCGGGATCTATGGGCCCGGACGAGTTACCTATTTCTGTTTTAAAACAAAATAGTGTTCTCAGAAGTAAGATTCTCTTCCCTGTGTTTAAGTTTTGTTTTTTGCACAAAATAATTCTTCCCTCCTGGAAGGGTAGAATATTGGTCCCCCTGTTTAAGAAGGGAGACAGAAATACTCCTCAAAATTACAGCCAGATTGCCCTTTTAGATGCTATTGGCAAAGTTTTCGCCAAATGCCTTTTGCAGTTAATTAATGATTGGGTAGGGGAGAATAATATATTGCCCCTTGACAAAGGCATGGCAACATGGACAATTTGACCGCCTTGCAAGTTTTATCGGAGAAATACATCAGGATCCGGGGAGGGCGAATTTATGCTGCATTTATAGATTTCTCCACAGCGTTTGACAAAGTTGATCGTCCTCTGCTGTGGAGAAAACTATCGGACCTTGGAATGCCAGCTGAGCTCTTGGACTTGGTCCTGGAGCTTCATTCCGATACATGGTGTAGAGTGCTTTTGGGAGGGGAAAGAAGCCTCTCTCAAGCTATCCCGTCTGCCAATGGGTTGAAACAAGGCTGCCTGTTGGCCCCATTACTGTTTTCCTTATACCTATCAGATCTTCCCCAGACCTTATGGTCAAGTGATGGTATTGCCCCAGTGCTGGGGGGCAAACCGATAGTATGTCTGTTATATGCAGATGATATACTAATTTTGGACTTGACCCCTAGTGGTTTGAATAATCGCTTGCAAGCACTCCATGGATTTGCAGAGACACATCATTTGAGGATAAATGTATCTAAGAGTAAAGTTATGTGTATTCTAGGAAGGAAAAAGCCCAAATATGGGAGTTTCTCTTGGAATATAGGGGGTCATGGGTTAGAAGTGGTTCAATCCTATGTTTTCCTGGGGAAAATAATTTCTAGTACGTTAAGTGACAAGGCCCATATAGCAAATAACATTCGGAAGGCAATGGCTCATGGGAAGGGCCTAAACACCCTTTATTAGATCTACTGGCCAGAGACATTTTGCTTATTTGTTGGAGGTCTTTAGAGCTAAAGTCCCGGCTTCCCTACTATATGATATAGAATTACTTGAAGTGGGGAAATGGGGTTTTCTGAACACCAAGGAAGGGAAAAATTTACGGAATTTGTGCATGGTTAATACTGCTTGTAATATAGCGGCTCTTAGGCTGGAATTTGGCCTACGAAGTGTTTGGGTCCAGGGCCTTGCTGGGGTAGTACGGTGGGCTTCCAGTTTGGCAAAGGGTGAACTAGGCACTTTAAGATATTTGATCCAAAAGAACTTCTTTGAACCCTAAAAGAGTACTCCTTAATTATAAAGAATTTTAGATTAGCAGTTGATCTCTTGAAATTAGATGAATCAACTCTTTTTTCTTTATCTGCATACCAGTTAAAATCGACCTTAAAACTGGCTTCATGGAAACTAAGTTTTGTAATGGATAGGGAGGCTCTCATTGTTAAGAGAGGTCCCCTACCAGTCATTAATTTCTATCAAATTAGGATTATTCAACCGTATGTTTCCTGGAATCTCCCCCATGGGATATGTCGTTTTTTGTTCCTTCTGAGGCAGGACCTACTTTTTTAAATAATCTATTGTCAAAATGGTATGGCTCATTAGTAATGTGCAATTTTTGTAATAACTCAGAACAGGATGTTAAGCATGTATTATTTGTATGTCCGGCTTTAAAACAACACCGTCTTAAATGGTTGAGACCTATTTGTTTAAGACTAAGTATCTTGTCTGCCCCTGCTTTCCTAGATGCTATTTGTAATCCGCCTAATGAGAGGTTTTGTTTTACAATTTTTAACTTTTTTAAAAGTTTCTTAGATATATATTAGTCTCTTTTTCTGTTTCTCTTCTCTTTTTTTGTCACATTTGCTGTAAATTGTGTAAATTCCATTGTTTGGTGATTTTACGTGGACCTCTGTTATGAGTTCCAAAACATAAATAAATAAAAACTTGACTTGACAAGATGATTGTATCGTTTTATTGGTGTTGCTATTTCCTTGGTAGCAGGGGACGCGGCACTTGAAGCTAGCACTTATATTTTATTACACATGGGAAAGAATTTCCAAATCTAAAACTGCACTTTGGAATGTAGACATGCCTTCCTCAGAGGTGTGTGTGTGTGTATGGGAGTTAGATTACTGAAGGAGGTGGCCTGGTAGCTAAGTTCCACAGAGGGTCTTTGAGGTGTGACAGGAACTTAAAATTATATCTCCTTACGGAAAGGAGGATGATACAAGAGATATTGAGGTAGTGGATTCTGGAAGACTGGGCATAGATCTGTTGTCTCATTGGGTGGCCTTGTGTGCATGGGAGTGTATGTGATATTTGAACTGGCTAGTAAGAGTTAATTCTGAATGGAATTCGAAAGCTGGTCACTGTTTTTGTGAGTAATAACCTTGGGACAGGCCCTCTGCCCTCCAAGCGTAGCATTGGTGGTAACGGGTTGATATCATTGTTGGTGGGAGGACACCTGACATGCCAGAGGTCACACACTTGCAGAAACTACAAGGCCCAAGGGGTCCTAAGGCTGTGCTATCAGGCACTACATTTAACTAAGCTGCTCAACACTTTAGAGTGGATTATCTTGCTTTGGGTGGGCAGGGAGAGATTAGTGTTGTAAGTTGTTTCCTAAGGTGTTTCTGCCCTACAGCCTTAGGCACATAGAGATTGCTACACATATTGTATTGCTTAATTTGGCTTTATAGGACGTACCTTAAACATATGTGGACCCAAGAAAGAAATAAGCGGCGAAGGCTCCACACAGATTACCGTATCAGTTGTTGCTTCACCACTTACTGAACTATCGCCAAGAGTGGGTTGGAAACGCCTGGTAGCTATTCCTTCATCTGGGAGGATGAGGTGACCTTGACTAGGATGGATTTGAAACATGACCTGTTTTCCTCTTTGTTTTTTAGGATGAGGGTGTAAATGTATCCCGAATGCATGTTGTACTCTGCGTTTCAAGGAGCATTGTACCTACAATTTACCATTCTGTGAAATGACACTATAAATAAACAGGCGTACGACACCCAGCCAGTCTGCGAGTGTGTTTCCTTTTTGAATGATGCAGGATTAGTGTTTCCTGGAAACAGACCAGAATGGAGGCGCTAAATTTACTTAATAAGGCATAGTGCGATGCTTTACTGTCTATATCACACAGATGAGTGCATGTGGGCAGCACTGCACCAGCTAACGCCAACAAAGCCCCTGAGTGCAGCAGTGGAGTAACTTGCGTCACAGGACATTATGTAACTGCTGTTATCAGAGTATGTAAGATTTATTGTTTTAAGAAAAATCATTCAAAACAGCTGTTGTGCAAGTGTGACATCCATCTTATATTGTTTTTTCTCAAAAGAAATCGAATTATTCCAAGAGGACTGTTGCACCAGCGTGTGCATGCACGTCGCGCCTTCTAGCAAAATAAGGAAGCATTCAAGCAATATGAAAGCCACGAGGTGATATTAGTGACACCTTTCGGCTTTGTCAGTGCTTGCTGTTTTCAGTATTCGTAACAATACGTGTTTTTTGTTCTGATATGTTCTTTTGAAACATCATAAAATCAACGGTCTTTTATATTTAAATAACAGTATTACTCAAATTAATGGTGCGTGTTAATCAATTTCAGAAGAATGGAGGACAGGATATGGGTACTTTTGTGGGGTGAACAGTGAACATAGCGGGTGCGGACATTTATGTGGAGTAGATACACAACCCACTGAACTTCTTTGGTGCATTCTTTTGCTCTTTTTCATTGAAGAAACTTAAAATGTAAATGGCCAGAATTTAAATCTACATTTCTATTCTTGACCCCCGACTACAGTGTGAGCCCAAGTTATGTATTATGTAAAAAAGCTTGTGCTCCAAGACCATAGAGTAGCCATATTAGCACATTGTTTTTCTAGCCATATTTTCAATACCTTCAGTGTATCCCTTGTTTTCTTTCAGGGGCAGATGGATACGCTATTCAGCCAAGTAAGTTGTTTTGCTTTTTACACGTGCAGTTTGTACTTTGTTTCTATTCATGTATAGCATGTCAAAATAAAACCTGTGCAGTGGTTACATTGGAAATTTTCACAGTTGTGTATTATTGTATATATGGAAGCAGAATGTAAGGAAGCAATCGAAGCAACATGTGACAAAACTTGTTAACCAACATTGTCCTGAATTGGATTTTTTGTAGATTCACATGCTTGAATCATCCCCTTCATTGAGCTGGGAGTTCTATGCTAATGCAAAAACGCAGACTGTTCAATAACCTAGTCATATAATTGAAAAAGAACCAAACTTCAACCAGTCAGAGACATTCACAATATCGCACCATGAGAGCCTACCATCCTTCAGATTTCTACTGCATGTCGTGTGTGAAGGGAGTCCTCACAGTTATACACATTTCCTCAGTCAGCTGAGCGATTTTTATTTCAACCTCAATAATTACCATTAGGGAAGAACTCGCAAATCTTACTGGGATTACCACCCTAATTCAAAAAATAAATGCTCGACACCTCTAGAAAATGGTCTCTTCAGACCTTCTGAGTCTTATGGCAGGCCTACAACTCTCGATTCCCTGAACCGTCATTGATACTTCAGGGGAAACAAGTGTTTTCGCCAACTTCACCTCCAGATGCGTGATCTTGGACACAACCAACCACCCCTAGATCACCGTCAGAAATAGCTTTCAGATTGATCACAACAGTTCGTTCACCGGCAGTGTCCTAAGTCAACTTGACAATGATTCTATTTTTTTGTATCTCTTTATGGGCATTTTGCGAGTTAGCGTACATACAATGAAAGGGTATGTGAAGGAACATCGACAGTACAGATAATCGATAATAAACAAAATATAGACATTTTACATAAATGTACGTCAGGATAATTTCTAGTGAGGCACGTGTCTATTGAGTTGATGTAATATATGGCAGATTCGTGAGGCCTGAGTTAAACCCTTAATGGGAAACCAGCAGTCTGTAGGTCTTGGGATGGAACCGCATGGTCCGCGCTAAAGTACCAGCTTGGTTGCATGCCAGAGATATTATATGCTTTAACAAATCATCTTAACATAACAGAGTTGCCTAGTCCTTTCCCTACTCCTTGCTGTGTTGACCTCCCCTCCGTAGCAACCCGACCACCCCTCATAGAGGCACCCCCCAACCACTCACATGAAAAAATAATTGCCAGCAGGAGACCTGGCTCACCCATCTCTACTCCAACCCTGTGTCCCCGGCTGTGGGGTCGTCTACCTCCGGATCTGTAATAAGCTGTAAGGCCCCCAGCATGGAATCCCAGTGTTTGGCATTAGGATATTTTCTAAGCCCTAGTGCGTCTTCTCTGTTTAGCGCTATACTTTCCGCTTGTGCCCATATCAGGAGAGACTATTTCCATGCATTGTGGTGGGGAGGGAGTCGGTATTTCCACCTGTGTGTGATTAATCGCTTAGCTGTGGTCAACCCCAGGTCCAGAAATCTGGAAGTCACTTTGTTTTTTCTTGGATCTGGGGAACAATCCCAATACTCATTCCTCCCAGGTGTGCAGCTCAGCTTGTTCTGTACATGGGGCCAAACAGGACATTACGTCCCACCAGTATTGTAGCAAAGCGTGACATGACAACAGCATATATATAGGATGTCGGCTCCCACTAGGCCGCATGGGGTTCAAGCTGCGAAGCGCAGCTGGAAGTACCTGTTTAAATTATCTGGGGAGAGTTACGCCCTATGGATGATGTAGTGTTGTATACGATGGAACCTAATGTTCAGTGGAATTTGAGTGGCGTCCGCCAAGAATTTATCTCATTCTGAGTCCACCCAGGGACTCCCTCTATCTGCTTCCCACTGGCCACGCAAGGAGGTGAGCGGATCCCTTGAATGCGCTAGTAGTGCCTCCGTTACCCAGTGTACCATATGACTACCCGTCCCCATCACATGCAGATATTGCACAACTAGGTGGTGCCGGGGTTTGGTGTCTAGGCATCCCCAGGCCCGTGTCTGCGAGGCTATCAGCGAGGTCTATAGCACGAACTGGCCCGGGACATTGTCCATACCTTAGAATAATCCCTTGTACGTCACCAACACTCCATCCTCAAATAAATCACCCAGCGTTTGTATCTCCGTCGCGTGCCATGGTACTAGCTCCGCCCGTCATAGCCACCCTGTCCCTCGACGAGCCAAGCAAGGGCAGCGCCGGCACAAAATAGGTCGTCAGTGCATGCAGTAAGGAGGGGTGAATGGGTACTAACAACCTTATTTTGACCACATCCTATTTTCTTTTAATCCTGGCCGGGTTATCCGGGAATAAAGGGCTATACCCAAGCTAGTTTTAATATCACTAACTGCACTAATTTCTTTGTTGATCCCATTATTATTTATATATGTTTGTATTGTCTTCCCCTCCCCTTTGCTCCACCCCAGGTGTTGGTCTGCGAGGGATGTTAGTCAGCAAGCCCGATGATGAGGACAGTTTCTTCACACTGAGCACATTCTCCATCCCTACCTCTCTTTTGTGTGGATAAAGATACAGATTGCGCCTATAACAGCAGTGGGCCAGAGCCAACGCCCTGGTTGTTGTGTGGGTGCAGTAGACACAGGGTGGGCCAGGTGGTGTATGTTGGCCAGCGTCCATGCCAGTATTAACCTCGCTGTGTCGTCCAGCAACAGACCAGCCAGCCACTTCAATACCCATTGTAATTGGACGGGTAGGTAATATAGCTCTAAGTTTGTGACGGCCAACCCACCCTGTTCCACCGGCGCGTATAGTTTTCCTAGCACCACCCTATGTTGCCCCCGTTCCAGATGAAGTCTCTGGTCTACTGTTCTAGTTCTTGAAACGTTTTCGCTCGGATATATACTGGTAAGTTGGCAAAGTGATATAACATCTTGGGCAATACCATCATTTTTAACAGCGCAATGCGACCCCTGACAGGCAGCGGGAGGGTCCGTCGGAACTTCATCTGGGATCTGACATATTTTATTGCTCTGGTAAGGTTGCCATCTAGAATGTCCTCAGCAGTGTGGTAGATGCAGATTTCTAAATACCGGGAAGGTCTTCGGTTGCCATTGTATGTGTGCTCTGTTGACCATAAGTCCCAGGTCCTGTGTGCGGGTGCTGAGTGGGTATAGGCAAGACTTCCTTCAATTCACCACAAGTCCTGACAGCCCAATGAACCACTGTAAGATATCTGCAACCATGCTTGGCACGTTGTGGACATCCCTCAGGTATAATAACAGGCCGTCTCCATACAGAGACGCAACATGTAAGCCATCTCCCAGGCGAATACCCCAGTGTCCTCCCCTGTTTCTTAGTTCTGCCGCCAGGGGTTCCATTGCTATTGAAAATAACAAGTGCGAGAGCGGGTAACCCTGCAGGTGTATAATGTGTATAATAGCTGCATGAGTTGCATAAACCGTTCCCCAAATCCATACTGGCGGAGGACCGATAATAAGTACCGCCACTCCAGTGAGTCAAAGGCTTTTTCCAGGTCAAGGACAAGGCAGCCCGATCGAGGCCAAACCTGGGGAGCGTGCTCTTGGAGTCGGAAGCATTGTCATATATTAAGAGAGGTGTTACGAGGTGGCACAAAGCTATTCTGATCAGGATGGACAAGTGAGGTGACCAAGGAAGCCCTTCTTGCCGCTATAATGCTGGCGAAGATTTTGTAATCCGTGTTTAGCATTTCCAACGGTCTATACAACCCTAATGCAGTTCTGTCTCCTTGTAATTTAAGCACCTCAGTCTCTCTAGCAGGGACGTGAGCTCTGTTTTTTTAGCCTTGAGCTGCGTTTGAATTGCTGAGGATTCCGCCACCTGGGTTTCTTTTTTTTTTTTTTTTTTTTTGAGGTTTACACCATATGTTTCAACTGAGGTAAACAAAAAGAAACATCTTCTTAATGCCAAATTAATAAATCCCTCCATATTGGAGTGAGTTCCCACTACTTATACATGCAAGTTAACATCGAATATATTCTATATATGTTATTCGTTGTTAAGCCTTTTTTTACACAAAATCTACAGACTAATACTAGTTATATACAAGTTATATACATATACATTTCCTATACACACTAATACAAGTTATATACAAATTATATACATATACATTTCCTATACCAATCATTCTTCTTCCTTCCATTTCGTTATTATCCCCCATATTTCCAAGCCTATTTTCCTCAGCCTTTTCCCTCTTCTGGAGTAGATCGCTTTTTCTAAATTGTATATACTCAACAGCCTGGCTAACCATTGTTGGAATGATGGAGCCATTTGGTCTAACCATGCAGTGGCAACGCACAGTCTGTACACTGCCATAGCCACAAAAATGAAATATTTCCCTGTCTCAACAACATTATTTCCATCTACACCTAGCAAGATAATCGCGGGTGTTAGGTTAACAGGTAGTTTTAGTGCCCTTTGTAGAAACATTTCTATCTCTTTGAGTACTGTAGCTAAACTCGGACATGTTGCAAACATATGGATGGCGTCTGCGACTGCGCTCGTGCATCTGGGGCAGTTTATACCAGTTGTCGCTCCCCACTGTGCCAGTTTAGCCGGGGTATAATATAGCCAATACATAGTCTTGTAATGCTGTGCTTGTAATGACGCAGAGCATAAAATATTCACCCCTAATTCTAGTGATGTATTAAAACACTCTTGTTCTATGCCCAGCTTCATTGACCAAGTTTCCCCCCATTTAGCCATATCATCTGGCCTTTGTTCGTTTAGCTCAAAATAGAATCTTTTAATTGTGCAATCTACTCCAGTCTCTATTATTTCTAATATGTTATTTTTTTCAAATCCACATGTACCCCCTCTTTTATTTTGTAAAAAACTCCTTACTTGTAAATATTTAAAGAAATGTTGTGTTGACAAATTAAATTTTTTCTGTATTGTTACAAATTGTTTCACCCCTTGTATCCCCATTACATCCCCTAATTTTCTTATCCCTTTCCCATACCATTCTGTAAAAACTGAATCAGAAAATATATCTCCCGAAAATAACATATTCTTATATAACCTCGTGTACCTATTAACCGCCACCTGGGTTTCTAAGCGACAATGATCCCTAACACAAACTTTTTAGTTCGTAGTATATACAAATAGCAATAAAATGTTAATTTTTTTTAGTATATCCTTTTGGACATCATATTTAATATAAGGTTTAACAGAAAAATACAAGTGGGAACATAAGTTGGATTCCAACACAGGACGGCCTCACCTCCCCTCCAAGCTCCGCTGGCGCCTGCACATCCAGGCATCACTAGCTGCTTGGCTGCAGGCCCACTTCATTACTCCCTGCCGTCTGCAGGGAATCGTTGCAACAGCGGCAGCCGAAGTGCACCTCACTTGAAATCAGGCTGCGTCGGAGTGGGCAAAGGCAGTGGGCACAGTCACCGCCACCAGACCCTCTCAATGAGCGGTTAAAATCCAGATTATGGGGAATGTGGAGCAGGGCGCTAGCAATTCGTGTCATCATCATGGCAAGCTTAGCCACGCCCCGTCAACCTGACAATGATAATAGCTATACATATGATGAACAAGGAGGGGAGCTTCCACTTTTTCCCCAGCTAGTGCTGGCGCAAAATGGGAAGACCATATATGTCTCGGTTAAAGATGACACTGCACCAACTCTGTCAGACCCCCCCCCGCAAAAAAGATTCAACATCAGTATACCAGCCAAAGAAACTGATTGCTTTTAATGATTTTAATGAGCCAACTAGAAAGTCTGTCCAAGCAACCCCCTCAATAGACCACATATGGTCAGAGGACTAAAAACCATGATAAATCCAGCTACAGTCGAAACTGTTCTTCCAAGGTTGGATCCAAAAGTACAAAGCCCCTGACGAGCCTTTTTATACCTTATTGGATACCCACAACAAATTCAGTAATAATGCAGGTGGTTCAAAGAATATCACGCATACCAATGACACACTGTTCCACTATCCCAGACCGATAAGGGAGAAGATTAGAAAAACATTGAAACTAGGTTATTTGCGATGGCAGCTGCTACTATAAGAGCATCTAGGAGCAGATGTAGGTAAAAAGATATTTGCAAGTTCTTAATAGCGATTTTTGCCAAATAGCTATTAAAAACTTGCAAACCTCTATGTATAAAAAATAGTTTGCGATTTGGTAATAATCACAAACTCCATTCCGAATCTGTATTACCAATTTGGAATCAGCGAAATCGCAATTCTTAAAAAATCGCAAATTTGCGAATCTGCCATTCAGGTGCACCCTGATGACATCACACACAGGAAGTGGCCACACCCATGCTGTTTCACTGTGCCTGAGGCTGTGGGAGAGGCAGAGAGCAGGAGCACACACCCAGGAGCTGCATAGGAGTTACCAGGCAGACACCAAACCCCAGGATTGACACATAGGAGAAGGGAATAGAGCTTGCAGAGAGGAATAGGATGCATACATTTAGCGAGAAGGAGTTGGAGGTTTTAATTGAAGAGGTGGTAAAGACTCATGACCAGTTGTTTGGGAAGAAATCTCTGCATGTTCCAGAATCCCTAAAAAGAAAGATCTGGCTAGAAATACAAGGCAAAATTAATGCTGTTGGTGTCACCCAGCTCTCCATTGATGAGCTGAAGAAGGGCTGGTATGACCTCTGCTCCTGTGCGAAGGAGAGAGTGGCTGACAGGCTAAAACAGGCAAAGAAGACAGGTGACGGACCATCCACTGCGCCTGCAACCACAGCCCTGGATGAATTGGTGGAGTCCACCCTGAGATCATCAGTGGCGTAGGAGACATGGACAGCTCAGCCAGAGGCAACAACAGACAAGGTAAGATGCATGCACAGCATGGTCTGACCCCCCCCCCCCTAATCCCCCAGGAACAAGTATAAATTCCACTCCAGTCCATATTTTGCAAACACCCAGCAATGCATCATGGGAGATGTAGTCCCAAAACTCCTATAGCATGCCAGTGAGTGAACTAAACACAAGTGCAGGGGCCCCACATCAGTCAATAAGCAAGCGGGGGACTGTTAGTGTGAATAGCAACTCATGTAATTTAATTTAACACAAATGCTGCAAGGCTAGTCAGTAAATTGACATTCTGTATCCACAGGCGAACCTGCGCCCCAGACTGCAGAGAGGGAGACAGAAGAGGCACCTAGGGAACACCATATTCATGATGAAGACCCTGTCACCCGCAGAAGTCACACCACCACCACCCAGATCCAGGAGGTACAGAGTGGGTAGCCTGCAGGAGATGGAGGGGTCAGAGGAGGAAAGCACGGGAGCCCCACAGACCATGCAGGAAGAGGCAGCACAGTCTCCTGAGACACAGTCACCCATGCAGCATAGCCACACCAGTGGTCCCCAACGCAGAACAAGGGCACACAGTCCAGATGCACAGGGTGATGGATCCAGTGTCTTTGCAGGTCTTGAGGGCACTATGGTGAAGGTGCAGCGGCAGCAAGGGAAGACAATGCGATGAATGCAACGTCAGATGGTATCCATGAACAAGAACCTAAGGGACATTAAGGAGGGCATCAATGGTCTGAACAACACTGTTTCAGAGGGCATGCAGGACATGGCTGAGGCAGCAAGGCTGTTGTGCAGCAAAATGGATTGAACTTGGGGCAAGGCGCAGGGAAAAACAGTACATGGAGGGCTACACAAAGGCAGTGAACGGCCTATGCAATGCCACCTCTGTCCTCAGCAGACACACAGTGGCCATGCAGTTGGAAATGGCCCACTGCAGACAGGATGTCGCTAGGCGGTTGGTGAATGTCACCACTGCGGTAGAACTGCTCCAGACAGCCAACATCGCTGCCACAGAGTTTGTGGATGGTGGTGACCGTGAGGTGGTCACCAGCCGCAGCAGCATTACACCACCCGTTGCTGAGCCCAGGCGGTGTAGTGCAAGGCAAGAGCCAGCAGCAGGACATTCCTCTAGGGAGGGCAGGGTGGAAACTGAGCGGGGCACTGCTGTGTGTGGCCGCAGGAAATGAGTACATGCTGCTGCTGACATTTGCAGATGGGTGAGGTAACCCATGTAACCCACTGATAGGGGATGACAGTGGCATGCAGTGTATTAATGCCATGCTGGGCTACTGAAGGCACTCGGAGGCCAATATGGTGAGGCAGTGTGCATTCCTATTGCCTGATGTAAGGTCAATAAAACACTGTTTCACAATTGTAATTAATCGCTTTGTATCATTGCTGACTCAGAAACAGTTGTGTGTGATCTCAGCACGTCTGTGTCTCCCATCTGCCGCTCCTACAACACCTGCTGCGCGGTGCAGTGGCCGTGAATATTCCTCATCATCTGAGTCAGAATCAGTGATTTCAACTGGGGTTCCCTTCTTTGTGGCCAGGTTGTGTAGCATGGCACAGGTCGCAATGATCTTGCAGCATATCTCGGGGCGGTACTGCCGTGCAACTCCATTCTTGTGGAGGCAGAGGAACCTGCTCTTCAGGAGTCCAAAAGTCCGCTCCACCACATTCCGCGCGGACTTACGGGCAGCATTGTATCTCCTCTCACTTGGGGTTAATGGGTTGAGGAATGGGGTGAGTATGAATGCAAGCACCGCATAGGCACTGTCGCCTAAGTGGGAAAGGATAGAAAATCAATCACAGGCATCAACAGGTACAACCAATGTATATATCAGGGTGTGTCACATGCATTTACGTAGCAGGTATCCTTCTCCAAATTCACTCCCAGCCAGACGTGTATAGATTCCACTGTGCCTGAAGATATAGGAGTCATGCATGCTCCCTGGGAATTTCGCTACTATATCTGTTATGATGTGATTCGCGTCACAAATGACCTTTACGGTGATTTCCTGTCCCGATATATGTACTCAGTAGCAGAAGGGGGGCAGACTGCGATAAGTGTCCCATTGATGCACCCTATGACATGTGGGAACTGGGCCCTCTGATAAAAATCCATCTGGCCTTATGCAGTTCCATTTGCGTTGTGGGAAACTGGATATAATGATGCATTCTTTGAAGCATGGAATCCAGGAAGGTGTTGAAGAAGCGTGACAGGCAACTTTGTGAGACACCTCCAGCATCCACTATCACCCCCTAGTAACTACCTGATGCAAGTAGGTGCAGGGAACAAAGGACCTGCACATTTGGTGGAATTGCGTGCGCCCTGCGTGTCTGCTGCTCCAGGAAGGGGTGCAGGTCACGTATGAGGTCTAGGATGGTAGTGGGGTGAAGCCTGTGCCTCTCATGTATTTCTTCTTCTGTGAGTTCAAAAAGGGTGATGCGCACTCTGTATATGCGTTCCTGTTGCCTCCTCATCCTCTGTGCTGCAGCTTGTATCGGCATCCGCCTTGCATGACATAGAGGGCCGCCATTGTGTTGAGACTGATGCATTCTGGGGCTGTTCATATGCAGTGCACATGGTTACCACATTATTTTTTCTGATTTCGCAGTTTGCGAGGCTTTAATTTTGAGTCTGTGGGTCAAATTATTTAAATAAGAAATCGCTAACTGGTTTCCCTTTTTTTGCGATTCCTTATTTTGTGCTTGCCTTTTTCCCTCTCTACATTTCACATGGGTCTTTTGCGATCGTAAATGTTGAAATTCTGCGAATTTCAGCGTTTGCGATCGCAATTTATCTTCATACATCTGGCCCTAATGCCTTATCAATTTTAGCTCACTACGACTGACAAATGTGGCCTGATATTGCCCCTCATTTAGACATGATAGAGGCTAAAATATCTGAGGCAAAAGCTATCTTGCATGAAGGTGAAAGTACTTCCTCAGAGGCTGTTGATTCCTTAATTAACTTAGCCACAACCAGCTTAACCTCTTCAGCGCTAATGACAAGGGTAACTCGTCATGGAGTTTCCATTGATTTCAATGGAAATCTCATTATGTAGCCTCAGAGTCCTTAGCAGCCAAGTGGTTAAGACAGTTAGGTAGTGCAGCAGTGTTAAGGAGGCAAGTGGGGTTAAAAGCAACTTCAATCAGCCTTAAAGTGCAGAGTTGAGATTTAATTGTCCCTTACTACAACAATTCACTGTTTGACAAGCAGGTTGATGATGCACTACTAGCAATTAAAACTGACACTGACACACCAGTTTCTCTAGGGCTCATTAAAACAACAAGGAACACAGTCATTTCGAGGGGCAAGAGGAAAAAGCCAGTTCACTGTTAGAGGTGATATAGGTGGCAACCCTATCAGATACATTAGCAAGCATACTGCCGACCATATAATCCACAGTATAGACCACAAACGCCAAAAAGATAGGTTTTCCCTCATTGACCATAGCTGCACAGAACTTTGGGCATATTATTTTTAACAGGATGTACCCCCTGGGGCCATTTACCCGCAACCTTCCTGGGCTACTGGACTGCTTGCCATCGGTCCCCCCCGCCGCCGCTGCTTATCGTCATCCTAGAGTGCGGCCGCCAAGGGGGGGGGCTACATCCCCCAGGTGCCCCTGCGGCCGGACGCCGCACACGCTGGTATCGTGCCAGGCGGTGCTTAAAAGTGCATCTCACTTCCCGCGTCGCGGGACGCGCGCGGGTGTGCGCCGGGCTAAGCCCGGGCAAAGGGCGGGCCCTCTGTGGCCCTCGGAGGCCGGAAAAGGCTGGGCTGGGCGATAAAACGACAGGTGAGACCGTAACCGTTATCCCGAATATAGTGACCACTGGGCACATACGTCCTAAAGAGAGATGGCCCTCAAATCAAAGAGGGGAAGAAAGACTGAACCGACGATATCAGGTGGCAGCATAGAAAGTTTCTTTACAAGAACTGCTGCGGTGGTGGGGAGGGAGATAGAACTCACTGAGAAACGGCTATCTCTGGAACTCAGAGGTGCAAAAAGGTCGTCGTTAGGTGCTATAAGAGAAGCGCGTACACCAGAGCATGCTGATGGCCTAAGACTTACTGTAGTTAACTCGATATCCTCAGGAAATGATCCAAACAAAACTATATCCACTATTGATGATTATTCGTCAACCTGTATTAGTGTCTCCCCTGAGGAATTCCATCCAATTATATTAAATAGTAAAACCATGCCAAAGGATAGCAGACCTGTATGCTCTTAGCAAGCAGGAAAAAGGAAAAGGGGAGGGAAGCGTCAAGTAGGCAGGAAAACAAAAATTCCAAAAACTACTAATAAATTGGTGAAATCACTCTTGAGTAAAGTAACACCATCTAGCCCTTTCAGGCAAAACCCGCCCCTAGCACTATCTACACCCTCCCCAGCGAATGATTATCAACCTCTAGACAAAGTCGACAGAGATGGGGTTTGTACCATAGCACATATGGAGCACCTATTAAAATCATTTACACTCCCACTCATTGAGAGGTTGAAGGTCCTAACTGATAAGGTGGACAATCTCTATAAGGTAGATGCTAATATTAGAAATGGGCCGGGGAACCCAGTATCCATTAAGCAAAACAGGAGACATGCTAATGAGCAAAGTAAGCAGGGTAAATCTACCATCCCAACTCCATGTTTGAAACCACCCAGCATAGCTGAGGGGATACAACCGATCACAACAAAGAGTGACTCAGGGAATAACGTAGGGAATGAAACTGGTAGAGAAAAGAACACTAAAGTTAATGAGCAGAGGAATCCCGGGGTAAATTCATCTTCAGTACAGGATGAGGGTGTAAGATGTGTAGTTGAAACATCAACCACCCCGGCCAAGCTCCAAACCCTTAACCTACCACCACAATCTGCACCGCTGGTCGTAGTACTAGGGAATGTACCTCCCCTTAAGAAGGGAGCCAGTGAAGATTACAATCAGCTGAGAAATAAGGTTATCCAGTATTAGGGTATCTTTCATAAATTCACATGCCTGAATCATTCCCCGTCGTCGAGGCGGGAGTCCCACGGTAAAAATATATACAATAGCAGTGCCTAAAAATTTCTTGTAGTAGGCTGGAAAAGCCCAAAGGCCTAACTAGGCCTAAAAACTTAGCAACCTATCTACATCATTATGTAAAAAGACCTGAAATAGTAGCCTCAGCCAATCAGCTGTCCTCACCCTCTAGAACCTTCCCAGCTCAGGCAGTTCTCCTCAGATTTTCGCCGCACTTCGTGCGTAAGGGAGTCTCCCTGAGTGCCTACTCAGTTTTTGATCTTTTTTCCTCAAAATGTCTGAAAAGAAGGCTCTTTTCAAAGCTTGTGGAACCTGCTACAAGAAGAGGGTCCATGTGGATGACCAGCACTCTGACTGTATTTATTGTCTGCACCCTTCACATATTGTTAAGGACTGTAGGATTTGCCGTACCTTCCCTCAGAAAACTATCAGGGATAGGGAGGCAAGGGTTCTTTTGTGGTTGAAGTCTTCTTCCACTGATGATGAGGACAAGGCCTCTACCTCCAGCAAGAGAGCTAGATCTAAAGAAAGTTCTTCTCCTGAGAGAAAGAAGAAACTTAAAACCTCTCAGAGAACTTCAGAACCCTCAAAGAGTGCATCGGCTTCTTCAGGTTTAACAACTGTGAGTACAACCCAGGCTAAGACTGCTTCTCTGGTGTCTGTAGCTACTACTACCTTGACTTCTGCCTCTACTTCTACGGTTACCACTTCGGCTATTACCTCACCTTTGATGTCTGTTAAACCATCGCTGACTAAAAGCAAGTTGCCATCGTCGACGTCTCCATCGACGACGGCTCCGTCGACTAAAACGTCTGGTCCGTCGGCGACAATTCTGTCGATGAAGCCGACATCATCGTCGACGAAGATACTTTCAACTTTGTCGTCGACGAAGGCCTCGTCGACAAAGGACTCGACGTTGAAGTCACCATCGACGGCCTGGTCGTCAAAAGACTCGTCTACGAAGACATCACGACGGCCTCGTCGGCGAAGGGCTCGTCGACGAAGGACTTGTCGACGAAGACACCATCGACGGACCCGTCGACGAAGAGCTCGTCGACGAAGACACCATCGACGGTCCCGAAGACGAGGGACTTGTCGACGAAGGCATCATCAGCGGTCCCGATGACGAGGGACTCGTCGACGAAGACACTATCAACGGTCCCGACGACGAAAGGTTCGACGACGAAGACACCATTGACGACCCCGTCGACGACAAAGTCCTTGTCATTGACAGTCCCGTCGACGGAAATCCCTGTAACAGTGGCTTCCGCAGGGACATCTGCTCATCTATTGCACAGTTCACCTCCGACAAAGATACAATACACTCATTTTCAAATGAAAAAGTATCAAAGGCAAGATTATTCTCACATTTCTCCACTCTTACCATTGCACATTTTGGAGACATATGTGGAGGAGGAGTCAGATGAAGGGGAAGAGGATGATGGTCCTTTTGGGATTGCCCGTCCCCCTTCTCAATTAAATATTAAATATCAGGAGGATGATTTAGATGAGGTCCATGGTCATTATACGCATGGCGTTTATTCCACGCCATATCAGTCACCTCATACTAGACCTGCTCGGTCTGAGGACACTAGTCATTTGCCAACTTCCTTAATACAGGATTTGCAGGCTATGTTGGCGGATTATCGCCAGAGATTTCCACCAACCCCGGTTGCACCCGCTGGAGCGCCTATTCCAGTTGACGTGCCAAGACCTCCTTCACCACGACCTTCATTGTCGCCAAGACAGGATACTGGTCCAGCACCTCAAAATGATACGGATACTTCTTCTAATGATGACGAAGAAAGCAGGGAAGAAGGCGAGTTGGCTCAGGGCTACCACCTTCAGGCCTGAGGTCCAAACCAAAATCTTGGACATGGCATTCGATGGAGATTCACTTTTTGGGAAGCACATCAATGACGCTTTGCTGGCTATAAAAACTGATACAGACACAGCTAAATCACTTGGTACCCTGCAATACAAGAGGGGATCCTTTAGAGGAGCAAGAGGCCGTGGTTACTCCTCCAGAGGCAATTATTCCAACCAACAAAATCATCAGTATCAATCTAACTACAACAAGCCTTACTATCAATCCTCTTACAGGCAACCTGCCTCTGGTTCTTTCTCTCGGCAAGGAGGGAAACGACGCTCAAGTAATCAAGGGCGAGATTCCAACAAGCGCCAATGAGCTTTGCCGGATGTCAGCCACTCACTTTTCCCTTCCCATGGGCGCCAAAATCTCCGCCTTTTACCACCAATGGCGGAAGATAACTTCAGATCAGTGGGTCCTGTATCTTGTCAAGAATGGACACACTCTGGAGTTTTTGCAGAAACCTCCAACAACGCCGCCCAGGGGTCCCCCTCCCCCTCGTCTTCACTTACTCTTCAAAGAAGCCTTAAAGATGAAACACAAGAATGCGATAGAACGAGTCCCTCCTTCTCAGAAAGGGAAAGGATTTTATTCTCGCTTCTTCCTCGTAGAAAAAAATTCAGAAGAGTGGCGTCCAATATTGGATTTGCGCATACTCAACAAATATCTAAAGAAACAGAGTTTTCGCATGGTAACGTTGAAGGACATTCTGAATTGTCTCAACGAAGGGGACTTCATGGCTTCTCTGGACCTACAAGACGCCTACTTCCACATCCCTATTCACCCGAAACACCGCAAATACCTAAAGTTTCTAGTGGCTGGCGTCCACTTTCAGTTCAAAGTGCTCCCATTCGGCTTAAAATCGGCCCCCAGAATCTTTACCAAATGTCTGGCTCCGGTGGCAGCAATGGTCCCAGGGAATGCAAGGTTTCCCATACCTCGACGACTGGCTGTTAAAAGGTCCAACCAGAAACTCAACAATGGAAGCGGTCAGGAGTACGCTTTCTCTCTTCTCGAATCTAGGACTGACCCTCAATTCGAAAAAATCTCAGCTGCAACCTCGTCAAGAATTGACCTTTCTGGGAGCAGTCTTGAACACATGCCAGTGCAAGGCATACCTGACACAAGAGCGGCAAAACAAGCTGTTAAAACTAGCAAAACAAATATTTGCAAGAAGGTCACTTTCAGTTCGGATATTCGCTTCCCTTCTAGGGATGTGCTCATCTGCGATCAGCCTCATTCCATTGGCGAGACTCAGAATGAGACCGTTGCAAGAAGAGCTGCTTCGTCGGTGGAAGCAAGTCGACGGATCATTCGACGACCGCATCAAAGTGACTGCCAAAATGAAACATGCTCTTCTTTGGTGGTCGAAGGCGCACAATTTGACGCCGGGCCTCACCTTTCTCCAAGAAATTCCAGAGTTCACCCTGACTACGGACGCATCCATGGAAGGTTGGGGAGGTCACCTTCAGGACCTTCAGATCCAGGGAAGATGGTCTCGCCAGTACCAACAGAAGCACATCAACAGCTTGGAGCTGAGGGCCATTTTTCTCTCCCTATAAGCCTATAAGCCTTCCTGCCAAGGATTGTGAATTCGTCCGTGCTGGTGCGTACGGACAATACCACCAGCATGTTCTACATAAACAAACAGGCAGGAACGAAATCTCTCACCCTGTCGCTGGAAGCTCAGGAGATGTGGGAATGGGCCCTGCGCCACGGCATATCCCTCAGAGCAGAGCATGTACAAGGCGTCCGGAACTCTCTAGCAGACAGCCTCAGCAGAACGTTCACAGGCTGTCAGGAATGGGAGCTCGAACAACATCAAGTAGAGATGATCTTTCGGCTATGGGGGACGCCGACGCTGGATTTGTTCGCCACACAACAGAACAGCAAATGCCTGTTTTATGCCAGCAGGTTCCCACAACGGGGGTCAAGAGGAAATTCCCTCCTGATGAGATGGACCGGAATGTTTGCGTACGCCTATCCTCCGATTCCGCTCATTCGGAAAGTACTGCAAAAGATGAAGAGGGAACACTGCACTCTCATCCTCATTGCTCCCCGTTGGCCAAGGCAATTTTGGTTTCAGGAGCTCCTTCTGCTCTCTTAACAACCTCCGTTTCGTCTCAAACCGGCAGTGTCGATGTTGACAAGGGAGGGAGGTCAAATCCATCATCCGGATCCTCAATCGCTGCACTTGCACGCTTGGCTCCTGACTTCCTAGAGTTCAAGGACCTAAACATCTCCTCGGTCTGCAGGGCAATCTTGTCGCAAGCACGTGCGCAAAGTACCATCAAAACATATCGTTTTAAGTGGAAGAGATTCTGCTCATGGTGTGGAGACAATGATGTTCATCCACTTCAGGCTCCTCCTGAACCCATCCTTCCATACCTACTGTCGTTGGCTAAGGCTGGTCTAGCCTTTTCTTCCATTAAGGTGCATCTGGCAGAGATATCCAGATTCAGGAAGAGTTCCAACAAACCATCCTTATGTTCATCCTCTTTGATCAAACAATTCCTTAAGGGACTATTCCGAGCTTTTCCACCAGTTCGTCCTCCTCCTCCTGAGTGGGATCTTAATATTGTTCTTTCTCAGCTTCTAAAAAGGCCTTTTGAACCGATTCATAAAACGGAACTAAAGTTTCTTACTTGGAAAGTGGCAATCTTTCTAGCTCTTACTTCAGCTCGCAGAGTTAGTGAAATACAGGCCTTCACTATTACTCACCCTTTCTTGCAATTCTCTAAAGACTTTGTTACGCTTAGAACCAATCCAAAGTTCATTCCTAAAGTACCATCTCAATTCCACATCAATCAACCGGTCAAACTCAGAACCTTTTTCCCGGATCCGAAAACTCCTGCGGAGAAGGTCTTACATTCTCTGGATGTGAAACGGTGCCTGAAGTTTTATCTTCAGAAGACAAAGGACATCCGCAAATCTAAACAACTTTTTGTTGCTTATGGCAAAGCCACCTTGGGTCAAGCTGTCACAAAAGCAACTATTGCTAGGTGGTTGTCTTCTACAATTACTTTCTGTCATGACAAGGCCAACAGACCTTTATCAAGCAAAGTCAAGGCGCATTCCACAAGAACAATGTCAGCGTCTACGGCCCTTTTCGCTGGAGTGACGCTGGAGAACATTTGCCGAGCTGCTACTTGGAAAAGTGTACACACTTTTACTGAACATTACTGTCTGCAGTCGGCGGTTCATGATGATACAGCAGTTGGTGATGCGGTGCTGCAGCATCTTCTTCACTAAGGTTGGATAACTTATGGTCTTTTATTCTTATTTTAAAGTTTAAGTATTTATAATGCTGTCCTATCAATGATGTTTTATGAAGGTTTTGATGCATGTGTTATGTTAACAAGTTTTGTACTCTTTTACCTTCCTGGTTGAGTGGGGATAGATATATGATTTCTTTGTCTCTCACCTTCCTCTATCAACAGACATGATGTTACTGCTTGCTACTCTGATTCAGGCATGTGAATCTATGAAAGATACCGTAATACTGGATAAGAAAACGAGTTACTTACCTGTAACTACGGTTATCCAGTATTGGTATCTTTCATAGATTCACATGCACCCACCCTCCTCCCCGGCAGGGCAGTTCTATTCTATGGATACTCATTCTCACTTGTGCTGGGAAAATCTGAGGAGAACTGCCTGAGCTGGGAAGGTTCTAGAGGATGAGGACAGCTGATTGGCTGAGGCTACTATTTCAGGTCTTTTTTCATAATGATGTAGATAGGCTGCTAAGTTTTGAGGCCTAGTTAGGCCTTTGGGCTTTTCCAGCCTACTACAAGAAATTTTTAGGCACTGCTATTGTATATATTTTTACCGTGGGACTCCCGCCTCGACGACGGGGAATGATTCAGGCATGTGAATCTATGAAAGATACCAATACTGGATAACCGTAGTTACAGGTAAGTAACTTGTTTTCTTATGCACTTGCTGTCTAACAATACATCAGAGGGTAGGATGGTAGGGCCGAATATTATTATGGTTAGACGGTTGTTTTGGGTTGGTAGATCTAGGAAATCAAAAAAGGGAGACTGTGTGGTGATTCATTTTAATAGCCAAGTACCAGTTGAGAGGATTATGAGTGAAGTGGGGTGGGGGGGATTAGGGGTCAAGGTATTGAGATCTTACCACTAGGCTTCTTCTACAGACCAATAAATCAAGCCAGACCTGTTAACAGGAATAATTGGCAAGAAGTCAGGAGAGCCCCCCACGGGCAGGAAGGATACCAGAACGGGACACCAGGAGGACAGAGATGGGGCATACGGGGGCCTAATGGATACTCAGGGCCTAACAGATATACAGCGTTGTCAGGTCTAAATGACTGCGACTGACGGTGTGAAAGGAACAAGGGCTACAATAAGCATAAGGGCTTTATCCAAAAGCAGAGAGGGTAAAGTAGTAATATCCTTGGAAGGGGATGAAACCGGAAGTGTACCAATAGAACCCCATAATGCACAAGATCATGCAATAGGAATTACATCATATATGGAGGGTTATATTAATACAGTTAGTGAAATCCCTAGTACTGTGAGAACGGATCCAACTAATTTGAATAGAATACAAGTAATCCCCAAAGCAAGTGATGATAAGCTCATTGGGAAACCAGCACGTGTAGTAGCTGTGCCACTGTCAAACGGAAATGTTAACCCCCCATCAATAAAGTCAGGGGCATTACGAGATAGGGTAAAGGTTGTTTTCTGGAACATTTGCGGTTCGGAGAATAAGGTTTCTAATATAGCTTGGAGGGACTTTATAAATGGCTTTGATATCCTTTGCATCCAGGAAACATGGCTTATAGGGGAAAAACATCTGGATGGCTATAAGACCTTTCACACCCCAGCGGTATACTCCGCACATGGTAGACATAAAGGGGGAATTTGCGTCTATGTTTCCAATCTATTGAGAGTGCGGGGGATACAAATGTTGAAGTGCTCCCCCTACAATCAAATAGTGTTCATCCATTTCACATTGGGGTTAAGCTTGCTGGTGGTGAACTTTTATAATAATACAAAAGGAATGTTTGAGGATGTATTGAATAATCTGAGGGAAGACCTAAATCACTTGTATCTTGTTAATGATAGAGATATAATTGTATTGTGGGGAGGGGATTTTAACATCAGCATTTGTAATTCACATGTATGTAGCTCTAGAGATGATGAGTGGGAAGGTAGTAATAGTGTGACTCATTTTATGCACTCAGGAAAAGGGGAAAAATGTAATGACATTATGGCCACCCTCGACCTGGGGTTCGCAAATATGATGAGCTCTCCTTTGGTGGAAGTTAGCCCGACCTTCATATCAAGGGGTCTACAATCGGTCATTGATTTCATACTAGTCCCCAATAAACATCGCAACTGGGTAGAGAAGTTTGAGATCCACTCAAATGGCCTGAGTGACCATATGCCTATTAGTCTATACCTATCCCTACCTGTTTCCAATAGATCCACCACCATTGAGGCCCTGGCATGGGTGCAGGATATAACATTGGCCCGACAAAACGGTTTTAGACTAAAATGGAGCGCGTTAGATCCTTTGGAAATAAATAAGGGGATTATTACTAAAGCTTTGTCGCACATTCAGGTCTGTCTAGATGAAAAGGCCTCACATAAAGAAATACTGGATGCTTTTGGAAGTATCACAGTTGTAATACAGGATACTCTCACCAAAACTAGTAAAAAGCGCGCTAAGTCTGCAGGGTGGTTTGATACCCAATGCACAAAGGCATATACTAAATTAAAAGTCGCGCTTAGTGCCAAATCTAGAGATCATGAATTAATAAGGAATTGTAGAAGGGCATATAATCAAGCGAGGTCACATCGGAAAAGGGAACTAAAAGAGCAAGCATGGCAAAATCTGCTCCAAGCCTCTGAAAGCAGAAACCCTAAGCTGTTTTGGCAAGCTGTTAAACCACCTTATTTCATGAAGGAGGATATGGCAACTATGGAGGTTGCCATTGATGAAGGGACATGGATCGACTTCTTCTCAAATGTTTACAAAAGGGAGGGGGAAAGCCCGTGTCCTATTACTGAAACGGATGTACAAAATCTGGACCATCTACCAAAATCCGTCTTGATGAAGTCCTGATGGCAATTAACAGTAGTAGAGGAAATAAGGCTCTGGGCCCTGACGGAATACCAAATGACGTCTTTAAGCTGACCCCGGATTTGTGGGCCCCAATATGCACGCGTGTCCTGCAGTCATGTTGTGCAATAGGATTTATCAAAACTTGGTCCAAATCGGTGATAATACCGATACACAAAAAGGGGGAGAGAGAGAGCCCATCTAATTAAAGGCCTATTTCCCTACTGGACTCCCTTATGAAGCTAGCAGGTAGGGTGGTCCTAAATAAACTCCACATATGGACAAATGAAAATAACATCCTGAGTCCCGTTCAGTATGGTTTTAGAGAAGGGATGGGTACGGTTGAACAGGTCCTCAATTTTTTAATTATTCAAGGGAAATATACACGGGCGAAGAAAGAACGCTTATATGCCATCTTCGTTGATCTCACAGCCGCTTTCTACTGTGTGGATCAAGCGAAGTTATGGCACACCCTTGAAGAAATAGGAGTGGAACCAGCCTTAGTATCATTCCTTCGCCAGCTGTATTCTGGGGCTACAGCGAGGGTGAGATACGGGACTAAGGGAGAATGTACTGAGCCCTTCCGCATAGAGAAGGGGGTGAGACAGGGCTGTGTGCTGGCCCCATTCCTATTCTCCATCTATACGAACTCATTGGAGGGGGAAATTGGAGGCCAGCACTATTGACTCCCCGAGATTTGGTAAGGGACAGGCTGTTTCACTCCTCTATACGGACGACGCAGTGCTTATGGCCCGAACAAAGATAGGTGCCAAAAGGGCATTAGTAAAATATAATCATTTTATGGGATCAAGAGGGCTAAAAATCAATGCCAAAAAATCGTTCATGATGGTATGTGGAAAGGGGCGGGCCGAACACAAGGAAATTAAGGTGGACGGCCTCACAATTGGGTTCACAAAAACTTTCCCTTACCTGGGGGTATTGCTCGATGGCTCAGGCCTGTGGGGGGCAGCCATAAAGACCAGGACCCTGCTATTTAAACGCTCTATAGAGGCTCTTATGAATTTTTCTAAACAACTGGGCAAAAATCCTCCTAAAAATGTATATGGCAAAATGCAGGAGTATCGCCCTATATGGGGCTGGTATCTGGGGATCCAGAATGCACCGACTATTCAAATAGTCGAAAACTGTTTTTTTTTCACAACCGTTTTTATTGATTGATTAGGCAGAGCATAAATACAGTTCTCCACATTCAGGAGGGTACTGTCAAATGGTAGACACATCTCAATGTACACACAGACCTAATCACTTGGAAAAAAAAACCCTCCCGCCCCTCCTCCACTACCCCAACTACCCAACACCCCATCTACCCACCCCTTATCCCACCCTAACCCGATGCACGTGATCACAATAAGCCTCAGCATATGCACGTGATCACAATAAGCCTCAGCATTTGAATACATTACAACAGTCGTCGAGTGCCCCCCTAGGCCTGAAGGTCCTCCATCGTAGGTAATCCATCATCTGAGTCTGCTGGAGGCTCCAGAGTCAATCCCCTGTAATCCGCCCACCGTTTCCAGATCTTGTGATGTTTCCGGGGGCATCCCCTGGCCTCAAACACAGGCAGCTCCAATCCCATGCAGTAGTCTAGGCCCGCATTCCAGGCACTTAGTGGAGGAGCACGCTCACCCTTCCATGCCCTTGCCAGATCCCGCTTAGCAACCACCAGACCCAAAAGCATAAGGTGACGCTTGTAGATGTTCCCCCCACATTCTCCAAGATATGTAGAAGTCCCAGCCGGGGAGTACGGGAAAGATCCCATCCCAGTACCTCCGACAAACAACTCCAAACGCCGTTCCAGAACCGAGTCAGACCAACACAAGACCACACCGTATGCAGCAGCATACCTCTCTCAGTCCCACAGCGCAGGCACTCCGGGGACGCAATCAGGCCCGCCTTCCACAGTCTCTCCCGGGTGTAATAGGCCCTGTGCAGAAATTAAAATTGTATTAAGCGGAGTCACACCGCAATAGCAGCCCCACGCGGGGACTCCAAAGCCTCCCTCCAGTCATCTTCGTCCAATGGGCCAACGTCCTTTTCCCAGGATTCTTTCAGCGGAAGCAGAGAAGAGGAGCAATGGGTGACTAGCGTTTGGTAGATTCGAGACACCTTTTTATCCCAGAGGTCCCCCATGAAGATTTTGGCTTCTACTGGACTAAACTCTGGTAGTTGTTCCAAGCCAACCAAACTAGGTGCAAGCGCGTGACGAAATTGTAGATACTTGAAGAATTGGGTCTTGGGCATATGGAATTCAGTGCTTAGTTCTTGGAAGGACTTGAGAGTCACCCCGGTCAGAACATGTCCAGGTGAGGAAATTCCAATTGAATCCCAGCCACCAAACCCTGTCAGCGAGGCCAGTGCGGGGATCTGTCCGTTCTTCCACAGTGGGGTCTCCGCTGTCAGTCTACCCCACCAGCCCATACGGCGCAGCACTTGTCGCCAAATCACGAAGACCACCTGTGTGACGCGTGGCAGCCCCCTCCGTTGCCTAGCCGAATACAGTAGCGCGTGCAGCGTGGTATCCCCCATCAACGAGCGTTCGAGAGCGTATGCAGAGTCTCCTCTATCGCCATACCACCATTCATTGAGAACCAAAAGGTGGGAGGCCTGATAGTAGGACAGGAGATCCGATGTAGCCAGACCCCACAATACGTGGACAGGAAACATGTCCGTAACGCCACCCTGGCGGCGCCCCCAGCCCATAGGAAGTGGCCCAATACTGAATTGACCTGACGAAACCACTGGGGTTCAATCCTATGCGGGTGATTCTGCAGTTGGTGTAGCAGGTGCGGAAGTGCGACCATTTTGAAGATCGCGGACCTACCAAAGATATTGAGGGGAATTCGAGACCATGTCTTGATATCTGTTTGGACTTTTTCCCACACTGGCAACACGTTGCGCTCCCATGCGATGTCAGCGGACTCGGACAGGAAGACTCCCAGGTATTTCAGTCCCCCGACCGCCACCTGCAAGGCCGACGCCCAGGGGTACACACCAGCCCCCCCGCCCAGCACCAAAAGGGTTGACTTACGCGGGTTGAGAAAAAGTCCTGATACTTCACCAAAGACGCGCATTATCTCCAATATTCGGGGGCCCGACCGGTTAAGGTCTGTCAGGAAGAAAAGGACATCATCCGCATAGAGCGCAATTCTATCGGAGAGTCCCGCACCCCACACAAAGCCGCGAAGCTGCGCATCAATGCGCACCCAAGAGGCCAAAGGTTACATGGCCAGCGCAAAGAGGTAAGGGGACAATGGGCATCCCTGTCGGGTCCCTCGGCTAACCGAGAATTTCTCTGAGATCGCCCCGGACACCCGCACGGACGCAGTTATATCCGTGTATAGCAGCTTGATGTATGAGATAAATACTGGGCCTAGGTTAAGGCGCGGCAGGAGAGCAAACAGGTATGTCCAGCTGACTGAGTCAAATGCCCTGTCGATGTCTGCCAGCAATAAGGCCGCCCGCTCCCCCGTGGCCCCCATGGCATCGATGGCTGTCTGAGCACGTCTGATGTTGTGCCGTGTCGCCCTATGTGGCATGAAGCCCGCCTGGTCCGGATGGACCAGGTCAGCCACATATGGGAGGAGGCGGTTCGCCAATGCCTTGGCCAGCAATTTGGCTTCGATATTAAGCAGGGATATGGGGCGATATGATTCATGTCGGTCTGGGGGCCTACCCGGCTTCTGAAAAACTACAACTTCGGCGTGGCGCCATTCAGCCGGCAAGCTACCCCGTTCCCGCGCTGCCTCCAGTGCCTTCCTATAATGAGGCCCTAATTGGAGATGGAATTTCTTATAGAATTCGCAAGGAAATCCACTCGGTCCGGGTGCCTTCCCCGTGTTGAGTTGCCCTAGCGCATCCCCCAGCTCCTCCGCCGTAAGGGGGAGGTCCAGGGATTTCCTCGCCTCATCCAAAACTGCACGGGGGCAGGTCAGCAATGAATTTGTCAATTGCATCCGCCGGGAGACAGTCTCGTTGAGCATATTGCTCCGCGTAATAGTGGGCGAAGCTCGCCGCCAGGGCCGCTGGGTCTGTTACTGCAACTCCCTCCCCATCGGTGAGGCCCGGCAATGTGACTGGCTGCATGGTATGTTGACACAATCTATGGAGCATAGTGCAGGATTTATCACCCCACTGATATATCCTGCTCCGCGTGGCCAGCCACGCTTGTCGACCCTCGTCAAGTAAGACAGATGCGTAGGATTGCTGCGCCTGCAGGAGCGGCCGCACCGCCACTTCGTCCCCCCCTCTCTGACATCGTTGTTCCAGCAACTCCACCTGCGCCGCGGCCGCGAAAATGGCCTCGTGGCGTCGACGACGGGCAGCAGCACACCATGCTATGTCTATGCCCCTCAGCGTAGGCTTCATGGCTTCTCAGACTGCCACTACGTCGATATCCTCGACTAGATTTTCCTGCCAGTAGTGGGCGATCGCACCTCGCATATGTTGGGTATAGTCTGCCCGCTGAAGGTGCCACGAGGACATCCTCCATCGGAATGGTTGACGTTTCCTATTCAACTCAACCCGCACTGCAACAGGGGAGTGGTCGGATAGTCCTCTAGGCAGAATCGCGGCCTCCCTCACCCTATCAAGGAATGCCCCTGGCATAAACACATAAGGAGCCGTGCACGGCAGAAACATAGGTATACTCTCGCACTGTGGCATGCATGTGTCCCCAAACATCCACCCAGCCCAACCCTTCCACCATCGCTCTCAGTCTGGTAGGGGAGGCAGCCGCCAATGTCCCCTGCAGCCTCCTGCGGTCTAGTTATACATCCATAACATCGTTCCAGTCGCCACCCAACACAGCTAGGGATTCCGGGATATCTGCCCACACTTCAAATAGCTTACAGCCAAGGACCACTGTAAAGGGGGAGGGGCATACACACTCCCAAACACCACCGACTCAGTACCAATCATGCCCTTGATAAACACATAGCGACCCCGTGGGTCAATCCAATGTCGCTCATGAGTGTAGGCCAGCCTGCGATGAACCAGAACAGCCACTCCCCTCGAACCCCTGGAGAACCCGGCATGAAATACCTGTTGGTAACCAAATTTCTGCAGGCTAAGCACTTTTGTCCCCATCATGTGCGTTTCTTGCAGTAACAATACATCGGCAGCTTTCCTTTTACCCCACCGCAGGATCGCCCCCTCTTAATTTTGTCCAACATCCCCCTGACGTTCCAGCTCAGTACTCGCATAGACTCCCTGGGGAGTCCCTGCATTACTGTATCAACCATAGTCAAGGTGGAAAAGACTTCGAGAACCCCAGCACCTGGTCCAGGCACACAGTGCAACTAACTGCAAGGCATTAGGAATCACGTGCAACCCCCTCTGACTACCCCAGCCCCCCCCCCTACAACCCCCAACACTGCCCCCCCAACTTCCCAACACCTGTCTCCCGCCCCCCACCCCTATACCTCATGGAACTCTGAAGTATCTGTCGCGGTATGGGGAACTTCGGGCCCAAAACAGAGCACCCAAAGCCAACCATGCCAATGGATCCCAACTATGCACTCCAACTAAAGAACCCCCCCCTCAGGGCCACCCCCCATCCGTGGGGAACTAGGCAGCCCCATAAAACAGCACCCCGAACCCCACACCACCACCTCCCCCCTGTACCAGCGCAAAGAGAGGCAACCTGGTGTCATTAACACAAGCCCAGAAGGGCCCAGCCATGGCCTGTGACTGTACCAGCACGAAGCGCTCAATGTTCAGCTGTCCAAGCAGTCACGTACTGTCCTCAAGTGATCTCCTCGACGGGCCAACGGTACCAGTAAAGAATCAAACTCCCAAAGATTTCAGTTTTCTTTCCCAGATTGATCGGTGTCGAGTTGTGTCTCATCAAGCTGGCCACTGCGAGAGAGGGAGCACTTCCGTGATCGAGATTTCCTGTGTCGTTTACTCCTGGCAGCATGGTCGCTCCTCTCCTGCAAGCCCGGCTGGGCGTGCGGCCGGACCCTGACCGTCTCATCGGTCCATCTGAAGACATTCTCCGGGGTATCGAAGAAGTGGGTTTTTGATTGAAAGATTACCCGGAGGCGGGCCGGATACAGCAATGAGTATTGTATCTTCAGTCTACGCAGTTTAGCCTTCACTGCTATGAAGGAGTGGCGTTGCTGCTGCACCTGTTTAGTATAGTCCGGGAAGATCATGATTTTATGGTTTTCGAACAGGAGTGTCTCCTTGGCCATCGCTTCCCGCAGGATGGCATCCCTGTCGTGGAAGTTCAATATTCTGGCTATGACCGGTCAAGGTCGTTCTCCGGCGGGTGGCTTCTGCATCAGGGCCCTGTGAGCGCGCTCCACCACAAAGCATCGTGACAGGGCGTCCGGGGGGAGCCACCTCTCTAGCTATCGTGTCAAGAATCTGTCCATAGGTCCCTTCTCACAGTCCTCCGGAAAGCCCACAAAGCGGAGGTTGTTTCTGCGCGCCCGTCCTTCTGCATCTTCCACCCGGAGCGCAAGGCCCTTTTGAATTCTGTCCATCTCAGCCACTTTCTGTTTTAATGTGCCCACATCGCCTTCCACTCCCGTGATGCTAGTTTCAGCCTCCGTGATGTGGGCTACTGCATTGCGGAGATGTTGTCGCAGCAAGGTCACATCGGCCCCCACCGCTCCTATTTTAGCGTCCAACATGTCCCTTGATTGGGTCATAGCCGCCATCAGAGCCGCATTGTCGCGTCCTGCGCCCTGAAAACCCCCGGAGGCACCGGGCCCCCCACTAGGTCCAGTGAATTTATCAATGGGCCCCTGTTTGGTGGATCCACTTCCGCCCCCGCCTCTGGTCATGGTCGGGACGTCTAGGGAGGCAGCTTTCCACCAGCAGCCGACAGGGCCCCTCAGGACGAGTACCTGCGCAACCAGGATCTAGCAGGGCTACGTCCCAATGATTTGACGCTACTCCAGGGCATACAGGTCTGCCGCGTGGTCCGTCACCGATACACGGAGCACCCCAGGCCGCCACTCAGCACCTAGTATGCAGCAAAAGAGGTGACACAGGCCCCACCTGGCTATGCCGCACAGTTTGCGCAGTTCCTGTCGCTGATCTGTCACTTCCCAAGTGTCCGAGTCGGGTTCCAGGGGTCCCCCGTCCCTCCAGCCAATGCACCAGGGCAGTTGCCGACCGGTCCGGTTCCAGGCCCCCCCACTATCAGCCGGGAAACAAAGAAAACCAAGACCCGGTCACTAGGTCTCCACAGCCTGGGCCAAGCCCTTGCCGGTTATATTCAGCTATGTTCAGGCGCCCTGACAAAAAAGGGGTGGGGTCCCGACTCACCACAGCCCGGGTCCCACCTCAAAGGCTCCTGTCCATATAAACTAGAGCTGGAGGGACTCACAGATTATGCCACCACGCCCCAGCTGCCGTTCCACAGCTCCTCCGGGACCCAGGCGCCAAACCAGCAGGGGCCCACCGTCGTCCTCCAGGCAGGGATCGCAGGCGAGGCACCAGGGATGTACTCAAGGCTGCAGGCGGGCCGCCCAAGTCTCTTCCCAGGTCAACCCCGGGTCCAACCACCTGCGTCCGGGGGTCGCGAAAATTTAGGCCCTGGTCTCCGGGCCACTGCACAGGCCACCACTGTCTCTCGGCTCCCCCACCACTCGCACAGCAACGTAGGGAGCGGGGGGTGTAGCGAAGCTCCCGACCTCTGCTCCGGCACCGAGCCGCTCGGTCAAGGCAGCTCCGACAGCCAGCGCCGGAGGTCAGCTCCAGGGACGCCCGTCCCGGCTCCACCAAAATCGAGGTCCCGGCTCCGTACGTCGGGACTAGGCCTCGAGATCTGCCAGCCGCTTCACCACCCCAAACCGCACAGGGACTCCGCTCAGCACACCGGAGGGCACCTCGCACCTTCCGCCACTGAGTCGGAGCCAGTGTATCACCTTGCAGGTCCGGGGGCCAGGATAAATGTCGCGGATCGTTGTCGGGCCGGTGGGAGCTCTAACAAGCTGCGTCCACCATCTTCGCCCGCTAGGCCACGCCCGAAAACTGTTTTTTAAGATATTTCTTAGCGCTGCAGCAGGGTGCGGCAACATTTAGCTGCCATGCGGAGTTAGGCCTGGAACACATTTCCGATCTAATAAAACTTCAACCAATCTTATTCTGGCATAGGGTATGGACGGCGAAAGCTTTGGGACTTAACCGGGACATTATAAAGGATGCGATGGTCCTTGATAATGTAAAATGTATTCCGTGGTTAATGTATGTCAAGAATACCCTCTCAGATTTGCAAAGACCAGAGTTATACAGTAACCCAGATAATAATAGCGGGATATCAAGGAAAGACTTGAAAAGACTATGTATGAGTCACTTTGAAATATTAAGAAGTTCAGGTGAACTCTTGAAATGTACAGTCATCCAACACCATATGACCTTGACATGCCAGCTGATTCAACCCTATTTAACTATCTGCAATGTGGGCTTTGACCGCTTTATATTAACGCGGTTTAGATTTGAATTATTCTTTCGCCTGGTAACCTTTCCATTAAGTAATGACTGGTCACGGAATCTGGCACCCTGTACTTGTGACAATCTGTCTACACAATCTACTTTCAATCTGATCTTATTTTGTAAACATTACGATATTGAACGTAGAAGACGGATTAGACAATGTCTGAGACAGGGCTATTGGCGACAATGTAGACCAGCGTATTTAAGCCTGCTGCAATTAGGGAGCGAGAAATGTATTATGGTTATGATTGGCTTTTTAAAAAGTATTTTGAAGAAACAGAAATTAATCATGTTAATTGATTGAAGATTTATTCGAGTTAATTAATGTATATAATATGAATTGCTTAATATCGATAACGTACCAATTTAATACCTTTTTAGGTTGAGTTTACTCGAACCTATTGTTGTCAACCCAAAAAATTCCTTTCCTAACAGGCGAATTCGGCGCATTTTGGACAGTGCACGAGAGAGTCGCGTGACTCATCGTGGACGAGCATACCCAGTTTTCCCACTGCCAGCAGCATTTCTCCACGGCCGCCAGGCCACATCAAAGGCTTCCCCAGCACTGCCCTGCCCACCAATCACCCTCCCACTGCCAGCAGCATTTCTCCACGGCCGCCAGGCCACATCAAAGGCTTCCCCCGCACTGCCCCGCCCATCAATCACCCTTCCACGCCAGCAGCTCTTCCCGCTCCGACCCCTGCTCTCTGCCCCCTGCTGCATCAAAGGCTTTTTTTTTTGTGTGGAGGCGATGTTTTAGTGGGTTTGCTAGACGATTGGTAAGGTTGAACTGCAGGTTAGGAGAAGAATGTTGGTATAGTCGTTTGTTTTTGGGGGACACATTTAAAATATTCTTTCTTTCTTTCTTTTTTTCTGTCTTTCTTATCTCATTGCAGTTTTATATAGCTCGAGCTCCACCCGAAGGAATTGGAGCGCCTCACATTAGCATCGGTTACATTACAAATGGTCGTATTCCCTTCGCGTTTCTTTATTTTGAACGTGTTTTATGACTTTTGCTATGTGTTTGGACCTATCAGCAAAAGAATTGCAGCGGGCGTCGTGTAAGCATGAGCGGATTTTGCGGATTGGCAATCCGCGAATTTTGCGGATTTGCGGATTCGCAATCCGCAAAATCCGCGAATTCCCGCGAATTTGCGGATTTTTTTTTTTTTGTGTTCGCCCGTGTTTCTGCCAGTTCGCGAGGGTTTTTACAATTTTGCAATTTGCGAACTTACCTGTCGGGTCGCAAGTTTTGCGAACTTGTTGTTTCAACGTGTCCAGCCTGTTTGGGACACTCTTCTTCATCACTGCCACTCTCTGTCACCACTGCCACTCTCTGACTACTCATGCCACCCTCTGGCCCACCCATGCCACCCTCTGTTTCATCACTACACCCTCTGGTTGTCCAGTGTACATTATTTTCGGCAAAGCAAAGCACACCTTCCCTGCCTCAAGTGACCTGAATTAATTTGGGGCTGATTAATGTGTCACAGAATATTTTTTTAGCTGGCACCTGCTTCCTTAGTGCGCCCTGATTAGTGATCTTTTGCACTTGCTAAGTGCTTTCATTGTTGCAAAATTAGTTACAACACCTGCCCTGCCCCAACTGACAATAATGAATTAGGGGCTGATTAATGGATTTTAACTTCCAGCCTGGCTCCTGCTTGTCTCCCTTAGCTGTAATTCAGGACCTTTGTGGCATATGTGTAACTATTCTGAGGTTCAGAGCAGGGTCACATAATAGTTTCAACTGGCAACTGAACTCTGGAGGGGCCCCTCAGGAAGCACTACAGGAAATGGCTACTAATGATGTGCCTGAACTTTTGAACCTGGTAAGTAGTTACTTTCAGTTTTGCCAAGATCGTATTTCTGCAATTTTGCACTTATTCGCGGGGCGCGAACTCACGCTAACAGTGCGAGCAGTGCGAGCAAAATCCGCTGCTCGCGGATTTGCGGATTTTGCGGGAAATTCGCAAATCTCGCGGATTGCGGATTTCCCGAAAATCCGCAAAATCCGCGAGCGGAACGGATTTTCCGCCCACGCCTAGCGTCGTGGACGTGGGGGAAAGGAACGCAAGGCCTTCCTGTAAAAGCTCCCTTTGTATGGGAAGCGCGAGACAAGTGTCAGCACTGGGCAGGGTCCCCCGTCCGATGCTAATGAAGTGCCGAGGGACGCTTGTATCGCATCAGTATGTGCATAAAGTGCTGTCTGGGTCTGCCCTCAAATACACAAAAACAGCGCTTTAAAGGCAAGCCCTTCATGCCTCTCACAGGCCGCACCCTGAGCCCTTTATTCAGCTTTAAGAGCTTCCATGACATGATTTCCTCTCCCACATCAGGACTGGTTTAACAGGAAAGCCCTAAGTAAAATAGGACTTGAGACCAATGGAACAACAGCACTCTCGACTGGCTGAATGTACTGCTTGCCTTGGTCCATAACTGTGAACATATTTTTGCTTCTTTACGTTTACTCACACTGTCGCACATATAATTATATATTGTGCATTTGCATGAGGCTTGCGTCCATTTTTCCAGGCCTCTTTGCACCGTCCGAGTTTGGCATCTTTTTTCTCCAAGGCCTTCATCTTCTAAAGTGGGTAGCCTAAAATGAAATATTGAAAGCGGGGTGGGGGAGTGGCATAATTTGGGGCACGGCACTGGCAGAAGCAGCGGTGATATGCAATGGTTTCTACTTTTTGTTTGTGCAGCTGTTCCTTAACTGCAATATAATGCATATTATATATCGTGTTATATTCTGATGTACTGTGATTGCCGAAAGTAGTTGCTCGCTCTGCTTTTTGTGGTTCGATAGAATAGTAATCTCCGGACACAATACATTTTTGATGAGTGCGACACCTCCTGAGTGATATAATGCCTTCCTCCACCTGTCCAGACACCCAGGTGCAGGGGATCTAACGCAGTGTGCGCATGTTACTGCAGAATGACGCCAATTCAGGCCAAACCTCGGCCATCCATAGCCACTCTCTGTCCTGCACATTTGAATTCCCCACAGCTAGCCCCTCATCTTGTCTGATACCACGTGTGGTTTACACTCTACAATTGTTGCCATTACTTATTCAATAAATGATGTATGAGTAGTCGTATGTGCATGCTTTTCTTAGCCTGTCAGGATTAGGCACCCTCTGGGCTCGCATTGTGGCTCCGTGGACAATGGGTAAAGCGAATTCACATCCCTTCACAGACCAGCATCAAGAGATTGCAAACTCCGAGTCTCGGCTGCTGCAGTCTCGAATATCCCTTCTTCCTCCTAAAAGAAAAGGTTTCCTAACTTTGTGCTGTCTTTCCTCTCTTTCCGGCCTGTCTCCTCCTCGAGTCTCCAGGCATTGTTTGAAGTTTGGTGGAATTTGCGTTGGGTCAGGAGAAGGAAGCCAGGCTGAGCTCATTGCTTGATCCGAGCAGGGGAGGTGGCCTCATCTCGCCAGCGGCTGTGTTTGTTGACAGCCGACTTAGTTCTGTATCCAGGATCCAGGGTTACCGGTCAACTGCTTCTATTAGAAACCTGTAATTTGGGTGTTGAAGTAAAAAAAACGGCATTTTCTCTATTGCGTAATGGAAGGAAGGTGTCTGTCACAGAACCAGCTTAATGTGCAGAAAACCTCCCGAGAGTGTGTTAAGGTGTCAGACTTTCTGTGTCCTGCGCTTGCAATGATAGAATCAGCTGTTTTTTAATTGTCAGTTTCGGTTTATGTCTTGTTTAAAGTTGTTTTTAATGGAGGGTGACTAAGTATTGTATTTTATGAAATGTGTTTTTACATTGTGAAGCTTTTATGATTTTATATTTTGTCAAAATCGAATAAAGCATTTCTGAATCTGAATCGGAATCTGACATACTTCAATTCTTAATGACCAATATTCAAAGTACACTGGTGACAACCAAAAACAGTTCCTTATACTATTTATTTTCTTTTTCTTAAATACGTTTGTTAAAAAAGCTAATTTCATTCTTTATATGTGGCAAAAGACATTACATTTCTTACTTTTCCACATTCTTTTATTTCTTACTTTTCAACATTATTTTATGATTGTTATATGTGTATACATCATCATATCAGAAATCCATAAATAAACAAAAATAGATTTTTACAGAAAAGAAGACAGTTTGTTAAGAGCAATTACAGTCCACAAAAAACACTCACCCCTGGATGCAAAGCATACTCACAACATCCATACCAATCCAACCTCACTCACATCAAATACACTCAATCAAAATCTGTACAAGGATGGGAACCAAGAAGATCTCTGCCAAGGAAAAAATCTCAAATGACAAGCATGAGATTCCGCACTAGGTCGACGCGCGTTTCGGTGGTTATGTACCACCTTCCTCAGGACCTTTCCAGATTTAACCATTCACTTCCCAAGGGACCTATAAATATATAAAATAGTCGTCACCAAAAGTTGTATTTACAAAAAGCAAAAGAGAAATGGGTACAACCAAGTCTAACAACCCTACATAGACCTTCACATATGACTGAAATCCACACATAGTTAACATGACATTCTAACATGAATGCTTAAGTTAGGGAAGACCTAAGTTTCATTTGTAGTAATACAGACTTCCTTAACATGTAGAAAAGATCACACATAAAATTTCTGTCAGCAAAAGAAAGAAAAAAGAATAAGTTGAAAAACGAAAAAAGAAGAACCTTAAGTTGTGGGAATAGAAAAGACCAGAGTATGAGACACCATTACCAACAACCCTACAAACAACCAAGAACGCCACTGTGTGTAAGAACCTGTCCCCAGGCACCTCTTATAATCTCCTCCTTGTAGATTTACTTACATGATACTAGGAGAGGAATATTCTTTCAACTAAATTCTTAATTTTCAAGCAGCAGCAAAACACTAGGTAGGACAATATCCATATGTCAAGGTGAACTCAATATAAGGTATCTGCAACCAGAAATATGAAAATTAGCTGCAGCACTAGTTCTTATGAGGTAAGCGTTGCCAAAGCGGTAAGTAAGAGATGGTATCTTACCAGCTGGTAGTAAAAGGATTACATTTTCTCTCTGAGGAATGATTTCCTTAAATATTGTCGATTGGAACGTACTTCGGGTGGAGCTAAGAAAGACACATAAGGAGCCCATGTTTACCAAAGATGATACCCACCTATCTCTCAGATAAGAAGAGGATCATATTTTCTACTTTTTAAAAAAAATATATGTACTTACCTATATAATCAGGTAGATTGATGCGATAGTCTTCGCATATTTATTAATATCTTTTTCTTGAATTAACCACATGCAGGGGTTGGTAATCAGGATCCGAGTCTGTCAAAAGTAATTAGAGAGTGGGCAATATTTGAGGGCAGAATATACAACCGCTAAAAATATTATTGACTCGCTAGACGTATACAGCTTCCCGAGCGCTAAGAATATAAAGCCCTCAGTAACGCTTGGGTGTTTTGCTCACTACACAACAGGTTAACTGACTAGCCGACACAATACTAAGTTCAACCGTGAAATATTTAAACAACATACCAGTAACAGGGTCGGACAACAGACCCCCCATATTCAAATAGATAACATATCAACATCGGGGCATCATAACAATAACGCAAAGTGGCAACCCCTATAAGAAGTAAACCCCCCAACTCAAAGTAATAAGAGAGTAGACAATATTTGAGGGCAGAATATCAGACCGCTAAAAATATTATTAACTCGCTGGATATGCAGCGTGACAAGCGCTAAGAATATAGTTCCATAAACAGCGCTCGTGTGTATTTCTCACTACACAACAGGTTAACCGAGTAACCAACTGAATGCTAAGTCAACCCGTGAAGTATTTAAACGACACACCAGTAATGGGGTCGGACAGCACTCTCCCATGTTGAAATAGCTAGTATATAAAAATTGTAACAATAACGCATAGTGGCCGCCCCTATAGGAAATCAACCACCCTACTCACTTGTAAAGATGCTCCACAAGACCGTCGTGTCGGTCACCCTCAAGACACGAACCAAAAATTCTGCTACCATGAAAAAGTATGTGGTACAGTCCTCGCTTTTAAATAGTTTGCTAATCAAACCAATTCCCGCGATATTCATAGAAGTACGTACTTTACCCTATTTCTTCCATAGCAGTAGAAACAGGACTCAGGGTAGGCGCCATATTGGAATGGTAAACCGCGCTTTAATTTGAGGTAAGATGGGAATTACGAAATTACTCGTTACCTTCGATCGACTCACTAATCATGCCATATTAGAGTGGTCATACGCGTATGCAAACGCGTGAAAGCAAGGTTCACTATCCTGAAATATATCCAAAAATACAAATAGTGTCACATCAAAAGTATTTAACAAATCGCCCAAAAGACAAAAAAGATACTATGTTTAAAAAGGAGAAAGAGAAAGGTAGGGAGGGGCATAAGGGAACGACGGAGCCCATATTTGTCCCTCTAAGTAAACCACCACAAAGTGAAATATAGAATACGAATAACCACGATTCAATAAGGCTATTAATGATGTATCAGCTGCTCTAATTATTTATATGGAACAATCTGACCAATATTAGTACAGAGGTCCTCCCAACTACATGAAGATATGTACCAATTATATTGAATCAATAGGACGAAGTACACCTGATAAGATGGAAAATATTACAGGTCCAGTTCTAATAATCTAAAAATAGCCATGCGTCCAGCCGATAGCTATCTTGCTCAAGAGGTCATGACACTTGATAGAAAGTACCTAATACATGCCAAGATGACAATAAGCATGATGGCTAAGACCATGTCACCTATTACTCTGTAATGAACACCCACCAAGTATTACTTCTATATAGTGTATGTCATATAATATACTCATACATAATCCAGATATATGGGACAAGAAAAGAAAAGTCCCATTGTAGAAGGGATACACAAAACTAATGAGTGTGAAGAATTATTTGGTCACATACCACGCTATCTCCTCATTGAGACCTTTCCGCACACAGTCCAGATGAAAGACTCAAAAAGTTTCCAGTTTTTTACGTGTTATCTCCGTAGGTTCTCCCATCTTGAATTGTACCTTCTCTAATATAGACCATTTCAATTCTCTTCCACTACGGTTTAAATCAGAGAAATGTTGTACCATAGGAGCAGCTGGCCTCTTTGTTCTGTTGGCTGACTTGTGTTCACTAAAACGTAATCGGAATTCGCGACCCGTTTCCCCCACATACGCACGACCGCAAGGGCAGAATAGAATATAAACGATGTTGCTACTTCTACAATTCGTAAGATGTCGTAATTTGATTTCCATGTGGTTGTAATTCAGTTTCTCTGACACTAAGACTGCCTCACACGCATGGCATGAGCCACATCTATGGTTGCCCAGAATGATAGGTAAACCAGTGACTGACCTTTGAGTGCCAGAGTCTAACATCTTATTATTTCGTGTATGAACCAACAGGTCCTTGAGGTTCTTGTTTCTACGATAGGCCACTAAGGGAGGAGGTATGGGTAGTGTGTCTTCATCAGTATTAAGTATCCTCCAATTTTTGGTAATCACATTTTTAATTTTAAAGTTAAGGGTCGAATGGTTAATCACACAAGTGATTCGATTCTGTGGTGCACACTTGGATCCTTGCAGTAGCGCTTCCCTGTTATAATATTCTGCTCTCTTATAAGCATGGCCTACAAGCCGATGTGGATAGCCTCTACTGAGTAATCTTTCTTTTAGTGCATCACCATGTTCATGAAAGGATGGTATATCTGTACAGTTACGCCGAATCCGTAGGAATTCCCCAAAGGGGATTGACTCTTTTTGACAGTTAGGGTGATAACTTCCAAATTGAAGGATGGTATTCTTCGCTGTTGGCTTTCTATATAGGCTAACTTTAAGATTGCCACTAGTGCCATCAATGGTGATGTCTAAGAATTCAACCCTTCAGTGATTCCAATTGGCTGTAAACTTAAGGTTGGCATTGCTGGCATTGAGCCAAAGGATAAACTCATGTAACATTTCTGATTCACCTCTCCAAATAAAAAAAATATTGTCAATAAAGCGTTTCCATAGAAACACATTTTCAAAAAAGGGGGCCGCTTCATTGTAGATATTGTGTAGTTCCCACTCCCCCATATAGGTATTAGCCACACTGAGGGCACAAGATGCGCCCATCAATGTCCCTTTTATTTGTTTGTAGAGGGAGCCATTGAATTCAAAAAATGTGTTCAAAAGGACAATCTCTAAACATTGTAAAATGAAATTGTCTGGTCTATTATCCGGAAATCTCTCTAAGAGAGCTGCCACCGAGTGTAACGCCTGACATTGAGGGATATTGGTATATAACGCCTCAATGTCAAGCGTTACCAAGGTGTCACTCTCAGGATTGAATGGAATCCCCTCTATCTTGTTGATAATATCTCCAGTGTCTTGTATGAACGATGCATACCTATGTGTCAGTGGACATATGAAAGAATCAACATATTTGGAAAGGGGCTCAGTACTAGAACCAATGGTTGATATAATTGGCCGCATAGGAGGATTGGTCTCACATTTGTGTGTCTTAGGGAGGCCATAAAGGGCAGAGATCACAGGATAAATCTTTTTCAAGAATGTGTGTTCCTCCTCACAAATATAACCTTCCAGTAGGGCAGCATGGGTCAATTCTTGTATTTGTATATTCAATCTCGTAAGTTCTCTGGCTTGAGCTGGTCTATAATGCCCTGTAACTGATAGCATATCTAGCATCTTCTGGGCATATTGGTTCTTGTTGAGAATGGCAATCCCCCCACCCTTATCACAAGGTTTAATTACTAAGTTGGGGTCGTTCTTAATTCTTTCCCAAGCCATATTTTCTATCTTAAATAGATTGAACTGTGGTGTGTATGGATATCTAGTAATACGCGCAAAATCTTGCAACACATTTTGTTCAAAAATTCTGACTTCGGGTCCTACCATATCCAATGTAGGTGTGAACGTGGACAGGGGTTTACAATGTGACAAGTTTTCAATATCCTCTTGGGGTGAACGATCCGTGGAAAATGTATTAAGCCTGACTTTCCTGAAAAATGCGAACAAATCCTGATGTAACTTGAATTTGTTCAATGGAGTACAAGGCACAAATGACAGGCCACGGCTCAACATAGATGTGTCTTCTGGTTTAAGAATCGTGGTAGACAGATTATATATGGGAAGAGCCACTTCCTTATTAACCTTAGTGGCGGTAAAGATATTATCTACCACCAATATTGTTGGTTGCGTGTCTTTACGTATTGTTGAGGCTGATGGCTCATCTGATGTTGCCCACCTCTGTCTTGTGCCAACGAACATTCCTGTCCCTGTACTGGCCCCGTGGTAAAAAACCATGACCATGGAATGGTCGTTGTGTAGGTCTACCTCTAAAAGGTCTGGAGTTATACTGACCATTTCCAGAGTCCTGATAATTTTCACCCTCAGACTCGGACGATCCAGTGTCTGAGAAATTAGTAAACCTTCTATGTTGATCATTATTGTAAATAGGGGCATAACTATTCTGTCCCCCATTCTGATAGTATTTGGGGTTAAGATAGGGGTAGGCCTTTTCTTTAGTAAACCATTTTATGTCTTTTTTTAGTTTGTTTTCTTGTTAGATAAATTTCAAAATGCAGTTTCAATTATCAACATCCTCCAGTCCCTGGAGCAGCGGTTCAAAATCAGGGACCACCTTTCCAGGAACTTTCTGATTTCAATAAACAAAGCCGGGGCATTGCGAACTCTTAAACCAGACGCAATAACCCCCACTTTAAGGTACTCAAACATATAGAATGCATGCAATTCTATCCGTTTATACTTCTTCTTCATATTCAATAAATTTTGCCATTCACTATTGTCCATTTGATGCGCCTGGTTAGGATCTCCATTACCCATAACCTGACCCATTAATGAGGAAAATTCCTCATCGGAGACGCCAAAAGTCTGTAAGCCTTCCATATTAAATCAGTTTCTTTTTCCAAATTCATGCAATACAATGCCAGTAATGACCCACACACTAACTAAAACAATGGAGTGAAAAAAACTGAAAATTAAACATACAACAAAATATGCCAGAAAATACCTGACTCACCAGTCATATATGTCAGTCTATGTAAGGTCTCACAATCAATCTGTGATCCAAAACCTTTGAACCACCACAAATAATAACAAATCCCACAGTTGAAAAACCGTGAATGCAGTAACAAAATTGAAGGGACCCCCTCGGAATTAATGTAGGTCAGGGAAAGAGGGGAACAAGTGAACACAGAAAGATAGGTTTTCCCTCATTGACCATAGTACTTCATCAATGACATACTTCAATTCTTAATGATCAATATTCAATATTTATTTTCTTTTTCTTAAATAAATTTGTTAAAAAAAGCTAATTTCATTCTTTATATATGTCTTACTTTTCCACATTATTTTATTTCTTACTTTTCCACATTATTTTATGATTGTTATATGTGTATACATCATCATATCAGAAATCCATAAATAAACAAAAATAGTTTTTTACAGAAAAGAAGACAATTTGTTAAGAGCAATAACAGTCCACAAAAAACACTCACCCCTGGAGCTTTTTTTAACAAATGTATTTAAGAAAAAGAAAATAAATAGTAAAAGGAACTGTTTTTGGTTGTCACTAGTGTACTTTGAATATTGATCATTAAGAATTGAAGTATGTCATTAATGAAGTACTATGGTCCATGAGGGAAAACCTATCTTTTTCTGTTCACTTGTTCCCCTCTTTCCCTGACCTACATTAATTCCGAAGGGGTCCCTTCAATTTTGCTTCTAGACCACAAACACCAGTCTCTCTCCGAAGGCAGCCTCCTCAACCTTCTCAACAAATACCTGGAAATTAGAGTATAACCCAGGATACATCCAGAAATCAGTCATCAGTTTCTGGCGGCCACGACATCACCTCTCCCAGTTCTTGTAGGCAGAAAAACGTCCTCTTATAACAACTGCTGGAAAATTATAACAGACCGGTGGCTTCTTAACCGCTCCTTGACACGGATCATCCACAAGAGGAATCCTCTACACCATTCGTGAGCCCTGAAGAAGCAGTTTGTTGGCTGCATAACACAGTTTGGCTGTGGATGCATTGCACATGATGGTTTTGTTCTTAATAAATGGAGAATAGAATGTATAAGAATATCATCTATGGATGATAGAAATCGTGTTTTTACTACGGTATTGGATATTTCATAGACTCACATGCTTGAATCATTACCCATTATCGAAGTGGTAGTCCCACGGTACAATTAGAAAGCAGTATAATGTTTAACGTAGCCTGGAAAGTCCATAAAGCCTTCCCTTTAGTAACACATCTTTGTCATTTTAAAAAGAGACTAACATTTTTAGCTTTTACCAAGCAGATTGTATAATCTTCTAGAACACGCCTCTCAGAGGCTTCTGACTCTCAGATTTTCTACTGAACATCTTGTAAGGGAGTCTCCACTGAGTTCTGCTCAGGTCATCTATTTTTCGTATTCAGAGTTATTTCCATCTACCTTATACTACCAGATACTTCAGATCTGATTGTACATTGTCAGAGCAAAACCGAGAAACCTGTGACAAAAAAAGGCTTCATTCAGAAGATCAGCACAAACATTGCATTTACTTCCTCTACCCATCCTACATAGTGAAGGATTGTAAGGTTTGTTGTACCTTTTCTTTTAATACCCTAAAGGACAAAGAGGGGAGGTTACTGCTGTGGTTTCAAAAGCTAAATGCTAAGAAGGACCCTGTTTCAGAGAATGACAGTAACAATTCTTCCTCATCCTCCAGGAAAGTTTACAAAAGGGAAAGGTCAGAAGGTCATTCTCCTCATGAGCCTCCCAGAAATTCTAAGCTCAGAAAAACATTCAAAAATATATAAAGTGCAAATTTTCTCTTCAGAATTGCCTATAAAATCATGGTCCGAGCATGCTACACCTCAACATCAGATGTCTCACTAGTAAAAAAACAAAACACCAACAGAGAGATCGTCAGTGAGCCCATCACTGTCGACGAACAAATTGTCTACTAGGCTGTAGACGACAAAAACCACTATGGGCAACTTCGACCACGACGGCGGTGACCGGATCACTGTTGCCGATGACCACATAGTTGACGAAACATTCAATGGTGCCCATCTGGTCGACAGTCAAACTAGTGTCTGCCTCGTCAATGACACCATCAAAGACCAAATCAATGCCATTGGCAGCGGCAGTAAAGCTGCTGTCGACTGCCTCAAGTACATCATTGGCATTGAGGGAAAGATTACAGGAAAACCTGAAAGGGTTAGGGAAAACAGCATATTTAATGCCAGAACATACATCACTCAGCAAAGTTTCCCCTCTACCACCCAGTCCTCTACTGGATGAGGATGATTCTGATGATGATGGGCATTTTTAGGTTACATGCAGACAGTCACAGCTGCATGTAAAATACCTGCAGGACGATTATGGTGAGGAAGAAGGCTACTGTGACCATGCATAGTATCCCCTTTAACAGGAGGGCTTGCTTTACCAAGAACTGTATCAACATATTAGGAGAATGTGATATGTCTATTACCGTTAATGGATCATGGAACGCACATATGAATCTATGTAAATTAAACATTTAAGATCGAGTGAGGCAATTTTTAGATTCTCTCAAAAAATAGGTAGTAAGCCAGTGTGCGAAATTCTTAAGCTATACGGAAGTAAACTGATAACTGGTGCCATTTATGGCGGAGCATTATTGGGTAGGACATGTATTACCGCACTACAAACCCTCGAAAATAAATTTTTAAGGAGGGTACTATCGGTACCACACTCAATGGCCGCTTTCATCGCTCACAAAGAACTAAATTCACCTTACATTGGCGACCTGATTAGTATGGCTGCGCTTACATTCTGGTTCAGAATATGGTCCAAAGATGAGACGCATTTTACTAAAGACATAATAAAGGACTGCCTTACACTATATAAATATAAGACGATACCATGGTTAAAGTATATTTATAGCCTTTTGTCAGAGTGCAATGTGACAGTTGATGCCCGCGACCCCAATACTATTTTGAATTATACCAAAGGGGAGTTAAAAAAGAGATTACTGGAATCCAGAGAATCTGTAAGAGAGATGGAAGCAATGAAAAAAATCACTTATTAGTTATTACTGTGATGGCCTGATTTTAGCAGGCATTCAGCCATATCTAATAGCATTAAGAAATCCGCAACATAGATTTTTTCTAACCAGGTTAAAGTTGAGAACTCTCCACTTTCAGGTCGCCTTCCCCAATATGGGCAAGTGGAGTGGCAACCTACCCAAATGCCCGTGTGATGGCAAAACGCTTCAGTCTAACCTGCACTTTTTACTTTTTTGCAAATTTTATAGGGACATCAGAAATGCAATTTTATGTCCTTTGTTCATGGTTAACAGATTGTTTACGTATAAATGTGCTTATTATTATATATGTTATTTGGAAAATGTAACTATATGTAATACCATTATTCTCTTTATACAATTGGCTATAAAGAGAAGAAAGGCCCTTTCATATTTGGAATTGTTTTTTAAAACATTTTTGTCTTCATCTCACCATTCAGCGTCTGCAATTCTGACAAGAAGCCATTTTTCCGACCTGGGCACCCAAGGCTTCTAGAACTGCATTAGCTTTTAGGCCTTACCAGGCCAGCTTCTTCGTATGAAGCTTGGTGTAATCATAGGACCCGGGGATATTCAACTAGTCTCAACTCTCTGCCCCATGATAAAAACTGTGACCAAATATTGGAATTGTTGTAGTTTAAATACCCCTGATCTTGACGTGCCAAAGCGAATGCAGTGTTCAACCAATCATCAAGGAGTGGAGGCTGTGGATCTTTCCAGAGTTTACATATCTCCCTTCAAGCAATAAGAATTAAGTATAGTAACAAGCCTCTCTGTATTGGCCGCAGTAGATTCATCAAATCTAAATCTATACCAAAAATTACTATAGAAAGGTGCAGATTGATTTTGATTTTTAAAATGGCGCCAAGAGCACGCTCCACGTTCTGCCAGAACCCACTTCATTTAGACCACTCATAAAATATGTGTAGGTCGTCAGCTTTAGAAAAGTCACATTTTGGACATTGGTACCTATCCTTTCTGTCCCCACATTGCAATCTATTGTGTCCGCCACAGTGATTTCTCGGCTGGACTATGGCAATGCTCTTTATCTAGGTCTGCCGCGGAAACCTCTGGGGAAACTGCAGGTAGTGCAGAATGATGCGGCCAGGCTGATTTATTTTCTACCGAGGAGAACTCGTGCGATGCCTCTTCTCTTGAAGCTGAACTGGCTGCCTATTGAACATAGAGTGCAGTTTAAATGTCCCTGTATAGCCCATAAAGCCATCTATGAAGAAGCCCCTGATTACATTAAAGATCGTCTGAGGAAGTACACCCCGGGCAGAGCTTTGCGCTCTGGCAAAGCCTGTAAACTAACTCAACCTCGATTTAATCTTAAATCTAAGGGTAGCAAAGCTTTGTCGGTATTTCTTCCGCAAATCTGGAACGAGCTACCTGCAACCTTGCAAGGGGAGTCAGCGTTACTGTCTTTCAGGAAGGAGTTAAAGAACCACCTGTTTAAAAAGATAACATCAATACTCTAATTGTCTGGTTTGATGGCGGATGGCCCTCCGGTTGTAGCATGTTGTGTACTCTTTCTGTGAAAGCGCTTAGAGACCAGTGGTGATTTGTGCTAATCAAAAACATAGTAACATAACATAACATAACAGGTAAAACTAAAGGGGCAAATCTAGCTATTTTCACAGGGGTATAATATAATCTATTATTAACGTAAAAATGATTCTTTTTTAAAGATGCCAGTTTAACAAACTTATAAAGGGTTTGCAATGATAAATCATATAGATATTCAGCTTTAGAGTCCAAGAGTGACTGGTTCCAGGCCGCATACTGTGAAGGACGTTCTGCGTCATCTGCATTGAGGAGTTTTTATACCAGTATGCAACCTCATTCTTTTTGGGGTTTGAATTTTAAAGAATAAACTCGGTTTCCCAATCACCACAGATAGACTCTTTTTCTGCTGTATACCAAAAGGCCAGTTGTAGGTATTTAAATTTAGAAAAAGAGCTTCCTATTTTAGATCTCAATAGTTCCCACGGATGAACTCCATCTGAAGATACAACGTCTGACCAGATTGAGATGCTGGCCCTTTTAATTAGTAACACAAGACTATCATCTAAGCAGGCTGGCATCCCAGAGGAATCCCAAATAGGGGCAAATCTATATATATAAAAACAAAAGTAAGTCTGTTTGTCCTTTATGCATTACTACACAATTCATCCGATTGCCATGAAACTTTGGGAAGTTGTTGAATACACTCCCGCAAAGGTTTCTGGCAAAAAAAATAAAAATGTGTTAATTATCGGCCCCCTGGCCCCCCAGGGCCCTAATAATCTTTCCAATACTGAATGTTTACAGTTTACGGTGCGACTCGCTTTTGCAATGACCATCAACAAAGAACAAGGACAATCGCTGCAAATGGGTGGACTAGATTTGGAGAATCCGTGCTTCGCACATGGACAACTGTATGTGGCCAGCTCATGCGTCGGAAAACCTTCTGATTTATTTGTGTACGCACCAGACGGAAAAACAAAAAATACTGTGTATCCACAAGCACTCTAATAAATAAACAGAATTAAAACAACACTTTAAAATGTTTTCCATATTAAAATGAATAAGTTTCAATAAAAATGACACAATGTAAATTGAATGTTATCATAACAAGTTTCCTTAAATTTCCTTTCTTCCGAGATCGCAGAAACGCGCAATGGGTAAGCTAGTTCAGAATAATACCCAATCCCCCATTTGCGTCTAACCCTGTACCACACGTTAAGGGCTGCTCTTAAAACTGTCAGGCAAACTTTTTTTAAAAACCTTGGTGCCCCAAATTTATATAAAAAAACCTTCTCCCCCCCCCCCGACTAAGGCCATTTCTCTCAATATCTTTCCCCAGTTAGTTTCTTCAGGTATGGTCAAAAGCATCCTTATGTTTTTAAATTGAAAAGCAAAAGAGTACCAGGCTATGTTGGGAAGAGCAAGACTCCCTTTCAGTAGTTTGTCTTAACTTCTTCCAAGAGAGTCTAGCGCTCTTATTGGACCAAATAAAACTACCTATTTTGCTCTGGATTTTGCTGATATCCTTACTAGGAAAGTCGAGGGGAATAATACTAAACAGATGGTAGAATGACCATCTTTACTAGGTTCACCCTACCATAGATAGTCAGGGGTAGGTGTTTCCATCTTTTAACAAGCATTTGCAATGCAATAGGTCTCGCATTAGGAAAGTTTGAGCTATTGGCATTGTAAATGACACATTTTTTATTTATGTGTTGGTTTTGAAAATAGATACATTAATAGCATTGTCATTTACAATACCAATAGCTTAAACTTTCGCAAATGTGATACCTATTGCATTTGTAATGTAATATGTGTTGAGAATGAGTGAGCATGAATGGGAGAGTCAGTCTGTGAGTGGGAGAGTCAGTCTGTGAGTGGGAGAGTCAGTCTGTGAGTGGGAGAGTCAGTCTGTGAGTGGGAGAGTCAGTCTGTGAGTGGGAGAGTCAGTCTGTGAGTGGGAGAGTCAGTCTGTGAGTGGGAGAGTCAGTCTGTGAGTGGGAGAGTCAGTCAGTGAGTGGGAGAGTCAGTCAGTGAGTGAGTGAGAGAGAGAGTGGGCGAGTCGGTCAGTAGTTGCTTAGGATCCAACATTAGTGCTAGGAATGCACAGTATGCGCGTAACAAACTACTATTCAATAAATAAATATACTTAATATCCTCCTGTAATTGTTAGCTTGGGTGGTTGGGGGGGCTGAGCACATACTTATAACTCTGTTAAAGATCATGAAACCAGTGCTTACAAAGGGTGTGTGCGATAATAAAAAAGTTTGCACACTTCTTGTATTACATATATTTGTAGATGCCTTGAAGCTGCAGCAGTAGGAGACTACTTGCTGTCACGTGCTCGATCGAGCCTTGCCTCTTCAGTGCTGCATGCAGTCTTCAGACGTCTTTTGCAAGGACGGCAGGTTCACCACTCTGACCGAAGCTCTTCAGAGAGAGAGGGGGGGGCATAGGCAGTCGTGCTCCTACACCCATACAGAGCTGAGACCATTTCTGCAAGCCTTGCCAGCCGGCCTTTGCCTCTTGAAAGAACCGCGGTGCAGTGCTACTAATGCTATTTTATTTTAAGATGTAGCACTGAAAGCTCCTGCTGGAAGACGGAAGCCAGCGTGAAGTATGATGAGCAGTTGCAGAGTTAGGAATTGGGAAATAGGCAGCTGCACATATGGAGCAGCGGACATAATTTAAACACATAACAACAGCTCTCAGTTAAAAATGCACTCTGGAAACTTCAATAAATAGTTTCTTGCATCCATAAACTGTCAAGATGCAAGAACGTGCAGAGGACGTGCTGCTAGCGTTAAAAAGACAATTTGACACTCGGCTTTTCTAACACTTAGGTGCTCTGGTCCTCGTGAGCTCCATACTTCAGCAGTGGGGTTTCTCTTTCAGTATTCAACCGCATACCCCGTCGCATTTAAGGATGCTTATCAATACCCTTTACTGCACCGAGGTTCATAGTGCACTGCTAGCAGAATAATAGGAAGTTTAAGGAACTAACCTGTGAAATTGTGTTAATACTAGACTCCTTTAACACGACAACCGCTCGGCTGCCAGGTACAGTTCTATCTCCTTAGACATTTCAGACCAATAAAAGCCACACCGACTCCTCGATCGCTTTAATGCTATACATTCCGACTTTAAACAGTACATGCGTTGACTTACCACAGCCGTAAGCCGGGCGCCGCCTGTCTACCAGTCTCCTGTTGTTTTTTCCTTCCCTGCTTCGGATTGCTGTCCCGTCCTTCTTTCAGCAGCCCCCTCCATCGGTTTACAGCCCCAGTCAGTCAGCACTGCCCGTATGTCGCACTTCACACCGTACCGAAGCGCTACCCTCCCCTGCGCGCGCTACCTCCACCTCAGAGCCGCCCCGCGTGCGTCGCCGCTCGCCACTCAGCACCACCCTGGCGTCAGTAAATAAGACAAGCGCAGGGTAGTCACAAGACTATATTTTATTGGCTTGGCCCGCATTTTTATGTTAAAAGCAGTAAAAAAAAAAATTCAATAACTTAATGAGCATTCGAAATCACCGCCGCAGCCCTGCTCCGTGTAAACGGGAAGTCAGGCACTTTTGGCCGAGACGGGGGCGGGGCCTGCAATCCAGCAGGAAGTTCCGCCCGCCGCCGCCGAGGAAGCAGTGAAGCCGGCCGACTCCGACCAGCGCTGCAGAGGAGACACGAAACACGCCGAAAGAGCCCGGTGAGTGGGAGGGGAGGGGAGGGGAGGGGAGGGGAGGGCCAGGGCTAATGTGAAGGCCTGTGTGTATGCGTGTGTGCGTGCGTGTGTGTGTGTGCGCATGCGTGACTGTGTGTGATTGAGAGAATGCGAGGCAGGGGATAGTGTGCCTGCGTGTGCATGCGCGCGCCTGTGTGTGTGCGTGCATGCAGAGGGGTGGGGGCTGCCTGTGTCTGTGTGTGAGCGAGGGCTTGCGCCTGTGTGTGTGCGTGCGTGCATGCAGAGGGGTGGGGGCTGCCTGTGTCTGTGTGAGAGCCAGGGCTTGCGCATGCGCAGGTATCAGACGCGCGCTCCCGCGAGGAAAAACGCTCGTAACAGATTGGTGTCCTCATTCCCAACTCATTCCCCATACGGGCTACAAAAGGTCTGAAGCAGACACTCTCAATGCTCACGCATTGAGAGTAAGGTCTGCTCGACCTAAAAAGGTGGTCTACCTCTTTGGACACCTTTTTTAGATTGATCAGAGGTATATCATCTAAGTCATTGACTATGATGATTCCTAGATATCTAAATTCTTTGCTCAATCTGCCCTCCCACTTATTGATCCAGCATATCATCTCTGTTTTAGAGGAGTTGGCCAGATAACCGGAATATGAACCAAATCCCTCTAAAAGGGCTTTCCCCCTTGGTATTACCTTCACCAGGTTGTTGGTATATAAAAGCAAATCGTCTGCGTAAAGAGCTAATTTGCTGCTATATTGGTGAGAGCTAAAAGGAGTGATTAGTTCATCCAATCTTAATGCTTGGGCAAGGGGCTCTATATATAGATCATACAGCAAGGCGAGATGGGACAGCACTGCCTTGTTCCCCTGGATATGTTAAAACTTGCTGTTAACATACCATTTGACAGAATTACTGCCGAAGCCCCCTGGTAACAACTAATCAGGGTCTGAATAAAAATAGGCCCGAAGCCCATTTTCTTTAGTACTTTCCAGAGGTAGACCCAGCAAACCCTGTCGAAAGCCTTGGCTGCATCAAATGCCGCCACAGCCAAGGGTCTCGACCGGGCCACCGCCAGGTCTATACTACTGATTAATTGGAGCGTCTTCTCCTGAATATACCTCCCTGGGATGAAGCCCTTTTGATCTGTATTGATCAACTGCGGTACTAATTTGACCAATCTACCTGCCAAAACACTCATAAAGATCTTATAATTGGCATTCAGCAGGGAGATCGGTCTATACGAAGCTGCTTTAAGAGGGTCTTTCACAGGCTTCAAGATAAGTACAATCGTAGCCTCCTTCCAGGACTTGGGGACTTTGCCTTCCGGACTGTAGTTATAATTAAATAATTCACACAATCTTGGGACTAGCTCATCCTGGAGCAGTTTGTAACCCTCACCAGGAAACGCATCAGTTCCTGCAGCTTTATTCTTCTTGGTGTTATTTATATATAGTCTTATCTCGCTCTCTGTTATAGGAGCATCAAGAGTATTTCTGCTGCCCTCTGTTAATTCCGGTAGATCTTTATATTGCACCCATTTTTTAATAATTTCTGAACTAGGTGTAATCTCCTCTCTATACTGAAAACAGAGATAGGAGGCGGGTTTGCATTTGAAGTAGGCCCACTCTCATCTATTAATAATTCATTCATATTATTTTTAACTCGATCTACTCTTGCCTTCCAGGCTAGGAGGGCGCCCGCCTTTTCGCCATATTCATAATTTTGCATGTTGTGGGATGCCCACTTGGCCTTCACCTTTTGATCTAATTTGCCCCTATATTTCTGACGAAGACGATCCAAATCGCTAAGAACCTGTGTCTGTCTTTCTGGATGCTCCTGAGAGCATCTTGTCCTTTCATCTTCTAACTTAATAATCTCTCCTTCCAAGTTATGAAGTTCTTGGGCCTCCTCCCTATTTTTAGAACATATCGGACTATGTAACTGACCTTGCATATGAGCTTTAAAGGCGTCCCAGACATATCTAAAGATGTTGATCCTATATTGACAGAGAAGTAATCCAAGGTAGAAGTTTTAAGTGACCTGATTATTTCCACATTTGACAACATTGCCCTTTTCAACGTCCATCTAGGCCTAAGGCTATACGTCCTCCCAAGATACGTAAGAGGCTAGGTGAAATAGAAATATCAGGTAGGTTTTCTAAACTCATCCTCTCAGCTAAAACATAGTCTGAAAAAGGTGAAACCCGATTTGTCTCCCATCTTAACCCTCCAGACATTGGCACGCCCTAGGTCATGGATCATATTAGTCATTGTCCGACGGGTACGTGGGGCTCCGACATGATGACTCTGATTTGATCTATCCCGTAAAGGGTCGAGAAGGACGTTGAAATCGCCACCAATTATTATAGGAGAAGTGGCTTCTATTAATTTTGACTGCATTTTACAAATATGTGTCAGATCATTAACATTGGGGCCATAAAATGAGGCTACAGTTAGCTCGATCCCTCTGATCTCCAACTGTGCAGTAATCCATCTCCCTGTCTGATCTTTTGATGTTGACTTAATGTTGCCTCTAGCTCCTGATTTAAATAAAATAGCCACCCCTTTATTATGCGCTACCTGTTCAGAGGAACAGAAATATTCTACCCAAGGATATTTAGCAAAGATGGCCCGGCATTTTGAATGGCTTAAGTGTGTTTCCTGTGAGAGACAGACTTGAGCAGATGATTGTTCAAGGTATTTCATAACCAATCTTTGTCTTCATGGATATCTCAACCCGTTGATATTCCACGAGATACATTTTATTTCATTACTCATTAGGGCTACTTTCACGTCCACCTGATGTCAAAGCTTTACACAGATGTTTTAATAGTGAGTTAAAATTAGAAATAAGTTTGAGGATATTTTTTTGATTTTTCTCCCACTGCAAGCCCTACTTGTGCTCCCCCCACCCCACTCCGTCCCTGCCCCCGTGGCCCCTCAACCCCCACACCCCCCTGGGGAACCCACTCTTCTCTGAGCATGAGCCCTATGGCCTTAGTCCCCCTGATGTGACATTTAGAAAATATTATTTTGTGTATTAGGCCAGCCCCTCCCCAGGGAAGCCCATCTTAACATTGAATACCCCCCTCCCTCACAGCCTAAACCCCACTCCCATTCCTTATTTTATCAATAAGGGCATCTACCACCTCAATTTGGGGTAAATTGTACATGTGGTTGTTCCACATGATACGCAGAGATGCTAGAAATCGCAGTTATGCCTTAGCCCCCAATGAGTTTAAAATTGCCATTCTTTTACCCAATTCCCATTGTTTTGTTGCTGTAATATGAGAGATGTCCGATCTAATGGTAAAAGAAAAGGGATTGGAGGAGGAATTACTTTTTATCAGACCTTCTTTCAGAGCCAAGGATAAAATCTTTTCCTTTATATTATACGTAAGAAAATTTACTAAGATTTTCCTTGTTTTCTGTTTTGCCGGATTCCTCTTAAACAGATCCTGATGGACCCGTTGGATATCATGAGCCATATCTAACTCTGGAGAGTCCTTGAGAACTGTATCTTTTAAAAGAGAAATCACAAAGCTTTTGATATCTGCTCCTTCCAAATCTTCAGGAACATTTAGCAGTCTTAAATGATTTTTTCTGGCGTTATTCTCAAGACGCTCTACATCTTCTTTAAGTTCTCTATTTTGAAGTGCTAATTTATCCATTTCCATTGAAGATGTGTGTGATGTTTCCTTGATTTTAGGAATTTCAGATTCTAGAACATCCGTTCTCAAGGAAACTTCTTCTAGTTCTTGGGCTAATACCTCGCAGGATGCTTGAATTGCTGCTTGATTAGATTCTGAAACTGAGAATCCTTTCCCTGTATCCTCCTTTAGAGCCAGTAGGATATCTGGTAATGACCCGATCCCTGTCCAGCAGGGACTACCACTGTAGATGTTATAGGAGTAAAAGATGGTACATCGGCCTTCTCAGCTATGGAGGGTGAACCCAATGCATCCTCTTGGATCTCCAAAATCTAATATCTATTCGAGGTTCCCACAGATGAGTGGATGACCGAACGCTGCTCACCGGATACTTCAGTTGTTTTAGTTGTTTCAGCCACCACTGCTGCAACCTCATGTGTTGATCGAGATGGAACGGGAGACTGCATACTGTTTTTAGACGGAAGGGAATTTAATAGAGAAGCAGGCTGTGGACTGTTGGACGCCGAGAAGTTGCCTTTATTAGGCCCCCTATTCGTAGGGGTCGACAATACCTTATAGAATGTCTTTGGGTGTGATTTTCACTTTGGAGGAGAGGAGTTTCTTGACACTTCCTCTCCCTTTTCCACTTACTAGAGGGGCAGTCTCTGTAGTAGCTTTTCCCTACCCCAGCCTAGCAGTAGCACTGACATCCGCAACCGGGGGAAAATTACGAGTCGATATTGCAGGATCAGTGCCTAACTCAAGCTTAATGGCCCTGGTGCGCAAAGCATATCTGCAAACATTAGGATTGATATTGGCACTACGGGGATATTGGACGACGACGACGCTCTCGCCGCTCTCCATGCAGTACTGAGGCCCCATCTGCTGCGCAATCCCTGCTGGGCCCACCTGCACACAAGAAACCCCACTAAACACGATTGGGGTTAACCAAAAATTCACTGGGTTTTCGGGGAAGTTCTTACCTTCACAGGTGGCAAAGGCATATTCCAAGGGTTGAAGCGTAGAACATCCTACCTGGCTCTGGCATCCTACCACCCTTTCCCGGCTCCGGTCTCTGTTCATCAAAGGAACGTAGTCACAGGTGCTGATGCTGCCCACATAGACCGGGACCTGCAAACAAGGGATGCTGCGTCGCCTCCACTCCAGCGCTGCCTACGAAAAGCAACAGCGCCGGCTCCTGCACAGCCACACTGCCCCGGAGGTCGGACACCATTCAGGAAGGAAAGCCACATGCTGGGCCGAAAAAAAAATGAAGTCCGCAATACCATCCAGGTAGAGGAAAAAAGGGAAACTAAACTCCAGGGCTGGGGGGAAGGAATCCACTAAGAACACCTCACAAAATCATCCAGAGGGCTCCCGAGGGAGGTTTGCAGACACAAGGCAGAGGAGCTTCGACCGCGACCGTTCGCTTCCGGCCGCCATGTTCCCCACACTCCTGCCGTCCATATTTGGAATTGTTGACTTATGAAAATGAATAGCTAATCATCTTGACGAAATTGTTTACATTTTCAGATTATTTTTTATCTTTGGATAGCTCTGTGATGCCAAGTAATATTAATTATCTTGTCTGGTCTGAATTTGTACCTACATGTTTTGTGTATGGAATGCTCTATTTTTTTTTATACTTTATAGATGAAATGATTTTTATGAAATGTTTATTATGATGGATTGTTTTTATGTAGTATGCTTTTTTGGATATATTGTGTATATTCCGAATAAAGCTGATTTGAATTTGAATTTGTCTACCAAAAGCATTGTTTCCAGGCTTTGAACTGATGCTGGAAAACTACCACAAATGCTTTCCGCCTACACCCTCTTCACCCAGGCAGGCAGTAGTGCCTCCAAAGACTCTTCAACTGCAACCCTCATCTCCAGAAACCCTGAGAAATTTGACAGAGCCAGCAAATGGATGTGTATCCTGTCCCAAAACTATTAAAGCATCCTGAAGTCATTGTGCCCTTTCCATTACTTTGAAGAAATTATTTTAGGCTAATAACTCTTTCACAAGGAAACCGTCCCTCTCTGACCCTGGAGCCTACTGGCCTTCCTGTCATTTTGTCCACCACATATCCTGGTGGATATAGGGTGTCCCCCACGGTCCTGATGAAGACCCTTTTGTAAGGGCTTGAATCACCTACACCATCCTTGGGTCGAAACGTCGACAACTCTATGGTTTTGATTACTGAATGCTACAACAGTGATAGATTCACTGTGTCTTCTCTGACGTTCTATTTATGTAAGTAATTTAGCCTTGGGTAAAGCTGGACAAGCCTTTTTATGCTTTTGATGTACACATTGGTCACTGCCCTCCTTCTATCATTTACCCTCACAATTGCACATCGCTGCACTATTTCCTCCCTCCCCCCCCTTTTCGGGGTACCTAGGCACAACTTTCTAGACAAATGTGTTGTCTCCTGAACATGATATAAAAAATATATGTTCAACATAAATAAATATTTTCAATATGTATAAGTATTGATTGTAATTGATTTAGCAAGTGTTGTTGATATTTATTTAATACTGTGTTTCCACTGGGACCACCCCCTTTATGTACCGAACTTATCCCAGGTCCGAATGATGTGTCTGGGTCTACCCCATTGTTTGTAACTCAGAGAAATTTGCCAGCAGCTGCCTCCACAAGGCATACCCCACAGTTTATGATGGTGCCTGTGCATGATACCTCATCTTCAGATGACGACAGGGAAGAAGGGAAACTTAGTGATGTCGACACTGAGTGGAACGATTACATCATTCCAACACTGTCATCTCCAACACCAACACCCACGGATTCACCATCTGAAGACATAGCAGGTTTTCCTCATCTCCTGGAGAGAGCAGGAAAGAGGCATAATCTTCCTATGACAACAAAGCAAACTGACTGCTTCCTATATGATTTCAAGGTACCTTTCAGGAAGAGCGTCAGGGCTATACACATTGTGGACTACATTTGGGAAGAGGGGATAAAATAAATGAAAAACCCAGCCACAGTGGCTGCACGATTGCCACACTTGGAAAAAAATATAAAGCCACTGAAGATTCTCCTGCCTGCCTCATCGGGCTGCCAAAAGCTGACTCTGTGATCATTCAAGTAGCCCAGGGCCTTTCCAAAAATCCATCTGCCCCAATCTCAGCGCCTCGTGAAGGAAGTTAGACGACTTGACACCATAGGCAAATGCTTCTCATCGATGTTGGCACTCACGGTGAGAGCAACAAACTCTTTGGCAGTGCTCAGAAGATATGGGTGCCAAACGTGGTCGTACATTGTACCATGTCTTGACCGTCTCCCTGACAATGTAATGGCAGAAGTAAAAAAGATCTTACAGGAGAGAGAGCATGCCTCCTCTGGCCAAGTACATCGCGTCCACAGGTTTTTGACAACTGGCAGGCTCAGCAATCCTACTGAGGCAGGGCTGGTTGAAGGCCCACTCCTTCAGACCATAGGTGCAAATTAAGTTCTCTTCCAGGGGATACTCATCAATAGTCCTAAGCACTGAATAGTCCCGCCCTTGTGCGGGACCCCGGAGCAATAGCCAATAATATGCATATATATATATATATATATATATATATATATATATATATATATATATATATATATATATATATATACACATAAAATAACTATATATATATATATAGATAATATGCATATACATATACATATGCAGCCCAAAATAACCATACTAGGCTCAAAAGACTGCCCCCAAATGCCTGAAAAATCTTTACATTTGTTAAATAAAGACATATAAATTACATTATATGAAAATGCAAAGAAGAAAGCACTGCCTTTGTTGACTTTGAAACACACAACCTTTATTTTCAAAGGTAAAACAGGCAGGATCATAGAGGCAGCTTTAGCCTAGATAGGCTGCATTGTAACAATAGGAAAAAAAACTGACGCTGTGCCTTTAAGACCTCTATGAGCCTCCAGGCTCCCATCATGCACCACAGGTGACAGTTAGGTCAGTTCTTTTTCCCGGCTCCTTCTGTGAGGATCCTGGAGCATTGAGCTCGCCAGTTGGTGATATTATTTCACTTTCCTCTGGTAGTTTTTTCAATTTTTTGTCTTAACTCAACGTCTTTAGTCATTATCTGACTAAATCAACAATTTTTTGTGGTTTTTTGGCCTTTTTTCCAGTCACAATGCCGGCCTTATTTATTAAGTGTCCGGCCTGTGGTAAAAAAATGTCCAAGACAGACCCACATTCGGTCTGTGTGGCTTGTCTTCCATCTACACACAAGCCAGAGCTTTGCTACCATTGCAGCAAGTTGTCGAACAGAACTTTAAGAGAGAGAGAGAAGAGCAGGCTTCAGTCCCTGCATGACAGAGGAGAAACCGTGAGTGGAAGAGAAGACTTTCACTCCAGGAAACCTTCTTCTCAGCAAAATGAACGTAAGGAAAGAGGGGAGAAGAGAAAACATCGTTCCCCTTCAACTTCGAGGGACAGATCTTCTTCTAAAGTTCTGGTATGTTTAAAATCGTCGAAATCAGCGTCACGTCTTCCGTCGACGTCGAAGTCGCCGTCAAAGAAGAATTTGCCGTCGATGAGAGCTGAGAAACGCCATGAGCGTAGGCGATCCAAGTCTGGCTCCCCTACGGCTACGAGAGGACGGGACTTGACGTCGTCTCATCGACGTCGACGTTCACCGTCGAGAGGCTCGAAAGATCAGTCAAGGTCGCCGTCGAGAGGCGCTATGACATCGACATCGAACCGGGCATTGGAGGTTTCGACGTCGAAGAGCCCAGGCCAGATGGCGTCGAGGCACACGACGCAGAGGAAAGCGCCGCCGTCGAGGCACATGACGCCATCACCTAAGAGACACTCTACGTCGAGGAGGTCGCCATCGAGAAAGTCGACTCCAAGCGTGTCTCCGTTGAGGAAATCGTCGCTGAGGAGGTCGTCGCCGAGGAGGTCGCCGCCGAGGAGGTCGCCGTCCAGAAGGACACCTTCGAGAAGATCGCCTTTGGAAAGATCGACGTCGAGGAGACCGCGGACCAGGTCTCCTGCAGCTAAGAGGCCTAGAACGGTTTCTAAAGAACGATCTAAGGTTTCTGTGGCTTCTTCTGGGAGTTCTTCTTCCTCCCCTGGGCTGAAGATTGTACAAATCTCCCCAGAGCCCTCAAGAGCGCCTTCACCTACAGGGGCTAATATCTCTCCACGATGGTTGGGAGAACTAAGAAACTGGAAGATAAGGAGAATCAATCTTCCAAGGTCTAGGTCCAGGTCGCCGGTGTCAGAAAGGCCCGCGTCAAGATCAAGGTCAACTCTTTTAATAGTGATCCAGTCTCCTGTGAGGCGTGAGCGTACTCCGCAGAGGAAATCTCCATCAGCGAGAAGGCGGACTTCACCTTCTCCGAGGTCTTCACATCACCGTTCATCCAAGAGACGTGATACGAGATCTTCGACAAAGTCTACGGATTCGAAGAGAAATTACTCACCGACGTTGTTGTCGACTCCTCCAAGTAGGATATCGCCGATTGATGACATAATCACATTTAATGAGGTTCTTTGCCGTGGAGCAGCGAAACTTAATATAGAAATGCCTGTCTCTACTGCGAAGACTACGTTATCTTCGAGACATTGCATCAAAGATAATCATCGAGACCTTTACTTCCTCTGGTTCCAGGTCTATTGGAGCCTGCTGAAAATAAGTTCTTGACTCCAGCTTCTTTGGGAGCGGTTCCCTCACGAATCGCAAAGAAATATAGGGCTCCAGACAATGACCCGTTTTTTCTAAGATCTGAGCCACAACCTGATTCGGTCATCGTCTCAGCGGCACGTAAAAATCAGAACGGGTCGACGTCCTCATCTGTTCCCCCAGACAAGGACAGCAAAACTTTGGATTCAGTAGGAAAGAAAATGTGTGCCACTTCTGCTTCCTACATGAAGGTCGCCAGCGCCTCCGCTTTGTTGGGTCGCTATGATCGCGCACTTTGGGATTCCTTATCCCGGTTCGCTGAAAAACTTCCCAAAGAAAAGAATGACTTCCTGGAAATCCTTCATGAAGGTGGGCTAGTGTCTAATCAGGTGATTAGCGCAGCTGCGGATGCTTCCGATCTGTCTACGCATGGCTATGCTCATGGTCTTTGCGAAAGGCGCTCAGCTTGGCTAAGACTTACGGGCCTTAAGCCTGAAGCCCAACACCGCATTTTAAACCTGCCGTTTAATGGGAAATCGCTCTTTGGATCTCATGCTGACGATGAGATGTCAAAAATGAAGACAGAGCTGGATACTGTGAGAGCTGTAGGTCTTGAAAAGAGAAAGGACAATTTTAAGAGAAAATACCGTCCTTATGATCGGATACAGGGCCAGCAGAGGGTTCAAACCCCTGAATGGTCTTCGCAGCAAAATCAAGGAAGATCTCTCCCAGCGTCGTCCTGGTAGAGGAAGAGGCTGCATATCCAGACAGTCTGCTCCTGGAAACAAGCAACAACAGCAAAAGCAGTGAGTGTGAATATTGTGCAAAATGGATATGCAATCAGATTCAAGTCTCCTCCCCCTTCCATTCTTCCTAAAAGACTGTATTCCATCGACTTCACCTTTTGAAGCAGGAGGTGTCTGTGTTACTCCTAAAGAAGGCCATTGTGGAGGTCCCAAGGACACAACGTCGACAAGGAATTCACTCCTGTTACTTTCTAGTTCAAAAGAAAGGTCCAAACAAGGAGTTCAGGCCCATACTAGATCTCAGGCGCCTCAATCAGTTCATTCGGTGAGAAAAGTTCAGAATGCTGCGTTACATCAAATAATTCCACTTCTGCATCAAAAGGACTGGATGTGCTCCATAGATCTTCAAGATGCGTATTTTCACATCCCAATGGCCCCAAAGCATCGGAAGTTTCTAAGGTTCTGCATACAAACCAGTCATTACCAGTACGCAGTCTTGCCCTTCGGGCTAAAGTCAGCTCCTCGCACCTTTTCAAAGTGCATGGCAGTCGTAGCGGCTTTCCTAAGGAAGAGACATATTTTCGTCTATCCCTATCTAGACGATTGGCTGCTAAAGAGTGCCTCTCCAGTTCTACTTTAGCAGCATCTCACGTTCTGTATTCATCAGCTGCGAAGACTAGGTCTGCACGTGAACTTCAAAAAGTCTATCCTCAATCCCACGCAGAGGATTCACTATGTGGGCGCACTTCTGGACTCAAAGGACGCAAAAGCGTATCCTTCGGAGGAGAGACTATCCTCCATTCTCCTCAAGTGTCAAACAATGTTAAAGACTCTTCGACCAATGGCCAGACAGATTTCGTCGCTGCTAGGGTCCATGGCGTCTTGCATTTTCCTCATTCCAAACGCCAGGCTGCACATGAGACCTCTGCAGCAGTCGCTGGAGGATTAGTGGTCCCCGTTTTTAAACCGTTGGGAAGACAAACTGTCACTACCTCTGTCGGTGCGGATCTCCATTCAATGGTGGATGCAGCGGAATCATCTGGTTGTGGGAGTACCTTTTCAGGAGGACTTGCCCAAACGATCCCTGGTGACAGATGCGTCCCTGCAGGGTTGGGGTGCCCATCTGAAGTCACTTCAAGTTCAAGGAGTGTGTTCGGAGAAAGAAAAGTTGTATCATATCAACATGTTGGAGCTCAGAGCTGTCCATCAAGCTCTCAAGGCTTTCTTCCCTGAGCTCAAGACAACCTCTCTGCTTGTTCAGACGGACAATACAACAACGATGTACTATCTGAGCAAGCAGGGAGGAACGAGATCCAGACCCCTGTCGCTGGAAGCACAAGCAATCTGGAAGTGGCTTCTGGCTCGGGGTATGAAGATTTCAGCTGTCCATCTGCCCGGTGTTCTCAACGTCCAAGCAGACGAACTAAGCAGACACTTCGCAGAAGCACACGACTGGGTCTTAAAAGACGAAGTAATAAGAGATGTCTTCCAAACCTGGGGTTACCAGAAATCGATCTCTTTGTGGAGGCCGACAACGCAAAATGCAGCGTCTTCGCATCCAGGTACCCACAACGAGGATCCAAGGGGAATGCTCTGTGGACAGACTGGTCAGAGACATTACTCTACGCTTTTCCACCGATTCCACTCATTCCCTTGGTGATCAAGAAACTCTACAAGTCCAAGACAGACATGATTCTGGTAGCTCCGGATTGGCCTCGCCAATGGTGGTACCCGGATCTCCTGCATCTCTCCAAAGTGTCGCACTAGAGGCTTCCTTGCTGTCCGGATCTGGTGACGAGAGAGAACGGCAGGGTGTTCCATCCCAACCTGCCGTCCCTGAAGCTAGCAGTATGGTACCTGAGTTCGTCGAGTATGGTCATCTAGGTCTCTCTCAGGACTGTATGTTCATTTTAAAAGAGGCAAGGAGAGCTTCTACAAGAAAGACATATGCTTTCAAGTGGAAGCAATTTTTCACGTGGTGTTCTGCTGAAGGTCATGACCCGGTTCGAGGTCAAGAACAGGTACTGTTACCATACTTACTTTCTTTGGCCAAAGCAGGTTTGCAGTATTCATCTATTAAGGTCCATCTGGCAGCAATAACAGCATATTGAAAGTCCCCTACTCAGGTTTCTTTCTTTCAAATGCCAGTTGTGAAGGATTTTCTAGAGGGTCTCAGGAAGGTGTATCCTCCCGTGAGGGCCCCCTCTCCTCCTTGGGAGCTTAATGTGGTTTTGTCTAAGTTGATGGGTCCCCCATTCGAACCTATACATAAAGCTTCTCTTCAACATCTGACATGGAAGGTGTCCTTCCTTGTGGCTATCACTTCTGCGCGCAGGGTGAGCGAGATTCAGGCTTTTTGTGCAACAGAACCCTATCTCGTTTTCCATGCGAATAGAGTGGTGCTTCGGACTCATCCGAGATTTCTTCCTAAGGTAATCTCAGATTTTCACATAAACCAATCAGTGACACTACCTACGTTTTTTGCTAATCCGAGCTCTTCAGCAGAAAAAGCTCTGCACTCTTTGGATTTGAAAAGGGTTTTGAAGTTTTACCTTGATAAAACTAAAAGTATCAGAAAGTCTGATCATCTGTTTGTGAACTACGGTCCTCTGAATACAGGCTTGCCTGCTTCTAAGAGGTCCATTTCTAGATGGATTGTGTCATGCATTTTGTTATGTTATCAGTTGGCACGAAAGCAGCTCCCGGGTAGACCAAGAGCGCACTCCACTAGAGGGAAGGCTGCTACTATAGCAATGCTTAAAAATTTTCCTGTGCATGAAATTTGTAAGACAGCTACGTGGCGGTCGGTTCACACCTTTGCCCGCCATTACTGCCTTGATTCTGATACTCAGGCGGATAACCAAGTTGGGCAGGCATCCCTGAGGAATTTGTTTGGGTAATACATATAGTAGTGTGATGTTTAGAAGATCTGGTATTCGTCCGCAGGGTATGGGATGGGCTTGCTACTCTATTCAGTGCTTATGGCTATTGATGAGTATCCCCTGGAAGAGAAGGATTAGTTACTTACCTGTAATCCTAGTTCTCTTCCAGGGGTATACTCATCAAAGTCATAAGCACACCCACCCTCCTCCCCGGACGAATACCAGAACTGGCTATTTTACATGTTACCCATGCTGTGATTACACTGTTATACGCCGTCCAAAAGAACTGACCTATCTGTCACCTGTGGTGCATGATGGGAGCCTGGAGGCTCATAAAGGTCTTAACCCCTTCGATGCTGATGACAAGCTCAGCTCGTCATCACCCACGGGTGTCGTGTGCTGATGACGAGCTGAGCTCGTCATGGTGCCACTAAAATGGCAATTTCCAGCACAGGAGGGGGAAAACACCTAGCAGCCAAGGCGTTAAAGGCACCGCACCAGGTTTTTTTTCTATTGTTACACTGCAGCCTATCTAGGCTAAAGCTGCCTCTATGATCCTGCCTGTTTTACCTTTGAAAATAAAGGTTGTGTGTTTCAAAGTCAACAAAGGCAGTGCTTTCTTCTTTGCATTTTCATATAATGTAATTTATATGTCTTTATTTAACAAATGTAAAGATTTTTCAGGCATTTGGGGGCAGTCTTTTGAGCCTAGTATGGTTATTTTGGGCTGCATATGTATATGTATATTCATATTATCTATATATATAGTTACTTTATGTGTATGTGTGTATATATATATATATATATATATATATATATATATATATATATATATATATATATATGCATATTATTGGCTATTGCTCTGGGGTCCCGCACAAGGGCGGGACTATTCAGTGCTTATGACTTTGATGAGTATACCCCTGGAAGAGAACTAGGATTACAGGTAAGTAACTAATCCATCCTGGACCTCCCATATGACGGCAAAGCCCTCTTTAGGAAACTTGTCGACAAAACCCTCCAATTAAGTAAAATATATACCAATAGCACCAAGTCATTAGGTACCCTGCAGTATCCTAAAATGCCATTCTCTGGTGCACAAGGAAGTGGACAATGCTCCCACAGATGAGGCTACCAACACTACAGGTACCCACCGTACCAAACTGTGTCACAACGGTTTCTCCCTCAGTACAGGCAGCGACAGCCCTCTCAGGCAGCCTACACTAAGAAAATCCAAAGAAGAAAGTTGGGTTGACAGGGAAAAGACACAGGACGTCGACTGTGACAAACTGCAGCACTGGCTACACCCAATCCCCTGCTGCGTACCTCTGAGACAAAATATCCAACCATCTGCACAAATGGAAGAACATAGAAGGCTAATGGGTGTTGGATCTTATTCAGTTCAGCTGCATGCTGTAATTCATTAATAAAAAACGCCTCCCATCCCGCCCCAGACGTCCTCACAAAAAGCACTGTATTTTCGCAGATTAGAAGTTCAGACCATGCTCAGCAAAGGGGCCATAGAATGAATTCCTGGAAACCAGAGGGGAAAAGGTTTCCACTTCTGTTTCTTCGTAGTGTGGAAGAAGTTAGGGGAATAGAGACCTAGCCTGGTTCTGAGAAAATTGAACAAATATGTTTGCAATCAGACATTCCGCATAGTCACACTTCAGGATATTCTACAGTTTCTAACCGAGGGCGATTATATGACTACATTAAATCTCCAGGAAGCATATTTTCATGTTCTGATCCGTCCACGCCATCAAAAATAATTAAAATTCACAGTAGCCGGCAGCCGTTTTTGAAGTTATCCCATTTGACCTGAAATCCAACCCTCGCATTTTCACAGAGCCTGGCACCAGTAGTGGCATCCTTAAGACAAAAACACCAAATCTTTCTGTACGTCGATGACAGACTAGTTAAGGCACCTTCCCACCAGTCCATGAAGAGGTCAACCAATACCTGTGTACACCTTTTCAGCAAGTTGGGCCTTACACTGAATGCTCAAGAGTCAACCCTTCAGCCATCCAAGAGGATAACATTCTTAGGGCTAGAATAGCTACTGTGCTAAACAAAGCATGATCCACAACAGAAAGAGTGACAAGATTGCTGCTCTTGTAACATCTAGCTAAAAGAAAAAAGTCACTACCTGTTCACCTCTACAAATCCCTGCTAGAAATATGCTCTTGCATTTCCTTGGACCCGTTCTGCCGCCTGCAAATGCTACAGTTGCAAGTAGAGCAGGACAGACAGTAGATTCAAACACTCTTTCGACGATACTTTCTATGTCACCCCGGTGATGCACACTGCTCTGACTTTGTGGTCTCGAGAAACAAATCTCTCTGTAGGCCTCATATTTATACCACAAGCTTCCCAGTTGGTCATCATATCAGACACTTCCTTAGAGGGTTGGGGAGCTCATCTGCAGGACCTCCAAGTCAGCAGCAAATGGGAGCCATCTCAGCTGCTTCTTCACATCAACCTACTTGAACACAAGGCAGTACATCTAGCCTTACAAGCCTTCCTGCCCAGGGTAAGAAAATCTGCAGTGCTCATCTGCACAGACAACACCACAGCTAATCACTGTCATTAAACAAGGTAGCTAAAGGTCTCAAGCGCTGTCCTAAGAGGTGCAGAGGATTTGGGAGTCAATCCTTCACCAGGTGAATTTGAAGACAGAACATGTGCCAGGGAAGCAGAATGTCATAGCAGGATGAAAAGTTCTCCAGTATTGAATTTTTCATAGATTTACATGCTTGTATCTTCCCCGTTGTCATTGTGGGAGTCTCACAGTAACAGAATGACCAACCATAACAGTACTAGAAAACTGCATAGAAAAAATCCCATAGGGAATCCTATTATTTGGTAACCAAACCTCATCATTATTTGGTCCAAAACTCAGCCATTCAGCTGCTAGCCCTGACATCACTCCCCCCACCCCCAGCAGAGCCATCATACCTCAGATTTCCAGCCCCAAGTGAGAGACAAGGACATATCTAGAGATAAAAAGGTCTACCTGAGAAACGGGGAGGTGGGGGGAGGGGGGGCGTATGGGAATCTATGAATGATAATACTGGAGAACCATAGTGTATAGGTAAGTAACTAATTTTCTCTCCAGTATTGAATCTTTCATAGACTCACAGTACTTGCACCAAATTGTGTTTCCAGGATAGAACCCCACATTCTCTGCCGGCTCTGCTCCTATTTCCAGGATATTAACAATCTTAGAATTAATCTATCTGCTTATGCAAAGACCGTATTCAAATATTGCAAGAAAATAAATGTTTAGATACACCTAGATATATTTGTAAAAATGTATACAGGAACACACACACATATATATATATTCACTGAAAAAACCATAGGTTTCACACCAGTTATAGTTAGGTGGAAATTTTACTCGCATAAAACCATTGAAATTCCCATGTTATAGTTAGTTGGACTCACTATAACTTGCACGTGCAATGCACTGCTGATGACGTCACATATTACATCACTCATGACATGGTCAGTGACATCACTTATGACATCACAGGACAATATATATCATAGACATCATAGAAAATATATTTTATATGTATTTAATATAATTTTTTTATGTATATACATTTTTTGAGGGAACAAATTTATCAACTATCATGCTGAAGAAGAGTGTGGGGAAAAAAAAACACAGAGGAGGACTAAGAGGAAAGAACAATCAGTTCAAAAATACAATTGCTTTAAAGCATGAAGGGCTTTTCCACACATTTACATTTAAATAACCCATATTAGAACATACAAAATATCTACAGAGGAGACGGTGTACATTAAATTTTAGACTCTTCATTGGTACCTACATGTTGGTACTTACATCACCCACACAACACAACAGCTCTATTCAGAGCTACCCTACCTCAAAGCACTCTAAAATATTATTTTACTATTTCCCTTGGTTTTCCCCTTGTTACGCTTTCCGAAACGCTACCCGGTGCGCGGACCGGGCGCTAACCGTTTTTTTACATATATGGGCCTCCTCAGCCACCCTCAGAAAACCTAGGGGGTCAGGATATGTCTCCCGTGCCCCCTTATACCCATTCCCAACATTGTTTATCCTCCATCTTGTGACTAAATTCGTCCGAAACACAAGATGGCGGACTCCCGTTACGCTACCGGTGAGCTACCCGGTTCGCGTACCGGGTAGCGCTCCGAGAGGGCAAACCCCATGCTCCCCACCATCCGGTTTGCAAGCCCTGAAATGCACGCATTGCTGACCTTCATTTTTGTTAAAAACCACATCCGACGCGTTTCAAGGCTGATGTCGCCCCTTCTTCATGGACTTCGCACAGGGGAAATGAGTGTCTCACCATTTCTATATTTCCAATCTTTTATTAATTGGAAACAACGCCCCCAGTGGGCGTGGCACAGTTCGAAACACTCAGCAGCATGCTGGTAAATGCGGACCTGGAAAGATGAGTGACAGTGTGTAACCCTGAGTGGGCTCTGTTCCCCTGTTGGTTGTAGCGTTCATTGTCCTTAAGTAGGTGGGGAGCATTGGGTTTGCCCTCTCGGAGCTCAAGGGCTCATTTGCTTAAACATTTACTCGCACGGCTACCCTTGGCCGTGGAAGAGGAGCACCACTTCTGTCTTCAACGAAAAGCAGTCGGAGCATGAAGGCGTTTCTGAAAGCAAACTATTTGCTCTCCTTGGAATACATGCTGCCAATATTAATCCCTGCGCGCATTAATGACTCTCTACCTACTTAAGGACAGTGGGGCCTAGTTAGGGTCCTATGTTACTGGGAGTGACAGGGCTTAGGTGTTGCCTTCCAAGTGTTGAGGAATCCTGTACTTACCCCCTGATCTGGCCCGGCGGAAGGGGAACCCAGAGTCCACCTGAGGAGACCGGATGAGGAGATTTGATACCAGCCATCAACTCCAACCCCCCCACTTCAAGGAACCCAGAGACTGCTATTTACAAGGGCGCAAGAAACATAAAGCGCCGAGAAGAAACCAAATCACCACAGGACTATTGAGAAGACAACCAGGTATTGGCGCTGTGTCGCTTCCTGCGCTCCCTGACGCCACCTGGGACCCCTTTTGCTGGTTTGCCACTGTTGGGTGGCCTGTCCTGTTGGTACCTGCTGACCTGCTTCCAACTAAAATAAACTGTCTGCTGGCTAAGCGCTCTTATTCCCTGGCGCCAGCACCCTGAACTACCTGTCCTGAGGAAAGTGCCCCACTGAAGTGAATGCTAAGCGCTATCTCTGTGTAGCGCTAGCGCTAGCCTCCTGAACTGCTAGCCTGACTGAATGGCCTGAGGCTCAAGCACTGTAACTGCCTGCAGAAGCGCTAGAACTCTGAAGCGCTAGATCTGCCTGAACTGCTGTCCTGCATCATTTGAACCGCCTAATTTACCTCAGCTTGCTTAACTGGACAAAGCGCTGTGCCCCAGGCGCTATCCCTCCCCTCACTGGAAACCTCTGCGAGGGCTCCCCGAGGAGCAGAAGAGGCAAGAACCCCCGGGGAGGTGGGCAGGAAGCCCCGAGCGCGCCCCTCCCCGCGAAACACTCTTATTAGGCCCTGTTGGCCCGAATTGGCGCCTGCCAGCACTGTGAACTGGGAAAGAGGCCTACCAGCCACATCTGGGCCTGAGAGTGATATAGTTAACCCCTGGCTAGGGGCCTGTTATTGCCTTTTTAAATATAATGCCTTCTGATATGGCTATTCTTCCTTAGAGAAATATTGATACATTGCCTGCCAGTGTAAAATGAAATGCTCTACCCTGGTTTATTGATATGCAAAGGTCTAACGCAATGAGAAGTTAAATAGGAGGAAATGGAATGCCTGTTTAACAACTGAAATGGAAATGTTTATTCAAGTTGCTGACCTGGTTAGCCCTGACTTAGGAAATGTTCGTAACCGGTGAATGAGGTTAATGAAATGTTCATTTTCAGCCTGATGTAGGGCTTACTGGGGCCTATTGAAATACTTGGTCCTGACTATTTAAATGTTTAATCTTACCTAGTGCAATGCCTTTAGGAATGCCCTCAGTTACCTAAGGAAATGTCTAAATTTGCCCTACTGCCAGAGAGCTGTAATTCAGCCTAATGCCAGGTTGAGGAGGTGCCCACAGTTGGGCCCTGAGTTAACCCCTGTCTGATTTTCCATGACCTGTTTCCTATTCTTTAATGAACTGGTTGCCTCACATATGGAGATGGTTATTTTTACCTAGAGAAGGGTTGGTTTGCCTGATAAGATGTTAGCTTTGCATAATGAGCTGGTGCCCAACCTTTCAGGGAATGTTTGATATGCATAGCCAAGTTATATGCTTAGCAAAATGCACCTTTTCACAGGTTGCCTGAGTTTCCTTGAAACGTTTATTCCTGCAGAGGGAAATGCTTATTCCTACTCAATGCCATGTTTCAGGAAAGCCTATAGTTCTATAAGGAATTGCTTGCCCTAGCCTTACGCATGGTTCCCCCTGGCCAGATGAAAAGGTTTGGTCTTGCCTGAAGAATGATTTGCCCTGTTATCTAAGGCCTAATGAAATGTTCTTCCTGGTCAAGGGAAATGTGAACTCTTGCTTCCTTAGATGCTCCCCTTCACGGGGTGCCGGGTTATTGAATACCTAATGAAATGTTTTCTCCCATGTAGTACCACATTTACTGGAAGCCTTCGGTTATTTATTTACATGTTCGCTGCTGTGAAATGCTCACCCTTGCTTGGTGAGAAGTGGGTAATATGCCTACAGAACTAATATGATGCAATTTCATTTGGTTGCTTTTGTGGTGTATTCCTTACAGGTGCTGATAAGAAGCAAGGCCAAGGTCAGGCCTGTGGTTATTTATTACTTAATATTTAATATTTATTCCTCTAAGTATTTATTGCCAAGTGTTGAAATACATGTATTTGAAAGGAAAACTAATAAGTAATTGATACTGTACTTTTTGATTACCCTGCCTCTGCTCTATATAAAAGTGATCTAATTTTTTATACAAACTAACTGGAGTGGTGTCACTAATTGCGTGTCCATTTTACTGTCTCAGTGGTTGCGTGTGCTGTATGGCCGCTTTACACATAAGCTTTCGGATGCCTACCCGCTCGTGCCATGCTACCCTCGGGGAGCTGGTGACCCCAGTTCCAACACTGCTTCATTGCTCCTTCTGGTGCCTTGTAGTTTGCAAATTGGCACCAGCCAGGCACAACGTGGGGCAACATATCCTGCGCAGGCGAACACTAGATGTGCCAGCGACTCTTCACTAGCCTGGCATACGGGACACAAGTTATTACCAGATTTAGCCCATCCAGCAGTAAAAGCTCTTAATGGCAGTGAACCCACCCTGAACTGGAAGTTTAACTTCCGATTGTGAGGTTTTGTTATTATATCCCAATATTGCTCTAGGCTGGGGGTTATTTTAATTTCCAGTAAGATTCCTGTTAGTGAAGATGACTCACTGTTTCTCAATTTATTGTGCATTACCATTTCCCAGTATTTTTCTTGCAATATCTTTTTTCGAGGGAAAGAGGTCACTTATTGGGTCATTCCACAATGCTATCATGCCAATACTTGTAAGGTGTCTCTAACCTCGCGTAGCCATTTTATTTGATGAAAATTGTCTGCCTTTATTATATCTTTGAAACCAGCAGCATATAATGCCAATTCTGGTGTAGTCCACATTCTACTCCAGTATAATAGATGGCGTAATTTTGTAGAGTCTGAAACTGGTTTTCTACCCAGGTCATAGACTGGGGGACACACTGGTAATTTTTCGTAGGAACCTATTTTCTACTATGGTGAGCTTAGACAGGTTCTCACAGCCTCATAGTTCTGCCCTGTCGAGGGCTGAGCTGTTGACTTTCATGTTATATATCTGGAGCACCGGACTGATTGGTTTTGTGAGTGATGTATTATACTCAGAATAATGCACTCCTGACAGTTGTCGGTGCTTTAGAGTTGACAGATCAATTTGATGATTCCTTTTCAAATCATCCTGAATATTGACCCCCAGGTAGGTAAACTCATTGACTTGACCTAACGGACGACCATTAATTAGAATATCATCTTTGAATGCTCTATATGGGTTGAAAGACATGAGTTTCATTTTCAACACATTAACTTCCAGGCCACAGGTGAAGCAAAACGACTAAAAAATAGACAGTGCCTGTTGAAGACGACTTGGGGTCTTTGAGATAACCAATGTGTCATCTGCGAACATTAATATAGGGATTTTCACAGCTGCTAATGTTGAGACATCAGTAGCAATAGATTCCATACAGTTCACTATTTCATTGATAAACAAGGAGAATAGTGAGGGTGCCATGACGCAGCCCTGGCGCACGCCTCTCTCTATTAGAAAGGAACTGGTAACTTTACCCTTCAAACCTCTTCGGATTTTGGCATAATTATCCTCATGTAATCTGATGATGAGGATTAGCAATTGGGATGACATCCCTATTTCTTGCAGAGTCATCCATAGTTTGGTACGGGGAAAGAGATCAAATGCAGACTTGAGATCAACGAAGGCAGCATACAAGCTACTCTTGCACAGAACCACTGTCTTCTAGTATAATCAAATAAACCGGAACACCTGGTCAAAGGTGCTAGTGTAAGCCCAAAAGCCTGCCTGCGGAGGGGATAGAACGCTATATTCATCTATCCACTTTTGGACCTTGTTGAGAACTAGCCGCCCCATTACCTTCTGCAAGGAATCTATTAAACTAATGGGCCTGTAATTTCCTGGATGAGATTTATCCCCTTTTTTAAAAACGGGGATAATTTTGGCCCCTTTCCGCGAGTAGGGGACTGGCGCACCATGGGCAATAACGTTACCCAACAAGAAAATATACTGCACCATCTAGCCTTATCATAGAGGAATATATCCCCTGGAATACCGTCTGGGCCAGGTGCTCTTCCGCCTGTTACTGATTCTGAGTGCTACATCAATGTCAGCTCTGCAAAAGGCTTTGTCTAGATAAAACGAATAAGTAATCTCACTCCAGTCTTCTTCAGATGAATTACGGGCGTATTGGGGTTTAAAATGATTAACCCAATCTTCCTGTTACATGATTTTGTGGCTGTTGCGGTTGCCCTCCTCGGTCCCATTTTATTATATTCCAGAAGTGCTTAGTGTTACTCGAGGCAAAAGCCACCTTAAGATTCTGCCATCTTTTGTCATCCTAAATTTTCTTGGCCTTTTTCTGGATACTCCTATAAATTTCCCTAGCTGCTCACACTGCAACTGGATTACCTACTTTAATAATTAGCCCTAGTGATTCACGTGCCACTCTACATTCCTTATTAAACCAGTGACCCGCTTTCTGGTTTATAGCCTTTTTAGGTTTTTAGGCCTGCCCTGCTTAATAAAATGTGTGCACAAAAGGGCAAATAATTTATTATGGGTGTAGAGTCCATATCCTTAGTGATACTAACTACAAGTTAGGGCTTCTATAATACCTTTACCCATTTTAAGCGTCTCATATCATTAGTGGGGACGACATCACATGAGAGCAGTTTACTACCTATTTGTGCAGATGCCTTATATCGTATTAGTCCCAGGGTGGCACAAAAGGGGTTATGATGGCTCTCTAGCCGGTCCCTAACAATCATATCTCCAAGAGCGTGCCATAATTTCAAGCTAATTAGTAAGTAATCTTCGCGACTAGCACTGTGTGAGTTATTAAATGTGTTAGCCCCGAGTCTATCTGAGGGCAATCTTTCGTTTCCCCCCACAAGCCCTTTTCCAAACAGATAGAACTGATTTGAATGGCCATATCCGTCCACTTTTTTATGGGTGCAAGCTCCAGCTTACGAATGCCCCACTTGGCATCTTCCTCTTCTATAAGATAGCACTCCTGATTGGCAAGGGGCTCAAACGACGAGTTAAAGTCGCCCTCAATTATGATATTGTATTCTTCTGAATATAGGTCAGGAAGATAGTCGAGAGCCGCTAAAACCTCCGACTTCTTCCCTCTAGTTCCTCTCACGTAAACATTGTAAATGTCTACGTTTCCTTGTAAACCCATATTCAGTCTAATGGCCTGAATGTCATAACTTTGAGTTGAGAGCATCTGGATATTAACCCCTTCGCTGCTAGGCCTTTTCCCCCCTATGCTAAGCCTTTTTTTGGCTAATTGGGGTAGTGCCGCTTAGGCCCATGTAACTTTTTGACCACATAAGGTATCTATGCCAAATTTGCGTCCTTTTCTTTCAAGATCATGGGGATTCTAAAGGTACCCAGGGTTTGTTGATTCCCTGGAGGGGTCTAAGAAATTAGCCAAAATACAGCTACATTTTGTTTTTTTGAGGAAAAATGAGAAAAAAGGGCTGCAAATGAAAGCGTCTGGGTTTTTCCCTGCAAATGGTATTAAAAAAGGGTTTGTGGGGCTGAAATCACCATTTCCCCAGCTCTAAGGGAATGTCAGACTTTTGTCAGAAAACCAACATTTTTTACACAGTTTTGGCATTTTTCGGCGACATAGTCTATTTCTGCTATTTTTTGTGCTTTCAACCTCCTTCCAGTTAATGGTAGAAATGTGTATGAAAGCAATGATGTATCCTGGAAAGCTATACATTTTGGAAAAGTAGACAACATTGTGAATTCAGCAAGGGGTATTTTGTGTAGCTCCATCAAGGTTTCTTTATTGAAACTAACAGTTAAATATAGGAACAATTGAAAATTAGTTGAAAAAAACAGCCTATTGTGTCAACGTTTTCACCTGTAACTTCTTTTAATTATGACAGCTCTTTCAAAGCAATAAACTGTTACATCCGCTGGACCTTACTGGTTGTGGGAATATATAGAACTTGTAGGTTCACCAAGAACCCAACGCACCTAGAGTAAAAACTGAGCAGCAATTTGCAAAGGTTTTTTAGTATGTACCGGGTATATACCAATTATTGTGGGAAAATGTATACATGGAAAAATTGGTATGAAGGACACTTATGTATTTCTGAAATGGGAACAAAATATAGAGTTTAGAAACAGTAGATATTTGCACATTTCCGAAATTAGGAATACTCATACTAGCATGAGAATTATCTGTCAATTTTCAAAATGACTTCATTTTTACACCATGTCTTTCATTTGGAAGGCAGAAATGAATCAAAAGTTGATGGGTAATAACAGTTGATTTACATATCTGAATTACCCTAAGTCTCCCGATAAAAATGGTACCTTACTTGTGTGGGTCGGCATAGTGCCGACGACAGGATATGGCGCAAAACGCAACGTGGACACACTTCAATTTCGCAGCGAAAAATTACCCTTTTTTGGCAAAGTGCCTTGCTGTAGTTTATGAACCCTAGCTCTGCCGGCACCTAGGGAAACCTAGCAAACCTATACATTTTTTTAAACTAGACACCCAGGGAAATCCAGGATGAGGTGACTTGACTGGCTCTCACCAGGTTCTAGTACCCAGAATCTCTTGCAAACCTAAAAAATTGTTTAAAAAAAACACATTTTCCCCACATTTCTGTGGTGGAATGTTCTGGAATCTGCACGGATCCACAAATGTCCTCCCACCCAGCCTTTCCCCAGATCTCCTGATAAAATTGGTACCTCACTTACGTGGGCGGGTCAAGGACCCGCTACAGGCAAGGGCCCAAAACTTATTTATGCAACATCAACATTACCTATCACAAACCAATCTGGTTTTGCATTGGGGGTCCCATGAGTTTTTGGCCCGGGGCTCGGCAGCCATCTAGGGAAACCTACCACAAATTTTCATCCCACCCAGCGTTCCCCCAGGTCTCCTGATAAAAATGGTACCTCACTTGCGGGGGTAGGCATAGTGGCTGCAACAGGAAATGGCCCAAATCGTACTGCAGAGACTTCAAAATTGCCTACAGCAAAACTACCTGTTTTTTTTTGGGGGGTGGGACACCTGAGATTTTGGCCCAATACTCGGCGGCCATCTTGGGAAAGTACCAAACCCAAACATTTCTGAAAACTAGACACCCCGGGGAGCCCAGAATGTCATGCAAACCTCAAATTTAGCTGAAAAAAAACACATTTTTCATCTTTTAGCTGACAAAAACACATTTTCCACCTACCTTGTTTCTCCGACGCCTGGAAGCAAATGGCTTCCAGAGCGTCTGAGCCTTCCTGATGACGTCAGCGTGCTCTGTGTGCGCTGACGTGATGGGATTCCCATGGGGGTCGAGGGTGGCAGGGGAAACTCTTCCGCTGCCATCCCCCTTTGTTGACGCGAAATCAGACACCCCTGGGGGGAGCGTTTCCCCCGTGGGTGGATGCCATGACGAGCTGGACTCGTCATTAGCACACTCCCAAGGGGCTAAAGCCTAATTTTGCCACACCCAAATTGTCAATCCCCTGATCGACGCCCTTTTGCTCCTGTGATAGCTGGAATGTAATAGTTTAAATAGCCTGGACTGTAGAAGGAGGCCTCTGATCAGGTTTCCTGAAAAAGGCAGATGTCATAGCACTCAATAAAAGCATGCCAGTCGGGAGATGTAGTCTTCGAGCTCAACCCTGCGATGTTTCAAGACAACAGGGATTCCCTTAGAGAGGTAGGACAAGGTGACAATGGCCCACTAAATCTAAATAGGAGATATGCAGCCGGCCTCCCTCAGGTCCTCTATCAAAGGTGGAGATACAGATGTGGTCTTTGGAGACCGAACTAGACCTGTGTTCAAAAGCTTGGTACAGAGAGGACTACCCCTAATGTTTGTACTGACTATGGGGGATCCTTGATTCTTTTGGGGTGGCACGCTCTTGAGTCAGTCATTATTATCCAATGTGGAGCTTCCAGACTGACTAGTGAGTGACTGCCTGGGGGGGATATCTTGTCTGGCTACTCGGAGGAGATCGTCTAAACTGAACGGATGACGATCCAGTAGAACTAGTTCGAAACTCCAGAGCAAAGAGATTTTCAGCTAGATCTGCCCTGGTCAGGGTAAGCTCAATACAGTCTGACTGGTGGACTGGAGAAGTGAGCATGCGAGCCTTAACAATGTCTTCCCTTATCACTGAACGACATCCCCTGAAATACCGTATCCAATGAATGACTTTATTAGTCAGAGAATCCACATTCTCTGTTCCTTGATTGGTGTTATTGTACTTAGGCACATTCACCATATAGATTCTGTGACTAAGGGTTGGGTTGGGGGTGTTATGTTCAGACAACCTGATTTGGGAGCCACACTGAAGATGTTGAGTCTGAGAGAAAGTGTATCTGTTGTACAATGTCTGGTCCCTAGATGTTGATACCCTGTAGAAGTTATTGGGATTGCTTACGTTAGGATGCGGTTGGTGCTTAATCATAGATGATGGTGTCACTAGCTTTTGACTCTTAATCGTACTAGAAGAGAGGGACAGCCATTAAGGTTAGTGACCGTGGCAGGGGGAACTGGTGCTCTCCCAGAATTGGTGACCTGGCAGCGTGGGGGATGACTTGCCCTAGTGTTAACACTCTCTATACGAGAGAAATCCTGTTGCAATAGAAGCTTAACCAAAGAGGTTACATCAGAAATCATAGTTTTCATGGTGCCTACTTTGAGCCGGAGCATGTTGACTTGTTGGATCATGTCCTGAGACTGAATTAGACCCTGACACTACCTCTTTATTGTTAGCTGAAGGTAACTGGTTAAATAAGGGACCTTACTTCCCTATCTGTTAGTCAGATCCGACAAGGGCAAGAATCTGTTTGTACTTATGATTGCGGGGTCTATTTTTTGAGGGTTAGACCTGAACGAGCTAGTGGTCGAATGTCCTGCTCTCGTTGTTTCACGCTTTCCCTCAACGTTAGAAATAGCTGACCCTTTTTTAGCGTGGTTTACGAAACATAACAGGGATAGCGGGATGACAATTTGGGCTTCCATTAGTGGATTGGGTAGATCTAGAGGGAGACTTATCACAGACTCTGCATTGGGCGATGCCTCTAATATATCCACACACTCGCTAATGAGGGTGTCAATACGGCCTAAAACACAGTTACTACTTGCATGCTTGTGTAACTTTCTGGCCTTTTTCCCTTTGTTACCCCGCCCAAGTCCACCGGCCCAATCCCTGCTTTCTTCCATAGCCTTTCTTTTCCCCATACTTCTTGGTTGTACAACCAAACCAAAATAACTAAATGCTTTCAAAACGAAACCAGATCCTAAGTTATAATTAGAATGAAACTTGACATAAGTACACTCGACAGAAAGGGACAGGGGTCATGCACACCCATCCACAAGCACGGTCAGTTTCTTACCAAAGATTACAATCAGGGTCTAACTATTCAAAAGATGGATGGTTTACATGACACCCTTTTAACTGCAATATGGAGGGTTCTAATAAAGTGCCTGATTTAGAGTTTGGCTGACTGGGTAACTCCGTCCTGTCTGCCGTATTATAACTTCAATATATACTATAGCACTTGTAATACGGCGGACAGGATTTCCGTCACGTTTGTGACGGAGTAACCCGTCCACCAAACTGTAAACCAGGCACTAAGTGACTGCCAGACAGTTTAGTGAGATTCGGCTGCTTATTAAAAGCATGCCTGCATTTTATTTCCACTTTTCATTATGTATGTAAAGCACAGGTGTAGTGACCCCCTTTATAATTAATAACATCACTGAATATGTGCATAGTGCTCAGCAATTATGACCAGAATCAGTTGTTTAATAGAAAAGGACGGGCTCAACTTCTGCAGACTGCCATTCATGACAATGCTGCGATGCAGCATGTTGGTTGCATTACCTTCTCATCGCCTTCCTCTTAACTTTTCTTGTAGTGTAGTTCCTAGTTTCCCACTAGGCCCTGCGCATTGGAATAACATAAACAGTAGTATCGACGTAGAAGTGCGGATCTTCCAGGCCTCTACTGACTATGCTAAACTTAATTGGGTTTGTTACCAACTAGCTCAGAGGTCACTGGAAACTTTCTTGACTGAAATAGGAAGTGATCAGCATCCCTGGCACAGACAAGAAGGGATTCAGTTTTCCAACAACCGTGCAACATGACAACTTTGCTCCTCAGATCAAGAGTCAATCTCTAGGGTCGCGTGAAACAATAGACAGTTATTTTACTCAGTCAGGTTGGTGCAGTTTACTTTCACAATATGTAGAGAATAGAGAGACGGGCGTTTGTCAATAAAGGGTTAACATTTATTGAACAGTCTATCTTCTCGTACAAGAGAAATGTATTGCCACAATTGCAAGACTTGTTATGATAAAAAGTACGTACAGTAAGATAAGTATTGCGAGATAATACTGTAAAAGCATTGATATGGTTTCTTAACCATACAATCGTTTAAAAGTAATAAAACATATATACATTCATATATACATTAGGCTAAAATACTCAACTGGTGCTTCTAACTACGCCTACCCCAGTGTACCTGACCTAAGCCTAATACGTGGGAGGGGAGTAAGTAAGTAGCTTTAAGTTAAGTTGGTTTTGCCAAGGTTTGCTTCAAGAATTCTCACTAAGGGTTTAGTCAACACCATACCTCTGAATAGAATGATGGAGGTCTGGTATCTCCTTCAGGGAAACTCAGTATCCCAGTCACCCGCAAGGGTAGACCAGAAACGCTGGAGCTGGATTTCTCTGCAGGAGAAAGGCAGCGTCTCTCTTCAGCGCGTCGAGGAGGAGGAGGGGGGACAGCGTCCGCGGGCAGCTTGCATCTGCTGGGCTCTTGCAAAGGACGGCTGTTCTGCTCCTAAGTTCACCACACCATCGTTCGCCGGTTAGCAGCGATAGCAGTAGCGATAGCAGCTATGGTATCATCAGCATGACAGCTTCTTCAGTAGCAGCGAGATAGCTTCAGCGAACAACAGCAAACAGCTAACAGCTATTGCTTAAGGCAACGTTGGTAATATTATACCTGAAAGGTGCCTTGTTTGACGTAAGTTTGCTGGACATAAGACGTCAATAAAGATGTCACTTAGGAAGTGATCGCTATCAGTTGCTCATTAGAGTTCTATTACTAATCAAAACACAGCAAGCGGGGATTTCCAGGTTTGCTGAGTTTTTATCTTGTTGAAGAACTCGGAGTGTTAATCTAGGAATCTCAGATAGTGACTTCTGCTCTGTCGTTGCACTAATTGGTTGCAAAGGAAGTGGCAGAGAAAACTATTCTGGAATGTGGCTCTGTTCGTGTGAGGCCAGAGATGACTTTCTGAATATTGTACTTGAACGGTTATGCCAATATAGAGAATAAATGGATTTATAGCCGAATAGGGGCATAAGGTCACAGTATCGATCAGGATCCTATTTAAGCACGCAACACCCACTCCACGCATTCATGTCCATCAAATTACTAAAACTAGAGCAATAAAATGCATGTGTAACATTGCCCACCCCAAAATACATATATGCATTTGAAATAGGCGTATTTGTAATAAGTGAAAATTATAGGTACTGTACGTTTTTGAAGCATAGAAATCATTCAAAAATTATAGCATATGAAATCAATGAACGATTATGCAAAAATAATTACACATGAAATATCTCTGAAACAGAAGAAGGGCGAGATAAATCATCATATATAAATGCATTGCAATAACATGTGCTAGAGGCTGATGTAAAGTTATTATGTCTCTAGATGTGTGTAGAAAATAGAAGTTGAAGCTTCTGTTCTCTAAGAATAGTTTTTATCTTAAGCAAAGAATTGTTTGTGCCAAAAAAGGGTCAATATTAAAAAGTGTTCAATTCAAAAGAATTAATGCTTGAACGGGGAAATAGAGTTCCAACGCTTTTAGCAGCTTTTGTTGATCAAAACTGAAGGCCGAATTCAGAGTTCATGGGAACGCTGTGTGTCGGAAAGTTTCTCCAAAGTTATTGTTTCTGTTCGGGTGAGAACATCATATCAGACAGGTTCTCAAAGAATTGGTCTACAAAATCAGGTGACAGTTCAACCTAATTCGATAGTGCTGTAACTTGGCAGGTGTGAGAATGATTGCTGTCATCATAGTCGGGATCAGCAATGCTCACAGAAGGTCGTACCTGGGTGATGTTGCTTTTGTCACTCGCTCCACTGTTACCACCTAGTCGTAGCACAGGAGTCTCAACGAATGCCGTCATCAGTATTGGTAGCCGCTGGGGACAACACAATGCGTGAGCCGTTATCGGACTGAGCAAAGTATCGACGTCCATTGGTACTGCTGATGGAAGTGAAAGACAGATGTCCAACACGCACTCATCTGCGCATAGCATACATCGAAGTACCGGTTAGATACAGTTCTGCCACATAGGTCTGAATGAAAGGAACCAGGTCATGTTTAGATCTCTCAGCCTGGCCAATCCAAGGACTCTAGTTATTCTGTCCCGGTAGCGCATTGCTAGGATTGTCTCTTCCATTCCCATGGGAGCTATGTCTGAGCTTTGGCTTGCCATAACGAAGCAGGACGGTCAAAAATAAAATGCCTGCTACAAGTCCCAAAAATAGGGGTATGCCGCCAAAAACAGAGTGGACAAAATTAGGAACGATTCCCAGAATTGCTTGAAATGGTGTTAGCAGTCCCGTAAAAATCGTCTTAAATATGACTGGGATGCCTGTGGCACTAGACATGTTAAGGAGTTGGCTAAGCATTTCTACGAAATGCACGGGGCAATTTTTTGATAAAAGGTCATGAACCTCCGTAGCTGTCCTTGCAACTAGAAGATCATACGTCTTTTGATGACGTTATGGGCACTGTTGTCTGTAAAAGCACAGACTTCATTTTGCTTAAAGTATCAATTCGTATAGAATAGAGATTCAGACGAGGCCAGATGGGAGTCTCTGTGTCTACAGGCCCGCTCGGAAACAATGCCTGCATACAACATTTGACCATGGATGTTTCGCCTACTAGATAACTTTTCCCTGGAACAAGGCCACAACATCTGTGATCCGTTCTAAGAATGTAACTCCCGTTTGCAAGTTGCATAAAGAAGGGCTCTATCTGAGTTGCAGGTGTGACAAGCTGGTGGCATGAAAGGTTGTTAGAATTACCTTCACAGGCGCCGTGTAAATTAATACCCTGGCACAAAAGTATACCGCTTAGTGAATGTTTACAATTTTCACCACTAAGAAATACATTTTTGTCGCTGTCACTGTAGCAAGAATGTGTGTATGGTAATTTCCATTCTGATTTTACATATCCTTTACCCAATCGTTCATACTGGCCAGTAGGTATGTACTCAAGGCACTTTTTAAATCGGAAAGTTGTTATCGGAATGGTGATAATTCCGTGTATTATCCATTCAATGACAGGACTTTCTGACATTGTCAACGGTAATCTCTCAAGTTTTTCGATGCTCAGGATTGTATAGTCTGCTCCTTTTTGTGCCAAACTGATTTGTTTATCAGTAAGGTTAAAACTGGAAAATAATGACGTTGTGTTGATTAAACGCCAAAGCACATAGCCTGAACGAAGATTTTGCAGCGTCCAGCCCAATTGTACAATATGACGTAATTGAGATTGGCCATGTTGTAACATTAGCAAGTCTCTATTATGTCAAAGGCAGAAGATACAATATTGTCCAACGAATATATTCTGGAGGACAGAGTCATTAACCCATTGTCCACTACAAAAAGTGATTTTTCCAAATTAATACGATCAATTTCTCGTATTTTTTCTGCTGTTTCAATTTGTGTGACTTTCCAAGCCTCGTTGTACGCAGCATAGATACTGGCCGCTATGAAACGCTTTTGACGCTGTTTGCGTGGTCCAAGAATGAAATCGCGCAAACCAGCACCATCTTTTAGTAAAGACAAGTGTTGCTTAATTTCAGCCAGTGTGGATGATCCTAGCCATTCAAGGCAGAGTTTCCCTACACTGTATGTTGTTACTATCCCTGGATGTTGTCTCTGGGAGTATCTAGGGTCTTGTCTGGTCATTTTTAACCCCTGTGTTTTATTCAGGAATCTATCTTGACAGCTGTTTGTGTCAGTAGGCCAGATTAATCACTTTTTCCAATCAGGATGTGTTCTGTTAAAATGTAAAATATGTGATACGTCTATCTCAATATCTGTTGTTGCATTCTCAGGTATTGGCTTTGGAATAGACGGTGTTTTAAGGTCTTTGATCTTAGCTAGGCCAAGACAGGATGTTTGGTGTATTGTGTCATTTAAAAACATCATTTGTTCTGGTATCATGCAGGTTCTGAATAGTGCTTCAAGGCCTTGTACCTGCCAATCTTTTGTACCCCAAATTGTTTTTGTTTCAATGTTATTTTTCCAATAATCAAAACCAAATGTCATCATTTTGTCATAAAATGCTTCTGAATATATCAATTTAGAATTTGTCAGCATTGTTTTCATTCCTGTTTTATCTAACAGTTTGTAATAAAACGTTTCTGCATCACTGGTGTTAAACCCTGAGAAGTATTTGAATTTTTCAAAAAATGCTTTCGAACTGCTTTTAGGTGGTGTAGCACAATGTTCCCATTGATTATACTTAAAAACATTTCTAGGCTGTGCAGATTTATGCAAGTAATGATCGCCATAATGTGTGTAGCAGAATAATTGCTCATAACTAGATGAACCTTGTAAATAATCATGATCTGTGAATCTAGCTGACATTACTAAATCAGACATCATGTCATTAATACTGTTAAAGTCCCAATCATCAGAGAATGTACTAGGTTTTACAAAGTCACTTAAGGAAACCTTCAGTTGATGAGGATACTTTAGGATTTCGACCGGACCATAGATCTCATAGTCAGTTTTCTCCCATACTACCCCACCAGGTATTGGAATTGCTGTGACATTTACTGTTGACAGTTCTCTTTTCTTCACGTGGGATGATCTGTGTGGTTTGAGGACTAGGTTGATGTTCTTACTTGCTGTGTCCATTGTACTATATTTTCCCTCAATGAATTTTCCCAAACAAAGTACCATGATGAGCCAAAGCAGGAGGAAAAATACACCTAGACCGAACCAGAACTCTAACCAAGGGGAAATAAGGTAGATTTCCTTCAGTTGATGAAAGAGTTCCGTTGCTTTTTCTTTAAAAGTCTTTTTTGTTTCTGGCATCACTTCGGGGTCGTTTTGATCTTCAGAGAAGTTGTCGAAGTTGATGAAATAACCAGAGGCAGTTCTGTCAATTGTTGGGATTGTTCTTTCAATCTGTCTCTCGGTAGCACTTTCTGATGCCACATTATTGTAGACTGGTGTTTCTTGACGAACTGTTTCAATCTGTGTCTCAAGAGGCACGAGTTCCATGGCATTATTGCATAGTCCTTCACTGTGCACTGCAGGCTGATCGAATGTGATGAGTCTTTTAGTTTGAACCTCTTGGATTGTTGCAAGTTTGGGTATTCTGTTGTTTCTTGGGAGTCCACTGGGCCTACTGTTGATTATAGGCCACATGCTTGTGGTTTTACCAGGTCGATAGACACGACTCTGTTCTCCTTTTTACCCGCAAGGGGCGGTAGTACTACTGATCTTGTTCCGATGACTGCCAAGAAAGGTACTGCTTTTCTGTAAGAAGGCCCAAATTCCTTCTTAACCGCGATCTTTTCTCTGACTAGATCCCCAATCTTTGGAATCCAGACGGGCCTTGCTGGGGCTGTTGCTTGTGGTGCCTCGTCAGTGGTAGATGGCTGTTGCTTTAACTTTATGTTGCTTAAGGATTTTCTTGTTTCATTCAGTTCCTGTAAAACATCCAAACGATCTTTGATGTCAAAGTCTGTTGTTTTTTCTTGTACCACTGACATCTGACTATCGAGGTCCTGAATGTTCATTCTAATTCCGAACAATAGTTCGTATGGGCTGAAACCTTTTAGAGATTTTCTTGGCAAATTGTTAAGACTGGACTGGACACTTATTAGATGTTTGACCCACCCAGCGCCTGAACCTAATACCTTCGCTGTTATAGATCACTTTATGTCTCGGTTTTTTCTTTCTACCACACTTTTCCCTTCGGGGTGCGACGGACAAGAATACCGCAACCCAATTCCCATGCTGGCCATGGCCTCCTTATAAGCTCGAGAGCTAAAAGCAGGACCCTGGTCAGCATGGAACGTGGTAATTGCGTATGTGCCGATAAAGACTCGCAGATCTCTCTTATAACCGTTCTGGCGTCAGCTGAGCGCTGGAGGCCACATTTTTTAAGTGTGTTTAGCCTTAACTATGTACAATGGGACGTGCTTCTCTTCTTTGATTGCGCAGATAGACCGCCTTATGCTGTCCATCAGGGTTCCTGAAACTACACTGGCCTGTTCATTACTGCGATCTCTGTTGCAGTTTTCACAATTTTGAGCAAAACATTGGATATCTATGCTCATTCCTGGCCACCAGTACTCTGATTGCAATTCTCTCAGAGAGTCCCTGATTGTTTGGTGTCTCAGACCCAACCCCATATGTGCTTCCTGTAATAGGAAGTCCCTCCAGTTCCTGTTTGGAATTACCCTATCCCCCACTCCAGGGATTCGAGCAAAAGGAACTGAGTTTGCATCAATTATGTATGCATAATTGAGCGGATAGTTCACGGATAGTGCTGCACAGTCGCCTTTTACGATCGTTTTTACTGCCAGCATGGTTTCCCCGTCTATGTATTTTTCTGTACGCTTTTTTGTGGCTACGGAAGCCGGTTTAGTTGCTTCCGCTGTGGCTGTATTAGCCAATGAATTCCCTGCAACGTGAACGCCATCACGTTGAAGACTCTGTGCGTGTATCACGTGAGTCTTTTGTAGTTCTTTGTGTAAAAGAGCTACCTGTTTCCAGAGCAATTTATGCTTTATTGTGGCACCTGTGTCATCTTTGTAATCGTTTTCAATCCACCTCTGCAGTTTATTATTGTAAGAGTTGACGCAAAAATGAGAATCGCACACAATAAGTGTCGGGAATTCACGTTCTGCATTTTCGAGCGCCATCTTTAAAGATCTGATTTCAGTTCTCTGAACCGAACAGTTTCTCAATGATTCAGTTTTTGTTACTTTCGGTCTGAATTTACCGCACAGCCAACGACCTTTAACAATCGCACAGGCTGCATCGTAGGATTTGCTCTCTACGTTGAAATGCTGTACAAATCTATCTGTATAGATTATACAGGCGTATTGTGGGAGAGGCAGAAGTTCGATTGGCAGAGGATATTCTTCTTCATATTCTAAATCATTCAGTTCTTCAAATTGCGGAGCGAAATAGTATCTCACATCTTCCGCTCCTAGAGAATCTACACACTGTATCCATTTCGGATCCAGTGACACTGTAGGCAGGTTTACTGGGCTGAATAGCGCCTCGAAGGCGGATTCCGCCGTGAGGATATTAATCCTTTTACCATGTGCTAGTTCTCGTTCATTTGCTAATGCAATTTGCACTGCTTTCACAGTTCTTTCTGTGTGACTGAATGTTTTTTCTGCTTGTGTGTACAAGTGAGATTTAATTGAAATTGGTAACTTTTCTCCCTCATTAGAGGTTAGGTACGTGAATCCTCATCTTCCTGGGATGACTCGGATTACAGGATTGCGTGTGTTGTCACGTGTATCTAATTTTGTTTTAGCTAACATGTCTGTTTGCAGTGATCTCAAAATTTCTGTGTGTTTTTGAGTCCAATTGATTTGTTTAAAATCAGGTTTAATTAGTTCGTAGAGAGGTTTAACCCTCTCTGCGTAATTTAGAATGTAAGTTCTTCCGAAATTCAGAAAACCTAGTATGGATTGTAAATTCTTCCGCGTTTTTGAAGCTTGGAGTACAGCTCACTTCTCTAAGAAGTTGTCCGCTAGGCTTTTCCCTTCACTTGATAATTCGTACCCTAAGAATAGTACTGTCAGGTGGGCAATTCGAGACTTTTTAAAGTTGAATTTGTAACCCTCTGCTGCGAACCCAAGTATAATGGTGTTCACTCTTTTCAAGTGAGTATCCAAGTCGTCGTCTGTGAGATAGATATCATCTACGTAAGATAATGCCTCATCATCATATATTTGTAGTAACTCTGTTACCCTAGCTGAGAATAGTCCTGGGCTGTTCTTAAACCCCTGTGGGAGTCGACAGAATTTTTCTGCGACCCAAATGCTGAGAAAGCGGTCAAATATCTGCTTTCTGGTGCAATATTTTGACAAAAGAAACCATTAGATATGTCTAATGTTGTTTTATATTTTTTCCTAACTATGTTATTCATTAGGGCTGCACTATGCGAGTTTTGTACTGCAAAAGTTTTGCAACATGCATTAAGGTGTCTGTAGTCCAAAACTAGACGATATGAATTGTCTGGTTTGGAGACAGGAAACAAAGGATTGTTCATTTGAGAGGTACATGTTTCAATCACCCCCTGGTATTCAAGTTGATCTAAGATCTCCCTGACTTGTTTTTTAGCTTCTTGCTTAATGGGATACTGCCGTTGGGCAGCTGGTTCACTTTTTAACTGTATTTTGTGGGGAGGAGAGTCCTCATCCCATCCTACATGATTTTTATACAATGCCGGTGCCTGGGCTACTGCCCATTTCCTTGCATATGTATATTTTTTGTGAATCGGAATGTGATTCGAGAAGGCAGGCATAATCATTTCTTCGCCTCGAGGGCACTCCCTGACAAACTCTGGGGGCCAATCTTTTTCAGCTAACAGAATATCATAGCCTTTTGAGAGTTTATCCCAAAATAGACCTCTTATTTTCCTAGTCTTATCACCCTCTATACGCAATGCTATTTCGTATATTTTATGGGGCTCGCTAAGTCTGGTGTCTGCAGTTTCAACCTGAATGTATTCATTCGTGTCCACTGTCTCCAGATGACTCATCAAGATCTTGCGGGCTATACTGATTTCTGCTGCACTGTCCAACATTGTCAATGCCCACTCCCCGTTTTTCAACTGTGTCCTCAGTATTTTCGGCATGGTTGATTACTCTAATACTGGCTACCTTCTTTTTTGGAAATTGAGATTTTTTACTCTGAGCAGGTTCCTTGTCTTTGGACTTGGTGTGCTCTCCTGGGTCTGACCGTCCTCTTCTTTCCGATTTCTGCGAAAAAGATCGAGAGGGACGTGTATCAATACTTTGATATCTATCAGGTTTTTTCAGATTATCCCTATTTCTAAGGTTATATCTTTTCTCAGAGGGCTCCCTCTGGGGAGACTGGTGTTCTCGAGTCGGAGTTCTTTCCCTCCGTCGAGGAGACCTTCCTCTGGACTGGAAAACTTTTTCCTTGGGAGTGGATTGTTTATTTGCATCCCAGCTCTTTTTAGGAGTGTTCGAATTATTTTTAATAAATAATTTTTCAGGATTTTCGAGCAGTTGGGGCTTAACTGGTTTTCCACCCAAGCTGTCTCTACCTAATTCTTCATGGCATTTCTCTATGATTCTGGCAAGCTCAACTGGCTGCTCTGTTATATCTGTTTCCTTCAACTTCTGGCGGATCGCCACAGATGCTGCTTCTCCCTTTATATTGGCTAATGATATAGCCGAGACCTGCTTGAAGTCTTTCAGTAATTTCATACCAAGATTTAAAGCGGGCTCTGGACCGTATTCATTTTGAATCTGTTTTAGCACTTCTGGTATTACCGCCATAGACGGAACACCATGTGTTTTTGTGTAAATGGAAGCAAAGACTGTACCCCAAGTGTCGCAGTCCTCCACGTGTGGTGCGATTCCCATAGGAAGGCAGATGGTCAAGATTCTGTGTTTCTCTATAGGGGTAGTATCAGGAAATACTGCCTCTATTTGAGTGATTTTCTGTGCTAACCAGAAAGGAATTTGTTCCCGTTTTACGGGTGTTTTACCAAGACATGACTGTATGTTCTGTGGTGTAATTTTATTAGTGTTCCCCTGATGAGGGGTCAGCTGTGGTACATTAACAGCTGGTTGGACTGTTGCAGTCCGCATTACATATTGGACTAATTGCCTATGTATTTTAATTAATGTTTTTAGCTGTATTAACAGCTCTTCTTTAGACATTTTTGCAATGTCAGGATGTGGTGTGTAGCCGGCTAGAACCGGCCACGTTGCTCCTGGTCTACCTAGTGGACCGAGCCTAGTTATGTGATCATTATGTTTTAGGGCGCCATTAAACTAGAGCAGGTGCTCTTGGAATTTTAGTGGGATTTCAGTCTCCTCGAAAGGAGCGTACTCTTCCGGTGGTTCCTCTATTTTGTAATAGTGAAACTCTTTTGTTCTAGCGTTTGCCGCTGGAAAGTTTATCCATGAATAGAATACCTCTGTCTGCCGATATTCGTGTGCCTCTATCACGAAAATTACTGTACCACCTTGTGGTATCAGTCCGTTCTCTATAAGTTTTAGCGTTATAGATTTTCTTAAATGGACCGGGATGTCGATAGCATCCGGGTCAGTCTGTAGGAGACTCTGCTGAGTCGCATCTGCTGCGCCCCCAGTGGTTCCGTTTTCTCCTGGCATTGTATAAATGCAAGGTTTGCAGAGTAGGTCTCCAAGGAGACAAAGATTAGGTGCACAATATTTTGGAACACTGTATCCTTCAACGTTGAATAAACCAGAGCTTTACATAGGAATCTCTTACTACTGAGTTCGGGCGGATTTTAACCTTTCACCCACTCCAGACGTCTATTGGAGTATTTACGGGAGAAAGGGGTCTGTGTGAAATATGCACGACTGAGTTACTCTAACGTCTTGCGTTAGTTTATCGCCTTACCAAACGTTGGGCGCCATGTAGTGTAGTTCCTAGTTTCCCACTAGGCCCTGCGCATTGGAATAACATAAACAGTAGTATCGACGTAGAAGTGCGGATCTTCCAGGCCTCTACTGACTATGCTAAACTTAAATGGGTTTGTTACCAACTAGCTCAGAGGTCACTGGAACTTTCTTGACTGAAATAGGAAGTGATCAGCTTCCCTGGCACAGACAAGAAGGGATTCAGTTTTCCAACAACCGTGCAACATGACAACTTTGCTCCTCAGATCAAGAGTCAATCTCTAGGGTCGTGTGAAACAATAGACAGTTATTTTACTCAGTCAGGTTGGTGCAGTTTACTTTCACAATATGTAGAGAATAGAGAGACGGGCGTTTGTCAATAAAGGGTTAACATTTATTGAACAGTCTATCTTCTCGTACAAGAGAAATGTATTGCCACAATTGCAAGACTTGTTATGATAAAAAGTACGTACAGTAAGATAAGTATTGCGAGATAATACTGTAAAAGCATTGATATGGTTTCTTAGCCATACAATGGTTTAAAAGTAATAAAACATATATACGTTCATATATACATTAGGCTAAAATACTCAACTGGTGCTTCTAACTACGCCTACCCCAGTGTACCTGACCTAAGCCTAATACGTGGGATTGGAGTAAGTAAGTAGCTTTAAGTTAAGTTGGTTTTGCCAAGGTTTGCTTCAAGAATTCTCACTAACGGTTTAGTCAACATCATAACTCTGAATAGAATGATGGAGGTCTGGTATCTCCTTCAGGGAAACTCGGTATCCCAGTCACCCGCAAGGGTAGACCAGAAACGCTGGAGCTGGATTTCTCTGCAGGAGAAAGGCAGCGTCTCTCTTCAGCGCGTCGAGGAGGAGGAGGGGGGACAGCGTCCGCGGGCAGCTTGCATCTGCTGGGCTCTTGCAGAGGACGGCTGTTCAGCTCCTAAGTTCACCACACCATCGTTCGCCGGTTAGCAGCGATAGCAGTAGCGATAGCAGCTATGGTATCATCAGCATGACAGCTTCTTCAGTAGCAGCGAGATAGCTTCAGCGAACAACAGCAAACAGCTAACAGCTATTGCTTAAGGCAACGTTGGTAATATTTATACCTGAAAGGTGCCTTGTTTGACGTAAGTTTGCTGGACATAAGACGTCAATAAAGATGTCACTTAGGAAGTGATCGCTATCAGTTGCTCATTAGAGTTCTATTACTAATCAAAACACAGCAAGCGGGGATTTCCAGGTTTGCTGAGTTTTTATCTTGTTGAAGAACTCGGAGTGTTAATCTAGGAATCTCAGATAGTGACTTCTGCTCTGTCATTGCACTAATTGGTTGCAAAGGAAGTGGCAGAGAAAACTATTCTGGAATGTGGCTCTGTTCGTGTGAGGCCAGAGATGACTTTCTGAATATTGTACTTGAACGGTTATGCCAATATAGGGAATAAATGGATTTATAGCCGAATAGGGGCATAAGGTCACAGTATCGATCAGGATCCTAGATAAGCACGCAACATTCTTTCTCGATGATAATGTAGCCCCCATCCTCTAAAGGGTCACCTTTTCCCAAGCTCTTTTTTATTTCCTTGTATGTCATCAGTCATCCTACTATAAGCTTCACTGCCTCAGAAGGTATATCCTGTTTTATTCTTCTCCCCCTTTGTCAGTTTCTTCTTCCGTGCTTTCAAAAGCTGTTGTGGCGCTTTTGTTTATTTACTGTGTGCTTCAGTGTTTCATAATTTGAGGGAGAGCAGTGGCCTCTCTTAACTTTTTATCTTTAGTCGATGCAATGAAGTGGCTCACAGTCTCAGCAAATTCCTTTCCTGTGATGGAGAAATGTGAAATATATTGTAAGCATCTGAAATTCAGTGTTTCCATCATGCTGGTCAATGGCATCCACTGGCGTTGCCACACCAACTGGGAGATTTACAAAGATTGCCCTTTCTGGAGCGTGGCCTCAGAAAGGCCAGATGGGTGAGCCACTCCATTGCTTAGGGAGCATGATCCAGTCCAGTATGGTACTTGTCTTCAAGCAAGAGGAGGTGAGTGCTCTTATATCTAAGTGACAATGGCTGTGCAAGGACCTGCTTATCAGAGTATGCTTTCACAGATTACTAGATTAGTGTTTTTTGTGGCACACTCCTGTATTCCCATGTTAGGATGTAGAGAAACACAATTCGGTGTTTTTACAGTAACAGTTCTTGTATTTCACTAGATTTGAGTGCCTTGAATAGAAGAAAGGTGGCACAATAGGCTCCATTGTTAGCCTTCCTGGTGAAGACAAATCCACCTACATCGATGAAAAGACTATACAGTGCAGAGACTTGCATTGTTTCTTTTAGGTTTTTATTTTTTAATGGCTTACTTAAATAGCCATTGTCTTTTAATTTGGACTCTCCATAGGACAGGCTGTAGAGTTGTAGAGTTGTACTGTAGGATTGACTGGCTCACCTGTTCAACTGGTCGCTCAGCTCTGCCTGGTCAGGATGCCTGCTCCTTCTGCATCTGCCACGGTTGGTGAATTGTGTGATTAGGGCTACAAGTGGCAGTAGTCCCACTTATATCATCTCCCTCAATCCAACAGGGGCAGTTGCTCAGTAAGTGGGCTCTGGTACAATATAGTGGTCCCTTGCTTGATGAGGAAATCACCATTTCTAAACTAGCTGGGTAATAATGACATTCGAGAGAGCAGTGATGATTTCGCGGTTGCATCTTCTTTTTAACATTCATCAGCTGATGTTTATTTGAAGGGAGTGGCCAAGATGACGAGAATGGCCCCTGGGCTCCCCTGGTAATAGAAGAGCAGGGAGACTCATTCTGCAAGTTTTTACGAAGTCTAAAGGAGGAAAACCTCTTTAATAATAAGTATGTTTTGTCATTTATTTCTTGGTGTCTTATGTAATTTAAGTATGAGACTCTTATTCTAAAGGTTAAGGATTCAAATAATTTTATCTCCATAGTAATATGTTTCCTCGGTGGTCTGTATTGCTATTGCTTATCCCAGTATTCATCAGAATATTTAAAAGATTAATTAATTTTTTGGAAAGCATAAGGGCCCTACATCGATCTTTTGGTTCCTTTATGATAAATGTGTGTTTTTTGGCAAGGACAAGCTTCTGTTTTCTTATGGCTATGATGCCCTGGGATCATTGTAGGTTTCAAGAGATTCTGGGTAACAGAACGCAGTGAGAGCCAGACAAGTCACCCCATCCTGGAGAACCCTGGGTGTCTAGTTAAAAAAATATATAGATTTGCTAGGTTTCCCTGGGTGACGTCAGAGCTAGGGTTTACAATCTACAGCTAGGCACTGTGCAAACAAATGGTCAGTTTTCACTGTAAAAATGTTGGGGCCGATTAACAAAAGTAATCTGAGATAAAAATCCTAACTTTATGACTTTCGGCCTTCACAATAGGCATTTAGGAGGATTAACGTTAGGATTCCTAACTTTACTACTAATAAATGCCTTCTGCGAATACCAAAAGTAGTACGTTTAGGATTTTCTCTCAGATTAGTTCTGTGAATCGGCCACACAGGTATTATGTAAAAATGTGATCATGTTTGTTTATATTTTTGGACTATTTTCTCCAGATGTTGTAGGTATAAGAAGGAGAAAAGAAGCATATTATTTAGGATTACAGGTCATTGGGTTGATTAACTGAATCTCCTGTTTATGGAGAAATTTGTATTTATTCCTTATATATTGTCTCCTGTTTGATAAAAGGTGGACATTTATTTTCACTAGAGAAGCCAACATACTTTTTTCTTTTCTCTGCAGGTTTATCCTCTTAAAACAGGCATGCTATGGTTTAATAGGGCATGTTGAAAATTGGAAGGTTGTTTTTACTTCAGTACTGCAACTTTCACAGATTCACATGCTTGAATCATTTCCCGTCATTGAGATGGGAGTGCCCCATACCTTAGAAAAGTAATGTCCCAATAAACATAGAAATTGAAGCGTTAGGCCTTTTTATTTAGTAACATACCCTAGTCTTTATTTAAAAAAAAACTAAACTTAGGAGTCAAAAAATCAGGTCACACTACCCTGTAGAACCTTCCCGAAAGAGGCTCCAGTCCTTTTGATTTTCTACTGCACATTATGCTAGGGCGTCTCCACTGAGCTCTGCTCAGTTTTTTCCTGTCAGGACTTTTCGGAAGATTTTTTCTACAGACTTTACTCTTCAACATTTACAGATATGCTCTAAGACTCTGTGTATCTGGTGGTTGGGTGTCTCAAATTGACTTTCAATATGTCACACACACCTAAAAAGGGGATCTTCTGGCCCTGTGGCACTTTCTGGATGAAGAGGCTACACATTGATTACCCTAATCACGACTGCATATATTGTCTTTATCCTGCGCATAAGACAAAAGGCTGCAAAGTATGACCCATGTTTTTCCCTAAATCTTTGAAGGACCATGAGGGACGACTCCTTCTATGGCTGCAAAAGCTAAAGACCAGAGAAAATCCTGTCTCTGATGAGGAGAGTGATGCTTCATCTATCTCTTCCTCTAAAATGCCTCTCAAGAGAGTTAGGGATGATTCTGCCACTCATGCCTCTCATGAACCACCAACAAAGGCAATTAAAAAGGCCTCTCAGGTCTCTCATAGTTACTGCAATATTGTATCTTTCATAGATTCACGTGCTTGAATCATTTACCGACGTTGAGACCGGAGTCCACGGTATATAAAAATAGCAATGCAAAGCCATTACAAACTAGAAACCAGGCCTAGGCCCATTCCAGTTTTGTAACATATCCACCTCTTTTTGTAAAAGAGACCAAATAAAATCAACAACCGATCAGATCAGCCTCACCCCTTAGAACCTTCCTGAGAGAATCTCACACATTCAGATATTCTACCGCACGTTGTGCTAGGGAGTCTCCACTGAGCTCTGCTAAGTTATTTCCTGATTACTACTTTTGAGAGAATTCTTCAGTACTTTTTTCAACAGTTTACTGTACTTTTTTGGTCTGGTCCCCTTTCATCATGACAGACAAGGAGAAAAAAGGCCTTTTTAGAGCTTGTGCCACCTGCTCTAAAATGACACTTTATGTGGATGAACCTCATAAAGATTGCATATATTTCCTGTATCCAGACCACAAGGCGAAGGACTGCAAGGTATGTCGTACTTTTTCTACGAAAACCCTGAGAGACCATGAGGGGCAACGCCTTACCTGGCTCCAAAAGCTACAATCCAGAAGACATTCAGTCTCTAGTGAGGCCAGTGATGAGGCCTCATCTACTGCGTCTTCTAGAAGATCTGAGAAAAGAAGATCTGATGCTGCCTCTTCTGAGGAGCGCCCTCAGAAAGCCTCTCAAAAGACCTCTCATGGCTCTGACAGGCAGTCCATCTAAATATCCTCACCGAGGTGTAAAGGAGAGGAAGGGACTTACAACTGGAGACAGTGCTGAGAGGAAATCGAGCTCTGGTCCTCCTCCTTCCCCTCTTGAGGGAAGAAAAGTGTTCAAAAACCCTCCTCTGTTCCTCTTGAAGAGCAACAGGAGAAGAAGTCTCCATTGTCAACGAAGCTGTCGGCGACACTGTCGACGAAGAAACCGTCATCGACTTCATCGATGCGGAGTGACAAGGACCAGTATCTTAAACTTTCATCTACTCTGACAACCGGATCGTCGCCAAGAGCTTTGGCGGCGGCGACGAAGGCAGTCTCAACTCCAACGACGGTTCTGTCGACAGCGACAGCAACGACGATGATGTCGATGACGATGGCAACAAAGCTCCAACGTCAATGAAAACGGCAGTGTCGACGACACCGACGACGACGGTAACAACGACGGCAGCGCTGTCGATGACAACATCTAAATCGTCGACGGGGATAAAAAATTCTACAGGAAAAGAGAAAAAGCACCAGGTGACCCCTGAAGTCACTTCTCCTAGCAAGGTGACCCCTCTATTACCCTCTTACCTCATGGAAGAAGAGGTCCTTTCGGGTATGCCCATAGACCTTCTGAACTGCACATTAAGTTCCAGGAGGAAGTTTCTGAAGAGGGATATGAAGAGGAACAGGATTATGATCCTCACCAGGACTACCATGGGGGATATTAACAGGAGATGGGTATGCCTTCCTCCTTGATTTCAGACTTGCAGTTTATGCTATCAGACTATAAACGGAGGTTTCCAACATCGGCAGAAGCTCTGGAACTGGACTCAGTTCCCATTGGACTACCCTCCACCCCCGCACCCCCCGGGTACCACCACCGTCGCTGCTAATAATAGATGATCCTCTCCTCCACCGACTTCTCCTAATACCCGACATGCATCTTCAGATGATGACCAAGGGGATACAGATCTTGCAGACCCGCATGGTGATTGGAATGATTATATTATCCCTACTCCTTCTTCTCTTTTACCTGTCCCTGTGGATTCTCCTCCGGGGGACATTGGTGGTTTCCACAATCAGCTACAAAGGGCGGCCAAGAGGGTTGACCTTCCTATGCCTTCGCCTCAAACAGACTGTTTCCTATATGATTTTAAGGAGCCCTATTAAAAGACTGTGAGAGCCATCCCTGTTGTGGATCATGTTTAGGAAGAGGGTCTTAAAGTCATGAAGACCTCAGCTACGGTGGTCCCAGTGCTTCCTTGATTAGAGAAAAAATATAAAGCACCGGAGGATAGCCCGGCTTGCCTAGTGAGTCAGCCGAAACTAGACTCAGTCATATCTCAGGCAGCACAGCGGAAGTCTAAAAATTACGGCAGCTCCTCTTACGACACCTCTGGACGAGGAAGGCAGACGTCTGGCCAATGCAGGCTAGAGATTCTCCTCTGTGTCAGGCCTCCTAGTCAAAGCAGCTAACGCTTTAGCGATTCTGGGCCGCTACGACCTCCATATGTTGTGCGATCGTTCTCCTTATCTTCATCAACTACCTGAGGGCAGTAAAACAGAAGCAAAAAGATCCTCCTGGCGGGTGAGCGGGGCTCCTCTGAAGTTATTAATTGCGCAATGGATATCACGACAAGCGCTTTTCATTCCTTGGTGGGAGCAGTGGTCCTATGCCGTTCCCATGAGGCATAGGGTCAAGACTGATTTGCATAGGTCTGAACTGGGGTGGCGAAGTGAGCTAAATAACGATGATGGATTCAACCCAGATCTGTGACTGGGGTGAGTGTCTGAAAAGTGTCAGCGCTCCGTCCATCATCTCCTTGTGTTTGCTCTGTTTGCCTTAAGTTGGCAGGGTATGTCAAGGGTTGTATGATGGAACAACTACCACTTGAACAACTACAGTCTAAACAACTACTCCTTAACCACTACTTAGTCTAAACCACTACAGTTTTAACAACTATCTTTTACAACTACTATGCCTTTACCTTGCTTGCCTTTACCCCATTAATGTATCTATTTTACTGGTAAGTATAAACGTGTGTGTGTATATGTATATATGTATATATGTATATATGTATATATATATATATATATATATATATATATATGTATGTTTGTGTAATGGGTTTGTATGTACCTGTAAAACACTTACATTTCGTGGTAAAGGCATGCATGCTAAAGACATATGCGATGTAAAGTTAATATTGGTGAATATATATATATATATATATATATATATATATATATATATATATATATATATATATATATATATATATATATATATATATATATATATATATATATGTATATATGTGAAAAAAACAGTCCCTGCTCCGTCAATGATCGGCAGAGCACAACAGGTTTAGACCTCCTACGGCCCCACAGAATGCAGCGAAAATCAGCCCAACAAAACCAATAAAGCCTCAAGTGAGTTGCAGAATGGCGATTTATTCAATCAGAGATCATATATATATATATATATATATATATATATATATATATATATATATATATATATATATATATATATATATATATATTCCTCCACCAACACCGGCATAAAGATCGATCGCTGTCTCAGGGCGGTCCGAGTTGGGTAGCCGGTACCCCAGTAAATTCTCTCCACAACACCACCAAGTAAGGATAGCACTCGGACACCCGGATTGCCTTGCATGTGATAATTTATTTGGCAGGTAAAAAAATGACGCGTTTCGCCATTACGGCTTGATCACGCTCGCCAAATTACTTTAGACGCCATCTTAAATACATGAAAGGTAAAACACACCCATGTGTATAATCAAAGAGTGGCAGACATATTAGAATGGAGTAAACATTATAGTCGCATATGTTATAAAATCCTTTGAGTGCGCACAGTTACATTTCTGCAAAATATCACAATTCATATCATTTGTGCAATGCATGTTGGTACAATACATATAACATAACTTTTTTCAACGAAAAGTTTTTAAATCGTCCTAAATGCGACATAATGGTAACAGACTCATACCAGATAGCCGTATAACATTTTTGGGCATGGGGATTCGATAGTTATATAAATAATCGAAACCGTTGTTTTAGCGAATGTCATAATCCACAATAACTTAAGACCAGATTTCATTGGTTCTGAGCGCGACAAATGTGTCCCAAGCGTTTTCATTGGTTAATATCGCGCTAGTTGTTCCCACGATTACAGACAATGTTTGTAAACCAATGCGTGTGTTGCCTCAAAGCCCCAGTGGGCTAAAGGTACTGTTATATTTTGCAATCATAGTCCATGCCCAAGTGGGCTCCTTACTACACAATCATGGCGCCTGATGGTAAATATAAGTTCCTGATGCTTCCAAGCCCCAGTGGGCAATCATTTTCAGTGCGATCTTAATTCTGATAGCAATCCATGCGCCTATGAATTATAACAGTGCAACACCGGTGCTTAAGCAGATCAAAATGATTAGATCCTTGGTTATCCCAAGTAGATAATATTTAAATTCAGTTCATGTCCATTTGGCAATTGAATGGAATTTCGGCCTCATATCAATATGTCCATCAACTCAAAAAAGTGACCCCATTCTGAAAATAATTAAAACATATATTAAAACCAAGTATGTTAAAAAGCAAGCAGACTGACATATAATTAATGAAAATCCAATTCGTCAATTTCAGCTACTCATACAGATGAATTGATATCTCCTCACTTACATTGAGGCCTTTAGGTGTTAAACAGTCAAAGTCGATAATGTAGCGTGATTCTAATTTGCGAAGAGATAATTCCCTGTTACCCCCCCCGCATGCCCAAATCGACACAGTCAATTACAACCATTCGCACTAAATTCTCGTTTTGCATGTGCATTTCTTGAAAATGACGTGCGATGGGATACTGTTTGTTGTTACTTCCACCAGCAATCATTGATTTCAAGCATCCCTTACGGGGAATTTCTCCGATTAAGAAGAATCTGTAGCGAAAACACGGAATGGTTGAATCAGATCACCAACTGCATAAACCGCTTCCAGAGGAGAAAATACAACAAAAAGATTGTACAGAGATGTTGGGAGAAAGCCAACCAATCAACAAGAACAGATTGTTTAAGAAAGAAACAAAACAAACCCATCACGGAGGAAGAACCAATCAGGCTAATCTTGGATTACAGTTTGGAAGCCAAACAAATAAGTCAGATACTGAGAAAGAATTGGAAAATTTTACAACTTGATCAAACAATTGGCAGCAAAATGGGCAACCATCCAGTGATCACATACAGGAGGGCAAAAAATCTACAGGACCAATTGGTCCACAGCCATTTCCAAATTTCAAACAAAAAGAAAAATTGGTTGCAAACCAGGGGCTTCATCAAGTGCTATAATTGCAAGGTATGCGAGATCGCAAAACCTACAACTGAATTAACAATGCCAAAAAAAAAATTTGGAAAATCAAAGAATGCATAACCTGCAACAGTAGGTATACAATATACATGATTGAATGCCCTTGCAACATGAGATACATTGGCAGCACCATCTGTGAATTAAAAAAACGTATCTTGGAGCATGTGCGGGCAACAATCCACAAGGACAGGAGCAATGCTGTTGCCAAGCACATGGAGGCCAACCATAACGAAGACTGGAAGCAATTGCGTTTCTGGGGTCTGGAAACGATGGCTCTCTCGGACAGGGGAGGCCATACTGAAAAACTTTTAAGACGCAAAGAATCCAGACATATTTTGTCTTTCAGGACAATGACCCCACTGGGCCTCAACCAGTCGGAAGAACTTTATATTCACTTGTAGGGGACTGAAATGTACAGGAAAATAATGCTGTAACTAATTTGGCATCTCTCTTATCCAGATTTTAATTTCAATTTTAATCCTAATTTCCACACGTATTACATTATAATGTTTAATTATCCGTCCACTTCACTTTCCCTCACCCTTTGGACTCCATGCTCACACAAGAAATATGCTCAAACATGGTAATTAGCCCACTGGAGGGCAGTATTTTGTTTAAATTGTTTTGCCTTAGATTAATGATGAAACGGAATATGCTTTAATTATCCTGAATAACCCCATTGGCCCAAATTCGATAATTGTTTAAGAATCATTTTTGAAAAGGTTACCACTTTGAAATGTCAAAAAATGCCTTGATTGCCAAAATGCCTTTAAACACTACAAATCCCATAATGCCAATCAGGATACACCCATAGTGGGCGTGAACCTTGGTTTCAGGAAATGTTTTAAAATATGTGAGCACACACACGCAAACTGACCGTGACCAAGACAGCGGACGCTGTCGAAACGCGTTGGTTTATTTACTTTTGACCCCATGGATTAATAAATCACTTGAAGAAATCAACTTGCAGCATGGTGCTGGGCTTTGTTTTGAAGTGCGACTCCGTCTTTCTTTCCTTGAGGGGGAGAAAATTGTCGGAATATATATATATATATATATATATATATATATATATATATATATATATATATATATATATATATATATATATATATTATATATATATATATATATATATATTTATATATATATTTATTGGCGGTAGATAAAGCAATCATCAAGGCCGATGAACACCGTGCCAGTTACATCAGAGGGATGATATCTTGGTAAAACAACCCACTGACACCATTATCCCAGACCAACCCAGACTTATTACTGCATATAACAGACAACACAAACAACTACAGACCATTATCCGTAGGAATTGGTCGGTCGTCAAAGGGGACCCCATCATTGGTAGCACTCTATCCGAGAAACCGGCAATTACATTCAGCCGTGCCTGGTCAATGAGTGACATGCTGGTACAGAGTAGTCCAGAAGTAGGAACCAAAAACTCCTTGTTACATACCACCAAAGGGTTTATTAAATGTGCCTCATGTAAGGCGTGCAAATTGGAGAAAAACAAAACATCTTACACTACCCCATTTAGCGACATAACCATCCCTATATCAAAGAAAATGACTTGCAAATCTGACTTTGTCGTATATGTGCTGGAGTGTGTGTGTGGCCTGCAATATGTGGGTAGCACCAAGTTGCAGGTCCACAAACGCATACTCCAGCACATGCGGGCAGTCAGCAATAGAGATGAGGCCTATCCAGTGGCATTGTTGTGGCACATCAATGCCTGCCACAACAATGATGTGCGTTGTCTGACTTATTTTGCAATTGATATGGTTTTACCACTGCGCAGAGGAGGTGATAGGGAGGCATTACTAAGAGGATTGGAGACTTCCTACATCCTCGAGCTTAACACCAAGACTCCCAACGGGTTGAACATGGGGGAGGACATGCATACCTGTCTGGGAGGAGTTTAGCCCATAAGCAGTGGCAACCTGTTATGCAATACAGATGGGTTTTAAAGGGAATAGGTGGTGAAAACCCAGATATTGTCATATTAAAGAAACTGAACATGAGACTGTGGTAGAGAAAAAGTTATGATGAGATCAGTAATTGTGTTTTAAAAGTTTGATTCACTTGGATGGGTCTTCAGACCGATAGGGTGAAGAGGCTATTGAGTTTCTCTTTTTTTTACTTTTTTCACTTTTTGTTTTTCCTTCTTTTATTTTGAGAAAATGCATTGCACCATGTGACCATAAGGGAGGGACAGTTAGGACTCAAGAACTTTATGACATTCGAGAGTGCCCACTGGGGCTATATCAGCAATACCAATACTCCAACCGCTATGATTAAGGCTGCTAATCTTTGCATATTTGCACATTTCCAAAATGCAACTTTGCACTGAAAATTTTGCGAATTTGCACAAACAGAATATTATATTTAAAGGTATTAATGTATATATGTATATATTATATGTATTTATGTATGTTTTTGCCAAATATTTAAATTTATGTATTTGCTGAAGTTTGGCACAATATAGAATTGTATATAATGCAGTTAAACATGGTAGATAGTTGTAAATATGGTATTTTAATAATTTAAAGCTAACAGGAATGTGAACAGTTAAAAGAATGTCTACATCAACTTTGTTTACATAAGTACAACCTAAAACATGGCGAAAGTCTGTCTTCTATGTCCCAGGGTCAGTGACCTGCACATGCACTTTATAGGGGGTGGCTTAATTCACAACGTCATGTGATCAAGGGCTTGTGGGCTCCAAACGCGTCATGGCGGTATCTGTGTTGCACATGTAATAAAATTATTGCAAACTACCTGAGCTGGTCCGTCTTCGTTCTTCTGGTGAAAATTGGGAAGAAGCAAACGGAATTCTTTGGATAATATATATATATATATATATATATATATATATATATATATATATATTTCCGATGCGATTGGTAACCCATTGAGAGTCGCACACGATGTAGGATGAAAGGTTTTCCAGCCTTTATTAAAGGTATAGACCAGTTCAATCAGCCAGTGGTTAAAAACAGCCTTGTTGCAGCCTGATGCATTTCGAATCAATCTTCCTCAGAGGCTTTGCGCAAGGTGCGTGCTCTAGCGAACCTTCTCCTCCATTAATATGCATCTTGACACGCCCACAATGGGGACGCTCGAATGAGTCAGTGTGAGGCATTGTGGGAGTTGAAGTGTTCGAATTCTGTTACCATGTTACGGCGCACTTTGTTCTCTGTTTGTTCAAAGCTCAGAATGAGCCCCAGCACATGAACGGGTCCTCATCCTGCATCCCAATTCCACGTCGAGGGTTCGTGACTTCTCCCTCGTGGCCCCCTTCGATTAAGGGGTGGTGCGGTGCTCGGCAGCTGGGCAGCCGCCTATAGTTTCCGATGCGATTGGTAACCCATTGAGAGTCGCACACGAAGTAGGATGAAAGGTTACCAGCCTTTATTAAAGGTATAGACCAGTTCAATCAGCCAGTGGTTAAAAACAGCCTTGTTGCAGCCTGATGCATTTCGAATCAATCTTCCTCAGAGGCTTTGCGCAAGGTGCGTGCTCTAGCGAACCTTCTCCTCCATTAATATGCATCTTGACACGCCCACAATGGGGAAGCTCGAATGAGTCAGTGTGAGGCATTGTGGGAGTTGAAGTGTTCGAATTCTGTTACCATGTTACGGCGCACTTTGTTCTCTGTTTGTTCAAAGCTCAGAATGAGCCCCAACACATGAACGGGTCCTCATCCTGCATCCCAATTCCACGTCGAGGGTTCGTGACTTCTCCCTCGTGGCCCCCTTCGATTAAGGGGTGGTGCGGTGCTCGGCAGCTGGGCAGCCGCCTATAGTTTCCGATGCGATTGGTAACCCATTGAGAGTCGCACACGAAGTAGGATGAAAGGTTACCAGCCTTTATTAAAGGTATAGACCAGTTCAATCAGCCAGTGGTTAAAAACAGCCTTGTTGCAGCCTGATGCATTTCGAATCAATCTTCCTCAGAGGCTTTGCGCAAGGTGCGTGCTCTAGCGAACTTTCTCCTCCATTAATATGCATCTTGACACGCCCACAATGGGGACGCTCGAATGAGTCAGTGTGAGGCATTGTGGGAGTTGAAGTGTTCGAATTCTGTTACCATGTTACGGCGCACTTTGTTCTCTGTTTGTTCAAAGCTCAGAATGAGCCCCAGCACATGAACGGGTCCTCATCCTGCATCCCAATTCCACGTCGAGGGTTCGTGACTTCTCCCTCGTGGCCCCCTTCGATTAAGGGGTGGTGCGGTGCTCGGCAGCTGGGCAGCCGCCTATAGTTTCCGATGCGATAAGTAACCCATTGAGAGTCGCACACGAAGTAGGATGAAAGGTTACCAGCCTTTATTAAGGGTATAGACCAGTTCAATCAGCCAGTGGTTAAAAACAGCCTTGTTGCAGCCTGATGCATTTCGAATCAATCTTCCTCAGAGGCTTTGCGCAAGGTGCGTGCTCTAGCGAACCTTCTCCTCCATTAATATGCATCTTGACACGCCCACAATGGGGACGCTCGAATGAGTCAGTGTGAGGCATTGTGGGAGTTGAAGTGTTCGAATTCTGTTACCATGTTACGGCGCACTTTGTTCTCTGTTTGTTCAAAGCTCAGAATGAGCCCCAGCACATGAACGGGTCCTCATCCTGCATCCCAATTCCACGTCGAGGGTTCGTGACTTCTCCCTCGTGGCCCCCTTCGATTAAGGGGTGGTGCGGTGCTCGGCAGCTGGGCAGCCGCCTATAGTTTCCGATGCGATTGGTAACCCATTGAGAGTCGCACACGAAGTAGGATGAAAGGTTACCAGCCTTTATTAAAGGTATAGACCAGTTCAATCAGCCAGTGGTTAAAAACAGCCTTGTTGCAGCCTGATGCATTTCGAATCAATCTTCCTCAGAGGCTTTGCGCAAGGTGCGTGCTCTAGCGAACCTTCTCCTCCATTAATATGCATCTTGACACGCCCACAATGGGGACGCTCGAATGAGTCAGTGTGAGGCATTGTGGGAGTTGAAGTGTTCGAATTCTGTTACCATGTTACGGCGCACTTTGTTCTCTGTTTGTTCAAAGCTCAGAATGAGCCCCAGCACATGAACGGGTCCTCATCCTGCATCCCAATTCCACGTCGAGGGTTTGTGACTTCTCCCTCGTGGCCCCCTTCGATTAAGTGGGCGTGTCAAGATGCATAATAATGGAGGAGAAGGTTTGCTAGAGCACGCACCTTGCGCAAAGCCTCTGAGGAAGATTGATTCGAAATGCATCAGGCTGCAACAAGGCTGTTTTTAACCACTGGCTGATTGAACTGGTCTATACCTTTAATAAAGGCTGGTAACCTTTCATCCTACTTCGTGTGCGACTCTCAATGGGTTACCAATCGCATCGGAAACTATAGGCGGCTGCCCAGCTGCCGAGCACTGCACCACCCCTTAATCGAAGGGGGCCACGAGGGAGAAGTCACGAACCCTCGACGTGGAATTGGGATGCAGGATGAGGACCCGTTCATGTGCTGGGGCTCATTCTGAGCTTTGAACAAACAGAGAACAAAGTGCACCGTAACATGGTAACAGAATTCGAACACTTCAACTCCCACAATGCCTCACACTGACTCATTCGAGCGTCCCTATTGTGGGCGTGTCAAGATGCATATTAATGGAGGAGAAGGTTCGCTAGAGCACGCACCTTGCGCAAAGCCTCTGAGGAAGATTGATTCGAAATGCATCAGGCTGCAACAAGGCTGTTTTTAACCACTGGCTGATTGAACTGGTCTATACCTTTAATAAAGGCTGGTAATCTTTCATCCTACTTTGTGTGCGACTCTCAATGGGTTACCAATCGCATCGGAAAATATATATATATATATATATATATATATATATTCATTTACACACAGACATGCACCCCTTTACTCCCTATTAATGTTTTAAAATTCCTTTCCAACCAAAAAACCTACACCCACCCCAAACCTTTAAAATCCCCTTTCAATCCAAAAACATATATACCCACCCTAAACCCTACAAATTCCCTATCCACCCAGAAACCCACACCCACCCTAAACCCTAAAAATACTCTTGCAATCCCAAAAACCCACACCAACCTTAAAATTACCCTTGCCACCCAAAAACCCATACCACCCTATAATTACCCTTGTCACCCAAAAACCCATACCCACTCTTAACCCTAAAAATATACTTACCACCCAAAAACCCATACCCACTTCTAAAATTATCCTTACCACCCAAAAACCTATACCCACCCAAAACCCTAAAAACACTCTTGTACCCAAAACCCGACACCAGCCCTAATTCCTAAAAAATCCACTTCCACCCAAAAACCCATCCATACCCTAAACCCTAAAAATGCGTTTCAAATCTCAAAAACCCATACCTACCCTAAATCCTAAAATTTCCCTTGCAATCCCAAAAAACCATACCTACCCCACCCAAAAACTCATACCCACCTTAAATCCCCAAATTTAGCGTGCCACCCAAAAACTCATACTCATCCGAAACCATTAAAAATACCCTTGCAGCTATATATATATATATATATATATATATATATATATATATATATATTCTCACCAAGACGATCCTTCCATGCACGAGAGCGCTCGACAGTGTGTGCTCGGCCCAAGGGCTGGATCATAGCCCAATAATTAATTTTGAACACAAGGAGGGCGGCACAACTGGATACTTATTTAGAAGCTTTTATTGCACAAACACTCCACCGACGCGTTTCAGCCTCATGGCTTTTCTCGCGGTCAGCAAGTCCCTTTTCGCTTTTCATTTTTATACTGTCCCATATTAGCCTTAAGGTGGCATTATGGGATATGTAGTTTTTCAAGCAAAATATTTCAAAACAAAACATTCATAACAAACAAAGGACAGGTGTGCTCTGATTTACAAGTATAGTACTTAGCGTCCTAGTTGGTATCACTTAGGGCTTGTTTTATGAAAGTTCTTAGTCTCTCTTATTATTGAGTGTTGGGTATAGTACCCTATAATAGTCAATAAAGTTTTAAGCTGAGTTCAAGTTCACTCGAGGTGTATGTGGAGGTCCTCTCCAAAGTTCATGCCTCTGGGGTGTTTTGTTCGGAATCGAATTATGAAACGTGATTCCATCTGTCGTAGAAGACGGACAGTGTCCCCTCCTCTGTCTTGTTTGATCAACATCTTTAATCCATAGAAATTCATGGCGCGCCAATCCCCATTTTGACAAATGCTAAGATGTTTTGCTGTGGCATATAGCATGTTCGAGTTCTTTACAGCCCGGATGTGCTCCAGTATTCTTTTCTTTAGCATGCACGTAGTGGACCCTATGTATTTCATTCCACATTTGCATTCCATCACATACACTACGTTTTTGGATGTGCATGTGATGTACTGTTTGATCGGCATGTATTTTCCATCCGGTTCCATTACATTCTTCATCTTTTTACCTATCTTACAAGCTTTGCATGTGGTGCATGGTTTGAAACCCACATTTTGTTCTGTCCACCATTTGGGTTGTTGATTAATCTGAAAATGACTCTTGACTAATAAGTGGCCGTATTATACAATAACGGTGAATACGTCAAAGCGTATACAATACGCTGGGCAGATTATTGTTAATCGGACTGGAGAAAGTGAAGCTTGCCAAAAACCACTTAAAAGGAAGCACTCTTGCAGTAAAGGTGTGCTCTGCTAAGAGACTGTGTAAATTACGAAAATGGAAGCGCGAGTTGCTAAACGCGCTACCAAAGCGTCCACAATGTTAAAACCAGGGGCAACAGCGGTAGACGTGACACGCAAAACAAAGACACCTGAAAATGAAAATTTCACGCTCAAGCAGCAAATGAATGCATTGGAACGCTTATACAAAAAAGAAGTTAACAAAAGCTGGGAAATCATAACACTTGAGAACTATGTGGAAGTCAAAAGAATTTCGCGAGGTTTAAGAATATTTACAATGTCAACACACCCAGATACCAAAGAGGAATTGATTATGGAATGGCTGGAATACAACACGATGTGTTCCTTGAATATGATGCGCATTCTCATAAAGCATGCTAAAATGGACATTGATGATATCACAATAAAAATAAAAGAGCTTGAAGAACTTGTTTCTAAAGAGACAAAACAGGAAGAAATCACCAAGCTAAGACAAGAAATGGAAACGAGACTGGAGTCGTACGAAGTAGAAATACAAGAACGTAAAGAACGCAAGTTCAAAAGAGATGAATTGGATTATCTGCATGGTCGAATACTGACCTTCGCAAGGCGCTACGACAACTTAAAAAAGAACTTTCCTCCTACCACACAGGCATCTAGTGGAAGTGAATCAGATGCAAGCCTAATAGAAGTAACAGGCGAGCAGTCAAAAAACTTCAATATTTTAGAGGAAGTAAAAATGGTGAACCTAGAGAAAAACATCACCAGAGGGGGAGGAAGAGGGAGAATGCACTTTCAGAGCAGAGGGAGAGGAAGAGGCACACAAAACCAACCAAGTCCCTCACCAGCACCCGCAAAACCCGCAGGTCAAAGCAACGAAAGAAGGCAATACCCCCTGCGCAACAGGAAGTGAGCATCCTAATCGTGAACTTATCTCAATACCAACTAACACAAGAAGAACAAAATGTACTGAACAAAGGCCTATCGTTTTGCCCAGAAGCACATTTCGACTACCCACAAACTAAAATTGATCTTTACAAGTTCGTGAGGAAATTAAAATTGGCTAAAATTCATGCCAACAAGGTGATATCAAACAATGTGAATGAAACTACAGAACAAGCAAATGAGGAGAGATGTACCACGACCATTGAACAAATATCTGACCTTAGAGAGACCTTCGAAGCGATGTTCAACCCTGATGGTAACATCATAACAGACTCACAAATGTTGGAACAAATGGATATCCAAACCAATTTAAGCAAGAACACTGGATTAAAGAACAAATCCCGATACTGCCCAGTCCTATCACCAGGAAATAAAATTGACCTGTTCTCAGATGCCATGACCGAAGAGCTGGATAACCTCATAAAAGTCAAAGATAAGAACAGACAAAACCTATCAACCAAAGAAAGGAAGGCCATTCAAAATCTGATGAACAATGCAACAATAACGATAAAACCCGCCGACAAAGGGGGAAACATCGTTATCCTGGATACTAATGATTACATTCGAGAGGCGGAACGACAATTAAACATCTCCTAACACTACAGCAAATTGAAATCCAACCCTATAGTGAAAATGATGTCCGAGTTGAAAGAACAACTACAAACCTGGCAAGCAAAAGGATTGATAAATGAAGATGAGAGAAAATACATGACCACGGATTATCCAATCACTCTGTGTGTCTATTTTTTACCGAAAATTCATAAAACGCTAATCAATCCTCCAGGGAGACCTATTGTGTCCTCTTGCAGCTCATTATACGAAAAGGTCTCAAGGTATGTTGATACTTTTCTCGCTCCGATTGCTCAAAGTATGCCATCCTACTTGAAGGACACCGGAGACTTTCTGAGAATCTTAATGGATATATCATGGAATCCAAGCTATCTTTTAGTGACAATAGATGTCGTGTCACTCTATACATCAATAAGACACGAAGTAGGCTTGAAAGCGTGCAAATACTTTTTGCAACAGCGCAGTATCAAAGAACTGCAACATACATCAATGCTCCTCAAAATGATAGAGCTGTGCTTAACCAACAATGTGTTTCTTTTTAATAATGATCTGTACAAGCAAGAATGTGGCACTGCCATGGGCATTTCATTTTCTCCCAATTACGCAAATATTACCATGGGATATTGGGAAAAAATGATAGCATGGAACAACAGCGAACAGGAAGAGCTTGACCGGATAATACTTTGGGTCAGGTATATCGATGACCTTTTCCTGATTTGGAATGGGACCAATGATCAATTTCAGAAATTCTTCAATACACTCAATCAGAATGACATTGGACTCCAATTTACATGCTCGACCAGCAAAAAAGAAATAGACTTTTTAGACACCAAGATCTACATCGCAGAAGGAAAATTGGAAACCACGCTGTTCCGTAAAAAGACTGCCACCAACAGTGTACTCCATGGCACTAGTTTTCACCCAAAATCGCTACTCAAAAGCATCCCATATGGAGAATATGTACGATTAAAGAGAAACTGTTCAAAGCCGTAAGATGCTGAAAAAAGGATACTTGAAAGCAAAGCAAGATTCCAATCAAGAGGATACAAGGATTACGTGTTGAAAGACTGTAAAAAGAAGGCTGACAAAATCACGAGGGCAGAGACTCTAATTGAAAAGAAGAAACCCCCACAAGACAAAGATTCGTAACCACTTACAACAAAGAGAGTGGATTGATTGCAAAAAAGATGAAAAATATTGGCATCTAATAACCAGTGATCCAGACATCGGGCCACTGGCCGGTAAAACTCCCTCCATTTCATACAAGAAAAACACATCTCTTCAAGACCTATTAGTCAAGAGTCATTTTCAGATTAATCAACAACCCAAATGGTGGACAGAACAAAATGTGGGTTTCAAACCATGCACCACATGAAAAGCTTGTAAGATAGGTAAAAAGATGAAGAATGTAATGGAACCGGATGGAAAATACATGCCGATCAAACAGTACATCACATGCACATCCAAAAACGTAGTGTATGTGATGGAATGCAAATGTGGAATGAAATACATAGGGTCCACTACGTGCATGCTAAAGAAAAGAATACTGGAGCACATCCGGGCTGTAAAGAACTCGAACATGCTATATGCCACAGCAAAACATCTTAGCATTTGTCAAAATGGGGATTGGCGAGCCATGAATTTCTATGGATTAAAGATGTTGATCAAACAAGACAGAGGAGGGGACACTGTCCGTCTTCTACGACAGATGGAATCACGTTTCATAATTCGATTCCGAACAAAACACCCCAGAGGCATGAACTTTGGAGAGGACCTCCACATACACCTCGAGTGAACTTGAACTCAGCTTAAAACTTTATTGACTATTATAGGGTACTATACCCAACACTCAATAAAAAGAGAGACTAAGAACTTTCATAAAACAAGCCCTAAGTGATACCAACTAGGACGCTAAGTACTATACTTGTAAATCAGAGCACACCAGTCCTTTGTTTGTTATGAATGTTTTGTTTTGAAATATTTTGCTTGAAAAACTACATATCCCATAATGCCACCTTAAGGCTAATATGGGACAGTATAAAAACGAAAAGCGAAAAGGGACTTGCTGACCGTGAGAAAAGCCGTGAGGCTGAAACGCGTCGGTGGAGTGTTGGTGCAATAAAAGCTTCTAAATAAGTATCCAGTTGTGCCGCCCTCCTTGTGTTCAAAAATATATATATATATATATATATTAATCCAAAACGATCCTTCCAAGCCTGAGAGCGCTCGACAGCGTGTGCTCAACCCAAGAGCTGGATCGAAGCCCCAAAATTAATTTTTGAACAAAGGGGGCGGCACAACTGGATACTGTATTCAGCTTTTATTCACACAAACACTCCACCAACGCGTTTCAGCCTCACGGCTTTTCTCACGGTTAGTGAGTCCTTTTTTGCTTTTGGTTTAAATACTGCCCCATATTAGCCTTTAAGTGGCATTATGGGATATGTAGTTTTACCAGCAATATGTTGCACACATTTAGAAAAAAATAAAATTTAACAAAGGACTGGTGTGCTGAAAATATCAGAGTATAGTACTCTAAGCATCATAAGTTATTCACACTTAGGGCTTTTTATTTTACAGTCCATAATTCTAGGATTTTTGGGGTATAGTACCCTAGTTGCAGTTCATCAGAGTTCAGCTGGGCATTTCCTCACTCCAGATGTATGTGGAGGTCTTCTCCAAAGTTCATGCCTCTGGGATGTCTGGTGCGGAATTGAATTATGAGACGGGATTCCATTTGTCTCAAGAGACTCACTGTGTCTCCTCCTCTTTCAAGTTTTGTCAGCATTCTTATTCCATAGAAAGTCATGGCTCGCCAATCCCCATTTTGACACGATTTCAAATGTTTGCCTGTGGCATACAGTAGATTGGAATTTTTAACAGCCCGGATATGCTCCAAGATTCTTTTCTTTAGCATGCATGTTGTTGAGCCTATGTATTTCATGCCGCATTTGCATTCGATTACATAGACTACATTTTTAGATGTACATGTGATATATTGCTTGATTGGCACCTCTTTTCCGTTGGGTTCCATCACACTCTTCATTTTTTTGCCTATCTTGCAGGGTTTGCACGAAGTACAGGGTTTAAAGCCCACATTTTGTTCCATCCACCACTTTGGTTTTTCTTGCATTTGAAAGTGGCTTTTTACCAGCAAGTTTTGCAATGAAGTGTTCTTTTTGTATGTGATGGAGGGATGTTTTCCGGCTAATGTCCCAATGTCCGGATCGCTGGTTATTAGATGCCAGTATTTTTTCAATTTTTTAGCAATTAGCCCACTTTCCTTATTGTAGGTGGTTATGAATCTCAGAGGATCCTTATCTTGTGGGGATATTTCTTTTTCAATGAGTGTTTCAGCTCTGCTGACTTTGTCGACTTTCTTTTTACAGTTCGATAATACATAGTCTTTGTATCCTCTGGATTGGAATCTGAGTTTACTTTGATGGATTTTATTCTCCGCGTCTTCCATTTTCGAGCAATTTCTCTTGAGTCGAATATATTCGCCATACGGAATACTTCTTAGCAAAGATTTAGGGTGAAAACTAGTCCCATGGAGGACACTGTTGGTGGCTGTCTTTTTGCGGAATAACGTGGTTTCCAGTTTTCCTTCCGAGACATAGACTTTAGTGTCCAAAAAGTCTATCTCTTTTCTGTTGGTTGCACATGTGAACTGAAGTCCCATCTCATTTTGATTTAGTTTGATGAAGAACTCTTGAAACTGTGCATTGGACCCATTCCAAATCAGGAAAGGTCATCAATATATCTGACCCATAATGTGATTCGGTCAAGCTCTTCTTGTTCAAAGTTATTCCATACCAGCATTTTCTCCCAATAGCCCATGGTGATATTGGCGTAATTGGGAGAAAAAGAAATTCCCATGGCCGTGCCGCATTCTTGTTTATACAGCTCGCTGTTAAATAGAAACACGTTGTTGGTCAGGCATAGCTCTATCATCTTAAGGAGCATATTTGTGTGTTGCAGTTCCTTGATGTTGCGTTGATTTAAGAAATATTTGCAAGCTTTTAAGCCTATGTCATGCCTGATTGAAGTGTATAGTGACACAGCGTCTATTGTCACTAGGAGATAGTTCGGATTCCATGGTATATCCATCAGGATTCTCAGAAAGTCTCCGGTGTCCTTGAGGTATGATGGCATACTTTGGGCAATCGGAGCGAGAAAGTTATCCACATACCTTGAGACTTTTTCATACAGTGAGTCACATGAGGACACTATTGGTCTTCCAGGTGGATGAATTAGTGTCTTATGAATTTTGGGTAAGAAATACACACATGGAGTGATAGGATGCTCCATGGTCATGTATTTGCGTTCTTCCTCATTAATCAGTCCTTTTGCCTGCCACAATGTAAGTAGTTCCTTCAGATCCGACATCATTTTGCCTATAGGATTTGTTTTCAACTTGCTGTAATGTTGTTGGACATTAAGTTGGCGTTCCGCTTCTTGAATGTAATCCTTAGTCTCCAGGATAACGATATTTCCCCCTTTGTCGGCGGGTTTAATCGTTATACCGGGGTTGTCCATCAAATTTTGGAGTGCCTTTCTTTCTTTGATGGATAGATTTTGTCTTTTGTTATCTTTGACTTTAATGAGATTGTCAAGCTCTTCCATCACGGCATCCGAGAACAAGTCGACTTTGTTGCCAGGCGACAGGACTGGACAGTATCGGGATTTGTTCTTCAATCCTGTATTTTTACTCAAGTTGGTTTGAATATTCATTTGCTCCAACATTTGGGTATCCGATATAATGTTTCCTTCAGGATTAAACATTGCCTCAAATGTGTCTCTTAAATCAGAAATTTGTTCAATGGTAGTGGTAACGTTGTCTTCCGTTGCTTCTTCTGTGCTGTTATTCATGCATTCTGGTGTAATTCGGTTTGCATGGATTTTGGCCAATTTTAGTTTCCTTACAAACTTGTACAGGTCAATTTTCGTTTGTGGGTAGTCAAAATGGGCTTCTGGGCAGAAGGATAAGCCTTTATTCAATACATTCTGTTCATCTTGTGTGAGTTGGTATTGAGAGAGGTTGACTATTAGATTGGTTACTTCCTGTTCCGCAGGGGGTACTGCCTTCTTTCGTTGCTTGGACCGGCGGGTTTTTCTGGTGCTGGTGAGGGATTTGGTTGGTTTTGTGCACCTCTGCCTCTTCCTCGATTGCGGAAGTGCGATCTTGCTCTTCCTCCCCCTCTGGTGATGTCTTTTTCCAAATTCACCATTTTCACCTCCTCTAAAATATTGAAGTTTTTTGACATTTCACCTGTAGCTTCAATAAGGCTCGCATCTGATTCGCTGCCGCTTGAGACTTGTATGTTGGAAGGGAAGTTCTTTTTGAGATTATCATAGCGCCGTGCAAAGGTTAAAATGCGGCCATGTACATAATCAAGTTCGTCTCTTTTTTAAACTTCCGTTCTTTGCGTTCTTGTATATCAGTTTCATATGCCTCCAGTCTTGTTTCCATTTCTGATCTCATCTTATTGACTTCATCCTGTTTGGTCTCTTTAGAAACCAGGTCTTCGATTTCTTTGATCTTGATTGTAATTTCGTCGATGTCCAATTTAGCATGTTTAATAAGTATGCGCATCATATTCAGGGAACACTGTGTGTTATTGTCTACCCATTCCAAAATCAATTCCTCCTTAGTATCAGGGTGAGTTGGCATTGTGAATATCCTTAATCCACGTGGTATTCTTTTGACCTCCACGTAGTTCTCCAAAGCGATTATTTCCCAGCTTTTATTTACTTCTTTTTTATACAGGCGTTCTAGCGCGTTCATATGCTGTTTAAGTGTGACATTATTTGTTTCTGGTGTTTTCGTCTTGCGGGTCACATCAACCGCTGCAGCCCCTGATTTAAACATAGCTGATGCTTTCGTAGCGCGTTTAGCTACACGCGCCTCCATTGTTACAAAAGCACTCCTCGTTTCGAGTTCACAGCGCACCTTCACTTAAGGAGCGTTTTCAGTACGTTTGTCCTTAGACTCAGCTTATTATTTCTCCAGTCTGTTTCACATCAGCGCGCTCCGCGTACCGTATACGCTTGGGCGCATTCACTGCTAATGTTGTCAATAGCCGCTTCGATTCCCTGCTCCCTTAGATAGTAAAAATCACCGAAGGCGCTCACCTCGTAGCGGGAATGTCCTGTAGCCGCAGCCGAGCCCAGCCGAGCCCACTGCTTCTCTTCCGCCGTCGCCGAGGGCGTCTCCTTCACATCTAAGCACTTTGCTGCATGCAGGGAATCGGGCGCATCTCGCAGCAGACCAATTAATCCAAAACGATCCTTCCAAGCCTGAGAGCGCTCGACAGCGTGTGCTCAACCCAAGAGCTGGATCGAAGACCCAAAATTAATTTTTGAACAAAGGGGGCGGCACAACTGGATACTGTATTCAGCTTTTATTCACACAGACACTCCACCAACGCGTTTCAGCCTCACGGCTTTTCTCACGGTTAGTGAGTCCTTTTTTGCTTTTGGTTTAAATACTGCCCCATATTAGCCTTTAAGTGGCATTATGGGATATGTAGTTTTACCAGCAATATGTTGCACACATTTAGAAAAAAAAAAAATTTAACAAAGGACTGGTGTGCTGAAAATATCAGAGTATAGTACTCTAAGCATCATAAGTTATTTACACTTAGGGCTTTTTACTTTACAGTCCATAATTCTAGAAGCGGAACGCCAACTTAATGTCCAACAACATTACAGCAAGTTGAAAACAAATCCTATAGGCAAAATGATGTCGGATCTGAAGGAACTACTTACATTGTGGCAGGCAAAAGGACTGATTAATGAGGAAGAACGCAAATACATGACCATGGAGCATCCTATCACTCCATGTGTGTATTTCTTTCCCAAAATTCATAAGACACTAATTCATCCACCTGGAAGACCAATAGTGTCCTCATGTGACTCACTGTATGAAAAAGTCTCAAGGTATGTGGATAACTTTCTCGCTCCGATTGCCCAAAGTATGCCATCATACCTCAAGGACACCGGAGACTTTCTGAGAATCCTGATGGATATACCATGGAATCCGAACTATCTCCTAGTGACAATAGACGCTGTGTCACTATACACTTCAATCAGGCATGACATAGGCTTAAAAGCTTGCAAATATTTCTTAAATCAACGCAACATCAAGGAACTGCAACACACAAATATGCTCCTTAAGATGATAGAGCTATGCCTGACCAACAACGTGTTTCTATTTAACAGCGAGCTGTATAAACAAGAATGCGGCACGGCCATGGGAATTTCTTTTTCTCCCAATTACGCCAATATCACCATGGGCTATTGGGAGAAAATGCTGGTATGGAATAACTTTGAACAAGAAGAGCTTGACCGAATCACATTATGGGTCAGATATATTGATGACCTTTTCCTGATTTGGAATGGGTCCAATGCACAGTTTCAAGAGTTCTTCATCAAACTAAATCAAAATGAGATGGGACTTCAGTTCACATGTGCAACCAACAGAAAAGAGATAGACGTTTTGGACACTAAAGTCTATGTCTCGGAAGGAAAACTGGAAACCACGTTATTCCGCAAAAAGACAGCCACCAACAGTGTCCTCCATGGGACTAGTTTTCACCCTAAATCTTTGCTAAGAAGTATTCCGTATGGCGAATATATTCGACTCAAGAGAAATTGCTCGAAAATGGAAGACGCGGAGAATAAAATCCATCAAAGTAAACTCAGATTCCAATCCAGAGGATACAAAGACTATGTATTATCGAACTGTAAAAAGATAGTCGACAAAGTCAGCAGAGCTGAAACACTCATTGAAAAAGAAGTATCCCCACAAGATAAGGATCCTCCGAGATTCATAACCACCTACAATAAGGAAAGTGGGCTAATTGCTAAAAAATTGAAAAAATACTGGCATCTAATAACCAGCGATCCGGACATTGGGACATTAGCCGGAAAACATCCCTCCATCACATACAAAAAGAACACTTCATTGCAAAACTTGCTGGTAAAAAGCCACTTTCAAATGCAAGAAAAACCAAAGTGGTGGATGGAACAAAATGTGGGCTTTAAACCCTGTACTTCGTGCAAAGCCTGCAAGATAGGCAAAAAAATGAAGAGTGTGATGGAACCCAACGGAAAAGAGGTGCCAATCAAGCAATATATCACATGTACATCTAAAAATGTAGTCTATGTAATCGAATGCAAATGCGGCATGAAATACATAGGCTCAACAACATGCATGCTAAAGAAAAGAATCTTGGAGCATATCCGGGCTGTTAAAAATTCCAATCTACTGTATGCCACAGCCAAACATTTGAAATCGTGTCAAAATGGGGATTGGCGAGCCATGACTTTCTATGGAATAAGAATGCTGACAAAACTTGAAAGAGGAGGAGACACAGTGCGTCTCTTGAGACAAATGGAATCCCGTCTCATAATTCAATTCCGCACCAGACATCCCAGAGGCATGAAGTTTGGAGAAGACCTCCACATACATCTGGAGTGAGGAAATGCCCAGCTGAACTCTGATGAACTGCAACTAGGGTACTATACCCCAAAAATCCTAGAATTATGGACTGTAAAATAAAAAGCCCTAAGTGTAAATAACTTATGATGCTTAGAGTACTATACTCTGATATTTTCAGCACACCAGTCCTTTGTTAAATTTTATTTTTTTCTAAATGTGTGCAACATATTGCTGGTAAAACTACATATCCCATAATGCCACTTAAAGGCTAATATGGGGCAGTATTTAAACCAAAAGCAAAAAAGGACTCACTAACCGTGAGAAAAGCCGTGAGGCTGAAACGCGTTGGTGGAGTGTTTGTGTGAATAAAAGCTGAATACAGTATCCAGTTGTGCCGCCCCCTTTGTTAAAAAAAAAAAATATATATATATATATATATATATATATATATATATATATATTTCTGTTGAAATATCTTTATTCGGCAATTTGATCACCATAAAAGAATACATATAAAATACATTTCCAATACGCCAATAAAATTATTAAAACACGAATAAAAAAGGGAGGTACACCACAGTCACTAATTTGCTACCAGCGGTTGTATCTTCAGAGCGTTGGTCCCCCCGAGTGCAATTTCAATAGACGGGAACGCGTAATCCATGCACTACACAAGAACTTTGCCACCCCGCATATCATGAAGGAAGATGAAGAGTCCGTAGAGAGTACACGAAGTGCCTGGCAATGGCACCTCAACCCCAGTTCTCTGCAAACAGGTTTCAGCCAAAATTTTCGAGCCCCTTTGTAAGCTGGGCAGGCAAAAAATAGATGGGCCACCGACTCTGTTGGTGCTACACAGCCAGGGCATGATCGCATGTGGGCACCAGAGTTTGACCACCTCACCGTGAAGTCGTGCACCGGAAGCGTCCCATATTGCAGTTTTAGATATAGTGCTCGATCTAAGGGTTTGGTTATCAGGTCGAGGAAGGGCTCCAATTTTCTCACACATTTAAATAACAAAAATTGGTCCGTGAGTGAGCCCCCATCCGTAACCCTCAGTGCATTACTCTGTACCCAGTCCCAATATAACTTTTTGATCACCTCCTTGGGTGGCGGCAATTGTGACTCCCAAGCATCCCTTAGCCCTAGCTTGAGAACCAGGTCTTTCAATTTATTCAACCATCCTATTTTTTTACCCGTGTCCAGTTGGAGAAGCTCATCCAACCCCTAACCATATTTTGCAAGCTCCTCAGTTCTTCTTAAACGAGTCCAAAAGAGCAACGGGCGTAGCCTTACCAAGTCCTTTAGTGCTCTTCTGCCCAGATCTAGTCTCAGGGGGATTATTGGGGTGGAAGCAGGAAGAGCCACCACCTTCCTTAGAAAATTATTTTCCACTGTCGAAAGATCTGAAACATTTTCGAACCCCCAGAGTTCAGAGCCATATAATGCAGCTGGAAGAATCTGACCCTCGTAGATGGCCATGGCCGGGGAGACTGGTTTACTACATGATTCGCGGAGTTCCCTCAAAATCACCCCCGATACTCTTTGGTGGCTGAGTAGCATTTTGGCCAAGTGGTCCTTCCAGGTCATTCGACTATTTATCCGGACACCGAGATAGTCAAAAGACTCGACCAACTCCAAAGGAACACCATTAAGCAGGAAATTATTTTTGAATCTTTTAGAGGGGGAGAGTGTCATCAATTTGGTTTTTGAGGTATTGATGGTTAAGCCTCGGATGGTACAAAAGGAGCTAAACCGGTTCAAGAGTTTTTGCAGGCCCACTGGGGATTTGGAGATTAATAAGGTGTCGTCGGCGAAGAGTAAAGTGGGGATTTTTTCCCCCGCCAGGGATGGGGCATCCGTCTCCTCCCCCTTCAGATGGTCCACCACTCCGTTCACGAATAGGGAGAAAAGGGTCGGAGCCATAACACAGCCCTGGCGTACTCCTCTTCTCACAGGGACCCTATCTGTTAACTGTCCCTGTGATCCCCATCTGACCCTCGCGTAATTCCCCTCATGGAGCTTTACGATTAGGTTCAGGAGGCCACTGGGAAATCCCATCTCTCCTAGGATCTCCCATAATTTTGCACGGGGGACCAGGTCGAAAGCCGTTTTGAGATCTATGAAGGCCATGTATAAACTGCCTTTCATGATGGTAACTACCTTCCAATAGATAACAAAAAAGCGAAAGACCTGGTCCATCGTGCCTACCTTACTTCTGAACCCCGCTTGTAGGTGGGAGAGAATGCTGGCCTCGTCCATCCAGTCTCCTACTCTTGAGATGATGACCCTGCCGACCACTTTCTGAATTATATCTATCAGACTGATAGGTCTGTAGTTCGCAGGGTCATCTCTTGCACCCTTCTTGAACACGGTTACTACCTCAGCCCCCTTCCAAGAGTCTGGCACCTGGTGGCCCCTGGTAATCAAGTTCATTATGGCGGCAATTAATTTGGCCCAAGCCTGCGGCTCCGCTATCAACAGGTCTCCAGGAATCCCATCTTACCCAGCTGCTTTCTTTGGGGTTAGGTGTCTGATCGCCATCACTACTTCTGTGGTCGTAAATGGGAGATCGTCCACCCCTAAGGAATCTCCATCACCCAAACTCTCTGCCCCAGGTCTGGCTGTTTCCTCATTACCTCCATATAGGGATGAGAAATAAGTATGGGCGAATTTTGCGAATCTCGCGTTCGCGAATTTTGCGGATTTGCAAACTCGCAATCCGCAAAATCTGCGAATTCTTGCGAATTTGCGGATTTTTTTTTGTGTTCGCAAGGATTTTTGCTAGTTCGCGAGGGTTTCGTACCAGTTCGCAATTGCGAACTTACATTTCGGCGCGCAACGGTCGCGAATTATGTTGTTTCTACGTCTGGTTCATCATCACAGGTTCCCAGCACCCTCTGTTTCACCACTGCAACCCTCTGTTACATCAATGCCACCCTCTGGTTCATCATTACTGTAGATTATGGGGGGGGAAAGCAAGCACACCAGCCCTGCTTCAACTGAGATGAATTATTTTGGGGTTAGTTTATTAATGTGTCACTGTTTTAAAATTCCAGTCTGGCACCTGCTTCCTTATCTGTAATTTTGCTTTCTGTTGCAGTGCATTTTTTTCCCCAGGACCTTCTTTGTGGCCTACTTGTAGCTATTGTATGAGCCTGCTGTGAGGGTCAGAGCAGGGTCATACAATTGTTGCAACTAGCAACTGAATTCTGGAGGGGCCCCAGTCAGGAAGCACTACGGGGAATTGTTACTAATGATGAGTTTGAACTCTTGCCCCTGCCGAGTGCTTTCAGTTTTGAAAAACTCGTTTTTCTGCAATTTCGCGGGGTTCGCGGGGGGGGGCGAACACGCGCGAGATCGGATTCGGAAGCTGCAAATTCGTGCGAATATGCAATTTGTTTTTTTTGCGGCGTGTTAGTTGGCAAGGTTTTGTGCGTTTTTGCGAGCCGCTCGTAGCGCAAGACGCGAAGTTACCCTCGCGGTCGTTCAAGGGCGCAGCCATCTTGTTTGCCTGACGTATTTCCGTTTCCGGGCGCGAAGTGTAATCTCGCAAAGTCCGCGGCTTGCCAGTACAGTCTCGCGCGTGTTCGCAAGGAAAATCTTGCGCGAACTTACCCGCGCGGTCGTGAACGGGCGCGGCCATCTTGTTTCTCATTCATTGCTATGGTTCTGGGCATGGTCTTTGTATCCTCTGTCAATCTCTGCCATCCTTTGCTTGTTTGAAGTTTTTTTTGATCTATTTTACTTATTATCTATCCCTCTATTTTTCTAGCCCTATGTTTTTGTGTTTACTGCTACCTTTGGTTAATTTTAAACTACTTTTGTAAACTCTTTTCTTTTCTTCTCTTCCCTATTCTATTTTCTTTATTCCTTTCCGCCCAGACCATGGTGAAGGGAGCCGGGAAGCATCCCGAGAAGGGGAAGGGTCCCGCACCCCGTGTCCGGCTCCCGTGCGGGCGTTTGAGGGGGGAGCTAGTGATGCCACGGGAGATCTTTACCCTGGAGGAGGTGGCCCAACTCATTTTTTATGTTCAGCGCCGCCTCCCCAGGACCATCATGGGAGGCGGCAAGATCAGTGCCGGGTACAGGGCCCGGGAGCGCCGGAAGCGGTGGGAGAAGGTGTGCCAGGCCATTTACCACCACTCTCGGGTCTGGCGCACCTACAACCAGGCCACCCACCGCTGGACGGATGTCCTGACCCGTGAGCGAGATCTGCTCGACCTCCTTGGCCTTGAGATCCCCGGGCTTGGTGAGTAGTAGTAGCTATGTCTTTACTACTATGTTCTCTCCTGCTGTGTTATTATATTGCAAATTTTTGTTTTTTACCAAGAGCAATAATGCTGCTCATTACATTGTAGGTTAATTTTATTTCAAAATCTTCTGTGCATTTCAGGTACACTGCTCTCCTTCTTCTCAGTAGTGTTGCTACTATGCTTATTTGTTTTAGATTTTGTGTTCATTTCATTGGCCTGTGAAATTATGTATGAGTGTAGTTGAAAGAACTGCGTAATGCTACACACTAAGGTTCAGATTTTTAATTACCGGCGCATCCCTGCAAAGTTGCAGGGATGCGCCAGTAATTGTGCGTCACGCCACCATCACTCATGGTGCGCCGTATTTACAATGCGGCGCGCCATGGGCCCAAAACGTCACCAAAGCGTTACGCATCTGTGCCGTAAAGGCGGCGCATTGCTGGAGTTGCGTCGCAACGATGGTGCAGCTCCATCAATGCTCTGGGGTGCCCTATCTCCCCAATGCTGCGTCAAGCCGTACGTCTGCTTCAAGCAGGCGCAGGGTTTGAGTCACGCATCATTGTCCTCAAAGTGACTGATTGAAATCTTGTAGATTTCCCTCAGCCACTTTTAGGATGCGATCCTGCGCAGGAACGCCCTCCCTTGCGCCGGAACGCCCCCTATTGGCGCAGGGCTTTACAACGTGATGCATCTCCCATATGCGTCACGTTGTTAATATACGCCGCACCATTGCGCCTCTTTTGTGCTGTCGCTGCGTCACAAAAGTCACGCAACAATGGAGCAAAAGAGCCGCAAGGGCCTTCTAAATCAGCCCCTACAGACTCAAGTCCAGTCCTTCCTTTGTACACATGGCGATAAGAAGAAATAGTGGTGGTGGATTAATAGTTTGAGTATTTTAATGACTGGTGAATGTAGTAGGAAACTTTAGTGTTGTCGCTGATCTTCAATCACGATGGACTTTGGCTGTCACTTTGCGTGCTGCGGACTGCTGCCTGCCAATCCCGGTAGCTTGTCTCCTTTCTGGTAAAGAATTGGCTTGTTAGTTTAGTCTGCCCTGTTCCCATGATGCACTGGGCCAGGGACAGACTGATTTGCATATAGCCAGGTTCTGAGCTGGGATGGGGCAGTGAGATAAATAACGGTGATGGATCAAGCCCTGATCTTTGGACTGGGTAAGGGTGGTCTGCTCAATTCAGACACTCTGTTCATCACCACCCCCTTTTGTAAATCGCCTGCCAATCCTAGGCAAACCTTTTTAGTACTTTGTTTAGTGAGTTACATAGGGTAGTTTCCAATTCGACGGTCCGCAAATCAAGCAATACTAAAGTAATGACGTAGTCGACCACATGAGATTGGTCAATAATATATCCCGTGGAGTCGTTCCCTATTTGCTATTTCGCAAAAATATTTTGTTACTTTGTTAGTTCTTTTGAAATGTTTGATTTGGTTGAGAAATATCATCCATGTTTTCTGTTTTTCTTTCTTTCATGTTGTACATCAGCTTCCCCCAGGGGCAAGAGGAGGACACAGGAGGAGGAGGAGGAGGGTGCTGTTGTCGATGCAGGCCAGGACCGGGCAGTCGAGGGCTCCTTTGCTGGCCCCAGTAAGTTTTAATTTTAATATAGAGTACTTATTTTTTCCTAGCGTTCCTCATTCGATTTTTTCTAAATCGTCTTTGATCTTCTTGTAGACAGGATCTAAATTCTTATCCTGCCTCGACTATGACTCCGTGTGGTATTACTAGATTATTCTTATTAGTCTGTCTGTGTAGCTAACTAAGATTGCACATTTGGCATTTCCATTGGACTCCCATTCTAGTCAGCAATAGCTCTATGCACTGAGTGCAGTCCTCTGGGATTGTCCATAATGTCTTTTCAAGTATTCTAAATGTTTATGCTTTGACCATTGCCAACAATAAAAAGGTGAATGACCACCACCAAGAAAGAATAAGATACTACTTTACTTTTGGTTTGGATAGGAGCACAATCCATTCTACTACTGTTGCAGGGACAAATCAGCACAAACAGAACTATGGACACTAAATAATGCATCGCTTAGCTTATCAATTATAATAGGTGCTGTAACTGTTAGACTTTCCACATACCTCAGTGATAACAGACTTTGTAGTTGAACCCCCAATCTCCTTACTGACTAGATAGTGTGGCAGAGTCATTTAGCTCCCAAAGTCACCGATGGCAGAGGCACGGACTCATGCTTGCAAAAATTCGAAAACCTTTAGCTCATCCACTCTAGTCTGGAGGACCAAAAACCACAGAGTCTATTTAAGTTTAAAAGCTTTATTAAAAGTAAACACATTTATTAAATTCAAGTTTGTCATAAAAGTGAACGTGTAACTGAAAATGGAAAAGTGCTTAGTGCTGACGATTAATTGCACACATTTCTTGTGGTCGAGCCGAGCTCTCACCTGGTTTGAACTTGATCCTGCTCGTGTTCTTAGAAGTCAAGGTTCTGTCTGTTAGGAGAAAAAGTGGTGCGTGTTAAAAAGTAAAAAGCAAACATTCATCAGTTGTGCCAAAAAGTGCAGCAAGACAACAGCCTTCCCTGGAAAAAGGGACATTTTTACTCTAGAGTACACAGTCAAAAATTATTAAATTGTACACTTTTTTTCACATTTCTTTCTTCCTCCTAGACCAAATATTATATAGTAGTGAGTGGTGTATTCTAACATTATTAAATGTACTTTGTAGGTGGAACATATGGAGACGGGGCCAGCGCGGAGGTGGTGGTGGCATTGGACGAGGAGGACAACTCTGGGGAGGAGGCGGTGCAAGTGCCGGACAAGGACATGCCTGTGAGGGTTCACACGGTGGTGGCGGGCAGAGGTAAGCTATACATTCCTTAGTCATTGAGATTGAAGACTGCAGAGTGTGCTTTCTGCACGGGTGTATTATAAAAAAAGCAGGTAGTAGCCTCCTCTAAATGTACTTCGACTTAGCTGTGAAGTTTTTGGCGAGAAGAATCCCAATCAGATCTGAGGTGAACTTGATGGATGGGATGAACGAAAAGCGAAAGAAGGGTGTAAGTAAGTGTGGAAGCACGAGAAATGTAATGATGACTGGCAAAGAAGAATGATATGTGTTTGCTTGGTCCCCGAGGTGGCTGGGAAGGTAAGAAAATGGTATGGTGCATGGCTGGGTGAATGATGAAGCAAGGATGGGTGGAAGGAGAACAGCCTGGGTGGGTGAGACAGAAACTGTATGTGTGCAATATACTTTGAATGGATGGATGCCTGGATCATTCATGGTACTATCTGACTCTTAGATAGCATATGTGTATCTAGAGAGAGTAGACGGTCACTGGATGAACTAAGTGTTACTTTGAAGAGCATGTAACACCGCACCCGCACGTCCGTTCCAGTGTAGGAAAGGCAAGGAAAAGAAGTTGTAACGTTGTCCAAAGACTACCATGAATAGTAGCAGTAGTTTGTATTGCAACTGCAAGCACAGCATATATCCGGTTATTACGGTGGACACTCCCTACCTCCCTTAATAACTTTAGTTTAGTAGTAGTACGTCATTCATGTGTGGGGGTATCACTGTTCACTCAATAATAAGCAAAGCACCTAAAGTCATCCCATATGTCATCAAATACATCCCATGTGAAGTGATAGATAATCAGATAATTTAGCTTCTTCATTTTCCTTTTCTAATACTCATTTGCACTGTAGGGTGAAAGCTAAATTAATTAAGCAGTAGCCCTTTTAACAGAGTATTCTCAGTGCCACCCGTAATAGAAAAGTAAGAGCTTCACCACCTGCATGTACTGGACCGGTACAGTAAAGCAAGTCTGTCTCACTCACCATGGTGTGCGTCTGTTTTTCTCGGGTGCAAGTTCACTGCGCTGGCATTATGCCGGCTTGCATAAGATAACGTACCAATTTTCCTAAACAAGAGAGAAGAAGAAGAATAGGAGTGGTGTACTGTCATAGTCGACTGTAATAGAAGTCCATAGTGCTCGTAGAATTTGTTCCTTAAACTCCCACTAATGTTAGAGCAAGGATGAAGAAGTCGGAGGTTACATAGATACTGTCCTCAATAGTTATGTACTGTGCTTTCAATTTGCTACTTGTACTGTGACAACTTTCTGCTCAATCATTTTGTGTTAATCTTAAGGAGCATTGGTTACAGACTATGTCTTTCTTTTTTCATGTAGTTGCTCCTTCCAAATCCAAGACACCATCAAGGAGGAAGGAGCTGGCTCGAATGGCCCGGCAACGGAGGCTGGATGCCACTGTTGCTGAATATCGGCGGCTGGTGGCCCTGGAGGAGGAGGAGACGCAGTCTGGTACAACAACAACGTCCACTGGGACAGCTGCATCCTCCTCCGTGCGGGCTGCCAGCCAGCGCAGTGCTCCAGCGGTACGGAGCCGGGCTACCAAAGCCAAACGCCACCGCCCAGCAGCAAAAAAAGCAGCTGCCCCTCACAGGATTTGCAAGGCACACCGGCGCCGCTTATCCCTCAGACTGTCCTACCTGGAGCAGGAGGTCCATAACTATAAGAACGTGGTGGAGGGCCTCCGCTTCGAACTTGCCACCCTCCGCAAGGAGCATGATGCCCTGGCTGCTAATTCCAACAGCACCCTGCCATAGTGTCCCTTGCCCCTTTTTTAGAGACTTTTGGGGGGTGGGAATTGGGAGTTGGGATTTTTGGGGACTTTTGAAAGACAATCGTTGGGGTTAGGGAGGGTCTTGCGGGAGATTCTTTTGTTAGGGCTATAAAAATATACTTTTTGAAACTTTATCTGACCATACCTGTTTTTTACTGCTTTTGAGTCTGGTGGGTGGGGGTTTAACATAACAGTAAGTTTGTTTTCCTGAATAGTCCTAGGACTTTAGTAGTACTACCGTCAATCAAATCTCTCGTCTCTCCTAATACTCCATTATACTACCTCCAACCAAACGCCTATCTTACCTGTAATTTCTGTTTGCAAGTAGGGCTAGGCCCAGGGCTGGCTCCACGGGAAACAGCAAATAAGGTTGGCAATCCTGGGCGGATAAAATTTCCTCATAGCGGTGGTACTAGTGGTGTGTCACAGTGGCAGTTGCTTGCCTATGAAAAAAAAGAAAATGAAATCTGGTTTGTCCTCCTGAGCAATACAACGGTACAATACAGAATATAGCAGGTGACAGTACACTAGAACAGTGCCACATTGTAGCCTAACAAATGTTAAAGTATAACTAATTCGGTTGAAGTTCTTCGACATTAGCCATGGGTCTTTGTCAAGCAGAGTAAGAATATATCCTCGGATTTCTTCACCAGCCTGTTGCTATCACCTTATCCTCCCCAGCAAGTGTGTGGATTTATTGCTGTAATTTAGTCACACATCAATCAAAACCACACAGCCCGGGGGAAGAGTGTTAGGGTTTGAAAAATGGATGGGTACGGGGGTTTTTGGGAAAGGTTTTGGGAGACAAGAAAAAATAGCACAGCATGGACAAACAATTGTGAACATAAACAAATCTTTGGGTACAAACCTATCCATCAATCTTTGAAAGTGCATGCACTACTGCATGCATGTCAGTTAAAAGTAAGTAGTACTTTCGACAACTGTGGAAGAAAGAATGCGACAGTACAGGGCGTGGGTGGAAATATTGATAACTATATTCAACATAAGGTCTCTGTAGCCAGATACCTGAGAGCCTTGCTGGTCACTATAAATCCATTCACAACAACACTCAATGGGGTTGGTCTGGAAGGTATTGAGGTAATATAAATTTTATGGTCATGTCGTGTTCCCTAGCGAGTACCCCACCGACTCCATGTACGAGTTAAAAGTGCATGTAACTTCCCTCCTGTACCAGCTATGAAGACGCAAATACATTTGCGTCCAACGTTAACTTGTCCTCTTTCAGACCCACCATGAATGAGTTTGATGGTCCGTTCCTAAGTATGCTATGCCAACGTCTTTTTGAAGTGTATTCCTACGTTTTTCAGCCTAGCTGAACGTAGGCCCTGAATCTCTGCCATCGAGCCTCTTTTCTGGCTTCTGACTGCGAGGGCCTCTGCCCAAGCAGCCCCCGTACCCGTGAACTCTGACTTACTTCTAGCGCGGCCCTCCGTGCTCAGCTCAGCCTGCTGCCTGCCAAGATTGACTATAACCTTCGAGTTATCTGTTTTCCTCCCCGAAGATACATTCCAGCCTGCTAGTTTCAGTAAACATCCTTCCTCAGCTACAGGGCTAAAGGGCCAACCTGTCTTTATGCAAGTAATTCATAGCCTCTGTTGCCATGCTTCCATGGAAGGCCCCATGCCCCCACGCTTCTCATACAGACACTCAGACGCTTATACACGCACTCACAGCAAGTATAGAATAGCTTCTGCTCTAGAGACCTTTCTGCCCAGATAGCTTAGTTCCTAAACATCAGATATCAGATATGATAGAAGCACAAGTTGATCTGACATGCCAGACTTCTGTCTCTTTCCGTCAGTGTAAATGTCAAGTCCCCTGCACCCCGTCTATCACACGTCATGCAGCGGCGCGCGCATCCAAGCTTCCGATTTCTGCTGACATTGCAACATTCTGTTAGCACCACCCCTTGGTGCCACCCCCCTGCGTCACCTATCAGTGACGTTTCTAGCACACACGCCTAGTTTTACGCCTAGTTTACGCCTCTTGATGATGTACTAGCACCACGTGTATACTGTTATCTTGTCTTCTCTCAGCTGTTACGCCTCTTACATTGAACATTATGATGTAAATCAAGTATATAAGCTATGTATTGTCAATAAACGACAGCGCGCTCATCTATCCCTTCTGACACCCTGTGTGGTGGTCAGAACATGATATCCTGATTCCTTTATGAGGAATAAAACCCTTAGAAACTCTTACACCACGGACTCTGTTTTCCTTCATTCTGATTGAGTTATCATTAATTACGTACTTACCTGCATAGAAATTAAGAGAGTAAATTAATTATTTACATCAGTATAGTAGATAGAAAAGGAGAAATTGCTTTTTTTCTAGGTGTCCCCTCACTCACCAGGGTTGCCCCTTGGTGACATGCTTCATCATTGGGGCCATCCCAGTCCTCTACGGGCTGGGGCGTGCTGCGACTTGCGAATTACGTAGGAGCACTTACAAATGACTATGTGTGGTGCAGATGTGATAGTGGAGTGGACTAAGTGATGTGTTAAGGGATCAATTTAGAAGCAGAGAGAGATCCAAGAAATGCAGTCACAGTCAGAGAAAAAGGCAAGGGATACTGTATCTATGTTGTTGTAGTTGTCCTGTTGGAAGTGGTAAGTAAGTTGCCTGCAGAAAAAAATCCTCTTATTAGCGGCACTCCTCCATTGCAGCCGACGCTTCGTCCATCGATGTTGGTCACCAGAAGACACCCTGTAAAAAAAGCACAGCATAGACAAACAATTGAACATAAACAATTCTTTGGGTACAAACCTATCCATCAATCTTTGAAAGTGCATGCACTACTGCATGCATGTCAGTGAAAAGTAAGTAGTACTTTCGACAACTGTGGAAGAAAGAATGCGACAGTACAGGGCGTGTGTGGAATTATTGATAACTATATTCAACATAATGTCTCTGTAGCCAGATACCTGAGAGCCTTGCTGGTCACTATAAATCCATTCACAACAACACTCAATGGGGTTGGTCTGGAAGGTATAGTAGATAGAAAAGGAGAAATTGCTTTTTTTCTAGGTGTCCCCTCACTCACCAGGGTTGCCCCTTGGTGACATGCTTCATCATTGGGGCCATCCCAGTCCTCTACGGGCTGGGGTGTGCTGCGACTTGTGAATTACGTAGGAGCACTTACAAATGACTATGTGTGGTGCAGATGTGATAGTGGAGTGGACTAAGTGATGTGTTAAGGGATCAATTTAGAAGCAGAGAGAGATCCAAGAAATGCAGTCACAGTCAGAGAAAAAGGCAAGGGATACTGTATCTATGTTGTTGTAGTTGTCCTGTTGGAAGTGGTAAGTAAGTTGCCTGCAGAAAAAAAATCCTCTTATTAGCGGCACTCCTCCATTGCAGCCGACGCTTCGTCCATCGATGTTGGTCACCAGAAGACACCCTGTCCACTGCCTGCCTGATGCTGAATTGTGGCTCGCTAATGTGAAGCCTGACTCCATCCTTTTTTCCCCATTGCAGAGACTGAAACCCGGCATGTAATTATTCAACGAAAAACAGGAAGTGATATAATATTACAACACCACTGATAAATAAATATAAGGTATGTAGGCTGTGGAGTGCAAAAAGTCACAATTTGATTTTCCTAGTAGACAGTACAATATTTTTGAAAGTGCGTACTCTGTCTGAGTCACCTTTTGAAGGATAAATAAGTAGGGGCAAATTAATGTAGCGGATCTTTCCCCTCAAGCTAGGTGTACTGTAAACTGTGTTTTAGAATAAAATTAGATCTTCCTAGCAGTGCTCCCACCTAGACCCTTACTAAAGCCAGTCGCAAAAATGTAGAAGACCCCCAATCAAATCTCAAAAAACGAGGCCTAGCAGAAAACTGGTGACAAAACTTACTTTGAAAGTAAAAGTAGGCCGAAGTACCCCCTTCCTAATTACCCCTTACCCACCGTGGATTGCATTCAAACCACTTGCAAGCAACCAAGCAAAAGTATCCATAGCCAGCATCGCTCCAAGACTCGAAATCCCCCCCACTCAAACACATGCAATAGAAATACTGCTAACCCTAACGAACTCTAAGTTAAGAATAGTGGCAAAGGCTTTCTTTAACTATGCCAAATCCCCCCTTTCCCACCATGGATTTTCTTCAAATGACTTGCAACCAAAATTACACATTCTCACGAGTGCTCTAAGACCCCAGAACTCAGTTGCAAAAATCTAGAACACCCCGAAACACATGCAATCCTGCTGCTAGGGCTAACCCTAACGAACCCTAAGTTACAAAAAGTGCCAAAAGGCTTTTCCGCGAGGATTTTGTCCCAACCACTTCTACCCGGTATTAGACCTTCCCAGGAATGCCCCAAGACCCGCCAACCCACCCGCCAAGAAGCATAACACCCCCAAACAGGCCAAAAGCAAAATCTCATACTTGCAATATTTCTCGGCCTTCGTTCCAAACGCGCTGCGTAGCTAGGCCATAAGTCGGGGTTGCCACAACGGATTTCCTGAAAAGCAAATGCAATCAAGATTAGAGTGTCCCAGCAGTGCTCCCAGACCACGAAACTCACCCACAAACAGACGGAACCCCCCCTAAGAGCACCTCAAAGGCAAGCAAGTCATCAAAAACACAAAAAAAATTCCGCCTGGGATTTGGTCCAAACCACTTTTATCCGGTATTAGAGCTTCCCAGCAATGGCCCCAGAGCCGTCAACTCAGGAGAAAACGAGTAGAAGACCCCCAAACAGCCAAAGAGCAAAAGTACAAAAATGGGGACTGTCAATTTTGTCAGGGCCTGCTCCACAGGATCCGATCGATGAACAAAGGGATCCACCTCCTGATGTTACCAACACCCTGAAATGATACACAGGGGGTTCGAACCATCAGGCGAGGGATAAATAATGAAAAGAGACCGGGGAAGGGTTGGGGTCAGCAGGGACAAGGGATCTTGAGAGGCTGTACACATTCCTCCAGCAAGCATACAAGAATATCAGTCCAGCTTCCATATCATGAGGAGATGAACTTTTGTAAATGACCCCCCCAAACTATTGACTTGTTCCTTTCTTTGAGTACTTCACAAGTCGTTTGTCTGGAAAAACCTTCAAAGAGTTTGTAGAGTAACTCCACTAATTGTCACTCGATCAAGTAAAGTTCTTTCCTTTAAAATATTTAGAATTCTCTTTAAACATGGAGACGCAAAAACGTTGGTGTACACTTTTTCATATAAGCTTCTATAAACAATATAACGGCAACGTGTGGTTGCGACCGCCACTACGCTCCGCTATTTGGGTAGAATCAGAAAATGAATACTCTAGCCGGTAGTAGGTAGTTAATTCACCACTCTACTCCGGACATTGCAGGACGAGACCAATCTTTAAGAACAAAGGCTTTCAGCGGTAACTAGCAGCAGCCGCCGCGTAGCTCCGTGAGACAGGAAACCCAGCGCAGCCGGTTTCGAAATTGATACGCATCCGCCGATGCGTTCTCAGAGAAGAACGATTACTTCAAAAACTACAATGCAGGAAAGCGCACGAGACAGGAGCTCCCAGCGGCGATCCAAATTACAGTACCTTAACACAGCGAAGAAACTGTCTTAGAGCGCTCCCTTCTCAGAGCGGCAGCAGCACGACGATAGCCGGTCTTCACCCAGCAACAAGGGAAACACTAAGAACCTACTCAGAATTACGTGCAACTCATTTCCTGCAAACACCACCCTCATACTTCCCCCTGCAAAGGTTCATGGGAGATGTAGTTCCTGACGATTAGGTAGGCGCGGTGATGCAGGAACCTGACAGTATGCCCTCTCACCTAGCGCCTCCTAGGCCCAGGCTTGGCAGGATACCTCCGATGAAATAATCTGACAGCAACAGGAGCATGTACATTTACGGAAGGCTCCCAAGAGTCGTCCTCAGCCGAGTAGCCCTTCCAGGCCACCAAGTACCACAACGCGCCTCTGCGACGTTTAGAGTCTTTTATGCAGCGTACCACATACTCCAGACCATCATCGCACAGCACCGGAGGAGGTGCACTCCGTCGAGCAACCAAAGCCGGTTTCAACAAACTGCAGTGAAATACCGGGTGGATTCGAAGAGAGGCTGGAAGTTTCAGTTTATATGCCACAGGGTTAACCTGTTTCAAAACAACATACGGACCAATGTATTTAGGGTGGAACACCGAACAGAGTTTAAACCTGATGTTTTTGGTGGACAACCACACCCTGTCCCCCACCTGGTAAACAGGTCCCACACCTCGATGTTTATCGGCCCATTTCCTGTAATCCTGCTTGGCTTGAACCAAATGTCTGGACACTTTCTTTTGGACTGCATGTAAACGACGGACCGAACCCAACACCGAAGGCTGATTACCCACTTCCCCAGGAAAGGGGATAGGCAATGCCCGGGCATCGAATCCATATTTGGCGTAGAAGGGGGACACCCCCAATGAACTATGCCACGCATTATTATAGGCAAATTCAGCTAGCCACAACAAGGACACCCAGGAATCATGAGCCTCAGCAGCATAGCAACGTAGATATTTTTTCAGAGTCTGATTGAGCCGTTCAGTCTGACCATCCGTCTGGGGATGGAAACTGGTTGACAAAGAGGCTTTGATCTTTAATGCTAAACACCATGACTTCCAAAAGCTTGCAATGAACTGAGGACCTCTGTCCGAAATGATGACTTCAGGGATTCCATGGAAACGGAAAACATTAGACAAAAGCAGCTGTGCTGTTTGACCAGCCGTGGGGAGGTTCCTGCATGGTATAAAATGTCCCATTTTCGTAAGGCTGTCTACTACCACCAGCACAGCTGTATGTCCATGATCAGAAGGCAGCCCTGTGATAAAATCCATACTGATACTCTGCCATGGTTTCTTCGGTGTGGGTAATGGCATAAGTTTCCCCTTGCTCTGACACTGCAATGTCTTTGCACGTGCACACACCTCACACTGACCCACCCAAAGAGTTACGTCTCTGGACAAGGTATCCCACCAGAACTGTCTCTGAACCAAGAGCACTGATTTCTTTATGCCTTGATGACCAGACATTGGTGAAGAGTGACACCACTCGAAAGCCTTTTTCCTGCTTTCCATGGTAGGCAAGAATAATTTGTTTACTACGAAAGGCAGACCACGGACGAGGGACCGTCTGGTGTCTTTACTACTCCACAACCTCCAGGCCGCCTCGGTCTTTTGTCCTTTGATTGTCTCTAGGAATACATCCGCATTGAGTACACAGATCACTTTGCTAGGTTCAATGATGGCATCCATTGGAGGATCAGCCTTTACCTCCAAGGTATCACCCAAGCGTGACAACGTATCCGCCTTCCTGTTTTCAGCACATAGACGGAAAGTTATCAGAAAATTGTATTCCGCAAAAAACAGCATCCACCGCATCTGCCTCTGTGACAAATGTCTAGCTGTTCTCATGTATTGCAGATTACGGTGGTCTGAGAACACAGTCACAGGATATAGGGCCCCCCAAAGATACTGTCGCCATTCCTGGAAGGCCTTTTTTATCGCAAGTAGTTCTTTTTCTGCAATAGTGTAGTTTCTCTCTGCTTGACTCAGCTTTTTGGATAGGTACGCCACCGGATGGAGTTGTCCTGTTTGTACATGTCTCTGGGACAAAATAGCCCCTACTGCCTCATCCGAGGCATCTGCCTCCACAACATACGGTAACTCAGGTTGCGGATGTGCTAATATGGGAGCGGTAACAAACGCACTCTTGAGATGAGTAAAAGCAACCTCCGCTTCCTGCGACCAACAATACACCACCCCTTTTCTTAAAAGACGAGAAAGAGGTGCAGCTATGCGTGAAAAGCCATCTATAAATCTCCTATAATAGTTCGCAAAACCCAGGAAACATTGGACTTCTTTCACTGTTTTCGGTGTGGGCCAGGACTGTACTGCTTGCACCTTTCTTTCAGCCATCTGCAACCCATCAGGACATAGCATGACCCCCAGGAACTCCACAGTAGTCACACCAAACTCGCATTTACTAAGCTTACAAAACAATTTGTTCTCTCTCAGTCTTTGTAAAACCTGTGTCACATGGTCGTGGTGAATCCCTACATCACAAGAATAAATCAGGATGTCGTCAATGTAGACAACCACACTGATGTCTACCAGATCCCTCAAAACATCATTCAGGAAGTACTGGAAGGCGGCCGGGGCGTTACACAGTCCAAAAGGCATAACGGTATATTCAAACAATCCGTAACATGTTTTAAAGGCCGTCTTCCATTCATCGCCCTCCCTCATTCTCACAAGGTGATATGCCCCCCGAAGATCTAACTTTGTATAAATGCAGGCCTTCCGTACTTGATCCAGTAGCACCGGAATAAGGGGGAGAGGGTACCTGTTACGGACAGTGTTTTTATTCAGCATTCTGTAATCAACACAAGCCCTCAATTCCCCATTAGCTTTCGCTATGAAAAATAAAGGAGAGGCTGCAGGGGACTTGGAAGGGCGGATAAAGCCTATAGCTTGATAATGTGTGAGGTACTCCTTGAGGTGCTTGGTTTCAGGCACAGATAATGCATACACACGACAAGTGGGCATCAGGGCTCCTTCAACCATATCAATACAACAATCGTATACACGATGAGGGGGTAGTTCATTCGCCAGCTGATCGCTAAATACATCCGCAAATGATTGGTATGCACTCGGTAATGTTACCTCCTTTTCTGCAGCAGTAGCCACCTGAAAAGGAGTAGACAGCTCTCTCGCCTGAGTAACAGGATGTACCGACATGTGTTCCTGACATTCAGGTGAGGGAAACCTCAGCCTTTTCTCCTTCCAATCAATATCAGGGTTATGATACGAAAGCCAGGGCATACCCAAAATCACCTCGTATTGTGGAGCCTCGATTATGTTTAGGATTAACTTGTCCCGATGTTCCCCTTCTGGCACTTCTACAACCAACAACACCTCATCTGTCTGTTCTGTGATCATTCCAGATTTTAAGGGTTTCCCATCTACCGCCCACACTTCTTCTGGGTGTAGTCTGGGTATGCGTTTCAGATTCAGAGATGTTACCAACCCACTGTCTATGAAATTGGCAGTGGCCCCAGAGTCAATCATCACCAACACTTGATGGACCACTAGCTGACTTTCCAGACACATGGACAAAACGATGTGGGATACAGAATCTTGTAGAACCTCACAAACCAAAGAAGGAAGCTTTAAGGGAGCCTGGTCATTCCTTTCTTCATTATCTTTGCTGAATGACTCCGTGCTAGACACCGCCAATCTTTTCTTAACCCAACTCCCTGAACTTTTTGGCTTAGAAGGACATTCCCTCACGTAATGGCCTTTCCTCCCGCAATACATACACAGCCCCTGGGTTCTACGGGTTTCTTTCTCTTCTCTGGTTAAGGGTGCCCTCACAGCTCCTATCTCCATGGGTTCATGGCCTTCACCTACTGATGACGGCCCCTTCTTACTAGGGTACTCAGGCCAATGAGGTCCTCTGTCCCATTTTCTCTTGTCCCCCGATCTCTCTGACATCCTACCATCAAGCCGTAAGGAAAGGTTGATCATTCCAGCACATGTAGTAGGTTGGGGGTCTATTTGTGCTATGACATCCTTCATCCCATCCCGCAGCCCTTGATAATAAATGGACATCTGTTTCTCTTCAGGCCAGGAGGACTCTGCCACCAATCTGTTAAAGGACGTTAAACAGGTAATCAATTCATTACGTCCCTGTCTTAACTCCATCAATTCCTTGTCAGCCCTGAATGTAGTGGCCCGTCTATCAAACACCCTCTCAAACTCGGTTCTGAAGGCCCCCCAATCTGAAAGAATAGCGTCATCCCTCCTTACAAGTGGGACAGCCCAACTTGCTGCATCACCTATCATATACGAGATTGCAAATGCTACTCGTGAATGGTGGTTGGGAAAAGACGCAGGTTTGCAAGAAAAATGCATCATGATCTGTGTAAGAAATATCTGTGTCTTAGACGAATCCCCCGAGTACCTCTCAGGACTTGCCAACGGTATAGGAGGAGGTACCGTTACTTGGATACGGGGATTAAGTGTAGCAGCATCAAAGGGGTTGCCAGCTAACCTATCCACTCTTTCCCTTAAGGCTGTAGCTTCTACTCTAGAGGCTGCCAACTCCTGTTGAACTAACACCAGTGCTTGTAACACTTCCTCAAGGGTAGCCATGTTTGTTCAACAATCGTATCAGGTGGAGCATATATAGTGGGCACGTAATTCTGTCAGGGCCTGCTCCACAGGATCCGATCGATGAACAAAGGGGTCCACCTCCTGATGTTACCAACACCCTGAAATGATACACAGGGGGTTCGAACCATCAGGCGAGGGATAAATAATGAAAAGAGACCGGGGAAGGGTTGGGGTCAGCAGGGACAAGGGATCTTGAGAGGCTGTACACATTCCTCCAGCAAGCATACAAGAATATCAGTCCAGCTTCCATATCATGTGGAGATGAACTTTTGTAAATGACCCCCCCAAACTATTGACTTGTTCCTCTAAATCAATCTTTGAGTACTTCACAAGTCGTTTGTCTGGAAAAACCTTAAAAGAGTTTGTAGAGTAACTCCACTAATTGTCACTCGATCAAGTAAAGTTCTTTCCCTTAAAATATTTAGAATTCTCTTTAAACACGGAGACGCAAAAACGTTGGTGTACACTTTTTCATATAAGCTTCTATAAACAATATAACGGCAACGTGTGTTTGCGACCGCCACTACGCTCCGCTATTTGGGTAGAATCAGAAAATGAATACTCTAGCCGGTAGTAGGTTGTTAATTCACCACTCTACTCCGGACATTGCAGGACGAGACCAATCTTTAAGAACAAAGGCTTTCAGCGGTAACTAGCAGCAGCCGCCGCGTAGGTACCTTTGTCAGATCATGATGTGCCTCACTGTCAGACCGCAGTTGTGGTTCCCAAGACGGATCACTTGCATCAGAAGGAGGTGGGCTTGAAGAAGATGTAGACACCCCCCTTGATCTTTTCCTTGCTAGGGATGTGGAAGACAATGAATGATCATCAGGAGGAGTGGCTTCCAATACCTCGGCTTCATTGTCGATTTCCTGATGTGCCCCTACTTCGGTAGGAACAACTATTGTGAGCACTTGTGAACCTCCATGCACCTTTGCTTGCGCATCTCCTTTTGCTGCCTCTCCTTCCACATGTACTTGGGAGTGTACTTGCACATGGTGTTGTTGTTGCGGCTGTGGTTTTTCAACACTTGTCAGATGAGTTACAACAACCTGTGTTGATTCAGGGACATTGCTGCTACTTTCTTGCGATGAGCCAACATCACTGGTCGATGGTGATTGGAGAAGTACACTGACTGCCTCTGAAGCACTCAAGGGCTTTGACTTAAGTTGGCGTGGTGGTGGAGGCACTGAACCCAATGGAGCAGGGGTGCTGCTCCCAGCTTGGTCCCCAGCAGATCCTGCTGCTGCAGGCGTACTTTTTTTTTTGCTCCCAAAAAACGTGGCGGTGGCACACCAGCCTCCTTGGTAACTTGCTTCTTCTGCTCCTTACTAGCAACTTTCTTGCTAGAGGAGCTACGGAGAACTTTTTTTGGGGCCATCTTCTTCAGAGCAGGTCAGACAGCAGGCCGCAGTTGCACGAATTGTAGAGTTGTCTGAGGCCAGACGTGACGTCGCGTGACGTTATGCTGCACACACACACCGCTGCAGGACTTCTTCCTGGCACTGGTGGTTCTCTTGAGTCTTGTGCACCTAAAAACAATGGAAGACAGAGGAACATCAGTTCAGTTATACACCACAAAAAAATCGAAAAAAAACTGCAAAATCAGCACAATCCCATTCCATCCATGCCCTCCATGATGTTTAAGTTCAAGACAGCCCACAGAAAGACTAGGCCCATGCTAGACTCAAATACCCTGCCCTGGTGAAAAGGCCACAAGTACAGCCCCAAAAAACGAAAATCACTGAAAAATCAGCACAATCCCAATCCATCCATGCCCTCCATGATGTTTAAGTTCAAGGCAGCCCACAGAAAGACTAGGCCCATGCTAGACTCAAATACCCCTGGTGAAAAGGCCACAAGTACAGCCCCAAAAAACGAAAATCACTGAAAATTCAGCACAATCCCAATCCATCCATGCCCTCCATGATGTTTAAGTTCAAGACAGCCCACAGAAAGACTAGGCCCATGCTAGACTCAAATACCCCTGGTGAAAAGGCCACAAGTACAGGCCCAAAAAATGAAAATCACTGAAAAATCCGCACAATCCCAATCCATCCATGCCCTCCATGATGTTTAAATTCAAGACAACCCACAGAAAGACTAGGCCCATGCAAGACTCACTACCCCTGGGCATAAAGGTTGAAACGTAGGCAAAATGGTTGCAGGCCTAACAACAAAGCCTGCATTCAAAATGGCCACTTGCCTCTCCCAGCACATGGCCAGTGCCTGTAGCAGCACTCAAAATGGCCACCAGACACATGGCCTGTCCCTCCCCATGAACACCCCCAAAAATCGAAAAACACTGCAAAATCAGCACAATCCCATTCCATCCATGGCCTCCATGATGTTTAAGTTCAAGACAGCCCACAGAAAGACTAGGCCCATGCTAGACTCAAATACCCCTGGTGAAAAGGCCACAAGTACAGCCCCAAAAAACGAAAATCACTGAAAAATCAGCACAATCCCAATCCATCCATGCCCTCCATGATGTTTAAGTTCAAGACAGCCCACAGAAAGACTAGGCCCATGCTAGACTCAAATACCCCTGGTGAAAAGGCCACAAGTACAGGCCCAAAAAACGAAAATCACTGAAAAATCAGCACAATCCCAATCCATCCATGCCCTCCATGATGTTTAAGTTCAAGACAGCCCACAGAAAGACTAGGCCCATGCTAGACTCAAATACCCCTGGTGAAAAGGCCACAAGTACAGGCCCAAAAAATGAAAATCACTGAAAAATCCGCACAATCCCAATCCATCCATGCCCTCCATGATGTTTAAATTCAAGACAACCCACAGAAAGACTAGGCCCATGCAAGACTCACTACCCCTGGGCATAAAGGTTGAAACGTAGGCAAAATGGTTGCAGGCCTAACAACAAAGCCTGCATTCAAAATGGCCACTTGCCTCTCCCAGCACATGGCCAGTGCCTGTAGCAGCACTCAAAATGGCCACCAGACACATGGCCTGTCCCTCCCCATGAACACCCCCAAAAATCGAAAAACACTGCAAAATCAGCACAATCCCATTCCATCCATGGCCTCCATGATGTTTAAGTTCAAGACAGCCCACAGAAGACTAGGCCCATGCTAGACTCAAATACCCCTGGTGAAAAGGCCACAAGTACAGCCCCAAAAAACGAAAATTACTGAAAAATCAGCACAATCCCAATCCATCCATGCCCTCCATGATGTTTAAGTTCAAGACAGCCCACAGAAAGACTAGGCCCATGCTAGACTCAAATACCCCTGGTGAAAAGGCCACAAGTACAGGCCCAAAAAACGAAAATCACTGAAAAATCAGCACAATCCCAATCCATCCATGCCCTCCATGATGTTTAAATTCAAGACAACCCACAGAAAGACTAGGCCCATGCAAGACTCACTACCCCTGGGCATAAAGGTTGAAAAGTAGGCAAAATGGTTGCAGGCCTAACAACAAAGCCTGCATTCAAAATGGCCACTTGCCTCTCCCAGCACATGGCCAGTGCCTGTAGCAGCACTCAAAATGGCCACCAGCCACATGGCCTGTCCCTCCCCATGAACACCCCCAAAAATCGAAAAACACTGCAAAATCAGCACAATCCCATTCCATCCATGGTCTCCATGATGTTTAAGTTCAAGACAGCCCACAGAAAGACTAGGCCCATGCTAGACTCAAATACCCCTGGTGAAAAGGCCACAAGTACAGCCCCAAAAAACGAAAATCACTGAAAAATCAGCACAATCCCAATCCATTCATGCCCTCCATGATGTTTAAGTTCAAGACAACCCACAGAAAGACTCAGTCCACCCCCCACTGAGTACCCCTGGGCAAAAGGCTTCAAAACAGCCCAAAAATCGAAAATTCCAAAATTTTTGTTGCAGCAACTCTAATGCCCCAAACAAACTTACTTGTAAAATTTCTAATCCAACAGTGATCCAAAGAAAGTCAAAAAGGCCTCAAATCCAAATATCCAGCAGCATCCACAAAAAGTAATCCTTCCAGCTCCAGATCCAAATGAAAAGTGACCAGGAGATGGACAAAGCACTGGGAGGAGCCTGTTGGACAGGAACAGGAAGTTGAAGACTGTGGGGCACTTCCTTCCTCCCACCCCCCTCCCCCCCTCCCCAAAATGGACTCCTCGCTAAAAAAGTGCAGGCAAATGTCAACCTAAGGAGTTATTCAGATAAAAATCATCATTTCAAGAAGGTTTATGCTGCTTGCTGGTGGATTTCTTGTGCAGAATTGCATATTTGATATTTTCGCTTCTGCGAGATTGTTGCTGCTCGCCGCATCTCAAATCTCGCAATTGCGAAGTACCGCGAGACGTGATCTCGCCGTACTCGCGTTGACAAAGTCTCGCTGTGCAAGTTGGCAAGCCGCGATGACGTAATCGCACTCGCCAAATTCCCGCGGGATCACACAGCAAGATCCAAAATGGCGCAGCACTCGCAAAATATCGAGAAAAACAACTCGGCAAACGATGATAAACGCCGCGCGCCGCAAAAATTGTATCACCAACGACGCGAGCCGCAAAAACAATCCGCTGCGTGCGAATTTGCGGATTTTGTGGGAAATTCGCAAATCTCGCGGATTGCGAATTTCCCAAAAATCCGCTAAATCCGCGAGCGTAACGGATTTTCCGCCCATGCTTAATGAGAAATGGTCCAACCATTGCTGACTGGTTATATGTGCAGCCAATGGTTGCGATTTCCTCGGTCTAGTTCTATTGATCAGATCCCAGAAAAGGTTCGGGTTCCTACTGCTCACAGCATTGGATAGGTCCTGCCAATGCTGTTCCTCCCACTCACGTTTGGCCAGTGATAATACTTTTTGGTAATCCTTCCTGGCCGCTCTAACCAGCAAAGGATCCCCAGAAATCAGGTCTTTTGTCAGGTTTTTTCTTTTGCCCTTACACTGGACTGTAAACCAAGGTTTATTTGAAGAGGGGGGTTTAACAGTATCCCTATTGCTTTTCCCTTTCGAGGTAAAGAATTGACCGACATGATCTATTGTGGTTTTGTAAACTGAGTCAAGGGAGGGGTATGGGGACCCACTAATCTGTTTTTCACCAACCCAGACCTCCAAATCAGAAGTCAAGCCCTCAACCAATGATTTTATGGCCCCTAGATCATCCTCCTTGAGATTAGCCTTATCCCATTTCAATCTACGGTTGTTGTTATATAGGATAACCTCTTTAGATGTTTTTAAGGTGGCATTCCCTCTCCTATCTTTAAGGGTACCCCAGTTAAACTTACAACACAGGGGATTGTGGTCGCTGTCCTGACTTGGGAGGACTTCCATGTCAATAAGGTCTGCCCAAAAGCTAACATCCATTAGGATGTAGTCAATTCGGGACGGCCCAGTAAGTCTGTTGAAGGTCAGTGCCCCTGCCTGATCAGATATAGTCCTGCCATTGAGGGCTCTTAACTTGTGGTCCCTAGTCAGTGCATTGATTTGGATTGCCCTAGCTGACCATTTCCTAATGGGGGGCAAGGATAAGTTTGGAATGGACCATTTTGAATCCTCCTCTTCAATACCCAGGGGGTCATCTCAGAGGAGGGGTTCAAACGTGCAATTGAAATCACCCCCCACAATGATTTTTGCTGATGAAGGGCAATTAGCTAGGACAGAGTCCAGAGCTGTTAAAGTCAGAGAGGCAGAGTCCCCAGGTGCCCCTCTAGCGTAAACATTGAAAAGGTCAAACCTACTACCCTCCACCTTTCCTCTAGAGGAGAGGTGGAGTATATCATTACACTCCAAATTGTGGCGTGTAACCACCCAATCCAGTTCTATTTTAATCCAGACCAAGAGGCCACCCGCTGGTCTACCCTTTCCCTTGCTTACTGCTGGCAAAAAGTGGGTGATATACCCCGATTTGTATAATGGCAATAGACTCCAGGTTTCCTGAAACAGGAAAACATCAAACCTCTCAATGAACGTGTGCCACTCTGGAATTTCTAACTTCCTTTTTAGCCCCGCAATGTTCCAAGAAAGGAGGTTTACTACCCGCCGTCCTTTAGGCACTATGGTGAACAACCCCCCATTCACTCCCTCCTTATCCGCCATGGTCTTGCCGCTACCCCCCTCCAGTGCCAGGGGAATAGGGGTTACGGGGCAACCAACCATGCTAGTCACAGGACCAGCTAAGATAGAAACCTCAGTAATGATGTTAGTATCAGCAGTTTGAGCTGGAATAGGACTACCTTCCCCTGTAACTATACTCCCACAAAGTCGTGTGCGGGGGCCTCCTCCCCTAGGAGTTCCCTTACCACCCCCCCGGGCACTAAACTTCAATCACAATCTTCCAACCCGGAAAGCTGAGAAAACCGATTGTAAGTGTCCAGAGGGGTAAAAGGTCTCAGATGGTTCATCCTGGTGCCATGGTTCATTGTGTGTCTATAAGGTACCGTAGACCAGGCAGAGTGCTGGTCAGGCATCAAGGCAAAATGTTGCCCAAAATGGGGATAATTGTTATTATAGGGCAAGGTAAGAGGTGGTCTATAGGATTGAGGTTTATTTGGATATTTAAATGGAGTATCCTCTGATCTGGGATAGAAGTATGTTAGGGCCCGGGGGATGATGCAAGTTCCCCCGTTTCCTGGTGGCCAGTTTAAGATATAATCAACAGCCCGAGGGTCTCTAAAGTTGACCACCACTAGATCCCCCTCCATATTTTTTGTTCTGCTCCCCAGCCAGTTAATCCGTCTGACATGGACTATGTCTCCATCTATATTGGGCGCTATCGGCCTATACGTCCTCAACCAATGAATGATTTTATTCTTAAGGTCAACATATCCCTCCTTCTTATTTTCTGCTAACTGAGGGACCCCAGTCAAGACCACCACAAAGGGCACTGCTTCGGGGGGAATCTCTACTTGTGGTACCTTTTTATGTGGTATTCTATTATTTTTACCTTCCCCTTGGACGTCCTGGTTGTTACTTGTCGGGGCCTTTAAGATTGATTTATTTGGGGCGTCACCTGATTCATTTACTGGTGTCTTTACATGTTTTGGAGGCGGTGGATTTTGGGAGGGAGGGTCAACTCTACCCTGTGCCTGTAAAGTTTGCTTGGCCGGCTGAGCTGGAGCAGGTGGATTCTTATGAACACAGGTAGGGGGGGGCCTGCTCGGGTGTAGGATGCGCCACCCCACTCCGCTGGGTTTTAGTCAGGGTGGCCATACTGGTTATGGCAGCTTCCAATATGGTCAGTCTGATTTCCACCTTTTTAATGGATTCATTGATTGGTACAGGAAGAGATCTCAACATAAACTCCAAGTTCCCTATCAATGTGGGGGGAGCTGAAGTATCAGCTGCTGTATCTCTAGTATTTCTGTCAGGAGCCACTGGCTTCATAGCTACTTCAGAAGAACTATAAACCACTGGTAGTATTACTGCTGGTGTAGAGTCATGAACCTCTGCTGGGGTAATCTCAGATAAAATGGGGTTTTTTGTCCTTTTACCAAACTCAGTATGCAGGGTTTTGGCTTTACCTGGAACCACCCCAAGTTTCCTCCTTTTTTTACTAGGTGGAGGACGGTGGATCTGAGCGGCAAGTGAAAGCTTGGGTTTCTGTTTCCTCGGTTTAGATTTGACCTTAATGCAACTTGGACTAGGGGTAGGAGAGACTATTGTGATGTTATCCAAAGGTAAACAGGGTGTGGATACAAAGTCACGAAACAGGGGAGCGCTTTCTTGGCTAGCGTTATCCTCACTCAAGTCAACAGAACCTCCCTCCCGGGTCAAAACAAGCAGGGAACTATCCGTGAGGGGTCTATGCTTCATACTCTCAACTGAGCGACGCCGCTCTACCCTACGTTCTGCTAAAATAGAATCCTTTTCACCCTCACTCTTCTTGGGAAAGTAGTTCTCCAATGACCCATTGCGTAATCTTCCTTTTTTGCCAGGGGTTTCCTCCTCTGTCGCCATATCCAGCGAGTGGCAGGGCAAAGGACACTGAGTGACAGATGTTAAGAAGTTGGCCCAGCCCGGCCTCCTCTGGCCTATGAGGGCCTTAGAGGGCCCGCCCTTTGCCCGGGCTTAGCCCCGGGCGCTCCCGCGCGCTCCCGCGCAGCAGGGCGCTGCAATTCTTATAGGGCGATTCCTCCAGTTAGGTGAAGGGGCGGGACGATGAGGGAGAGCAGCCCAGGTGTAACGGGCGTAGGGTTTCCCTTGGACTCCTGGGAAACTGAGTCCACACCCCGTCGCTCGCAGCCCTCTGTCCCAGTCCACGGCCACAAAAATGCTTCAGCCCAAGTCCCAGGGCGACGCGGGACCCGCGGAGTGGGTTCCGCTAGCAGCAACAAGGAAATCCGCACTTCCACGAGAAAACGGCTGTTGGGGTCAAGCAGCAATCCGACCCAGTCACAGGCAAAGCAGGTATGTGTCCCGCGTTCGTGATCCAAGCGGGGCACTTTATCTCGAACCAAGGAGGCAGGAGGCGGGACGATGAGGGAGAGCAGCCCAAGTGTAACGGGCGCGGGGTTTCCCTTGGACTCCTGGGAAACTGAGTCCACACCCCGTCGCTCGCAGCCCTCTGTCCCAGTCCACAGCCACAAAAATGCTTCAGCCCAAGTCCCAGGGCGACGCGGGACCCGCGGAGCGGGTTCCGCTAGCAGCAACAAGGAAATCCGCACTTCCACGAGAAAACGGCTGTTGGGGTCAAGCAGCAATCCGACCCAGTCACAGGCAAAGCAGGTATGTGTCCCGCGTTCGTGATCCAAGCGGGGCACTTTATCTCGAACCAAGGAGGCAGGAGGCGGGACGATGAGGGAGAGTAGCCCAGGTGTAACAGGCGCGGGGTTTCCCTTGGACTCCTGGGAAACTGAGTCCACACCCCGTCGTTCGCAGCCCTCTGTCCCAGTCCACGGCCACAAAAATGCTTCAGCCCAAGTCCCAGGGCGACGCGGGACCCGCGGAGCGGGTTCCGCTAGCAGCAACAAGGAAATCCGCACTTCCACGAGAAAACGGCTGTTGGGGTCAAGCAGCCATCCGACCCAGTCACAGGCAAAACAGGTATGTACATACACACATATATGTATATATATATATCTCCACTAGACAGCCCCTGCTACACCTCGGACTTGTGTGATCTGGTAGCAGCGGCACGAGGGGACTCAGGACAGCGGCTGTGGACTTAGCGCGATTCAGAGGTTCCCCTACACCACCCACCTGGAGGCTAACACGGACCTACTGTCTTTACTCATCCCCTATGCCACCTACCCAATCTTGCTGCCACAGTGCAGTCTGGGATTTGGAGTTCCTCAATTCATCCCAAACTCCCACAGGTGTGCCTACTGCATCAAGGGGTGGAGTCAACGGTGTGAGCCAGTATGTTAAGCAGGATGGAGTTCATTGGTGCAGGACTCGTTCAAGGGCAAGGCGCTGAGGAAGGCTGTCATGGCCGAAATGCATTTGCTGCCGTTGAAATCGAGTAAATAAAGCATGCTGTGAGCCCTGTTAACCCCTCTGACCTCTGATTTCTTCAAATAAGAAATGTTTCTCCATATATATATATATATATATATATATATATATATATATATATGTCCAAGAACACTCCTTATAACAAAGAAGTCTGAGGCCACTTGGGGGAAACACAGCGGAGCATCTTTATTTGCAGGAAATCACAAAGGAAAGGACGGGCGTATGCATTTCAGCCTTGTGGCCTCTTCAGCGCCCAGGTCGTTACACAGGGAAATAATGCGCCGCTCAACAGTTCTGCCCCACCTAGTTCAGGTAAATACTGTGGTTAGCTCCTCCCCAAGCTGTGATCTGTATCACCTGCTTGAGCTCTCCGATGTAATCTCGAACTACTGGTCCCAGCATGCAGTTGAATTGCCGGGACCACCACGTTGCTGCGGAAAATGGCAGGTTTGTTCTGGCAGCTTTTTCCTTCTGTCCCGCTCTGCCTGCCACAAACAAGAAACTCCTTGTGTCCCCCAAATCTGCACCACCATCGCATTCAGGTAAATTGTCCACGGGGGCTGTGTAGCCCGATGCAGAGTTCCGTGACTCCGTCACCGCTTGAATCCTCCCGTCTGCAGTGGTGTGCTCGATCTTTCCATTAACATGGAATTGAAGAAGGTTGTGCCACAGCACAACGCCGCCAGTGAGGGTCGAGTCAGCTTTAGGTGCAGGGACCCCAGTAGCACATCGCTGGCTTGAAGTGCGAAACATGTCCAAGAACACTCCTTATAACAAAGAAGTCTGAGGCCACTTGGGGGAAACACAGCGGAGCATCTTTATTTGCAGGAAATCACAAAGGAAAGGACGGGCGTATGCATTTCAGCCTTGTGGCCTCTTCAGCGCCCAGGTCGTTACACAGGGAAATAATGCGCCGCTCAACAGTTCTGCCCCACCTAGTTCAGGTAAATACTGTGGTTAGCTCCTCCCCAAGCTGTGATCTGTATCACCTGCTTGAGCTCTCCGATGTAATCTCGAACTACTGGTCCCAGCATGCAGTTGAATTGCCGGGACCACCACGTTGCTGCGGAAAATGGCAGGTTTGTTCTGGCAGCTTTTTCCTTCTGTCCCACTCTGCCTGCCACAAACAAGAAACTCCTTGTGTCCCCCAAATCTGCACCACCATCGCATTCAGGTAAATTGTCCACGGGGGCTGTGTAGCCCGATGCAGAGTTCCGTGACTCCGTCACCGCTTGAATCCTCCCGTCTGCAGTGGTGTGCTCGATCTTTCCATTAACATGGAATTGAAGAAGGTTGTGCCACAGCACAACGCCGCCAGTGAGGATCGAGTCAGCTTTAGGTGCAGGGACCCCAGTAGCACATCGCTGGCTTGAAGTGCGAAACATGTCCAAGAACACTCCTTATAACAAAGAAGTCTGAGGCCACTTGGGGGAAACACAGCGGAGCATCTTTATTTGCAGGAAATCACAAAGGAAAGGACGGGCGTATGCATTTCAGCCTTGTGGCCTCTTCAGCGCCCAGGTCGTTACACAGGGAAATAATGCGCCGCTCAACAGTTCTGCCCCACCTAGTTCAGGTAAATACTGTGGTTAGCTCCTCCCCAAGCTGTGATCTGTATCACCTGCTTGAGCTCTCCGATGTAATCTCGAACTACTGGTCCCAGCATGCAGTTGAATTGCCGGGACCACCACGTTGCTGCGGAAAATGGCAGGTTTGTTCTGGCAGCTTTTTCCTTCTGTCCCGCTCTGCCTGCCACAAACAAGAAACTCCTTGTGTCCCCCAAATCTGCACCACCATCGCATTCAGGTAAATTGTCCACGGGGGCTGTGTAGCCCGATGCAGAGTTCCGTGACTCCGTCACCGCTTGAATCCTCCCGTCTGCAGTGGTGTGCTCGATCTTTCCATTAACATGGAATTGAAGAAGGTTGTGCCACAGCACAACGCCGCCAGTGAGGATCGAGTCAGCTTTAGGTGCAGGGACCCCAGTAGCACATCGCTGGCTTGAAGTGCGAAACATGTCCAAGAACACTCCTTATAACAAAGAAGTCTGAGGCCACTTGGGGGAAACACAGCGGAGCATCTTTATTTGCAGGAAATCACAAAGGAAAGGACGGGCGTATGCATTTCAGCCTTGTGGCCTCTTCAGCGCCCAGGTCGTTACACAGGGAAATAATGCGCCGCTCAACAGTTCTGCCCCACCTAGTTCAGGTAAATACTGTGGTTAGCTCCTCCCCAAGCTGTGATCTGTATCACCTGCTTGAGCTCTCCGATGTAATCTCGAACTACTGGTCCCAGCATATATATATATAACAAACCAAAAAGATGCCTGCTGTAGAGAGATCACTCGCCAGGTAAGTTCTTTGCCACAATCATTTATTGGAGGGTGCCACGAGGAAAGAACCCTGCAGTCACAAATTCATAGTCTACACTGCCGCCGCGTTTCGTGATAGTACACTTCTTCATGGGCAACGGACTTGAAATGCACAGTCACTCCAATTTTCGGCACCGGCTTTTCAAATCAAGTAACCTGCCCATGTGGGCGCGGTCTTCGTAGTGCCATATATTTCTCAAGTGAGCAATGGTGTCTGTGCACAATTCTTCAACTCAAAACCCCCGTGGGTCGTGATGCCTGGCTCAAGTCCCCGCCAGCACTCTCATACTCCAGCAAACCGGCTCCTGGCCCATAAGCAGCTGCATCGTTTGGCGTTGTTGCAGGAGTGCAAAAAAGCACCAGAATATTCTCCGCGGCTCAGGCGAGACTGCTATCCATCCAACCAAAAAGATGCCTGCTGTAGAGAGATCACTCGCCAGGTAAGTTATTTGCCACAATCATTTATTGGAGGGTGCCACGAGGAAAGAACCCTGCAGTCACAAATTCATAGTCCACATTGCCGACGCGTTTCGTGATAGTACACTTCTTCATGGGCAACGGACTTGAAATGCACAGTCACTCCAATTTTCGGCACCAGCTTTTCAAATCAAGTAACCCGCCCATGTGGGCGTGGCCACACCCGTGGCCTTTCGGTCTTCGTAGTGCCATATATTTCTCAAGTGAGCAATGGTGTCTGTGCACAATTCTTCAACTCAAAACCCCAGTGGGTCATGATGCCTGGCTCAAGTCCCTACATATATATATATATATATATATATATATATATATATATATATATATATATATATATATATATATATATATATATATATATATAAATAAAATCAGGAACACTCCAAACTTCAGCATACAAGAAAGGCACTGACTCCGTGAAATTTCACTTATTGGCTGCTTGACGCGTTGTGGCGGTAAGCACCCGCCTTGTTCACAACATCTCTGCAGTTTGGGGTTTAATTTATACCCCTGTGACATTACATTACATCATGTATGTTTGACTCTTATTTCATGGTAGGATATAGCTTGTTTTACACTTCTGTTGCCTAGTTGCCGTGGTTACATTGGCAGTGCTCAATTTCGGCAGACAAAGAAAAGTTACTAAGGCATGCACATTCCTGAGTCACGTCATCCTCCCTTTCACGTTTACCCGTAACTATAGAAACCTCACAGCTGCCACAGCCTAGTATATATATATATATATATCGTAGAGCAATGCGCCTCGTTCTTTGGGAGGGATCACCAGGGCACATCAGGGCCCTCCAGCCTCCAGTTGCTTCCGAAGACCTCACAGCTTAGCCCCCAACAAAGTTACAAAGAGGAAGTCCGACGCGTTTGGGGGCAGACACGCCCCTTCTTCATGGACGTATCACAAAGGCACAGGCAACTCACCCTGTTGATTTAAATGCTGTTTTATTTACATCTGGACCGCCCTGAGTGGGTGTGGTTCTCAATGCCGTGTTGCCAGGAATGCTGGTAACTGTAGTCATAGAGTGAGTTTTTTTGTAATCCTTAAGTAGGTTGTGCTCGTTTGTGTTCAAAGTCAACTTGATTTAATTCCTTAAGTAGGATTTTGAGGGTCGCGCTGCGAGGGTGTACTTTGCTGATGATGTGGCGCGCTGGCATGCAAGGATGAGGTATCCTCGTCACAGTCCTCACCAGGTGTGGGATTTGTCATCGCCTGACGAGGCAGATCTCCTTCCCCGGTTAAGGCTAACCGGTATTAATTTCGTAGAGCAATGCGCCTCGGGCTTTGGGAGGGATCACCACGGCACATCAGGGCCCTCCAGCCTCCAATTGCTTCTGAAGACCTCGTAGCTTAGCCCCCAACAAAGTTACAAAGAGGAAGTCCGACGCGTTTCGGTGCAGACACGCCCCTTCTTCATGGACGATGGCAAAGGCACAGGCAACTCACCCTGTTTATTTAAATGCCGTTTTATTTAAATCTGGACCGCCCTGAGTGGGTGTTGTTCTCAATGCCGTGTTGCCAGGAATGCTGGTAACTGTAGTCATAGAGTGAGTTTTTTTGTAATCCTTAAGTAGGTTGTGCTTGTTTGTGTTCAAAGTCAACTTGATCTAATTCCTTAAGTAGGATTTTGAGGGTCACGCTGCGAGGGTGTACTTTGCTGATGATGTGACGCGCTGGCATGCAAGGATGAGGTATCCTCGCCACAGTCCTCACCAGGTGTGGTGATCCCTCCCAAAGCGCGAGGCGCATTGCTCTACAATATATATATATATATATATATATCTCAACGAACACTTGCTTTTCTCTTCGGAAAAAAGTAGACGGCACTCCGAGCTTCAATACATGAAAAGATTTATTGGCAGACCCCCCTGCCCCAAAGATGACAAACGCGTTTTGCGGTAAAGCGTCCTCAGTGTCAATAGTGCATAACAAGAAACGCCATTTTATCTCCACCCCTCTATCAACATGGAGAGAGGACTATGGTGCCAAGATATTTTTTAGCAGCAATCTTGCAGTGTGCATTCGTTTATATATACAACCTGAAATTCATTACAACCAGTAAGTCAAGGAGTATGGCATTCATAAAGTGCTCGTGCAATTAAAAACAATGTGGGTTACCCCAATAAAATTCATTGTATATTACATTGCATATTTAGACATTTGTTAGTTATCAAGGGCAATTCAAACAAAAAATAATCATAACGGTTGTGAGTAAAAGTGGATCTTTGTGATTTCCAGGTGACTAGTTTTGTATAAAATTTAATATTTATATACATTATATCTCTCAACTGGATGTTAGAATGTCTAACTTAGTGCTGATTTTCTTGTTGTATATAGACAACATTATATCACACCGTATGTACCTATGGCCCTTTACATTTGTTATTATATAATGTGCAAATAAGCATGAGGTATACCGCCCTGTATGGGCAAGTGTTTAATGTTTTTCTATCTTGCCCTGAATGGGCCTGAATCTCCCTGTCATATGTCGTAGTCCAATGCGTTGAGGGAAAAGTGGGAAAATTGTGGATGATGCTATTTAACCTGTAACTTTATTCTGTTCGGAATCATATTTTTACGGGGTGACTGTAAAGCCCTTATATAACACTGTCAGCTGTTCTTTTGTGTACTGTCCCTTACTTGGTTGTCTATTCTAAGTGCACCCAAAGTTCTTCATCATTGTTCAGCCCAACGGGTTTCATTGTCTGGAGATCGATGATGTATTTCGATTCCATGGCCCTTAGTGCTCTTATCTTGTCTCCACCTCTTTCTTTAGTTGATCAATGAGAAAGAAGGATAATAAATCCCTATTGCTGTTATGGTGGGTTTCGAAATGGCGTGCCACCGGATAATTCTTGTCTTTATTGGTGATGGCACGCATGTGCTCTAAGATACGCTTTTTTGCCGAGTTGATGGTGCTCCCGATGTATCTTTTTGAGCATGGGCAAACCAAACAATATATAACAAATTCTGAATTGCAGTTCAGAAATTTGTTGATGGTTCTGATAGGCCGTGGGTCATTGGGTCTACCATATCTGCTTTTTTTCTGTCTATACTTGCACGCTTTGCAATGCATGCAAGGGTAAAAACCCTGAACAAATTTGGATTTAGATGACTTTGGGGGATCCTCGAAGTTCCTTTTCAAGCGAAGCAGTTCCCCGAACGGGATATTCCTTATCATGCTTCTAGGATGGTGACTTGCTGCATGAAGCACGGCATTCCCTGCCGTTGGCTTGCGGTAGAGTTTCGTTTGTATAGAGCCCCCTGCTATGAAGACCTCCAAATCGAGATAGTGAACTGATCTGTCACTGATTGTGTACGTAAATCTTAGATTGAGACTGTTGTTGTCTAGCGTTGCCACATATTCCTCAGCCGAGGATCTGTCGCCCCACCAGACCACAAATAAGTCGTCAATATATCTTGTCCAGATCATTATGTGATCCAACCATTTTTCGTTGGTCCCCCCCCAGGCCACGTGCTTCTCCCACTAGCCCACGAAAAGGTTCGCGTAGCTGGGGGCGAAGCACGTGCCATGGCGGTCCCCCAGTGGATGTATGTTGTTCCTTGCACCCCCTGCACTGACTTTGGCATTTATCCTTGTTCCCCCCGCGCACAATTTTCAAGGGTCTAAACACGACTCTGGGAAATGAAGTCCTTCTGCAACAATGGGACTCCACGCAGGTGTGCAATCGGCTGACAGGGGGAGGAGCGGACCTGCTCCAACAAGGTACAAGGGGGCTGAACTCACCACATCTCTGTGACTGCACAGTTGGGACGCTTTGGGCGCTGAAGAAGGCAGGAGTCTGCCGAAATGCATTCACCAGTTCTTAGTTAAATTGCTTCCAACTAAATCCCCTTGGGTCTCTGCCTCGTTCCTTTGGAGGGAGTTTTCTTGTTCATATATATATATATATATATATATATATATATATATATATATATATATATATATATATATATATATATATATATATATATACATACATACATATTACAAAAAATACTTACCTTTAATATTTACCAAAATACTTACATTTTAAAGTATTTTTTTTTAAACCGTTTCCTAAACGTACTTTGCTAAAATAAAATCCACTCTACAAAACCATATAAAATACAGCCAGCCACCGTTTTTTCAATAGTAATACATATTTCATATACAATCCAAGAGTGCCATCTACTGGCCAGAGGTAGTTGTTAATTCATTAGTGGTTAAAAGACTCGTGATTCAGGTTCAGTCGTTGTTAAGGAGTCGTGGTTCAGGCCCTTCATTATGAATGAGTCGTTGTAAAGGTCGTTCCCCATGCCAAGACGTGGGTCCTTTGCTCACTTTGACACTGGATTCAAGCCAGCCTGCTGAGGGGTGTTACCCTGAAATCAGTCCGAGGATGCTTGTTTCCGGTCCAGGAAAGACTTGGCTTGGCAGTTCGGCCTGGACTGTTCCCATGAGGCACAGGCTCAAGACTGATTTGCATATTGCTGGGTCTGAACAGGGGTGGCGAAGTGAGCTAAAGAATGATGATGGATTCAACCCAGATCTGTCACTCGCAATGAGTGTCTGAAATGTGTCAGCAATCCGTCCATCTTCTACTTGTGTTTACTTTGGCTGCCCACCACAGACACGATTCTGCCCTCCTGCTGCTGAGGTGGAGCAGCGGAAGGCAGAACAATAGATATTCCTGTCAGAGGGAGGTGTGACCACCTCCCAGACAGGACTTAGGGCCACATGTATGACCATTTTTAGCAATTGCAAACAGCAAATCGAGCTGTTTGCGACCACTAAATAGGTCTGTGGCATGTACTAACCTTATTTTGTGAGTTGGTAAACTATTACTGACTCGCAAAATAGGGTTTTTGACTCACTATCAGAAAGGAGCGTGCCAAGGGCGTCCCTTCCTAATAGCGACTCGCAGTGCCGTGTACAAATGTTTTGCGACCGAAATGCGATCGCAAATCATTCGCATTTTACCGCCAATGGAAAGTTGGTGGTAGACCAGTCGCACATGGGAAGGGGTCCACAAGGGACCCCTTCTCCTTTGCAAATGTGTGCACAAATATTTTTTAAAAGCAGGCAGTAGTCCCACAGTAGCCCCATAGACCACTGCCTGCTCTTAAAAATGAAAACTAAAACGTTTCATTTTTCTTCTTGAAATGCGACATGAATATTAATGAGGCAGTTCTGTGTTAGTCAGTGAGAAAGAAGCAACAAGCACCGCGTCTTTTAAAGTGCTGAGGAAGCGGCACCCGGGGAAGGGAGGCCACCCCCGGCCGTGGAGGAGAGTGGCACTAAAACTAACCGTGACCGCGGACTTCAGATCACCACACACTCTGTGGTGAAGCACCGCCAGTGCGATTTCCTGTTGTGCCGTGAGGGGCATTCAGGGGTGGGCCCGTCCACATTGGTCAGAGCCTGGAAGAGGCTGGACTGGGCCCCCGTCGGACATAAGGATTAAGAAAATCCTGGAGCCTGGTATGGAGAAGAAAAAGGTAATTACGTCAATGCAAGACGGGGGCCCCATTACAACGTTAGATTCTTTTCTATTGAAAGCCACAACAGCTATCAAAAACCAAATTGCACTGACTGAAAAAAACTGTGGCTGGGAAGGGGGGACATGATAACAGAGCTTGTGGAAGGTCAGACTGAAGCAGGGATAAATAGGCCCTCAGGGAATGGGGATCCTGGTGCAGAACACATGGAACAGTTTGCACCGATTCCACCAGCAACACCATGTCGCAGAGCATATCCAAAGGTATAGCCGCAACCAAAGAGGAAAAGAGAGCCCCACAAACTTAGTACACCCAAGAAAGCAAAAAAAACCACTTAAGTAAAATCCAAGTCTAACCACTACAGAACAGTCAAATGGGTCGGTTGCAACGATTTCAACTATGCAGCAACCACTTGAGGACATTATGGGGGAGAAATTAACTGCCTTGTTACAGTCTATTCTGTCACGCTTAACTCCAATTGAAAGACTGTTAAAAACTATAATGGATGATAATCCGGCTAGGGCTGGGCCAGCCACAAATATAGGTAAAATCCCATCTCCATCAATTGGCTTTGCGCCAAGCACCATTTTGCATTCGGCGGAAGAGCCAAATAGAGGGGTGATGACTAAACCAGTCGAGGCAACTAGATCACTCGTTTCCAGACAGGGGAACACTTCGAGAGCTGGGAGCAACAAGTTCAAGTTTTTATTTTATGATTTGGAACTCGTGAGAGGTCCACATAAAAGGTACAACTACAAAACAGTACAAGTATATAAAATCATGCAGTTGTTACAAGGTAAAAGATAACCAACCTGAAATTAATATAAATTCAAAAAACATTTTAAAAAGTTAAATATTCTAGAACAGAACATTTCATTAGGCAGGCTTAGGATCGCTTCAGAAAATGCATTGACAGATAAGATACCTAGTTTCAAACAAATTGGTCTTATCCACTTACGCCTCGAATATAACAGAGCTGGGCAAATAAACAGAACATGAAAGAGGTCTTGAATCGAATGGTTACACAAGGTACATATGTTGGAAGAACCATACCATTTGGATAGAAGATTATTCAAGGGTAACATATCTTGTCTTAACAAGTACCAAAAGCGCCGAATGCCGTGTGGAAGGTTCCAAGATGCATAACATTGCATAGTTTTAAAAACATAGGAATTAATCACCGGCAGACTACTTTTCCTTTATACAATAGAGTCTCTATCCAGCATAAATCTTAACCTCCATGATGCTGTTTAGGGCTCGCCTGCTGATGCGCTTCTGCGCATCGCTGGCGAAGCTCTATTACGGCTTATCCAGTGTTGATCCACCACTGGCCATTTCTTCAAGTGCATGTGCTTTTTAGGTCATTGCGCAAGCGCAAGCCCTAAAAAGCGCGTGCACAATGCCACCAGCCCCCTGCCTGCCTGCCTCGCATTACCAGATCAAAGGCAGCCCAGCCCCCCTCCCACAAGCTTCTCAGCGTGTGCTCTGCCTCAGGCCTGCATTTCTCCTCCCCTCTGGCAAACAGATAGCCGCAATAAAACCCTCCCTGCTCAGCTTTTTTTTCTCAATTTCTCCCCGTCTACACTTCCCATTAGGAGCCCTTCCTCCCCCCAGATAATCTATCTCCATAAGAGATAAGCAGCTCTTCCACCATCTCAAACCCGTATTAGTGCTCCTCACTATGCATGTTTTTACTTAGAAAATCAGCACAATGCAGCAGTGTGACATCAAGCCAGGTTCATCGACATCACTGCAAAAGTAAAGTTTTTATTCCCCATTTCCTCTTCAAGAAAGTGACTGCGCATCAGCCTCTACGGATCAGAAAGCGGAGCCCCTCCACTGACCGGGCTGCGAGTCAAAGTTTCACAAATTATGGTTTTCGTGGTCTTATTCTGGAGTAGCCCTGTTGGCAAGAGAGGAAAGAGCAAGGCTCTGACAGTCAGTCCTCCTCTGCTTCATAGTATGCCGCGCCACTATAGTAAGTTGAACAAGGGATATTATTTGACAGAAAGAGGCAACCTGCATCTATTCACGGAAATACATTGAGCAGTCTACATTTTTATTTTTTAAAGCTACATACAATGCACCATAACTATTCTAGGTCTACAAATGGAAATACATAACAAGCAATATTTTTATTTATTTTTTAAGAGGTGCATACTTAAAAAAATGATTACAAAAATTAAACATCAACTAGTAATTAAAAAACCTAGCAATTAAGATATGCCACGTCAAATAATAACTTTTGTCGCCAATTAATTATCAGTGTCTGGAATGGATATGGTCACACCCTCACTCACCCTCACTCACCCTCAACCCCTCACCCACACCCTCACTCACCCTCAACACCTCACCCTCAACCCCTCCCTCACGCTCACCCACCCTCACCCTCACTCACCCTCAACACCTCACCCTCACTCACCCTCAACCCCTCACCCTCACTCACCCTCAACCCCTCACCCTCACCCTCACTCACCCTCAACCCCTCACCCTCAACCCCTCACCCTCACTCACCCTCAACTCCTCACCCTCAACACCTCACTCACCCCCACGCTCACCCTCACGCTCACCCACCCTCAACACCTCACCCTCACTCACCCTCAACCCCTCACCCTCACTCACCCTCAACCCCTCACCCTCAACCCCTCACTCACCCTCACTCTCACTCATCCTCTATCACCCTCAACCCCTCACCCTCAACCTCTCACCCTCACTCACCCTCAACCCCTCACCCTCACTCACCCTCAACCCCTCACCCTCACTCACCCTCAGCCCCTCACTCACCCTCACCCTCACCCTCACTCACCCTCACCCTCACCCTCACTCAACCCCTCACCCTCACTCACCCTCACTCACCCACCCTCACTCACCCTCAACACCTCACCCTCACCCTCACCCTCACTCACCCTCAACCCCTCACCCTCACCCACCCTCACTCACCCTCACTCACCCTCAACCCCTCACCCACACCCTCACTTACCCTCAACACCTCACCCTCAACCCCTCCCTCACGCTCACCCACCCTCACCCTCACTCACCCTCAACACCTCACCCTCACTCACCCTCAACCCCTCACCCTCACTCACCCTCAACCCCTCACTCACCCTCACTCTCACTCATCCTCTATCACCCTCAACCCCTCACCCTCACTCACCCTCAACCTCTCACCCTCACTCACCCTCAGCCCCTCACCCTCAACCCCTCACCCTCACTCACCCTCACCCTCACCCTCACTCACCCTCAACCCCTCACCCTCACTCACCCTCACCCACCCTCACTCACCCTCAACCCCTCACCCTCACCCTCACTCACCCTCAACCCCTCACCCTCAACACCTCACTCACCCCCACGCTCACCCTCACGCTCACCCACCCTCACCCTCAACACCTCACCCTCACTCACCCTCAACCCCTCACCCTCACTCACCCTCAACCCCTCACCCTCAACCCCTCACTCACCCTCACTCTCACTCATCCTCTATCACCCTCAACCCCTCACCCTCAACCTCTCACCCTCACTCACCCTCAACCCCTCACCCTCACTCACCCTCAACCCCTCACCCTCACTCACCCTCAGCCCCTCACCCTCAACCCCTCACCCTCACTCACCCTCAACCTCACTCACCCTCACCCACCCTCAACCCCTCATCCTCACTCACCCTCACCCTCACTCACCCTCAACCCCTCACTCACCCTCACCCTCACTCACCCTCAACCCCTCACCCTCAATCTCTCACCCTCAATCTCTCACCCTCAATCCCTCACCCTCAGTCACCCTCACCCTCACCCTCACTCACCCTCAACCCCTCACCCTCACTCACCCTCAACCCCTCACCCACACCATCACTCACTCACCCTCACTCACCCTCACTCACCCTCACTCACCCTCACTCACCCTCACTCACCCTCACTCACCCTCACTCCCCCTCACCCTCACTCACCCTCAACACCTCACCCTCACTCACCCTCAATGCTTCACCCTCACTCACCCTCAACACCTCACCCTCAACCCCTCACTCACCCTCAACCCCTCATCCTCACCCTCACTCACCCTCACTCACACTCACCCTCACTCACCCTCAACCTCACTCACCCTCACCCTCACTCACCCTCACCCACCCTCACCCACCCTCAACCCCTCATCCTCACTCACCCTCACCCTCACTCACCCTCACTCACCCTCACCCTCACTCACCCTCACTCACCCTCAACCTCACTCACCCTCAACCCCTCACCCTCAACCCCTCATCCTCACCCTCACTCACCCTCACTCACATTCACCCTCACCCTCACTCACCCTCACTCACCCTCACTCACCCTCACTCACCCTCACCCACCCTCACCCTCACTCACCCTCACCCTCACTCACCCTCACCCTCACTCACCCTCACTCACCCTCACCCCCTCATCCTCACTCACCCTCATCCTCACTCACCCTCAACCCCTCACCCTCACTCACCCTCAACACCTCACCCTCACTCACCCTCACCCTCACTCACCCTCAACCTCACTCACCCTCAACCCCTCACCCTCAATCCCTCACCCTCAACCCCTCATCCTCACTCACCCTCAACCCCTCACCCTCACCCTCACTCACCCTCAACCCCTCACCCTCACTCACCCTCACTCACCCTCAACCCCTCATCCTCACTCACCCTCAACCCCTCACCCTCAACCCCTCACCCTCACTCACCCTCGCTCACCCTCGCTCACCCTCACTCACCCTCACCCTCTCACCCTCAACACCTCACCCTCACTCACCCTCAACCCCTCACCCTCACTCACCCTCACTCACCCTCAACCCCTCAGCCTCACCCTCACCCTCACTCACCCTCAACACCTCACCCTCACTCACCCTCAACCCCTCACCCTCACTCACCCTCACTCACCCTCAACCCCTCAGCCTCACCCTCACCCTCACTCACCCTCAACACCTCACCCTCACTCACCCTCAACACCTCACCCTCACTCACCCTCACTCACTCTCAACCCCTCACCCTCACTCACCCTCACCCTCTCTCACCCTCAACACCTCACCCTCTCTCACCCTCAACACCTCACCCTCACTCACCCTCAACCCCTCACCCTCACTCACCCTCAACCCCTCACCCTCAACCCCTCACCCTCAACCCCTCACTCACCCTCACTCTCACTCACCCTCACTCAACCTCAACCCCTCAGCCTCACCCTCACCCACCCTCAACACCTCACCTCACCCTCACTCACTCTCAACTGTCACCCACCCTCACCCTCACTCACCCTCAACACCTCACCCTCACTCACCCTCAACCCCTCACCCTCCCTCACCCTCAACCCCTCACCCTCCCTCACCCTCAACCCCTCACCCTCGACCCCTCCCCCTTAACCCCTCACCCTCACTCAGCCTCACTCACCCTCAACACCTCACCCTCACTCACCCTCAACACCTCACCCTCACTCACCCTCAACACCTCACCCTCAACCCCCCACCCTCACCCACCCTCACAACACATATTGTGTTACAATAGGTGTCACATTTGCAAAAGATAAAACTATTGGCATTGTAAATAACAAAGCTATTAATTCGCTATTTTCAAAACAAGCACATAAATAAAAAATGTGTCCTTTACAATACCAATAGCTCAAACTTTCCTAATGCAAGACCTATTGCATTGCTGTGCTTCTCTCCCCTGCTGCACTCTCCTGCTCTCTAGAGATGTGGCCTAACGACAAGAGCTGCCATCTAAGTCACGTAAATACAAAATATGTTGCATTCCAAATGCTATAGGTGTCACATTCGCAAAAGTTATAACTATTGGCATTGTAAATGACAAAGCCATCAATTTAGCAATTTTAAAAACCAACAAATAAATAACATATGTCATTTACAATACCAATAACTCCAACTTTTCTAATGCGAGACCTATTGCATTTCCAATGCTTGTTTTAATAATGCCTTTAATTGGTAGGAAGAGAGTGAAAACAAAGAAGATTCTTCCAGTCGCAACAAAGAGACCGCCTTTCTAAAGTTTTTTACGATTGGAGAAAGTTCTTTTAAAGGGCCCAATAATTCTTTTTGAATGAAATGTCTTAGCGTGGAGGGTTCGCATTTAGCTAGATAGAAGACCCATCTAACTATCCCAGCTAGTCCTTGGACCCAGCTACTTCTTAAGCCAAACTCAAGCCTAAGAGAGGCCACAGAACAAGCGGAATTAACGGAGGATAATTGTCGCAAGAGTCTACCTTCAATAATGTGGAGAAAACCCCAGTTACTTACATCAATGAGTTCAGTTCCGTACAATAATGAGGCGGTATTTTTGCTCGGAAAGCTTCTAACAGGAAGGGAAAATGACGTTTTCCTGTGGCTTTATAAAGAGCGTTTAGACCCTTGCCCTGTATCAGAGCTTTACGCATATTATTCTCAATATGGGCCTTATCACTCATATTACCGCAAATTATTTTCCCCAAAAATAGGTATGAATTTACGATTTCCAGCTTTTGGCCACCTAATGTCCATATGAAACTCCCATGAGCGGGTTTTCTCTTCCCCGACATGCACATAACTTTACTTTTGGAGATGTTTATCTGAAGAAAGTGCGCCTCTGCGAAAATATGTAATGCCTGTAGACGCTTGTTCAATCCTTTGGGTGTCAAATCTAACAGTAATATGTCATCGGCATACATTAAAGACACAATAGCATTATCCCCCAATACAGGAGCAATTCCGCCACTCAAAGTTACAGCTTGAGGAAGATCATGAACATAAAGAGAGAACAATAATGGTGCCAGCAAACAGCCCTGTTTAAGTCCATTGGCCGAGGGAATAGGATCTGACAAACCTCTTTCTCCTCCCAACAATATTCTGCACCAGGTATCCGTATGGAGATCCCGAATTAAATCTAACAGTAAAGGGGGGATACCTAAAAATAATAGTTTCCTCCACAGCAGGTGGCGGTCAACCTTATCAAAGGCTGTGGAAAAATCTATAAAGGCAGCATATACCTTTCCACTCCGGACTCTGATGTATTTGTCCATAATCACTTGTAAAGCTGTTAGATTATCCATAGTTCCATGTCCTTTACAGAAACCCGTTTGTTCAAAGGGGAGAATATTATTCTGATCTACCCATTCAGATAATAATTTCAAAAGGCATTTGGCAAAGACCTTGCCGACGGCATCCAGGAGGGCAATCTGGCGATAATTTTGAGGCAGAAGTCGATCACCCTTCTTGAAGAGGGGAACCAAAATACTTCCCTTCCAAGATGGGAGAACAGCCCTATTCAAAAAGCAACGAGCAAATACAGGGAATAAGATTTTACTCCACTTTGTGCTACTCTGCTTTAAGACAGAAATAGGCAAATCATCTGGGCCCATGGCCCCTGATGTACGCATTTCACGGATGGCCAACACAATGGATTTTTCCGAAGGAGGTTCCACATGAGCCAAATGCACCACGTTGTAACTTCCCTGAAGTGAGTAATCCCCATTGCTTGCATATAGATTTTTAATATGCTCAACCCAGATTCGTTCCTCTATTGGAATTGGAGAGGGACTCAACCTTGCCCCGCAACCCTTACCAATTAAAGACCAAAATGTTCTTACTCGGCCATGAAAGGCTGCCTCTCTCAATTGCATCCAGATTTGGTCTTCCCTCTCCTTACACATTCTAAGCTTTAGCCTTTTCCTTCTCCTTTTTAATAAAGCTATTCTGCGAGATCTATCAGGTAGGATTTTTAAATATTGGTCCCTTACCAATTTATTTATATCTTTATTTAATAAACGAATGGAACTGGGAAGAGGGGCTGGAAGCCTAGTTCTTTTAGGGTGTCTTGCTGTAGAGGTCACATTCAGCAATAAATCTAAAAAATGATCAATTTCAGAACCATCCCAATTCGGCAGATCAGCTATTGTCGCATCAAGGATACTATCCAGCCCACTAAGAGACTTTTTATCCCAAAAAGATCTCCCCGATGTACCACCAAAGCTTACCAAATCCCTTCTTAGCGACCATCGGTCAGACATAGGGGGGCAAATCTTTAGTGCAATAGCCAGAAGAGAATGGTCGCTTAAAGGAGTTTTCGAGATCTCAAGATCATTTAGTAACATAAAGGCGGAATTATCCACCAATACATAATCCAAAATAGATTCTCCCTGGTATGAGTCATGTGTATATTTCGCCGGCGAATCGGAAGGAAGTCTTCCATTCGCCACGATTCCATCCATCTCAAATAACTCTTCTAGAAGTATTTTCCCTCTTTTGTTAGTTTTAATGTTCGCAGGAAACACGGCTTAGGGGATGTGCAGAGATTCTTTCCTATATTTATTCCTAAATAGGGATAAACTTAAGTTGGAAATTTTGCAATTAAAATCCCCAACCAAGATTATATTTGAAGACGGCATTTCCTCTCTAGCTTTTTTGGCATAGGAGAAAACTTTCTTTAGAATAGGATTAAAACATACATCAGGAGGCATATACACATTAATCAGAACAATCGGGCTGGGAAATTCCGTATTACCCAGGCTGAATAATGTTACAGCCTGAAATAAATTGCTAGGATCCAGAAAATGAGAAAATGACCATTTGATCCGATTTAAGAGACAGCAAGCAATGCCCCCTCTTGTGTGTCCTCTAGGGGAGGGAGAAGCTTTCCCCTCCAGGATAATGTAATCACTACCCACAACAAGATTCTCGGTGCTCCATGTCTCTTGTAGACAAATCACAGCAGCGTCAGAGGACAAGAGGAACGCAATTTTTTCAGAATTATTCTTTAGTCCTGCAGTGTTCCAAGACAGAATTTTAAAATTACTGCTAAACGTCAGGTTGCATTTCCTGACTAACTGTGTGTTTCCTCGTGAGAACGCCTGGGAGCCAATTCCAACGGGAGCACTCATCATCATTCTTGCTGCGTGTTGTGGAAGGAAGGGAAGTAATTTCAGATACGCAGCGTATATTTTTTGAAAAGAAGATTTTTAAGTCATTGTAGGCCTCACATTGTTCTTTCCTACCCAAGGCAGATGGAAAGAGCGGAGCAGAATAGCATGCTCCCTTAGGGGATTTAGATGGTCTATCTGACAAAAAATTTCCCCAAAAAGGTGTAACATCTATACCCCTACTCTGAAAAATCTCAGAATGCTGGAGGATTAAATTAACAATGAGTTTAGAATGGAACTTAGCCCTCGTTAAGAAACCTCCCTCTATTTCCAATATGAAAATTAGATCTATGTCTGATGATTGAATTAATTCCAATTTTCCGGACTCCTGAAAACATTTAAGAAGGGCGGTTCTATTTAAAATACAATCTGCTTCAAACAGTGGAAGGAAATTGAGTATAAATGTATTTACATTTTCCTCCTTTCTAGAATCAGAAGAATTGTTTATAACCTCTACACCTACCGCCTTACCAGGAAAGGATTTGGCCAAAGGGTTGAGGACAGACAAACTTGTGACCGGGGGGTTATTAGACAAAACCCCCAGATGTCTCGACATACATTCCCCCTTTTCGACTTGTAATTCTCCCTTTATGCCATCACAAACAACAGAGGCTAACTTAGATACTGGTAAAGAAGAGTCTAATGTTGATGGTATAGACATTGAGACCAGAGGGGGAAGAGGGGAGGGAACATTAACTACTTTTATATCCCTTAGCGTATTTGTTGGGCCGATTGAAGGCTCAATATGAGCCTCTTCTGTGGGCGAAATTTGTTGTTGGGATTCAAAAACGAATTTCCTCCGCCTATTTTTTTCAATCCTGCGGATTAACTTCCTTTTATTTCTTCCCTTCTTATTTAATTTCCCAACTTTTGATCTAGCAGCTACTTCCAAGCCCGCCTTATCTTCCTTACCACTCTGTTGGTGGAAAATTGCAAAACACTCTTTCACTGGTTTCACATTCCTATCAGGGGACAGTACAACAATGGGACTATCAGGCTCCACCCCATTCCTGTCGGGGGACAGTACAACTATAGGACTATCAAGCACCACCGCACAGTTGGAAGTAAAATTAGTTGTGCGGGAAGTTATCTTTTCCACCACTGTAGAAATCGGGTGAACATCAGTAACAGCATCTGTACATTCAGATAGAATTTTATCATTCAACCCTTCCCCCTCCATAGAGCTTGTTACTATATTAAGGGGAGAAACCTTCTCTGCACAATTATCCAACAGTACTTTTAGGATTTTCGTAACCGTTTCTAAAACACAATCCGACCCCCCAACAAACTTTTCAAGTAAAGACAATATAGAAGAGAGTAGGCGTTCCAGTGAAATCAGGGAATCAGAAACTGGGTTAACAGAATTTGCAAGGTTCAACATATCTGGGTCTATTATGTTAAGATCAGGGCTCAATGATACACTATTGGAAATAGATTTATTGGAGGGCGTGCTGCTATACAATTGGAGTCCGGAGGGGACAAAAGCCGCCGGAGTTTTTACCAAATTAGAATTTCTACAGGACTCATCGGCAACATACCGCTCACAAAGCTCCATATCTATTTCAAAAGATAATGATTTATTACTGCCCTCTCTTTCAGGAGTAGAAGATCTTAAGGAGGATTTACGACAAGACCCTTTAGAGCAATCTTTAGAAGGATGCTCCTTAGAATTAGAGGGTAAATTATGGATTAACACATTCTCACTTTTGAAATTATTCTCTCGGATGTAATTGAGATTTGATGGACAAGAATCGCTCACTGTTGCGACCTTAGTCCCACCAGTATCCTCTTCTTTTTTATTTTCCCCCAGGGATTTTCCAGGAGAAGCAAAGTCCTTTGGAGCAAATAGGGCTGGCGTACCTTTACTAATGTCTACCTTATCTTTGGGTTTGGGTGACGCCATTGTAATTTTGTTCGAACCCCGTTCCCAGAGGCTAAACAGTTGACAATTCCCCTTTAACTGTGTAGTAGGACCGACCTTATTTCTAAGTGGGTTAGATTTAGTTTTAGAGCATGCTCTACCCACCAGGACTCTCCAAGACCTTAACTTTTTAGCAGTCATCCTGGTACAATTATCTAAGTGTTATAGAATACAGTGCAGGCCAAATACAACTATTAACAAATCCTATAGTATTGTGGGAGACTATAAGGCAAGTGTAGGAGAGTAGGGTCTGCAATCCTATGATCACCCAGATTTTTTGCTTTTGTTTCACTGGTTTACGACTTTCTCTGGCTGTGGGCCTGCCAATCAGACCCACAGCCTGGCTGTTCTCTTTCTAAATTACGATATGTACCCTAGGTGCATTTACCAATTGGTACTGGGCCGCCTTATCAGACCCCGTAACGCAGGGCATAGGTGTACCCAGGGCCGCCAGGGGCTGCAGCATGTATTATGCCACCCCTGGCTGGCCTCCTAAATTTGACACAACTGGCTGCATGACAGCTGGGGCGAAGTCGTGTAATCACCCTTTGCTTTAGATATAGTAGTCCTATATCTAACCACAATGGACACCCGAGTTCCTATCAGTCACTCCTATGGCAGGCCTTGACAATCCTGAAGGCAGAGTGCGTGGGCTCGCGTGAGCTAGGTTCAGGCCCGAGCCGAGCCCGGCTGCAGCTTGCGGGATCAAGACCCAATAGCTGTTCCATGATAACGCGTACCATATCGGTAACTCCGGTATCGCGTTATCAAAGCATGTCGAGTAAGGTGTCATACGAATCGGGGTGCTGCCCTCTCACCAACTCTGGCGATGAGGTTAGCATCCCACCCTTCTAGAGGGACACGACATGTACGTGACTGTGAACCCCGGTTAAAGTTAACTGAAGCCTCAGCTCCACAAAATGGATGCTGCCACCACAGACACAAGTCTGACCTCCTGCTGCTGGGAGTCCTTCCAGCGAGGAGCACTTGGACAAAGGGTTTCCTGTCGAGGGCGCTGTTCGCACCGTCCCAGACAGGGTTTGTGTATTCTGGGTAGGTAGGGCTTTGGCGAGAAGGTGACTGCGGAGTGGCACCCCGGTGCTCACTACGCATCTGCCGGTTGGAACGAGTTCCAGGGGCGACAGCCCTGGCCTGGGGAAAGTCCGGCAGGGGAGAGGGGCGTAACTACCCCCCTTCCTGGTCCCACCATTAGGGCAGGACCTAGTCATGTACCCACCCCTTTCTTTAGGATAAAGACCGGAGCGGGGACCCTTCCAAATTAGATCATCTTTGAATCAAGAATACTTTCTACGAAAGGACTTCAAGACTCTTCTCAAGATTTCTCCCTTGTGGCTAAGGAGTAGTCACCCTGCATCAGCGGGCACCAACTAAGAACTCTGCGGTTTGCTGTAAGTCCTTCCTCAAGGAATCCGACGGCCCAGCTCGACGAGAACCGGCTTCCCTGGCACCTCTGACCTCTACCCACGTCATCAGCCTAGCTGTGATCTGTGGGTGCGACGAGACCTCGAGGGACCGGCCATCATCAGAACCTGCACGCTCTTAAAAACCAGCACGACCATCGAGGTAACTCTCTGGTGAGTGCTCTGGGGTCCGAGAAGCCCCAACCCTGAGCTGCTCCAGCATCGAAGTGCAGTCTCCCAGCATCTCCACGATCTGCGTGGGGCCCTTCTGCTCGCTGCTCAGCACGTTGTCTGGTCACTCGCCGCTGGCTTGTGCCCTTCTGTGACGACATCCGAGAATCATCACTGCTGGTCTGGTTGCTCCAGACTGGCCCTTGCTTCCATCTTTGCGAGAAGCACCCCGGACCCTCCTGGTCCACTCAAGACGCCATCTTAGGCCCACCCCGTGGCCCTGAGATCTGCCAAGGCTTGTTGCCCCATCCTGGGCCCAGCGACGCCGACAGCATCATCCTTCGTGGGACAGCTCGCACCTCCACCGTGGTCGCCGACAACGCCTCCTGGTCCGTGAGACTGCAGAGCCTAGCGTCGCCCACTCACCTAGTCGAGGTGACGGCCAACCGGTGCCTTCCTGGTACCCTCTGACTACTGGCTAGTAGTACGAACTTGGTCCCCTCTGCTTTCAGGTGTCATCAATCTCCGATCCAGGCTTGGATCTCTACGAACTATTCAGCACTGGTCGCCGGCCAGCAACTCCTTTCTTCCGGCTCCTGGCTCGTCAGCGAAGACCCCGACGCCTGTAAGACTTGTGCAGCCGCAGCCCTCGTGGCTAGGTAACTCGGCATTTCGGTGCCTGCATAGCCTCCTTACTCTAGGGTCCCGAGTCCCTCGCTTCCGACTTGCCTTATCGGGTCCGCCCGAGACCTTAACCTTTCCGTGTCCTCGGACACTTGTTTTAATTGTGCACTTGAAGTATTTGCTAAAGAGATTTGGTTTGTGCTTAGTACCCTGTCCTCATAAAGAGTACAGGGCTGTTGTGATTCTTAATAAATATCCTGTTTATTTTCATAACACTTGTGTGGTGTCCTTTCACTGGGTGTTCAAGGGGTACATGTGTGGTAAACAGCTGGCTTAACACTCCCTCTCGAGTCTTTAGCCTTAGACTGCTCGTATCCACGCTACTAGGATAGCTGGTCTATAGGTTGACTTTCAACCAAACACCATAAGGGTCGTTGGAACGATACATAGCGGTCGCTAGAATAGCGAACGTTGCATATCGGGCCAACTTCTCACATTGGTGAGCAGCGGTTGGGATTTGAGCTTGCTGTTGTTTTACCACACGTATCCTAAGAATATCTTGTTGAAAGATCGCACAAGTACTGTTAGTACATATAACTAAAGCTTAGAATACTCTGAGTTCTACTGAACCAGCTGTTGCAGCTCCTCAAGGCTTAGCACACCTTGGCTGCAACTCTTAGCAAGGGAACAGTAGGGAAACACATAGTGTAGGTAGGTGCATCACTTACACCACACTAGAAACAGTATGTCGGACAAAGGAGGAAACTCTGAGTCTCCCCTTGTGTCAGTTGACCCTCCACAGGTCATCCCTTCAAGATATACTGCGCTTAACTTCCATGAGTTACGACAAGTATGTACCTCTAGGAAGATTAAGCAAGGGGCTAACCCCACCACCTCCTTTCTGATTGGTCTCCTCAAGACTTATGATGCCAGAAAGGCTGAGAAGCTTCTTAGCCATTCTAATCCAGAAGGAGACATGCCTCCCCTCGAGGGAACCCGGGACGATCCTGACCTCATTCACCTCGCAACTGAGAACGAAGATGGTGAGGAGGATGAGGATGAGGATCTCTCAGGGGATGAGGCAGATAAGGGACAGGTCGAAGTCGTCAGACTAACACGGTCCAACTTAAGCAAACACGATAGTGGTACTGGGGGACCCCCGGCGCTACTGTCAGGTGCGCTTAACATTGGGAATGGACGAGTTAGGTCTCTATCAAGAGGCTCTAACAGATCCTTTCGAACCAATGGCTCTCACAACTCTTCTCAAAGAGGGATGACGTCCCCTCAGAGGAGAGTGTACGAAGCTAAGGAAAGGGCGGCTAATCTGCGGATCGAAAGGGAAGAACTTGCCCTGGCCAAAGAGAAGCTTGCCTTTGCTAGAGAGCAACAGTTAAGTGGGGTAGTCCCCACTGGTGGCAGCAATGTACCTAGTAATAGGGAAAAGAGTTTCGATACGAAACACCTTGGGAAGATAGTGCCCCCCTTTAAACAAGGGGACGACATCCACAAATGGATTACTGCTTTGGAGAGGGCCTGCACTGTGCAAGGTGTTCCCCAGAGTCAGTGGGCAGCTATCTTGTGGCTCTCCTTTGAAGGTAAAGGAAGAGACAAGCTCCTCACCACAAGGGTAGAGGACGCTAACAATTACCAAGTCTTGAAGAATACACTCGTTGAAGGGTTCGGCCTAACCACTGAGCAGTACAGGGTGCTGTTCAGGGATACCCAGAAAACGCAGTCTCAAGATTGGTCTGATTTTGTCGATTGTGCCACTAAGGCTTTTGAGGGCTGGTTGCTGGGCAGTAAGGTTACTGATTACAAAGGATTGTACAATTTGATGATGAGAGAACAAATTTTAAACAATTGTCAGAACCAGTTGTTGCATCAGCATCTTGTCGACTCGGATCTGACCTCTCCCCAAGAATTGGGACAGAAGGCAGACAAATGGGTTCGTACGAGAGTTAAACAGAACCAGGGCCAGGATCAAGGTGGTCAGAAGAAAGCAGACCAGAAGGGTAAAGATTCTAAGGGGGAACAAAATGACCAGAAGTCTTCGACAGGTCCCCAACAACCCAAAGAGGGTGGGGGTCAGGCTCCCCAAAAGAAGAAAGAAGGCCAATCCAAAAGATGGTGCCAGTACTGTAAAAGTAAATCTCACTGGTTTAGTGAGTGCACCAAGAAAGGAGGAGGGCAGACTCCTGCCACTGCAGCCCCTAAGGCACCTGTGCCCCCTAGTACAGTCAGCAGTGGCAGTGCGCCTCCCAAGGGTTTAGTAGGGTTAACCCTGGGTTCTGAGGGGCGTGACAACTTAGTTGGCACACTCACTCAGGCTGTCCTTGTCAGTACAGGGGACGTGGACGTGTCCCCTGACGTAAGCCCCAATACTTTGGGCAAATACCGACAGACGCCTTTCATAAATGGGAAGATGGCTCAGGCCTATAGGGACACTTGTGCCAGCGTCACCATGGTGACGCCTAACTTTGTGGACCCTGGACAGATCATGCCAGGTACAGAATTCCTGGTGACCAATGCAAGCAATGTCACTACCAATCACAGTATGGCAATTGTAGCTTTCTCCTGGGGAGGGGTAACTGGCCAAAAGAAGGTTGTAGTTAGTCCAGACCTCCCAGTGGATTGTTTGTTGGGCAATGATTTGGAGTCGTCACAATGGTCAGAAGTGGAGCACCGGACTCACATGGAAATGTTAGGTTTGCCAGCACATGTGTTCGCTGTGACTAGGTCACAGGTCAGGAAATGCCCCACTGAACAGGTGCTGGATCCTGGAACAACGGACCAGACACCTCCCAAGAAAAAGAGCAGTAGGGTTAAGGCTGCGCCTTCCCCCTTGCCCCAGGTCGAGGATCAAGTCTCAGAGGAGGCTGACCTACAGGAATTGCGGGAAACTGAGCCTAGGGAATTCGAACTTGATCAAGTTGAATTCTTGGGTTCAGGGGGACCCTCAAGGGAAGACCTGGGGAAGGACCAATTAGACTGCCCTTCTCTTGAACCCCTCAGACAGCAGGCTGCTGCTGAGGCTGCTGGGAACGCCACAGGTACCCACAAGGTATACTGGGAAGATGGACTCCTGTACACTGAGTCAAGAGACCCCAAGCCTGGCATGACCAGGAGGCTGGTTGTACCCTTGTCTCAGCGTGGTTTCCTACTTACCTTGGCCCACGAGATTCCCTTAGCAGGTCACTTGGGCCAGACGAAAACGTGGGACAGGCTCGTCTCACACTTTCACTGGCCTCACATGAACAAAGATACCAAGGAGTTTTGCCGCTCCTGTGTCACTTGCCAAGCCAGTGGTAAGTCAGGTGGCACGACAAAGGCCCCCCTTATACCACTGCCTGTGGTGGGGGTACCCTTTGAACGGGTGGGGATCGACATCGTCGGTCCCATGGAACCACCAACAGCATCAGGGCACAAGTTTATACTGGTGGTAGTGGATCATGCCACCAGGTATCCTGAAGCTATTCCCCTTAGGACCACTACAGCCCCTGTTGTGGCAAGAGCCCTAGTTGGAGTGTTCTCCAGAGTGGGCTTCCCTAAGGAGGTCGTCTCCGACAGAGGTGCAAACTTTATGTCGAGCTACTTAACTGCTATGTGGAAGGAATGTGGTGTTAACTACAAGTTCACTACACCCTATCACCCACAATGCAATGGGCTTGTTGAGAGATTCAACAGGACCCTAAAAGGGATGATTCATGGACTACCGGAAAAGCTTCGGCGTAGATGGGACGTCCTGATCCCCTGCCTCTTGTTCGCCTACAGAGAAGTCCCACAGAAGGGGGTTGGCTACAGCCCTTTTGAACTTTTGTACGGACATCCTGTAAGGGGACCCCTGTGTTTGGTGAAGGAAGGATGGGAGAGACCTCTCAGAAAGCCTGCAACCAACATAGTGGACTATGTGCTTGGCCTCCGCTCGCGGATGGCTGAATACATGGAAAAGGCATCTGAAAACCTTAAGGCCAGTCAAGAACTCCAAAAAGCTTGGCATGACCAAAAGGCTGTCTTGACTGTTTACCAGCCCGGACAGAAGGTGTGGGTGTTGGAGCCAGTGGCCCCAGCAGCACTCAAGGACAAATGGTCCGGGCCCTACACCATCCTGGAGAAAAAGGGAGAGGTCACCTACCTGGTCGACCTGGGAACTCCCCGAAGCCCCCACAGGGTGCTTCATGTCAACAGGCTAAAAGCATATGTCGACAGGAAGGACATGAGTTTGCTCATGGCCCTAGATGAGGGACAGGAGGAGGAGAGTGACCCTCTCCCCGACCTGCTCACTCAGAATCCTGACGATGGCTCTGTAGATGGTGTTGTCTTTTGTGGCAGCCTCTCCGACCATCAACAGAGCGACTGTAAACAGGTTCTTCAGTCGTTCAGACATATGTTTTCTCTAACACCCAGCCAGACCGATTGGTGTACCCATGAGGTTGACACTGGTGACAGCTTGCCCGTGAAGAGTAAAATCTACCGGCAGCCTGATCACGTTAGAGACTGCATCAAGAATGAAGTGCAGAAAATGTTGGAGCTGGGAGTCATTGAACCCTCGGATAGCCCTTGGGCTAGTCCCGTAGTTCTAGTGCCGAAACCTCACACCCAGGGTGGTAAGAGAGAGATGAGGTTCTGCGTAGACTACAGGGGTCTCAATGCAGTCACTAAGACTGACGCCCACCCAATACCAAGGGCGGACGAGCTTATCGATAGATTGGCTTCGGCCAACTACCTGAGTACGTTTGACCTGACAGCTGGGTATTGGCAAATCAGGTTAGCTGAGGACGCCAAACCTAAAACCGCCTTTTCAACCCCTGGTGGGCATTATCAGTTCGTGGTGATGCCCTTTGGTCTGAAAAATGCACCTGCCACCTTCCAAAGGTTGGTGAATCAAGTCCTTACTGGGCTGGATGACTTCTGTGCGGCGTATCTTGACGATATCGCTGTCTTTAGCTCCACCTGGGAGGATCACCTGGTCCACCTGCGGAAGACGTTAGAGGCACTGCAAGCCGCAGGTCTCACTATCAAGGCCACCAAGTGCCAGATAGGGCAGACACAGGTTGTATACCTGGGCCACCTTGTAGGTGGAGGCCAGGTTCAGCCACTGGAGAGCAAAATACAGTCAATCAGGGACTGGGCTCCTCCAACCACCCAGACTCAGGTTCGAGCTTTCTTGGGCCTGACTGGTTACTATAGGAAGTTTGTCAGGAACTATGGTTCAATTGTGACACCATTAAACGAACTGACAAGTAAGAAAATGCCAAAAAAGGTTCAGTGGACAGCGAGCTGTCAAAAAGCATTCGATGACCTAAAGCAGGCCATGTGCACGGCGCCTATCCTCAAGAGTCCGGACTACTCCAAACCATTCATTGTCCAAACAGATGCTTCTGAGTTGGGTGTGGGAGCTGTTCTTTCTCAACTGAATTTTGATGGTCAAGACCAGCCCATTGCTTTTATAAGTAGAAGGCTGACCCCTAGAGAGAAGAATTGGTCAGCTATTGAGAGGGAGGCCTTTGCTGTGGTTTGGGCCCTGAAGAAGCTGAGGCCATACTTGTTTGGCACTCACTTCAAGATTCAGACCGACCATAAGCCCCTCTTGTGGCTAAATCAGATGAAGGGTGAAAACCCCAAACTGCTAAGGTGGTCCATTTCCCTACAGGGGATGGACTTTACAGTGGAACATAGACCTGGTACTGATCATGGCAATGCCGATGGGCTCTCCAGATATTTCCACTTAGAACAAGAAGACTCACCTGGTCAAGGTTAGCTTAGTGTTCCGACGTTTGGGGGGGGGTCATGTAGGAGAGTAGGGTCTGCAATCCTATGATCACCCAGATTTTTTGCTTTTGTTTCACTGGTTTACGACTTTCTCTGGCTGTGGGCCTGCCAATCAGACCCACAGCCTGGCTGTTCTCTTTCTAAATTACGATATGTACCCTAGGTGCATTTACCAATTGGTACTGGGCCGCCTTATCAGACCCCGTAACGCAGGGCATAGGTGTACCCAGGGCCGCCAGGGGCTGCAGCATGTATTATGCCACCCCTGGCTGGCCTCCTAAATTTGACACAACTGGCTGCATGACAGCTGGGGCGAAGTCGTGTAATCACCCTTTGCTTTAGATATAGTAGTCCTATATCTAACCACAATGGACACCCGAGTTCCTATCAGTCACTCCTATGGCAGGCCTTGACAATCCTGAAGGCAGAGTGCGTGGGCTCGCGTGAGCTAGGTTCAGGCCCGAGCCGAGCCCGGCTGCAGCTTGCGGGATCAAGACCCAATAGCTGTTCCATGATAACGCGTACCATATCGGTAACTCCGGTATCGCGTTATCAAAGCATGTCGAGTAAGGTGTCATACGAATCGGGGTGCTGCCCTCTCACCAACTCTGGCGATGAGGTTAGCATCCCACCCTTCTAGAGGGACACGACATGTACGTGACTGTGAACCCCGGTTAAAGTTAACTGAAGCCTCAGCTCCACAAAATGGATGCTGCCACCACAGACACAAGTCTGACCTCCTGCTGCTGGGAGTCCTTCCAGCGAGGAGCACTTGGACAAAGGGTTTCCTGTCGAGGGCGCTGTTCGCACCGTCCCAGACAGGGTTTGTGTATTCTGGGTAGGTAGGGCTTTGGCGAGAAGGTGACTGCGGAGTGGCACCCCGGTGCTCACTACGCATCTGCCGGTTGGAACCAGTTCCAGGGGCGACAGCCCTGGCCTGGGGAAAGTCCGGCAGGGGAGAGGGGCGTAACTACCCCCCTTCCTGGTCCCACCCTTAGGGCAGGACCTAGTCATGTACCCACCCCTTTCTTTAGGATAAAGACCGGAGCGGGGACCCTTCCAAATTAGATCATCTTTGAATCAAGAATACTTTCTACGAAAGGACTTCAAGACTCTTCTCAAGATTTCTCCCTTGTGGCTAAGGAGTAGTCACCCTGCATCAGCGGGCACCAACTAAGAACTCTGCGGTTTGCTGTAAGTCCTTCCTCAAGGAATCCGACGGCCCAGCTCGACGAGAACCGGCTTCCCTGGCACCTCTGACCTCTACCCACGTCATCAGCCTAGCTGTGATCTGTGGGTGCGACGAGACCTCGAGGGACCGGCCATCATCAGAACCTGCACGCTCTTAAAAACCAGCACGACCATCGAGGTAACTCTCTGGTGAGTGCTCTGGGGTCCGAGAAGCCCCGACCCTGAGCTGCTCCAGCATCGAAGTGCAGTCTCCCAGCATCTCCACGATCTGCGTGGGGCCCTTCTGCTCGCTGCTCAGCACGTTGTCTGGTCACTCGCCGCTGGCTTGTGCCCTTCTGTGACGACATCCGAGAATCATCACTGCTGGTCTGGTTGCTCCAGACTGGCCCTTGCTTCCATCTTTGCGAGAAGCACCCCGGACCCTCCTGGTCCACTCAAGACGCCATCTTAGGCCCACCCCGTGGCCCTGAGATCTGCCAAGGCTTGTTGCCCCATCCTGGGCCCAGCGACGCCGACAGCATCATCCTTCGTGGGACAGCTCGCACCTCCACCGTGGTCGCCGACAACGCCTCCTGGTCCGTGAGACTGCAGAGCCTAGCGTCGCCCACTCACCTAGTCGAGGTGACGGCCAACCGGTGCCTTCCTGGTACCCTCTGACTACTGGCTAGTAGTACGAACTTGGTCCCCTCTGCTTTCAGGTGTCATCAATCTCCGATCCAGGCTTGGATCTCTACGAACTATTCAGCACTGGTCGCCGGCCAGCAACTCCTTTCTTCCGGCTCCTGGCTCGTCAGCGAAGACCCCGACGCCTGTAAGACTTGTGCAGCCGCAGCCCTCGTGGCTAGGTAACTCGGCATTTCGGTGCCTGCATAGCCTCCTTACTCTAGGGTCCCGAGTCCCTCGCTTCCGACTTGCCTTATCGGGTCCGCCCGAGACCTTAACCTTTCCGTGTCCTCGGACACTTGTTTTAATTGTGCACTTGAAGTATTTGCTAAAGAGATTTGGTTTGTGCTTAGTACCCTGTCCTCATAAAGAGTACAGGGCTGTTGTGATTCTTAATAAATATCCTGTTTATTTTCATAACACTTGTGTGGTGTCCTTTCACTGGGTGTTCAAGGGGTACATGTGTGGTAAACAGCTGGCTTAACACGCCCTCTCGAGTCTTTAGCCTTAGACTGCTCGTATCCACGCTACTAGGATAGCTGGTCTATAGGTTGACTTTCAACCAAACACCATAAGGGTCGTTGGAACGATACATAGCGGTCGCTAGAATAGCGAACGTTGCATATCGGGCCAACTTCTCACAGCAAGTTAGTGAGTAAGCCCAGCTACAGCCTTCTTCAGCCTCTGAGGGCCTCAGAGGGCCCGCCCTTTGCCCGGGCTTCGCCCCGAGCTTCGTCCCGCGCGCGTCCCGCTGCGCGTCCCGCTGCGCGTCCCGCTGCGCGTGACGGTTGCACTGTTTTTTATCCTCCCAGGCGGGTGGGCGTTGCCGCTGCGGGAAGAGACTGCAGGTGTGTTGGTTCGCCTCGCAGTCCCGCAGCGGTGTGGGCGGTGTGGGCGGAGTCCGGGGTCAAGCAGCTGCCGTAGAGCGGGAGCCGCGACCGGGAGACAGCAAGGCAGAGTCCGTCCAAAGTTCCGCTGATGAGAGCGCCCAGTCAGGTCAGCAACACAAAGCCCCAGTAAAGAGAAGCATGATGGGGGTGGAGATGAGGGAAAAAGGCAGTCTGGGGGTGGAGAAAGTTTCAATGAGGGGTTCGTTAGGGGAGAGGATGCAGTCCTCCATAGAGGGTAGCTCTTTCCCCAATAGGTTAATACGAGGAAAGCGAATAAAGAGGGGCACGCTAATTTAGAAACTTTACATTTACCACCAGCTCCATCACTTACAATAGAACAAGAAGAAACAACAATTGAATTGATGGACAAGTCCAGGCACTGGTTGACCTAGAATGTGAGACTCCCACCATCTATATATGATCATTTTTTCATGGCTCAAAGAATTTCCTGGGTAGGCACCTCTGAGGAATGTTTAGAGGGGGATTGTGTGTTAACGAATTTTATTTATATTATGGATTTGTATAGCGCTTGAATCACCCCAGAAGGGGTATCTCAGTGCTCACGGACCCACAGTAAGGAAGCTGTCTCACTGGAGCTAGTCTAGAACAGAACAGTTTTCAAAGCCTTTCAAAACTGCAGATGATCTAGGCACTGCTTCAGTGCGATGGGGACCTGATTCCAGTAGAGGGGTGCCAGATATAAAAATGCTCTTCCGCCTGTCCCTAACTTCTTCACCTTAGGTATCTTGAGGAGGGATTTCGAACCAGAGCGGAGATCCATACGGGGAATGTCACGGTTAAGTTTCTCTGCCAGGTAAATAGGTCCTTTACCCCACAATGCTTTGTGGGTAATGCTGCAAACGTTAAACTTTATTTGTTTGCATACAGTCAGCCAGTGAAGGGGCATTTAGTGTTAAATGTATAACAAGCTGCCGGATTCTGCACTACCTGTAGGCGGTCCAGAGAGGACTCACTGGCTGCAATCAGCAAGGCGTTGCAGTTGTCCAATCTGCTCAACTCTAAAGTATGAATGAGAGTCTTCTGTGTAGAATCAGGAAGAAAGGGGAAGACTCTTCTCAGCAGGCTAAGCACATGGCAGCATGAGGCAACCGTGTGGGTCACATGCTCCTTCATGGTCCAGGCCTGCTCAATACGAACCCCTAGGTTTTAAAAAAAAATTTTTACACTATACATGTTGTTGGAGAATTACTGGCTCAACTTCCGACAGCAGGATCACAGGGCTCACAGATTTATGCTGTTCAATTTGGATTCTTCTATAAGCCATCATATATGCACAAACCCTTCATGTTTAGAGACCATTTACAGGGCTATAACAGGAGGAATTGACCACTAAGTAGGGAGAATCGAACCATACTCAATAAATATGAACCTTTAACAGATCTAATTACCTGTGACTGACTATTCTCAGTTGCTCCATCTTATACTGGTCATGATGGTGAAGATCGTAATAGGTAGGAAGAACCCCTGTATAACCCTGTAACGGCAAATCCACTATCAATCAAGGAAAGATGTGAGTGTCCAACTCCCTACCACAGCTGTGCATTGTAGTCCACAGGATCTGACACCTAGTATAGAGGTAACAAAAAGATTAAAACAAACAATATCTATCATACTCTACTTTCCTGGAACATAGCTGGTTACAAGAACAAGAAAGATAGTTATGAGTGGTATAATATTGTCTCAAGCCATCAAATCCTATGCTTTCAAGAGACAAGGGAAGTGGAGCCAATTTGGTATCAATGTTTTCATACGCCTGCCCTCTCATCTACTAAAGGGCGCGGAAAAGGGGGTTTGTTGACCTGTATATCCCACACTATTTTATTCAAAGTTGTAAGCTTTATTAATAAATCACTGTTATTCCATTTTATTCTGTTAGACAGACAGTGACCAAAGCTCAAATGGATGTTAATAAACTTTTACAACAACAACTTTGTCTGACTTCTTCCCCCTTACTAGAGGGACGAGACAAGGGTGTCCGCTGTCGCCTTTACTGTTTGCTCTGAGTATCGAGCCACTTGAATGTATATACAGGAGATCCCGAGACAAAGAGGCTTCCCTTTGGAGGGGACGATCACACACTATCGCTCTTTGCTGATGATATCCTTTTATATCTAACCAAACCATCGTCCTCCCTCCCGGTTACAATTAAAATTGACTAGATTTGAACAAGTGGTGGGTTTCAAAATTAATGTAGACAAATCCTTTATCCTTAACCTTACATTACCGATAATTGAGGTAAAGACATTGAAGAAATGCACCGCCTTCCAGTGGGCGAAGCGTTCCCTTCAATATTTCGGAGTACAGTTGACCCCGACCTTAGAGGGTCTTTTTAAGGCCAATTTCCTTCTTCTCCTCTGCCAACTCCAGGGCGACCTTAGGCGATGGAAGCCAATGTGTTCGAGGCATGTGGACTGCTGAATTCATATCTGTGCATAGATCGCCGCCTAGTGTTGGGTCCGGATCATTGCACATTGTTGTCCTGGAAGAGTCTTCGAAGTATCACGAGATAGGTGGCTCCTCCCCTGGACTACAGTGCGCATGGGCATCGACTCCATCCTCAGATTGTTTTTTTCCGCCAATGGGTTCGGATGTCTTTGAATTCCCTCTTGTCGGAATCGATAGAGAACTTTCTTAAGACCAAAAGGTCTTTAGTCTAATACGTCGGTATAGTCTTGCGTTCGGTCTTAGTTCTTCCGGCTCGGTCCCGAGCCGGATTCCCTACACCCGCGTGCTTTCGACGCGGAAGGCCCAGTCAACGCTTCAGACCCTATCGACCGTTCATCATGGACCGTAGTCCATTTAAGAGATGTCCCGTCTGCAACTCGAAGTATCTCCACATCGACGTCCACCTGGTGTGCAACAAGTGTCTGTCGCCGGACCACGATGAAGCCAAGTGTATGGCTTGTTCACGCTTCAGGTCCAAGAAGACGCTTAAGCTTCGACGAGCTGCGCGCCAGGAGGCCCAGCATGCTGTACCGGCGCCTGTGGACATCTTCGATGCAGGGGATGTCGAGGACGAATCTATCCAGGACATTAGTGAGTCGAACCCCGCGTCGGACGTCGACTACGACTACCACGCGGATGCAGAGATGTTCGAGGCCGAAGAAGTCGTCGACGAGGTAGGAGACGATGACGGGGCCCTCGGGGCCATGGAGGATAGCTCGGACGAAGAGCTTCCAAAATCCTGAGTCATTGGCGGAGAGGTTGCTCCACACCCTTGACGTCAAGAGGGCCCTGATGTATTACATCGATAGGACCAAGGATTTTAGGAAAACTAAACAACTCTTTGTTTCCTTTGCGCCACAACACAAAGGTAACCCCATTTCCAAGGCTGGTATAGCTAGGTGGATCGTTAAATGTATTCAGATCTGCTATCTGAAAGCCAAGCGTACTCACACCATTCCACCAAGGGCCCACTCCACGAGAAAGTTGGGGCCTCCATGGCTTTCCTTGGAAATATTCCTTTGGAAGACATATGTAGAGCAGCCACATGGTCTACCACACACACATTTACAAAGCATTATTGTGTTGATGTACACTCCAAACAGCAGGCAGCTGTAAGGCAGGCTGTTCTAAAAACACTTTTCCAAACTGCTGCAGCTGGCACGGGCGGCCGCCGTTAATGGAGGGACTGCTATGTATTCTATGCACAGATATGAATTCAGCAGCCCACATGCCTCAAACCGAATATGCTACTTACCAGTATGCATCTGTTCTTGGCATGTAGGGCTGCTGACATTCATATCGCCCGCCCTCCTCCCCGGCGCCAGTAGCAGCTGCAGGATTCACATATACTTCTAGCATGGTCATCATTCACTTAGTTTCACTCCATCTTGGCCACAATGGCTAAAAACAATCTGAGGATGGAGTCGATGCCCATGCGCACTGTAGTCCAGGGGAGGAGCCACCTATCTCGTGATACTTCGAAGACTCTTCCAGGACAACAATGTGCAATCATCCGGACCCAACACTAGGCGGCGATCTATGCACAGATATGAATGTCAGCAGCCCTACATGCCAAGAACAGATGCATACTGGTAAGTAGCATATTCGTTATTTCCTGGCTAGGTCGCATACATACTGTTACAATGATGGAAGGTCCAGAGGTGGTGGAAAATAGGCCAGTAAGTATCCTTGTAAATATGCCCCACCAGGAGCTGTCCTCCTGGCAGCTCAGCCTTCAGTCACCAACTGAATCTGTTCACCCATCCAACATTCTATGACATGTACAACATTCCACACAGAGAGCAGGGGAAGAAAGAGAATATAGAAATAACCATACAACACATACAATCAAAATGACAGTGCTTTCAAAATTCTTATATCTTTTCCAAGCGCTGCCTATACAACTTGACAGGGATCTATTCCCTAAATTGCGGTCCCTAATTACCCACTTTTTCTGGCAGGGCGGACAAGCATGCTTGCCATTTCACATGCTATGACGACCAAGAGACAAGGGAGGTGTAGGACTACCCGACCTTGGCCTCTACTACAAGGCCGCGCAACTCCTGATAGCGACAAAATGGTCCAAACGGGCATCGGAAAAACATTGGTTACATATGGGTAGGACCATCGTGGTGTGGTCGATATGGGATTTATTATGGAGACCCAAAAAGGATAGGCCAGCCAACGTTTATATTAGCACCCCCACACGCACCATTTGGAGAGTTTGGGACTCCATTTCTGGAGGACCTAAATGGACTACGTTTCCCTCCCCTCACAAGCCGATACACGTCAACCCAGCATTTCCATGAGCTCTTAACGAAGGGCCCTTTGATGCTTGAAAGGAGGGAGAATGCCTCATGTTACAAGATCTATTTCACTACTATGATATCTTAACCGTTGAGACTTGCAGGAGAGAATTTCACTTGGGCCTGAGGAACACTTATCACCACCTTCAACTCAAGCATTGGCTCTCACACCTCAGACCCATGACGCTGCCACACAAGAGAAGACTAAATTCGAAAAATGAGTTCAAAAGGCTATCTCTATGAAGGGAGCAATCTCCGTTCTATATAAGATTCTACTTGCTTTCACCTCCTTACCGAGACCAAGATATATGGCCAAGTGGGAAGGAATAACTCAGGGAGACATAACTGAAGGGAAATGGGCCGGGTGGGGTCAGAAACCGCTAAATTCAGCCTCTCCCTGGAACTGCGGAAAGCTCACCTAAAAACCATGATGGTTTGGTACCTTTACCCAACCAAACTTAAAAGAATATCCCCGAACACATCTGATATGTGCTGAAGGGGCTGGGGTCTCCTTGGAGACTTTCAACACATTTGGTGGTACTGCCCCATGCTTAGACCCTTCTGGGAGGAGATACTAGCCCATATCAAAACTATGTTGGGCTATCCCATACCAACTACTATTGAGGGGGTGCTTCTGTGCATCAGGGACCCATCTCTGACACACCAGACCAAGGCTGACAAGACAATTCTATGGTCCTGCTTGGGGGCAGCCAAAATCGCCATCACGGCGGCTTGGAAGAAGACAGCGGCCCCCACCCTTTCGATTTGGCAAGCGCGGCTCTGGAGAATACTCTGTCTAGAGAGAGTGACGGATATCTTCAGAGATTACTACAATTTTTTTTTTATATAAATGGTGTCCCCTAGTTTCCTATCTGACTCATGGACTACCCCTGGCAGTTTACCCACCCTCCATCAGAGATATGCATTTCTTTCAGTTCTAGTTCATAGATCACCAACACTACAACAATGCTCTATGAGGCACAACCGTCCGGCTCCCTGGAGAAGATAGACACCACCCATACGGATGCGTGTATCTTCGCTCCAATCTGACCTACAAGCCCAATACACTGCACACTTGACACCACCACCATTCTATTTTCTTTGGTTATGGGGGGGGGGGAATAAGAGGGTTTTCTTTATTTAGGGGCGTGTTACCCTCCACGTTAGCAGGGTTTGATTTGCTAATGGTCAGAAGCAGAAAGGTGGACTAAATGTTTACGCTAATAGTATAGGCTACACGTTGTGCCGTTACACTAACAGAAACTATGTCTACACTGTCACGCCTCAGTCAAGGAAGGGTACTGGATGTTGTGCTTTGTGATACAGCCACCAACTCTAGTCCATGTAGGGTATATATTCTGTTACCTGAGCAATTAAATGAGCATTGTTGTAATAAATAGGAATATACTCTAACTATACATGCTATCAAGCTTGAAAAAGACCATGCTCAGATTTGCAGATAATACGAGAAATATGATAGTTCTGATGATGTTGATTGATCTCTTGAATGACTCTGTAACTACGAATTAGCCGCATTAAAGCAATATCCGAAGATCTTTGGAAAATGTATTATCTTGCTTCTTTGTTATTACTGTGCAAACAAAATGTTATAAATATAAATTTGATTTAAAAAAATAAATAAATTAAGATACAGCCACAGTAATTGCATACAATAACAGACCGTCTTTATGGTATGGCCCATCATCATATCTTTCCTTTGTGGGTAATAATCGCCGTCGTTATATTCAAACGAGATTTCGCTTAGGTTATATAACACTTATGTTGGGCTATCCTGCAAATGTGTTCTCTCTGACTCAATTGGTACGTTGCGTGTGTGATTTATGTTCAAAACAATCAATTGTACATATATTATTTTTCTGTTGTTTTTATGAAAAGGAGAGAAAAAGATTTATTATTCCAATCTTGCAGAAGGTTTGCTTGCTTAACTACACCATTGCATGCTTCACAATGGCCTCATTTTTATGTGCAGCCTTAAAACCCGACAGTTTAGCAAACATATGATTACATTTTAAACCATGTATAACAAACTCAAGGAAATTAGTTCCCATGGTGAAATAACATAAATACATCATTTAAATGAATCATGCTGCTAACAGGTATTTATGGAAATGTTTTTTAAGAATGTATGTCTTTGATGTTAATTTATTGAAATGTTTGTTATTTCGTGTGTGCACTTTTTATGCATTTGATTTTAAATGCAAAATGAAGTGTTGATTGATTGATTGATTGAATGAGGCAGGTCACCTGCGACCCATTTGAGAATCACAAACAGTGTCTGAGACACTGTTGTACATTTTATTTTGCGAGCCGCAAAACATTGCAATTTGTGACTCGCAAAATGGAATGATTGTACATCTGGCCCATAGTGTATTGGGCTTGGGTGGGAATGTTTGCCATCGCCACCAGACTGCTTTGAAGGGCACATTTGGTGCTCTCCTTGCATATTCCAATTTGAGCCATTTCAGGGAGCCCTTGGCTCCCGTTCTGTGCAACACTTGACAAAGGACAAAGGAGTATCCTGCTCTCTGTCCAGCCCTTCCCCTGGGAGGGACCCCTGAGTTCTTTGAACCCTTTTCCTAGGGTACTTAAGGGCTTACCTGTAAGCACTTCCTTAGATTCGTTGCGGGACTAGACTCAAGCCTGAAACTACGTTTCTCTTTGACCGTCTGGACATTTGGACTTTGTTGGACTTCAACTGGACCAAGACTGCACCAATGAAGACTCCTGCTGCTCCTGGTCTCACTGTTCCTCAAGTCTTTTTCGTCGTCTGTGTCTGTACCTCCTCCAGGTTCTTTAACAAACCTTTGGACATCAAGGACACCCAAAGGGATCTCCATTGGAGTGAAGGTGTCACTCCGGCACCGCATTGAAGCTGACCAGTCTGCTGCTCCTGTTGTCCTAAGGACTTCCCTAGGCTCAGCAACACAGGTGGTTGTTCTGCAACTCCCTCGAAGCCTGACTTGTCCTCTCTGCAGTTTTGTGGCAAGTATCCCTCATCAAAACCGCTGGGACCGAACCCTGTGCACTGCGTCAACTTGCCATTGCCAAGGCTTGTCGGCTGTGCACTCTAGAGATCTTGGGCTACACGAAGCTTCTGCCTCTAGCATCTCTTCCCTCCAAGATCAGCATCCCCACTGCATTCTCTGCACCATGGGCCTTCATCTTTGGTGAGCTGCTCAAGGTCCTCTTATGACTCCTGTTACTTCGGCCTGTGGGTCCTCCTGAGTGTCTTCTACTGCTTCTGTAGGTTGCCTTGCTTGTTCGGGGCCTGCTCTGATTGTCCTGCTGTTGGTGAGTCTCTTGGACCTTGCTAGTCCCAACATTACTCCTTTTTCGTCTTCCTCCCCAGTTGTGGCGACTAAGGCTTGTTGCTGCTCCCGTTGGACACCGACCACCTAGTCACTGACATCTGACGTGGGACAGCTCATGCATGGCTCCTGGTTTTCCTCAGCATCGCCTCGTCCTATCAGCTGCAGCGACAAGGTTACCATTTACTCTTCAGAAACTCTTTACATCAGTGGGCATTGTGTCTTCATGCCCCCTGGTCATTTCCGAGTGGCATAGACTCTGTCCCTCTGCTTGCAGGTTCTTCCCTTCCAGAATCCACCCTTGGATTCCACTGGAATCCCTCACCATCTCCTCCAGAGGCATTTTCTTCTAAGACTTCCATATTCGTCTACAGAAGTTTCCGACATCTCTTCAATACTATACACCTAGCTTCACTGGTGTAGGTAACCTGGTTCCTAGGGCATCCACAGGTGGGGTGGCTCTATAACCTTTCGTTCTCCAAAGGAATTCCTCTGAGTCCTCTGGGAAGCGTCCTTATTCAAGCGTCCTTATTTTACAAAACTGCAACCGTGATTTCACCATTCTTTTCCATTGGGCATCCAGCTGTGTTCCCACTCTGCACACAGCCTCAATGGGGTTCCTGGGTAATTGCCTTGGGTGGTTCCTTATGTCCCCAGCTCCTCTGAGTCTCCTAGTCCAAGTTCCATTCTCCTTTGTAGTTCGCATTCCAATTTTAGGTCGAGCCGTGACAGCGCATGCGCTGTCTGCAAATCCTGAAGTAAAGACTATACGGAGTGTAATCCTGCCTGCTGCTCGGCATTGGCTCACTCCTGCATCACTCCTATATCCTGGTTCCCTATTAGTTGGTGCTGGCGAAATGTCATTTCTGTTTTTAGCCCAGCAAGCACTGAGCAACTACAGTTTCATTACACTGTAGGTGCTGATGTGTTTTTGTTTGGAGACTACTTATTTTTACCATGGCTCCCGCTTAAGGGGCTGCCATGCATATAGGTTTTATATACATGGGCGCCCTGCTTTGTTTCAGCACGGCGCCCGCTTTAATGTTAAAAAACAAACATCACAAAACATCACATATGTTGTAAGCCAAGGCTCGCCGAACTGAAGACAATTTCTTTATGAGGTAAGCACTGATATTGGTTTCCGTCTTCATGCTCACATTTTTCTTAAAACAAAGCTACTCCTCGAAGCATATAATTATAAACGCTGTTTTTCTTTTTCTACTGAGGCTCCGGCCGACATGCATGTTCACCTTAAATCACCTCATCTCCCTGTGGCACCCCCACCTCCTCCGGCATTACACTACTGCTCCGACAGAGGAACTCCGATTGTATGTGGCCCTTTGCATTGGGAATCATGTCCCTAAAATACAATGTGAAAGGCTGTTGGAGATATTTGCAGTTCTTGTTTTAACGTTAAGCAATGTCTGCACACTCGCGTCTTCCCTTTGCAGTCTGTATTTTAAAATAGTAGGCTGGTTGAATAGAAAGGAGAGTGGTCTAGCGGTGTAAACAACAAGTTCATAATTCCAGTCTCTCTGAAGGCATTGGTTCGAGTCCCACTGCTGCCAGGTGTTTTGTTTCTACTGCAGTGACCTATCGTATTTGAATGATGTTTAGAACATTATCTTATCTGGTCTCTTCATCAGGAAACTACATTACAAAAACATTGATACTATTGTTTTTTTTTTTTACAATCAATTTTAGGGTAGGGGAAAACACATCGCAATGACATCAAGATCACTGAAAGAAATACAGAATAGCATATTCACGTGCACCTGGAGAGCGTACCACATCATCTCATTCGTCGAGTACCCCAACCCATTTCCCCCACATGCGATAAAATTTCTCGGGGCACCCCCTGGCTACGTATAGAGGCCGCTCCTGCGCAGCACACCAGTCCACCCCCCAGCGCCAGCGCCTTAGGGTGGGAGGGGCAGTGTCCAGCCAGTGAGCAGCGATGTCCCTCTTGGTAACCACCAACGCAGTATTGAGGAATAGCTTCTCAGCCCTGGAACCGTCCAGACCGTCGGTGACGCCCAGCAGAAGACGCCAGTCAGTCAGTCAATACATCTTTATTTCGGTTAATAAAAACCATACAAGCAATGCAATACAAAAATTCATTACATACACATTATATACACATTAACATTTATGCAGAAATAGATATACACAAAATTGCAGTTCAAACAATCTAAAACAGATAAAATCTTTGATACAAAGAGAGAAGGGACAAAATCTGTATCATAAATATAAGGCCCAACCCTATTTTCAGACAATCCTCATTCAGTTATGTGTCCTCCTGATAGTGAATTCATTAGGGTGAGTCTGATTTTATTTATACGCGCTGCCGCTACCAAAAAACTGGCCACACTATGCATAACCTGCATAGAATCAAGCATTTGTAAGTGTAGGAGGGCAGGCCTCACCTGGACGAATTTTAGTTCCTTCAGAACAGGGTATACATTTTTTTTATGGGCTACCAGAAAATGCTCCCAAAACATCACCAACTGGAGCGTGTCCTGTGTAGAGAAACTATCACAGGTGCAGGGTGGAGTATCTTCAGGGGTCCCCCACTTCAGGTAGGTACCTAGTGTGAGGTGGATGAGGTTGAACCTGAATCTAACTAAAAGGAAACGATGGTAAGAGTTGGTCACGTATTTCAGATAGGGTTCCATGACTGGAGAGATCACATGTTGATAGATTGATCTCACCATAGGTTTCCTGAGTTCAACTTCCTCCCTTTCCGACTCAAGTAAATTGAGGAAGTTCCGCTTAATCCAACCCACATCCTCATTCCTGAGACCCTGTGGTGATAGATACATTTGCGGATGCCCCAGCCTCACGCATGCCGCTCTAACATACGCAAGCCAGGGTATTCTATCTACTCTATCCAGGGCCATACAATCCTTGAGTATTAGGTGGTTAAGCGTGATCTCCTCATTTAGCCAGGTTTTAACCCAACGTAATAAAGGGGCCATTTGTAAGTGATCAGAAATATACCCCAAACCTACTTCACAGTGGATGGAATATGTAGGGGATGATTGAGGGAGAGACAGAAGGGATTGTATGAACTTGTTTTATACGATTTGAATCCCTGTTGTTAGAACATAGCCCCATATGTCAGCCCCATATGAGGCAATTGCTACCACTTTGATTTATAAATGCAGATCATAGCCTCCATGGGTCTTGCACCCAATCTTTTTGAAAAATTCATAAGGGCTGTGGTGGATCTTGCAACCACGTTACCCTTGAGTTTCAACTGGGGGGCCCAATTCCCTCTTTCATCAAATAAAACCCCTAAGTAACAAAAGGAAGGTACCCTTGAGGTTGGCGTTCCATTGCATCTAAAGGTTTTGATCTTCATGGTTTTCCTACGTGAACTAGCCACCATTACGTGGGATTTCGAGGTGTTGATTTTTAAGTCTAAGGCCTCCATAAAGGAGCCAAAATGATCTAACAATCTTTGTAATCCAGTGCCAGTTCGAGCAAGTAGGACGGCGTTGTCCGCGTACAGGAGGACCGGTATGGCCGACCCTCCCATACGCGGGACGTCCACGGTGGCCAGATCTAAGGATTTGCCCAAAGAATTAATGTAGAGCGTAAATAGGAGAGGGGCCAGAATGCAACCTTGTCTGACCCCTCTTCTTGATCTAAATTGCTCAGTACATCTGTCCTCCCTAGTTACCCTAACAGAAGCTGACAAGTTCTGGTGAAGATCATTTAAAAAATTAACCAACGTAATGTCCAAACCCATATCCCGCAAAATGTACCATAATTTAGAACGATTGACCAAATCAAATGCGGAAGAAAGATCCATGAAACCCTAATAAAGAAGCCCCTCCTTCACCACTGTGTACTTGCTAATAATGAAATGAAGGTTTAGGCATTGATCCATGGTCCCCCTGTGTGCCCTAAAACCGTACTGGAGATCAGCAAGAACCCCACTCCCCTCAAGCCAATCTCCCAATCTCTGTAAGATAACTCTGCCTAAGATCTTTACGGCAGAGTCCAGCAGGGAGATTGGCCTGTAGCAAGCGGGGTCTCCCCTGTTCCCTTTCTTGAAAATCGGAACGATAATGGAGGTTGACCAAGAGATTGGGGGGCCTGCGGTGGTTATTGCATTGAAAACATTTGTTAGAATTTTGGACCAAAATTGTGGGTACAAAATGTAAAGATCTGCAGGGACCCCATCCGGACCAGGGGCCTTATGTTTGCTAGTAACTTTAATCGCCTTTTCCACTTCAGAGGTGTTAAATTTAATGGACATATTGTTTCGAGATACAACTAAATCTGGGGTAGTAGGAACCCCTAGTTCAATATCATAGATTTTTCTAAAGTGAATAAGCCAACTCTCATCTTCAATTACGCAGTCCATATCGGATTTCCCCTCCTCAGTGAAAAACGACTGATTGATGATAGCCCAAAATGTTTTGCTGTCTCTCAACACATCAACAGATTGTAGATGACCCCAAGCTTCTTCCTTAATTTGGTTCTTGCGATTTGCAAGTGCCAGTTTGTATTCCTTACGAAGGTTAGCCACAATTAACCTATCCCTGGGTCTAAGTTTCAGCGCTTTAAGTATGTCACTATGGGCGAGTGAGCACTTTTTGTCAAACCATTTAAACACTTTCTCACAATGTGAGCCGTTTCTAGACTCCAAATTCTTGGAAATCTGTGAGCATATCTCTACATAGACATCCACAACATCAGCCCCTGGTGAAGTGGAGTCTAGGCAGACAGCCATATTGTCCTCGGTTTCCTCTGCAAGTGTTTTAAAAAAGGTTTCTGGAATGACCCTCTCCCATTTTACCCTCCTGCCCTGCCCTCCAGTTGACAAGTCTTTAGAGGCCACCACGCTTGATTTCCTCCCATGCAAGAAACTCTCAAGATCTAAAGCCAATAAGACTGGGTTGTGGTCACTAAAAATTGCGGTCACTACACTGTACTCCTGCGTTTTGGCTAACACCCCAGGTGAAACAAAAATATAGTCGATAACTGTGTTTGCGTCCCTCCCAATAAATGTAGGTGCTCTAATCTCGTCGTTACCTAAGCCTGGTTCGAATAAGTTTGAATTGGCAAGGAGACTCTCAAGGGCATCACCCTCCTTACTATGTTCAAAATGGGGGACCCCCTCCACAGGTGATCCTCCGTGTACATCATTATAACAATCCCCCTCACAGGGGTGAATATTAAAATCTCCCATAATAACCATCTCTGGGACAGAAGGGCGATCATGTTTGTAGACTGACAGAAAGTCTGCCAGGGCAGTCGAATGCTCATTCTCAGATGAGCCCGCCCTGGAATTATAAAAATGAACAATTAGAAGTTTCTGTTGGTCCGAAGTGGTCCATTCAATTATCAGTGAATTCAGAGGGGTGGGATCTATTTTTTTAAATACCCCCACCAAGTTAAGTGAGAACAGTGTAAGCAAGCCCCCTTTAGCTCTTCCTCTCAGTCCCGGTACTGCTGGGGTTGAGAAACTAAGAAAGCCATCTAATGAAAAACTGGATGATATATCCCAAGTCTCTTGAAAGGCCAAAATGTCATACTGCTTAACAAAGCCCTGCCGTAAAGGATCAAGGGTTTTTTCGCTTAGTCCAGCCACATTCCAAGTAAGCATTTTACAACATGGACTTATTTTTTCTTTGTGTGTGCTTTTAGCTCCAATTTGTAGTGGAATTCTATTTCATTGACTCTGGTTACTATGCAGTGCCAAGTTGATCCATTTTACATTTATTTCTGTGGTTCTTTCTGCCTCTTTTTGCAAGATGGTACATTCATTTTTTCCTGGAGATCTGGCAAGTGCGTTTCTTAGGACTGATACAGTCTTCGTCCCTACTTTCTTATGTTTCAGTGGAGTTTTATCTCCTACAAAAGGACTAGGGTAAACCTCTGGAATTTGTTTGGTAAGTATTATACCCCAGGTTTTGAATATCTTTTGCTCCTTCATTATCTGATCAGCTATAGATATTGAGGATAGTGAGATTAAGGTTGGGGACTGGGTATTCCGGTCATACTCCATACATTGGACAGATATAATGTCATTAGATACAATGTTGTTGAGGGAAGGTATGGATTTGAAAAGTCGCAGTAGATTCCCTCGATTAAGAATATCATGTCTACCTCTAGAGCGGAATTCTGGTGTAAATTTGAGTTTCTCATTAGTTTCAGTATTGTGTTGATTTACAGCCTCCGTTTTTATTAGTATGTTTCGTTGTACGGGTTACTGTTTTATTCCCATTCACGCATTTAATCTGCAAGTGGTCTCGTTCAGATATTATGTTGTGGCTACTTTCTGCCCTTCCCTCAGTTAGAACTATGTCTTATTTTTTTATATTTTCCTTCATGCATGCTTTGAGATGAGAATTCATTGTTTCTGACTCTTTAGTAGCAATGCTTCCATTCATTGTATCAGGGTTAAAAGTAGTTTGATATCTTTCTTCCTTATTTAGGTTTTTATTCTGGTTAGATCCCCTTTGTAGACTCTCTGGCATACTGTTTATTACTTGTACTTCCACTTCCACTTCTCTATCTTCTTCCCATTCCTGGTTTTGTAATTCATTAGTATTTATCGAACCATGAACGTTTACTGTTTTTTTTCCAAAGATAGGGAAGAAGTTGTTAGGTCCTGAGTTAGATGATTTGAGGTCCTTAGGGGGAATACTTGTAGTATTCCCTTCTGTTTCTCATTTTTTCTTGCTTTGCGGAGTATTTTCTTTTGGCGTTTTGTCATTGTTGAGAATCCATCCAGCTCGGTATCAATCGAATTTTGATCATTTTTGTCGAGTTTACGCAGAGCTTCACACAGGATTTCATTGTCCAGATAATCCTTTGCCTGTAAAATATGTATATTGACTGAGTCATCAAATTGACTTATTAATTGTTGTGGCCCTACGGGAATAGAGTTGCCCGTACCATCCCCAGATGTAGTTTTTTCCATTCCCATGGAACTTGTGATGTTTGTTTTAGGATTGTCCTTGCTGTGATGGATGGTTCTTTTGGCATCATCTATTATGCTTGTTAATACCGCAGGTAAGGCTGAAAGCTTATCCATGATAGGCACATAGATGCTATCAGAGGATGTTTTTTCATTATCTCTTTGTACTCTGATTATCAGGTCATTTAATTGGGCTAATTTGTTGTCAATCCCAGCCACATTATTTGCCATTATTTTTAAAAGGTCAATTTGTATATCTATTTTATTTGATTGATAATGAAGGGCTTCCAGCGTAAGGGTTGATGTTTGGTAGAAAATATCCCAGGGTTTGACTACACCCTGGTGTTTTGCTTCAGTTTCCAGAGTTTCATCTTTGGAATCTTCAGCTCCCACGGAGTCTACTGTTTGCTCCCTAATTTCAACCTTGTTTACACTGTTGTCAGCCACTTCATTGGATATGTTGTCAGTCCGAATGCTCCTTTGGGATTCCGGTTGATGGTCTAGGTGTATTTCAGTTACCTCAGGGATTATGCCCGACCTTTTTGTAATCTCAACATTGACTTCTAGTGGGACCCTTTGCACTATCTGCTCTGCTTGGTCAGTTATACCGTGGCAATCTTGTTGGTTAGACCCCACAGGTTGCGACAGCAGTTTGTCTGCGGTGGTGACATCCTGGTTAGATGTTACAGCTATATTATTTTCTTTCGTCGTATAGCAATTTCTCATATCTTTTGAGGGTTGTTCTTGAGTTTTCCTCAGCTGTTGGGCTGCAGTTTGTATTTCTAGATCCACAAATTCATTTTCATTCCAGACAAATTCAATTTGGTCCAAATCTTTTATTTCTTTGCTGTTTTGTGACTTATTTAGGGTATCAGTATTAGTATTAGTATTAAAGGGTTTTATAGGTGTTTGTAATTTGTCTTTGTCTTTATTTGTTTCCATTGTCATTGACAGCATACCACCCTCAGGATCCTTCAGAAATTGAAATTTGTCTGGTATTTGAAGAGATTTTTCGAACATCCGAGCAATCGGGTATATAAGAGATTGGTTCTGACCTGGTGTGTTTATTTTTAATTTTTTTACCACATTTGATTGCTGTAGTTTTTTTATATGTTTAATTGCTGTTCCCACAGTCCTTACCTTACCTGATCTCATGTCTAGGACTGTGCTTTTGATTATATATTTTACTTTAGCTCCTTGTGGGTAAGATTCCGGAACAATTGTAACACTCCTACGTGGACCTGCCGCCTACACTTATCGACACTTAGTTAAACGTAAGTAATGCCAAGCTCCTCAGTGCTCTCCCAAGCCTGTCTACTCCATGTAACTCTGGAACCTACCGCTTGCTGATCCACACTGCAAGTTAAAAGAAGCAAGGAGCCGCTGTCGTCAGGGGCAGCACTGCAATCCTTGATGTGCTCCAGGCGTAAGGCAAAATGGCAGACTCCCTGCCCTGCCCGGCAGTGTTGTTTTTGAAGAGTACTCACGTCAGCCAGCCAACAGGAAGCACCAGGCTCATGAGGTTCTAAATAGTTCTAAAAGTCATTAGTGCCACTAGTGACCGGCTACCCGGAATCGTTGCCAATAACGGCTCAACTCAGCACAGGATGAAACAAGCAGCTGTGTGACATTCAGTTGGCAAATAGGCGAGCTGGCAAGTTAACAGATTGACAGGTCACTCAGCTCCAGGGCAATAAAAGCTATTACAGAGGTATAAAAAACCTGCCATCAGAGACTAATAGCAAATGGCCTTAGGTGCAGTGCAGTGCAGTTAACCTGGCAAGGGAACACAGTCAAGATAGGCACGCTCAAGTTGACTCTTCACCTCCTATGGGTATCCAGGAACTTCTATTTCCTTTTTATTTCCTTTTCCTTTTATTACCTATTCCTTCCACCTTATAGATCCCCTTTATGATCTATATCAGGAGGGAGCTCCTAGAGGGGTTTAATACTCGTCAATCAGGACTCACCCTCGTTGCTCCGCTTCATCCTCTCCTGGTCAGGGAAAGGCAGGGCTGCTAGTGTGCTGCTGTCAGCACACTAGCAGCCACACTCCACACTCCACAGCTATTCTCAGTCGAATCTCTCTCGCTGAGCACCTTAAATCGGTAAGATCACTCTTCCATTGAACTCTCCTTATTTTTTTTCCCCAGGTAGGATGTGTGGAGAAGGGCGGAGAGGAGCGACGAGGACCGACGAGGACCGAGACCAGGGCCGGGGCCGCGAGGGCCGCGAGTTTTGTTCCTCAGCTCCCTCCTCACCCGCCTTCTATCTCTCTCGTGACTGTGTCGGAGCCGCAGGCCGCAGGCTGAGGGAGCTTTGCAGAATCGCAGGGAGGCCGATAAGCAAGGTCCGATACCTGGACTCAGAGTTGCTGCTGCACACGATGGTTCAAACGCGGTATGCCAAAAGCCGCCGCTGCCGTTGCCGTGAATCTCTTTTTACATTGCTTCTGCTTCTGGTCCGCCACCGCGGCTCGGCTCGGCGTGGCTCGGTTCAGTGCAGCACAGCACCGGCACCGGCTCCGCAGTCTCCCGGACACAACTCGACTGCTCACACTCCAAACTGCTCACTAGCGCCACCACAGATCCGATCGCCAAGATGCCTCTGTGCCTGCATCAATCAATCAATCAAGGTGCTCACTCTAATGGCATGACAGCAGAACACGCATGGAATCAAGGGGCATCTCCCAGCCCAGGACTCCTGTCAGGTCTTGTGTTAACAACTCCCAATACCCCTGGATCGCATTGCAGAGCCACACCGTATGATAAAAGTCAGCGCGGGGGTGAGAGCAGCGGGGGCAGTTAGCATCGGGCCGAAGCCCAGCACGGTGGAAATGCAGGGGTGTAAGATAGGCGGCGTGCAAAAAATAGACTTGGACCAGGCGCAGTCTTGCTGATACCGCAATCGTCCTAGAGGCCATCAGGGCGTCTCTTCAATCCTAATCCTCTAGAACCCCAAGCCAGCCCTCCCACTTCTCTCTGAGCAGGGATAGGGAGTTGGGGATATTGTTGACGAGTGAGCGGTAGATCCGAGAGACTCCACCCTCCCCCAGATCCCCTCCCCCAGATCCCCGGTCAGGACTTGCTCCTCAGGTGGGCTATATTCGGGCAGAGACTTGCCATCTGGAATGTGGGAGTGACGGGCGTGGCGCAACTGTAAGTGGCGAAAGAATGGAGAGGGATGGAGGGAATGCCAAGCCTGTAAGTCTTGGAAGGATCGAATATGGGTATCGCTCCAGACGTCACCCAACAAGGATACCCCAATTAGGTTCCATTGTCGGAACCCTGACAGGGAGGCAACTTCGCAAAACCTGGTGCCACACCACAAGGGAGTGTAGCGAGTCAGCCTGCCCACCCATTGAGCATGTCGTAATGATGCATGCCAAGTCAAGAATGCTCCGCGTGTGACCTTGGGAAGAGCACGAGGAACTGTAGCCCCATAAAGCATCCCCTAGATAGAGGAGAACACTAGGATGTGTAGCTCCAAGCGATTCGCCAGGTCGGACCAGCCGCCATTAAACCAATCGTGGATCGTTTAGAGGTTCGTCATTCCGAGACCTCCATCAAAAGGTGGGATTCGGCATTGGGCCAGGGCCAGCCTGGACCTCCGACCCCCCCAAAGGAATTTCGTGGCCATGCCATCCATCTCCCGGCACCAATATCTAGCAAAGGAGAGGTGTGTGTTCTGTAGCATGTACAAAAAAGGGTCATCATTTTGTATAGGACGATCCTACCCAAAGGGTTCAGTGGCAGCGTGCGCCAATTAAGGTCGGTGAGGATCCGCTTAACCAGCGGGGTGATATTGAGCTCCCATGCAAGGTCAGGGAGAAGGGAGATCCAAATCCCCAAGTACTTGAAAGACAGCCGCCGAAGCCGAATCAACGACTGCCAATCAAAGCACTCGCGTAAGGGGACAAAGACAGACTTGGACGGGTTAAGCCGCAGGCCGGATACTTGTTCAAAAATGGCCAGTGCCCAAAGGCAGTGAGGTCCTGAGCTAGTAGGGTCAGCCAAAAACAGCAGCACGTCGTCCACGCATAATGCGATCTTATCCTCTTCCGCTAGGCCGGGTCATTTCCAGCCAGTCAGGGAGTGGTCGCTGCGGACAAGGCAAGCGAATGGCTCCATAGCTAGAGCAAAAAGGATCGGGGAAAGAGGGCAGCCCTGCCGTGTACCCCATCCAATGGGGAAGGGGCGGGACAGTGTGCCGTAAACGAGGACCTGGGCCCGGGGGTGGCGATATAGTAACCGCACCAGATTGCGAAAAGGATTGCCAAAGCCCATCTGGTCCAACACCGCCTCCAAGTAGCTCCAGTCGACAGAGTCGAAAGCCTTATCAAAGTCAATAAGGATAAGGGACAAGTAGGGGGTCATCAGGTGTCGATTCGCAAGGGCAAGGTGACGGCGTTGGATACAGTGTCTAGTCCCTCGGAGAGGCATAAAGCCGCATTGGTCAGGGTGGACAAGTTGAGCTAAATGCAGGTGTATGCGATTGGCCAGTACGGCAGCAAATATCTTGAGCTCCGTATTGATAAGTGAAATGGAACGGTAGTCCAAGCAACGCTGCGAGGGGGGCTGGGACTTAGATATCACCACGATGGTAGCGGGGTTTGTCTCCGGCCGAAATGAGCCGCACTCCGCCACCTCCTTGTACATGGCTACTAGTGGTGAAAGCAGGGTGTCGCAATAGAACGAATAAACCTCCAGGGGGAGTCCGTCTGGCCCAGGAGTCTTACCAGCACCAAGCGCGAAATAACATCAGACACCTCCTCAGGGGTGAGGGGGAGATCCAATGCAGCCGCGTCAGATTTGCTAAGGCGCGGAAGAGGGAGCTCCTCCCGTTGGAGGAGGTCAGAGAGCGAAAGGCCAGGTGGCTGCACCGAGTATAGAGTAGCATAGTAAGAGGCAAAGCATTGGGCCACTGCCACCGGCGCACGGTGGAGTGTTCCGTCCATGTCTGCCATTTCAGGTATGATACGGTTGGCCATGGGGTAAGTGGCGAGGCGATGGAGGAGCTTCCCATTTTTGTCTCCCCAGCCATACACTCGAGCCACAGACATACGCCAAAGAAGCTTTGCAACTTCCAGGGAGGTCTGTCGAATCTCATCTCGCAGGAACGCCAGTCTCCGCTCCTGGACTTCAGATCTATCCCTGGGGTCCAGTGCCTCAATCAGGGTGGCTTGTGCTTCCAGTTGTGTTAACTAGGAATAACGTGCCTCGCGGGCGAGTTTCAGCTGGCCTTTGGCAAACCCCCTAATAGTGGCCTTACCGGCCTCCCAAAGGGTGCGAGAGGAGAGCACAGAGCCCTGGTTAGTGGCAAAGTAGGCACCGAGTTCAGCACCAATGCTGTCCTTGAACTTCTTTGTCTTGAAGAACCCAAGCATTGAGTCGCCAGAGCGGCTGGGAGGATGGGGGAAGGGCCCCTACATGAAGTAGCACGGCGGAATGGTCCGACAGGCCCCTCTGGAGGATAGAGATTGCATGGAGCGCTCAGCAGTCCTGAACCGGCAGAAAATCATAGTCTAGGCGTGCATGGGTGTGGTGGGAGGCAGAAGTGTGGGTGTAGTCACTACACTGTAGTGCCTAGCAGTCCGGTGCCACAATCTCCAGGCGTCCCGAGACCCAAACTGGCCACCCACGAAGAGAGGAGATTGGATTGAGCAGTCCTGGAATTAGAGAGAGAGGACGCAATGTCAAGTCCTGGATCCATAATGGCGTTAAAGTCGCCCCCCATAACAGTCAGGCCTAGGGGCAAAGCTGCGATCAGTGGGGTAAGTCCACAGAGTGTAGGAGCCAGCAGAGCAGGAGAGGAGTAGACAGACAGAAGGTTAAGTGGGCGATCCTCAAGGGTTCCTTCCAAAAGAATAAAGCAGCCCTGAGCGTTGTGTGTCACCCTACTCACGATACTATTGTTAACAGTTGCAATTGCTCGTTTCAGGACTCAATGCTTTACCTTTGCTCTTGCATAAAAAGAAGCCTGATCTATGAGCATAAAGAGTCTCTGTTTGTTGATCTGCTAGCCATCTGTTTTTTCTTGCAGTTTTATATAGCGCAAACTCGACCCAAAAGTGTCGGAGCGCTTTACAAGAGCACCAGTTGCATGGTTGAAAAAAGTACACTAGGTACACTTTGTGTGTACACCTAAAATATAAATGCATATAGCAACCTGCATATATATACGCTAGTGTTCTAACGTCACAAATTGTTAAAATGTTAAATCTCTAAGGGCCCAATGTAGGTAATCCTCATTTACCGACTCTAAAATACCGAATTTTACTGATTCGGTATTCTAGATTCGGTAAATGAGATGTAGCTAAAAAAATTATTTTTTCCCGAATCGGTAGGATTCGGTAATTACCGAATCGGTATTTACCGATTCGGTAATTGCCATTGATTCCTATGGGCCTTGAGGCCCATAGGAATCAATGTCAATTACTGAATCGGTAAATACCGATTTGGTAAAAATACCGAATTGTCAAGGGGAACAGGGTGTCACTTTGACACCCTGTTGCACCCCTGATTTTGACTTGTGTGCCATGTGACACACATACATGCCCTTAGGGCATGTATGTGTTCCACGTGGCACAGGTGTACATGCACAGATTTGCATGTAAACAGGAATTTGTTATTTACCATGCAATAGTATTACATTGTAAATAACGAATCGGTAATGGCCTGTGGCACTGTTTGAAGTGCCACCTACATCTGGATTTACCGATTCGGAATTTTACAGAATCAGTAAATTTACCGAATCGGTAAATATACCGATTCTGTAAATATAAGGCCACCTACATGTCAAATCCCAGATACCGGTCGGTAACAGCCGAAATCGGCCCTTACTGACCAGTATTTGGCGACCTACATCTGGCCCTAAATCTTTGAAGCTATCACACTGTTTTCCTTAACTTCCAGCCCCATTTCTTTTTGTTTATATACAACACCACTACAGTTACGCAGAGGCCTTTGTATGCACTTAGCACACAAACATACACTTGTTCACGGCAGAACTTTCCCTCATAAAACTGCACTGTAGCTCTAAAGTATGTCTCTCAGTGACTCTTTTTGTTTTATGCGCACACACACACACTTATCACCATCAAACACATTCCATTAGCTCTCTTCATTCTATCGCTCACACACGCTTACCTCTTTGGTTTTAACTCTCTCTCATACACACACATAACCCTCTCGCAAATCTTAATTCCGCACAAACCACATTCCCAGTTTCTTTCTCTCTTCCTCTCACATACACACACATTTCTTTCTCACCCTCTCTCTCGCTCTAAAGCACAAAGGGCCAGATGTAGGTAAAAAACATTTACCGATTTTAAAATACCGAATTGTACCGATTCGGTATTTCAAAATCGGTAAATGGTATGTAGGTCCCAACATCTGGATTTGTTACCGAATCCTTAACACTTCTTTAATTACCGATTCGGTAAATACCGAATCGGTAATGTCCATTCATTCCTATGGGCTTTGAAGCCCATAGGAATGATTAGGCATTACCGATTCGGTATTAACCGAATCGGTAATTAAAGAATTCACAAGGGTGCAGGGGGTGTCACTTTGACACCCTCTGGCACCCCCAAAACAGGCACAGGTGCCATGTGGCAGGCATACCTGCCCTAAGGGCAGGTCTGCCTGTCACATGAAATAGGTGTGCATGCACACATGTGCATGCACACCGGAATCGGTATTTTACCATCAAATTGGTTTTGATGGTAAAATACCGATTCGTAAAGGCTCCTGGGACTCTGAAGAGTCCCACCTACATATGGGTGGCTTCAAATCGGTAAATTTACCGATTTTTTATTTTACCGAATCGGTAATTTTACCGATTCGGTAAAATATTGCCCCCTACATGCCAAATCTTGCAAACCGGTCGGTAACGGCCGAAAATACCGATTTTCGGCCGTTACCGACCGACCTACATCTGGCCCAAAGTTTCTCTCTCTCGAACACCTATTCTTTCACTCCAACGCCCACACCCCTCTTTCAGCCACATTATATTCTCTTACAACAAACAAATGTTCTCTTACGGTCAAAAGTACAAACAACAAACTCCCTCTTTACTTCTCTCAAATTACAGCAGCTAAAAACGTGCGCCATAGTCCAGCTAGTTTTTTATTGCAAATTCCACCTGAATCCAGTGTAAAAGGTGCACTAGACAGACCTATTTGGTGTGAGCATGATGCAACAGATTGCGCCTTATTGATGGAATGTGCAGGAGTAAACAAAAGTGTTTTTTTAATTTTGGGACCCTTTAAACGCAGATGCCTAGCTCTGGTTAGTGACAATTAATGCTGGTATTTACTGCCTGAATATACACAACTACATATATCAATTAAAATAGCTTTATTTAACAGATTTGTCATAAAAGCACAACATAGATAATACAGCACACAGTTTAAAATCATACATATATTCACATCACTCCCTCTATTTCTCTCTTAACCCCTTCCATGCTCATGACGAGCTCAGCTCGTCATGAGGCACAGTTGAGCTGTGCTGATGACGAGCTGAGCTCGTCATGAATAAAGCAAAATAACAAATTCCAGCACAGGGGAAAAATAACCACAGCAGTGATGTGGTTAAACTTACTCTCTCTATATATTTATAACCTGCTTATCTCTCCAAAAATCTATCTCACGTTTATAGAACCTTCATTATTAAACTATCTGTACACCATCAATCTCTCTGTTTCTCCCCACCTTTCTCTAACACTATGTTTCTCTCAATGTATCTGTCTTATTCTCTCTCTCAGTTAAGTATTTCTCTTCTCACTACCTCTCACTTAGTTCTTAAAATAGCTCAACCTATTTCTGTGTTCCACATTTTATCACTGTTTCTCTCACTCTTTTTGACTCTCGCTCGCTCTCTAGGCAGCAGAGCTATTGGCATTGTGAATGTTTGTTAGATTTTTTTGTTCAACCATATCCCAGCAATACCATAAGTAATAAAAGAAAATACACAAAGCAAGGAAAGGGTGCAGACCCACAGGCTGTTACTAGGTGTCCCTGTGGAGTTGTAAAGGGACCTTTCTATTAGCCACATAAGGTACTGCATCCTTAATGCAATTATTAAAAACTAAATTGCAGCTCAGCATATATTTCCATTTGTTTTTCTTTTATTACTTATGCTACTGCTGGGATATTATTTTTAAAAAAATGATCTAACAAACATTAACAGATGCAACGACAATCGCTCCAACTTTCATAAAATGCGAGACCTATTGCATTGCAAATGCTTGTTTTACTTTGTCGTTTGGTCTCCCTCCTGGAGACCACTGTATTTTGTGCTACTTGCCTGATTATTTTCAAGTATTCTTGTGTTTATTGTTAATATCTCAGAGATATACCAATGTGTTAGTGATTGTGTTGTGTAATAAACAGACTTATTTTTATAAATCACTGTGTGGTTCTTTTTCATGTACTCTACACTACTGTTTAAATGTGGTAAAACAAGCTGCTTTACACTCCTTCAAGATAAGCCTGAAGGTTGTTCTCCACAGCTGCTACTTTGAGAGCTTTCTATGGTTATTATAAACCACTAAAATCACCATAAGTGTTGCCTGGATTAGTGCAAGGTGCATCACTTGAATAAATATGCAACATATACTAAGCCAGCCTCCTACACTCAGATGGAATCTATGAAAAAGACGCAGTGCAACAACGCCTGAAGACAATGACCGACTTGGCTCCAGGCCTACCGACCTCTCTCCAGCTTTAAAGACTCTCTAAAGAAGACAACACCTGTATTGTAGCTAGCCACTTACAAAAGCGCTAGAAAGACTGCCTCCTCTTCAACAAAGACCGGATCTCCAGAGGGCAGATGCCCTGTCCAGAAGACTCCAACTACAAGGACTCCCGATTCAGCTGGAACTGCAAGTCCTGCCCACTGTGCCCCGACGCCCACGGTCTGAGTCAGAGTGGCACACCTGTTCAGTGAACTCTCCCCTGCGAGCCTGACCTTGAATCCAGGGTTGGCTGACCTCTCCTGGACTCAACAAAGATGCCTTTAGCCTCATCTCAAAGGGGTCCCCTTGCTCAGGTAAAGAAAATCCAAATCCTAAAGGCACCCCTGCACCCTCACGCCCAACTTTTGAGAGCCCGGCCGACGATACCCAGGTATCCTCGGACACCTCAACTTACCTGCCCAGCAGTTGGTCACCTTCATCCATCCTAATAGACTGAGCCTGCAGCCTCTTTGGGCGACTGAGATTCCCATTCACTTGCATTGGGCACCTGATGCTGATGTGCACCCGTGTGCCGCTTGTGGTGTATGGTTGTTGCTGCCTTGTGGATCCCCTGTGCTTGCTTTAACCCTAGAGGCGAGTGCACCAGAATCCGCAGGAACTTACCTGTCATCTGCACCTCTCGTGGGTGCCCGTGGTCTCTATTGACTAACCTTGGGCCCAGTGACCTCTGTAACTGGCCCCCCTAGAGCCGCTGGTGGTGCAGTACCTATCTTGATCTAACCCTTGCCCAATGTTGATCTAAACCCCCGAAGACTGGATGTGTAAGTCGAGTACTTACCTGTAAATGTGCATAACAGTTCCCCCTCTAAAGGATTGCATTGCATTTCTTCCTATTGCACTATATGTAAATCTGTTACAATTGCTAATTTCTGTTAGTGTTGATTTGACATCCTAATGTATGTTCAGTATAACTGTAAACTATTTCTACTGCTTTTGCAAACACAATTTACTGTACCTGAAAAGTATTGCTATTTTAAAATTGGTACTTAACTGCAACTGAGTTCTCTTGGTTCTAGAATTAAAAGTAACAAAGTATATATTTTTATACAAAACAATTGGTCTTAGAATAATTTCTTGCCTGAGTGTGTACAACAAATGCTTACACAGCTCTCTAATATGCCTGACTGCTCAACCACACTACCACAAAAGAGAGTAAGGTATTATCTACTTTAAGCTCTGAAAAGCCTCCGGAGATCAACTGGACTCTGCGTATACTATACAATACTTTGGTAGATTACATACAGAGCCAACTTCCTACATGGGTGGATCAGCGGTGGGGTCTACGACTTTGCATTTGTTGGACCACTTTGACAACAAGCACTGGCGTTGCCAATAGGTTTCGCATTTGGAAAGTTGGAGCTATTGGTTTTGTAAATGGCATTTTATATTTATAGATTGTTGTTGACAATGCCAATAACGATATATAAATCTAAAATGTCATCTACAAAACCAATAGCTCCAACTTTCCTACTGCGAGACCTATTGGCAACGCCAGTGCTTGTTTACTGAAGAGGAGAGATGCGTGGGCAGAGAGGAGCCTGTGTGAACGTGCGGCGGAGATCAAAGAAACGCTAACACCCATATGGAGAGGAAGGGGGGTGGGCTGCCTGGTGAGTTCAATGTGTGTGGCAACCAAGGGAGAGCGCGGCGCACGCTGGAGAGGGAGGGGGTGGGCTGCCTGGCGAGTTCAATGCGTGTGGCAACAGTGGTAGCAAATGGAAGCCCTTCATACTGTTCAGCTCAATTAAAGAATCACCCAACCCCGAGTGTGCTGTTCCGCCTGGCACTGGAAACTAGAGAGATGCATATGTCGAGGCATAATGCTGAAAAAATCTGCCGAAGGTCACACCGAGTGCCACCTCCTTCATTGGGAATTCAGGACAAAAATGCGAAAAGTGCGAAAAATACGAAGGCCCTGGTCCGATCTCTGCACGGCATGTCGGCCTTTCATCCAGACGAGGGTGATAAATGACGTCTCGTTAAATTGGGTAATGGCAGGAACATCTTTGTTACAGCGGAAGAAACCACAGCCACAGGCTCACCAGCTAGAGATCACGCAATGAACACAATTTCATCCTCACAGAGGATGAGATTAGAACTTGATGTCACAACATTGCTTCTGGTCTCGGATTTGCCAAAACACCCTAATCATTCGAGTGGAAATGATTAATAAAAATATAGTAACACGAACATAAGTTCTCAGAAGAACATCACAATTCCAGCGTGGCAACGGGTCTTCGTTATAGTTAGTTTGACAAAACAAAACGTAAAGTTTAAAAAAATAATAGTTAAACGTAAACTGTCAGCGAGGAAAGTAAATACTTTGAAGAAGGGCAGACAAAAACATTTTCCGCCCAGAGGACATAAGTTACTAAAATATAAAAGTCTGAAATAACTTGAGTGCTGGTAAAGACCAGACAGAGCTTGATTACGTTTGGAAGGTAAATTGCTTTTTGAGGGCCGAAGTAGCTCCGTCTGTTTCAAATGCCAGAAATAAAATGAATATTTTTGAAGGCCAGTGGTAACTCGTTTACTTCTGGTTAGCTCGGTGAGTTAAGCAATAGATTAGGGCATTTGGTGCGACCTGCAGGCCCGGGTCTGAGCTCTGGACGGCATGTCGGCCTTTCATCCAGACGTGAAAGAAGTGTAATTAGGGGGAGGAGAAGTGAGGCCTAGGGGAGAGTGGTGGTGAGAGAGGAGAGTGGTGAGAGTTGAGGAGAGAGTCAGGCCTGGAGAGAGTGAGGAGAGGGGTGAGTGAGGAGAGGGGAGAGAGGCGAGTGAGGAGAGAGAGAGAGGGATTGGAGAGGGAGTGTAGTGGTGAGTGGTGAGAGGGTAGAGTGTAGTGGTGAGTGGTGAGAGGGGAGATGGGGAGAGGAGAGGGGTGGGTGAGGAGAGGAGAGAGGAGTGAGTGAGGAGTGGGATTTGAAAGAGGGAGGGGAGAGTGGTGAGAGGGTAGGGGATAAAGGGGAGAGAGTGAGGGGTGAGTGGGAAGAGAGGGGGGAGGTTGAGGTTGAGGAGAGAGGGAAGATGGGAGGGGGAGAGGGGCTCATTTGCAACAGAAGAGCTACCTTACTCACTGGCACCAGAAATGGAACATTATTTAGATACAGCAGAAATTGCATATATGATCACATGCACAAGAAATGTCACTCTGCTCACATGCATCAACAAGAAACATACAAACTAATGCTAAATGTATGCATTAAGGTGGTGACAACATTAATAAACTGGCTTGTTATGTCGCTACCAAAATAGTGAGACACCATTGTTTCACTACAAAAAGATATAGGTGACACTACCATTTTCTTTACTCTCGAGTGAAGAAGAAAATGAAAAAGTAGATATTACAAGTTGCCATCACCAATTTGCCTACTGTTCCTGTGTGATCAATAGTGCTCTAAGCATGCTACAGTGCCACCATGCCAAGATGAACTGCACCCAAGAACTAAAAAAAAAACGAAAAAGACAAAGGAACCGCCTACTTGACACACAACTATTGTCGTATGCCTGGTGCAATACAAACAACCCAAAAAAAAGAGAAGCCAGCCAAACGTACAAATGTCGTCTGTAAAGTATGCAGCCACTGGAGAAGCATGCTTGTGGGGACTGGGAGGAAGGGTGACGAGACGCAGGCCCTGCAGTGAATAATTAGGGGAGGAGAGATGCCGGGCTGAGGCAGAGCGCATGCTGGGGGAAGGAGACGGGGCTGCCTTTGATGTGGAGATGTCTCGGGGAGCTACCAGTGTCAAACACTTCCAACCCCCAGACACCCACCCAAGCAGCGGTGCCAGTTTTCTCTTCCTCTGTGTGTGTGGAGGGCACAGATGGGCTAGCTGTGGAAGGCTGTGTCTTTCAATCAGTATGTGGTTGTGTATCTCTGTGTGTGGTGGGGACAGGCAGAGTTGATTTGTGTGGTTGTGTATCTCTGCGCCTCTGCCTCTGTGTGTGTGGCGGGCACAGATGGGCTAGCTGTGGAAGGCTGTGTCTTCATCCTCTGCAAGTATGTAATTACGGTTTACTGCAACTTAAGTGACAAGCAGTGGTCCACGCCCCACTTGGAAGGCTCTTCAGTATACGTGCAGCAGCTCTACTGTGAAGCGCTTTTCCTGTTCAGTAAAAAGGTGTTGCAGTCCTGCTGGGAAGTGCGTGTACTGTTGAGTGTAAGTGCAGCAGCCCTGCTGCGAAGTGCTTGTACTGTTCATTATAAGCGCAGAAGTCCTACTGCGAAGTAATTGTACTGTTCTGTGTGTGCAGCCGCCCCGCAGTGAAGTGCTTGTACTTCTGTGTAAGTGCAGTCGCCTGTTGTGCTAGTGTGATTGAGTGTCAGGGAAGCCTCACTTCGAGCTCTGAACATGAGTGGGGTCAAGGCGCGCACACAGAATGGTACAGATGACGCCAGCCATGCTGTATGACAGGGGAGTCTGCTCATGTGTGGTAAAGAGCAGCCAGTAGGCATGGGAATTGTGTGCGTTGTTGGTGTCTTCCTTTGCACGTGTGAGTGGAGGAGACCCGTGCTCTGCTCTCTGAAGTGTCTGAATGTGGGGCCGTTAAATACTGAAGAGAGGGTCACCTTTGTGCTCACCGGAGCGGGAGTCCTTGAGTGGCTAATGGTGGAGCTTGCTGTGAGGTACATTACTGAAAGTTAACCTCAGTCCAGGCCTCTGCAGTAAAGGAAGAAAAAGCAAATGGCCGGATGGGGGCGGGAGAGCCTGGTGGGGGGGCGGGAATGCGTGCAAGGGGAGAAGTGTGATAGGCGGATGGGCCGGATGGGGGCGGGAGAGCCTGGTGGGGGGGCGGGAATGCGTGCGAGGGGAGAAGTGTGATAGGCAGATGCGCGGAGGGAAGCCGGATGGGGGCGGGAGAGCCTGGTGGGGGCAGGCGGATTAGGGAGATGCTCGTGCGTGTGTGGTCACGTGACCCGCTTTTGTGGTCACGTGACCTCACATGCACTGTAAAGAAACCGCAGTGGAAACGGCAGTGGTTTCACTATTCGATCGAGCCCATGAATTTTCGCCTATTCCATTCGCAAGCGAATGGTAATAGGCGAAACCTAAAAAGTAACCACATGACTATAATCAAAAATTGCCTTTAGATTCAACTGTATTTTTTGAATTGACAATTTTTTCCAAATGTAAAAAAAGTCTTGTTAGGAACTGGGTTAAGTCCCTAATTTTTTTAAAGGCTATTGTAGTTAGGGATAAAAGTGCATTGTGTTTTTTAGCTCTTTTTAAACGATCCAAACTATTAGTAAAAGGATTGAAAATGCAAAGGATCTGGTTGTGGAACTCAACATAACCCCTTACCTCCATCTTAGCTGGAAGGAGCTAAGGACTATCTGCAAACTGGCATTGGTAAATGCATTAGGTTTTGGCTGTTTGATTAGTAATAAGCTGTTTTTTGTTGTAAGTTGCGGTTGTTGAGTTGTTGTACAATATAAGTAACAGAAAGTTGATTGAAGTTTTATGACTTGTTTATGTACAAAAAGGAAAAATATTGTGCTGTTACTAGTGGTATAGTGCAGGTAAGTAATAGCTAAAGTTTGAAAAACAAAATGGAAAATAATAGAATTAGTTGATGTAATAGCAATATTATGTGTTTAGAGGAGTTCTGACAACTTTTGGGCAATGTGCCATGCACCTGCTGCACCATTCAAATCATGCCCCTAGTGCCTGCAAGATAACTGCAGTTGTGGCTGCCTGTTTAGTAGTAAAAAAAGAAAAACATATCTTCAAAAGTGACTTCAGAGCCTCCTCCACCACAGATTACACAGTCTTTCTAAACATCCTTTGTGGGCTCTGTCAACAGACAGATCATCGATGTGTGCCTCACTGTTGACAAGGAAAGGGTCATCCATGCCATAAACAATGAAGACGTCCACCACCATTACTACCACTCTTGCTACTTTCTTGACAGCATCATCGCTCTCAACGACGATTAATCGCCGACGTGCCAAACACCTATACCGTTGACGCCTGACAGTTATCACCATGAAAGCATTGCTGTCGACAGCACTCCTGTCGACGAAGACCCCACCACTGACAACAAAACCACCTTTGACAAAGACATTACCATCTACAAAGGATAAGCTTTCTGAGACGACGACCTCGTTGACGAAGCAAATATTAAAAAATGCTAAGAAATCTCCTCTTCTCACTCCTGTGCTTACTTCTCCCCGTAAAGTGTCTCATTTATTACCCACTTATCTATTGGATCAAGATGACTCTGATGAAGATGGTCCCTTTGGCGTGGAATGCAGCCCTTCCGAATAGCATGTCAAGTGTCAAGCAAAGGGCTATGAGGTCCAAGACCTAATCCAATTCAGCCACACATTAGAATTCCTCCAAAGACCGACCCAGGGAAGGATTTTCTTTCCCTGAAGCTAAGTTTCAATAGGAGAAGTATTATGAACAAATGTATTATGCACCTGCAGAGCACTACCATCAAGAGTATTAAGAAGAAACGGTCACTCTACCTTCGTCTATGGTATCTGACCTGCAGTTCATGCTTGATGATTTTTGTCGGCCCTTCCTTCCATCAGCGCATTCCACCAGAACTCCAACTCCACCAGCAACAATGCCACTTAGGCAGGCTTAACCATCACTTCCTCTTCCAACACTATTGTCTACGCCAATTTGGCGTTCCCCTCAAATAGTTGCCCTCCAGGATCCCCCATCCTCAGAAACCGATAGGAAAGAGGATGAGCTACTGGACACTAATCCCGAATGGGATGATTAGATAATGCCACTTCCCTCGTCTCCAATGCCACTTCCAATTGATTCTCCTCGGGAGAATATCACAACCTACTAGAAAGAGCTGCACAAAGGTTTGATCTCCAAATGCCTACAAAGCAAACAGATTGTTTTCTGTGTGACTTTAAGGAGCTGTTCTATAAATCTACCAGGTCTATGCCTATTATTAATTGTATTTGGGTGGAGGGCATTAAGATCATGATGCCCCAGCTTCGGTGGCACCGTGACATAAAAAATACAAGGCTCCTGAAGATTCTCCTGCATGTCCTACTGGGGACCCTAATCCTTATTTTGTCACCCAAGCAGTCCAGTGCCGCTCCAAGAATTCTTCTGTTCCTATCTCAGCTCCTCCAGATAAAGAGGATAGGCACCATGACAATATTGGGAAATGTTTTCCCTCAGTGGCAGCACTAACGATCAGGGTAGTCAACTCTTTAGTACTTCTGGGACGGTACGACCGACAGATGTGGTCGGACATTGCTCCGTACATCGACCAGTTACCAGAGGATGTCAAAGCAGAGGCCAAGTAGGTTTGCATCAAGGTGAGTGCACATCCTGTGAAGTAATTGATTGCACCATGGATATTGCCATTACCGGTGCAAGCATTTAGCAGGTGCTGCAGTGCTCAGGTTTCAAAGTTGACTTAAGGCTACATCTTTCCGACCGGAATTTCAGACCAAAATTATAGATCTCCCTTATGATGGAAAAGCCCTCTTTGGGAAATATGGCTATCAAGTCTGACACAGTCACAGACAAGTCTTTGGAGACCTTACAATTTAAGAAAGTACCTTTTTGTGGCTCACATGTAAGAGGACAACCTCCATAAAGCGGGGGCTACCAACAATACTGTTACCTCTCATACTCCTCATCTGCTCAACAGTTTAGTCCCCACTATCAGTAAAATGAACCCACTGCAATCCTCATGTCACACCCCTTCAGAGGAAAAATCAGGACGTCTGGGAAAGGACACCGGCCGACATCAATAATGTACCTCAGGCGCCAGATCATTCCTTCATTCTTTTCTCCTGCGGCAGAGTTACCAACTCCCTCCATTGATGGCAGGAAATTGCCAATGATCAGTAGATCCTAGACCTAATCCAATTCAGCCACACATTGGAATTCCTCCAAAGACCACCTCTGCCCCAACCTCCACAAGCATCTACAACTTCTCAAAATGGAGGTATAAACCATGCTAAAAAAGGGAGCTATAGTGAGAGTTCCTATAGCCCACAGAGGGAAAGATTTTTACTCCCTTTTCTTCTTAATCCACAAAAAGTCAAGGCAGTGGAGACCAATTCTAGAACTCAGAATCCTCAAATCTTCCTCATGAAACAATCATCTTGCATGGTAACACTGCAGGAGGTGCTGCAGCTCTTTAACCAGGGAGACTTTATGTCAACCCTCAACCTCCAAAATGCATATTTTCACATACCCATCCATCCAAAACACAGGAAATTTCTGAGGTTAATGGTAGCCACAAGCCACTACCAGTTCAAGTACCTTTGTTCTCAACCCCCCTCTTGCATCTTCACAAAATGCCTTGCACCTGTATCAGCTTTTATCGGACAACACCACCATCAATTCTTTCCTTTTCTAGACGACTGGTTGGTCAAGGCGCGTTCCAAACGTACCATATGTGCTTTTACAATAGCATGCATGGATTTCTTCAAACAGCTAGGTCTCACATTGAATATAGAGAAATCCAACCCTCATCCATCACAGATCATAACATTTTTAGATGCCACGATGGACAAACCATCCTCCAATGCGTATCCTACACAGGAGAGACAAATATGACTCAGGAAGCTGGCACAGTCCATCCAAGAAAAATGTTTCTTTCTGTTCGCCTCTAGCAGTACCTCATAGGGATGCTGTCCTCTTGCATACCTCTCATCCCATTTTGTCATCTACGTATGCGTCCACTTCAAGGGGAGAAGATAACGTTATTGCATTGAGAAGGTTAGAGGCATGATGGCTCATTAAACTGAGGACGGTTGATATGTGACTTAATACAGACAGGGAGCTACACGTATTTCTGAAAGACTAATCTTTTCTGTCTTTATATGTTTAGCTAGCTTTTCGATCACCATGCTTCTACTCTGTATAATTAATGCTGTATATGGCCTTGGCATGACACCAGCTTACGAATCTAGATGCCCTTAACATCGCCATATTTTTCATTATATGCGTCCTTTGTTCCCCAAAGTTTACATAATATTTATAATGAGATGTCAGTGACTTTTATTGCTTTATTTCAATATTACATTTCATTGTTGCTTTTATAAAGTCATATAATTATATATTATATGCCTTTATATATCTTTTACATTTGTATATATTATCTTGTTAACATTTACTGCCTTTTTCATGGACAGAGTTGCGGTATTTTGGACATCTTAACACTTACTATACATCTAATTTTCTTTGGGTTTATTATTACTTATGCATAAGATTTTCGTCCTTTATGACATTTATTTCCTATGCTCTATAGTCTATTCTGCTTTCAGCTTCTAATTTGACTTACATTCTTAATTTATTTTTCATTTACAGGTCTCGGGTACTGTTACTTTATTTCTTCCTTTGGTATCCGACATACACGCACGTTTCTGTCCGACATTCGTTTCTGATTCACGAGCAGCATTTTAGCAGTTGCCTATTACACTATGGCTCCGAGTAAGTTTGTTTAATACTCTCTCAGCTATACCTACTGTCTTGCCGTTTTATATGCCTTCCTTCAGACTGCTTATCTGTCCGTGATAAACATTGCGCTTTGCCTGTGCCATTACAATATGGCCGCTGCATATCGTTAGGGAATTACTGCTGCCGTCCCGTTGCGGCTTCCGGGCTGCTGAGGGGCGGGAACCCGCTAGCCCTTTAAATTCGTGCAGTTACTTTGTAGCCAAACGATCGACGGCTGCCGCTCTTCTCTACTCTTCAGGGTTCTCTGCTTAAGGTGAGCGTTGTTGAAGGGGCCCGTATATATTCTCAACTTGGTTTCTTGCTAAATGTATCTTAGTTACCCCTTTTCTTAAATGGGAATCCCAATAAACTCTATTTAGTTTCGTCTGCGTGCATATATTTTCAACGGCGAGACTTTTACGGGGAAGGCGAACTTAGATACCTTGCTCGTTGTCGATGCATTTTAGATGTTTGGGACAAATTACGAGTGCTGATATTACGGCGAGAATCTTAACGGGGAAGGCTGACTTGGATAATGTGCACGCTTTTGATGTAGTTATGATATTTGGGACAGATTACGAGTAGCTCTGTATTTTATTTTTGCCAATTTACTACATATACATATCTCATTCTTAAGATTTGGGGATATAACATTTTCGTTTTCTTTCTCTACTTCGATTTTGTATTGCAGACTTATCATGGTCTAACATTTTGATTATCGACTGAAAGGGGACCCCGTCTCATTATGCGTCGTAACATATTTTGTACGTTTATCTCTTTGATTATATATCTGGGCTCCCCAGTATGTGGCATATTAAGTTCTTTCTTATGTATTCACTTCGTTTGTCCTTATCTTTCACAGGGGGTGCGAGACTTACAGGGCCCCACGTTGGATAGGGTGTCCACATTTCTTTCTTGGTTTACTTAATTGTGGTGAGTATTATAGTTTAGTCACTTTTTTCCCATTTGGGTCGGTTTATGTTATAGGCAGCCCTTTGCTTCTGACGGGCCTGGGGTGACTTAATTTCTAAGCATCTCCTTAGTGCCCTTTTACTCATTTTACATGTTTCATATTGATTTGTCATCCTATGGTTACACTGATTAGTGATTCCATTTTTAGGTGTACTCTGTCAGACGCAGACCTGTCTTTAATACAATATGTTTATGCAACCTCTTTTAGGGCCCATTACGTACATCATATATTGTTTTGAAACTTGCTGATTGGAGCAATTCTGAATACCACGCCTTCCACCCCCTGATTTTTTATACAAGGTGAGCCAGAGGGGACATCACCTTTCAGACCTGTTCATCCTTGATAAATATTTCTAGTTCCCTCCCTTATTAATATAGGTTCTAGTCCTCCCCCTTTTTCTACTTCGGTGTTTTTGATATTCTGTATCTTCGATATTATTGGGAGATATTTGTATGTCATTAGTTATTCTCTTTATCTTAGAACCACACGGTCTAGCCTGGCTGTAGTCTATTCAACAGTCCAGAAGGTGTTACCATCTTTGGAGGATTCGTCATTTCGTTTTCAACCCGGGGACGTTTCTATACTATTCTAGGTAAGTCATTTCTACCCTATGTGTGGTTCTCTTCATTTTTTTCAGCGGTTATCAATTCAAGGAGACATAGGGATATACCATGATCTGTCCATGACCTAGGTGTTCTACTATTTGAGATAATCATTACAGCCTCATGTATATTGTGATTCTTTTTACTTTGCATACATTATTCTTATGTTTTGGGCTCTATTGGTTCAACTGAAATTTTGTTACTCCCAGCCTTGAAAAAGTCTCAGTAAGAGACGAAACACGTGTCGGCGGTGTGAGCTGGGAAGCTTTTATACTTTTGAACTCTTAATAAAGAACTGAAAGAACATTTTGTCTGGATCCCTGAATTTGGTGTTATTTGACACAGGACTTCGATTTGAATCTATGGATAGTCAATACTCAAAGACTATCTTTCTCCAAACGAGATATCTAGGTTCCCCTAGATTATACTAAATTGATACTTTATAGAGTGCTTTAGTAGCCTGTTCCTTTACTGTTTTGTCAGGTACTTTTTGTGCCATTTAACACTCTTGGTGGTGGGTGTGCATCAGGCTGTAGAAGCACCTAAGAACTTTGACTAAAATCTAAAGTTTTAACTACACTTATAATTTTGTGATTTGGAATTGTGTTATTTTATGTGCAGACATTTCCCCTCTATGGGGAGGACACTACCACCAATTTGAATTATTGCTGTAATTCAAGTGGAATTGGACAGACAATGGGTGCAGGTGAGAGGTTCGTTCAGCAACCTCATTCAGGTTACTCCAGCATTGGGTACCTTATCCTGGTGATGAAGCAGGAACATCTGTCAGTCGGCTCTCTTTTCACACTCTAACTTCCCCTCTAGTCATCACTACCAATGCTTTCCTGGCTGGATGGAAAGCTTACCTCCAAGATCTCCAAGTCATTGGAAAATGGCAACCAGCTGAACATCACTTACAAATTATCTTACTAGAGTTGAAAGCAATGCATCTCACCGTGCAGCATTTCCTCCAGAGAATTCATAGTTCTGCAGTGCTGGTCCGCAAGGACAAAACAACAATGATAGACCACATCAACAAGCAGGGTGTCACAAGATTCCACCTGCTATCCCAGGAAGCACAAGACATATGGGAAAGGTCCATTCATCTCAAGATGCGTCTGGGAGGTAAACATGTTCCCATGAAGTAGAACAATATAGAGGATACTCTCAGCTGGCTGATAACATCATACCACAAGTGGAAGCTGCACCAAAGGGCCCTGGATATCTTTCTCTGGCGGTGCAAGCCAGATCTGGACCTCTTTGCCACCCCCTCCAGAACCACAAAAGCCGGTATTATGCAAGCTGGCATCACCACCCGGGATCTTGGGGGAATGCATTTTCAATAGCATGATCTGGCATCTTTGCCTACGCTTTTCCTCCGATTCTTCTCCTCCCAGGAGTCCTAAGGAAAATGAAAGCAGAACACTGTAAGCTACTTCTCATCACTCCATCATGGCCGCACCAGCACTGGTTTGCAGGGTTGATGTTCCTATCTCAAGAGCGTCACATTCAAATGAAGACGCTTCCCACTGTGCTGACAATGAATAAGGGCCAAGTGCTTAATCCGGATACCAAGTCTCATCATTTATCAGGATGGATCCTTAGTTCCATGAATTCCAGCACATGAACTTACCATCGGACTGTAGAGGAATCCTAGCTAGGGCCCATGCTGATAGTAGCAATAAAAGGTATTTCCTCAAATGGAAAATATTTTCCATCTGGTGTCATCGGGATAAGATACATCCTTTCTCCTTCTCTCCGGAAGAAATCCTCCTGTACCATCTTCTTCGCCTGGCTTAGTCTGGTCTAGCTCATGCTTCCATCAAAGCCCATTTGGCAGCCTTTTCCAGTTTCAGGCGATCTACGACATCTGAACCGTTATGGTCTTCCAGGGCCATTAAACTATTTCTCAAAGGCTTATCCCGAACATTTTTTCCTGTAAGTCCTCCTTCTCCGCTTTGGCAACTGATTATTGTACTGTCTCAGCTTTTGAAAGATCCCTTCGAGCATATCCACAAAGCGGATATAACATTTTTATCCTGGAATCTGGCCCTCTTCCTCACCTTCACCTCAGCCAGAAGGGTTAGTGAGATTCAGGCCTTTTCCATATAAGAATCTTTCCTCCAATTCAGGGAACACTGTTGTTCGAAATGTCCCATTTTGCAGGGTTATCCCCAAACTTTTTTTTTGCTTCTTCCTCCTATTTTTCCTGACTTGTCTTTATTGATTTTAGCACTCTGGGCACTTTGCCACTGCTGATCAGTGCAAAAGTGCATATGCTCTCTGTGTAAATTGTGTTATGGTTTGGTGTTTCCATGATTTGCATATTTGATCTACATATTAGTCCAAAGTAAAGTGCATTGAGTGTGCTAGGGCCTGTAAATCAAATGCTACTAGTGGGCCTGCAGCATTGATTGTGCCACCCACATGAGTAGCCCTGAAAAGGTAACTAAGACCTGCCACTGCAGAGTCTGCGCACAGTTTGTAACTGCCATGTCGACTTGGCAAGTGCACCCACTTGCCATACCCTAACCTTCCCTTTTTTTACATGTCAGTCACCCCTAAGGTAGGCCCAAGGTACCCCTGTGGGCAGGGTGCCGTGTATGTTGAAGGTAGGACATGTACTGGTGTATGTGACATGTCCTGGTAGTGAACTACCGTGAATTTCCATTTTCACTACTGAAAGGTTGTCTGGCCCATTGGAAAACATTGGAGGTAATTTATAACCTCTTATAAAAATAACTTCCCATTGGGACCAGATAGGAAAAAAAAAGTTTAGTATGCCTGAACTCAGAATGTTAAAATGCATCTTTTAGTGAGGGTGATTTTTTAATTCTGTGTTTGTAGGTTTTTTTCTTGCTCAGCCATCCGTGCCTCTGCTGGGTTTGTGGATTGACTGTCTGGCTTTGGAGTGACAGGTGCTGGGGATGTGCGGTGGCTCCAGAGAGTCTGATTGAACCAGAGCTGGGCTGAATAGACCTGAGCATTCAGAGTAGTGGGAGGAGTTTTCACTCGCACCTGAATAGGCCCGGTCTGCATTTAGAGTGACGTAAGAAGATTTGCCTTGCACCTGAATGGGCCCGGTCTGCCTTGGACAATGCTGTCTCCACCCCCTGCCAGTAAACTGGGTCAGAGAGGACAGACTTGGTTTGGACTAGGCACAGACACTCTCTGCCTGAGAGGATAAAGGATTTTGGGGTATAAATATTGAGTCACAAATCCCATACTTTAGAAACTCGCTGTAATCAAGGAACCTGCCAAGAAAAAGAGCTGGATGAGCTGCCGGGAGGAGAACATCCCCTTTGCTGTGTTGTTGCTTTGTTGGGTTGGCCTGCAGTTGCTGCTTCTGCCTTGGGCAGTGAAAGGACTGGACTGAACTTTCTTTACTTGTGCTGAGTATCTCCAAGGACGATTCAGAAAAGGGGGTGGTGATGAACAAAGTGTCTGAATTAAGCAGACCACTCTTACCCAGTCCAAAGATCAGGGCTTGATCCATCACCGTTATTTATCTCACTGCACCATCCCAGTTCAGAACCTGGCTATATGCAAATCAGTCTGTCCCTGGCCCAGTGCATCATGGGAACAGGGCAGACTAAACTACCAAGCCAATTCTTCACCAGAAAAGAGACAAGCTACCGGGCACCGGTTTCTGGCATTTCAGCCGTCGTCGGCCCGGCTTGCTTGAATCCTGATGGTGCAGTGAGAAAGGGACTCATGTCTGAGTATACCCTGCCACACCTATAGTGGCCAAAAACGAATCAGAAAAGGGGGTGGTGATGAACAGAGTGTCTGAATTAAGCAGACCACTCTTACCCAGTCCAAAGATCAGGGCTTGATCCATCACCGTTATTTATCTCACTGCACCATCCCAGTTCAGAACCTGGCTATATGCAAATCAGTCTGTCCCTGGCCCAGTGCATCATGGGAACAGGGCAGACTAAACTACCAAGCCAATTCTTCACCAGAAAGGAGACAAGCTACTGGGGACCGGTTTCTGGCATTTCAGCCGTCGTCGGCCCGGCTTGCTTGAATCCTGATGGTGCAGTGAGAAAAGGACTCATGTCTGAGTATACCCTGCTACACCTATAGTGGCCAAAAACGATTCAGAAAAGGGGGTGGTGATGAACAGAGTGTCTGAATTAAGCAGACCACTCTTACCTAGTCCAAAGATCAGGGCTTGATCCATCACCGTTATTTATCTCACTGCACCATCCCAGTTCAGAACCTGGCTATATGCAAATCAGTCTGTCCCTGGCCCAGTGCATCATGGGAACAGGGCAGACTAAACTACCAAGCCAATTCTTCACCAGAAAGGAGACAAGCTACCGGGGACCGGTTTCTGGCATTTCAGCCGTCGTCGGCCCGGCTTGCTTGAATCCTGATGGTGCAGTGAGAAAGGGACTCATGTCTGAGTATACCCTGCCACAACTATAGTGGCCAAAAACGATTCAGAAAAGGGGGTGGTGATGAACAGAGTGTTTGAATTAAGCAGACCACTCTTACCCAGTCCAAAGATCAGGGCTTGATCCATCACCGTTATTGATCTCACTGCACCATCCCAGTTCAGAACCTGGCTATATGCAAATCAGTCTGTCCCTGGCCCAGTGCATCATGGGAACAGGGCAGACTAAACTACCAAGCCAATTCTTCACCAGAAAGGAGACAAGCTACCGGGGACCGGTTTCTGGCATTTCAGCCGTCGTCGGCCCGGCTTGCTTGAATCCTGATGGGTCAGTGAGAAAGGGACTCATGTCTGAGTATACCCTGCCACACCTATAGTGGCCAAAAACGATTCAGAAAAGGGGATGGTGATGAACAGAGTGTCTGAATTAAGCCGACCACTCTTACCCAGTCCAGAGATCTCCAAGGGCCTGAAATTGAGCTGGCCTTCCGTTCTGAAGGCTCAGGGACTGCAAAGATTTCACCAACCTCTGGGAACCGCTTTAGAGCCTCTCTTTCAGTTGTCACAGAGAAGGAAATCGCAACTGACTCCGTCGCTGGCTCTGTGTCTTGACGGCACAGCAGACCTCAAAGTCTGCATCTTGCATCGCAACCCTGGTCTCACCGATGACCGCTGCTGCCGCCACCGTGCTGCTGCTTGCACTGTGACCTGTAGGCACCGCAGTCCACACCGCCTTACTTCACTTTGCCATCCTGGTCTCACCAACACTGTCCCTGCTGCTGACTGGACACCCGTGACCGCATCGAGGTTGCGGGCACCGCTCATAAAGTTTCACGCCGCACTGCCTCGTCCCACACAGCCGTCTAGGCTGACCGACATTAGCTCCCGCAAACCGGCTCTGTCGCCTGCTCCGCAACCTGCCAGTACCGCATTGAGCACCGTCTCGCCCTGAACCGTAAGCATTGGTCTCACCGACGCCGTCTGGATGATCATCACCGAGCCGCTGCCTGCACAGCATCGAGAGGCCACCACGCCCTGAACCTATTCCATTTTGTAATGCAACTGAGATGGTTGCCACGACCAGCTCGCATCCCTGTGTAAGCCACAACAAGAAAGGTACTGTTACCGAGTCTGTTCATGCTTTTGCTGGCCCATATCGAAGCGGTCAGCTGGAACTGTTGTTTTCAGCATCACTGTAGCCCCAGGTGGAGCAACCTACTCGTACAAACTGCTTTTTTGAGGTATTGCTGCAGTTTAGACGGCATCTTGCAAAGTATCTATTTTTTAAGTACCTTATTGTGGATTCTTTATCGTTTTTAGGTCTCGCTGAGTCAGCGCGCATGCGCTGCTCGGAGAGACTTTAGTAGGTGACTTTAGAAAATGCTGCTGGCTGGAGATCAGCTTGCGACAACGTGCACAGGCACGCACAACGTGCACAGCACTTTTTCACGTCGCATGCGCAAAATTTCCGTCACCACTCGCGCATTTCCTCTTATGTCCGCCCACTCTGGTTTCACAGCAAGCTCTGACCCCTTTAAGTGAGGTTATTTGAATGCAGCCCGCTCGCACATTTCCTCTTATGTTCGCATTTCCTCTTATGTCCGCTCACTCCGGGCTCACAGCAAGCTCTGACCCCTTTAAGCGAGGTTATCTAAATGCAGCCCGGCCCCTATGTTGTCCTTTCCTCTCCGGCTGCAGCCCCCGGGGATCTGTGCATTCCGCATGGCAACATTCACCTACATGTCTACTCCGTCCAATCCACTGCCGCAAGCTGTTCGTTCCAGCAGCAAGTCCTCCGATGCACTTCTTTCCCTCTCTGCAGCGTGCACCCGGGCTCACCATCTCTCCTTTTTTTTTTGCTCTCTCTCTCTCTCTCCTCAAGGCTTCCCATGCGCTCTCACTCATTATTCCGCCAGCTGCAGCAGTCTTGTTCTGTCTGAACGAGCAATAATAACATCATCTGACAGGGGTGGGGGAATTATATCGCCCGACGCCCGAACCATGTAGATTTTTATAATGAACAAGAAGATTTAATGTCTATTTTGTCCCACGGACAAGAAGACATTAAATCGAATAAACACGGGTCTCTGGCCTCCAGCTCCCTGGCTCTGTGATCTGGAAGCACGATGCCGCTGCCCCAGAAGTCGAGCTGCGTGGCTGACACATAGATGGACAGAGAACTGCACTGTCTCTGCGGCTGCTGGCAGGTGGAGGCCTGTGTGTGTGCGCAGGAGCAGATAGACGGGCACAGGGCCCTAAGAGGGGAGCGGGGCAGGCTGGAGACATAGACCAGGCTCGAGAGAGGGGCCTGGGAGGCAGCAGACACAAGCCCCCAGAGCACTAAAAGACAGTGGCTGTGTAGGGGTCTCAGAGACAGACCCCCGAGAGAGGAGGACCAGGCCTGAGGCTGCCTAGAGGACAGAAGCTGTCTAGTGTTTATCTTCGAGGCCGCATGCGAATGTCGTTTTGCAAGGTGTCTTTAACAGAAACTGCTGTTGCACTGCTCTATCTGAAGGGTTCTGTTTCTGTAAAAACGTTATATGTTTCCTGTTGGAACAGGATCATCAATCAAGTAAAGTTGCTATGGGGGAGGGAAGCGAAGCGCAGAACGAACGGTCCAAACACCTAGTATACAGTTCCCAGCAAACTATGATTCTTGAGTTCAGCAGGTTGCTCAAATTACATTAATTTGGAAAGCGCCTGTGAGCCCTCCCGACTCCATTATGCTGCAGCTGCACCCTGCCGGGCTGCCTTCTCCGCCTGCCCTCTCTCACACACGTGCCTGCCCTGGACTTTTCTTTTAATAATCAGCACTGTTGCTTTGTTCAGTTGGACCAGCTAATCTGGACCGGTCAGCACTACACACAGGTCCTGGACTACATTGCGCAGTTAATGAAAGTGACTCGTGCAGTGCTGGTTACACGGAGTTACCTGGTAGAAATATTCAAATATTTATTTGTAAGCCCTATATATAGTGCTTCAGTTTATTCAGCCTCAGCGCGTGGGAGGGGGCGGGGGAGGGGGTGATGTGAGGGGGATGCGGTGGTTGCGTGTGTGTGTGTTAATTAGCAAAGTCCTTTCTGGCAGAGCGCGATAAGGCAGCTAGTGCTGGTTGTACAGTGTCAGATTATAACACATACAGCGACTTACTGTGCTATGGTGAATCAGGCCAGTCTCAGACCTACATTGCCCCGTGCAGGAAGAGTGTGTAAATCAACATCTACTGTTGCACTGACGCTATGCTATGGAAATTTATTTTTGCTGACGCAGTCACGTTGTTCAAATGAGTGTAATTTCTTATATTTGTTTCCCTCATCTTATCTTCTTGATTTTTTTCGAGAGAAAGTGTCACTCATAGTCGGTGAAATGTCGTTCTTAATTACTCTGAAATTATGGAAATGTCACACATAGCAATCTGAAACCTTGTCAGCTATGTGTTCTTATGCGGTGGGACGGAGAAGAGGCTGTCTGCCTGTGGCTCTAGGGGAAGAGCCGGTCTGCGGGAGAAAGAGGCTCGCCACGGGGGCAGAGACAGGCTCACAGAAGCTATGATCAGAGCAGTGGGCAGGCTGCTCAGAGGGAAGACCCGGATGAAACTATCAGATGGTCAGAACAGGGTGCAGAGAGAGGCAGCTCAGGGAATTACAGACCAGACTAGCTCGGCAGAGAGCAGCCTGTAAAGGGGATAGGTGTGCCTCCCTGTCAGGGTGGGCTCTGGGAGGGGCAGGTGCCGGGAAGGGGGAAAGGGGCAGCCACCAGAAGAGGAGAGCCAGCAGCGTGGGACAGGAAAGAGACAGAGACACCGAGTCAGCCGCTCTGGCACTGCCACTGAGCAGAGAGAAGCGGCTGCAGTTAAGGGACTTCCAGGGATGCAGCTGTGGAGCAGATACACTACCAGTGATAGGATCACCCTAAACCTCCAGTATGTCATGAGGCTGTGGCAGTGAGGGCATAGGCCACACCTCCTTTCACAGAAAATCTTCACTTGGTACCGACCCGCCTTCCATGACCCTCCACTTGCACCCCAGTCTTGTGATCTCCCTTTACCCTCGGGGGGTTGCCTCTCCCCCGTTTAACGACTCTTCCCTTTTACCAGCCATAACTAAAGAACCAACTCCAGCCCCTACCTGAAACCCGTCTCTGGTGCCAGCTACCTTTCTCAGTTTCAAAGACTGTGCTATAAACTCAGCCATAACAGGGGCCTTCCCTAGCACTAACTTCTTCAAACGTCCCACGGCAGAATTACTCGCTTTTTGAAAGATGCTTCCCAGTCCTGCAATTCGTGCAAGGGCTTGTTGGATCTGTTCTTCCCAGTACATAATTTAATCATGCTTAAAATGATTAGACCCTCAGTGATGTACAGTCTTTGTGTGTCTTTCTCTAACCTGTGTATCCCTGATTCAGCAGGATGGGCCCCTTAATGCCCCTATGTTTTGGGTGGAGAGAGTAGGTCTTCCCCCTACTCTCTGTACACACACCTCATATACTACCCCCTCTCTAGGGCTCAGGGAAATGGTCCCCTCCCCCCTGCCTCTCTGTACACCTCACATTCACCTTGGTGCAGGGTCGCAAGAGTCCTGCGTTCCACTCTGTATCCGTCCCATTGACCCCTCTGATCCGGATGGGTGCAGAGTGAAGGGTTCCACCTGCTCTGTGCGCGCTGAATATACCCACTTCTGGGTGCAGGGAGGTGGGCTGCCCCTTACCTCATATCTCTAAAATGTTTCTCCTTCGCGCAGATTGTTGGTCGTCCGCTTTTAACTGTCTCTAAAGTCCTTGTATGCATCCCTTTCTAGGTCTATGGAAGTTAGCTGTGTGCTCTTTTCGTCTGTTACTTTTTTCTCTCTGTGAACGTACAACCGTGGCTCCTCGGTGCATTGGATGGGCTCTGTTCTCCAGCTCTCTATACACGTTCACCTTAATTTTCACCCATTGCTTGTGGTATCCCATGTAGTTTTAGTTGTGAAATTTAAGTCAGTTGTTGGCTCCCCATAAAGGGTGAATTCTGCGTTAGGGGAATGCTGTTGGAGTCTTAAAAGTTTTCAGCTTTTTTTAATGTGGAATTACTGTGATGTCAAGAGGGACAACACATACAAATAAGGGGAGTTGATGTGTGGTTTATGCTTTTAATCCTTCCAAAGTTGCTAGATTGAGAACTAATTCCCATCATGGTTGTAATGTGTATATTCATCTGATTGTGTGCAAGTAGGCAGTTTATGCTCTTGGCTGCTTTTCCCTCCTGCAGAAGTTATCTTTTTGGCTCCAGCCACCTGTGTGCTGGAGTAGTGGACTTCAGCTCTTTTCTGTGATCAACTGTGAGTTCTCTGTCCAGTATGCTTGCCTGCTTTCTCATCTGTGGCCCTGTGCACTGTGCAGACTGCTGTAAATTATTTATGCTCATCGCTCCCTCTGTGACAAGTTTAGAGGGGATTCTTGCTCCTGGGCCATGTTTTGGGGGGGAGCTTGATTCTTGACCTTGTGTTTTAGAGGAGTAATAATAGTGGCAGATCAACCTGTTTTAGAGGGCTGGCGAAACTGGCTCATTGGTCTTGGTTGACTGTAGGTACGGTGGCTTGTAGTTATTTGGGTGTGAATGTGGTACTGACTTGTGGCCTGGTTTGGGAGGGAGGTTGGGTGCTGATGCTGGCTTCTGTGTCTAGTTTAGGGAGCAAAGGCTAAACTTTGTTGCCGGGTTGCAGACTCCTGTGCGTGCTCTAGAAGTGGCTGAAAACTCCTGGATGTGCTCTAGAGGGCTGTGGCTCGTGGGACAAAATTAGGGAGGCACTCATGCATATCCTCAGCTTAGGAGGTGAAGGGCCTTGGGGTGCTGTATTCTGAGCTGATCACGCAGGTGCTGTTTTCTGAGCCCAGAGTAAGTCTGAGAGTGTATTATTTCTTGAACCCAATTTAAAGGTGGGGGTGCCGGTTCCTGGTCTAAATATTATAGGAGAGGCTGCTGGTTCCTGGAGCAAATTTATCCACCATGAATTCTGCCCTCGCATAAAGCGGACTGTGATATCATCCTGCTTATATGGTGAGCAGTGGGAAAAGTACATATTTTCCCATAAACATTGACACAGTTGTTTCTCTGTCAGCCCTTGTAGTTGATTTATGGAGTAGGTGGGACAAGTGGATTTTACAGGACATGTAGATCTCAGTAGCATTTTGTCCATTGGCCATGTAGATTATTAAAAAAATTCCACACCCCTGATCTGAGAAATCTCCTGACCAGCATTGCAACCGACCTGTCATTATCCTTCCTTGGAAGAAACCGTAGCGCTGCTCTTTAACGTACGTAAACGACAGACGGATGCCCGTGGACAGTATGTTCGCTGGGGAACCTTTAGATTACCGGCTCAGGATTATCCCTCCTGGCAGGTTTTGCATATGCACCCTTTAAACACTGTGTTTATAATATTGAGGGATAAGAAGGGTCATTCACTTCCCTCTGTGGGTTTGCGGGAGCCTCCTTTACGTTCTGTTTACAGAGGTGGGGGCTCCTCCTCCACATAGGATGTGGCTGTCTCATCCTCCATGTTGTCTGAGCCTTTATTTACACACCACAGATGGCAGACACCATCAGAACTAGTAGATCGGTGGAGCCTTGCGCGCACTTCCCTCTATGAAACGCAAGTTACATGCATAATTGAATATCGTGTTAGCCTCGTTTGCACAAGGTGCTTGTGAGGATGGGTCTTAACGGGTCGCATCTGTGTTGAGCTCTTCTATTTTGACTTCCCGAGTCACCTATAGCCAGATTATACTTTGTGTTTCTGTTTCATACATTGTTAGTTTACGAATGCGCAGATTTTCATGGGCTAGACTTGTCTCCTGCAGTTCATAATGAGTTCTGCTGTCATTTGTTTAGTCGAAATGTCAGTATAAACTTGGCTTGGAAACAGCGCGCATATAGGCCATTCTGGCTGGTGAAAAGTAGCTGTCTAGTCATACCAGGCTTTTAGGAGATGTGGTTGGTTTATCATGCTCAAATTGTTTTCAGTGAGTGTTATCTTGCAACACGTTATTTGTTACAATATATATACATTTGCAGAATACGTGGGGGTAGCTAAAGGGTTGTTGTGTGTTTCAAAGTGAATCCGATCCATACGTAATATTAATTTTACATTTCACCGGGGAAAGCACTATCATGGCACGCAGAATTTGGAGAAGAAACAAATGAAATAATATTGTGAATAAAATGAAAAAAGGCACACTGTTGCCTAAATTCGTAATTAAACGAAAGTACACTGTGAATTTTTATAAGCTGCTTAACTGAAACAACTAGTATGATTGGTTAACTGATGGCTGTGAACGTGGGGCTATTTCTTTTCTTTTTTTCTGCATTGCTAGTTTGTGTGTCTAGGTTTAATACAGATACACTCAATATATTGTTCATCTCCGCCCCAGGATATGTTCAAAATGTGCGCCCTAAATTGCAGCCTTTCCCTTTCTGATGCATAATACCGTTTTTTTTAAAAGCTCGCTGCCCTAATTTCTGACTCAAATGACATTTATTTTTTTGCTTAATAATATGACAAATAGGTGGCCCATCGTGGTATTAGAGAAACCTATTGTCTTTAGCGTGGTCGTATATTTGTATTTGCATAACAACTAATTCTCACTCTTTTAATGGGAGACTTTTCCTTAAAAAGTTACACTTTTGGGGGGGCGTGGCCTGAGGCGTCAAGATGGCAGTCGCACTCTAAGAGTGCTCCGGACCACCTCTGTCATCCGCTTTGTATCCACCCGCTTTCAGCTGTCATCCAATCCCTCCATCTACCAGCTGGGGCTCTTCACCCCACCAGCATTGCTCCGGTTCCTTTTTCAGGCTAATCGGTGCCTCTACTGCTGCCGTTGGACCCCCTCCCTCCTGAGGCCTTGGACTCTTAAGATGGCGGCCTCCTTGCCGTACCGTCTCTGGGCCTGATGTCTATACCCTGACGGTCCGGCGCTCAGTTTTCCACCGCTGCATGTGACTCACCCTGCGGTCATGGACTGTGATCTGAACGATGATCTTAAGAAATCCAAGAAACTCTGTCGCTCCCTTGAGAAGGCCTGGAAAAAAGACCCAAACACCAGCACCAAGGACGCCTTCAAAAACGCCACCCGCACACACCACCAACTGATCCGGACTGCCAAGAAAGCCGCACTTAAAGACTGACTAGACAACAACGCCCACAACAGCAAGGAATTATTCAACATTGTCAAAGAATTTACCAACCCCCCAGCCAACTCCAAACAACATCACTCCCTCTCAAACCCTTTGCGACTCCCTAGCTTCGTTCTTCCACAACAAAATCGCAGACATCCACAACAGCTTCGACAACCAACCCGGAGACCAACCCACCCAACCTTCTGCCGTACCTTCACCCCCCTTGAACATCCTTAATGACTGGAACCCAATCTCCACTGAGGACACCATCCGCCTGATGAACTCCATCCACTCAGGATCCCCCACAGACCCATGCCCTCACCACATCTTCAACAAAGCAGACTCCATCATAGCACCACACCTCCGAGACGTCATCAACTGCTCCCTCAACTCCGCCACCTTCCCGGAAAGCTGGAAACACGCCGAACTCAGCGCCCTTATGAAAAAACCCACAGCTGACCCCACCGAACTCAAAAACTACCGCCCCATCTCGCTCCTTCCATTCCCGGCCAAAGTCATCGAGAAAGCTGTCAACAACCAGCTCGCCGCCTTCCTCGAAACCAACAAATCCCTCGACTCCTCACAGTCCGGCTTCCGAGCAAAACACAGCACTGAGACCGCACTCATCGCAGCAACAGACGACATTCGAACTCTACTGGACAATGGAGACACAGTCGCCCTCATCCTCCTTGACCTCTCCGCAGCCTTCGACACAGTCTGTCATAGCACCCTGCTACAACGCCTCAGAAACATCGGAATCCAAGGAAAAGCACTGGAATGGATCACCTCGTTCCTTACCGGAAGAACTCAGAGAGTCCGCCTTCCACCATTCAAGTCAGAGGCCACTGAAGTCATTTGCGGCGTGCCACAAGGATCTTCACTCAGCCCCACCCTCTTCAACGTATACATGAGCCCCCTCGCGACCATCGCACGCCAACACAACCTCAACATCATCTCCTACGCTGATGACACTCTGATCCTCTCACTCACCAAAGACCCGAACACCGCCAAAACCAACCTACATGAAGGAATGAAAGAAGTAGCCGAGTGGATGAAGCACAGCTGCCTGAAACTGAACTCAGACAAAACAGAAGTCCTTATCTTAGGTACCTCCCCCTCCGCCTGGGATGACTCTTGGTGGCCAGAGGCCCTTGGAAAAGCACCCATCCCGACAGACCACACACGGAACCTGGGCGTCATCCTGGACTCCTCACTCTCGATGAACAGACAAGTCAACGCCGTTTCATCATCTTGCTTCAACATTCTTCGCATGCTCAAAAAAACATTTCGCTGGATCCCCACCGAAACTAGAAAAACGGTCACCCACGCACTGGTCACGAGCCGCCTGGACTACGGAAACACCCTATACGCCGGTACCACCGCAAAACTTCAGAAAAAACTCGCATCCAGAACGCATCAGCCAGACTCATACTAGACATCCCGCGTAAAGACCACATTTCTAGTCACCTGAAAAACCTCCAATGGCTCCCCGTCAATAAGAGGATAACATTCCGCCTCCTAACCCATGCACACAAAGCACTTTACGAACATTGGACCCGAATGCCTCAACACACGACTTTCCTTCTACACCCCCTCCCGCCAGCTACGCTCCTCCAACCAAGCCCTTGCAGCTGTACCTCGCATCAACAAAACCACCATGGGAGGAAGATCCTTCTCCTACCTGGCAGCTAAAACCTGGAACTCACTTCCCATTCACCTTCGCCTCACTCAGAACCACCTAGCATTCAGAAAGCAACTTAAAACTTGGATATTCGACAAGTAATTTCCCCACCCTTCTTTAAGCGCCTTGAGACCCTCTGGGTATGTAGCGCGCTATATAAATTATTTGACTTGACTTGACTTGACTGTGCCGGCGGCCGGCAGCGGCGCCTTGGAGCCCGGAGCTGTGGTGAGAGCTCGTCTCCCGTGTGTACGGGGGCGGAGAGAGGGGAGGCGCGGCCCGGCCGCGCTGGCGACTCCACCCTGTATACAGCGCCTGCCTGCGGCCTCCGGATAGGCGCTCCAAGGCAAGACTTTCCAGATGAATATCCAGGCAGTGCTTCAACCTCTTTTTCACTAAAGGTGATCTATTCTTGCCTTCCCTCCATCCGCCTATTCTTTATACACATTTTCCATTTCAATGTTCTTTGTCATCACAAAGTTCATTGAGCACACATTATTGCCGAATTGAGGTAAACTATTTGGTACACAGACAAAATATCGAGTTTTAAATTTCAATATACAATTATATCGAAGTTTAAATATCGATGGGACATAATATAGAAGGTAAGTAATATCGACAGTCTTAATATCGATATTAGTATGATATTAGTAATTTCGAAGTTTTGAATATCGATGTCAATAATATCGAAATAAATAATTTCGATGTTACTAATATCGATTTTTAAATACATTTTGTGTATATTATATTGTATTTATTATGTTTTATTATTTATTTTTAATGTAATTTAATTAAATATTGTCTTTTAGTACTGTAGCGGGTTGTGGGTTTATAGGGGAATAGGGTGGGAAGTAATTTAATTATGTTAACTTAATTATTAATTAGTAGGAATTATTAATTAATTAATTGAGAATTAATTTTTAATTAATTTTAATTAATTGATTAATTGATAAATATTTTCTGTAGCGGGTTATGGGTTTATAGGGGAATAAGGTGGGAAGTAATTTAATTATGTTAAATTAATTATTAATTAGTAGGAATTATTAAATAATTAATTGAGAATTATTTGTAAATAATTTTAATTAATTGATTAATTGATAAATATGTTCTGTAGCGGGTTATGGGTTTATAGGGGAATAGGGTTGGAAGTAATGTAATAATGTTTAAATAATTATTAATTAGTAGGAATCATACATTAATTAAAAATAATTGGTAATTATATTTAATTATTTTGGTAATTATTTTTAATTAATTGATAAATATGTTCTGTAGCGGGTTATGGGTTTATAGGGGAATAGGGTGGGAAGTAATTTCATTATGTAGAATTAATTATTAATTAATAGGAAGCATACATTTATTTTTATTAATTGGTAAATAAATGTAATTAATTGGTAATTAATTTTAAATAATTAATTAATTGATAGATGTAATTTATAAGTATGTAATTTTAACCCCTACGCTATCCAACACTTTCCCTACTGTTGCACTCCCCGGAGTTCGAATAGTAATTGTTACCCCTACGCTATCCAACACTTTCCCTACTGTTGCACTCTCTGGAGTGGGAATAGTAATTTTTACCCCTACGCTATCCAACACTTTCCCTACTGTTGCACTCTCTGGAGTTGGAATAGTAATTGTTACCCCTACGCTATCCAACACTTTCCCTACTGTTGCACTCTCTGGAGTTGGAATAGTAATTTTTAACCCTACGCTATCCAACACTTTCCCTACTGTTGCACTCTCTGGAGTTGGAATAGTAATTTTTAATCCTACGCTATCCAACACTTTCCCTACTGTTGCACTCTCTGGAGTTGGAATAGTAATTGTTACCCTGATGCTATCCAACACTTTCCCTACTGTTGCACTCTCTGGAGTGGGAATTGTAATTTTTACCCCTACGCTATCCAAAACTTTCCCTACTGTTGCACTCTCTGGAGTAGGAATAGTAAAAGTTACCCCTACACTATCCAACACTTCCCCTACTGTTGCACTCTCTGGAGTTGGAATAGTAATTTTTAACCCTACGCTATCCAACACTTTCCCTACTGTTGCACTCTCTGGAGTGGGAATAGTAATTGTTACTGCTACGCTATCCAACACTTTCCCTACTGTCGCACTCTCTGGAGTGGGAATAGTAATTTTTACTCATACGCTATCTAAAATGTATTTAGCTTTTTTATTAGTATTATGTTGTTATTAATTGTTATTTATGTGAATATTTTATGTAAATAAATGTATTAGGAATTTATTACATTTTTATTTGTTTTCAAGTTATGACAATAGTTTATTTAGAGTTATTATTAATGAAAAATATATTATGTATTATATATTTATTAATATTAATTTGTATTACATTATGTATTAATTTTTAAATATTATAGTACAATTTACATATGTTTATTACATTTATAAGTATTATTTTGTTAATATTACATTTTTATTATATAAAAAAACGATATTTTACACAAAACAATATTTTTGTCATTCTATATTTTATTTTCGATATATTTGTACTTACCTTGTTAGGGATAGGATTCCTATATTTTTGACTTCGATATTTTTGTTCCGATATTTTTGTATATTAATATATTTTTTTTATTTTTATTTTTTATTTTTTCAAAACCTTTATTCAGAAAGGAAGGAGATACATGCGCAGGCCCACAACCATCATGGCCGGCCGCCAGGACAGTCAATGAAAACAGAAAAAACTGGAGCAAATTAGTAAACAGGATATATCAAAGTACATCAGATGTGGTTGTGGGGCTCGCAAACAGGATAGGAGGTTTTCATTTTTTAAATTTTAGAAAAAGAGTAGGGGCTGCAACAACAAGGACATCACACCTTACAGGATAGAAGCACAAAGGAGACGATTGGGACTTACCCCAATTTTCTGGGCAGCCACGGCGATAATACTGGACAATAAATCACAATACAGTAATCCACATTTCTAAAAATCACCCCAGAAGCCTACCCCCCCAAGAACAGAAAAGCAAAAGGTTTTTCGAGAAGCCGAAAAAGAAAAAGAAAAGGTGCAAGACCGAGAGACAGCCAACCCTACGAAAGAGGAAAGAGCCCTCCCAAAGCCGGAAAAGAGCGATAGGGACCATAGAACAAAACAAACTAAAATAACAAACCCCCCCCCCGCCACCCTGCACCCCTGTAATGGCTACGGCCTAACCCACTAACAGCGTGCCTGTCGCCCCGGAACTGCCCCACAGAAGGGAAAATATAAGAAGAAGTGGAGGAGGAGAAAAACAAACAGGCCCCCGGACACCTGGAACCCCCCACCGGCGGTGACCCCCCCATAGCACTATCATCATCAAGCAAAACAAAACGGTCAGCATTACCACGGGGGGGACAGTCACCCGGAACCCCCCCCCCCCCCCCCCCCCCCCCCATCCTACCCCGGGCCCGGTGAGATATTCGGTGCAGTCTCTGCAAAAATAAATGGAGCAACCCCAGGGAAATAGAAGTCAACCCTGCAAGCCTCACGAGGAGATTCATCGCCAAAGTCATAACAATAGCAAACAAAGGGAGCGTCTCAGATGGTCCAAAGCAGTGGCAAGGAGCAAGAAAGCCTCAAAGTCAACCCTGACCAGAGCGAATCCGTTCCGGAGCATATCCCGACCAAGCCACATCCGAACAGAGGCAGACAAGGCGTCCATTGCAGACCAAGGCAGTGAAGATGAAGCAAAGTCCGGTCACAAAATGGCGGCCTCCGTTATGCAGACGGGCCAGAACAAAGGAAAATGGCGATCCCCTTCGACGGGACCCTGAGACTCGGCAATGAAGAACTTGACATCCAGGAACGATACACCATAGAATAGGAGGCTTAGAGGGAAGACCATGTACTGTAGCCGATGAAGGAAAGGTGAGGCCGACTCTCAAAGGAGCAAAGTCGGGCTGCCGCTCGGGTTCCTGAAGATGGGAAGTCAAATCGTTCGATTGGACCGCAGAGTTCTGTGCGGGCACTGCAGCGTCCGTGGCCGGTCGCGAGCAAACTTCATCCAATTTCGCCGCCAGGGAGACACATGCGCCGGTGAACTGCGAGCGGAGCGCCCCAATCGCCGCCATTACGGATTTCAAGGAATGTGCGTCATCCATCCCCTCCATCCCGGGGTCCTGAGGACGGAGGGGGACACAATCTCTAGCCCACATCGCCGGGCTCCGGGCACACATTTAGCGACCGCAGCAACAAGGGCGCCCCGAACTGGCACAATCAGCACAAACTCCGGCCGTGGGTGCAGCCCGTCAGCCCCCGGGCCAGGAAATGAGGGTCAGGCACACAACCCACAGCCACGGTGCAGGAGGATCGCAGCACGTCACAGCGTCTCTGTCTGGCACCATCCATCAGCGAGGACAAGAGTCACAAGCGGAAAGAATTATCCAAACCTGGAAGACCGGCCACAATCGCGGTCCCACAGCCGATGTTGATCAGGCCCCTCCGGGTGTGTCAAAAATCGAGGTCCCGGCGGCAGCCCGAGAGTAGGCCAAGAATTGGACACGACATAACTTCGTTGCTGAATAAGGTAGGAAAACCGGGAAAGCACCGTTGGCATCAGGCAACCTTCATACATCCAGGCACAGGGCTTGGGTAGAGGATAAACGACAGGATAGACGAGCCGCCGGTGGAGGTCGGCGGAGCCGGGAGCCTATGCGGCCATTTTGGTTTGCGGCGTAGCTCCTCACCCCCGTATATCGATATTTTTGTTTTCGATATTTCGTCAGACATTCAAATTATTTAATTTTTTCACTCTGGCTGACTAACGCGTTTCGGCCACAACGGCCTTTCTCAATGTCCGCGTGCCACATATTCTCACTCATGTTAACATTATTTGCGTTATAGGGATAGAAAACGGACTTCAATCTACAAAAGGCATTTAACAATTGATTGTGGCCATTTTGGAATGGTAAAAGTGAAATACACTTACATCAATTCATCATTAATAAATACACATTCAATTAATTATTTTGTATTTTGCTCCAATATTTTAAATAAATATTCCTCTTAAATTAATCCCTGAATGGGCATTGCTTGCTCCATAGTGAGATCATCAGTATCTCTATCTGCTACTAATGAAAAGCTAATGCCTACATGCTCTCCTCACTCTATTACAGGGATTTGGCTCCAATGGACAACCATAGTAACTTACAAAGACCATAACTGGCAGTCCTACTTCTAGAAAATTCATAAATTTCAAACATTCCCCCTTAAAGATCTTTTGCCATATACTACACCCATAGAGCTAATATATAAGATATAACACGAAGGCCGTTAACAAACTCCCATTATACCAATGCCATCTGGTACCCAATTTAAAAAATATATATTTTTATTGACATTTATAGTTTTAACAGTACAGCACAGTAATAGTTAACGACCCCAAATCCCAAGTAACAATATATTAGCGAAACATATACTGAGGTTTTAGCAGTGAAGGCAGAAGCGTACTGTGGCTGATATGAGGCAACAGGGATACAAACAAAATTAGACCACCTGAGCAGAGATGTAGGTGGTTGCACCGACATTGAGCTGCGAGTTGTGGCGTTGATATGTGCTATATGTAGTGTAACAGTGAACAATGAGCAGAGGGTACAACAAAATGAGGACAAAATAACTTAACTGAGGGTTAGGGCGACTGCCTGTGACCTAAGGACCTGAAATGTGGCTACGGGTGAATAACTGCTTGTAGCACGCATTAGGGTTCTACGATCCGCCAGGACACGTGGGGATTGTGAAGCTCTACCTCTATTGTGGTGTCCCATTAGTGATGGTGGAATGTCATCTTGTAGGTGCTGAGTCCACTGTCTCTTCCTGCATGTCTTCAGTGGTGTAACTAACTTCTGCAATTCATTCATAATAGCCCCCAATCAACAGCAATGGAGAACTTACGAAGGTGCTATCTTGTCCCCAAGACATTAAAAAAAGAAAGAAAATAGGAGAAAGAAGCAAGAAAAGGAAAAGAAGACTATGTCAGTGCATTTATCAAAGTAGAACGAGGCATACTCTAATCAGTTTAGACTGTTTTGTTTTACGTACTTTGTGTTATGTATTATATAATGGCTCTATAGTCATACCATCCGGCACAATCATTGCCCGATTTAAATGGAAACATGTGGGTATATACATATATATATATATATATTTTATGCCATAGTAAGTAAATATTTACATGCAATGAAAAATCACTATATGGCTTAATAACACGAATAAGCAAGTCCCCTTTCTAAGTGTAATTAATGTTCTGCACAATATCACCACAATGTAAGCATGATAATGAGATGTTTTTATATATAACATTCTTAAAAAACATCATGCTGATTTTATTTATTTAACCCGTTGCGTGCTCATGACGAGCTCATCTCGTCATGGGGCACGGTTGAGCTGCACTCATGACGAGCTGAGCTCGTCATGGCCGTTGGAACGTTTGCACGCGGGGATAATTTCCCTGGTGTGCTGAACGTTCCAAGACGGGTGTCATCGTGACGAGCTCAGCTTGTCATGAGTGCAGCTTCTATGTGCCTCATGACGAGCTGAGCTCGTCACAAGTACGGCGGCGCCGCGTGCCGCCCCCCTCCCCCCGCACAGCAGGTGAAAACGCCCCGCAGCTCAGGGGATTAAAATATCTAATCAAAGTATGAATTTAATTAATGAATGAATGTGGATGATGAATTGATGTAAGTGTATTTAACTTTTACCATTCCAAGATGGCCGCGGCCAATTGTTAAATGCATTTTGTAGATTGAAGTCTGTTTCCTATCACGATAACAAGAATAATGTTTAAAATGTGTGAAAATATGTGGCACGCTGACATTGTTAAAGGACGATGTGGCCGAAACGCGTTTATCAGCCATGGTGGGAAAATAAAATAATTTAACTCAATTCGACTCGAGTGTGCGTTACGAACTTTGTGATGACAAAGAACTTTGATATGATTGAACTGCGGTCCACCACCGCAAAGTAGCAGCACACGCCTGGAATGTTAGCAACGGTATTGGTGGAAGGTTTGAAACCCCTACTGTCAATCGCCAGTTGGTAGTTATAGTTAGGACCTATTATCCATAAAAAGAGCGTTTTTTGATTTGCCAATATCTTTGGTGCCGTGTGACGAATCTTATCGAAATTTTCCAAACTAACGACCAGCTCAGGTCAGCTCCTGTCTTCGGACCGAGAAAAAGGGTGGTCTCAAAACTCGTTTTCTCCATGTTAATTTCCATAGGAAATTTTGGAACAGGCTACAGCCCGAACTGCTGAACGGAATTACACCAAATTTGGCAAAAAAGTAGCTCTTGGTTCAGAAAGCGACCTTTTTTTAAATGGTGTATATCCATTCATTAGTTCCTGAGAAGTTAAAAAAATTAAAATATTGATATCTGAGCACTGAGGAAGGTTTGCGAACCCTCCCGAGCACGAGCTTCATTCTGACTGGCTGCCAACACTCTAAACCAGGAAGTGTTGGCAGCCATCTTGTGACTCTGTAACCGAGTCACAAGAAAAGAGTAAACAAAAAAAAAGATGAAAAACAAGAAAACGGGGCAGGGTAGAAACCTCCTGACCCCCTAGGCCTGCTCAGGGGGTCCCACAAGAACCCCCAGGGCTCAAAAAAGCATTTATTTTTCAAAGAAAATATGCCACATTTGCTCTGCGTGCATGAATCCAGTGGAGAAAATTTTAAAAAACGAAGCGCAAGGCTATGTGAAATTATATAGCGGGGCCCGCAATGGACCTGGGGACCCCCACCTCCCAGGGGCTTTATGCATAATGTGTGGGGAGCATGCGGCCTCCCACAGATCTGGGGACCGCCACCTCCCCAGGGCTTATAAAATAATGCTTGGGGTTGCTCCTGCCCCTCCATGCTGCCATGGGGACCGCCACCTCCCCAGGGCATTCATTATTATAGGCGAGAGAAGCCTTGAGGGCCCACACTGCCCTGGGGACCACCACCTCCCCAGGGCTTACACTAATTTAAATTGAAGCGAGTGCAGGAAACCTACTCTCGCTTCAACAAATTAATGCCGGCTACTGTAAGAGGCGGGGAGCCGGCTGGGACTGTGGGGGCATTGGGGCTTCCCCCACGGTCTCCAGCGCTGAGGGCCGGCCCCAGGAGATGGGTTCCCCGGGGCCAAAAGTGGCCCAGGAGGGGGGCCACAGGCCCTCTACCTTTATTTTAAAAATAATAAATGGCCGGGGCGGGATAGGGTCCCTGGGGCCAAAATATTGCTGGGGAGGGGGACCATGTGGCCCTCCTCCTTAAATATATATATATATATATATATATATATATATATATATATATATAATAAAGAATATGTGTATATAACAGAACCATTTCTAATACAAAGTGAAATTATATATGGGATATAAGAATTATTTACAATGCGTTATTTTTGCACAGTCTCTGATTGTTTACAAATATTTGTTTACAAAGCGTTATTTTGCACAGTCACTGATTGTTTACAATCAATTTCGGAATTTGCACTTTGCACATAGCACTTTATATGCTCTATGTTGCACTAAAATATCTTTTGCGTAATTTGATCATTCATGTATGACTTTTTATATCTGTCATCATGACAATTAATAGGTTTTTAAACAGTATTTTATTGGATTTTAAACTATTAATTTGTCTCTTTTTATCCCGTTCTGTAATTTTACATGTTGGCTGTGCAGCATTCATGCGGTTATTTAAATTATCTTGAATGTAGCAACATATGTACAATTTCAATATCTCTGTATTTTTTAAACAAATTGCAATTCCAAAGTATATGTGGAAAATTTCAATAGAAAACAGACTACTTAGCCTAATGTTTGTAGTATGTCTTCCACATTTATGGTCACAAGGGGTGTTGACGTAATGGGTTTGAAAAAAACCGGGAAAAAAATATATATAAACTGTGAAAAAATACTTATCTGACGATCTGTGAGCAAGGGCGGACGCCCGAAACGCGTCGAATCTGGTGGCTTGACGAAATAAATCAACTTGCCTGATACAAACACTGGAGTCCCGCGGTCTTTTTCAATCGCTGACGCGGTGGTGGGAGAGACTGCAACGGATATATATATTAATGCTGGGCGAGATTGAGCAAAAATAAACGCACTTGTTTGGCACCATTCCTGGGTTCCTCTCTTCGTTTGTCCAGGGCTGTGTGACATTTGGCAGCGTTTGGAATTTCGAGACGAGTTTTCCTTGATATATATATATATATATATATATATATATATATATATATATATATATATATGGCCAATCCCCGGGAAGGGGGGCCACATGCCCCCGTCCCTATTAATACATACAAAAAAGAGGCCATATAGGGATGGGGGGGCAACGTGGCCTCCTTCACGTATTTTTGAATCTCATTTTTTTTTTTAAAGGGTCAGGCCCTGGGGCATGGGGTCCCCAGGCCCCAAAAGTACTAAATGAAGGGGGGCAACACAGCCAACCTTCTAAAAATATAAGTAAAAAAAAAAGCTGCCATCTCGCTGGAGGCCCATCCCTGCACCACTCTGAAACCGCGCCCCTTGGCGCGTTCTAAGTTTGGATATTAAGTCCTGTTGAATACTGAGGGTCCCTGGGGACCTACCAGGTACCTCCAGTAAGCGCCACACAGCTGGATTGCAGAGAGGTGGTCCCAGGCCATACCCCTTTTTACACCACTCTGAAAACGCTCTTGGGGCACTGCTGGTGGGGCAATGAGGTCCTCTTGTGTCCTGAGGACCTCAGGGCACAAGTGGACTTCATCCCCCAAGCAGCAGTGTGCCAGGAGGCGCGTTTGCAGAGTTACTCACACACCTAGTCAGTCATGCGAAGAGTCAATCACACTCCCATTTACTCACCTATGCAGTTATACACACACCACTTCACTTATACTAATACATACTTAGTCTCTCATACAATCACTGATAGAAGCACACACTCATCCATACAACCATTCTCACAATCACTCACTCTCACATATAGCCATTTATCTACTCCAACACTCACATATACTGCCTTTCACATATGTAGTTACTCACATGTACCACTGAGACACAAATTCACTCACCAACACACCCATACACACACTTACCCACCGTACAGCCCTTAACAGATGCACTCTTGAACTCATACACCCAGTGAATCACCCCTCACACATCTATGCGCAGAGTCACACACCCCTCACCCACCCACACAGACACTAAGGCACCCAGACAGATACTCAGACAACCAATCAGCATGAAAGTGAATAAAACTAGGTAGTGTGTTGGATGCCTTTTCAAGAAGTCCTATTACTGGCAGTTTAAAAAAAAAACAGAAATGTAATACAGACATGATATGCTTTTGTATCTGTGGAGTAAACCACACCGGCTGCATCTCATTTGAAAGTAGCGTGTTCCTTCTAGAATGTGCGGTGAACTTGTGACCTACTGGTTCCACTGGGTTGTTAGGTAAACTCAGCTAATTAGGAGGGTGTGGGGGAGAAGGTTGATATTGAGGGAGAATTTTTTTTCAAAGTTGAGGAGTTATGATACAAATTAAGTACTGGTAAGCTTTAATTTCCAACTCAGGACTATGTAAAATAATGTTGCTCAGTATTTAAATTGAAAAAAACTGAAGCTAAATATCGGTGTGGACCACTGTTTTTTTTTGCGATGATCGTGAAAACATCGCGAACATGTGGAGGCAGGAACCTCGTTTTGAAACAGAGGGAAAGAGTAAACCGATGCTAATCATTCACAAGTGGAGCTGCAGTAGTCTACATTAAAAGCCATTATTTCATTTGCTGCCTTTCTCATGATCATAAAGTGGAAAGTTGAAGAGGTTGCCATTTTATAGATGCTTTCTATGATAGAGTTGTACCATTCATGTGCTTAGTTTTTACGAATCCTAACAGTGTCAAAATTATCCAGAAAGAGCTAAAACAATATAATCTACAAACACAATTCATTGGTATGTATATAACTTTTTAAATATTTTAAAATTGTACGTTAGAAATGATGATGTATATGGGAGTTTGATTAAAAAGAGTTTCACAGTGATGTGAAAAAAAATATATCAGATGAACTGCATCTGAATTCACTGTTATGTGTTTAAGATGTTAGTACTGTTAAAAATTATCATGTTTTAAATGTCCAAGCATTATGTGCAATATAGATACATCTATATTATTTGCATTCTGGGAATTGTGGTAATGTTACCATTAGTAGTGTAGTTACAAATGAAAGATAAGAAAATGTGCTACGTCAGTGTATGAATTATAAAGTAGTAATACTTGTTAGGTATGTATTAGGAAGTTTTTGCCAATGTGGTTTTTAACTTACCTGAACACCTGGAGTTTCCTTAGAAGAGTACCTCGAAGGCCCATGTAAACTGCATTGCCATAGTCTAAACGGGATAGTATTAAAGCAGTCCCCACCACCTGCATAGTGGTGTAAGACAGCAGGGTCGATAATTTTTGAAGCTGGCGCATCAGCCAGATGCAGCTTCCCACGACAGCAGACACCTGGGTCTTTATGGTCAATCCGGTGTCCAGTCTAATACCCAGACTTTTCACGGCTGGCACTGGCGTTGGAGTAGTGCGGAGCTCTTGGGGCCAAGAAAGGCTGGAACAAGGGGAGGAGGCTGGAGAGAGTACCAGAACTTCTGTCTTATCGAGATTCACCTTTAAAGAATTGGAGGTCATCCAATTCATGGTGTACCGGAGAATGCTCTGGACGTTCCGCTGTGAGTCACAGGGGTATTCGACGCGGACTATCTCTATAATAAAAATCACATATATGTTTCCATGGTGATCTATGTTCTTTAAGGCTGTTGAAAATGTCATGTATATAGTGAGGGTAGTGTATTTCTTTAAACATGCTATGTTTAAAATTGAGCAGGGCTAATAGTGCAGAATGTCTCTTGAGAGTTCTTGTGCTAGCTTCACTTGGTGTGCAAATTTTCTTTGAGAAATGCTGAATATATGTTTTAAAGACACAAGAAATATTTGTGAAATGATGAAGGTATGCCATTATTAAAAGGTTTTGTGCTTTGAAAAGGTGAGAATTGTTATTTTCATTTTTAGAAACTTACTGATGCATGTGCACGCTGAGTAAGAGATCAATGTATGTTCTTACAGAGCCATGTATGCAACTATATATCAAGTGCAATATCTAGACTTTTTCAATCACCCAGGCACTACACATGCGCTCCTCCAATCACACAGGCACTAATTATGTACTCATTGAACTACGCAGTCAACACCCATGCATTCATCCGATCACCTAGATAGTAGCAATATAGTCATGCAAATCCACAGGCACTAACTATGCAGAAATGGGACCACCGATGTAGATCCTACATACTCAGTGAATCATGCAGGCACTACCTATATTCTGAGGGAATCACGTAGGCACTCATCCAATCACCCAGGGATTATTGTACTCAACCACAAATATATGTATTTACATTAGTGAGGAATATGTACTCTTTCAGAACCATCTAGTGAATTATATATGTAAACCTGTCACACACTGTTTGCATGTACTCAGAAGAATTAGAGAGCTATATGCTGTGATACAGATTAATGTGCAGATTTTTATGTGCAGTGTTTCTCAAAATTTAAATCTGACGCATCTAAGTAGAAAAGTACTGAAACACTAAATCTACCAGTGACACTGTAGTAGAGACGTGCATAAGTAGCTCTTATGTTTTGTTTTCGGATTTACAGTATTGAGACACTGTATGTACTTTTACACTTTGGTTGATAATATTTTAAGTTACTACAAAAAGGATAAAGTGGCCTTTTACCGTGTATAAGTGGGAACTGAGATATGGTGCAGCTGTGTTGTAGGAGAGGGTGCTATAATAATAAAAGGAAACTAATAAATTAAATTTTGTGTTTTTGTTTTCTACATTAAAGTTAGTGCTTGCAGTTATGTAGCTAGGTTCATCTGTAGATTAAAACTGAAACATTACATAAAAATAGTTTTTTAGAATGTGTAAGCCAGTAGTATAGTAGTTGGTACATTGGCTTGAATAAAAATTTAAATATACTTTTTTTTACAGAACTTTATCTGCATATCTACAAACAGTATGCCTACAAATGTCGAAAGGAAAAGGAACAGAAGCAACTGCAGTATCTATGCAGATCTGGGATACAAAAGGGCCAAAATGAAGACAAAGTGGTGGATAAAAAGAGCTACTGGTAAGAGGATAAAGTAATTTCTTAAAAATATATGTGGACATTTCAAAAGATTACAAAACAACGTAAATAAAGTTCAAACTATTAGAAAGAGTAACAGTGGACAAAATCTATATAACAAGTATAGGAAAGAATGTAACAAAGATGGACACACCTTAACCAGGAGACAGAAGCAGTTAAAAGAAATCAGAGCCAGGATGTTTCGTAGTAGAGTAGTTATAAATCTATTGAGAACTATGAAAAAGTATAGAAGAAAGAGAGACGCACTGAAGCAGAAAAAACAAATTGAGAGTGTAGTTGGTAATGTCTTTGCTTTGAAGAGGAGGCTTTTCATTTTGATAATAAATAGAATGAGAATTCTTGACAGAATGGTGTTGTGCATGAGGAGATAAAACCAGAAAAAAGATTAGTGAATAGAAGTAACATTTGTACAGTTTTTAGTACATACTTCTAGTACAGAGTCTTTCTTTAATGAAGAAAGCTATCTCCTGGATAATATATTAGTTCATGCTATTGATTACAGACGACGATGTTATGAAATGAAGGATGCAAAAACAACAATTGATGGACAGAATGCAGAACAATGTCATACATTCACCCCAGTAATGAGATTTGGGCCTAAATCCATTGCTTTTTTTATCACCATGCCATTCCAGTTTGAACCCAGCCATATGCAAATCAGTCTTGACCCTGTACCCAATGGGAACAGTCCAGGTCGAACTGCCAGGCCAGGTCTTGCTAATGTAGAAAAACTATGAAGGGCCAAAACTTTAAAAAAAATCAACACTTATGATTGTTTACAGCATTGTGATGGGCTGTTATGGACTGCTCTCCAGCATTCACTAGTACTCCAAAATCCATGCAGTTATCCAGTATTATGGGTGTCTTTCATAGATTCACATGCCTGAATCATTCCCCGTTGTCGAGACGGGAGTCTCCGGTACATAGAAAAGTAATGTCCTAGAGGCCTCACCTTAGTAACATATCCATGTCCTTTTGTAAAAAGGACCAAACTATAGAGAAGAGCCAATCAGCTGCCACCTCCCTCTAGAACTTTCCTGTCAGGAGCCTCAGTTCCTCAGATTTTCTACCGCACGTTTTGCTAAGGGAGTCTTCTCTGAGCTCTGCTCAGATTTTGTGTTTTTGCACTTTAATAATAACTTTGTTGTCAAGGATTCTTTTCCACTATGGATTATCTTCAAATACATTCTTTAAAGAAGGTCTGGTAAGGAAAGACTGCAAGGTATCTCGCTCTTTCTCAAGTAAGTTTTTTGAGAGGTCGTGAAGGACGACTTTTAATATGGTGTCAAACACTAAGATCAGAAAGGAGGTTTTTTATTTTCTCCAGTGAAAGTGATGAGGCGTTGACCTCAACATCTAGGAGATCTCAGAAGAGAAGAAAATCTCAAACTCATTCCTCAGGTGAACGTCCTGAGAAGGCCCTTAAAAAGACCACTCATGGGTCTTTTGGGCGCAGTTCTTCAAAATCTCCTCACTCTGTGGAAAAGGAGAGTAAAGTACTTGCTTTTTGAGAAACATCATGTAAAAAAACGACTTCGGAGCCGTCAAAATCACCTCCTCTGGTCAAAGGACCCTTCAGGAAGGCGTCTTCTATAGCTCCTGAGGTAAAGACTAAAAAGCCAACATCGTCAACAGGATCGTCGACGAAGAAACTATCATCATTGCCTATTACAGCCTCTTCATCTACGACGGCCTCGTCTACGATGGCCTCATCTACGATGGCCTCGTCTACGATGGCCTCGTCTACGATGGCTCGTCTACGACGGCTCGTCTACGACGGCTTGACAACGACCATTCGGACGACGATGGCCTCGTCTATGGCTGCTTGTCTACGAATGGCCTGTTTACAGCGTCGACGATGGCCTCGTCTACGATGGACTCATCTACGATGGTTTGTCTACGATGGTTTGTCTACGATGGCTCATCTACAATGGCTCATCTACAATGGCTCATCTACGACGGCTCGTCTACGACTGCTCGTCGACGACAGCGTCGTCGACTGCCTCGTCTATGGCTGCTCGTCTAAGACGGCCTGTGTAAGGCGTCGACAATGGTCTCGTCTACGATGGCCTCGTCTACGACGGCTCGTCTACGACTGGTCGTCGTCGACGACGGCCTCGTCTATGACTGCTCGTCTGCGACGGCCTGTGTAAGGCGTCGACAATGGCCTCGTCTACGATGGCTTGTTTACGATGGCTCGTCTACCACTGCGTCATCGACGACGGCCTCGTCTATGACTGCTCGTCTACGACGGCCTGTCTACGGCGTCGACGATGGCCTCGTCTACGATTGCCTCGTCTACGATTGCCTCATCTACGATGGCCTCGTCTACGATTGCCTCGTCTACGATTGCCTCATCTACGATGGCCTCATCTATGAGGTCCTCGTCTATGACTGCTCGTCTACGACGGCCTGTCTGTGGCGTCTACGATGGCCTCGTCTACCATGGCCTCATCTACCATGGCCTCAGCTACGATGGCCTCGTCTACCATGGCCTCATCTACGATGGCTCCTCTATGATGGCTCCTCTACGATGGCGTCGTCAACGACGGCCTCGTCTACGACAGATCGTCTATGGCGTCGCCTACGACGGCCTCGTCTATGACTGCTCGACTACGACGGCATAGTCTATGACGGTGATCTCGTCGACAGGCTCGTCGACGAGGGAAATTCCGACAATTCTGGAATCTCTTATAATGTGGTAGAGAGAGCTGCTCAATGTTTTAAGATCTTAACCACTTGGATGCTAGGCGTTTTCCCGCTGTGTGCTGGAAAATGCCATTTTAGTGGCACCATGACGAGCTCAGCTCGTCATCAGCACACGACCCCCGTGGGTGATGACGAGCTGAGCTCGTCATCAGCATCGAAGGGGTTAATGATCTCTCAAGAACAGGTCTGCTTCTTGTATGAATTCAAAGAACCTCTCAAGAAGGCAGTAAGGTCAATACCGATTATCGTTTACCTATAGTCAGAAGGGGTAAAGGTCATGCAGAACCCCTCCTTTGTATCACAAGTGATCCCTCAGTTGGATAAAAAGTATAGGGCGCCAGATACAGCACCGGCGTGTTTAACAGGAATCCTAAGCCGGACTCCGTGGTGACACAGGCAGCCAGAAGACCTCCAGGAATCCTTCGGCCCCTTTGTCGCTTCCGCCTGATAAGGAGGGAAGAAGAGTGGACAACATTGGGAACAGGTTTTCCTCCATGTCGACAATGACAGTAAAGGCCGCAAACGCCCTAGCGCTCTTGGGACGCTATAATAGACAATTGTGGGCACTCATAACCCCATACCTGTCGGAATTGCCAGATTCATCCAAAGAGGAAGTAAAGAGGATTCTGCTAGATGGTGAAGCATCGGCGTCAGGAACTATAGACTGCGCGATGGATATCGCTATGACTGGGTTCCGCCAGTTGGCTGGAGCAGCAGTCTTGCGGCTCCAAGGATGGCTAAAGGCAAATTCTTTCCGTCCTGAGGTGCAGACAAAGATTTTGGACAGGCCATATGAACGCCAGTTACTATTTGGCACAGAAAATTGACGAAGCAGACACTGCGAGAGCTTTGGGCACTCTTCAGTATAAGAACCAGTCCTTTAGTAGAAATAGAGGAAGAGGACAGTCTTCCTACAGAGGAAATTATCAATACAAGTCTTCCTGCTCTTCAGGCTAGAGTAGACCGCAATACCAACAGCGCCAACAACAGCAATACAAGCAATCCTTTTTTGGGAAGTCGTCCTTTCAAGGTAAAGGACAGCAGAAATAACAAAAATCTATGGCTGCTTCTACGAGAGATCTCGATTATGCTGCAAAAAGGAGCAATAGGGAGAGTACCTCCATCTCAGAAGGGAAAAGGGCTTTTATCCCCGCTTCTTTTTGATCCAAAAAAATAAAGAAGACTAGAAGTGGAAACCAATCTTGGACCTCAGGGCCCTCAACAATTTCCTAAGAAGCAGTCGTTTCGCATGGTAACGTTCCAGGAGGTCTTGAAACTACTGTAAGAGCAAGATTTTAGGGCATCCCTAGACCTACAGGACGCTTACTTCCATATCCCAATTCACAGGAATCACAAAAAGGTACTTGCGATTTGCAGTAGTGGGCAGACACTTGCAATTTCGCGTTCTGCCCTTCGGGCTCAAGTCTGCACCGCGCATAAATGAAATGTTGTACCCCGGTGGCGGCATATCTCAGACAGTGCCATCACCAAGTCTTTCCGTATCTGAATGACTGGCTGATCAAGGCTCCATCCTTAGAAGACGCGTCAGGTCTTCCAACGCCTGTTTAAAGCTTTTTGATTGCTTCGGTCTCACCCTCAATCAGGAAAAATCAGTCATACAACCTTCTCAGTGCATCAGTTTCCTAGGTGCAACCCTGGACACACGGTCAGCAAAAGCTTTACCATCCAGAGAGAGAATGAACAAGCTCCTTGCACTAGCTGCTATAGTAGCCTCGAAGAAAGTCTTGACAATCCGCCTCTTCAAATCCCTCCTGGGGATGATGTCATCGGGTATCCTCCTGATTCCTCACTGTCGACTACGAATAAGACCTCTACAGGAGGTGCTCTCGAAGCAGTGGGTCTAATGCACATGGTCATTCGACGACCACATAAAAGTGAATACTCAGATGGTCGGAGCCCTGCAATGGTGGATGTCATCTCAAAACCTGTCTCAAGGTTTGTCATTCCTGCTTCCGGCTGCTCCTCATGTTGTCACAAGAGGCGCCTCATTGGAAGGCTGGGGAGGTTTTCTGCAAGAGCTACAGATAAGCGGGAAGTGGTCTCCTATGGAGAAGAAACTACATATCAATCTGCTCGAACTGCAGGCAGTCTTCCTGGCCCTTCAAGCTTTCCAGCCAAGAATCAAACATTCCCTGGTGCTCGTCCGGACAGACAACACCACGAATATGCACTACCTCAACAAACAGGGAGGGACACGCTCGCTGACGCTCTCTCATACTCCACAATGTAACCCTAAGGGCGGAATATGTCCCAGACACGGACAATGTAATATGTCCCAGACACGGACAATGTGCTCGCAGACGCGTTGGGCAGGCAGAAAACATTGTCACACGAGTAGGAGCTAGATCAACAAATTATCGAGAAGATCTTCTCCAGATGAGGCAAGCCGCAAATCCATCTATTTGCGGCGAGAATGAACGCCAAATGCCCACACTTCGCAAGTTGTCATCCCCAGTCAGGGTCTCTAGGGAATGCATTTTCCATCGCATGGCGCAACGTCTTTGCGTATGCCTTTCCGCCATTCCCGATGCTTCCCAGAGTCCTCAGGAAAATTTAGGTGGAGCCTTGTACTCTAATTTTAATAGCCCCAACTTGGCCGGGGCAACATTGGTTCACAGAGTTCCACCGTTTATCCCTGGAGCCGCAGATTCACCTGCGGCAGTATCCATCCCTGCTCACAATGAACAACAATCAAGTTCAGCATCCGGATCTGAAGTCTCTCAGGTTAGCTGCCGGGCTCCTGAGTTCCGAGAGTTCCACAATCTAAATATTCCACAAGACTGTGTACACACATTCTTGCCAGAGCAAGGGCGGATAGCACGACCAAAATGTATTCCCTGAAATGGAAGCGCTTTTGTGTTTGGTGCACAGATCAAGGCTTTCGGCCTTTCTCCTCCTCACTGGAGCAAATCTTACCTTATCTATTACATCTGGCACAGTCGGGCCTAGCCCACTCCTCCATTAAAGTACACTTAGCAGCAATATCTCGTTATAAAAGAACTTCAACAAGTCAATCTCTCTTGTCAAGCAGGTTTATTAAGCAATTTCTAAAAGGATTATACAGATCTTTCTCGCCAGTAAGGATGTTGCCACCTACCTGGCAACTCAATGTGGTTCTTAACCAGCTCATGGAGCATCCGTTCGAACCAGTACACAGTGCTGACCTAAAGTTTGTCTCGTGGAAAACAGCACTCCTCCTGGCACTCACATCTGCAAGGAGGGTCAGTGAGCTACAGGCGTTTTCGATCCAGGACCCTTTCCTATAGTTTTGAAAACGACAGAGTAATCCTGAGAACCAATCCTAGGTTTATCCCAAAAGTCCCGTCGGTCTTCCACCTAAATGAACCTGTGGTTCAGCGTTCCTTCTTTCCAAACCCAAGCACGGCAGCTGAGAGATCGCTGCATTCTTTGGGTCTCGAACAATACTTGAAGTTTTACATTGACAAAACGAAAACATTCAGGAAATCTAACCAGCTATTCGTAGCTTACAGCAGACCTAGGAAAGGTCTACCACTTACCAAGCAGAGCATCTCTAGATGGATTTCTGCAGCCATTGCTTTCTGTCATGACCAAGCTGGACAGCCCTTGCATTCCAAAGTGAGAGCACACTCCACGAGAGCTATATCCACTTCTATGGCTCTCTTTGCAGGGGCTCTAGTCATTGACATTTGCAGGGCGGCAACATGGAAGTCGCCGCATACCTTCACTAGGCACTACTGCCTGGATACAGAGCTGATGCATGATGCAGCAGTGGGACAAACAGTGTTACGCCATCTATTTCAGTAAGGTGAGCCTTCCTCCGTCCCTCCATCCTACTCTGATATGCACATTTCTTTACTAATACTTATTGTGGATGTCTAATGATGGTTCATGCACCAAATGTGTATCTAAGGACTTGTATATGCTGTTCCATCAGAAATGTGCACTCTGCATTGCTTGCTACTCTGATTCAGGCATGTAAATCCATGAAAGACACCCATAATACTGGATAAGAAATGCGTTACTTACCTGTACTGCAGTTATCCAGTATTGGTGTCTTTCATAGATTCACATGCAACCCTCCCGCCTTCCCTGGAAGGACTCACCTAATTCTCTCAGTACCACGCCTACTTAGCTTAGTGCGTACGAAAATCTGAGGGACTGAGGCTCCTGACAGGAAGGTTCTAGAGGGAGGTGGCAGCTGATTGGCTCTTCTCTATAGTTTGGTCCTTTTTACAAAAGGACATGGATATGTTACTTAGGTGAGGGCTCTAGGCCTACTATTTTCTATGTATGTCTATAGGACATTACTTTTCTATGTACCGGAGACTCCCGTCTCGACGACGGGGAATGATTCAGGCATGTGAATCTATGAAAGACACCAATCCTGGATAACTACAGTTACAGGTAAGTAACGCATTTCTTTGATGTCATCCAGGAAAACTGTGGAGCCAAATCTTGACGTTGAGATTGGACCTCTGAAGGAATTCTCTGCCCTGGTGTTGTGGCTGCTATTGAAGTTGAGGGCCCTTCAGCCTCGCAATGCCTTCTTGCTGCTTTTCCACTATTGCTATGGTAGGTTTTTAGATTTTCTGTGCTGTTTTTTATATATTTGTTTTTGTAGTTTTGTAAAGTTTTAAAATGTTTTTTTTCTTTTTTATGGTTACAAAAATAGCAACTGGGACTGGAGGATTTCGAAAAATGTGCACTGAAAAATGTGGAAAAAATATAGAAGGGGAAAAAAGTTAGCATGTATGATTTTTTGCAGCATTGCGAATAGCTGTAACACACTGCTCACCAGCACCTATAACAACAGTCCAGTTCATGCAACATGTGGACATTCTTGAAAACTCTGAAGCTATATCTGCTGTAGTAGTCTGCATCTCTGAAGGGACTTTCTGGATGGTAATTGTTTCTGCTGCTACTGATGTATTAATGATCCTCCAGTTTCTCTCTGCTAGATCGCCTGTTGTAGATGTTTTCGATGATAGGTTTTAAGATGATATAACATGGGTATCATCCAACATGAATAATTTTTAGGTCTCGCGATCTATCGATGCGCGCAAGCGCATCGAGCGGAGCGAGAATTCAAGTGGCGAAAATCATCGTCAAACCAAGGGCTTTCAGCCCCGCGGTTTTCATGCAGTTCGCGTGAATCACGTGATTAAACATGCACATGCATCGGCAGCATTTCTCCTGCAGGCTCGCAAATGGCTCTCCTCCCTCCCCACATCAAAGTCATCAATCACCCTCCCACAGGCTTCCCCAGCGCTGCCCCGCCCCCTGCTTCACGGCCATGCCATCTGTTCCCTGCCAGACCTCTCCCACCTCCGACACAGCATGCCTGTGTACTTCAAAGGCTTTCAGTTTTGTCTCCTTTTAAAACTTGTTTAACTTGTTCCCTGCTTGCCTCTCCCCCCCCCCCCCCCCCCCCCCCACTACAGCAATGCAGAGGGCTGGTTTCACTTTCAGCACGGAAGACTTGCCTGCATTGCCAAAGCTTGCTTTAATTTTTTCGATGGTAAGTAAAACACTTCTCAGCTTCTTTGCAACCAAGGCATGCTGGAAATTGTAGTTTCTTAATTTTGATACGCCCCGTTACACAACACTGCTGGAGCATGCATCAGCACTCTAGGTATTGTAGACTAACCACGAGCAGCACCGTAACATAAGACGGCGTGTAACCTCACTATACTCTAAGCGATGTATGCCATACGTTATCTCTGAAGAGAGACTCGCTACACAATGGCATACATCTATTGTGGCAAATGAATAGACAGTTTCTTCTCTAGCGGTGAACCTACCGCTTCGCAAGGCCCTCTGGGAAATGTATGCCGGACATTGGACATCGCCTCCAATCTAAAGGTGAACCTTTTTGAACACGAAATGTGATCGCTATGCCCTCTGTGGTCTGGAGGCATAAGTGTTCCTAGACACTCTCTTCGACGAGGTCTAAAGTGCCCGCTCTGTGGAAAAGTAACTCAGAAGAAGAGAACAGATCATTGTTTTCTCTTCCCTGAAGGTTAACTTTGGCACTAACAATCACTTGGGAAACGTAGTCCACTGTATCATTGCAATCCAATTGGGAGATGCAATCCAGACATGGGAGAGCGCCTTTCTTAAAGTTAATGCGTCGCACTGGCCAGAATAAGGAAACTCATGTGTTGAAGGTGTATAATGAGAGCGCATGCAACTTGAATGTATTAGTTAATACTTGAAATTTTCTTTCCTCTCTTCAAACCTCAATCATCGGCTATGATGAGTTGCTGCCAAGCGTACGAAATGCCATGTGTAATACCTTCAACTAGTCCCGGTATTTTAAATAACTGCGTTGCGCATCATTGGCTTTTAGTTTGCCTTCAACCTTTTACATATGAACCACAAAATACAAGCATGCATGGTCCTTTTGTATAAAAGGTGTGACATGTTGCAGGGAAGTGTAGCGTCTTCCCAACACAGGAGCTTTCAGATGATTTACGCCACACAATAACTGCTATCAAGCATTCTTTTATTCCTCAGGATACACGCACATAATGTGCATTACATCATCCCTGCAAGACCTCTCACACCTCCGTCACAGCATGCCTGTGTACTTCAAAGGCTTTCAGTTTCGTCTCCTTTTAAAACTTGTTTAACTTGTTCCCTGCTTGCCTCATCCCCCGCCCCCCTCACTCACCCACGCAACGACACTCACCCACGCAACGACACTCACACAAGCAACGCCACTCACACACGCAACGCCACTCACCCACGCAACAACACTCACACATGCAACGCCACTCATCCACGCAACGCCACTCACACAAAGCAACAGCACTCACACACGCAGCGCAACTCACTCACGCAACGCCACTCACACACGCAACGCCACTCACACACGCAACCCCACTCACACGCAACCCCACTCACACATGCAACGCCACTCACACATGCAACGCCACTCACACACGCAACGCCACTCACACACGCAACGCCACTCACACACGCAACGCCACTCACACACGCAATGCCACTCACACACGCAATGCCACTCACACATGCAACGCCACTCACACATGCAACGCCACTCACACACGCAACGCCACTCACACACGCAACGCCACTCACACACGCAACGCCACTCACCCACGCAACGCCACTCACCCACGCAATGCCACTCACCCACGCAACGCCACTCACCCATGCAACGCCACTCATACACGCAACGCCACTAACACACACAACGCCACTCACACACGCAACACCACTCACACACGCAACGCCACTCACACATGCAACGCCACTCACACACGCAACGCACTCACACACGCAACGCCACTCACCACTCACACACGCAACGCCACTCACACACGCAACGCCACTCACCCACGCAACGCCACTCACCCACGCAACGCCACTCACACCCACACTGTGCAGTGCACAATAGGTCTCGCAGTAAGAAAGTTGGAGCTATTGGTTTTGTAAATGACAAAGCCCTTTATGTTTTTAAAATGAAAACAAAATTAAAAAGCATTGTTATTTGCAGTTGTAATAGCTCCAACTTTCCTACTGTGAGACCTATTGGCAACGCCAGTGCTTGTTGTTCTTCCTTCTTGAGAGGGTCTTGTCACAAATTGTCCATTGCACTAGTTTTGCAGCAGTTTTTGGTTCCCCATGAGTTTGGGTAACAATGGGTAGTTTGATGGGTGTTTGGTAGTTATGTTCTATTTGTGAGTTCAGATATTGAATGTTAGTTTTGTGAAACTGTTGTTTTTTTGCAAATGTGTTGTTAAAATAAAGTTAAACCAATATGTTACAAAACCGCTAGACTCAAACTTAGTTTCAAATATTTCTATATATCTGTTTTACACTTTGTCATTTGTATTTGTGACTACTGATGTCATTGCGACCTCTGGTGTTTGCTGTGAAAAAGGAAAATACATGTTTGATGTAGTTATTTCAACAAATGAATACAAAGGGGAAAGTTAAATTAGTATCTTACTAAATTGCCAGACTGAAACTTTACGTAAAATATGTCTATATATGTATTTTACACTTTATGAAAAACACCTGGTATTCGCAGTATGTTCTTGGCAATTGCACTCATAGAATCACATAGGCACTATCTATGCATTCATACAATCACCCAGGCACTACTCAAGCACTTATATAATTACCCAAACATTACACACTCACACTCATACTGCCACTCACACGCCTAGTCACCAACCTATATAGCAACTCACACAGCCACTGTCAAAGTCTACTGGTTACAGTTGAGAAATAACATGTAAAATACCTTTGAAACTCATTGAAAAAAACAAAGGTTACAGGGACCTTATAGCTGGGAATTAGCTTTTAAAAAACCTTAATAATTCACTGAAAAAACCAAAGGTTACAGGGATGTTACAGTTAGGAAATATTATTTTAAAAAAACCAGAAATTCACTGAAAAAATCAAAGGTTACAGAGACGTTATAGTTAGGTTCAAGTTTCACTCATACAAAACCAGCGAAATTCAGCAGTAACTTGCCCCCACAATGTACTGCTTATGACCTGACATACTACTTCACTCATGACATGGTCAGTGACATCACTGATGACATCTCAAATGGCATCACTGATGACATAATCCAATGACTTGACTGTTTTTAAACAGTCTATTAATGTTAAATATATATACCAAGTTGTATTGGTGAATCAGTGAGTGTATGAGTGCCTGTGTGGTATGAATGATTTAGTGGTTGCATGATTGACAGTATAAGTGAGTGATTAAGTGTCTCAGTGAATATATAGGCGTGACTGGTTGTGTGAATTTATCAGTCTAGTAGTTGGTGTGTGAGTTGCTAAATGGGTGTGTGAGTGGGTAAGTGAGTTGCTATATGGGTGAGTAATTGGTTGTCTGAGTATGAGTGTCTGTGCGGGTGGGTGAGGGGGTGTGAGACTGCCTGAATGGACAAATCAGTGGCTACAAGGGTTAGTGAGTGTGTCTGTTAGAGACTGTATGGGTGAGTGAGCATGTGTAGGGTTGTGTCGGTGACTGAGTGCATGTGTCAGTGGTATATGAGTGAGTAATTGGGTATGTGAAAGGCTGTATAGGTGCAGAATGTGGTATATGAGCAAGTGTATGGGTGTATGAGTGAATGTGAGAGTGGCTGTGTGGGTGAGTGCGTGCTTGTGTCAGTGACTGTATAGGTGAGTGAGTACGTGTTAGCATCTGCAGTAGCTGCCACTTGTATTGCGAAGTGGTGGGGAGGGGGAATTCAGACAACAAAAATAATTATAAATAAAGAAAATTTGACTTACCTGCTCCAATGGCCTCTATCATCCAGAGAATCTTTGACTCACCCCCAATATAACATTTCATACATACAATCCAATTTCCACAATACCATTTTCAAAACCATTGACACACCCGTAGCAGTACTTACACGCCAACTCACTTATTCATAGGTCTACACACACATCCACTCACATATGAATACAGCTACTCATACACCAACTCATTCACTAATACAGCCACTGATAAAGCCATTCACACACCCATACAGCCACTCACAAACTGTCAGTCACCAATAGAGCTATTCATACACCTACTCACCCACTCATAGTCAGTCACACAGCCACTTACTCACCTATAGTTATACACAACACTCAATTATTCATACATATATTAACATATACTCATTCACCCATACTGTCAGTGACACAAGCACACACTCATCCATAAAGCTACTCTCACAATCACTCACTCACACATACAATCGCTCATATACTCCAACACTCCCCTATTCTGCTTTTCACAAATGCAGTTACTGACCAATATACCACTGACATCCATTCACTTACCCACACAGCCATGCACAGACTCAGTCACCCATAAAGATGCCTCACAGATGGACTCATTAACCCATATAGCCACTGACTCACCCACTCTTTCATCCACACAGGCTGTCACACACACCTTCACCCACTGACACATACATTCATACACCCATACAGGTACTTGGACAACCAATGGATCACCCATACAGCCATTCTCATACCCACTCACCATCCCATAAAGCCACTTAGACACCAACTGAACGACGGATACAGATATTCAGACAATCTAGTCACTCGCCCATACATTCACTGAGACACCTAATTGCTTACTTAAACAGATAGTCACCACCCACTGAATCATCCATACAGAGTGAGTTATAGTTAGCTCAGCTAATTATAACTGCTGAATTTCACTGCCTTTCTGTGACTGAAACTTAAACCTAACTATACCGTCTCTTTAAACTTTGTTTTTTCAATGTACACACACACACAGACACATATATGTGTGTATATATGTGTGTGTGTGTGTATATTAGGCATGGGCGGAATTTGCATAGTCACGCTACGCAAAGCTCCGCAATATAGTGGAAATCCCCGCGAGCAGGCAAAAGTACAGCGAACACGTGGAATTGTTTGTTCCGCCTGTTTGCGATGCTTTTTTCCTGTTCGCAAATGCTGTTTGCGTGCTAGGGGAGAAATATCTTGCAAACACGCATTTTGAAAGCGCGTACAAGCAAAAAATTTTGCGAAGCCGCGGATCGCGGAATATTTGTCAATTCCACTTTCTCGGCGGAACGCAAAATTACCCAGATTCCGCGAGCGGAACGGAATTTACTGCCTAGGCCTAATATGTATGTATATATTCTTTGCTTATATACTGCTATTTTCTTTGTGAACATGTTCTAGTTCATACATACATATATGCAAATGAATTTCTTGTATGCGCTATATATTGAATAATCTACAAAATGTGCTCTTCAACTGCTGTTTAATCTGATTCACGCATGTGAATCTATGAAAGTTTCAATACTTGAGCAAGAAATTAGGTACTTATCTGTAACTGTAGTTCTCCATTATTGAAATCTTTAATAAATTCACATGCAACACACCCTCCTCCCCTGGGAAGCTTCTCTTTCTCTTTCTCTCAGTGGATCTGTATATTGTTCACTAGTGCTCTAGATTCTGAGAGACTGAAGCTTTTCACAGGAGTGTTCTAGAGGGTGATACATCCTGGTTGGTTAAAACCTAAGTTTGGTCTCTTTTTTAAGAATGACTATGATAAGTTACTAAACTAATGAGCCTAGGCCTTTTCTAATCTATACCTATCATAACACTGCATTCTAAAGGTACCGGGAGACTCCAGTCTCGACGACAAGAGATGATTCAAGCATGTGAATCTATGACCGTTCCAATACTGGATAACTACAATTACAGGGTTGGTAACTGATTTCTTCTTCTTGGTTTAAGGGATGATAAAACACCTGCACAATTATATTTTAGTTATAGTCTTTGCTTTTGCAATTGCTTGTATAAGTTGCTATAACATGTATATATTTTTTAATTTTTCAGTGATGGAGGCATATTTCACAGCCACTCCTCCACCAGGTAAGGTGACCTTCATTTCTGTAACATGTTAAAGGGAAACTCTGTTTTTTCCCTCTCTGGTAAACAAGGGTATGTTTCTCTAGTGATTGGTAATGCAATAGTAGCCCCTTATTGTCCCAAAGCACACCCCTCCTCCCCACACCCCCTCAGTGATGCAGGTCATAATAGACAGGGCATCTTTCCCTGTTCCTGAGATGATGGGGCTTGTTGCACCATGCCCTAGAAGTGGGTGTGTATAGTGCAAAGACCCAACCATGCCTCTATAACATTATTTTGATATATTGACCCTCCTCCTCAGAATACTATTCCCAGCATGCTCTTGGAGTATATCAGCTCACTCACTGACAGGTACATGCATCATTGCGGCCGTTTGCGATTCCTTAATTGCGAAAATTAAGGAATCGCAATTAAGGAATCGCAAACGGCAATGCATTAAAAAATCGCAATTTATTTAGCGATTCCTTATAATTCCTTAATTGTGATTCACACTTTGCGAATCGCAATTAAGGAATCCCTTCCCATTGATTCCTATGGGCCAAAAGGCCCATAGGAATGATTGGGAAGACAATCTCAATTTGCGAATCGCAATTAGCTAATCGCAAATTGAGATTGCGATTTCAAGGGTGCAGGGGTGTCCAAAGGACACCCTGTTGCACCCCTGAAATCAATCTATGCACATATGTTGTGCACACACATGCCCTAAGGGCATGTGTGTGCACAATATGACAGTTAGAAAAATGCAAAAAATTGCATTTTTAAGATTTTTCGCAAATTAGCATGAGGTCCAACCTCATGGTAATTTGCTCCCCTTAATTGCGAAATCGCAATTTTTAAATGTTTCTTGCATTGCATTTAAGGAATCGCAAAATGCGATTCCTTAAATGCAATCGCAATTTGAAAATTCGCAAATATTTGCGAATTCTTTCATTGCGAGGGCCTTGAACCTTCATGCATTCCAAAAGAGGATTTTGCAATCGCAAACGGCCGATTTTTGCAATTCGCACCGTTTGCGATCGCAAAATCCTTTGATGCATGTACCTGTAAGTGCTGTAAGCACATTTGGGATCAAAGCTGTACCCCTAAAAGTCTAATATGTCATAGTTTTCTGTGTTGTGTTTATGAAGCTGGCACCAGTGGTTAGAAGAAGCTAGCATTAATGAACAAAAACAAGCATTGGTGGTAGTGCCCTTGATTCACTTTTCAACCACAAAGGGTTGAGCTTTGAGAATGTAAAATTCCCCTTCAGACACACAAAAATAAAAACATGAGTTACACCATTCAGTTTGTTACAATGAGCCCAAATCATATTACTTAACATTCCTTTAAGCTGTAACTTTACCTGCGTGGCTGTCTTTACAGAAAACCTTGCCAGTCTTTTCATTTGTTGAGTCAGCTCATTATCCCTAAGCACCTACAAAGATGTCTTCTGATGTGCAATTGTTCAACTTTTATAGAATCCTTGTATTTCAGGTAACAGAACCTGGACTCCATTTCCCGTAGCAATCACTTTTAGCAACCCCTACCAAGCAAAGTCCTACTCACCACTTGCTCCAAAACCTCTTTTTTCTCTTCCAGGGGATACTCATCAATAGTCATAAGCACTGAATAGTCCCGCCCACGTGCGGGACCCCGGAGCAATAGCCAATAATATGCATATATCTACATATATATATAAATACACATAAAAAAACATATATATATAGATAATGCATATACACATAAATATACAGCCTGAAATACACCATACTAGGCTAAAAACACTGCCATTATTGCATGTAACACTTTTACATTTGCTAAATAAAGACATATATAATACATTATATGATAATGTAAAGAAGAAACACTGCCCTGGGTTTCTTTGAAACACACAACCATTATTTTCAAAGGTAAAAACAGGCAGGATCATAGAGGCAGCTTTAGCCTAGATAGGCTGCATAGTAACAACTGAAAAGCTTGGCGCCGTGCCTTTAAGACCTCCATGAGCCTCCAGGCTCCCATCATGCACCACAGGTGACAGTTTGGTCAGTTCTTTTTTCCGGCTCCTTCTGTGAGGATCCTGGAACATTGAGCTCGCCAGTTTGTGATATTTTATCACTTTATTCTGGTATTTCTCTAATTTTCATTGTTTGACTAATTCAACAATTTTTTCCTGGTTTTTGACTATTTTTCCAGTCATAATGCCGGCCTTGTTTGTTAAGTGCATGTGGTAAAAAAATGGCCAAGTCATACCCTCATTCGGTCTGTGTAGCTTGTTTACCATCTTCTCACAAGTCAGAACTCTGCTACCACTGCAGCAAGTTGTCCAACAGAACTCTCAAGGAGAGGGAGAAGAGCAGGCTTCAGTCCCGGTATGACAGAGGAGAAACTGTGAGTGGAAAAAAAGATGTTCATTCCAAGAGGCCTTCTTCGCACAAAGAGTGCAAAGACAAAGGGAAGAAGATAAAACATCGGTCCCCTACTGCGTCGAGGGACAGATCTTCTTCTAAGGTACCTCTGTGTTCAAAATCGGCATCGAAATCACCATCACGGCGAACGTCGACGTCGAGGCATCCTTTGCCGTCGAAGAAGATCAATCCGTCGAAGCAAGGTGAGAAGAGACATGAGCGTAGACGATCCAGGTCCGGCTCGCCTACGACTGCAAGAGGGCGGGACTCGACGTCATCTCATCGACGTCGACGGTCGCCCCCGCTAGGCTCGGAACATAAGTCATGTTCGCCGTCGAGAGGTGCCATGACATCGACGTCGAACCGGCCAGCAGAGGTTTCGACGTCGAAGAGCCCAAGCCAGGTGGCGTCGAGGCACACGCCGTTAAGAAATCCATCGCCGTCGAGGGAATCGACGCAGAGTAGAACGCCGCCAAGGAAATTGCCGCCGAGGAAATCGCCGCTGAGGGAATCGATGCTGAGGAAATCGACGCCGAGGGAATCGGCGCAGAGGGAATCGACGCCGAGGAAATCGCCGCCGAGGAAATCAACGCAGACGAGGAGATCGCCGTTGAGGAGATCGTCGTCGAGGAGGTCGTCGTCGGCGTCTCCTGCACCTAAGAAGCCTAGGACGGTGTCTAAAGACCGGTCTACGGCTCATACTGTGTCTTCTGGGAGTTCCTCTTCCTCCTCTGAACTACAGATTGTGAAAGTCTCTCCAGAGCCCTCGAGGGCACCTTCACCTGTTCAGCCGGCAACTAATATCTCGCCGCGTTGGCTGGAGGAGATTAGAGACTGGAAGATAAGGAAAAGAAATCTTCCAAGGTCTAATTCCAGATCTCCTGTGTCTGCAAGACCTGCTTCAAGATCGAGATCTCCTCAAAGACAGTCGGTGCACTTCCAAGAAGACGTGAGCGTACTCCTCCGAGAAAGTCTCCATCAGTGAGGAGGCGGTCTTCACCTTCGCCTAGATCATCACGTCGCCATTCTTCGAAAAGGCGCGATACTAGATCTTCTACAAGGTCTACAAATTCGAAAGGGGGCTATTCGCCGATACTGTCATCAATTCCTCCTAGTAGGATTTCACCGATTGATGACTTGGTTACATTTAATGAGGTTCTCTGTGGTGGAGCAGCTAAACTTAATATCGAAATGCCGGCCTCTACCACCAAGACAATGGTCATTTTCGAGACTTTGCACCAAAAGCTAACGTCAAGGCCCTTACTTCCTCTGGTGCCAGGTCTGTTGGAGCCAGCGGAACTCAAGTTCTTAACTCCAGCAGCATTGGGAGCGGTTCCTTCTCGGATCGCTAAGAAATATAAAGCACGGACAATGATCCGTTCTTTCTGAGGGCTGAGCCAAAACTGGATTCTGTAATTGTCTCAGCAGCACGTAAGAATCAAACAGGAGCGGCGTCATCTTCTGTGCCGCCGAATAAAGACAGTAAGGCTATGGACTGAGTAGGAAAGAGAATGTGTGCCACCTCTGCTTCCTACATGAAAGTCGCCAGCACCTCAGCGTTGCTGGGTCGCTATGACCGTGCACTATGGGACTCCATGTCTCGTTTCGCAGAGAAGCTTCCAAAAGAAGACAAACACAATTTTCTGGAGATCTTACATGAAGATGGGCTAGTAGCTAACCAGGTAATTAGTGCATCTGCTGATGCTTCGGACTTGTCTACGCATGGTTACGTGCAAGGACTCTGCGCTAGGCGCTCCGCTTCATTGAGGCTCACGGGTCTTAAGCCTGAGGCACAACACCGAATTCTTAATCTTCCTTTTAACGGAAAATAACTCTTCGGATCTCATGCTGATGATGAGATGTCACGTATGAAAACAGAACTTGATACAGTGAGAGCTGCTGGTCTTGAGAAAAGTAAGGATTTTAAGAAAAAATACCGTCCGTACGACAGGAGACAGAACCAGCAGAGGGTTCAAACCCCTCAATGGTCGTCTCAGCAGAATCATAGTAGATCTCAGTTCTCCCAGCGTCGTCCTGGTCGAGGAAGAGGTGGCATTTACAGGCAGTCTGCATCTGGAAACAAGCAGCAGCAACAAAAACAGTGAGCTTTTGCTTCCCCTGAGCCCGTTACCCACTCCGGTGGGGGGAAGTGTTAGTTTTTGCCTGGAAGAGTGGACAAACATCACAATAGACAAATGGGTTCTGAATATTGTAAAGATTGGATATGCCATCAGATTCAAGTCCCCCCCGCCTTTCATTCCTCCTCAAAAGTCTGTGACCCATCGTATTCATCTTTTGAGACAAGAAGTGTCGAGGTGGTTCCAAAGACACAGCGTCGGCAAGGCATTTACTCCCGATATTTTCTAGTTCCAAAGAAAGGTACAAACAAGGAGTTCAGGCCCATACTAGATCTCAGGCGCCTCAACCAGTTTATTTGGTGAGAAAAGTTCAGAATGTTGGCGTTACATCAAATAATTCCACTTCTGCATCAAGGAGACTGGATGTGTTCCATAGATCTTCAAGATGCTTATTTTCACATCCCCATCGCCCCAAAGCATCGGAAGTTTCTACGTTTTTGCATCCAAACAAACCACTTCCAGTTCACAGTCCTGCCCTTCGGACTAAAGTCAGCTCCTCGCACGTTTTCAAAGTGCATGGCAGTCGTAGCGGCTTTTCTGAGGAAGAAGCACATTTTCGTCTGTCCATACCTAGACGATTGGCTGCTAAAGAGTGCATCTCTTGTTCTACTTCAACAACATCTCACGTTCTGCATACTTCAGCTGCGGAGACTGGGCCTGCACGTAAACTTCAAGAAGTCGATCCTCAATCCAACACAGAGAGTACATTATCTGGGCGCACTTCTGGATTCAAAGGACGCAAAAGCGTATCCTTCGGAGGAGAGACTATCCTCCATTCTCCTCAAGTGTCAAACGCTACTGAAGACTCCTCGTCCCACGGCCAGGCAGATCTTGTCTCTACTAGGATCCATGGCTTCATGCATTTTCCTTGTTCCAAACGCCAGGCTGCACATGAGACCTCTAGCAGTCTCTGGAGGACCAGTGGTCCCAGTTTTCAAATCGTTGGGAGGACAAACTGTCACTACCCTGGTCAGTAAGATCTCCATTCGATGGTGGATGCAGCGGAGTCATCTGGTAGTAGGAGTCCCTTTCCAGGAGGACATGCCCAGACAATCATTGGTGACGGATGCGTCCCTTCAGGGATGGGGGGCTCATCTGGGATCGCTTCAAATTCAAGGAGTTTGGTCGGAGAAAGAAAGACTGTATCACATAAACATTTTGGAACTCAGAGCTGTCCACCTAGCTATCAAGGCTTTCTTTCCAGCGATCAAGACATCCTCCCTGCTTGTTCAAACGGACAATACAACAACAATGTACTATCTGAACAAGCGGGGCGGAACAAGATCCAGACCTCTGTCGCTCGAAGCGCAAGCAATCTGGAAGTGGCTTCTGGCTCGCGGTATGAGCATATCGGCGGTCCATCTGCCAGGTGTCCTCAACATCCAAGCAGACGACCTAAGCAGACACTTCGCAGAAGCACACGACTGGGTCTTAAAAGATGAAGTAATAAAAGATGTCTTCCAGGCCTGGGGAACACCAGAAATCGATCTCTTTGCGGATGCCGAAAACGCAAAATGCTGCATCTTCGCGTCCAGATACCCACAACTAGGGTCCAAGGGGAATGCTCTATGGATAGACTGGTCAGAGACATTACTCTACGCTTTTCCACCGATTCCACTCATTCCCTTGGTGATCAAGAAACTGTACAAGTCCAAGACAGACATGATCCTGGTGGCTCCGGATTGGCCACGCCAATGGTGGTACCCGCATCTCCTGTATCTGTCCAAAGTACCGCACAGGAGGCTACCTTGTTGTTCGGATCTACTGACCAGAGAGAACGGCAGACTATTCCATCCCAACCTGCCGTCCCTGAAGCTAGCAGTATGGCTCCTGAGTTCATCCGATATGGGCACTTAGGCCTCTCGCAGGACTGTATGCACATTTTGAGAGAGGCGAGGAGAGCTTCTACAAGAAAGTCGTATGTTTTCAAGTGGAAGCGGTTTTTCATATGGTGTGTTGCTTAAGGTCATGACCCGATTCGAGGTCAAGAACAGGTACTGTTACCATACTTACTTTCTTTGGCCAAAGCAGGTTTACAGTATTCTTCTATAAAGGTCCATCTGGCAGCAATAACAGCATATCGAAAGTCAACTACTCAGGTTTCTTTCTTTCAAATGCCAGTGGTAAAGGATTTTCTGGAGGGTCTGAAGAAAGTTTACCCTCCGGTGAGGGCTCCTTCTCCACCTTGGGAGTTGAATGTGGTTTTGTCGAAATTGATGGGTCCCCCATTCTAACCCATTCATAAGGCGTCCCTTCAACATCTGCAGTGGAAGGTGGCCTTCTTAGTAGCTATCACTTCTGCGTGCAGGGTGAGCGAGATACAGGCTTTTTGTTCTTCAGAACCTTATTCTAGTTTTCCATGCGAATAGAGTGGTACTTCGCACTCATCCGAGATTCCTTCCTAAGGTGATCTCCGATTTTCACATTAACCAGTCAGTTACACTACCTACGTTTTTTGCTAGTCCGAACACTCCAGCTGAGAAAGCTCTACACTCTGTGGACCTAAAAAGAGTGCTGAAATGTTATCTTTTTTTTGTGTTCAAATCATTTTTATTAGACAAGAATGAGAAGAAATGAAAACAATACAATAATGCACATAATCATGGTTCTTACATTGCTGAATCTAATAAGTAAAAATAAGAGAATACAGATATAAATCCAGAACCACACAGCTCGACAGCTCGTGAGAGACAAGCGGTCAGTCATGAGAAAGGTGCTGACATGCGGCTTGGTATTATATAACAGTACATAGCATAGGAGTGGGTCTTAGATCATAAACAGGATTCTGTAAGACAATGTCAGCATATAGTACCGTAATGCGAGCTGGTGCGGACTAAAATGATAAGCAGTGATACAATAAACAAGAAATAAACATATGTTGTGTTTCCATTTATTGCGTTCTTATGTTACATCGTGTGAAACCACAACGGAGCTCGTCACCTATCATCTAACACATTGCTAGTAGGTTAGTGTAATAGTAGCGTTCTCACTGGTGTCATACCTCTGGGTAGCTACATGACAGGAATGCTATAGTGGTGTAATGAGTGTTTGACAGTCTACGGTGGATCAAAAGAGAAGGAGGAAGCATCAAGAGTGGACCAGAGTTTTTTGTTTGTGACGTGCCATGGGGAAGATTGTAGGGCAGAGTTATCTATCCCTCTGATACATGACAGCCACTCCTTCCAAATAGCGAAGGAGACCTTTGAGGCAGACTTTCAATGGCATAGGACGACTTTGCACGCTAGAGTAAGTAGTAGATCAAGGAGTTGGCGATCGTGATCACTTGATAGTATCGGATCAATGGCACCCAAAATTATGTAAATAAATTCCCTCTTTGGTTTAATCTGAAAGATGTGTTCAATGTAATCAAAGACGTTAGACCAATATTTGTGTAGCAAAGGACACGGGAAAAGCATGTGTGGTAGATCACCATCAGCGAGGGAGCAATTCCAACATGTGGGGGTGTCTCTCAGTTTAAGCTTAAATAATTTTTGGGGGGTCCAGAATACTCTATTAAGTAGCATGTATTTGGTTTGCGAAAGGATCGGTGACACCTTGTGTGTGAGAGCTGAAGCATAGATCTTATCCCAATTAATATCTATGTCCATAGTGTTAAGTTCTTCTTCCCACTTAAGTTCGTTGCGTCTCAGTCATTTGCCTAATGCCGATGAGAGCATTTTGAACACTTTCGAGACAAAGTGACCTGTGGACTGTAGGCGAAGGAGTACTGATTTTAACCAGGGGTCTGAAAATGTGAACGAGCGTGTGGATAAGGCTGATTTCAACTTTAGAAATGCATAAAAGTCAATTGGTTGGAGGGAATGTTTAGTCTGGATCGTAGAGAACGGCATTGGCATGTGACCATCGTAAAGATCCAAGACTATGTTGATGCCTTTAACTGACCAATGTTCCCAAAAGGGTGACGTACCATTGATCTTGACGAGTGGGTTGTGCCATAAGGATGAGGAAGCCGTCTTCTTCATCTGCAGGCCAGAGTTATGGGTTTGGTCTAGTCTAAGAAGAGCTCTCCTGGTGTTGAGTATAATATACCTAGAGTGTGTAAGGTGTGACAGGTCCATGGTGAGTATCGCTGGGAGAGGAGCTTTGCCTATGATGGACTTCTCTATACTAATCCACAGTGGTGTATAACAGGAACCCTCATTAAACCAACAAGCCCCTTGCTTGCACAGAAAAGCGGTTTATAGTTCCTGAAGTTGGGTAGGCCTAAGCCGCCTTTTATTTTTGGAAGTTGTAATTTTTTCATAGATATTCTGGGTTTCTTCCCCTTCCACCGGAAATTACCAAATAGCTTATCTATTTTTTGCAGAAAATCCTCTGAGAAAGTCATAGGGAGCATGCTCGCCAAGTAGTTAATCAGGGGAGTGACCATCATCTTTAAAGTCTCTGCTCTTCCCCACCACGATAGGAATTTGGGAGACCATCCCTCCAAGAGCTTGTGTACCTTCTTCAGAAGTTGTTCTTCGTTGATTTTCAATGTCATAATTAGATCCTTCTCAAAATCCAGGCCCAAGTATTTGAAGCTCTTCGGCTGCCAAGTAAGTCCTGAGTCGCCTAAAATGCTTTTATCACTCACATTGTTTAGATGTTTTGCCTCAGTTTTGTCCTTATTTAAGGAATAGCCAGACACGTCAGAGAATTCCTCGATCGTGGACAACAGGGCAGGTATTGCTTTATCAGCCTGTTCACTTAAAACTAAAACATCATCAGCATAGGCTGTGAGGTTTATAATGCAATCATTAAATGGAATTCCCGGGATGTTGACATTGTTTCTAATTTGATACAGGAAGGGTTCGATTGCTAAGCGGAATAAAGACGAAGATAGGGGGCATCCTTGTCTAGTGCCTTGTTCTAGTTTAAAAGGCGAGGAGAACGCTTCACCGGCTCTCACTCTTGCAGTAGGGCAGGCATTTAGTGACATTACCATTTTAGTAAAGAGAGGACCCAGCTTAAATTTGTGCAGGATTGCTTCCAAATATGTCCAATCCACTTTATCAAATGCTTTTTCCGCGTCAAGCGTTATCGCAGTAGTGGCCGTGGATAGGAGTTTTGCCTTTTCGAATTCCGTGGGCTAGGATTCTAGTATTATCACTTGACAACCTGTTTTTTAGGAAGCCTGCTTGTGAGGGATGGATTAAGGACGGCAGGACTTTCTGGATGCGTTGTGCTAAAATTGAAGCCAAGAGCTTACAGTCTAAGTTTATTAACAAGATGGGTCTATAGTTTTTGGGGAGCTTAGGGTCTTTCCCTTCTTTTGGTATTACGGCAATAACCGCCTCAGCTAATGTTCCCTTTACCTCGCCTGTTTCGCTAATCTCATGAAACATATTCAAAATTGGGGACGTGAGCGTTTATGAGAAACTTTCATAAAAATTTGCCTTGAACCCGTCTGGGCCAGGGGCCTTCCCACATTTAAGTGACTTGATCGCACCTCTGACCTCCGTCTCTGATATTGGTACGTTTAATGATTCTTGTTGTGAGAGGGTACGTGTAGGTAACTCACATTTAGAGAGATAGTCCTCCACTTTTCCCTTCTTCACATTTTTATTTTTGGCATATAACTTCTCATACAAGTCTTTAAACAATTCCGCAATTTTGATGGGGTCAGAATTGGGGATACCTTTATCATCTAGCAGGGAGTTGATTGTGTTTTTTTTGGATTTTAAATTTAAGGTAGGCTGCTAGTCCTTTCCCTGCCTTAATCGACTCGCAGATTTTAAAACATTTCCTTCTGTCCAGCCAGACTCCTGCTCTTTCACTTATTAATTTGTTATAGGCATACTATTAGTTAGTCAAGTTATTTAGCGATTCAGCAGATCTATTTTCCAGATAATCATTTTGGAGTCTCGAAATGTCTTCTTCTAGTTTCAATAGGGCGGCGTTATGGTTTTTATTTATCGCAGACGTTAGTTTTATGATGAGCCCTCTTATAGTAGTCTTCAGGGCTTCCCATCGGATGGAGTCAGTGGTGTCACCCTCTTTATTAATTATTAGATATTCCTTGATGGTGCTTTTTATGGTCTCCCTGTGCTTCTAATCTTTTAGGATGGCATCGTTGAGGCGCCATAATGACTGGCGGAGTGTCGGTTTAATGTTTGATAAGGTCAGTGAGATGCACGAGTGGTCAGAGACGAGTCTTAGTTCAATGTTTGTGTCTTCTATTCTAGCAACGGCGTTCCTAGTTATGAAGAAATAGTCGATTTGTGAAAATGAATCATGTGGGGGGGGGAGTAGAATGAATAGTCTCTACCATCTGGGTTCTGTATACGCCATGTGTCTATCATGTTAAATCTGCTGCATAGCCTAGTGAATTCCTTATGGGCCTTGTTTGGGTGGAAGGTGCACCTAGAGTCCCTATCTAAGGCAGGGTCAAACGGAAGGTTGAAATCTCCTGCTAGAATATGGACCGCTGAGTCCGGAATAGTGTCTATCTGCTTTGTGAGTTCTGACCAGAAAGATGGTTTGTGTATGTTGGGGGCATATCCAGTTTTAATGTAAAATTCAGTGTCATCCTTGATCAATTTTGCCGAAACCCATCTGCCTTTCGTGTCTACAGTGGAGGAAACCACTTCTACATTGACCTTCCTTGCTATCAACATTACCACCCCGTTCTTCTTAGCTATTGCCTCAGAGCCCACCACTTCGATAAAATAAAGAACTTGTTTCGTAGGGTATGGAAGTGTTTCACCTCTAATTTTGTTTCCTGTAACAGAGCTATGTCCCCCTTTTGTCTACGGAGGTAATCTAATATTTTCTGTCGTTTAATTGGCTGGTTCAATCCCTTCACATTCAGTGAGAGTATTTTAAGGGTGTCTATGGTCGTTGTCCCTATTGGAGTGTCAACAGTAGTGGCCATCATGTGTCATATACACAGTTAGAGCTATATCACTATAAGCTATTACAATAGAGCATAGGCACAGTGGACGCAATAAGACGCAGGAACGTGTGTCAGTGTAGGTAAGAGCAAAAGTGGTTTCTAGGAACTCATTCAGATGTAAAGTAGACTGTAAAATAGAAAATATAAGACAAAACAGAACAAAATATGCAAAAACAATCCCCCCCCTCACCCCTCAATCCTCCCTCCACCCTCTCCCACATCCCTCTCCTCCCACCCCAAATGTAGAAGAAGAACATGGCGACTCGGGAACGACTGCAAGGCCGCCTCCAAGCAGCTTACTCGAACTGTCTGGCATAAGAGCTGCATATGCATTCCAGAACATGACTGCACATATATGTAGGCAATGAGACTTAATAAACTACAACAGTGATCTCTTCAGTCGCCTCTATGGTGAGTGTAATTGCGCAGTTGAGGCAACGTCAATAACAACTAATGAACTGCCCAAATAAGACATAATGAGACATAAACCAAGTGAATCATGAACATGTCAGAGACCAGCAACATCTGATATCCTTATCTGGCGATCACAAAAAGCATTCGTATATCCCATAATTTTGGGAAAGTGGAGTACAGAGGATAAGATTATAATACCTCGGTGTGAGTTAGCAACGTCAGGTAGTGACTAGAACCATATCAACATAGAATACAGAACAACACAGAGCGGAAACAGCCGACAGTGTGGTCTATGCCTAGATCTCAGAGAGTTAGACTATGAGATAAAGGAGAACAGGACCCAAGTTGTGATGGAATTATACAGAGTTCGATATCGAGTGTTCACTTGTAATCGGACGCGGTTGCGCCTACCAGTTCTGGGGGGGAAACTTCCATATTGCCATCTCCCTGGTTGAACAGCAGGCGTCTTAGTTTTGGGGGTCAGAAAACACATGGGACACACCTTGTATTGTTACTTTAAATTTAGCTGGACGGCTAAAACCATACAGATGGCCAAGCGATTTCAGTTGTGGTCTCAGTGCAAGAAAAGCTTTCCTGATATCCATAGTCTCTTTACTGAAGTCCTGTGAAATGTAAATTTTGTGACCCTTCCATAGTACTTGGTTATATTTGCAGACAAATGTTAGTATTTGTTCAACATGCTGAAATCTCAGTGGCTTGCATACTATCGCTCTCGGGCCTTTCTGGTCATTTGTTACTCTTCCCGGAACTCTATGTGCCCTGTCGAACTCTAATGGCTGGGTGAAGGTTAGATTTGTGACGCCGGAGAAATGGCGGCGTAATTTTGTCCTCCTCCAGGCAGCTACGACCTTCTAAATGCAGAGGGCTGCACTCCGACCCCATTTCCTGATCTAAGAGGGAATTTGGTTGTCGGATCATCATACCTAACTACCCTGCAAGTCTGAGCCAAATCCGAACTCGGGAAGCTGAGGAAACTACCTTTTCGTCCCGACCGCCGGCGACTGCAGAGCGGGACGGAACCCGGACCCGGCTGCACCCACGAGGCCTCCCGGAGCACCTGGTTCGCTTCACCACAGATCGAGGCAGAGCCTGCACAGTACTGAGGATGGCTTCAGGAAATTAGACTCAGCGACAAGAATTGCACCAAGGTCGTGAGTAATGAAAGTACTTCTCTCACAAGAGTTTTTGGGCTAAAGTAAAGGGGTGAAAACGGCGCGAAGAAATGCCCTTTTAAAATGGCGGATTAACTGCGCACCCGGTTTCTCGCACAAGACATCCAGCGTCCCCGCTCCTGCGGTCCGTGCTACTGATATCAGGCTAGCAGGACAATCTGTACACAAGTAATGCTCCCTGATGACCGCATTCAATGCGTAGCTGGCGGGATGGTGGCCTTCTATGAAAATCTGTGAAAATCGCATGACTACCCGGCCAGTTCACTTTAGCAACCATCGATATAGAGGGCAGAGGCTTACTCACACTCTGAGTGAGACCCCTTACAGTGTTTTCAACAGCGCGCTGCAGGCAAAGAAACGCGCCACACAATGCACAAAATGGCGGCTTCTGTTGCATTATCTACATGTGTGGCTGTGTATCAAGACTGGCTGTAATGCGCAAAGTCATAACCTCGTAATTTTTTTATTTAAAAAAAAAATTTTATTGGAAATTTCAGGTTTTAGTAGCATACAAATCAGAAGTAGCAATGTACATATAAACATACGTGACATTATATAATATGCAAAGAGGATATAGCGTGAGTATTCGCATATAGAGGCTATAGGTCCCTCAATGATGTTCATGGTGCTAGAGGCGGTCTCTATGGTATTGTGGCAATCAGCCGTGAAGCCTTTCTAGGCCGGGCACCTGAGATGATAGAATACAGTAGGGAATGGAAGGAAGTGAAGTAGGTAGGAGGAATAAGAGCAGAGAAGGGAGAGAGAGAGCAAATAATAGGTGTAAGAGGTAATAGGAAAAAATATACGATAAGAGATGCGAGAAGTAAGGTGGAACACCACGATGCGGCATAGTAGTACAGGGAATGAGTAATCACGGAGGTTTATGGGTTTTGAAATATATATCCAGCGAGTTCCAAAGTTTCCTATGCGAAGGGCGTCCTGGTGTGTTTTGCAGAGAGATGTTGTCAGCCCCTCGAAGGTTAATCACCCAGTTTAGCCAACAGGCAAAGCTTGCCTTTTTTGTGTTTTTCCAATTGTTTAGAATGACTTTCACGGCCGCCATGAGGAGGAGGTCAAGGAGGGCCCTGTCGGTTTCTGGGATTTGGGTCTCCTTTGTAAAGCCGAAAACAAGATTGTGGAGTTCTTTGGCAGGTGATATGTTAAATACTTTGCGGATGAAGTCAAATACCCTATCCCAAAACGTTGCGCCGCAGTCGCATTGGAGGATGAGGTGGTCCAGGTCTCCTTCAGCTCTCTTGCAGTACCAGCAAAAAGCGTCTGGGCTTAGTTTGTGCGCGTATAGGCGGGACGGTGTCCAGAAGACTTTATGCATGAGCCAGAATTTGGTTTGTGATAATGTAGGGCTAATTTTATGGCTCGTGCAAGATTTCCACGCCAAAGACCACTCCAGCTCTGAGATGGAGGAGGCGAATGACGACCAGAACTGTGTTGTTTTGGCATTTAGCATGGATGATTGTGGGCTCAAGAGTTTGTACAGCCTCAAGACCTGGTGGCCAATTTTATTTAAGGAGGAGAGGAATGATGGAAGAGCCGGTTGTTTGGTTGTCAATCCCGCTTTTGTAAGAGCAGTTTTGATGTTAAGGAATATGTAAAAGTCAGAACTATCTATCCCAAAGAGCGATTGGATTTTTGTAAAGGGCAGAGGATAGCCATTGTCATAGAGTTGGTGGGGGAAAATAATTCCTTTCTCAATCCAGGTTGGGTTGAATAATGGTTTACTTTTGTAAGTGATTGAGGGATTTTTCCAAATCACTTCCCACCTAGATTTCCTTATCGATGATTCTAGCAGTTTATCTATTCTTAGTAGAGCTATTTTGGTGTTAGTGAATATGGGTTTAGAGCACGGGAGTTGATTTGCATTCATTGATAAGATCGAGATGGGAGGAATGCCATCCAGGAGCGCTTTTTCGATGTCCAGCCACACCGGTGTATAATCCACTGGGGGGGACAGCCAATAGGATCCGTGCTTCGCTAGAAAGGCTATTTGATATCTCTTAAAATCTGGGAGATTGACTCCACCGATGGGTTTATCTAATCTCAATTTTTGCAGGCTGATACGTGCTTTTTTCCCTTTCCAAATGAAATTGTTAATCATTTTGTCCAACCTATTATGAAAGTCTTGGGATAGCATCAAGGGGAGCATGGTAATTATGTAATTTACTAGTGGTGCAATCATCATCTTGATGGTCTCTAGTCTGCCCCACCAAGTGATGAATCGGGGCGACCATCCGTCTAGTTGAGTTTTTATTTTCTCTAGAGTAATTTTTTCATTGTGTTGGAGAGTCTCTAAGATGGAACTTCGAAACTCTATACCAAGGTATTTAATGTGATTGGTTTGCCAGACTAATCCTGATGTACCTAAAGATTCCTTACTAGTGAATACATTGAGGGGTTTTACCTCAGATTTATCGCGATTCAGTTTATAGCCTGACTGGTTAGCGTAGGATTCTATTGAGTTCATAAGTGCGGCTATAGAGGATTCAGGGTTCTCAGTGACTATCAGGATATCGTCTGCGTAAGCCGCAATTTTAATACTTTTATCTCCGAAGGAGATGCCACTGTTTCAAATATCTTTATTCGATTGTAAACATTACAATCATAAAAGTACAATTCATCAACAAACAGTTAAAAGCAGTCCGGATAAATCATTTATAAGGTACAAAATTCTTTATACAATGTAAGAGGTAAAAGCAGCGGGCCGCATAAACATTTTAAAAATATGTAAAATATATAAATAGTTTCGATATATTAAAGGATAAAAAAATGCCCAAGGCATTAACAGCATAATTATCCCTCCATGCTTTTCCTGAAAGTGATTGCTAATTTCAGAAAATTACAGACAAATAAAGTGCAGTCGCATTTCAATAGTTGGAGGTAATAAAGTGCAGGCTTTATCGGTGCGAAATTCAGTTTTTTGAGGCAGGGTTTTAAATATAGTCTCCGGGGTGTTATGTAATAAGGACAAATGAATAAAAAGTGTGCCAGATCTTGCGGAGACTTCCCGTCGCAGCCGCAAGCTGGCAACACCTCACCCTGATGAGCCCCACTTGGTACCGCCAGTAGGAGATGGAACAGGTCAAAACGGAACCTTGTTAGCAGGTAGTGTTCATAGCCAGTCATAGGCCATGATAAGTATGGTTCCATTTGTAGACAGGTTTTAAGTAATACATGTTTCCTAACACTGTCCTTCTGTAACTCAACCTCCTCCCTGGCAGTATACCTGGTTGTCAACATGGCATTTTTTACAAAAATAACATCGTATTTGGTGATAAAATTTGGGGTTAAAAATAAATCAGGCCGGCCAATTGCAGTCAAGCAGTCATTAATATACTTCAGCCATGGGACTTTGAACCTTCCATCCAATGTTAGGGCTTCTTTTAATATGTCATGAGTGAGGGGTATATCTTTGTTAAGCCAGCAGTTCAACCAGCACAATACAGGGTTCACTGCTATTCTATCACTTTGATAGGGAACACCCAGCTCCTCATGAACCGAGAAATTTCCAATTCCCCTTGGCAGCCTCAGTATTTTCTTCAAAAAGTTATTTTCTGTGACCTCTAGGTCCTTCATCTTACAATAACCCCAGAGCTCGCTTCCATAACAGGCGGCAGCAACACTTTTTGCCTGATATAATTTAAGTAAAGCGGCCATCAGGCTATTGCCAATTTTTTTCGCAAAGCCAAGTATGGCCGCATTGACACGTGTTACCTCACCCTTCTTTTTAATAACGGCGGGCCCCAGGATAATTTATGATCTAAGAGGACCCCAAGGTATGAAAAAGTATTAGTGGTAGGGATTTTTCCCCATTTATACACAATAGATTAGTTTTTCGAGAACCCAGGCCTGTTTTCATGACATAGGACTTAGAGTTATTGATGCTTAGGCCACGGGACTCCATAAAGTTAAAGAAGGAATTTAAGAGTTTCTGGAGACCATTTGCTGTCCTAGAAATAAGGACAGCATCATCTGCATAAAGCAGCACAGGGACCCCCTTGCGGCCCACAAAGGGGTAGTCGGCTCCTGTTTTTAGCAAGTATTCCTCCAATTCATTGATGTACAGGTTAAAGAGGAATGGAGCCAAAATGCACCCCTGTCGCAGACCCCAGTTTATTCTAAATTCCCCCGTTACTTTCAGGTCTTGGGTGTAACGGACATTGGCCCTTGTATCGGAGTGCAAATCAGCCAGAAAGTTAATTAAATTCTTCTCCACGCCCATCTTTATCAGGGTGACCCATAGTTTACCTCTGTCCACGCAGTCAAAAGCGGACGATAAGTCCATAAATGGCATATAGACAGTTCCTTGTTTGGCCAGGGTATATTTACTTAAAATCAAATACAGGTTCAGACATTGTGTAATTGTCGAATGTCCAGGTCTGAAGCCATATTGTATAGGGGATATAATATTATTTTCAGTTGCCCATGTGGATAGCCTATTCAGAATTATACCACCTACCACTTTAGCTACAGAATTAATTAAAGATATTGGCCTGTAGCATAAAGGGCTGCTGCGGTCGCCCTTTTTAAATACAGGGACTATGGTCGATGACACCCACGACCTTGGGCACCCCGAGATCACGGCTGCATTTACTACAGCTGTGAGGACGGGTGCCCAAAAAGAGATGCTGGACTTAAAAAGGTCCGGTGGCAAGCCATCCGGGTCTGGGGCCTTATTACTGGTTAGTCCTTGGATGCCCCTTTCAACCTCGTTTACTGAAAAGCACAGAAAATTCTCAGATGAAGTTAAAATAGCATTTTCTGCCCGTTGCTCATTACTCTTAAAAATTGCACTAAAATGGGTAACCCACTCCTCCTCTGGGATATTAGTGCCAAGGGCTGTATCGTTAGGGTTATCAAACAAGGGTTTGTTAACAATTTCCCAAAATTTGTTACTATTCCCCAGTACTGATGGGTCAAGAAGAGACTCCATAGTACTAGCCTTGATTTCTTTTTTCCTAGCAGCTAGTGTTTTCTTGTAAATCAAGCGCAAATTTTTAATTTGGTCATGATCTCTAGGTTTAGTTTTTAACGCGTTTTTCAGGTCTCTGCTTGCCTTAGAGCAGCTATGATCAAACCATTTAGAATTGTTTCTGGTTTGACCCCTAATCGGTACTGTTAGCATAGAGCCTATTGTTGATACTATGGCCTCAAAACTGGACAAAATTTTCTCAGGAGGTATATATGATATACAGGTTACCAGTTCCTCTTCACATGACTTATTTATTTCATTGTACAAGTTTACTTGGTTAACCATTGACCACTTTAATCGGCGTTTACCATTTATGCAGCTCAACGTTCCCCGATCTTCGCGGGTCATTCGCTGTTCAAATAAGGCCCCACCCAGGTTGATAGTTAAGGGGTTATGATCACTGTAGATACTCGTGTGAATGGTAAATCTCAAGGCCCAATTTATAAGGTCTGCAGTTAATAATATGTGGTCTATGAGGGACCCCTGTCCTAAACCTTTAAATGTGGGTACATCATAGACCTTGGTCTCAGGGACCATGGACATGGCTACAGTTAAATTATTTTCGTTCACCAGGTCGTTTAAATTCACTCCACCCCTGGAGTGGACAAAATGAAAACCTTCCACACTGTTACATCCCAAAGATCCCATTGGGGTGATACCTGGATTACCACATGGGTGTACATTAAAATCACCTACAATCAACATCTTCTGTGACAGAGTAATTGCGCCTTTTCTCATCATCTCTTTTAAAGTCAAGATATTACATTCACCATTGCCGTTAATAGCATTATAAAAATTAATCAGGGTCAGAGCATGTTTGCCTCTCTTCAGTTCAAACAAAACAGGTGATGGACCGAATGTGGATCAATGTCACACATTCACCCCAGTCCAAAGATCTGGGCCCAAATCCATCGTTTTTTTGCACTCCACACCACCCTGGGTTAGACAATGGCGATATGCAAATCAGCTCTGACCCTGTGCCCCATGGGAACAGTCCAGTCCGAACTACAAAAGCCATGTCCTTCCCAAAACGGAATCAAGCATCCGAGGACCGGACCGGTTTCGAGGTAACACCTCTCATCAGCCGGGCTAGCTTGACTCCAAGTGGTGTGCAGTGCCTGGGACCCACGTCTGAGCATCCCCAGCGCACTTATGGCGGCAATTGCAAACAAAACAGGTGATGGACCGAATGTGGATCAATGTCACACATTCACCCCAGTCCAAAGATCGGGGCCCAAATCCATCGTTTTTTTGCACTCCACACCACCCTGGGTTAGACAATGGCGATATGCAAATCAGCTCTGACCCTGTGCCCCATGGGAACAGTCCAGTCCGAACTACAAAAGCCATGTCCTTCCCAGAACGGAATCAAGCATCCGAGGACCGGACCGGTTTCGAGGTAACACCTCTCATCAGCCCGGCTAGCTTGACTCCAAGTGGTGTGGAGTGCCTGGGACCCACGTCTGAGCATCCCCAGCGCACTTATGGCGGCAATTGCAAACAAAACAGGTGATGGACCGAATGTGGATCAATGTCACACATTCATCCCAGTCCAAAGATCTGGGCCCAAATCCATCGTTTTTTTGCACTCCACACCACCCTGGGTTAGACAATGGTGATATGCAAATCAGCTCTGACCCTGTGCCCCATGGGAACAGTCCAGTCCGAACTACAAAAGCCATGTCCTTCCCAGAACGGAATCAAGCATCCGAGGACCAGACCGGTTTCGAGGTAACACCTCTCATCAGCCCGGCTAGCTTGACTCCAGTGGTGTGGAGTGCCTGGGACCCACGTCTGAGCATCCCCAGCGCACTTATGGCGGAATTTGCAAACAAAACATGTGATGGACCGAATGTGGATCAATGTCACACATTCATCCCAGTCCAAAGATCTGGGCCCAAATCCATCGTTTTTTTGCACTCCACACCACCCTGGGTTAGACAATGGCGATATGCAAATCAGCTCTGACTCTGTGCCCCATGGGAACAGTCCAGTCCGAACTACAAAAGCCATGTCCTTCCCAGAACGGAATCAAGCATCCGAGGACCGGACCGGTTTCGAGGTAACACCTCTCATCAGCCCGGCTAGCTTGACTCCAAGTGGTGTGGAGTGCCTGGGACCCACGTCTGAGCATCCCCAGCGCACTTATGGCGGAATTTGCAAACAAAACAGGTGATGGACCGAATGTGGATCAATGTCACACATTCAGCCCAGTCCAAAGATCTGGGCCCAAATCCATCGTTTTTTTGCACTCCACACCACCCTGGGTTAGACAATGGCGATATGCAAATCAGCTCTGACCCTGTGCCCCATGGGAACAGTCCAGTCCGAACTACAAAAGCCATGTCCTTCCCAGAACGGAATCAAGCATCCGAGGACCGGACCGGTTTCGAGGTAACACCTCTCATCAGCCCGGCTAGCTTGACTCCAGTGGTGTGGAGTGCCTGGGACCCACGTCTGAGCATCCCCAGCGCCAGATTAATAAAAATAGCCAGGCCCCCCTTTGCTCTTCCCCTAGTTGATGGAGCTGCAGGTATAACAAAGCTTTGAAAACCTTCAATGTGGGCATTTTTATCTTCCATCCATGTCTCTTGGGGGCATATAACTGTGTATTTTTTAACAAATGCTAACCAGGCAGAATCACATATTTTATCAGCCAAACCTGCTATATTCCAGGAGACTAAACTCACGCTACGATCACCTGGCACTATTTCTAAAACAGATTCTCTGATGGTTGAGTCTGGCATCGGGTTGGTTTGTTCTGCATGTATAGCCCCCAAGTTTACAGTGCTAGACGTGTTTAATTCTGTATGTACCAGAGGAAAATTATGGGCCTCAGGCAAAACAGGCAATGTACTGTTGTTCTTTGGGTGATCTATATTTGTCGCTGTCTTACTAATGTTATCTGGCTTGGTCATCAGGGAGGAAGCTGTTAAGACTTGTATCATCCTAATCTCCCCTTGTGCATAATTTCTTAGTATAGGATCATCAGGCATTAGTGTGACTGAGCCAGCATGAAGTCAGTCGACCCCCTCCAAGTCACTCTGGTTATAAAAGGCGTCAAACCTATTTGTGATAGGTACTTTGTAGTAGGTATTTGGGTATATAAGTTGTGAGTGTTCTTGGTGATAGTACAACCCATGAGCAGCCTCCCAATTCTCTGGATAAATTCCTTGATAGCTGACCTCTCTAGGTTCCCAAGATATGTTCCTCCTAGACTGCCTTTGTTCTCCAGCAGTATAATGACCATGATTTCTGGATGTTACTCCACTATGATATGGATTATAATTATCTGGAGTTCTTTCCTGCTCAGCAGTGGGATATGAGTGCACTGATGTTAAGGAATGGTTGTTCTGGGGGTAGAAATAGCTCAGATCCATAGTACGGATCAGGCTGCTGATAGAGCTATCCTTCCAGCCAGTTATATGCCTTGCCACACGACCATCCTTAAAATTGACTACAACACAATCGCCCTCTGTGGATTTAACCCCTTCAGCGCTGATGACAAGGCCAGCTCGTCATGGGTGTTACCTGCCCTGCGCTTATGACGAGCTGGCCTTGTCATGAACAATGGGGAATGAGGATCTGCAGCACCCAGCGGGAAAACCCTTAGCAGCCAAGGTGTTAAATCTATTTCCCACCCAATCAACCCTCCTAACATTTGTTATTTTACCGCTGATGTAGGGGGGGATCGGTCTATGAGCAGTTAGCCAATGGCTTACTTTGTTTTTCAAGTCCCCATAGCTCTCTGTTTTACCCGCTTCAAGTTGTGGTACACCAATCATTACTATGGTGTGCCGATGAGAATCAGGTGGGAGGTGAATGTGGGTAACTTTTTTCGGGTGTGACGTTTGAGGTGTTTGGACTGGGCGTGTGTCTAATGTTGCATTTTGTGTAGTTGTTGGCCTTTGGGGCTCAGTCTGGCCGTCAAGTGGTTCAGGGGATAAACCTTCCGCCGCCCATTCACTCTCATCACTGCCAGATGTCGGGCTCTCAGATGAGGTGGGCAGGGTCAGTGCTGCAGTTGTGTCATTATTAGTTTGTGTAGGTAGTGTAGGAGTGTTTTGCACTGCAATATTTGCAAGAGGAGAAGGTGTCAAGTTAGAACTATCACTTTGATTGTTAATCTTAGCTTGTGTCTTCACGATCTTCGATTGCTTAAGATTACTTTTAGGTGGTAAGGAGCTATCCTTTGATATTGGTGCGGAAAGGATCTTTAAAATACTTGAAGTGTCCTTTCTTTGTGATTTTTCAAACTTCGCAAGGGTTTGCTCTATACAGGTAATTTTGTCACACAAGGGTTGCAGTAAAGATTTAATTAAATGTTCCAAATCAATTGGGGTCGTTTTATCCAGTGCACTAACTCTTTCGGTCTGGCACATCTGCTCTGAGTGTGTTTTAGTATGCTCTGACTGTGTATCATTTTGTGTTATTGCATTCTGGGTGTGGGTGTAGTAGAGGAGTTTGGTATTCCATTAGGTGCTTTAGCCAGCCTAAAATTTAGCCAAACCTCCTTTGCCGAAGGCTTATGAGGGCCTAATGGTCTGTATATTTTCCTCACTATTGATTTGGTTTTTAGGTGTTTCCTGTGTCGACGCTTTGTCTTATTCGGGGATAGTGTTTTGTCTACAGTTGTTACATTAACAATTGGTGAGCTTTCAACACGAATACCCCTTGGTGAATTTGGTGTAGTAATTCCAAATTGGGATGAACGTGTATTGCCCCGCGAATTGGAAACAAGCAAAGGGCTTTCTTCTAGACTGTTTACTTTTATAGGTGAAGTCGATAGTACAGTTTTCCGACAGCTTTTTTGTCCACTTGGCAGCCCTGTAAAAGACTGCATCAAAAGAGATTCCTCTAGGTTAGAAGAGGAGTCCACCGTATTATTATTTGCGGTAGTATGCTGTGAAAGGTTAGGAAAACACAAGTTCGGGGTCAGTGAAAGACGCCTCTCCGTGTTTTGAATTGCGTCCGCAACTACACCTATAGTCTTTTGTAACATTAGGTCAATAGCTGTAAGTGTCGGTAAGGGTGTAGTTGGCAGAGTCTTATTCCTGGTGGATGATCTTGTAGCCACAGGAGTCTTTCTTACTTTAGTCATTTTGGAGGAAATGTCCGGAAAGTCAAAATAATGAAGTTTTAAAATTGGAGACTTATACAGTTATTATAACTTCATGGAAGGATACAATTATCAAACAATCACCTTGTTCTTTGTCCCAGGATGTTAGCGACGTTAATGATGTGGCCCGTCCCGTCTCCTTCGGTCCCCTGAGGGCTTAGCCCCGGGCGCTCCCGCGCGCTCCCGCGACGCGGGGGTAACGCCTCTTTTATGCGCCGCCTGGCGCGATGGACTCGGCGTGTGGCGCCGCTAAGCCTGTTGGGGGTTGTAGTTTGGATGCCCCCCTCCGCTCGGCGGCCGCTTCTCTCGGTCAGTTGCGGCGGCGGGAGGGGGACACTGCAGGCAGGCTCCGCGGGTCTCTTAAATGGGTCCCCTTTCAGCGTTTTCCCCTCGCTCAGTCAGGCTCCTGGAAAGTTAAATATTTGTTCGCGTCACCCGCTCAGCCGGGGTGACGCCTCTTTTATGCGCCGCCTGGCGCGATGGACTCGGCGTGTGGCGCCGCTAAGCCTGTTGGGGGTTGTAGTTTGGATGAACCCCTCCGCTCGGCGGCCTCTTCTCTCTGTCAGTTGCGGCGGCGGGAGGGGGACACTGCAGGCAGGCTCCGCGGGTCTCTTAAATGGGTCCCCTTTCCGCGTTTTCCCCTCGCTCAGTCAGGCTCCTGGAAAGTTAAGTATTTGTTCGCGTTCAGTTTATAGCCTGACTGGTTAGCGTAGGATTCTATTGAGTTCATAAGTGCGGCTATAGAGGATTCAGGGTTCTCAGTGACTATCAGGATATCGTCTGCGTAAGCCGCAATTTTAATACTTTTATCTCCGAAGGAGATGCCACTGATATCTGCATTCTGTTGTATGTCGCGGAAGAGAGGTTACAGTGCTAGAAGGAATAGAGCGGGAGATAAGGGACAACCCTGTCTGGTTCCTTGTTCAAGACGGAAAGGTTCCGACAGCGAACTGTTAATGGCAATTCTAGCTGAAGGGGAGGCATACAGTGACATGACCATGTCGATAAAAGTGTCACCCATGTTGAATATGTGCATGCATTGACGGAGGAAGGGCCACGACACCCTATCAAACGCCTTCTCCGCGTCCAGGGTGATTGCTACTGCGGGGGCATTCGATATTTTCGACTTCTCCAAAACATGGCATAGGAGTCTCGTATTGTCGTTCGAAAAGCGGTGTTTCAGGAACCCCACCTGTGAGTTATTTATTAAGGAAGGTAGAACGGCGTTAAGTTTGCTTGCTAAGGCTTTCGCGTAGATCTTGCAGTCCAAGTTTATGAGGGATATCGGCCTATAATTCTTAGGGAGTAAAGGGTCCTTCCCCTCCTTAGGTATCACTATTATTGTTGCTTCACTCATTGTGGGGGTGGTTCTTTTTGATGCCGAAAAGGATTGGAACAATTTGAGGAGACGTGGGTTAAGTTGTTCCTCAAAGGTCTTATAAAAATTGGCCGTGAAGCCATCAGGCCCCAGAGCTTTATTGTTTTTTAATGTTTTAACGGCGTTCGAGATTTCTGATATGGTCAATGGTGCTCCAAGTTTTGCTTTGTCAGGGTCGGATAAGCGTGGTAGTTGGATAGAGTTTAGATAATTGTTACATTCTTCCATGTTGAATTGGTCGTTATTCTTGTAAAGATCCTCGTAAAAGGACTGGAATGTGCGGAGAATGTCCTTCTGTTTGGTTTTGGTGGTATTGGACTGGTCCCTAATAGATGCTATATGGAATTGCTTCCTTTTGTATTTAAGATAGGAAGCAAGGAGCTTCCCTGCTTTGTTACCGGCACATAGCCTTAAGGCCTTGAATTTATTAATCCACACTCCTGCCCTTTTACTAAGGGTGGCGTTATATTTATATTTCAAATTGGTCAAACGGTCGATGGTAGCTTTATTATTCAGATCAAGGGAGTGTTGCAATTCTAGCTGCTTGATTGTTTTCTCTAAAGCGTCTAGTTCGGAATTTCATTCTTTATTCATACGAGCCCTGATACCTATCAATATACCCCTTAATGTGGCCTTAAACGCGTCCCATACTAATGCGGGATCTGTTTCCGGCTGTGAGTTTATCTGGAAGTATTCTTCTATGCACTGTTCTATGCTTTTCTTATTCTCTGGCACTGATAATATCTCATCGTTGAAGCGCCACCATCTGGGAGGGATAAGTGAATGTGAGCCTGCCGATTTCATATGGATAGCAGCATGATCTGACACCAATATGGGGGCTATGTCCGGTTCATCGATGAGGTGTGTATGTGAGTCAGATATCAATAAATAATCTATTCTTGAATAAGAGTTGTGGGGAGGGGAGTAGAAAGTATAGTCACGGCCATCCGGGTGTTGGAGGCGCCATGAGTCATGGAGGTGGAACTTGGAACAAATTCTCTTCAAAGCTTCATGTGCGCGTGGGGGGTGGTATGTACTCTTGGATTGCCTGTCTAGCAAGGGATCTAGTGGTAGATTAAGATCCCCTCCAACCACTAGGAGTTCATCTTGAGGAATATTTTCAAGTTCTTTCGATACATATTCCTAAAATTCAGGCAGGTCAGTATTAGGGAAAAAGATAAGGAGGACCCCACGCTAAATTATGGAGGACGGTGGGGAAAACAATTTTAAAAAAAACAACAAACGTCCTAAGTCGGTGGACAACGAAGGTTGTGTCTTATTTTAGTGTTGGACAGATGGGCATAATAATTGTAGACTATAATATTTGTCAAAAAGGGAGGGGCGTAAATTCCACGGGAAAGGCAAAGAGTACACACTTATGTAATTAATTATCCATATACGGAAAATTGCGCACTTATAGTTTCTAGAGTAGACACGGGTAAATGACAGATTCTTAAGTAGTTACTTCAGATACCTTCAACCAATATTACCAATCTAATTACAACATTATAACAAGCATGAACATTTTTTTTTGATTAAAAGCATATCACCACATGTGTTTGGTAACAATATATAAATTTTATTACACTTTATCAATTTACAAAAAATCTTAAAAACCACTTTAAAAACATTTAGCAATAGACATGATCATCACAATATCTTTGGTAAAATATAAATATAAGCACAGAATCAAAAGGTTGACGCGGCGTTTCGGCTTTCTTTAGTACACCTTCATCAGGACTGATTCTAAACAATTAAAATAATAAAACACAAAGTTACCAAACAAATAAGATTGGGTGCTACATTGTTCATCTGTCTGTTATCACATTTCATCCTCCCGATTTAGTTTACTCTTTACCATATTGGTCTACACAAATTTTTATTTATTTCAAACCACATGTTCTGTATCTGTGTTTTCAGTTCTCATTGCTTATTGTTGACAGTTATTATTTGCACATCTATACATTCCTCTATTTTGCCTTCCCCTTGGACATATGTACATTATTAGAGAGATCCCCATACTGCCATCACTAAAAATAGTACGTCATCTTTTATATTGACTGCGTACCTTGTTATTCCAAATGGATTTATTGCCCATGTGGACGGAACTAGTTGGTTCAACGGAGAGTCCTTTTAAAATACGGACAGTTGGTAGGTCGCAATTTGCTAGTAGTTATGTGCAAAGTTACTCTGTCTCTAAATAAAGACATATAAATGCCAATGATTTATACATAGTAATAGTCATAATTTAGATGCATTGAGGGATAGATCTCATTGGTACATACCTAATATTAGAGGGGTAAATTCAATTTCCTCTGGTTTAAGATCGTTTTATTTTTGCATATCATAGGGGACTTGATTCCCTCCTTCTGTGCCTGTTGATATAAAAGCACAATGTACAGGGTTGTTTTCAATTGTTCTTCCCCTGTTTGTGCACTATTGAGTAATTCACTATGGTAGACAACATACCTTTATGTAGGCTACGTTCCTGCCGTATTTAGCTGCCAGGAGGAGCCACCGTTTTGTATGTTTTTCCGGCAATGTTCTCCCTACAAGATTAACATTAATGTAGTGGATGTAAAGCCCAAATTCCTGTTACACTATCTTAATTTCATTGAAAAAATTTGAAAAAATTTCCCCTATAGTTGCACTCATCGTAGGAGCCGGATAACCGGTTGCTAAAATCCAAAACCACTTTCAATTAGGTCAGGATGTGTCAAAAACACGATCAATGTGTTCGGGATTCTCCTCCTCAGGTTGTTGATCTCTGTAAGGGTATGGGTGCCATTAGTTATCTCCTAATCTTTAATGCACTATCTCAGCAACGTTGGAGTCCAGGAGAAGGCACTGGAGTGGATCATCTCCTTCCTCGCCGGAAGAACACAGAGAGTCCGCCTCCCCCCGTTCAGATCTGAAGCCACCGAAGTCATCTGCGGCGTCCCTCAAGGCTCCTCGCTCAGTCCAACCCTCTTCAACATCTACATGAGCCCCCTCGCAGACATCGCACGCCAGCACAACCTCAACATCATCTCCTACGCCGACGACACCCAGCTGATCCTCTCCCTTACCAACGACCCCGCCACCGCCAGAGCCAACCTTCACGAAGGGATGATAGAGGTAGCCGAATGGATGAAGAACAGCCGCCTGAAACTGAACTCGGACAAGACGGAAGTCCTCATCCTGGGATCCTCACCCTCCGCCTGGGACGACTCCTGGTGGCCCCCCGCCCTAGGCAGCGCACCCAAACCAACAGACCACGCACGCAACCTGGGCTTCATCCTGTACTCCTCCCTCTCGATGACCAGACAAGTCAACACCGTCTCCTCGTCGTGCTTTAATATCCTGCGCATGCTACGTAAGATCTTCCGGTGGATCCCCACCGAGACCAGGAAGACGGTCACCCAGGCCCTCGTCACCAGCCGTCTGGACTACGGCAACACCCTCTACGCCGGAACCACCGCCAAACTCCAGAAGAGACTCCAGCGGATCCAGAACGCCTCAGCATGACTCATCCTGGACATCCCCCTTCGCAGCCACATCTCCGGACACCTGAGAGATCTGCATTGGCTCCCGGTCAACACGAGACTCACCTTCCGTCTCCTCACCCACGCTCACAAAGCCCTACACAGCCAAGGCCCAGGATACCTCAACAGCCGCCTCAACTTCTACGCTCCCAAACGCCAGCTTTGTTCGACCAGCCACGCCCTCGCCGCCGTCCCCCGCATCCGCAGAGCCACCACAGGGGGACGGTCCTTCTCCTACCTCGCCGCCAAGACATGGAACTCCCTCCCCACCCACCTCCGCCTGACCCAGGACCACCTCGCCTTCAGGAAGCAACTCAAGACCTGGTTGTTCGAGCAGTAGCAGATCCCCCCCCAGCGCCTTGAGACCCTCTGGGTAAGTAGTGCGCTATATAAATACGATGATTGATTGATTGATTGATCCGTGGAGCATTGAAGGAAGTCCTGGGCCCAGACATGGCAGAGGCGACGGACATCCGGGAACTCGCCTACGTCCTAGCCCATCCCTCCCCACGGCACTTGACGACGCAATTGTACAAGTGCATCACTCCACACAGGGCGCTGGAACCCTCCAAGGCCCGGCTCGCTTGGCAAAGGGACTTGGAAGTGGACATTGACGATGCAATGTGGAGGTACTGCTGCAGTAACACCAAGTCAAGTCAAGTCAGAAACACTTTATTCGATTGTTTTAAAATCATAAAAGTATGCTACAGAACCATATTCAATCATACAGACAAACAAGTTTTAAAACAAGTAAAAAAGTTAAAAGTTATTATACACATAAAAATTCATGTAAAAAATCATCTTTGCAAGGCATATTTACAGTATCTTGTAGGCCATTAACAGTGATCGAATTACAAATACAGTACAAAACCAGAAGAGATATTTACAATTTTTAGATACAGGAGATACTAGCTACCTGGGGTAAAGTGCAAAACGTGCTGTTCGTGATCTAAATTTTGGTACAAACTAAGGGCTAAAATACCAAAAGTGTCTCTGAATGGACGCCACAGGCTGATTCATTTTAAATTTCTTCAGCGAGTGTACTACACTCCCGAACGACTACACCGATATGGCCTCCGTCAATCTCTGGAATGTGAGCGCTGTCACGCTCCTGTGGCAGACTTCCTACATGTGGCATGGAGCTGCCGCAACGTCCAAGAGTTCTGGGTCGCGGTCTTCTCGGAACTCAGTGCAATACTAGAGCACGACCTGCAAGTCGATCCAGCCTTGGCGCTGCTAGGCTACTCGAAACCTCTGCCAGTGGCGTATAGGCGTTTGGCGGATATGGGATTGTTGTTGGCGAGACGCGCGGTGGCACGGTGCTAGATGAGAGGGCCAACCCCGACCAAAAAACGATGGGCCAAAGATATGGTGTACTGTTGTACGCAGGCTGAACACTACAGTGAGCTACTTCCCCCCACTAGTAGACCGAAGAACTTTTGGGGTTTATATAACACCTTCAGACATGCTAGAGAAGAGGTGGGGGACACGCAGGGAGACGGACGGGGGGATAGCCATGACGGCCTTCACCCCCCCAGGGACCTAAGTTGCAGGGGAGATGATGTTGCCTGTGGGGGCTCGTAAGATGGCCGGGTGGAGTACCGATACCCGGCTGTCACAAGGCTAGGGTTGAGGGGGAGCTTCGAGCTAAGTAGGGGGGACGGGAGCGGGCTGCGCCCACCACCCCCCGAGGGTGTCTCATTCAGGAACAGGGGAGGGGGCAACGACATGGCCTAGGCGTAGAGTAGTTGCTTTTGAGTGGGTTCTTGGACAGTCTGGACAGTGGGGGGGGGGGGTGGGGGGGGGTCTGGAGGTTCTTTTTGGGAGTTTGGGGGGTTTTCTTAACCACAAAATACACCTACATTTCTGACAGTGCAGCACCCGTCCAACGCGCCCGGCCCCCTAAGTCACTGGGATACCTCGATAAATGGAGGGCGACGGCCCCGGCGCTGGCTTCCACTTAGCTTGCCTGTTGCACTGAGATATTACGCTGCCGTACCCCCGGGTTGACGGCGTCAGTCTGTGTACATTGTTTTATCTAGTGCTTGGCTATACTCCCCATTGTCGCATCGCCGGCCCAAATGGGTTGTAGGCGGGAAGCTGTGTATGATTTGAACAATGCTAATAAAGGTGTTAAAAAAATAAAATAAATAATGTTATATCCCCAATACAATATGGCTTCAGACCTGGTCACTCGACAGTTACCCAGTGTCTGAATCTATACTTGATTTAAGTAAATACACCCTGGCCAGGCAGGCCTTTATGGACTTATCGTCCGCATTTGATTGCGTGGACAGAGGCAAATTATGGGACACCTTGCTAAAGATGGGTGTAGAGCAGAATCTAATTAATTTTCTGGCTGACCTGCACTCCAATACAAGAGCTAATGTTCGATATACTCAAGACCTGAAAGTGACGAGGGATATCAGAATCAATCTGGGTGTTCGACATGGGTGTATCCTGGCTCCATTCCTCATTAACTTGTATATTAACGAGTTGGAGGAACATCTGTTAAAAAGAGGAGCCGATTACCCCTATGTAGGCCGAAAAGGCGTTCCCGTTCTGCTCTACGTGGACGACGCTGTCCTTATTTGTAGGACAGCAATCGGCCTCCGGACACTTTTAAACTCCTTCTTTGATTTCATGGAGTCCCGAGGCCTAAGTATTAATAACTCTAAGTCCTATGCTATGAAGACAGGCCTAGGGTCCCGAAAATCTAATCTATTTAGCATAAATGGGGAAAAAATTCCAACCACCAAAACTTTTTCATACCTTGGGGTCCTTTTCGATCACCAATTATCTTGGGGTCCCGCTGTTCTCAAGAAGAAGGGCGAGGTAACCCATGTTAATGCGGCCATACTTGGCTTCGCGAGAAAAATAGGCAATAGCCCGGTGGCTGCTTTACTTAAACTATACCAGGCCAAGAGTGTTGCCGTCGCTTGCTACGGAAGTGAGCTCTGGGGCTACAGCCAGTTGCGGGAGTTGGAGGTTGTAGAAAATAATTTCCTGAAGAAAATACTAAAGCTGCCAAGGGGAACCAGAAACTTCTCAGTACCCGAGGAGCAAGGTGTACCCTACTTAAGTGATAGAATAGCAGCTAATCCCGCATTGTGTTGGTTGAACTGCTGGCTTAACAACGACATACCTCTCACCCATGATATATTAAAAGAATCCTTAACATGGGATGGTAGGTTCAAGGTCCTGTGGCTGAAGTATATCAATGATGGCCTTACCGAAATAGGACGGCCTCTTCTGTTTTTAACCCCAAACCTTATTACTAAATCAGATGTCATTTTTGTGAAAAACACATTTATGACAACTAGGTACACCGCCCGGGAGGAGGTTGAGCTGCAGAAGGACAGTGTTAGGAAACATGTTCTACTTAAAACCTGTCTACAAATGGAACCATATCTATCAGGGCCCATGACTGGCTATGAACGTTATCTACTAACAAGGTTCCGTTTAGATCTGTTTCATCTCTTACTGGCGGTACCGAGTGGGGCCCATCGAGGTCAGGTGTTGCCAGCTTGCGGCTGCGACGGAAAGTCTCCACAAGATCTGGCACACTTTTTATTTATTTTCCCTTATTATACAGTACCTCGGAGGCTATATCTAAAACCTTGCCTCAAAAAACTGAAATTTGCACAGATTAAACCAGCACTTTACTACCTTCAACTTTTGAAATGTGATTGCACTTTATTTGTTTGTTGTTTTTTGAAACTAGCAATTACTTTCAGGAAAAGTATGGAGGGATAACTATGCTGCTATTGCCGTTAGGTATTTTTAACTTTTTTTATCTTGCTGTAACTATTTATATTTTTTTAAATGTTTATCCTGCCTGTTACTTCTGTTTTATATTGTTTAAGAAAATCGTTGTCCCATAAATGAAATGGTCGGATTGTTTTTAACTGTATGTTTATGAATTGTGCTTTTATGATTGTAAGGTTTACAATCGAATAAAGTTATTTGAACTTGAACTTGAACTAATCCTTTAATTGATATAATCACTCCTAAAAACTCCAGCCTCTGGACATGGAATTTGCACTTACGTAGCGTGCAAAATAATCCATTGTCACGCAAGGCTTGCAGGACCAGACAAACATGCTGAAAATGCTGACCCATTGAATTAGAATATATTAAAATATCGTCAATATATACCACTGTAAATACATCCAGATACTCCCTCAACACCTCGTTCAAGAAGAATTGAAAAGCTGCGGGAGCGTTGCATAGCCCGAAAGGCATCACTGTATACTCAAATAACCCAAAACGAGTGCAAAACGCTGTTTTCCACCCATCTCCTTTCTCACCCGGACCAGGTGATAAGCCCCTTTCAAGTCCAAACGTATGTAGATTTGAGCAGTTTTCACCTGGTCCAATAGAACGTGAATTAAAGGTAGCGGATACCTGTTCTTAATGGTAATGTGGTTCAAGGTCCTGAAGTCTATGCATGCTCGCTTTTATCTGTTTACTTTCGCTATGGAAAATAAAGGGGAGCCTGCAGTGACTTAGATGGTCTTATAAAGCTATTCGCCAGATAATGATCCCAATATGATTTTAGATGCTCTTTTTCCACGTCCGTGAGACCATAGATTCTGCTACATGGCACTACGGCTCCTGGTACCAGGTCTATTTGACAGTCATAAGACCTATGAGGGGGTAACACATTGTCTTGTTTTTCATTGAAATAATCCCTATGTTGTTCGTTTTCCTCGGGTAAGGTAATGTCTTGCTCCGCTGTGGTAGCTATGTGGAGAAGGGAGGCTAAGGCTGTCACCGATAGAACACTGTGTTGATGGACATACTGTTCTTTACATCCTGGACTGTTAAAAAGAATGGTCTTGGTGGGGGGCAGAGCTAGCCGCGGAACGACATGGCCGCACTCTAGGCGAGCTCCTCATGGTACCCGATAATAATCACCCCGATCCTACACTATGTACGCTATTACACGCCAAGAACAACAGCAATCGGGGAGGAGCCAAGCAGGCATTTGAAATGGCCGCATAGTCGCTCGGCTCCGTGAGCCCTTTTGCCCCACACGTATATCCTGGCGTTTATCCTGAGCCAAGAAGGCGTGCTTTAATAGGAGAAGGAGAACAAGCACTTACCGTCTGCTCCTGAGGCTCCTGCGTGCGGCAGGCCCTGAGAACTGTCCCCGACTGCTCTGCGGCCCACATGGTGATGAGACCGGGGCGTTGACCTGGACGTGCATCCGGCCGCGACTGCAACAACAACGGCCGTTGGTGGCGGTGAGGAGCCAGCCGGAGGGTGCCGTTGACTTGAAGGGCCGCTGATAGCGGTGAAGGCCCGGTCCACTTGGTGGTGACCCTTGAGGGGCAGTGTGGCGAAACAGAATCGGAGGGGGCGCATGACTCCTGCCCCCTCCCCAAACTCTTTGCCCGGGCATAACCAAGGATTGCCCCCGATATAGGCGGGCGACTCCCAGGGTGCGGCAGGGATTTTAGCCTTTTGGTGACTCTCCCCCGGGGAGCCCGCCTCACAGTTTTGAGCCCCGGTGGTGCATCTGGTGGCGCCCCGCATGGGGCCTGGTCCCTGAGTGAGGTGAAGAGGGACGGGGCCAAATTGACTAAGATGGCCGCTGGTGCCCTCCTCTACGGTCCATGTCGGACGGCTGTCACACGGATGGGGCCGGGATGCTTGCAACGTACGCAGGAGCCCACACCCAAGGACGTATTGGCTGCCCTAACGGTTTTGCACGAGACCCTGATTTGCCATGCTCGGGACCTGGGTAGAAGAATGGCCGCCATTGCTGTCTCGCCAGTCCGATCCCAAGGGACTGCCGACGAACCCGCAGCTATGTCCACGGAGGAAGTCCCAGCTCCGCCTAGGTACAGAGAGCCGCTGAAAGGCCCGGTTTCCGTGGCCGACATGGCTCTACATGTGGGTGTTTCTTTGGGACACATGTTCAACTGGCGGCTGGGGATGAAACGCTATTTTCCTTATTGGACTGTCCCAGCTATGTCGTGGCGCTTGCCGGACTGTGTGACTCTCCTTTCCTGGATGGTACTACTGTGTGTAAACTCTGGGATTGTTGTACTTTCCTATGGCTACGCTCCGACCTGACCCGCCCAGATCGTTTGGACCTTCCGGGCTGTTCTGTAAACCGATTGACGAGTGGACTTCTGGCGGTAACATTGCCAGACAGGGTCAGGGGTGATGTGGTTCACAGTCTATTGGCTTTATTGTTGACAGACGGTGCCGTGGGTATCTTTGACCGGGATTTCATCGCTGTTGTGGCCGGGACTTGATGTTCTTCATTACTGTACTACTTCGTTTCTGGGATTTTCCTGGGAGTAGGGGTGAAGGGCGGGGTCGAGCGGCAAGACTGAGGGCCCTCCTTTTTCTCTCTTTTCTCTCTTTTCTATATTTCGGGTCTCTATTAGGGCGACAGGCACGCTGCTGGGGGGGTAGGCCATGGCCTTCTGCGGGTGTGCAGGGTGGGGGGTTGGGGGGTGGGTGTTCGTTCGGTATTTGTTTCTATGCCCCTTTAGTCTTTCTTCTCTTTTTAGTGGCGTTGTCGTTCATGGTCTCTGCAATATGTTTAGTTTTGAGGGGTGGGGTTTAGATTCGCTACGCGCCGGGGTTGTGCCTGCATTTCTCCTGCTTTGTGTATCTTACCCCTGATATTTCCTTCGTATCTGTACTGTTTGTAGATATCCTGATTCGCGCGCAGTATTGTAGGACTGTGTGCGACGGTGCAACACCTTTTTCAGTTCCTTATTTGAAAATGAACCTCTCAAATCCTGATTTCAAGTTTGTGCATCTGATTACAAGATCTGACTTAGTATTTTTATGACCCCGGATTTCGAACTGCTATAACTTTTTGATATTGCTTGCTGTACTCTTGCTCTGCTTAGCGGCCGGCCGGGATGGTTGTAGGCCCATACTTGTAAATGCCTGTATTACTAATAAAGGTTCACAAAAAAAAAAAAAAAGAACACCACCAATAACTGACCTCACACGGGAACAACACTCGGTGGGGGCCTTTCGACGAACGGAGCCCCGGGTCAGGGCGAACCAGACTGGAAGACTCTGTGGCCTGCTAACAGGGAGACAGAGATCCAACAGCGGAATAGAGTAGAGGGTCAAGCCGCGACCTCCAGCACGCAACCCGGAATAAAATAGCCCCACCCACCGCAGAAACTCGAGGCCGCGCGGCTGGAGGCCTGAGTGAGCTGCATGGGAGCCTGATGCGACCACATAACGACAGGTACGACAATAACTGCAAAGCAATACTGCCTACGAGGAGACATAACTAAGGGCACACGGGAGGCTGCAAGCCGAGGGAGTGAGAATAAAGAGAGCGCATAACAGCAGCGGTGAGGCCTGCGATACAAACCCCCAAGGGTACGACACAGTTGGCACACCACAGGCTCTCGGGTCCCGAGAAGTAAACGCCGACCTGCGGAGCGTGGATAAGGAACAGTAACAGGCGCACACCGGCCTACACACAAAGCACAGTGGCGCACAACTGCAGCAGGCAGGATTGCTGAAACACTATGAGCTAGCTCCGGGATGGCAAGGAGAAGCGAACCCATAAACTGAGGCGGAGAGGACGCCACTGCACGGGGATATCGTCACGAGACAGGGCACTGCACTCCGGACCAAAGCCGGTTGTGAGAAGCCGCAGGGTGGCGTACCAACGGGACCAGTGCGCCGGCAGATATCATACTCACGCCAGAGACACCTACTGAGAAGAATCCATATTTGCAACAAACTGGGCCACAGTTGAAGCACTAGCGAATACTAGCACCCAAGAAACCATCAGACAATAGAAATAGTGCCCACTCGCGAGGCCGCCCACGCTCGGGGCACAATGGGCAAACCGGGAAAAAAACAATCAAGGCTAAACTTCGATCAATCGAAGAAAGTATCAGACCAGCCTTGGAATGATCATCAGCCAAACCCGCCCCCTCCACAACATGCAGGAGGACTCACAACCAACAGTGTGCAATCAATGTTTGCGACGATTCAAACAGCACTAGCGAACATCGATGGGAAAATCGATAACCTCACCCACAGAGTTGACTGCATGTCCGAAAGGTTAGACAGGCACACCGAGAGAATTGACATGGCCGAATGCAGGATATCAGACTGAGAGGACGTAAATACGCAAGTAACGTCGAAACAGACTGGGGTGGACAAACAACTAGCCATGCTGACCGCCAAAGCAGAGGATTTGGAGGCCCGGTCTAGATGTAGCAACATCCGAATCATGGGCATAGCGTAAACAACGAACACAGGCCCGATGGAGAAATACACAGAACAACTACTGATCATGCTACTGGGCAGAGACACTTTTTCTGAGGTATTCCTGATTGAAAGGGCGCATAGGTCTCTAGCCCCGAAACCACCTGTGGGCGGGAGACCGTGTCCCATTATTGCCAAAATATTAAACTACCGAGACAGACATGCTGCGCTACGGAAGGCCCGAAAGCTGGGTTTCCTGACACACGAGGGGATGGAGATAGCTCTATACCCCGACTTCACACAGGCGGTTCAAGAGGCGCGGAAGAAATATACACAGGCCAAACAAAACTCTGAGAATTGCAAATACCATACGCCATGTTATACTCCGCCCGGATGAAAATCACCAACAATGGATCCACGAAGATCTTCAATGAACCCGAAGACCTCCTGAAATACCTACAGACGAGAAAACCGAAGGGGGAACACAGATGCTCACAGAGAGACAGAGAGCAACATCAAGAGCACCTGTCGGATGTGGAATGGTGAGAGGAACACTACAGGAACTATGAGCTGACTCTGCAAATCAATATACCATGATGTGGAACCACCGAACTACAGAAATTGGGCTCTTAGTCCCAATACCTGACTGCTGTGGACCTGAGAGGGAAGGGGACACTCGGCTGAGAACACGCCGCGCTGGGCGGCACCTCCACCTCTGGGACACTCCAATGTAGACCGGAGGGCCAGATAAGTGATACAGGAACTGTAATTATATATATGTTGGAGAGCACTGTCACAGGGCTTAAGTTACTGATCTTAATACTGATGTTTTTAGGCGTTAATCTGCTCACATTGAAATGCTATAGATTTGGAGTGTACACTAGCATAGTGTATTGAAGCATTGGGGGGAACAGGCCCCCCCTCAGGGTGCCACGGTAAATGGGGACCGATCCAGGCTACTCCTGCCCACCTGTGTGCACCACAACTGTTTATGTCAAGGGGATGTTTCTTGATACACATGCTAAGGGAGGAGAAGCGAGTGTGGTATCATCATGGGTACTGTCTTCGTCGATGGGTTTAAGAAGAAGTGTTAAAATTCATCTAGCAGCGGAGGACAGCACCGCAATAGGCTCGCACGACAGTACACGATTAGGAGCAGTGATCCAAGAGAGTTCAGACGCCTCTGTGTCTGTAATACATGGCTGAGTCAAGAAGACAGGTTAGGACACTAACTCTAATGACCTGGAACGTGAGAGGCTTACAAGACCCGAGAAAAGTTAGGAAAGTCCTTGCATACCTAGATAGACACAAGATAGACATAGCGTGCATCCAAGAAACGCATTCCGCGACCCAAAGAGACTTCAGAGTGGGATATAGATCGGCACAATTCCGAGTGGCGTCCTCTTACTCGATTTACGCCAGAGGGGTATTGATACTGGTTAAGCGCAATGTCCCCTTCACACTAATAACTGTGACCGCGGATGATCAAGGAAGATATATTATACATAGAGGACATTTTGGAGGGACGGACCTCACTATAATCACGAGTTATGGCCCCAATGTGGATGACCCGCAATTCTTTGAAACCATATAGAACACACTCAGAGAGATACAACCGACCTCCGTAGTATGGGGTGGAGACTTCAACACATGCTTAGATCCATTATTGGATAGGGTTTCTGGAGCTGATAGACAAGGGAAGCGTGCGGCCATAGCAATCCAGGAGGGGATGGAGGAGAGGTCCATGGTAGATGTGTGGAGACTTAGACATCCCGGGAGGCGAGAGGGCACTTGCACACAGCTTATTCACAATACGTGGTCCAGACTAGATTTTTGGCTGACAACACATGACGTGAGCACATGGACAAAAGAGGTTGACCACCTGCCAAAGACCTTATCAGATCACTCTCCTGTGCGTCTAGAGTTAGAGATCCCCACACACACGCCGAGGGAATTCACATGGCGACTCAGACCATTCGCACTGAAGGACCAGATCTTTCGAGGAGAATTGAAACAGGCTATAGAGGAATTTTTTCAGTTAAACACAGGGACAGTGGAGAGTTATAGAACATTATGGGAGGCGTTCAAAGTAACCATAAGAAGTCATTGCATTAGCAAGCATGCTGGCATACTCAGAGATATCAGACAACAGTTAAAAATGGCAGAACAAGAAATCAGGGTACTCGAGGCAGAATACGCTACCACATTACAAAATAATCTCTTAGCAGACATACGTAGTAAAGTAGATACGTACAATGAATACGCAGAAACTGAACTGAAATACCTCTCTAAGCACTACACGGCAAGAGCTTATGGTGAGGGAGGAAGACCGGGTAGACCGCTATCGGGAAAAATTTGACTAACACAGGGAACAACACTGATAACAACTATCACGAACGAACATGATGTACAGCTGTATGATACTCCCTCCATCTTAGATAGCTTTAGGAAATACTATGCTACATTGTATACCACAAAGACATCGCAGGTGCAATCAGATATTCACAACTACCTAGATGACATAGGTCTGGCCTGGCTCTCTGATACCCACAGAGAATATTTAGGACATCACATCATAGAGGACGAATTTAGAGACGCCATTAACTCCTTGCCAAATAATAAAGCTCCGGGAATGGACGGCATACCAGGAGAATTTTATAAAGAATTCAAGGACTTACTGATACCTCAACTGGCCCAGATGTTTGAGGAGGCATATGAAGAGGGCGCCCTTCCGGAGACATTGCGGGAGGCACTGCTGATAACCCTCCCAAAACCCGGTAAAGACCCCAACTACTGTGAATCATACCGCCCTCTCTCACTTATAAATATAGACGTAAAAATACTAGCTAAGATATTAGCTAACAGAATTCAACCTCAGCTACAATTTCTAGTTCTGCCGGACCAAGCAGGGTTCATCCCCACAAGATCCACCACCCACAATATTCACACAATATTTACGATGTACCATAGCTTACATCCGGAATTGCCAGCAGCAGCTGCACTGTTAGATGCGGCAAAAGCCTTCGATTCAGTAGAATGGGACTTCATGATCACTGTCCTGACCAGAATGGGGTTCCCACCGTTTTTAAAAAAATGGATTGCCCTGTTATATAGTGAACCTAGAGCGAGGGTGCACATCAAAGGCCACACCTCCCTGCACTTTGAGATAAGTCACGGAACAAGGCAGGGTTGCCCACTGTCCCCTATCCTGTTTGCGCTTACACTAGAACCCCTTGCGTGCAAAATAAGACCAAATCACCCGGAAACGGCACTTCAGTTCAGCCTCAGACCTGTTAGCATAGCCCTGTACGCTGATGATATGGTCCTATATACTAGATACCCGGACAGAAACCTCAATCCACTAATCAGAGAGTATATCAGGTTCAAACAATACTCAGGTCTTAGTATTAATTGGGACAAGTCAGTAGTGATCCCCTTAACCGAAATGACCCCTGAACCGCCAATGGACTACCCACTGAAATGACTGAAATGGGTTACGAATCCGGTTAAATATCTAGGAGTCTGGATACAGAGAGACCCTGAAAAAGTGGTGAGGGCAAATTATGGTGTAGCATTAACCAAACTGGAAACCCAAATTGAAAAATGGATCAAGTTGCCACTATCAGTGGCAGACCGTATTGCTCTGCAGAAGATGGTAGTTTTACCCATATTCCTCTATATGTTTTGAAACATTCCTATCTGGCTTACGGCGGAGTTTTTTACCAGACTTCGCACCGCATTACAAAGACTCACATGGGCCGGAAAACAGCCTAGAGTGAGCTGGAGAGTACTCACAAAACCATATCACCAGGGGGGATTTGCCGCCCCAGACATGCAACTGTACTACTACTGTGCACAGGCACACCATGCCCATTATTGGACACAACCACACTCCCACATTCCACATATAGCGCTGGAAGCGGACAGCATTGCATCGCACAGATTGACGGAGTACATAACAGAACCAGTAAGACAATACCCTAACGATGTACTACACCCAGTTAAATGTACGTCAAGAGCATGGCACATGTTAGCAACACAGGCACAGAAACTCCCAGTGTATGCGCCGGCGCATCCATTGCACCACCATCCCAAATTGTCAGTCACTCAAGAACAAGGCATGATTAAGGCACTGGGGGAAATGGGACTAGTAACGATGGGAACGGCCTTTCCACATAACACATTCATATCACTAACAAGCCCGTCCCTGAGCACGCACCAAACAGCACTAAAAATATTTGCTTATTTTAGATTGAGGGCGGCAATGAAAGACCTGTACAATATGTTCCGAGCTGAATCCAAAACATTACAGGCATTCCAGACGTTGCTTACAGCACCCACACATATAAAACCCGTTACCGAACTTTATACCGCATCGCAGAATGAACAGTGCACAGATCAGGATAGGGCGATAGGGCGTTGGGAAGAGACCACAGGGATGGGTGTATCAGAAGATGACTGGAACTATAGCTGTACACAGCTACGATTACTCACACATAATTGTAACTTGCGAATAATACATTTTAGGTTCCTACACCAGACTTATTATACGCCTGACAAACTGTATCACTGCGGTCTCAGGGCAGATGATAAATGCCGAAGGTGCAATGCCCCAAAGGCTGATTTTATTCATACGGCCTGGTCGTGCCCTCAACTAGAGGCCTATTGGTGCGGGGTGATGGCGGCACTGTCCCATATGCTATGTGAACAGATCCCGAATACACCCACTGCCTGCCTCCTGGGCACCTACAAGCTAAAGCAGCCTAGACGACGCAAGCTTTTGGCGGTAGCACTCCTACTGGCAAAAAGGCGTATAGCCATTAAATGGGGCAGTAAACGCCCACCATGATTCAAGGACTGGCTGTCAGATTTGATATACTGCAAAGAGACATTAGGAACATATGAGGCAGAACTGCTGCAGGCATCTAGACCTAGAGACTTTTGGCAACCACTGATAGACTATTTACTACGGCAACAGGAGGAATAAATGTCAGACCCCGATAGTGTAATGGATCACATTGCAGGTTGCAACGACTCGGGAGGATCAAGATGATGTGCTGGAACCTGTTAACATGCATGAACATTACGACTTACCTCCTGCAGCAATATGTAAGGGATGCAAGGGAAAAGCATTATACCTGTATTATAAATGTATATAGTAGACCAGGTCGACTCTATTGTAGACTGCAATGCCAAGTATGACTAAACTGTACTGTACAAGTGTACTGAGCTGCGAATGGACTTAGAAATGTATATGCACCAATGTATGCTGTTTCTGCGTTGCTGTATGGTGAAATAAAAATAAATAAATAAATAAAAAGAATGGTCTTGGTAACCCAATCTATGGAAGGATTGAGCTTGATCATTCAGGGTAACCCCAGAATAATGCCATACTGTGGGGCTTGTATTAAATTGAAGCATAAGGACTCAAAATGTTGAGGTTCACTGCTAATGGATAATACACTTGTGGAGAGACTGACGGGTAGAGTGATCAACTCCCTCGCAGCTATAACCAAAATTGTTTCAGGCACATCTTTCTTGACTAATGACAACTGTAAGTCAGCAGCCAACTCCTCATCCATAAACAACCCAGTTGCCCTGAGTCTATCATAGCTTCCAGCTCTGTCCACCCTTCTGGTAACTGAATATGGACGGGGATTCTAAAATGTTCAGATTTGATCACCTGGATGTCTTGAGTTGAAGGGATTAGTAAGCCGCTAAAAAAAAAAACCTCCTGTTACCTTTGAGCATTCTGATTTTCCGACTTAGGAAGTATGGGTGCACTCACGCTACCCAACCCTGGTTTATTCTTGGGTTTAGCCAAGCAATCCCTAACAAAATGACCTTTTTTGCCACAATACAAACATATCCCATTCTTAAGCCTTTGCTCTTGTTCCTGTTCCTCCTGTGACAAAGAAGCCCTACTGTTTCTATCTCCATGGGTTCTGGCCCTCCGGCCGTCCTAGTTTTAGGAAACCTAGGTCTTTTGTATCTAGAAAAAAAACAATCAGGTCTTCTCCTATCGGTCCTGCAATCATTTAGTCTTCTGTCTAACCTCAAGGCCAAATTAATAAGATCAGTACACGTGGCTGGTTGAGGATCACATCTTTGAGTTCATCTCGTAATCAAAGCTGCTGTCTTCTCCTCTGGCCATCAAGTCTCTGATATTAAACGCTGAAACGTATTCAGATATACAACTAAATCTTTATATCCTTGCCTTAATTCCAATAACTCCCTATCGGCGAGAGACTATGGGATCATCTATCGAAGATATTTTCAAACTCTTTTCTAAATCCATCCCAATCATTCAAAAGCGGTTTGTCATTACGTACCAACGGAACCACCCACAAGGCTGCCTCTCCAGCTAAATCTATACTACTATTATAAAGAGAGAACACGCACCTTTGAGCCAGATAAACTCGGGAACCACAGCGCCAATCCACACACCCAATACATTGTAGAAATTGTCAGGGTGTGCAGATGGACATAGGCTATAAAAAATAAAAATAAAACGTACATTTAAAAATATAACTTTAAAAAAAAAGTAGTGCCCCGGAAGTAGCGCCGGCTGCGACGCTGCTCTGGCCGCGATGTAGCGCTGGCCGCGACGTGTGTGATGACGAGGAGGAGAGACATGGAGCTGCGGTGAAGTGAGGAGCGCGGGCGCGTCATGGCGAAGAGGAGCGGCGGTGAAGTGAAGATCGCGGGAAGGAGCGGCAGCTCAGGTAAAGTAAATGCTCATTGAAATCGAGGCGGGAGGCAAGATGCGGGCAGGCGGAGGGGGGCGGGAGCGGGTGTGCACAGAGGGACAGGCGGGAGGAGTGGGGGCGGGAGGGAGTGGGGGCGGGAGGGAGTCGGGACAGGAGGGGGTCGGGGCAGGAGCGGGTGTACTGCCCCCAGCCCCTTTCTGCCCCAGGCAACGCTGGGGCGGGCTGCTAGTATGATGTAAGGAAGGCTACTCTAGCTTGGTTAGTAGGAAACGCCCGAGGTTTACAGGTAAAGTGCAACAACACCTGTGTCATGAAGACCTGTACTTTTTTCTCGTCCCATGTAAACCTTTCCGGGGACGCCAAGGGTATAGGTGTGGGAAATTCCACCGACAACGGTGATGCTGTTCCTGTGAAGGTACCTGAAGACCAAGAAGCACCACCACTCCCTTTTCCTGCGCTCACATCAAACGGATTTCTCTGTAATTTATCATCGTGATTTTGTAAGATCGCTGTTTCTGCCCTAGAGTCAGTTAATTCCTGTTGGACAATAACCAAGGCTGCCATTACATCCCCTAGGGTGGCCATCATCAACGAAACACCAATCGGGAGAGAATACATTCTTGGGTAGTGAATTCTGTCAAGGTCTTATTCCACACTCCCATGATCAGGCTGGTAACTCAAATGGGTCTACCTCTCAATCGCTCTACCCTCTGATGCTATAACAGCGCAGAGGGTAGGAATGATTAAGCGTGAGAAGGGAAGGATTAAGAGGCTTCCGGGTAGGCGCGACATCATTGCATGCGCGTGCCTACCCAGAAGTAAGAATCATGGGAGTTGTAGTTTTGGGCGTGAAGCGAGACGCTTTGCCAGCGTTTGTTTCACACCAGGGAATTAAATGGCTGTTCGGTGCCGTGGAAGTGTGACACTTTTGCTGCCCCCACAGCTGGCTCTAACTTGTTCTTCCCCCCACTTTGGGCATGAGAAACCAAGTGTTAGAAATGGGATTCCTGGTTGTCTAAGGTTTGCACCAAAGCCAGGCAGAAACCACCACTCTAGTCAGGATAAGGGAGTTACACTTCTAAATTAACCCCTGCTCACCCCCTTGGTAGCTTGGCACGAGCAGTCAGGCTTATCTCAGAGGCAGTGTGTAAAGCATTTGCACATAACCAACAGTAATACAGTGTAAGCACTACAAACGGACACCACACCAGTTTAGAAAAATATCCAATATTTTTATATACTTAAACCAGACCAAATACGATAAAAATCCACAGAACAGTACTTTTAAAATAGTTGCTTCACCAGATGTCTTTAAATGGCAAAATCACGTTGAAAACACAGTTTGTACGAGTCGGTAGCTCGGTCCGAGTCTACAACGATGCTGAAAACAACAAAGTCTAGCGCTTTTAGCTGACCGCGTCAGTACGGACCAGCAATAGCGGGACAGGTTTGTTCACAGTACCTTTCTTAGGGCGCCTCACACCGAGGTGCGAGTCAGTCTTGGTGTCTGTCGTGGTTGCGATGCGAAGTGGAAGCGGTGCCTCTCGATGCGGTGTGAGCAGCGGCTCGGTGACGATCGTCCAGACGGCGTCGGTGAGACCAAGGCTTACGGTGCAGGTCGAGGCGGTGCTCGATGCGGTGTTGGCAGGTCGCAGCGCAGGTGACAGAGCCGGTCGTGACGTTCGTCGTGGTTGTGGTCCAAAGTGGTGCACGGTGCGGTGTCCCTCGGTGCGATGCAGGCAGCAGCTCGGTGCCGATCGTCCAGACAGCATCGGTGAGACCAAGGTGTGCGTTGCAGGGCGAGACGGTGCTCGATGCGATGCGAGCAAGTTGCGATGGAGGCGATAGAGCCGGTTGGCGGGAATTGGTGCTGGCCAAGCCGGACAGCTGTGCGTGACGAGGCGGTCACAGGTGTCAAGCCAGCAGCGACTGTGTCGGTGACCCCAGGCCAGCAAAGTGAAGCGAGGTGATGCAGGTTGCCGTGCCTCTCGATGCATTGCAGGCAGGGGCTCGATGACGATCGTCCAGAGGGCGTCGGTGGGACCAAGGCGTGCGTTGCAGGTGGAGGCGGGGCTCGATGCGGTGCCTTCATGACACAAGGCTGGCGACGGAGTCGGTCGCGGTTCCCTCTTCTCTGTGGCAACTGAAACAACGGTTCCAGGAGCGGTGCCCAGAGGTTGGTGAAGTCTTTGCAGTCCCTTGGACTTCTTAACAGGAGGCCAGCTCAGTTTCAGGCCCTGGGAGATACTCAGCACAAGTAGAGAACGTTCAGTCCAGTCCTTTTACTGCCCAAGGCAGAAGCAGCAGCTGCAGGCCAACCCAACAAAGCAACAACACAGCAAAGGGGCAGTACTCCTCCTGGCAGCTCTTCCAGTTCTTCTTCTTGGCAGGTTCCTTGATTCCAGAGAGATCTAAAGTCTTGGGGTCTGGGCCCCAATATTTATACCAGCAATTCCTTTGTCCTCGGAAGGTAGAGGAGCCTGGACCTAGTTCAAACCAGTTTGGGGTACATTCTGCCAGGGGGCACCTTCTCTCTTTGTCAGTGTGGGCCAGGGTCCTCAGACGCACCACAGGAGGTGGATCCAGCATTGTGGAAGGCAAGCCCAGCCCTATTAAGACCCAGGTGCTACTCCTCCCACCCGTTTATGTGTGGATGTGCCTATTCAGCCCTGCTGACTCACCCTGGCTCCCCCAACCTTTGTCACTCACAAACCAGACAGCTAATACACAAACTAGCAGAGGCAGGCTGGATGGTTAGGTCAGAAAATACCTACTTTCTAAAAGTGGTATTTTCAAACACAGAATCTTAAAACCAACTTTTCTAAAAGATGTATTTTATCATTCTGAGTTCAGGCATACTAAACTCAAATTTCTACCATGTTCCCTAAGTCAGTTAGGAACATAGGATGTAATGAGCAAACTGCCCATTCTGGCCTATGGAGAACAATAGTGAAAAACGAAGTAGGCTGTAATTCACTATCAGGACATGCCACACACACCAGGGCATGTCCTACCTTTTACATACAATGCACCCTGCCCATGGAGGTACCTTGGGCCTACCTTAGGGGCGACTCGCATGTAGAAAAGGGAAGGTTTAGTAACTTGCAAGTGTGTGCACTTGCCAAGTTGACATGGCAGCCCCAGGCTGCTCACAGGCTCTGCAATGGCAGGCCAGAGTTACAATTTACATTTTGCGTGGGTGGCACAATCCAGTGCTGCAGCCCACCAACAGCATTTGATTTATAGGCCCTGGCACTCGCAGTGCACTTTACTAGGGACTCACACATAAATCAAATATGCCAATTATGGAAACACCAATACATAACACATTGTATGCAGGAGCACTTGCACTTTACCACTGGATAGCAGTGAGGAAAGTGCACAGAATCATTACACCAGCAAAAACAGACTCAAAACCGGGAGGTCAGAAAGCAAAAAGTCTGGGGAAATTCCCCAAAAGAGGACAAGTCTAACACAAAGTTAGGAAGAGAGGTGTGCCCACCTTTGACAATCCCACCCCTTAGGTGGGGGAGGCGAGGTGTAGCACACATCTCAGTCCCCTCCATCTTGAAGATGAGGGGAGCCAGCCAATTAGGGAGAGGCTCATGCTCAGGCATAATAGGGGTTGTACCCACCCCCAGGAAGGGGCCCATTGGTTCCAGACTGCACACCCCTTTGAACGCCCCTAAATTTAGTATTTAAGAGCAACCCTGAACCTTGCCTCCTCAGATTTGAGGATAAAAGAAGAAGGACCGAAGACCCATGCTGACACAGGAAACCGCTTTGGCCCCAGCCCTACCGGCCTGTCTCAACTCCGACCTGCCTACAGCAAAGAAATCCCTTGCCACTAGATTTGTTCAAACCAAAACTCATCCACAGAATCCGGATTTCGGTGACTCCGCGATTCTGCCCCCAATGCCCACAGTTTGAGTAGCCCAACACCACGAGGAGGTCTTCCAAGCGATGCTCACCTGGGATCTGGTGAACCCCGACATCCCTCAAGCTTCAAGGTGACGCCTTCAGCCTCAGCCTGAAGGGTCCCCCCACAACTGTGACCGTAGCTGGTAAAGAAACCCAATGCCAAAAGACATCCCTGCACCCGACGCCCCACGGCCTTGGGTGGCCCAACTGAAGGTGTCCAGGCATCTCCCAAGAACCCCACTTACCTCTCCAGTTGGTGGTCGCCTTCAGGAAGTATCCCTGTCCGAGCCTGCAGCAACTTTGCTGAACCTAAGGTCTCTATTGGAAAGCGCAGGGTTCTCGACTTCTTCTTGGCACCCTGCTGCCCCTGTGCCGCTGATGGTGCAGCTCTTGTGCTGATTGTTGGCCACTACAGTGCTGATCTTAACCTCAGGAGCTTTGCTTCCACACTCAAGTGGCCTGCTCGTAAGCAGTCCCCAACCGAAGCACCCCTTAGCCACATTGGCTAACATTGGGCCCCTGCACTCTGCACCCGGCCGCCCCAGTGCCCCTGGTGGTGCAACTCAAGTGCCTACCTAGACCATGGGGAACCTTGGTACTATCCCCCAAAACTCCCATGTGTAAGACGTTTACTTACCTGCAAAATCGATAACCATTTTTTCCAATAGAAACCCATGTTATGAGAGTCTGGGTCTAAAATGTTATAAGTGTTGAACTGTTGTTTTGTATGGAGGAAAAAGTCACTATAACTTAAACCAAGAAAAATGTTACTTACCTTGTATTGTGAGATCCCTCGGTGTGGTATTTAGGCATATCACCCCCAGTAGTCAATGTAATCTGAAAGCAAACAAAAAGTATTCTATAAGTAATTACTGTGTAATTTAATCTGCTTTTTGAAAACATACCAACCAGTAACAATTGCATTTCTGTTTAAAGGTGCATAATTAAAAGTATATCTTACCTACCAGTACCAAGTCCTGCAAGGTTCTAGAAATAAAATAAAAGTATACCTTTTTATACTGGTCTGTATTCTGTCTCTGATGTGTGCCATCAGTCTTGATTCAGTGAATACAATAAATGCTTAACACACCCTCTGGATAGGCCACACTACCACAAATAGAGCTGTTAGTACATACCTAGTTTAGCCTCTGGTCAATACTCTGGGGACTCCCTGCACACTATACCTTACTTTGGACTCAATTTAGGGGGGTTATGGGGAGTGACGGGTAGTAGCCAATGTACGACCTACCTACAAGCTGTCTTCAACCTCTAAATGACCACTTCCTGTGGAAAGTTAGCATAACCCTGACCCTAAAAGGCTAATTCCTGCCAAAACAAGATGTATGATTCTGAAAAGTGGGGTCCACATCATTGGGCCATCCTAAGGATGGTGCTGGCTGAATGTGATCGCACCTCCTAATCTAACCAATTTACCCTCCAAAAATTGGGGCCAGGACAGGGGGTGGGCACCTCCACTATCTGGATAGACTTAGGGTTGCATAACAAAGGAGGCAGGGCCCTTGATATGTCCCTCCCTTAAACGTCTACCCTTCTTGGGGGATATGTGAATACCTCCTCCCAGAGCAGGCTTTGTTGCTGTCCTCCAAGGGCAACGGCTCTCACCTCAGAAGGTCAGAAATCTGTGTATGGTGTCTGGCTGGTCGAGACCAGTCAGTTAATACTCTAGTAGCCAGAAGGTTTTCAGGGGGCACCTCTAAGGTGACCTTTGTGTGCATTTATTATTAAATCCAGCACTGACATCAGTGTGGTTTTATTAAGACTAGGTGTTTGGAAGCAAACACCTTGGGGTACAGTGAAGCCATCATGTAGCTGGTGGAAATCGTAATGACGAGTGTCCAGCCCTTGTACTCGTTAAGGCTTCCCTTTGCACTGTAATATCTAAGTGTGAACTTAGTTATCACCTGCACCTATTCACCCTTGCAGATATGCCCTCACATTAGTTTAGTGCACCCTGCCTTAGGGCTGTAAGGCATGCCGTCGGGCTGACTTATTGTGCTGGCAGGCATGGCACACAGGAATATGTATATATTTTCAAAGAGGGGAAAAGGTAGGGGAGGCGAGTTTCCCACTCAAGGAGAGAGTGGTAGGTCCAGCTAGGTGTTCGCCCAAATAGGTATGACACACAAGAAGTACCAGGCTGTTCCTAAATAGGGTGAAGGTTTGATATTTGTGACTTCTTTATGTCGTGGATAAACGCGTGGGTATCCACTATGTTGGATATAATGGCCTCACACACCCTTGCAGGTGTCATGCTTCATCATCGGCAGTGCTCCTTGTTGGGTCGGCGGTGCAATACCCAACGAGCAACACCTCAAAGAGGGGCTCTTTGGTGGAGATTTTTTCCAACTGCCGTATGGGTGAAGTGTGGGTGAGGGGCCAGTAGTGTGTAGATGTGGGGAAAGAGTTAAAATTGGAGTAAAGGGTAACCAGGATCAGGTTTATTCTAGCGGTCCCTTATTCCAAATTAAAAATGAGAAATAGAATAGGCTCGTAGTGGGGTTCTGGACTTTCTGGTACTGTCCAGAGGTGTCAGGGACAACACCCGAAGACCCCTGAGTTCTACCTGTCTCGGTGCACAAATAAACAGAAACACGGGCTTCTCGATGGTGGCGTCAAAGACCAAAGGTTTATTACTGCAGGGACACAGAAGTCACAGAAACTACACACAGGCAGAATCTAGGAGCCTGTTCGATTTGTACTGAGGGGGTTGCTCCTTAAATACAGAATATTTAGCTGGGGGCAACATTCTCCACATACTAGTATGTTTCTAAACCTTCATGTCCTAAACAATAAATATTTGGCATTACACGGGAATCGTCCACAATATCTGATGTCAAAACATTACGAATGAGAGGTTCCCACTGTTCCATCATAATCCCATGTCATCTTTACATTCAAGAGCCGGACCCCCTCATCGTAAATTTCGTTACCTCCCCCTAATAAAGGCCCAGAAGGAAAGGAGCAGAGCCAGGTGCAGAAGATAAAAAAACAGGATAAGAGATGTTTGTGGGTCGTAAATGGGCAAGGCTACCAGCTTCGGCCGCCTAATCATGATCAGGCCAACGAACACGAGAACCAGTATAGCAGGACTGGCCTCGGGCAGAGGAGGCAGCTTTTGCCGAGTCATGCGGCCACAGCGTTTCTGTCCGAAAGTGCACGTGTCATTTAGCAAGGTGAATCGCCGGTTAGAGCCCATGTGTCTTTATGTGAAATGAAGTAATCAGAGGTCACTGCGTGTCCATTGACTATGTGAGGGCAAGGAAACAAGATGGATGCCATGATCTAAAATGGATGCCATCGGTGTATCAGAAATGTGGTTATAACAGGAGTGCTCTTGTTCGTAGCATGGCGAAAACACCAGGATATACTATATGGATCATTTGCGGTTCATCAGTACCAAAATTAAGAGTTTACGACAATGTTGAAAACACGGGTTCAAATCGTCACGGAACCTCAGACCCTCCTTTTGCCCTTACATAGGCAATTACTCAGTCTATGTCAGAGTCTATCTCGATGTTCATTAGGTCAGTGATATGTTGTTGCATCATCATCCTTTCTCGTACCTTGTCTCCAAATACAGGCGGTTTTCTGAGACAGGTTGCAGCACAGAGGCTACACAAAGCGGGACCACATTGGATAATAAGGCAGCACGAGAATAGGAATACTAGGATAATACCAACGACCATCAGAACCTTCCATCCCCACGCTGATAGTAGAGTCCCGAGCCATTCCATTAAGGACCAGTTTCCCTTATCTACGTGGATAGAGTCGGAAATCTTGTGTAGCTTAGAGATCGCTTCATATACTGTCGGAGCATTATTGGGGATAAAAACACAGCAGCTCGATTGGATCATTCTGCATACCCCACCTCGATCTGCAAGTATTACGTCAAGAACCATACGATTCTGTAACGTCATGAGACGATCCGCCTGGAGCTCAGCTGTTAAATTACTAAGGGCACCCGCAGTTTCTGTAATAGTAGACTCAACTACCCGTGTTAGTTGACGTAGGTTTCTACTATTGGCCATAGGCCCCCAGAACGGAAGGAAACCTTTGAAAAAGTCTCCGGCTTCCTGACCAGCGGTATCTTCTTTGCTGAAAACACCTTTTGCTACTCTGGTCTTGTGATAATCTGGGGAAGCAGTGTACGTCGGAGGCAATAGTCGAGCAATATAGCATGAACCTGAAAAGTCAGCAGGCAACAATGTATATGCCCTATCCTGACAAATTAAGTAGGTACCCTTAGCAGTTAGAAAGGCAGGGGAAGAGTTAGACGGATACACATAAGTCTCAACGCAGTCACTCTTCCCTAGCCGAGCTCTTGGATTTCTCCCATTACCTTGCAAACAGACTTGACCTCGGTGAGGCACGACCCAAACTGGAGTGCAGCTCTTACGCTTGCTTTCACCCAAACTAATGCGATACTCTGTAGAATTCCAACTCAGATATACTCGTAGTTCATCCCTAGGATAAGATGGGGTGTTATTGACGTCTTTAATCATGTCAATGATTCCCTTGACTAAAGCTTTATTAGCGGAGTTATATTTAGCGGAACGTGGTGGACGCGGGGGATAGGTCTCAAGGGCATAGACAAATATAGTCTGAAAGGCCTGAAATGATCCATTATAGCTAAAAGGCAAGACCAGATAGGGAATGCCTTTATCCATAGTGTGTGGTATCAGACCACATACCCAGCAGTCTGTTGTGTTAACTACCAGTTGGTGTTGATGCAAGAGCTGTACAAAAGTGTTATTTATGAATTCTGAGCGTCGAGCTTGCTCATGTTCGGGAAACGGATGAAAGGAATGATAGGAAGCAACAGTAGAAGAAACAAGATCAAGGGGAGGTACTGTAGTTGTTATCGGTGCAAAAATCAAATGGATACCAAAGACGATTCCACCCACCAACATTATTAAAACAATTAAAAACGTAATTGCACATTGCATCATAAAACATTTGTTATGAAGAATCTTGTACAGTCTATTTCTACGAACATAAATTACATTCTCTCGGTGCAGCCCAGGAAGCTCCATCTTCTACAACCGCTCGCGACCACTGATGGTATGTACGTAGTTGAAAATGCCTCTACCAGCCCTGGGAGTTCCCAGAACTGACAGAAAGACCGACCTTGTGTCTGGCCCCCGCGGATTCAACTAGGCACAAAGCCACGACCCTACGGCTACCCAGACGGCAAGGTTTTAAACACAATGGAAATATACAGAGAAATGCAAAATGTTTAGCAAACTTCCTGGCTGGAGGCAATGTATCAGAGCAAAATAATTTAAAAATAGGCAGTTTCCTGCTTTATTTGTCCTTAAATTGAGAACGGAGGTTGTATCTCAGTTTTCCTGGCGTAGTTTGATCCGGAAATAGACTGTTTTCAGCAGGAGTTATAATGTTCAAGTTCGCAGATGGCAAGTGTTCGTTTGATGCAGAAGACAAATGTTCAGTGTTCAGAGGAGCAGTTTCAGAAGGGGAGTCAAAGTTCGGTGAATCAGTTATCAATTCTGCATCGCTGAAAGGAACGTATCTAGGAACTGGTTCGGTTTCAGAGGCACCAATTCCTTTTCTCACCCAGTTATCATAAGGGAGTGGAAGGGGTACACGCTTAGTATGTGTCGCGTGGACCCAATTTTTTTCTGCCAGCCACACGTACAGCAGTCCTTTTGGCCAATAATACTTGGAACGGTCCAACGAATTTGGGTTGAAGATTTCTGGTCCGTCCGAAGTTCTTTATGACCACAAATTCTCCGGGTTTCAGCTGATGACCTGGACTTTCCGGAGGCTTTGGCAATGCGTCGAAAACCTGTTGGTGAATGAGACTCAATTTAGCAGTCAAGTCAAAAAGGTAATCGATTAACATTGGGTATTCCAGCTGCCTGAACTCCCTAGGTCTTGGTACCCCCCAAATATTAGCAGGGCGACCGAACACAATCTCATAGGGACTAAGCCCTACTCGGGAATGCACGGTCGCTCTTGTGGATAACAAGGCCAAAGGTAAGGCGTCTGGCCAGGACAAGCCCGTGGAGGCTTGTATCTTGGCCAGTTTAACCTTGAGGGTTCCATTGTAGCCTTCAACTAAACCAGCTGACTGGGGGTGATTCGCACTGTGGAACTTTTGTTTTATCCCTAAGCCTGCACACACACTTTGCATAACTTTCCCTACAAATTCACTTCCATTATCTGACCATACAATCCGTGGCATGCCGAACCTGGGGAAGTATTCTTTTAGAAGAATTTTGGCAGTGGACAGGGCAGTATTGTCTTTGAGTGTATATGCTTCGATCCACCTTGAAAAAGCACAGACTACCACTAGGACGTACTTAAGGTTATTGCATCGATCCATGTGAATGAAATCTAATTGAATCACTTCGAAGGGACAGGAAGGAGGAGCGAAGTGACCAGCGGGTGTGGGGGTTCCCTTGCCAGGATTATGCATCAGGCATATCATGCAGTTTCTCACCACTCTTTCTGCACACTTACTAATTCCATCATTCTTCCAGACTGGAGCCAACATCTTACAAATCCCTTTAGAACTGATGTGCGCTGCTCCATGCGCCATCGTTACCACCGCAAGCACATACGCATCAGGCAACATCCAACGCTGTTGTTCCGACAAATCAATCCAACATCCATTCGAGTCCAATTTACCCGTTTTCTCTTTCCATGCAAGCTTTTCCTCTTCAGTCGCTTCTTCCTGAATCATTCTCACACTTTCCATTGTATCCTCACACATTCCCGAATCAGTAACCCATCTTGCAGACGTTGCAACATGCATCCCACTCATCGTATTTCTTGCTGTCTGTTTTGCTGTCTCATCAGCAAAGGCATTTCCTCGCCCAACATCATCCGTGATTGCTCGATGAGCACTGCACTTCACAATCGCAACTTCCATTGGTAAGGTTAGAGATTCCAACAAGTCATTAACTAGCTGACCATGCTGGATCTTAGTCCCATGGGACGTAATAAAACCTCTTTCCTTCCACAATCGGCCAAAACTATGGGCAACGCCGAACGCGTACTGACTATCTGTGAACACATTCACTCTCTTTCCCTTAGCTAAAACACATGCTCTAGTCAATGCAATTAATTCTGCAGCTTGGGCAGAATTCTGACTCACTCTTGCAGTCTCCACAATCGTACTCAAAGTCGTTACTGCGTAGGCAGCTGTTACATCACCATTCTCCAATTTAAAACAAGATCCGTCAACATACAACGTGCCATCTGGATCTAACAATGGAGTGTCTTTTAGATCAATTCGTCCTTTCGTCTCTTCCTCAGTTCTAAAACAACAGTCATGTGGTTCAGAATCACTCGACTCCTGACTAGTTGGCAACAATGTTGCTGGATTCAATACATTGCATCTTTTGATCTGAATATGACTTGCTAACAGTGTCAGCTCATAGCCTGATAATCTAGCACTGGTAAGGTGCTGCGTCTTTGCTCGGTTCATGAGTGTATCCACGGCATGTGGAACCATGACCACTAGCATGTTGTTCATGACCAAACCAGCAGATTGTCGAATGGACGCTGCAGCTGCCGCTGTAGCTCTCAAGCAACTAGGCAACGCTCTGGCTACCGGATCTAATGTTGATGAAAAATACGCACAAGGGCGTTGTTTATCACCAAATCGTTGCGTCAGAACACTCAACGCGCAACCTTCTCTCTCGTGAACATAGAGTGTAAATGGCTTACTGTAGTCAGGTGTACCCAACACGGGAGCTGAACATAGTGTGTTTCTTAACTCAGAAAAACTCTGCTGACATTCGTCAGACCATGGCACCGGATTCGGAACACCTTTCCCAGTCAAAGCCACCAACTGTTTTGCCAAGGGAGAAAAATTTGGGATCCATTGCCTGCAGTATGAGGTAATACCCAAAAATGCACGCACTTCTCTCTGTGTGCTAGGAACATTCATCTGTGTAATTGCTTTTATTCTCTCTGGGGTCAACCTTCTTCCCTCCTTTGACAAGAGATGACCTAAGTAGGTCACTTCTTGGCAACAGTATTGCATTTTGGAAGGTGACACCTTGTGATTTAAATTAGACAAATGATGCAATAAGGAAATTGTAGCTGCTTTGCAAGTTTCCTTGTCATCGGCAGCCACTAGAAGATCATCGACATATTGCACTAAGGCAGAACCAGTAGGAAGTACAAAAGAATCTAACTGACTTTTTAATGCCTGGCTGTAAATGGATGGGCTTTCACAATAGCCTTGTGGAGCACGTTTAAACCTGAAGCTTCGTCCTCCTAGAGAGAAGCCAAAAATATCTCTACTTTCTTCGGCTATCGGAATGCTGAAAAAGGCATTCTTCAAATCGATCACCGAGAACCATGTGGCTGTAGCAGGAATCAACGTTAACAATGCCGTAATGTCTGGAACCACAGGAAACGGTGGAATCACAATTTTATTAACCTCTCTAAGGTCAATCAATCAATCAATCAGTGACACTTATAAAGCGCGCTACATACCCGTAGGGTCTCAAGGCGCTGGGGGGGGGGAGCCGCTACTGCTCGAACAGCCAGGTCTTCAGCTTCTTCCTGAAGGAGAGGTGGTCTTGGGTCAGGCGCAGGTCGGTCGGGAGGGAGTTCCAGGTCTTGGCGGCCAGGTAGGAGAAGGACCTTCCTCCTGTAGTCGCTCTTCGGATGCGGGGGACGGCGGCGAGGGCGTGGTTGGTTGATCGGAGGTGGCGTTTGGGAGCGTAGAAGTTGACTCGGCTGTTGAGGTAGCTCGGGCCTTGGTCGTGTAGGGCTTTGTGTGCGTGGGTGAGGAGGCGGAAGGTGATTCTTTTGTTGACGGGGAGCCAGTGAAGGTCTCTCAGATGTCCGGAGATGTGGCTGGTTCGTGGGATGTCGAGGATGAGTCTGGCTGAGGCGTTCTGGATCCGCTGGAGTCTCTTCTGGAGCTTGGCGGTGGTACCGGCGTAGAGGGCGTTGCCGTAGTCCAGTCGGCTAGACTCTAGGTCAACGGCTAGGTCAATTACAAATCTATAGACTGGAGGTTTTGTGGGGTCAGTGCGTTTTAGAATAGGTAGTACAGGACTATTACAGACATTTCCTCTAGTTTCCTCTATTACGTCTTTCTTGATCAAATCTTGTACTATCAATAGGAGTGCACGCTCACCTTTACTAGAGATTTTGTATTGAGGGATTCGTGGAAATTTTACATTTGCTTTCAAAGTCACTACATAGGGTGGAATTTCCAAAAGACCTACATCAATAGGACCAGTCGCCCAAAGAGTATCAGGGAGAGAACGCAGCTCCAGTGGGAGCGCATCCATTGACAAATACATCGGAGAGGTGATTCTTCTACCTAATGTAAGCTGTACTCCTGAAGGAGAACAGTACAATGTCGCATAAAGGCGTTTTAACAAGTCTAAACCAAGCAGATTTTCATTACAACCAGTCGTCAAAATCAAGGGTGCTTTCAATTGACGAGGCCCAACAGAAATTGACAAAGGACCAGAAACAGGGTTGTGGACAGGGGCGCCTGAAAAACCTACAGAAACATTTGTTAAGCCGGACAAAGGTGCGCCAGGGAGTTTTGCATGTATGATAGAACTTTTTGCTGCACCAGTATCCAACAGAAACGGTTCGACTACACCTGATGTGGCTACTGCGACATAAGGCCCACTCTGATCTACTGGAACTGATACTACTCCCTCTCTTTGTCCATGGCTGTCCTAGTACTCGTTTTGCTGGAATTCCTCACCAACGTCACAGTAATCTTCAACATGATACTGTTGAGATCTAGCTGGCTGTGTAGACTGACCATTTCGTTGATCAAAATAATTAGAAGGACGATCGTTCGTTTGTGGAGGCATAGCACCTCGTCCTCGACCTCTAGAATTTTGCATAGAACCACCACGACCTCTCTGAGCTGCAGCAGCATTATTTTGTGCCAGTACCGGACACTCATTCTTATAATGACCTTCCTTTTTGCAATAGGCACACTGATTCCATTGGTACTGCGGTCTCTGTGAACCATAGTCGGTCCTCTGATATGACCCTTGCTGTGTATTTGTCTGATTCGTGCGAGGCGGATATGCTTGTTGCAAAAGGACTTTAGTTTTTAAATCTTTCGTTTTCTTATCTGATTTCTCCTTCTCTTCTTTATCCCTATTTTCATAGTACTGGGCAGTTGCAAGTATCTGTGCAGTCGTAGAGACAGCCCATGCACTTTCAGAATTATTTAATTTATTACTAAGCTCTGGTAACAGATTGTGCACAAATTTATCAACAAATAATCTCTGGCCTCCTTCCGTGCTCATATCCTGACCACTGTGATCTACGAAAGTTTCTTTGAACCTGGTGAAAAAGTCAGAGACGCTTTCGTCCTTCTTCTGCCTGCATGCGGACAACTTGTCCCAGTTAACGCGCAATGCCGGCATCAGAGTTTTCATTAAACCGATTATTTTACCGGGCAAATCAGCAATCAGAGGTTCGGGTTTAGAACCACCTATCTGTTGACCATCTGCCGCAATTATAGCTGCCCAATCACCACCTAGAGCAACTGGATGATTTTCTCTACGAATTTTAGCCCAAATTGGTTGCGGTACTACATTACCAAATAGCATATCAATGTCTGCTAGATTCAGTACACAAGCTTCAACCCTCTGAGCCAACTCTTTGTAATATCCAGCGGGATTTTTACGCGGATCTGGCAAGGCCTGTTTTACTGCTAACACCTCAGCTCGCTTCCACGGAATGTGTATCCACACTCTCTGGAATTGCGCTGGAGCGGCTGCAGTACCACGGCCCGCATCAGCTTGCACAGCTTCGCGCCAAATTGGTGGAACCTCCCTCATAGGATATTGTCGACTTTTATTTGTGCTACCTTTCTCTAAATCTCTTGGTGAACGGAGGGAAGGATCAACCCTAAAACCTAAGATTAGTTCCATTGCTTCTTTTGTCTCCTGACCAACTATCATACCTGCAGCGAATTTTTGTTGAATATGAATTAATTCATCTGGAACTTGTTCAGAATCATTCTCATCCCATTCCTCACGCAAAAGGGAACACATAACATCAAGCACATAGCGCTGTGTCGGTTCATTCCATTGCATAAATGTATCTAATACATCTCGTACGTTATACCTTGCAATTTTCGAAATCCATCTGAGGGCAGTGGAATCTAATATTCCTCGTTCCTCAACACTAGGAAGCTGACTACGTCTCTGAACAGATTCAGAGGTAAGACTTTTAATCAGAGTTTTGTAAAAGGGAGAGAGAATGTTAGAGACAGATTCAGTAATTCTCCGACGAACAGAAAGCGGAGTCATATAGCTAGAGGAAGTTTGAAGTAGAGTGGTAGTTGGGACAGAAGAAACAGTACCAGTAGGAGTAGGAGGCAAAATAGCTTGCGAAACAACAGGTATTAGCGGTACAGGCATAGGCAGAGGAGCTGGCAACCCTGGAAGAGGAGGTGCCGGAGGAACATTGATAATCACAGGGAGTGCAGGAGCTTGATGCAGGGGAGCAGGAGCAGGTATACCAGGCTGTCCAGCAACCGGTAACACAACATTTGGCAGAGGCGGAGCTGTAGCACCCTGTGCATACGGTGGAGGTGACCTCAACAAATAAAACAACAGAGGATCATTTTCAGAGTCTTCCACTGTCCTAGCCGTACTCGATGGCAAAGCAGGGTAACACTTGTCTATCGCTAAATTATGCTCTCTCTCGGCTACCTCTATCGCTTTCTCAGATTCATTGAGTTGCAACTGCTTAGCAGATTGTTCTAAAGTCAACTCTTGTTCTTTCTGCTCTTTCTTCAACTTTTTAGTCTCTCTTGTTTGGATTCTTTTCGCCAACAACGGAAAGAATCAAACATTGCCGGCCGGGCTTTCTTTTTAAACAACTTTCTTTCTAAATTATCGAGAATTTCAGGTTCGAAACTACCATGTAGTGGCCATCTAAGGACACCATCTTTCTCCGTGTAGCGGATCCATACCTCGTTATAAGAGATAGGGCCCACACCGAACTTGCAATAAAGATCATAAAGAGGAGTTCCAATCGGAGGAACCGAACACGAGTCCTCCAACCGGGAATCCTTGTTGCAACCAAAACATGAAAACATACAACTTTTCCGACTTACCATTTTATAAACCGGAACACAGAACAACACAAACAACAGTGCGCACTCGAACTTAGGCCTACCAGAGTGAACAAATGTATCGATACCCAAACTAAACCAAAAGATTATCGGAACTAGAGCAACCAGTGATAATCTTACAAAACCAAACCAAACCAAGGAACTAAAAGGATTATCCAAACCCTTACGAAGTAACCAAACAACTAGCAACCACTTAATACTTAACTGAGGCACTGAAGACGTCACCAAGGAGAAACCCGTCACGTCTCGCTGTACTAAGGTCTGCACCTCGGGTCCAAGACAGGGCGACGGTCAAGGCAACGGACCACTGCAGCCGTCCGAACGGGAACCCTCGTGGAAGAGAACGTCAGGCCACTTTTGCGATATGCCGGGATCGATGAAGTGGGGCGCCTCCCTCCGGAATCTTCACACGAAGCTTCTCGAACTCTTCAGGCTTTTGGACCGGTACCGAAATGACGTCGCCCCACGTTGGGCGCCAATTGGAGTTCTGGACTTTCTGGTACTGTCCAGAGGTGTCAGGGACAACACCCGAAGACCCCTGAGTTCTACCTGTCTCGGTGCACAAATAAACAGAAACACGGGCTTCTCGATGGTGGCGTCAAAGACCAAAGGTTTATTACTGCAGGGACACAGAAGTCACAGAAACTACACACGGGCAGATTCTAGGAGCCTGTTCGATTTGTACTGAGGGGGTTGCTCCTTAAATACAGAATATTTAGCTGGGGGCAACATTCTCCACATACTAGTATGTTTCTAAACCTTCATGTCCTAAACAATAAATATTTGGCATTACACGGGAATCGTCCACAATATCTGATGTCAAAACATTACGAATGAGAGGTTCCCACTGTTCCATCATAATCCCATGTCATCTTTACATTCAAGAGCCGGACCGCCTCATCGTAAATTTCGTTACCTCCCCCTAATAAAGGCCCAGAAGGAAAGGAGCAGAGCCAGGTGCAGAAGATAGAAAAACAGGATAAGAGATGTTTGTGGGTCGTAAATGGGCAAAGCTACCAGCTTCGGCCGCCTAATCATGATCAGGCCAACGAACACGAGAACCAGTATAGCAGGACTGGCCTCGGGCAGAGGAGGCAGCTTTTGCCGAGTCATGCGGCCACAGCGTTTCTGTCCGAAAGTGCACGTGTCATTTAGCAAGGTGAATCGCCGGTTAGAGCCCATGTGTCTTTATGTGAAATGAAGTAATCAGAGGTCACTGCGTGTCCATTGACTATGTGAGGGCAAGGAAACAAGATGGATGCCATGATCTAAAATGGATGCCATCGGTGTATCAGAAATGTGGTTATAACAGGAGTGCTCTTGTTCGTAGCATGGCGAAAACACCAGGATATACTATATGGATCATTTGCGGTTCATCTGTACCAAAATTATGAGTTTACGACAATGTTGAAAACACGGGTTCAAATCGTCACGGAACTTCAGTAGGGAAATAATGTCCCCTAGTGCGAGACTAGACTACAGAGTGTATCAATCGGTCGACATGTTTCTCGCTGTTTGTCCTCTGACTAGCGATTCATCAGGACCAAAAAACGAACAAAAAGTTTGTGATTCATTAACTATCTACAAAGTGCCTTTACCTTGCTAAAGGACATTTTTCAATTAGTGTAAAGGGTCAAAAGTACCTGTGTTGCGCTGTAATTGCCTATCTTGGTTGGGTGAGCTAAAACAGCAGCACCCGGCAGGTAGAGCTACGGATTCATCCTCTCAGTTTTCAGGTTGTGTCTTTCCGTGCTCCCACTGGTAGACCTACCCCTCTCTGCCGGGACCGTAATATGTGCCATGTCGACCATTCGGTTTTCTCTGCACCAAGACTCGAAGGCTGAAGTGGCACTTTGCTTGAGCTTGGTGAGAGGTCCCTTTAGGTGGCACAATTTGTGCTGCAGTCCTTAGGGACTCTCTTTAGGTCCAATGCCCTAGGTACCAAGGGCACCATTTACTAGGAACTTACAAGGGATCCCAAAGGGATTGCCAATTGTGGAACAATTGTACAGTTTAGATAAAGAACACTGGTGCTGGGGACCTGGTGATCAGGAACCCAGCACCGTTTCTGTCAAAATTGCACCAGATCCCAGTCAAAAATGGAGTGTAACCATGTACAAAGGAGCACTTTCCTAAACACCCCACCCTCCCCAAATGAAAGAGGATGAGACTAACCTTTCCCAGGAGAGTCTTCATTGTCTAAGTGGAAGAACCTGGAAAGGCCATCTGCATTGACATGGTCAGTCCCAGGTCTGTGTCCCACTGCAAAGTCCATTCCCTGTAGGGAGATGGACCACCTCAAAGGTTTTAGGTACTGCATAGCCTTCTGAGAGGTCAGTGGTTGGTTTGAACAAGTGAGTAAGTACCAAACAGGTATGGTCTCCGCTTCTTCAGGGTCCAAACCACAGGAAAGGCTTCCCTCTAAATGGCACTCCAACTCTGTTCCCTGGGGAGTAGCTTCCTGCTTATAAGAGCAACAGGCTGGTCATAGCCATCATTGTTTGTTTAGGATAGGACGGCTCCTATCTCTTGCTCAGAGGCATCAGTCTGCACAATTGTTAATATTGAAAAATACAATATCAATGCACGTCAAGATATGTATGTATAATGACAAACTCACATCACCGTTGTTGAAATCCCCCTCAGCCCAGAGTCAGAAGTACGTGGTCCGGCAAGCCCTGCGACCTAGGCCCGAAGCAACTGATTGACAGATCACAGGTGGGGTGACACGTAACCCTTAGACAAACATGTGAACATGAAAACCGAGGTCGACTTCACAGATAGGCTGTGACGCCACAATGGTCTCAGGAGATTTTCTAAAGCAACATAAAGTCAGATGCCACACTAAGTTAGGAATGCCAATCAGACATAGCATGCACACTACATTCAGTGAGAATGCGCTCCCCTTGTCAAACATCTGGGCACGTACCTACTAGCTCCTTATTGTGTCAAACCAATGTCCAGACCCGCCTGTGCTTATCAAATGACCAGATTTATGGCTCAGTGACAAGTTCCAGATTCCTGTTCTTAAAATAATGCACACATCACTTTATTACACCTTGTGAAATATATAAAATGACGGCGAAAACCAATGTCCTCTGAGACAGTCTTAAGACCCCGACTCTGTTTTCCCGGCTGCTGCATTTAATTAAACCAACTGTTCCTGTTTTGCCAAATACCTTGTGTCTTTCATTTATTCAAGGTAAATCCATATCCGAGCAACAAAATGAACTATCTAAAGTAATCTGGAGCTTAGAGAATTGGTCCTGAGCACATTGCTTCTTCTTATGGTTGTCAAAAGCCTTTTGACAACTAACTGTCCAGTTTACCTCTTTAGGCAGTATCTTTGAGGTGAGTTCTGTGAGGGGTTCCACAATGTAACCATACCCCATCACCAACCTTGTGTAATACTTCCCTCAGTTTGGTGAGGAATGTCTTGACTTGAGTTTGAGTGGTTGGAGCTTCCCAACCCAGAATGGTCTTTATTTTGGGTTGGGAGGGTTCAACTTCGCGACTCACTACCGTTTGACCCAAGTATACAACTTTGTCCTGTCCTATCTGGCATTTGGATACCCTGATAATGAGGCCTTCAGTCTGCAGGGCCTTCATAACCTTGCCAAGGTTTATCAGGTGATCCTGCCAGGTGGAGCTATAGACAGCAATATTATCAGAGAAATGTAAGTCTTATGGGTAGGAAAACAGGGGCTCCACGCACATCATACTTCGCTGAACTTCCCCGGGTGTTTCGTTTTCAGAAATGTGTGGGTTTGGTAGTTTTCCCAAGGTGGCCTCCAAGCCCTCGGCCAAAAACTAATGGGACCCCCCCTAGCAAAACCAGGTTGTTTTGTGATAGGTAATTTTGATGTCGCCTCAATAGGTTTTGGGCCCTTGCCTCTCGCGGGTACTTGATCCACCCATGCGAGTGGGGTAGCATTGTTATTGGGACACCTGGGAGAACGCTGGGTGGTAGGATATTTGTGGATCCACATAGATTCCATAACTTTCCCACACAGAAATTTGAGAAAAAAGTGATTTCTTCAGCTAAATTTGAGGTTTACAGGGCATTCTGGGTAGGAAAACGTTCTGGAATCCACGCAAGCCATACCTCGCTTGCCTCACCTGGGTGTCTAGTTTTCAGACCTGTGTGGGATTGGTAGTTTTCCAAGATGGCCGCCGAATCCAGGGCCAAAAACCCAGGTGACCCCTCTTGCAAAACCAGGTTGTTTTGTGAAAGGTCATTTTGATGTCTCCTCAATACGTTTTGGGCCCTTGCCTGTCATGGATTCTTGACCTACCCACAGGAGTGAGGTATCATTTTTATCGGGAGACCTTGGGGAACGCTCGGTGGGAGGACATTTGTGGATCCACGTAGATTCCAGAACTTTCCAACACAGAAATGTCAGAAAAAAAGTGATTTTTTCCAGCGAAATTTGAGGTTTGCGGGGGGTTGTGGGTAGGAAAGCTTTAGGGGACCCACGCAAGCCATACCTCGCTGGAATCCCCCGGGTGTTTAGCTTTCATAAATGTATAGGTTTGCTAGGTTTCCCTAGGTGCCGGCAGAGTTAGGGTTCAAAATCTACAGCTAGGCACTCTGCAAATAAAGGGACTGTTTTCACTGTGGAAATGTGGTGTGTCCGCATTACGTTTTGGGCCGTTTCCTGTTGCGGGCCCTAGGCCTACCCACACAAGTGAGGTACCAGTTTTCTTGGAAGACTTTGGGTAACACGCGGTGGGTAGAATTTTGTGGATCCATGCAGATTCCAGAAATTTACACCACAGAAATGTGAGGAAAATGTGTTATTTTGAACACATTTTTAGGTTTGCAAGTGATTCTGGGTAACAGAACCTGTTGAGAGCCAGTCAAGTCACCTCATCCTGGATTCCCCTGGGTGTCTAGTTTTAACCCCTTCACTGCTCATGACGAGCTCAGCTCGTCATGCAGTACACTGGTCGTGTGCTCATGACGAGCTCAGCTCGTCATGAACAATGGGGATCCTGGAGTAACAGCACTCCAGGGGAATTCCCATAGCACTGATGTGGTTAAAAAATGTGTAGGTTTGCCAGGTTTCCCTAGGTGCCGGCAAGTTCAAGTTCACGTTCTGGAATTTGTATAGCGCACTACTCACCCAGAGGGTCTCAATGCGCGGGGGGTGCATTATTTATCGAATAGCCAGGTTTTAAGTTCCTTCCTGAAGGAAATGTGGTTCTGGGTAAGGCGGAGGTGAGTGGGGAGAGAATTCCAGGTCTTGGCCGCCAAGTAGGAGAAGGATCTTCCTCCCATGGTGGATCTTTGGATGCGTGGAACTGCAGCGAGGGCTTGATTGGAGGATCTTAGTTGGCGGTCGGTGTGTAGAAGGACATTCTTGTGTTGAGGCATTTGGGTCCTAGTTTGTAAAGGGCCTTGTGTGCGTGGGTGAGGAGACGGAACGTTATTCTCTTGTTGACGGGAAGCCAGTGGAGGTCTTTCAGGTGACCGGTAATGTGAGCTTGGCGCGGGATGTCCAATATGAGTCTGGCTGATGCGTTTTGGATGCGTTGGAGTTTTTTCTGTAATTTGGAAGTGGTTCCGGCGTAGAGGGTGTTTCCATAGTCCAGTTGGCTAGTGACCAGAGCGTGGATGACAGTTTTTCTTGTTTCGGTGGGGATCCAACGAAAGATTTTTTTGAGCATGCGAAGTACGTTAAAGCAAGAGGATGAGACGGCGTTGACTTGTCTGGTCATCGAGAGGGAGGAGTCTAGGATGAAGCCTAGGTTACGTGCGTGGTCTGTGGGTATGGGTGCCGTGCCCAGGGCCGATGGCCACCATGAGTCGTCCCAGGCAGATGGGGATGATCCTAGGATGAGGACTTCCGTTTTGTCTGAGTTAAGTTTTAGGCGGCTGTGTTTAACCCATTCGGCTACTTCTTTCATGCTTTCATGAAGATTGGTTTTGGCGGTGTTAGGGTCTTTGGTAAGGGAAAGGATGAGCTGGGTGTCGTCAGCGTAAGAGATGATGTTGAGGTTGTGTTGTCGTGCGATGGATGCGAGGGGGCTCATGTAGATGTTGAAGAGGGTGGGACTGAGTGATGATCCTTGTGGTACTCCGCAGATGACTTCGGTGGCTTCTGATTTGAATTGGGGGAGTCGGACTCTCTGGGTTCTTCCGGCGAGGAACGAGATGATCCAGTCTAAAGCTTTTCCTTGTATGCCGATGTTGCTGAGGCGTTGTATGAGGGTACTATGACTGACCGAGTCGAAGGCGGCGGAGAGGTCGAGTAGGATGAGGGCAACTGTTTCTCCGTTGTCCAATAGTGTTCGGATGTCGTTTGTCGCTGCAATAAGGGCGGTTTCGGTGCTGTGTTTGGCTCGAAAGCCGGACTGTGAGGAGTCGAGGGAGTTGTTGGATTCAAGGAAGGCGGCGAGTTGTCTATTGACGGCTTTCTCAATGACTTTGGCAGGGAATGGGAGGAGGGAGATGGGGCGGTAGTTCTTGAGTTCAGAGGGGTCCGCTGTGGGTTTCTTCAAGAGGGCGTTGAGTTCGGCGTGTTTCCAGCTTTCTGGGAAGGTAGCGGAGTTGAAGGAGCAGTTGATGACATCACGGAGATGGGGTGCGATGATGGAATCTGCTTTGTTGAAGATGTGGTGGGGACAGGGGTCGGTTGGCGAGCCTGAATGGATGGAGTTCATTAGGCGGGTGGTGTCTTCAGTGGTGATTGGGTTCCAGGCGTTAAGGATGTTAGGGGGCGGTTTAGGTTCAGAGGTGGTAGGAGTGGACTGTTCTTTGGAAATGTTCTCAAAGCTGTTATGTATGTCAGCGATTTTGTTATAGAAGAAAGAGGATAAGGAGTTGCAGAGTTCTTGGGAGGGAGTGATGTCGTTTGAGGCTGCGGTGGGGTTGGTAAATTCTTTGACGATGTTGAATAGTTCCTTGCTGTTTTGGGCGTTGTTGTCAAGTCGATCCTTGAATGCTGATTTCTTGGTGGATCTGATCAGTTGGTGGTGTTTGCGGGTGGCTGTCTTGAAGGTGGTCAGGTTGTCAGTGGTTGGGTTTTTTCTCCATGTTTTCTCGAGAGTACGGCATAGTTTCTTGGATTTCTTAAGGTCCTCGTTGAACCAGGGGGCTTTTTTGCTACCCTGTTTGGTTTGGTAGTTTTTCAAGGGTGCTAGTTCGTCAGCGCTGTGAGTGACCCATTGTTTGAGTTTGGTGGCCGCTTGGTTTGGGTCCGATGAGAGGGCGGGAGAGTTTTGTTTGAGCGATGTGAGGAGTTGCTCGGTGGTGATTTTGTTCCAGTTTCTTCGTGGAATAGGTTGTGGGGGGTTGTGGGTCGAGGTGGTTTTGTAGTTGAAGTGAACACAGCTGTGGTCCGTTCAGTGGAGAGCTGTGGTGTGATCGAAGGAGATGTGCTTACTGGAGGTGAAGATTGGGTCGAGCGTATGTCCGGCTATATGGGTGGGGGTGTCAACAAGTTGTTTGAGACCAAGATTGGCCAGGTTGTCCAGAAGGGTGGAGGAGTTGCTGTCGTTTTTCTTTTCCAGGTGGAAGTTGAGGTCTCCCAGTAGAATGTAGTTCTCGGAGGCGAGGGCATGTGGGCTGATGAAGTCAGTGATGTCTTCGTTGAATTGTGTGCGGGTTCCTGGTGGTCTGTAGATGAGGGTGCCTCTAAGCGTGGTCCTGGGGTCGGTGTGGATCTGGAAATTAAGGTGTTCGGCGGTCGCGAGGTTATCGTCGGAGTTGGTCGTGATTCGGATGGTGTTCTTATGGACGATGGCGATGCCTCCTCCTGTTTGGTTGGTGCAGTCTTTTCGGATGATCTTGTAAGCGTCCGGGATGGCTATGGCGATGTCGGGTGCTGAAGAGGTGTTCATCCAGGTTTCTGTAAGGAAGGCGATGTCCGGTGAAGTAGTGTCGAGTAGGTCCCAGAGTTCTGTGGCGTGTCTGTGGATGGAGCGGGTGTTTAGCAGGATGCACTTCAGGTGATTAGGGTCGGAGGTGTGTTTGGAGTTAGTGGATTTGGTGGGGGTCTTGATGCAGGCGAACTTGCAGGAGTAGTAGGCGTAGGAGCCGTGGGTACGTCCTGGGGCAGCTTCATAGCATTGTGATGTGTGTCCGGGGTTAAGGGCTAGGAGGGTGGCGGTGTCGTACGTTATGCGGGATGAGTGCGGTTTGCGAGGACCAGGGGGTCTGGCGCTGGGTGCGGTCCAGGCGCGGACGGGCGTAGACGGGCTTACCTTTGGCGCACCTTCGGCGCGGCTGGGGCGCGAGCGCTGCGCATGAACGCTGGTGGGAAAAAGCATCTGTCATATGTGGACAGTGGAAGGGGAGGGGCGAGGGAGGAGCAGCTGGGAGGCGGGAGGCGGGGTGGAGAGCCGGGGAGGGAAAAACAACAACAAACCAAGTAAAATGGCAGACATCCAAAAGCGATGCAGGGTTGGGACACAAGATGGTAAAAACGCAAATATAATGACACAGTCAGGCACACAGTGAAAATAAAGGCAGCACAGATTACAAGAGCGTTGCAGCGCGCTATGGGCGACTCGCGCTACGGTGATATGCTAATTAGTCAGATGTAACAGGTTTAAAGGCGATGTCTAGCGATCTGGCGTACGATGCTGATTACAATATTATAATATGCGTCTACAATGCAGGCGGAGGGCTCGTAATAACGATACCAGTCTGGAGTCAGGTCAGGGAGCAGCGTGAGGAGGAGCGATCGTGTCTGGGGCTAGGCACTTTGCAAAAAAAGGGTCAGTTTTCACTGTGAAAATGTGGTGCGTCCACGTTGCGTTTTGGGCCCCTTTACTGTTGCGGACACTAGGCCTAACCACACAAGTGAGGTACCAGTTTTTATTGGATGAATTTTCGGAACATGGGGTAGGGGGAATTTTGTGGATCCACTCAGATTCCAGAACTTTCCACCACAGAAATGTGAGGAAAATGGGTTTTTTTAAACAAATGTTTAGGTTTGCAAGGGATTCTGGGTAATAGAACCTGGTGAGAGCCAGTCAAGTCACTCCAACTTGGATTTCCCTGGGAGTCTAGTTTTCAAAAATGTATAGGTGTGCTAGGTTTCCCTAGGTGCCGGCAGAGCTAGGGTTCAAAATCTACAGCTAGGCACTTTGCGAAAAAAGGTTCAGTTTTCTTTTCTTTTTTTTTTTTTTCATTTTATATTTTATTAAGTTTTTCTGTTTCCAAACAACAAGAAATCAAATACTTTTACATATAGCACAGTCACTTGTCTGAGATGCACAAAAGAAAAAAAAGAGAAAAAAAACATAAGAACAGTCCTTAATCACCACAAGAAAGGATAAACATAAATTCAAATAGGATTTGTTTTCAAACATTCTCCCTCCACCTCATAATAGGTTCCCATATGCGTTTCCTGAGAATTATACCTTTTTTCTTCTTCCTATCATATATCCCTTTTTACAATTTATATACTAACAGTAATCTAGCCAACCATTGGTGAAAGGTTGGGGCTATTTTATCCAACCATGCAGTTGTCACACAGATTCTTAAAACTGACATATTCATGAATAAAAAATAATGCCAGCTACATTGCTCATCGCCCCCCCCCCCCCATCCCAAGAATAATCCATGCTGACGTAAGGGTAACCTAAAGTTTTGTCCAAAAAATATTCAATAGCCCTATGTAGCGATTGGAGTTGAGGACATAATACAAAAACATGAATAATATCAGCCTCAACACTATCACACCGGGGGCACCAAGTTCCTGTCGTTGTTCCCCACTGTGCAATCCTAGCAGGTGTATGGTACAAGGAGTATATTGTTTTACAGTGTTGGGCCTGCAATGCTGCTAAGCAAAGTATGGTTCTCCCCAACTCGAGAGAGTCCTGACAACAGTCCTGGTCCACTTTATCTGCCTATTTCCTTCCATATATTTCCAAATAATCACTTTTAAGTACTGACAGCTCTGAGTAGAACCTCCTAATAGAGCATTCTGCCCCACCCTCAATTACATCCAATATCCTATTTATACAGAACCCGGCAGAGCCACCCTGTTTGTTTGTTAAATAACTCAGAACTTGCAAAAACTTAAAAAAGTTATTACTAGCAATACCATACTTCCCCTGGATATCAGCAAACTGCAGAATACCATTAACCAACATCAGATCTCCCAGTTTCCGAATCCCTCACCGCCCCCAATCAACCTTAACAGAGTCTGCGAATATTTCTCCCGGAAGAGAAACATTCCTTTCGATCAGAGTATAGGCATTGAATCTACCCAGCCCCAGTTTTTTACAGAACGACGCCCAGATTTTATAAGCTGCCTTAAGTTTCTTAAATCTGGTTCTTTTAAAGTCGCTGAGGTCTGTATATTTCAGAAAGCAGTTTTCTGCATTCTCACCAATGAGTATTGAATATATTTCTGTCGATCCCGTCTTGATCTGTGGGTCTGAGGTGTCTCCCCCCATCAGCACACACATGTACTGAATGGCTGCTGCCCAATAATACAACTTAAAATCGGGGACTGCCCATCCTCCCCTATCTCTAGGGAGAGATATAAAACAAAAGGATCTCCTGGTGTTCTCTTGTGCCCAAATAAATCTGTAAATTAGATGTTCAATTGCAACAAACCGTTTACCTTCAAAAATCAGTGGAATTGTCCTAAATAAATAAAGGAATTAGGCAGAATGATCATTTTCACCACATTGGTGCGCCCTACCCAGGAGAGACGGAGATTGTGTATTCTATCAAGATCTTTCTTAATTTTGGCCATTATAGATTCAATATTTTGATCTACAATCTTATCCAAATCTGCTGAAATGCTAATCCCCAGATACACAGCCGAGCTAACTACCCGTACATCTTCACAAACCACCTGACCATTTATTAATAATCTTTGTCTTGGGGCCATTTAACGCATGGCCCGAAATACGACCGAAAAAAGCAGCCAATCTTTCTACTTCTTGAATAACGCTAATCGTGGAAGGAGCCACTATCGCCACGTCGTCCGCATAGGCCAGGGTTTTAAAAACTTGGCCCTGAATCCTAATCGGGAGAATTTGGTAATTTAGTTCCAATTTGCGAATTAACGGGTCCATATATACCGCAAATAACAAAGGTGAACATGGACACCCTTGCCGGGTACCCCGTTTGATCTGTACTGCCGAGGTATGCCCTCCATTAATTCTATTTCTACAAAAACAATGGCTCCTGTGGACAATTACTCAAATAATATGGTAATATTACTGCACAATGGCAATGTGGGTGATTTGAAAACAGACGAAAGGCAAGTAAGTGGTGTATACACTGGAAGAATATATTTGAATACCAGCCAAATTAAATACTGATTTTACACATATAGACAATATACACATTTATATACACTTATACAAATTGAAAACAGTGAATTTGTGTCCCAAGTGAATATTTTTGAACAAAAAACAACTTATTTACAAAATTTCATACAAAGAAAAGGGAGTGACATAGGGTTTCTATTGTAAATTCGTTTTTTGGAAAGAAAAGAAAAGAGGCGACCTATTGGTTAGTTTCAAAATTAATATTCAAGTTGACCAGTAATGCCAACTTAAAAAACGGTCTGCTTCTTTACAAGTTGTCGACAACGTTTCGACCTTGTATGGATAGAAGGTCTCTTCAGGACTGACTGTATATGGGGCACCTGCTCAATGCCGGTAAATATGTATACAAAAACAGTGACACCGTGATGAAGGTGAATGAAAGCAACTTACAGAGATCCCAGCCGGGACCCCTGTCGTGACTCAATTTGGTGTACTCGTAATGATTTTTTACCAATTCATGAAACTTGTCCACGGTTCAAAAAACCTCTGCGCACTTAATAGTGCTATGGATGAATCAATATTCAATGCCACAAGGTGGCCGAAGTCTATGGGGCTCAGACGATGCTGGCTCTTGGTACGACTTGTAAACTCCGGACAATCCCGTGAGTAATGGTGGCGTCTGCACAATGGCAGGGCTTACTGATTGGCAGTCCATTAATTCTAAGCTGAACTGTAGGGGATTGATAGAGTGCCTGGATCGCCTTAATGAACCCTTCTCCAATATCACACCAAGTTAGAGCTGCCCACAGGAAGTCCCAGGAGACCCGATCAAATGCTTTTTCTGCATCCAGAAACATGACCGCCATGGGGTCTCCTGAGACTTCCCTGGCATCAAATAAAGTAATGACCTTTCGGACATGCTGTGCAGTTCCCCTCCCTGGGATAAAACCATGTGGTGTAGGACTAACTAATTGCTCTATTATCTTACACAACCTAAGAGCCAATGCCTTGGAGAAAATCTTAGCGTCCAAGTTCATAAGGGTGAAAGGTCTATATGACCCTTGTTCCAAGGGTGGTTTACCCTTTTATGGGATCACAACAATATCGGTGCCTGCCCAGGCACCTGGCACAGATTTTCCTAACTGGGCCTGTAAGATTGTATCGACCAGTGTTGTATAGCGTTTTAGGACCCTAGTGTAATTTTCCTGATTCATGCCCTTATATAGGTATAAATCACCTTGTCCTTATATAGGCATAGAAATCATCACCATATTTAGACATAGCCCATGCAGTCCAAATACAGGCATGGATACTTCCACTAGTTCCGAAAAGCCACAACGATTTCTTGGAAAACTCTGCTTCAGCAGTTAGGGACTTCCCCTTGCTTGAATATTGATTTGTCCAAGAACTCATGGAGTTTTCAAAGAACTGAGACTCTTTGATGACGTTATTATGTCCAACTTTACGTCAAACTCGGCACCTTCAATGTATAAATATGCCCACACTTGCCATAGCAAACACACTGTGGTTTGGAGCAGTTCGACTATCTACTTGCCCGATGCTGCTCGCTACAGCAAGTACCGAAGGAAGCTGACCCTCCAGCAGACGCACTGAGAGAGACGCAGTCTTTTTTCTTGCTGAGAAATCAAGCTCCAGTGTTTCCAAGTTCCCCTTGCAGGGTGTTGGGAAATCGAGTCCTGAATCAGAGAGATACCAGACCTCCTTCATTCTAAACCAAGGTATGGAGCTGATTGGACCCTAAGAGAAATCTTGGATAGATTCTTGGCAAAAAAATACTAAACTTATGCTACACCACACTTACTTATTCTCTTGTACTAGACTTAGGTTAGGTACATCGGGGTAGGTGTATTTTAGAAGCACCAGTTGAGTACTTTTAGTCTTTATTTATTTATGTATGTATTTTATGGCTTAGAAACCATACCATGCTTTTACAGTATTATTTCATAATACTCTTCTTGCTGTACGCATTATACTTTACAGCCAGTATTCAGATTGTAGCAGTTCATTTCTTCTGCATGAGAAAGAAGACTGTTCAATAAATACCTTTTATTGAAAACGCCCATCTCTCTATTTCTCTGCACCTCTGATGAAACGAAGCATGCATGATTGACTGAGTAAAATATCTATCTATTGTTTCCACGACTCTGAAGATACGTTTCATCTTGGTGAAACAAAGTTGTCATGTTTATGCGGTTGTCAGAAACTAATCCCTTCTTGTTTATTTGAGAAAGTATTTAGTGACCTCTGAGCTAGCTGGCACTCACAATTAAGTTTAATATATTCGATAGAGACCTAGTCGACCTAAGTCCTAAGTCAATTTTATAGTATATATTATTCCAATGTGCAGAGCCTATTGAGAATATAGGAACTACACTACACCAGGTCAAGACGTATTGCAGCTTGGAAGGTTTTATAAAATTCCATGGGGATTTGATCTGGCCAGGCAGCTTTGGCTGAAGGGAGACTGTTAAGTGCCACGAAAATTTCCTCAGGATTCAAGGGTGCGTCTAGTGCCTCCCTGTCTTCTTCAGAGAGCAGGGGAGCAGCAACATTCCCCAAATACCGTTGGATGTCTAAGGTGTCCCCTGACTGATCCTCACTATATAGTTTGGTATAAAACTGTCTAAAAACCTCCCTAACCTCCTCAGCATCAACAACTGTACCCCCTTTACCATCTGATATTTCTTTAATTTCTCCTGAAGCCAATCTCTGTCATGTGCGGACCGCAAGGATATGTCCCACACGCTCACTCAGTTTGTGGCATTGCTCCTTTTTTGTCAAGTAAATTGCAGCTGCCTTAGTAGCAAAACCCTCATTTACCTCTGCTTTATTACACAAAATCTTTAAGAGTGCTGCATCCGGGAAGGCACCTGACCGGACTGTGAGACACAGTTCTTCCCCTGCCTCGGAAACTGCTTTAACCAGCTTACCGACTCGAATCTCCTCTTGTTTTTGTTTATACATACTATAACTTAGTGTCTCACCTCGAATCCTAGCTTTGAACGCATCCCAACTTACTCCTGAAGCAGTACTGCCACAATTAATTTCCTAGAAAGTAGCTATCCAATTATTCATATGTGTAATATAACCATCGTCCTTAAGCAACTTCCTTTCGAAAGTCCATGTACGTGCCTGTCTATCCCCGCCTGTCAATTTTAGTGTTACAACAAGCAGGTTGTGGTCAGAGGTCAAACGGGAAACTTCTCTATCTGGCTTTTTGGCAATAAAAAATTTTATATGAAAAAATAATCCAATCTGACACAGACCTTATGTGGAGCAGAGAAATAGGTAAATCCATCGTCTAATGGATTCAACCGTACCCATGCATCGGTTAAAGCATTATGACGTGCCAGATTAAGTATTGCTCGGCATGCTTTTTTCTTCAGGCTCCATAGCGCTGCCCGTACTCTGTGCCCAGAGTCCCAACCCCATTTATGTTTAAATCCCTGCACAAGATAACCGGCTCGGGCCAAGAATCCAATTCTGAGTCTAGAAATTCAAAAACGTCTGGATCATCCTCAGTGGATCCGAACACCGACCCTATAGTGACTGGTTAGTCGTTTATTACACATTCCAACAGGACCCATCTACCCCATTGATCTTCCTTCTTTCTATTTACCTTAACATCCCTTCTTTTAGACAGAATGTCCACCATTCTAGTCTTGGTCCCCTGCTTCGAGTCTGCAAGCAAAGAGAAACCCAATTGTTCCATTAAATAACCCCTTGTCCCTTCTACATGTGTCTCCTGGACACAAACAAATCCAACGTATTAATGTCAGGGCAGCCGCAACACGCTGTCTTTTCAAATGGTCATTCAGCCCGCACTCATTGAGAGAAGCAATCCTTATACTCATGAAAATACATCATATACATGACCCATGCAGATAACCAGTATGCCATTCCATAATTTTCTCATCTCTTGTGATAACTGTTCCCTTCTTTTGTTGTTGCACCTCTTATAACTGCTCAACCATCTCAGAAGTGGTGCAGTGCTATGCCGTGCGAGCCCCCGTCCCACCCTCAACCCCACCCCCCAGATAAAACTACCCCCCCCCCTTACAGGCAAATAGGTCACTCATGACCTATGTGTGACAGCTTGGACAGCAGCAGTCGCAACCCCCCTCTTAGCAATCTTCCACCTGTGTGTCCATTAATACTACTTATTCTTACAGGAGATCCCTCTGTCCAGAACATATCTTGCGACAAACCAGAAAGATCCCCCCCCCCTCAGCCCCCCTTTTGCTCCTTAAGTTCTTCCAGATATTTTTGGGCCTTGATTTCAGACAAAAACATTTTAACTTGCCCCTTAACAATAGCCTTGGGCCTTGCCGGATGCAACAAATAGGCCTCATGCCCAAGGCTCTGAAGGGGTGCGATCGACTGCCTGAGCCTCCACCTTCTTTCTACGGTGGCATGGCAGAAATCCGGATGGGCATAAAAGATAACCCCTTCAAACGTACTCCTAGCTTCTGGTTTTGCTTTCTCCATAATCTCCTGCCTAAGGAGAGAATTTCCAACATAGACAAGAATTGCCAGAGGTCTTACAACCTGAGATGCCCTATAGGATCTTTTTTGAATCAACGGGAAGCGGTGTGCTCTCTGGACTACTCTCTCGACCCCAGGACGTCATCTCGGGGAAAGCCCCTTTAAACAAATTAATAACAAATGACCTGTCCTTCAACCCCTTCCACACCCCCCAAAAGTCTTATGTCATTTTATCTCTAGCGATTCTCAAAATCCTCCAGTTTCCATTGGACATCCTCTGTCAGCTTCTCCTGCGCCTCCTTGAATGAGTGCCATCTGCTGACATCGTCTTCCAGCCTTCCCGTTCTTTCCTCGACATGAGCGACCCTGTCTGTTATCTCATCATATAGTTTATTCATCTTCCTCATGGAGCTCTGAATTTTCTTCGCCGCCATCTTAGCTCTCTGGCTCTCTAGCCTGGCTTCGCCCTGCATTTGCTAGTGTACAAAAGATCAAGCGAGGTAGCTTGGGGCGGTTTACTTAAATTGTCCCCGGTCAAGTGTGAATCAACTGCCATACCCTCCTGGTACAGATGCGAGGTCGTGAGTAATCCCAGCAAAGTTTACTATCTACCCCAGCGTCTATTGGGCTGAGAGGGTTTTCTTATTTTGATTTGATCCTTTTTCTCTGCTGGGAACCCCTATGAGTCGCGGGTGCCTTCTGGACTGACAAGCTAACTGCTGAGTCTGAATCAGAGCTACTGACCACGCTTCCCTCGCCTGACAACAGGGAGTTGCTTTCGTCGTTAGGAGAAAAAAACATTCCCCATCTGGGGTGCCAGGGATCCCTCTATCTTGTATTAATACATGAGCCTGTCCTGTGGCCCCCATATCACCAAACACCACCAGGACCGCGAGGGGGATTTTTCCAGATTCAGTCAAATTATCATTTAATAAATTCTCTCCCCTCACCCCTCCATCGGCATCTATAGCTTGGGCGAGTTTAGCACAGCCACCATCATTCACCTCACTGTCAGTCAAACTCGCACCCGCGCCAGGAGACTTGCCTTTTGCCATACTCTGTGTGTCCAGAACTTCGACTGTTAGCCCAACCGGGGCAGCGATCGAGCTAGCTTGGTTCTCAGAAAATGCCTGCAACACTGTTTCCCTTTGTTGCTCTGCAACAACACCTTCAGCGTCCTCCGGCGCAGCTCCAGCCCTGCATCGCTCACTGCCGTCTCTGCCGCCTTCGTGTAAAAGGACTCCTGCAGGGTAGGCTGTCGTAGCACTGGCTCCTTGGGGTCCTTAGGTTTACCCCCATCCATGCCAGACTTTGCCGCCGCCGTCGTTTTGCGGGTAGCCCCGCTAAGATCTCTCCCGCCGCCAGTCACCGCTAAACCAATGCCGCCGTCATTGCTATCCGGGTCGTCTGATTTTTTAGTAAAGCCTCTCTGCGGCTGTGTTGTACCTCGCTGAGTAGTACCCGAGGTTGCCGGGTCTTTCAGTGACTCCTTACCGCCACTGATTTCCTGTTGCTCCTTCTGGGCCATGGGATCCTTTGGTTGCTTGGACCCCCAGGCGCCATTCCAAACTTGTCACAAAGCTGCCACAACCACAGGGAAAGCCGATGAAGTTGAAAATGCCCCAAAGCTGCCGCAGCCTTTGGCACCCAGCGAGATAAGCAGGGATCACAAGCCAAGACCTCTATCCAGTTTTTTGTTTGATTGTGGATCTCCAACATTCCAGCATCTCTTACAGCATAATCAGGGACTTGAGAAGTGGGAGGGAGAACTGCGACCTCTCGCTGCAATCATTCAGCGGCCATCTTGCCCCCTCCGGCAAAAAGGTTCAGTTTTCACTGTCAAAATAAAGTGTGTCCATGTTGCGTTTTGAGCCGTTTCCTGTCGCGGGCACTATGCCTACCCACACAAGTGAGATACCATTTTTATCGGGAGGCTTAGGGTAACACAGAATTGTATAGCAACTGTTATTACCGATTGACTGTTGATGCATTTCATTCTTCCAAATGAAAGACAATGTGTAAAAAGAAGTCATTTTGAAAAATGACCTATAATTCTCATGCTAGTATGAGTACTCACAATTTCGGAAATGTTTCTAAGCTCTATATTTTGTTTCAATTTCAGAAATGCATAGGTGTCTTTCATACCGATTTTTCCATGTATATATTTTCCCAAATTAATTGCTATATATCCGGTACATATTAAAATAAATTGCAAGACGCTGCTCAGTTATTGTCTCTGGGTTCGTCGGGTTCTTGGTGAACCTAAAAGTCCTATATATCCCCACAACCAGAAAGGTCCAGCGGATGTAACGGTATATTGCTTTCAAACAGCTGTCATAATTAGAAGAAGTTACAGGTGAAAACGTTCATACGAATGGCTGTGTTTTTCAACTAATTTTCAATTTGTTCTATATTCAACGGTTAGTTTCTATAAAGAAACCTTGAAGGATCTACACAAAGGACCCCTTGCTGAATTCAAAATGTTGTCTACTTTTTTTAAATGTATAGCTTTCCAGGATCCATTATTGCATTCATAGCCATTTCTACCATTAACCGGAAAGAGGTTGAAAGCACAAAAAATAGCAAAAGTAGGCTATGTCCCAAAGAATGCCAACACTGTATAAAATGTTTTGGTTTTCTGAGAAAAGTCTGCTTGTCCCTGAAAGTTGGGAAGATGGTGATTTCAGCACCACAACCCCTTTTAAGGTCGAGCTAGAGTACGCATGCGAAGCATGCGTCTAGCTCGAAAACTATTGTTGCCCGTCTCCTGGGAATCTGAGACAGAGTTCGGCCACGCGCTTCTGGTGTCTCAGATTTGTCCGTGTGAGCGCGCTTTTGCTGCTGGCTGCTCGCGTTTCCGTTAGAGATTTAATTGTGTGGGCGCGCTTTCGGTTTTGCTTATGTCTTTCGCATCACCTTAGAACATATTTGCCTTTTCGTGGTACGCCTTGTAAAGCCATCTTACTGCTACTGTGTTTGCTTTTTTGTCAGTTGTGCACTTTATTACGTGTGTGCGTGTACTTTGACTAACTACAATAGTGTCACGGAGAGACTTTGCAAACCGCTTTTAAACAGCGTGCATCTTCTAGAAAGTGGCGTCATGCTATGCTCGTTCTTTTCTTTGTTACTAACTGCAAGTATTAAAAGCATCAATAAAACACGCTTATTTATTTTCACTTTTAGCTCTTCATTATGTCTTTCGCATCACGTGCACCTGATGTTCTGAAAGATGGCGTCATGCTATGGTTATTCTTTTCTTTGTTATGGAGTGCGAACAGTCACAGAGGGGGGAAGTTTGAAGACGCTTTTCAACAGCGTGATCTGAAGCTGCTGTTAAAGGGCGCGATCTTCTAAAAGTTGGCGCCATGCCATGCTCTTTGTTTTCTTTGTTATTCACTAGGAGTGTTAAAAGGCTCATGTACGGGGGGCTTGACGGACTACCCTAATGTTACAAAGGAACTTAGCAGCAGAATCTTCTGAAAGCTGGCGTCATGCAATGCTTATTTTCTTCTATGTGACTCACTGCGAGTGTTACAAAACCTCAAAGAAGGACGTTTATTTATTTTGTGCTTTGGGTCCAAGGTAGCGCCATGCAAACGTAGGCATCTGGAGGTCTCTCAAAATGGCATTATACGAGCAGGGTTGTAAAAAGGTGGTACTATCAGGTGTGACACACTAATTTGTTTCCTGTTTAATTATTTACGAGCTCTGTTAAAACTCACAAAGGTACTTCTAAAGCTGCTTCGCTGGCACCCTGTCTGATTTTAGTCTCCTAAGCGTTACTACATGTTCGCCTTGTTGACCTTTCTTCTAACAAAGACTGGTGTTTACTTTAGATGTATGCTGCATTAAAGTACCATAACTAAACTTTAGCAGTCGTCTTACTAACGTCACTTAACTTTACTGACTACGTTTCACTGCAACTATCCTAATTGCGTTACAGTATGTTTCGCTTGCGCCACAATAATTTCATTATTTTACACAAAATGCCACTAAACAACGTGTGTTCATGCAATATAGCCGCATGGCACGTTCATTTTTTTGATACTTTCAAATACAGTGCAAAAGTGACAACATTCACAAAAGACCTTCTCCACAGAACGCCTTCAGAGGAACTTCTACTGCTTCTTTTGCGAAAAAATGGATTGCTCAAGGCCTATGCTTGTAGTCTCGCAATCCCATGCCTGTGTCTCGCCGTCTTGGAAACGTTAAATACTCTGCTGCACATCAGTGCAGCTACAGTCTTAGCCGAGACAGTCCTTTGGCCGTTCAACTGTTTGTGAGTGCCCATATGCCTAAAACATCACAAAATGGCACTGCCTAGCCCTATCGATTCAGCATCAAAAGCACAATCAGCCTCCATGTAACATATGTAGGAAGTCAAATTGCCACCAAACAGCAATATTTCCACCTATACACCAAAGCTGCAACGTCTGGGAGCTGAATTAGCTGACAAACGTTTTATGTAGCATCATAAACTACATCTAACCCCAAATCAGGTACAACAGAAAGTACAAATGGCCTCCAAAACACCAGCCTCCCCATCTAGCAGTGTTAGCTTACAAAGTCAGTAAAAATTTTCGTAGCACAACAGATTCTTGTCTCAATTCTGTTCGTATTGTGAAGTGCTCAGACACCCTATAGGGAAAGTTCATGCTATATGTTACAAAAATATAAATAAATACATTAAACATAGCTCCATAATAGTTTCGTTCTTTTGCACATGCTGCTTATAAATAACGTGTTTTCATGCAACATGGCCACATGCCACGTTTAGTTATTTAATGCTTTCGGATACAGTGCAACACTTATAGGAAGCACAATCAACCTCCATGTAACATATGTGAAAATTCAAATTGCCACCAAAACCAATAAATTAGCTGACACCCGTTCTATCTAGCATCATAAACTACATCTAACCCCAAATCAGCTACAACAGAAAGTGCAAATGGCCTCCAAAACACCAGCCTCCCCATCTAGCAGTGTTAGCTTACAAAGTCAGTAAAAATGTTAGAAATGGGGGTGGGGTCGCACACTACTCACACACCGGCGGTGTCGCCCCTAAGGACTCTGGTCAATGTAGGAAAGTGTTCACGATGCATCATCTTTCGATCTTCTGCTATCTTCGCTGTCTTCGCCATCCCTGGACATGTGTTTCGGGGTATTACCCCTCATCAGCAGGGATAGGCAGTGTTCTGGGGTTGCCGATGGCTGCCAATATCTGCCAGGTATAGTACCACTCCGGCGCGTAGGTGCGGGATCCCTGGCTCGTCAGCCCGCTGCTCAAGGGAGCTTTAAAGTTACAAATGGGGGTGGGGCGCACACTACTCACACACCGGCGGTGTCGCCCCTAAGGACTCTGGTCAATGTAGGAAAGTGTTTGCGATGCATCATCTTTCGATCTTCTGCTATCTTCGCTGTCTTCGCCATCCCTGGACACGTGTTTCGGGGTATTACCCCTCATCAGCAGGGATAGGCAGTGTTCTGGGGTTGCCGATGGCTGCCAATATCTGCCAGGTATAGTACCACTCCGGCACGTAGGTGCGGGATCCCAGGCTCGTCAGCCCGCTGCTCAAGGGAGCTTTAAAGTTACAAATGGGGTTGGGGTCGCACACTACTCACACACCGGCGGTGTCGCCCCTAAGGACTCTGGTCAATGTAGGAAAGTGTTCACGATGCATCATCTTTCGATCTTCTGCTATCTTCGCTGTCTTCGCCATCCCTGGACACGTGTTTCGGGGTATTACCCCTCATCAGCAGGGATAGGCAGTGTTCTGGGGTTGCCGATGGCTGCAAATATCTGCCAGGTATAGTACCACTCCGGCGCGTAGGTGCGGGATCCCAGGCTCGTCAGCCCGCTGCTCAAGGGAGCTTTAAAGTTACAAATGGGGGTGGGGTCGCACACTACTCACACACCAGCGATGTCGCCCCTAAGGACTCTGGTCAATGTAGGAAAGTGTTCGCGATGCATCATCTTTCGATCTTCTGCTATCTTCGCTGTCTTCGCCATCCCTGGACACGTGTTTCGGGGTATTACCCCTCATCAGCAGGGATAGGCAGTGTTCTGGGGTTGCCGATGGCTGCCAATATCTGCCAGGTATAGTACCACTCCGGCGCGTAGGTGCGGGATCCCAGGCTCGTCAGCCCGCTGCTCAAGGGAGCTTTAAAGTTACAAATGGGGGTGGGGTCGCACACTACTCACACACCGGCGGTGTCGCCCCTAAGGACTCTGGTCAATGTAGGAAAGTGTTCGCGATGCATCATCTTTCGATCTTCTGCTATCTTCGCTGTCTTCGCCATCCCTGGACACGTGTTTCGGGGTATTACCCCTCATCAGCAGGGATAGGCAGTGTTCTGGGGTTGCCGATGGCTGCCAATATCTGCCAGGTATAGTACCACTCCGGCGCGTAGGTGCGGGACCCCAGGCTCGTCAGCCCGCTGCTCAAGGGAGCTTTAAAGTTACAAATGGGGGTGGGGTCGCACACTACTCACACACCGGCGGTGGTACTATACCTGGCAGATATTTGCAGCCATCGGCTGCCAATATCTGCCAGGTATAGTACCAACCGTACCAACCCCAGGGATGGCGAAGACAGCGAAGATAGCAGAAGATCGAAAGATGATGCATCGCGAACACTTTCCTACATTGACCATTGTCCTTAGGGGCGACACCGCCGGTGTGTCAGTAGTGTGCGACCCCACCCCCATTTGTATCAGTAAAAATGTTCGTAGCACAACAGATTCTTCTGTCAATTCTGTTCGTATTGTGAAGTGCTCAGACACCCTATAGGGAAAGTTTATGCTATATGTTACAAAAACATAAATAAATACATTAAACATAGCGCCATAATAGTTTCGTTCTTATACACAGGCTGCTTATAAATAACTTGTTTTCCTGCAACATGGCCACATGCCACGATTAGTTATTTAATGTTTTCGGATACAGTGCAACACTTATAGGAAGCACAATCAACCTCCATGTAACATATGTGAAAATTCAAATTGCCACCAAAACCGATATTTGCACCTATAGACCAAACGTGCAACGTCTAAGAACTTAATTAGTTAACATCAGTTCTATCTAGCATCATAAGCTACATCTGACTCCAAATCAACTACACTAGAAAGTACACATGGCCTACAAAACACCAGCCTTTCCATGTAGCAGTGTTAAGTTAGAGTCCATAAAGTTTTTTAGTGATGCAGCAGATTCTTGTCGCAGTTCTGTTCGCATTGTGAAGTGTTCCTGCAACATGGCTGCATGCTATAAACACATACATGAAAAAATAAATACATGAAACTTAGTTACATAATACTTTCATTGTTTTATACAGGCTGTCTCAAACACATACACACACACAAGCACACACACACACGCAGGCAGGCACACACACGCGCGCACGTACATACGCATACACACACACGCAGGCACACACACGCAGGCACACACACACACAGGCACACACCCCTTACCCCCCCCCCCCCCCCCCCCCTTACCTCACCGGGCTCGCACCATCTGCCACATGCTGGGCTTCTCATAGGAGCCCCGCAGAGCACTCGAGCTCCTCTGCCAGGCCAGCACGAAGCGGGGCTCTCCCCTTAGGCATGGGAGCCCTGCAGTCTCCCCGTTGGTCTTCACCCGGGCCCCCTCCAGGGACCCGGGACTTCAGCTGCGGCACTTCGCTTTGGCTCCGGGCTCGATCCTCAAAACGAAACATAACAATGGGAATAGCCCACATGCGCAGGCAGCCCCCGCCCTCCCACTCCTCACAGGCCGGGAACTGAGCTTGTTTAGTAATGTTTTCAGCTAGAGAGAAGTGACAAAAGCAATTAATTTCAGCGTCGGGAAGAGACAACATGCGACTGCATCGCACTGTCAGAAGCGAAATGAAAGATAATGTATTGCAATTCAAGTTATTAATAGCAATTATATGTAGGCCGCCCGTCACTGACATAATAATTTAAGCAGAGATTGGAAATTAGTCAGAGGCCTCTAGCCGAGTCCCTGGAGACTTCTCTCAGTAATTTTTATCCGGAGCAGTCAGGCACCTCTATTTATTGCTAATTATTTACCTTCCTTTCAAACGCCGCGTGATGTCTGCCACTTTGCAATGTTGATGCCGGAGTTTATTTGTTTACTGTTTTTTGGGGGATTGTTCTAAATCCTGTGGTGACAAACATTAAAGTGAGGTCATGCATGGGGGCGCTTGAAGGGGGTCGGATAGAAGAAGCGGCGAGAGGGCGCTCTGGGGAGAGGGGCCAGCTCGTGAGTCTGCCGCGCTGTGCACCTCTCGCGCTGCTTCCAGGCCCTCTCTCTGCTCCTGTCTGTTGTATCTGTCTGCTCTCTCACTCATTCATGTATTCATTCATTCAGCTCATCGTTCGTTCATTCATTTTGCATGAATACCGTTGTAATCCTGCTCAGTTAGTTGTACCTGTTCTCCTTTCTCCTGCCTAACCACAGGCACCACCGCCACATCATCCACCACATCATCCACCACACCTCCCACCACCACATCCACCACCACATTCACCACCACATTCACCACCACATCCACCACCACATCCACCACCACTTCCACCACATCCACCACCACCACCATATCCACCACCACCACATCCACCACATCAATTTGTGTGTCTGTGTGTGGCTCTGTGTGTGTGTGTAGGTGCAAATGCAATGTTCTTCGATTTCTGTCACAATAAAATACACTGAACATAATCTTCACAAAAGTTATTTACAAACGTTTAAGCTATTGCCATTATAAATTACAATAACTTTTATTTAAGTATTACTTATTAAAACAATTAAAAGCCATTTTTATTTGTAATATCAATACATCCATGTCACGTAAATACAACACACATTGCATTACAAATGCTATAGGTGTCACATTTGCGAAAGTTAAAACTATTGGCATTGTAACTGACAAAGCTATTAATTTTGCTATTTTCAAAACCAACACATAAATTTAAAAAAATGTAATTTACAATACCAATAGCTCAAACTTTCCTAATGCGAGACCTATTGCATTGCAAATGCTTGTTTTGATACCATTTGCATGGAAAAAAACAGACGCTTTCAACTGTGGCCCTTTTTTCACTTTTTCCACAAAAAAAAATGTACCTGTATTTTGGCTAATTTCTGGGTCCCCTCCAGGGGAATCCACAAACCCTGGGTACCTTTAGAATCCCCATGATGTTGGAAAAAAGGACGCAAATTTGGCGTGTATACCTTCTGCGGTCAAAAAGTTACAGGGGCCTAAGCGCGAACTCCCCCACATAGCCAAAAAATGCTTAGCATGGGGGGAAAGGCCTACCATCGAAGGGGTTAAAGGTGTAATCAGAGTTTTCCTTCCAGTCTTCCTTCCAGTAAAATCTCCTTCTCCAAACTGGCAACGTAACCTAGTACTGGCACTGTTAATGAAGTTCCTTTTGAACCTATTCATAAGGCAGAGATTAAATTCCTAACATGGAAAGTAGCGTTACTTCTAGCTTTGACATCAGCAAGAAGAATGAGGGCGATACAAGGACTAATCACAGGTTTAATCCCTGATTGCTGAAGTGCCTGTTGAAAGCATATGTTGTGCAGAAACACAGGCATGCGTTCACTCAGCATTATTGCCTGGGCTCGTTGCAGCGCAGTGATGCAGCTGAAGGACAAGCAGTGTTACGCCATTTTTGCCAATAAGGTGAGCCTCATATGACAAGATACGTGTATATATACCCACCATCTGCTATTAGCAACTTAGCATGATATTATAGTTAATTATATAACTGCTGTCTATTCTGATTCAAAAAATTGTTGCTTACATGTAACTCTCATTCTCCAGTAGTAATACCTTTTGTAGATTCACAGGCAACCCTCCCTCCTTCCCATTGAGAGGCTGTCCTTCTTGTAAGTGGAGACTATTCCCAATAGTGCTTGAAAGTCAGAGGGAAGATGCCTCTGCAAAGAGTTTTCTATAGGATGCTGTAATCTGATTGGCTGGAGTTTGGTTCTTTATAAATGATGTAGATAAACTATTAAAGTCAATGCTTTTTGCCATTATAAGCGTTGTATGCCGGTACTACTGCTTTAAAAAGTACAGTAGGACTCCCACCTTCACGGCAAGGAATGATTCAAGAATATGAATGTATGAAAGATAGCAATACTGGAGAACAAAGGTTACAGGTAATTCAGGTAAGTAACACATTTTATCTATATTGCATTTTTTTCTGTATGTAAGAGTATCTTTAGCTTGCATTTCAGAGATCTGAAGGCTGTATATAAGTTAAACTGCCTATATATTGCTGCAACAAGAGCTGAGATGCAAATAAACCGAGAGTAGGGAATGCAGCTACAGTGTACAGTGTACATGTCATTACAGCAGCTATGAGATTTGTGTACGAGGTCCCGAAATCACAATTAAATGGCGGCTCTAAGCACATTTTTTAATAGAATGATGGTTTCTTTCCCTGAATACATGTGGTAAGTACACAGGACCAGGAATGTGGGCACACTCCTGTACAGACGAGTAACTTAAACACAGATATGCAGGCGAAGTAGCTCTGGCAGATATTAGGAAACCTTGACTACAAAATAACCATTCAAAAATAAATATAAATAATGTATTTTCCGTTTTGCTGGTTTAGGTTGCATTCTTGTTTTTGCTCCGTGACAGTAGCACCAACACCATCCAAAATCAGCGGGAGAGCATAGTCTCTTGCTGCTTACAAGACACCTCTATTTGCTGTTTATCTATGTTGCTCTCTACTTACCCAGCTCTGGAAGCGGACAGAGCGAGTGCAGGGCCTCTGTGTCAGCGTGGCAGGTAGCTCAGTCTACATTACCCCCAGGTCCCTTATGTCCTCGGCCCATTCATTACTTATGGAGATAACCATCTCCCGACAGAAATTAAAACAAGAGGAATGCTGGGATATGCCTACTGCCCCTCCCCCCGGGAGTACAAAGGTAGTACCTACCCAGCAGCCCTCCTGTTCTTTTTTTCTGTCTTCAACAGAATGGTTGATGGATGCTGTTGGTGATGATGGGCTGCACCAATTCCTGCTGGGCTTGGGTGGCGTGCAGGCTCTTCTAGCTCCTCCTGCCCGGCTGCCTGGCTTCGCGGGCAGGGTGGGATTTCCTGATGTGTATGCCCCCCGGCCTGCCGGGCTTGCTGGGGGGGGGTATTGCTTCTTCACGGCTGTTGTTCCGGTTTTCCGGCCCTTTGCGGCTGGTGTGCCGCCTCCCGGTTGCTTCCGGGTCGCTGTGCGCGTCTCCCCGAGCCTGGCCGGGTGGGAGACGCGCTGCGCTGGATGTTCGATCCCGGATCCGGCTGTTGGTGTGGGGGCCTTGCTGATGCTGCTCAGGCCCCCGCTCCGGGTGAGTCCCGCTTTTGCAGTGTTTTTGCTCCCCCTGTCTGAGAGTGTTGTGCTGTTTGGTTGTATACGGCTGTCACTTTGCATGTTCTGCTGTGTCTGTGTATGGCCAGCTTGTTTTTGCTACTTGGCTCTCCTGCCTCAGATGTCTTGAGGCTGCCGCTGCTGCTGAGGCCTGCTTCGGAGCAAGGTGCTCGGTCTCCGGCTGCATTCCACTTGCTATCCCCCGGAGGGTGGTCAGATGCGGAATCTCTTGTTCCGGAGTGTTCCATGTGTCTTTGCAGTGGCTTTCTGGTTCTGCCCTCTTGGCTGCAGGCCCTGTCCCGGAGGTTCTGCTTGTGTCCGGAGCTGCCTTACGTGTGGGTGCTACGCTGCATGCTGCCCAACGCCCCCTCTGCTCGCCTCATCGTGGAAGGTCTTGGATGGGGGTGTGCAACGGAGGTTTGTTTTTGGCCTCTGCTGTTGGAAAGTTGCGTAACAGCTAGGCCGCTGCTCTGTCCCGTGCTCTCGTGGGCCCGGGTCTGGGGGGGTGTGCTACCTGCCGCTGTGGTGGGGGCTGCTCTGTCCCTGACACTCTGCCCGTCATGCCCTTTCGACTTGGACGGGCGACCTAGCGGTGGGTGGTCCAGGTTCTAGTCTCGGCAGGGCGCTCTTCATCCTGTGATTCTCGGCGGATCTCGTTTTTCTCGCGGTTCCTTCCGACATGGCAGGGTTCCTCGGAGTCAGGGAGTGGTTGTGTTCTGTTGGCTACCTCTGTCGACTTTGGTGCTGCCACTCTTGGTTCGAGCCTCCTATCAACTCGCCACGCTTCCGAGTGCGGCGCAGGGATTTGGGTCTCAGTTTCTGGAGTGCTTTCATGGGCCCAGGTCTGGATGGGTGTGTGCGCTGCTGCCTGCCGTGGTGGCTCGTTTGGCAGTTCTTTGGCCTCTGTATTGATCTGGGTCTGGTGGCTCTGTGGACCTCTTCCCTTTTGGGTGTGCGGTTTCCTTTGGCCTTGCTGTACGTTTGTTGTGCAGGGGTCTGTGTGAGAAGCTGTGCGGGGTACGTTCCTTGTTCTCGTTGCCTGCCTGTTTCGCTGCGGCTGGGTGTGGGTGCCTTTCTCCTTGTTGTGGGCTCCTCGCTGCCGTGCTGCTGCTCTTCCGCCTCCTGGGTTGCCTTGGCTGGCACTTTCTTTTGCTGTGTTGGTTGGCGCTTTGCCCACTGTCGGTCCTCCGGTCCCCTGTGCGGCATTTGGTGTGCCCTGGGTTTTGTTCTTTTGACCGGGGGGATATGGGGGCTTATGTCCCTGGCTTGCCTTCCGTTTTCTGGTTGGCCTCCGCTCTGGCGGTTTTGCGCCTCTGTTTGGTGTCGGGGCTTGCTTGCGGGCTCTGTGCTGCCTTCCCTTTTGCGGTTTCCTGCTGCTGCTGTTTCAGGGGTCGGCGCTGCCTTCGGCTGGCCCCGGTTCTCCGGTGGTGGCCGTTCCTTGGGGCTGTTCCCTTGGTTCTCTTCTTCGGGGGGTTCCCCTGCTCTTGGCGCCTCTGGGGGTGTTTGCCCTTTCTGTTCCTGGCCTGCCTCGGGCTGGCTTGGGTTCCGGTCGCCTCTGTGGTGGCTGGTTCTTTTCGCTGCTTCTGCCTTTGCTTGCTCATGGGTTCCCTGTGTGGTTGGGGTTTCCCTGCCTGCTTGCTTGCGCCTTGCCCTCTGGTGCTCTGGTGTCGGTGTCGCTTCTTCTTCTGCTGCGGAGGCCTGATTGGGTTGCCTTCTGCTTCCGGCTCTCTGCCCCGTCTGGTGGTGGGTCGTTGTTCCTGCTTCTTGGGCCACTGCGCGGTGGGGAGGTCCTGTGGGCTCCCCTCGTTCAGATTGGCCTGCAGTGCTGTTCTTCCTTGGTGGCCTTGCCTCCGCTGCGGGCTGGCTGTTGTGGCCTCTGCCCTGCTTGGGGGTCCTGGTTCTTCCCTTCCTGGCCTCTGTGTAGTTGGCCGTCTTTTGGGGCGCCTGGTTCCTGGTCCTGTTCCTCCTTTTCCTTGGCTGCGCCTGGTTCCTCTCGTAGGTGCCGATGGTTCTTTGGGGTGCTCTCTCCCCTCTGCCTCTGCTTGGGTGGCTTGAGCTGCCTTGGGTCCGGCTGTTCTGTTCCTCCCGGCCTGCGCCTGTTGTCGGGCGTGGTGCGTGGTGGGGGGGGGGCCTGCTTGAGTCCTTCTGGTGCTGTGGCCTTCCCTTTGCTAGGTTCTGCTGTTTCCTGGCATCCCCTCCTGTGTCTGCTGTGTTGCCTGACTGTGGCCTCCTGGCGGCTGCCGGGTCCTGTCATGCCTCCTGTTCTCGGGGTTGGTGTGTTGTTCCCGCGCTCCGCTGTCTGCTCGGTGGTTGTGCTTGGTCAGGCCTGGTTGGTTTCTGCCTGGCCGCATGGAGCTGCGGGGTGCGATTGGCTTCTTCCTTCGGTTTTCATCCCTGCCTCTTCTGGTTTTGGTGGTGGTGCGGGGTGGCCGTTGTTGTTGCCTCTCCTGGGCCTGTGGGTTTTTCTCTCCCCGGGTGTCTGCTGGGTCTGCCTCCCGGCCTGCCGGGCTTGCTGGGCGGCATGGCTTCCCTTTGGCCGGTGTTCCGGTTTCTCAGCCCTTTGTGGCGGGTGCGCCGCCTCCCTGTTTCTTCCGGGTCGCTGTGCGCGTCTCCCCGTTGCTTGGCCGTGTGGGAGGCGCGCTGCGCTAGTTGCTGTGGCCTGCTTTTGCTTCTGCTTGTCCTTCGGCACTGGCTTTCTGTGGTGGCCTGTTGCCTTGGGCTTCCTCCCTGTTGGCTCCTGTTCTGGGCTGGTCTGCTTTTTCTGTTTGTGCGTCCTGCTCTGGGTTGCCTGGTTGTGCTCTTTCTGCGGTCCTGGGCTGCCTGATTGTGTCTCTTCTGGGAGTTTCTTGGGTGGCTTGGCACTTCTTTGCGGGTGCCCTGTCTGCCTGTGGGGTGGCTGGTCCCTGTGTCGTAGGGTTCCGGTTACTTATGGGTGTGGTGTGTTCCGGTCTGCTTCTTGTTTCTGGCCGTCACGCTGTTGCCTTCTTGTTTCCCTTCTTGCCTCTTCTTGGGTTCGTTGGGGCATCGACGGGGCTGTTGGCTCTCGGGCCTGTGCTCTGTTGGGGTCTTTCCTTCTTTGTCCGTGCCTTGTTTTGGGTTGTTTCTGCTGGTTGCTTTTGGCTTCGGCTTTGGCTTCCTGTCTGTATCCTCGGTTGCGGCTTTTCGCCGTGCGGGGTTCGTCCCCTGTGCGTGCCCTGCCTCGGGTCTTGCCGGGCTGTGGGGTGTGGTTTGCTTGTGCTTTCCTCCCTGGCTGCGGTTGCTTCTGTGAGGTCCTCTGGGGTGGTTTTGCCTCGGTCTCTCTGGCCTCTGGGTTTCTGCCCCGGTCCTTTGCTTGAGCTGTTTGGGGTCTTTGTGCCTGGCCTGTCTCTGGTTTGGCTTGGCTGTGGTTGTTGTGTCCTTCGTGGTTCCCTTGCTGTTGTCTTGGGTCCTCCGGGTCCTTGGCCCGTCCGGTTGCACTCCTGCTTTGGTGTTCAGGTTTGCCTTCTTCGGGCTGTGGCTTCCTGCTCCCGTTTCCTCCGCTTTGGCTGGAGTTCTGTTTTGGGGTTCCTGGGGTTCCTTCGGTTTCCTTTTCCTCTTTTTCCGGGTCTCTTAGCCCTGGTTGGTTGCCCTTGTTGGTTCTTCCTGCTCGGGTTTCCTGGAGGTGCTGGTTCCTTTTGCCTTGTGTCATCGTCTTGCGGGTCCTGGTGGCTTGGCTTCCTGGGGTTTGCTCTTCGTTCCCTGGTGCCTGGGTTTTCTCTCTTTCCTTGTCCGTGGGCTCAGTCTTGCCTTCCGGGTTGGGTGCTGGTGGGCTTCCGCTGTTCTTCCCGGGGTTGGTTTTGTTGGACCTTTGGTTCCTCTGGTCCGCTTGTCTCCTGCCTGTTCTTGCCTGGGTTGTCTTCTTCTGCCCGTTTCTGGCTTGTTGGCCTGGTGGCTCTTGGCCTTTCTCTTTGTTTGGCCTCTCTTCTGCTGTTGTCCTCTTGCCTGTGGAGGCTTGGGTGTCTGTGCTCTCCCTGTCGCTGGTTGGCTGTGGGGTGTTCCTGCGGTGGGCTGGTTGGCCTCTGTGGTGGCCGGTCTGGTCGTCTGGCTGTGCGCCCTTGCTCTTGTTGGGTGTCTTGTGGGGGTCCCTCTTGTCGGGGGCTCTGCCTGGGGTTTCCCCGGTTCTTCCTTTTTCCTTCTGCGGTTGCTGCCCTGGTGTGGTTTCCTGGGTTGGCTTCTGTTTGGGTTGGGAAGGCCGGCTTTTTCTGCTTTGGTATTTCTCCATAAGTTATGAATGGCCTGAGGACATAAGGGACCTGGGGGTAATGCTCTATTACTTACCGGTTATCTTCATTACTCCTGGTCCCGTTGTCCTCGGCCCATTCATACGCCCCTCCCTCCCGGGCGGCCGGCCTTCCTGTCTGGGCTTGTTTGTACAGGAGGGCTGCTGGGTAGGTACTACCTTTGTACTCCCGGGGGGAGGGGCAGTAGGGATATCCCAGCATTCCTCTTGTTTTAATTTCTGTCGGGAGATGGTTATCTCCATAAGTAATGAATGGGCCGAGGACAACGGGACCAGGAGTAATGAAGATTACCGGTAAGTAATAGAGCATTCAGTGCTCCGTAGCAAGTACATTTGTAGCATCCATATACCCAGAACAATGCACTAAATCGGTGGTTCTTAACCTTTTCGCTTTTCTGCAACCCCAATTAATCATTACTTCAATTCAATTCAAAATCTTTATTTGGTTTAAAAAAACATAAACGATACACGTTGAAAAAAACAGGTAAACATTCAGAAAAGAGAACCACCACCAGTTCAGTAATCGTTTCTTTTGGCAGTCGTTTTGTGCATATTCAGTGTTTGTTCTGTATAAAAATCAGACTCTTAAGCAAATTAAAATGTTCTAAAACACGTAGATCATTTATGAGTTCAAATATTAAAAAAATTAAAAGAAGTCTTTTAGACTTCCAGGCTAGGTTTTAGGCTACGAAATGCTGGCTAAGACAAAAGAGAAAACAACTCAATGTTGGGGTCTCTCGACATAGATAAAGTGCAAGTGCTGTAAGGTGCCAAGGAAGTTTACAGTTCCTTATTATTGCAAACAAGCCTCTGTGCAGACTTATAATATATGGCTAACAAGTCATTAATTAAAATTGCACACATGCTAGGGCCTTATTACATGACACTATGTTAGAATGTTAAACCTTTCTTTGTTCTTACCAGGTTAATAAAAAATAAATATCTACTGTCACTAAACACAATTTTCTGTGTAGTATCACTTTTTTAAATTCTGGTCGCATCAGAACATGGTACAATTACTTGATTCCAGGGACCCCCAATGAATCAATATTGAAATCCGGAGACTCCCACTGAGCCATTGCTGGAAACTGGTGACCCCCACATTGACATTTTTATTTTAATTGGAAGGTTGGAGCATTTCTAAATTAAATAGAGGTCACTAACTGTCCATACTATATTCTCTCTGATACACTTGCACTGCTCCCACAAACATCTCGATCTCAAATGACTGTGGGCTGAGCAAAACCTCACTCTTCTCATGTTGCCTGTAAGCTAGAGTCAAGACAGCTGCAGTTCACTACAGTACCTTTCCCTTTCTTTGTGGTTGAAGAATACCTCAGCGAGCTTCATTTGTTTCTTGGGAGGTTCTAGACACCCATGTAAGAGCTTCTGCTTGAAGCGATTAGTAACCAGTAGGAATCTACCGATTGGGCTCTAGTAACTAGGACGTATGTCCTGCAAGAATTCATGATCGCAAGCCTCCATTCATCAATGCTCATTGGTTTTAGTCATAAAGTGGCAGTTCCATACAGCAAGACACAAGTCGACTTTTATAGCTTAAAAGATATTTGATATAAAAGCCCACTGCCCAAACTTATGTAATTATTATGATTACTTTTGAGTCAATTGTGTGTGTCATGTAAGCTGCTAAAAAGGGTAAGTATAGGTAATTTTTCATTAATGCTGAGGTTCTGCCTCAGGTTTCCTTACGGATGTGATTATGGTGTGCTTTAGAGTGTTAGGAATTATTCCACTTGACAGTGAGGCATTAATTATGCCTGTATTGTTGTCCGTGAGCCTGGAAGAAATGTATCAATATAAGAAGCTGGGCATGGATCTGCTGGGAGCTTGAATCCCTTGGTTGTTATGGCTAGCTTTGTCAGTTCCTCCTGGGTAATGAGTTTGACAGAGGACAATGAAGATTGGAGTGGTTAGGGGCTTACCTTGTTTGTTAGGATTCCTGGTTTTAGAGTAGATACAACACTTTCACAGTTGTTTTTCAGTTATATTCTTTTCTTTTGCAATAGCTTATATAACTTGTACTAATGTATGTTTCTCTACTTTGTCAGTGATGGAGACATACTTACCAGTCACTCCTCCACCAGGTAAGATGACCTTCATTCCTCTAACGTGTTCAAGGGAAATCCTGGGGCTTTCTCCACTTTGGTGAACAAGGGTATGTTTCAGCATTGATTGGTAATTAAATAGTAGCCCCTAATTGTCCCGTGCCCACCTTACACACACATGCACACACACACATCCCCCTGTCAGTGATGTGGGCCACAGGACAGAGCATCTTTTCTATTCCATCTAGAGTGAACTGGCTCTTTGTATAACCTGAGCGTGGGTGCAAAGTCTTAAGCATGTGTCTACAAAATTATTTAAAGCTTTGCGGAACCTCCACCTCCATATTATGTTGAATGTTATTTTCTCGTATTTATATATATTTTTTATTTCAGTAAATACCATGGTACTTTCTGTATAATTTTGAGAAATACTATGTTTTTCTATATTTCACTTTAAACCACTGAACAAAGACAAAGTGTGGTCTAAACAATATGGCTGCTTTTTTGTTTGCAAGGGCCTTTACTAGCTAAGGATATGATATTTCGGCATTGCCATGTTCTGGGGTTTACTGCAAAGGTACTGTGGTATACCACTGCCCAATATAGCACTAAGTTGTTGTCCCTTAATATTTACAAACAGACCAAATTCTGTACAAATAACAAAAACTACCTTTTCCACACTATATTCCTGCCACATTTCATGTACATCCTTTCAGCCATTTTGCAGCTGCCTCTGTTTAGAAAGTCTATTAAACGTGCATTGGTGGAAAATACGTTGTGGTACACTTCCCCTCTCCCCCCTACTTTTTAGGTCGAGCATTTGAGACCTCTTGTATATACGTATACTTATAGGTGTATGTACTTTGTGGGCTCTGGAGATCAGCCCTATGACTTGTCTGCTTCTGCCTAGGGACTTTTTTTCTGTTCAGCTGCCTCTATTTACCTGTCTTAATCGAAAATGACCAGCAGAGGTCAGTAAAATACCAGAATTGCTTTCTACTTAGGGACTTTCTATTTGAAATTTTTCTGGCAACTGCCTCTATTTAACTTTCTTTATAGAAAACGACCAGCAGAGGTCAGTAAAATACTAGAATCACTTTAGCATTCTCAAGATTCCAGTCCAGAGAAATTGCCTTCCATGAGCATTCGTAGACAATATTATTTTTTTGAAATCTTGTTTTCTTTGCACCCTCTTAACTAATCACCACAAAACCTTGCATCACCAGCCAATGAAATACCTGTGTCTGTAGTTAGGCTTCATTGAGAGACCTTTCTTGTGTGTTGCCCTATTGCACTTACAATTACTGTCTCAGATGAAGCAACCAATCTAATCGAAAGAGTTGTTGTATTAAAATTGTACAAATAAATACATTGTAGTGAAAACATCACGGTATTTATAGGATGTGTTAAGGTCTGCATTACTGCAGAAGAATGTGGAGAATGTAGGCTTTGAAAGATATACAGGAGAACATCAGAGCCTTCTCCCTTCTATGTGGAGCTCTTCTTCCAGCGTGCATAGGTCTCTGTCTTACATTCGGAGTTCTCTAGCTCAGTAGTAGAATCCTCCACCAGAGTTGTGGAGGCCTCTGCCAATTGTGCGGGACATACAATATGATTATAAAGTAACTAGTAGTAACTAAGTAACTTTACAGTTGTAAGTAACATTTATGCTGAGTCCACCCCCCAAACTGAGAGGGTGGAGACATGTCATTCTACACCTAGAAGTAACTTTAGAGTCAAAAATGGTGATTAGCGAAAAGTAGTAAAGTTACTTCTAGGTGTAAGACTAAATTTAGCATGAGTATATCTACATGTGTAAATTTACCTTTGTGAATAGAGCCCAATATCATTATGACATATTGAGACCATGGTTCTGCTCTGTCATCAGCGCTGTTGTCTATGTTAACAAACGCCCTTCCAAAGACAACAGGGCTGCTGGTACCACAGTGAACAAAGGAGAAACCCTCAGTGTTTCCTCCATTTTATGTCCAAGATTTCAGTCTGGAATGACTTAAAAATGTTGTACGCCCTGCACATTTGAGTTCTGCATCAGTTTATTCAGGGCCACAACCAGAGGTTTGATCGCTGCTGTAACCCAGCTCACTAGTTGGGATCACCCACACAATTCCCAGGCAAGGGCAGTTTGTTTTGGAGAGTGCTAGTGGGCTCAAGCCAATCAAAATATAGACCTCCTTATTTGGTTTGCCAGAGAGAAAAAGCACGACATTGCCATATTCTGCCTGAGGGAATATCAGTCTGACGTGTAGTTGCCCATTTTTTCCTTTGGTATTTTCTTTGTTGGGAAAACCTTTTACTCTTTATCGTTGAAAATATGATTCTTTGTGCACTGATTATTTTGGTTAAATTTTTAGGTTAATTTGTCAGTTCCTTGATATGTTGTTTTTAAGATGTATTCTTTTATGGCTCAGCCGAATAACGATTTTTGACTGACTGACTGTTGGAGAAACCCCTTTCCATTCACCTTTTCCAACTTTGCACGCGATTCTTCCCCTTTCCATCTGGAAAAAATTTTCTGCAACCCTTTGCTAGAGTGAAACAGCGACCATTTCCATGGTGGGAAAAGACGAATTGGATTTTGTGAATGCCAACAAAGTCACAAGTCTATGGGCATTCATAAACTTTCAAGGCAAAACACTCTTTGAACCGTCTTTTCCTATGTTCTTTGCATGGAAATTACTACTGCACATTTCTTCTCCCTTGTGGTGGAGAAATCCGCAATACTAAATCCACCTATGCAATCAAGCAATCATTCTTGTAATTCCTGATAGGTTTAAATGAAGTCATTTTCACTTATAAATATGCATTGAAAAACTAAAATGACTTTGTGCATTCTGCAGTTAGAGTACATGTGATGCTACTTTTGCTTGTACCAACAGTTTTTACAGCTGGCCTCTATGTAGCAGACCTCCCATCTGCAGATTCATAATTCAACCAGACCTGTCAGTCGTGTAAGCATCAGGAGTAATTGGACCTTTGCTAAGTCTGAAATACCATTTTAATAAAACTAAGAAGTAGAAGCCCATATGTTAAAACCCAAAGAACAAAAAGAAAGAAAACAGTCTAAATATGCCGTCTCAGTGGAGGGGTCTATCCACCCATCATTTCGGGGCACCCCGTAAAAAAGATATGTCCGTCTAAGCGCAGGTCTACAGAGAGTGAGGGGTGGTTGTGGGGCGGGGTCAGCGCCCACTCGGCAGGATATGTAAAGAAACAATGCCCATGGCAAGGGGGGTGGGTGGAGAAAGTATAAGGTAGAAAAAAGGTAACGATAATAGGGGGCACACTCTTTTGTGTCCCACTCTTCAGTGTCTGTGTGGTAGAGCGTGTATCAATGCAGTCCAATACCTCGTCTCGTTAGAACCCATTGTCTCCCTCCCCATCTCCAGAGCGTTGAATACTAGGGTTATCGGCCGCCCTGTCCTGACCCTTCACTTCATCCCCGCAGCCTCTGGATGTTCCCAGTTCTCTAGAACATCTACCCACAACTCCAGTATTTGGCGTCTGCGCATGCCTCAGGCGTCACCCCTAAGTAGGGTTCTCTCCTTCGCTTGTGCCCAGACAGTGATCTCCTTCACCAATGCTTCAAATGTAGGGCCCATCCCAGACTTCCACATCAGAGCTGTACGTCTTTTAGCTAAAGCAATGGCCGAACAGATCTCCCTCATAATACTACTGGAGCACCCAGTAGCAGCGCCTCTAGAAGCAGATATAACTAAGCAGGAGGTAATGGAAGCAATAGGGAGGCTTAAGATGGAGAAGGTCCTGGTCAAGATGGGTATATAGCCGCCTTTTATAAGCTAAACATGGAGCAATTGTCCCCTATATTGGCCCGACTGTACAACAATTTCAGCTCCTCAGGAACGCTTGCAGAGTCTATGTGGCCTGCGATTATAACAGTACTGCCGAAACTGGAAAAAGACCCTAAAACACTGTGCTTCCTACCGCCCCATATCGCTACTCAGTGTGAATGCAAAGATATTCACAAGAATCCTACCACATAGACTTCAGCAGTACATGCCTGGACTGGTGGACCCGGACTAGTCAGGTTTTCTACCTGGACATACATGTGGAGACAACACCAAGCACCTCTTCCACTTGCTAGATAAAACAAACCGGTCCTGGACACTAGCACTGTTCCTATCAATAGACGCCGAAAAGGCATTTGACTAGGTACACTGGCCATTCTTACGCGTGGTACTGGAGGCCATTGGTCTAGGCCCCCATTTTTGGCAGTAGATCTGGGCCAGCTACGTAGTTTCCATTAGTGCTCTTTCGTGTCAACAAATCACTTTCCCCCTCATACTTTATCTCTAGGGGAAAGCGGCAGGGTTGCCCACTTTCTCCACTCCTGTGTGCATTATGTATGGAGCCATTAGCGGAATGCATTAGAGGGGATCTCATTGAAGGAGTCTGGATGGGTGGCCGATTCCATAAGATCAATCTATAAACGGACGATATGATGCTAATAATTACGAAGCCTGCACAGTCACTGCCCCCTCTATTGGAGGAACTCGCAGCATTTGGCAGCACATCGGGTATTAAGGTAAACAATACCAAATCCCAAGCACTCAACATTACTCTCTCACAGGATGAACAAGTACACCTCACAACAGAGTTCGCCTTCACATGGGCTACACAAGGATATATGGACGTACACATACTCCCCACAATTAAAAAATCTGTGTCGCACAACTATTCTGAATTGCTGACCATAATGCGATCCCTCATCCAGTCTTGGCATGGGGGCCCTATCTCCTGACTGGGACGATAAGCTGCTGTGAAAATTTCCCTCCTGCCCAAAATCTTATACCTTATGCAGGTGATGCCATTACAGCCGCAAACATCCACAATAAAGAAACTTCAGTCCATTATAGATTCCTCATCTGGGGACGTAAGCATGCCAGACTGGCCAAATACCACACGTGTCTCCCGGTGGCCAATAGTTGCTTGGGTATACTATATTTAGTAGGTTACTCCCAGGCTGCACAACTGCGATTACTCGTGGAGTGCCAACGCCCACTTACAGAAAAGCATTGGTGCTTTCTGGATCTGGCGGCGGCAGAAATTCACATATGGAAGATACTGTGGCTCCCATGTAGGAGTTGCCTGCCGGGAGTGTTCATCTCCTCAGTGGTTAGGGCCACAATAGGAGTCTGGGTCAGAATCTGCATCTCCATGGGGGACGATAAATGTTGGCGCCATTGCAACCACTCAGGTACACTCTCCCTCTTGTTGAGGCACTTCCCCTAGCTACATTGTTATTGGCTGGAAGTACGTGCGGATATCGATCAAATGTGTGACACCGTACTGCCCGCTTTCCCAGCTATATCCTGTTAGGGTTGCCTAATGCCTTAACATATCCACTACGCTCCCTAGGGGGATGGCTAGCACCCTGGCACTATGCGCAGTGAAGCAGGTCTTATTTTCAAAATAGGGAACGGATACTATCTCAACACACACGGATTGGTTGCTCAAGCTTTGGTACTATAACGGCATGGAAACATTAACAGCGGTCATAAATCACACCCTACCAAAATTCGAAAAAACGTGGGGACCCTTTAGAAAACATCTATCCACCACTTTTCGTGAACTTTCCTGCCCATTATACCTACAGGTTCTGCTCATCACTTCAGGTATTCAAGTCAACAATTAATTTGCTACGCGGTGGGGGTGGCAACAGAATGGACATGGTACTAATATGTATGAGCATGGTATGTTTTGACCTTTGACCTTTCCTTTGAGATAACCTTGATACCCTACCACTCCCCCCTCTCTTTTTTGAGTCTTCGCCAACCGCTGGATGTAGGCGAATGATGAATATTTATGCAAAAATAAAAAAACAATACAATCATATAAAGCAAAGGCCACGCCCAAGAATTTGGTGGCCACTTTCCGTGTCCGGGGTCTAGGTAATAAAGGCTTCAAGCCCCTTGTGAAAACAATATCTCTCGCAAGTGGGAGCGCATGCTCAGTAGCCAGTATATGCAGGCGAAACTGAACAATGAAAGGTGATATTTTAGGTGTTTACAAGATTGCAGGAATATATGAATGTGCAGGGCTGCTGTTTCTGTGAGCTTTGCAGGTGATGCAGCAACGTTTATAGCCAATTAAATTTTCAGATAAGCTGCTATTTTAAATTTTAAATTGCTTTATGAATTTGATCCAAAATATGAAACAAACAATAGTAATCCAAATGCATGTGTGTATATGAATGTCAACTTTTTTTCTAGTTTCATTTCAGCACAGTTTGTTTGACTAGCCCTTTGGTACACAACATCATACAAAACTGAACCTATTCAAAATACAACAAAATGCAGGTGAGGTAGGGATTACATTTGAAGAGAGGAAAATAGGAATTGTGTGTAAAGTAAATTGCATGTTATCGGCTGGAATTCGATAGAATAGGGGAAAGGTAAGCTAAAAACCAAGATAGACATCAGTTTGATGAAAATTAGTTTGCGATGTTGGAAAAGTGGCTATGGAGTCCTGTACTTGGCTTTTACTCTTACAGAAGTTGATTTATATTTGAGCGGATCCATTCTGCTTCCAATATACTTTTATTTGGTGCATGTTTTAAGAGACCTCTGTGGATGATATTATGTCCATGATGCCTAATTCACAAACATTACCTCACTCCATGTTCAACACAGTGAACATTATGTTAGGTTATTGAATGATCTTACTTGTTTTTTCCGTATGGGTGAGAATGTTTAACTTGTGTTTCAGAGAGTTGAAGGCTGTATGTAAATGAAGCTGCCTATATATTGCTTCAACAGGAGAAAGATGCAAATAAACTCAGAGTATGGCACCCAGCTACAGTGTATATGTTGACATTGCAGCAGCTGTGAGATTTGTGTGTAAGGTCCCAGAATCACAATAAGTCAAAGGCGGCTCTAAGTACATTTTTGAAGAGCATGATGGTTTATTTCTCCGGAATCCATGTAGTAAGTACTCAGAACTAGGAATGTAGGCACACTCCTTTAGAGGCAAAGAACTTAAACTCACATATGTGGGCAAAGTAGCTCTTGCAGATATTAGGACCTTAGCTGCTGGGCCAGTGCTGAGGCCTTTTTGTCTATTTGGGGTACTTTTTGCTCAGGGCTTCTTAACTTTTTTTCCACATTTGGTATCCACGCCAAATTTGCGTCCTATTTTTCTAACATTGTAGGGAATCTAGAGGTACCTAGGGTTTATGGATTACCCTAGAAGGGAACAAGAAAAATGGCCAAATAAAGCAGCATTTTGAGGTTTTTGAGAAAAATAGGGAACACATGCTCCAGTTAAGTGGCTGTTTTTCCCCTAAAAATGGCATCCATTAACGGTTTGCTTAGGGACATGCAGAGCTGAATCAATCAACGTAATTCTGTATCTCAGTTTGGCATTTTTCTAAGAGGTAGCCTATTTTCTAAATTTTTTGTACTCTTAACCTTCGTCCAGTTTGTGGTGGAAACCCAAGGATGATCCCCAAAAGCTATAGATTTCAGAAAAATAGACACAATCCTGAATTCATCAAGGGGGTCATATGCATAGGTTTCTCAATGTTTTTCCAAGGAAAATAACTGTTGAAATAAATATTGAAAATGAGTTGGAAAAATGGGCATTTGTAACATTTTCATCTGAAACTTTTTTTGGGAATAGCTGCTTTACATTTTTCATCGGCCCAAAACAACCTTCTTTTGCGGGGCCATCTGTGTTTTTGGTCTCAGGCTCGGGTGACACCTAAGGAAACATACTAAACCCAGACATTTCTGAAAACCAGATACCTAGGGAGTCCAGGGAGGTGTGGCTTGCGTGGATCCCCCAACATTTTATTTATCAGAATCCTGTGCAAACCTCAAATTTACCTAAAAAGTAAAATTGTTCTCACTTTTCCCTATGGGAAAGTTGTGGGCTCACTAGATTGTCACAAACCAACCACCCAGATCTCCTGATAAAAATGATACCTCACTTGTGTGGGTGGGCCAAGTCCCTGGGAAGGGCTCAAAACATGTAGTGATTTCCCTTTTGGACCCACTTGGGTTCCCCCTCGGTTTTTAATTTTGGATATTTTTAGGCTGACTCTGCTTTGGGCACCCACACAAGTGAGCCATAATTTTTATCGGCGACTCGGGGAAATGCTGGGTGGTAGGAAATTTGTGCTGGCCCGGTGATCCAAACAATTTTCTCATACAGATGTGTGAGGAAAATGTGACAAGGGATTTGGGTTAAGGAAACATTGGGGGGTCCACGCATGCCACATCTCCCTGGATTCCCCTGGGTGTCTTGTTTTCAGAAATGTCAGGGTTTGCTAGGTTTCCCTAGATGGTCGCCGAGCCCAGGACAAAAAACGCAGGTGCCATCCTTGCAAAAACAAGTCGTTTTGTAATAGATAATTTGTATGCCTTCTCAATATGTTTTAGTCCTTTCCCTGTAGCAGCACTTCTCTCACCCACAGAAGTGAGGTAGGATTTTTATCGGTAGACCTGGGGAAACACTGGGTGGTAGGAAATGTGTGCCGGCCGGCCTGGTGATCCCACAACTTTCACACACAGAAGTATGAGGAAAATGTTATTGTGTTGCTAAAGTTGAGATTTGCAGGGTGTTCTGGGCAAGAACATGTTGAGGATCCATGGAAGCTACACCTCCCTGGACTCCCCTGGTTGTCTAGTTTTCAGAAATGTCTGGATTTGGTAGGTTTCGAAACTAAAAACGTAGGTGCCCCCTTGCAAAACCAGGTAGTTTTGTGATAGATAGATTTGACTTCTCTACAATATGTCTATGGCCCTTCCCTGTAGCAGGCATTTGGCTCACCACCAGAAGTGAGGTAGGATTTTTCTTGGCAGACCTGGGGGAACGCTGGGTTGTGGGAAATTTGTGCTTGCTTGGCGATCCCACAGATTTCCTGCACAGAAATGTGAGGAAGATGTGTCTTTTTTTGCTAAATTTGAAGTTTGCAGGGGATTCTGGGTAAGAAAGTGTTGGGGCATCCATTTAAGCCACAACTCCCTGGACCTCCCCTAGTGTATAGTTTTCAGAAATGTCTGGGTGTGGTAGGTTTCCCCTAGATGGCTGCCCAGCCTGGTACCAAAAACGCAGATGCCTACCTTGCAAAACCAGTTCATTAAGTGATGGCTCATTTTGTATTTACATTTTTATTGATTTGTTTGCTTGGTTTCATGAACATATGAAACAGAATATCAATAATATTGTTCATGAAAAAAAACCATAGGTTGACATGTTTTATCGCTTGGAATGGGGGAGTGAAAGAATAGATGAAGGGGAGAGAGATGGGGACAGAGGAAGATGCACATGTGCGCTCAGCATACTCAGAGATGAGGGTCATGAGAGAAACACGATAAACTGTTTCTAAAGGGGATGTTGAGAGGGTGGGTTGCGTGTAGGCAGCTGAGGATTCATCAGGTGCAATGGAGGCATGAGATCCTAGTGGATCCGTTCTGAGGGTTGCTGCGGGGGACTCGTGTATAAGGGCCCATCCAGGTCGGACAGGCGTGAGGGGGACAGTGCTGATTGAACCTGGTGTGTTAGCTGTAAGAACTGGCAGTATATGTGCCAAATTTCTTTAGGTTTTGTAGTGGGGGGTTGAAGTGAGGAGTATGTGTCAGTCTGAATGTCACAGTAAGTCATGCTGCAAAGCCATGCTTCCTTCTTGGGGCATTGTCTAATACTCCAGTGTAATGCAATTTCCGTTTTTGCTAATAATAGTGCTACAGCGAGGAACCTATGGTAGCATAGTTTTATACTGATGACTATTCCCAGCAAAGCTAACTTTGGGGAGGGGAGAGTGGAATGGAAGTTATGTCAGAAAGCACTTGAAACACTTCCATCCAGTACTTAGTTATGGTCGGGCCCGTCCAAGTCATGTCTGCTAAATCATCGTCAAGTGCGTTGCATTTGGGGCAGTTTGAGGATTTGGTAGGATCTTATTTGGCTAGTTGCCACAGCCTGATATAGAGCCGATGGATAAACTTGAAGTGAATTCATTTATGTCTGTGATTGGGGGATAACCTCTTTATTTGTTCGTGGCTACTGGCCCATTCTTCAGCTGTCAACAGCTGACCCGGGTCTTCTTCCCAGTTATGCTGTAAACCCCTGTTCTGAACTTGTTTGAGCGCCATACACGCCTGATATAACTTGGTGATCAGATGGGAACCATCCTGGTCCGTTAATAGCATCGTACGTGGTGTAAACTCCACAAGAAGGAGAAGTAACGAAGGAGCGGCCGAACGGAGAACACCGAGCAGTCTAGTCACTATGAATGTATCCATGCCTGTTAGGGAACATGGATCCAATGGTGTATAATTGTAGCTTGTTGAGGGTGCGCTGAACCACCTTCTCGAAAGTAAGCGGTAGAAAGGGATTTTGCTCTAGTGGGAGGTTGGGCGAATATAAAGAGCCCAAGCCCAGTGGCTGGCTGAGTCTGCGCCAGTGGTGGATAGGGGTTGTATATCATTTGGATCAAGCAGTATGCCTAGGGGATGCAGGGAGCCTAAGGGGGTAGGGGCGGGCAAGTGTCGTTCGGGTCTTGTATATGGTATGAGGGCGTCTGGGTGGAACCAGTGGAGAGCAAATTGGGCCTGTGCGACCAGATAATAGAGATGTAAATAAGGAACCACAAATCCCCCCAGCATTTAGGGGAGTGTAATGGTATACTAGGCTATCCACGGCCCCCACCCCACCCAGATCAGACGAATAAGTAAGCCACAGAGCTACATGAAGGAGGCCTTAGTTAATGAAATTGGTATATTGAGAAATAAATATAGGAATCAGGGACGAACATTCATTTTAATGACAGCAATGCATCCGGCCATGTATAACGGCATTTGAATCCAGTGCTCGATCTGCGAAGCAAGCAACTCTATGGCTGGCCCATAGTTAAGGCGGATAACTTGTTCTTTATTTCAATGTAAAGTGATACCTAGGTACTTGATAGTGTCTCCTGCCCATCGAAGGGGAAGGCCATCTCCTGTCGTGCTGGTTGAGTCAGTGATCCGGAAGAGCTCTGATTTATTCTAATTAATGCGCAGCCAGGACATGTCGCTGAAGCGGCAGAGCTCGTCCATGAGAGGTTGTAAATATGAAATGGGGTCTCTAATAAAGAGCAGGATGTCATCCAATATAGATAACAACAGTGGAATTGGAGGCTGTGAAACATGTGTTTTTTTTGTAGACTAAGGGATCCATAGCTACAATAAAAAGTAAGGGGGGTTTGGGGCAACCCTGACGGGTGCCACGCAAGACCGGAAAAGGAGGGGACAGATAACCATTCACTTGGAGCCTGGCCATATGTGGACGAGTATAGGAGAGCAATCAGAGCAATAACGTTTACTGGGATGCCAAGCTTACAAAGCGAGGCAACAAGAAATGGCCATTCCAAAGAGTCAAAGGCCTTCAATACGTCCAGAAGGGGCACTGCTGCCGGGATAGTCGTCGAAATCCTATTTATCACAGAGAATACAGTCCGGATATTCAGGACAGTAGATCTATGTGGGATGAAGCCTGATTGCACCAGTAAGATAATTTGGTCCAGTAGCAGTGACAGTCTAGTGGACAACATCTTAGCTAGTATTTTTTTGTCAAAATTAATTATGGAGATGGGGCGAGATGCAGTGCAGTTAGTGGGTTACTTACATAGTTATAACAAGAGGAATATGCGTCCCCCATTGATGGGGGGGAATGCCTTTGTCAAGTGCTTCAGCATATACCTCGAGAAGATGCGTGTTAGTATATGTTTGAATGTCGTGTAGAAAGCCACGACAGACCATCAAAGCCAGGGGCCTTCAATCCGTCTAGTGCGTCTGTTGCCTGGGTAATCTCCTCAACGGTAAAGGGATCCCTTGGAAATTGTGCCTGCCTTGTAGTGAGCCATACCATTGCAATCGTCTCCAGGTAAGCAAAGTGCTCCATAAAACTAGTCGCATATAGGGACCGATAGTCTGAGATTCGTTCTACCATTATATCCGCGTTGTCAGTAGCTGTGGAGTTGTCAGGCCGTCCCAGCACCATGATATGCCCAGCTCCCCAGAGGGTCGCACCAGTCGTGCAAGAGTCCTGCCAGGGCCCTCCCTCTCTCTGTATCTACGCTCTGCATGGTATTTGCCCAGTAAGGTGGCTTATCTATCTGCTTGTTCATTAAATTCAAGTAAAAGAGTGTTGCATCTGTTAAGGGTGCTTGGTGTGGTGGGTAAATTGTCTAGGCGTGCCAACTGGGATTCAATGCGGGCAAGACTGCCACGTATTGATCGTAGGACCCCGGCCTAGTTGCATAGTGTGCTAATGAGCCTGCGTTTAGTGTGAAGTCTTCGTCAATTGCGTCCTGTAGTTAAGACTTAAAAAAGCGCTTCTAAGAGAGCTGTGGCCGGGAAGGATCATCAGCGCTCCCTCCCAGTAGAGTGTGGATATTTAGATGAAGAAGTACTGGGGCATGGTATGGCAGAGTATGATGTAGATTTTCTATGCCACTGGCCCATTGACACCCAAGTGCGTTGGTGAGCCAGTAGTCTATTTGTGTCCAGGTTGAATGTGGTGCCGAATGGAATGTGTATATTGGTTTATCTGGATGGTATGTGCGCTTTATGTCACATAGAGCAAGAGCTTGTGTTAGATGCCGGAGTGCCCCATGGGCATGCAGCTTTGTACTTTGCACGGGGTCAGAGGAGTCGCAGCTGAGATCGAGCCATATATTCAAATCTCCACCAAGGAACAGTGTGTCTTACTCATGGCGGTCAAGCAAAGTATGGAGATCTGAGAAGAAAGTGGGGACATCAGTGATAGGTGCGTAGATGTTAAGAAACATGACTACTTTGCCCAATAGTGTTCCCATCACTAAAAAAAGGTACCTCCAGTGCACATCACACACTGTGAGTTTGTGTGTGAAGGGTGTGGTGTGGTGAATAAGGAGGCAAACTCCACGAGAGTAGGTCCTGTAGCACAAGAAATATCTATGGGGCCCCCAAGAGGAAGAGAACAGTGGGGAGTGTTGCAGGGGGTGTTGAGTATCTTACACTTTGTGTCTTTGAAGGTAGGCTAGCACGAATTAGCATTTCCTGGGATTGGTAAGTCCCAGCACGTTCCAGGTAATCAACTTGGCCTCCACATTAGTGGCAGAGGTCTGCGCCACATCCAATGTAGTGTAGAGAGTGTACTACATATGGAGAGGGGAGACATAATGGGAAGTAATTAGAGCAAGGAGAGCCAGAACGAAAGATATGCATAAGAGAAAGCCCCAAAATACAACTCCCACACCAGAACTCAAGGACCTGGTGAATAACCAATATCCCAACCCGAAAAGAAAATGTCCCAAAAGCAAACCATTCTGAGTCATCCGTAGGGGGTGGGCAACTCCTCGGATGCCGGACGCCCGTTCCTGAAGTTATGTAACTTGTAAAAGAGGAATATAAAAACATTGATAGTACTTGGAGACGCCATAGCCGTTAGGTAGTTCTAGATGGGCGGTTAATATTGAGGCGAATAAAGTCCAGTGAGACAAGGGAGTCCATGTTGCCATCACCCCGGAGGGAAGAGCTCGGCACTCGTAGCCAGCTGCCGATCAGGGGAGTATCGTCCAAAGGAGCAGGTAGGGCTTCTACGATTGTTGCTTTGTTGTTGTTTGCAGAAGGCCAGGACATCTGCTGGGGTATCAAAGAAACTGGGTTTGTCGCCCACTAGTACCCGTCGTCGTGGAGGGTACAGCCTGACTTATTTTAGAACAATTGTGCGGAGCTGTAGCTTAGCATCCGCAAATTTGTGACAGGCTTCTTGGACTGCGGCTGTGTGGTCCAGAAAGAAGGAAAGCACGGAGTCCTGATATTGCACTGGCGCATTTTCTTGGGCCAGGCGAGGGATCCTGTCCCGGTCCCTATAATTGAGCAATCAGGCAAATATGGGCAATGGAGGGGCTCCAGGGGGAACACGAAGACCCAGGGACCTGTGTGCCTTTTCCACAATGAGGGTCTTGGAGAGTTTATCCGCTCCAAATATATTGATAAGTAGAGATTCGACAAATAGCTCAGGGCACCCAGTGTTATTTGATTCTGCAAGACCCAAGATACAAATGTTGTTTTTTCGTGACCAGGCCTCTACGTCCTCGTTTTTACTGGATACTGCCTTAAGAAGTCATTCCATTTTCTACAACCGGCATGGGATGTCTTTTGCCTGGTCTTCGTGAGCAGAAATACGTTGCTCCGCTTCATCAAGCCGGGTGCAGTGCCCATCGCTGAGCTGCCCCATTCTGTCTAGCATGGAGGTGAGGGAGTCAAATCTAGAGTCTATTGCACGAAACTCAGCATGGAGCTCTGCCATTATAGCTGCTGCGCCTTCCAGGGCGGGAGGCTAAGCGTTCTGCTCCACCTCGCCATCTGCATCAAGTTTCTGGTCTTGAAGTTCCGATGTGCCTGCCCTGTCAGAGGTCAGCCTGCAGTTCTTGGGGTCCCCTCGTCTCATGTCTGCAGTATGAGCGAGGGTATCAGCTCAACAACTGTGTAGGTGGAGAGGTGGGGTTGCTGCACCGCCCCAAGGTAGATATGTCTGAAGAAATCTTTATTGTTCGATTATTTAAAATCAATTTGAAGACGCTTTGTGTTAAATAAGAAAACAGGAGATAAAAATGGTGAACTGTTGGTAAAAAAGATAAAAACGGTAATGTTTCAAGATTAAATTCGATCGTGGAGACCCAAATTTAAGTTTACATGATTTTCCAGTGACATACTTTGTCTTAAAAAAAAGGATTTGTGCCGGGGGATACAAAAACCTCATGATTAAAATGATGCAGTCCCATTCAAAGAAGAGAAGAAAAAAGCGGACTTAACACTAGTCCCAAAGAGTCTGAGGGAGGAATTAATGACGCTCCGAGTTCGTAAAAAATGTTTCCACTCTTGAGACAAACTTGGTGAACTGGATGTTGAGCATCATGTTTTCCGGAGTCATGACTACAATTATGGCTTGACGACAGGATCAGGCACCAAGTTTGTTCCATTCACCCCGTTGCAGCATCCTTCTGTCATTTAGTAAGGCGAGACAGACACAAGCCACATGCTCGATTGACTCCGGGAGGCACCCACACCCCCTCACTCAATGTTTTCACTTGAACAGTGTCAATCTGGTTGATGGTACAAAAAAGGCCATTCACCCATTCTCAGTGCCAAGAATCTTTTTTTCCAAAGTACTGCATAGGTGCTTGATAGGTATGGTGCTGCTACACCAGGCTTGAACCCTGAGAGGACCGTCCAGGCGTGTTTTCTTTTGCCAGTTGTGCCCTGTCAGAGTGAAAAGACCAGAGTCATACACTTTTTTGATGCATGTTTTTAGGGCCTGCTGGGGTGGGTTGGTTTCCCAGTATTAATTTGCGTCAAGCATTTGCAGCGAGTACTCTAGGTAGCATTGATATTATTGTCCCACTTGACTGGACGATCTATCTGATAGAGACATCTAGCCGCAGATTCCTTAACTTAGAATATCCCCAGGCGTCAGACTGGATCCGGAAAACTTTCTGCAGCAGCATCTCTACACGCCAGGGAGTGGCGCCGCACGGCTCCGCCCTGACGCCGTCCACAGACGTGACTTCAGCGGAGCGTCAGTCTCTCCTGGCGGGCTGACGTCAGTTTTACTTCTTTTCCGCGTCCCGGAAAACCAGCGGTTCCTTGGCCTGTTTTTAAGGCCATCTCGATGCCTTCAGCATCACGGAACAGTGTGCAATGCCTTCAGGTTTTAAGGCATGTGAAACTTGTACGCAGCAAACGTCTGTCATGGATCCGCGCACAATATATATGTAGTGCCTGGGAATGCACCCCCACTCCGAAGAATGCGGCGCCTGTCAGCAGCTGAATCCAAAGCCCCTAAGGGAGCGTTACATGAAGCTGCTTGCCGCCCGGATGTCCGGTCCTGCGCCTTCACCCCACAGATCTCCCTCTCGGGATCAGGCTCCCTCACGGGGTTGTTCTTGCAGACGTTGTTCGAAGACAGGTAAGAACAAGCATATGTCACTGAGGTTGTCTTCCCGTAAACGTGACACTGGGGCCCGCTGCTCTCGGTCTTTGCCAGGCACATGCACCCAGGAGTTGTCTCCCCCATACCCACCCCTTTCTGGGTGTCGCAGCGACAAGGATCCACATGGAGACCTATTCAAGGGCTCTCCAGTCTTTCTTCGGGTCACCCCCTCTCCCTGGTGCGCCTTCGGGTTCCACAGAGGAGGAAGGCACTCATGTCGGGTCTTTGCCGGCGGATTCTTCCTTGGCGCCGGCTGCGAGTATCGACTCCGGTTCCGGATCGATACGACGTCGGGGCACGGCCGAAGGGGCATCTCAGTCATCCATCCAGCGCACCCGTCCAGTCACCGCATAGCCCTGTGCGCCTTCCTGCTCTGACGTCGGCTGCGGCACTGAGTTTAACGCCTTGTCGACCTCTTTCCTCCCTGTAGGTGGAGGTCGAGTCGCCTTCGGCCAGTGAGTGCAACAGTAGAAAAAGTAAATACTTCATATATTATTTTAAAATAAAAAATATTAATACCAATAAAAAATTAATTAAAAGTAATTACCAATTTAATATAATATAATAATGAATCAATTAAAAATAAAAATAAAAATGTATTATTAAAATTCATTACCTATTTATACAAATTAATTACCAATTACCAATTAATTAATTAGCATTTAAAAATGTATTAACAATTAATTCAAACTAAATACCAATAAATAAATTAAAATATTGAATTAATGACAATTAAATTACTTCCCACCCTATTCCCCTGTAAACCCACAACCGGCTACAGGAAATAAATTTATAAAATTAACATAATTATTAATTAATAAAAATGTATTACCAATTAAAATGTAATTAATTACCAATTAAAAATTAATTAACAATTAATTCAAGATAAATACCAATAAATAAATTAAAATATTTAATTAATTATAATTAAATTACTTCCCACCCTATTCCCCTATAAACCCACAACCCGCTACGGAAAATACATTTATAAAATTAACATAATTATCAATTAATCAATTAAGTAAAATTATTTGCCAATTAAAATTTAATTAATTACCAAATAAAAGTTAATTAACAATTAATTCAAATTAAATATCAATAAATAAATTTAAATATTTAATTAATTATAATTAAATTACTTCCCACCCTATTCCACTATAAACCCACAACCCGCTACAGAATTAAATTACGCAAAAATTAAATAACATAAAATTAATTACTTAAAATAAATGATAAAATAAATATACACTTTTCACACATATACTAACATACAAAACACTTTACAAAATTCAGTATTATTAAAAATTTTATATTTTGACTTTCTATATTATATACTTCGATATTTTGACTTTCTGTATTTATGAAATTCGATATTAAATTACTTACCTTAAATTCGATATTTTTGTTGACTATATTCTGTCCATTCGATATTTTGTCCATTCTATATTTTGACTTTGATATTAGTGCTATTCTATATTTTTGATTCAATATAATGTCTGTATACCGTCTAGTGGACGGGTTAGCCTCCAACCGTCCCCGACTGATGGTTTGTTGTCGCCCCCCCATGAATGGCGACAGAGGCTAGTGCGGCTTTCATGAGGGCTGTTTGCAGGGCTGCAGATATACTTCACTTGCAGCCCCCTGTGGTTTCCCTGCCCTCTGATCTTTTACTGGATCTGCTCCACATGGAGCCTGTGGACATGGAGCCTTTGCTGCCCCTTGGTGGGTCTTTGTTTGACATCCTGCTTGGTACCTGGGCACAGCCCTCCTCTTTTGACCCTGTTGATCGGACCAATGCTCGTCGGCATTGCCTGGCCCCAGAGGATCCTGTCTGCTTGTCCCTTCACCCTTGAGCTCAGAGTCTGGTTGTGCCTGCAGATTTCGCCTTGCAGCCTTCTTCCGCTCTGACGTTGCTACCTCCCACTAGGGAGTCTCGGTGGCTGGAGACATGTGGTTGCCACATTTTTGCCTCCGCCAGTGCAGGCATTCGTGCCTTAAATACGTATTGCTTGTTCGCACATGCTTCTTTTGCCCTTTGGGACTTGGTTGAGCTCCTTCTTCCTCCTCCCCCAGAAGGGCCCGGGCTGACTTACATCGCCTTCTTCTTGATGACCGGGGAATGGCATATTCTCCAGTATTAGGGGTGTCTTTCATAGATTCACATGCCTGAATCATTCCCCGTCGTCAGAGTGGGAGTCCCTCGGTACATAAAATAGCAATAATATGCCATAAATATGCAGTAAATACCTATTAGAATAAACCAGGAAGTAAAGTAGCCCAGCTACAGTAGGAAAAAAACATCCACATCTAGGACTATCCTAGTCGTTTTGTATAGTCCAAACTACAGCCAATCAGGCGGCAGCACCCACCAGAATGTTCTCCCCAGAGGCTCAGGCTCTCAGATTTTCTACCGCACGTCGTGTGAAGGGAGTCTCCCTGAGCTCTGCTCAGTTTCTTTTGGAATATCTCTACTTTCTGGATTTAAAATGTCTTCAAGGAAGTCTCTATTCAGAGCCTGTGAATCCTGTGGTAAGCTCTGGCTTTTTAAAGAGGATCCTCATGAGAAATGTATATATTGCCTCTACCCAGATCATCTAGTCAAAGACTGTAAGATCTGCAGGAAATTTCCTCAAAAGACCCTCAGAGACAGAGAGGGTCGGTTGCTTTTGTGGCTACAAAGGCTAAAGGATTCAGATAAGGTGTCTGAAGTTGGCAGTATTGCCTCGGGTTCCACTTCAGTGTCTAGAAAGAGGCCTGCGTCTGAAACTCAACCATCTTCTGGGGCTAAGGTTGCTAAGAAAAATCAACCTGCAAAGGATTCTGACAAGCCTTCCTGTTCAAAGGCTGCCCCTTCAGGCAAAGGCTTAGAGAGTTCTTCTCATAAAAAGCCCACCAAGACTTTGCCTCAGAAGACTGTTCAGAGTTCTTCTCAGGACTCGTTTTCAAAGACGCCTTCCACTGTCTGCTCGTCGACGAAGACCTCCGCCGACGCCTCTTCCACGTCGACGATGACCTTCTCATCTCCTAAATCGTCAATGATTATGACGACGGCAGCGTCTTCTCCAACCATGGTCTATGTTACGGTAAGACCTATCTCGTCGACGACGGCCGTCGTCGATTCCTCGTCGACGTCGAGTCTGAAAGCCTTGCCGTCATCGAGAAGATCGGCAGCGACAGCATCGTCGACGGCGCTGCCACCGACGAAGGTAATTCCGTCGACGACGAGCTTCCCGTCGACGAACACCTCCTCGTCGACGACGAAAATCCCGTCGACGAAGACCAGTCCGTCGACGACGTCCATCCAGTCGTCGACGGCAGACCCGTCGACGAAGATCATACCGTCGACGAAGAGCATACCGTCGACGAAAAGCATACCGTCGACGAAGATCATACCGTCGACGGAGATAAAACCGTCGACGAAGGGCATACCGTCGACGAAGGGCGTACCGTCGACGAAGGGTATACCGTCGACGAAGGACATACCGTCGACGAAGGGCATACCGCCGACGAAGGACATACCGTCTACGAAATCCATCCTGTCGACGACGGTTTCAAAGGAGTCTATGATATCGACCACTGGCACAATGGAAAACGCGCCATCGACGCCGCAATTTTCATCCTGTACCGCATTGCAAGTATGGTCTCCGTCTAAGGTTTTCTTTACACCAAAACCGACGACGCAAGTTCCTGACCGTCTTTTGGATTCAGATAGTGAGGAAGAAACAGATCAGACGTTCGGAGTGGCTACAAGTCCTTCTGAATTGAATATCCAGTTAAAAGAGGATGAACAGGAGGATGATCCTCCAACTGTGCAGATGCCGCCCCAGGTGAATTCCTTGCCTCTCACACAAGTGCCTATGGCTTTACTGTCCAATCTTCAATACATGTTGGACGATTACTACAGAAGGTTTCCACCTTCAGAAACAGCGTGCTCAGAGCCAACTACTCCTAACACTGAGGTTCCGATACCAAGTTTGCAGCCAATAGTTCCAACATCACCTGCTTCACAGGTACAGGCGGAAGGAGTCGATCCTTTGTCTTCTGAGGAGGAGGAACAAAGGGAGGAAGGTGAGGTTCAAGATGAGTCGGAGTGGGATGGAGATCAGGAGCACACACCTTCCCCTTCGCGCCAAGCAGTTTCGATTTCTCCGCCGGTGGACGTGGTTAGCTTCCATCTCTTGATGGAACGCGCCACTAAACGTTTTCATATAGAGATGGAGCATAAGGAGCAAGATTGTTTTCTTTATGACTTTAAAGATCAACCAAGGAAACAGATTAAGTCAATTCCCATTATTGATTTCATCTGGCAGGAGGGGATTAAGGTCATGACAACACCGGCGTCCATTCCTCCAGTCCTACCACGTTTAGAAAAGAAGTACAGGGCACCAGACAAATCTCCAGCATGCCTTATAGGACAGCCAAAACTGGACTCTGTAATAATTCAAGCAGCACAAAAGAGGGCTAGGAATCCCTCATCCCCGCTGACAGCCCCGCCTGACAGGGATGGCAAACGCTTGGATTCTATAGGAAAACGCGTATCTACAATGGCGGCTATGACAGTTCGAGCGGCAAATTCATTGGCCATCTTAGGAAGATATGACCGACAAATGGGGTCTGATATCGCACCATATCTTGATCTTCTACCTGAACCTTCAAAGGCTGAGGCGCTCTAGATACTTCATGAAGGCCAAAGAATCTCGGAGGAGATTATTGACTCAGCTGTGGATGTGGCCTCAACAGGTTTTCGGCAGCTGGCGGGAGCTGCGGTTCTTCGCAGGCAGGGTTGGCTGCGATCTACTTCTTTTAGGCAAGAAGTCCAACATAAAGTGCTGGATTTGCCATATGATGGTGAATATCTGTTTGGACCTCAGGTGGAGGAAGCCTTACAAACTATAAAGAAGGATTCTGAAACTGCGAAATCCTTAGTGTCTCTTCAATTTCGAAAGCCGCCCTTTCGAGGAGCGAGAGGACGGGGAATGTCCTCTACCAGAGGTGGATATAGCCAACAACCTTCTTACAGGCAAAACAACCAAAGATACCAGACTCAACGCTATCAGTCTTACAACCAAAGAAAGCCTTCCTATCCCCAAAACAGGGGTAGAGCAAGTTACCGTGGAAAGGATAAAAGACAATGACATTTTTCACCTGCCGCCACCGCTGCCCTATTCAAAAGAAAAAATTGGAGGGCGAATATCCAAATTTTACTCAAGTTGGCAGTCAATAACATCAGACAAATGGGTCCTAGACATAGTGTCCAGGGGTCATGCCCTAGAATTCGAAAGATTTCCTCCAAATGTTTCTCCAAAGGGACCCCCCCCAGCTCACCTGAAGGAATTATTTGCTCAAATCAGATTAATGATGCAGAAGGGAGCGATCGAGAGCGTGCCTCAAAGGATGAGAGGAATGGGTTTTTACTCCAGATTCTTTCTAATAAGGAAAAAGAATGGAGAGTGGCGCCCGATTCTAGATCTTCGCGCTCTGAACAAGTACTTGAAAAAATTAACATTCAGAATGCTATCGCTCCAGGAAATATTGCATCTTTTGGCAGCAGGGGATCACATGGTCACCTTAGATCTCCAAGATGCATACTTCCATATTCCAATTCTACCTCGCCACAGAAAGTTCCTGCGCTTCAGGGTGGCTGGCAGGGATTACCAATTCAAGGTTCTTCCTTTTGGACTACGATCGGCGCCGAGAGTTTTTACCAAGGTTCTGGCTCCGGTAGCGGCGCATCTCCGACTAAAGGGAATCCAAATATTCCCATATTTAGACGACTGCCTTATAAAGGCCAGTTCTCGAGCAGTCGTTCATTCGCATCTACAACAGTGTCTACTCCTGTTCAAATCCCTGGGCCTTTCCATCAACCACGAAAAATCCAAACTGGAACCGTCACAAAGACAAGCTTTCTTGGGAGCAACTTTGGACACTCAGAGACTCCGAGCCTTTGTCTCGGAGGAGAGGCAACTCAGAATAAAGAACATGGCACAGAAACTGTTGTCAAAAAAGTCAGTTTCTGTTCGGATATTCAAATCCTTTCTGGGGATGGTCTCTTCTTGCATCCCATTGCTACCGAACTGTCGCCTCAGAATGAGGCCCCTCCAGGAAGAACTGACCCTGCAGTGGTTACAGGTCTCCGGAACGTTCGAAGATATGATCAGGATCACACCGATAATGCAAAACTCACTAAGATGGTGGGCGCAAAAACGACATCTTCAAAAGGGGTGTGCGCTTCTCCAGGAGCCACCAAGCTTCACCATCACAACAGATGCGTCTCTCGAGGGCTGGGAAGCGCACCTTCAAGGCCTCACTATCAGTGGCAAGTGGTCTGCCCTGCAACAGCGTTGGCACATAAACCGCTTGGAACTGAGAGCCATTTTTCTGGCGCTCAAGGAGTTTCATGCAGTCATTCAAGGTTCCAATGTGTTAATAAAAACGGACAACACAACAAGCATGCACTACGTCAACAAGCAGGGGGGAACTCGATCTCTCCTCCTCTCCCAGGAAGCCCAGGAGTTTTGGACGTGGGCTTTGGAACACGATGTACATCTTCAAGCGGTGCACGTTCCAGGGATAGAGAATGTCTTGGCAGACACACTCAGCAGGACGAAGGTCTCCACTCACGAGTGGGAGCTTCGTCAACTGACGGTGAATCACATCTTTCGACTATGGGGTCGCCCAGACCTAGATCTGTTTGCTACGAAGACCAACAGCAAATGCAAGCTCTTTGCAAGCTGGCATCCCCAAGAAGACTCTCAGGGGAATGCGTTTTCACTGGACTGGTCCCTGAGTTATGCGTACGCATTTCCACCAATCCCACTTGTACCAAGAGTTCTGCGGAAAATGAAGAAGGAACCGTGCAGACTAATCCTGATTGCACCCAGATGGCCGTGCCAGTATTGGTTCACGGAACTCCTCCTACTATCAAAATGCAAACCAATTCAGTTGGATCCAGTCCCGAACTTACTCAGTATGCAGAACGGTCAGGTCTGTCACCCAGATCCAGCATCTCTGAAATTAGCAGCCTGGCGCCTGAATACCGTGAGTTCGCCCACTTGAACATCCCAGAGGAATGCAAAGAGGTACTGGCCAAGGCGAGGGCACCGTCCACAATAAAGACTTACAGTCTGAAATGGAGACGTTTCTGCATCTGGTGTCAGGCAAACGGAATTCACCCGTTTTCAGCAACGCCGGAAGAGATTTGTAAGCTTTTCGGGGCTTGCGGGGTTCACAGTGAAGGGCAACAGACGGGTTTTGGTAATTACGGGTTTTATTGCACTCAAAAGATGATCCAAACAAGTCCTTCGTAAAACGGGTGTTCTCCTGGGGGATCTGCTCCTCGACCTTCGCCTTCGCCTGGTCTCTAGCAGGGTCGTCCTCCGATAGCCTGTCAGGCTCCGTCGGGTCGGGGTTTCTTCGTGTTCCGTCTTGATCTCGTCTCCTCCCAGGTATCCAAAAGAAAACAAACACAAGGGCACTCGTGAGAGCGTTGCTCGGCAAGCCGCCGTATCAGGGAAAAGGGTGTGAGGAGTTCAAACCACGCGTGCTCCCGCTCTTCAGTATCAGGGAAGTGGCGTGAGGGGATAGGATCGGTGCTTGTGATGGGGAGGGGGAACCGGGACCCAGGGAAGTTTCACGGGACAGTATTACCTCCCTTGCGTCCCACCCAACCCCTGAGACGGTTACGCACCTGTACGAGCCACGCACCTCCCCCGGGTGAGTGGCTGGGCGACACGTGGGGTCGTTGGCCTCCTGGCGTCTCCAGGTCCGTCAAGGCTCCTCGTCCTCTTCCTGACGCGTCTTCCGTCTCCTTCGCTTCTCTCCCTCGTCGTTCTCTCTCTGCTTCCTCGCTCCAGGTGTACAAACACACCTTGTCCTTTCTCTCGTCCTCTTTTGACGGCGGACGTTCGTTCCGTGACTCCTCCCACTCAGCAGCTCCGGGGCAGTTAAAGGGCCAGTACTCTCATCCTCCTGTATCACGGCAAAGTCTTCCCCCGACCCTCGATAGTCCGTCTGCTGAGGGATAGAAGAGGGGTTAGTGCAAGCACCGTTCTGAGACATTCTCTCCTGTACAGAGTCCGAACTCGCAACGGGGTGCCAGGTCCCAGGCGCCCCGTTACAAACCTCCCCCCTAGGACGCTCACGTTCGGGGAGCGGATGTCTGGACAAGAAATCAGCACCCACGTTATCAGTCCCCTTTTTGTGCCGCACAGAGAAGGAATACGGTTGGAGGGACAGAAACCAGCGCATCACCCGCGCATTATTGGACTTGTTCCTGGCCATCCACAGGAGGGGGGCATCGTCAGTGAACAGGGTAAACGGATGACCCTCCAGGTAGTATGAGAGTTTTTCCACCGCCCACTTAACAGCCAGGCACTCCTTTTCTATCGTGGCATAGCGCAACTCGCGCGGGAACAACTTACGACTAACGTACAAAACGGGGTGCTCCCTACCATCCTGGCCTATCTGTGAAAGCACCGCCCCTATGCCATATTCAGACGCGTCAGTATGCAGGGTGAAAGGCTTTGTGAAATCAGGGGAAGTCAGCACCGGAGTGGAGGTGATGACATGCTTGAGGTGGGAGAAGGCAGCCAACATAGCCTCAGTAGGATGGAGGGGTGTGGAAGATTTACCGGGGTGACGCAAGGCGTCCGAAAGGGGTGCAGCTACATGGGAGAACTGGGGAATGAAGCGACGATAATACCCCACCAGTCCCAGGAAAGCCCTCAGTTGCTTTCGATTGGCGGGGAAGGGGGTGTCGGCAATCGCTCGGATCTTCTCCATCTGGGGCTCGATTAGCCCGTGACCCAACACATAGCCCAAATATTTCACTTTCTGGTAGGCGACCTTGGATTTTTTTGCATTCACCTTTAGACCGGCCTTCTCCAGGGCCAAGAATACTTCCTGTATGTGGCTTAGATGTTCCGACCAAGACGGGCTATGAATGACGATGTCGTCGAGGTAGGCCGAGGCAAACTGGGACACGTCTTTCAGCACAGTGTTCATGAGCCGCTGAAAGGTGGCTGGGGCTCCATGTAGTCCAAAGGGTAGGACGGTGAATTCATAATGTCCTTCATGAGTACTGAAGGCCGTTTTTCGTCGATCCTCCTCCCTTAAGGGCACTTGCCAATATCCCTTGGTGAGATCGAGCGTCGTTATATATTGGGCATCCCCTAGACGCTCGATAAGTTCGTCGACTCTAGGGAGGGGGTAGGCATCAAAACAGGATATCTCATTCAGGGCTCTGAAGTCCATACAGAACCTGCGGGACCCATCGGGTTTGGGGATCATTACTATGGGGCTAGACCAATTGCTCTTGGACGGGCGAATGACACCCAGGTCTAGCATGTCCTCCACTTCTTTCTGTATCGCTCTCCTTCTAGATTCGGGCACTCGGTAGGGTCTTATTTTTACCGTTTTCCCAGGAGCCGTGTCGATACTGTGTTCTGCTAGGGTGGTTCTTCCCGGTAGGTTGGAGAAGAGCGTGTCATGGTTTAATAACACTGTATTTAGCTCGTCCTGCTGCTTTTCCGTCAGTTCTTCATTGATAAGTAGTTCCTCTCGGGTGGAGTGCCCAGTTCTTGGGGTAACCACATGTACCTCGGAGGGAGCTGGTCCCAGCCATTTCTTGAGAATATTGATGTGGTAGACCTGCGTCTTGTGGGGCCCCATCTGTAGGCGATAACTGGTGTTCCCTATAGTGCCAACGATTTTGTGTGGGCCTACCCACTCGGCTCGGAATTTCTGGGTGGATGATGGAAGTAGGATCAGGGCCCAGTCATCAACTCTTAGCCGTCTCCATTTCTTCCCTTTGTCATAGTATGTTTTCTGTCGCTTTTGTTGAGTTTCCAGGTGGGTATAAGCCAGGTCTCGTAGTTTCCCCAATCTTGACTTCAGACTTTGAGCATACTCTAGGGTGCTAGCCGTCTCTTCAGGCAGCTCGTTCTCCCAGGCGTCCTTCGTCATCTCCATCAATGATCGAGGTTGTCTCCCATATAACAGCTCAAAGGAGGATACTCCTAGGCTGCTCTGTCTTTGGCCTCGGATGACATATAAAGCCAGGGGCAAGAGGTGGTCCCATTCAGCGCCGCTAACCTCCAGCATTTTCCGCAACGTTGTTTTGAGGGTACGGTTATACCTTTCTACAAGGCCGTCCGTTTGCGGATGATATGCCGAGGTGCGGATCTGGTTTATGTCGAGGTTTTTGCATACTTCACTCATAAGTTTGGAGACGAATGGGGTGCCTTGATCCGTCAGAATTTCTTTCGGGAATCCGACTCGGCTGAACACCTCGATCATCTTCTCGGCCACTTGTTTGGTGGTTGTGGCAGTTAGGGGGAAGGCCTCAGGAAATCTAGTCGCATAGTCGACCAGGACCAACACATGCTGATACCCCTTTCTCGTCTTCGGGAGGGGGCCAATGATGTCCATGCCTACCCTTTCGAACGGTTTCCCTATGATGGGAAGGGGTTGTAAGGGTACCTGCGGGGGCCTGGTCATATTTTTCTTCTGACAGATGCTACATTCCTGACAGTACACGGCCGTGTCCTTATATATGCCTGGCCAGGAGAAGTGTCTTAGGATATTTTGAGTGGTCTTTTCCCCTCCTGTGTGTCCCGCTAACAAGTGGCTATGGGCAAAGAAGAGCACTTGACTACGGAAAGGCATGGGTACTAGCAGTTGGGCCTCCTCATTGGGATTTCCTTCCCTGTATAATAGGTCGTGTTTGATGGTAAACCTGGGAAACCGGTCCGGGTCATGCCCCTGTCGCTGATGGGCCTGCTCCCATGCATTGAAAAGAGAGGGGTCGTTTGTCTGGGCATATCTGAAGCTCCTGTCTAATAACCATGGTTCCGGCATGAGCATGGCCGGACAGGGGTCACTGGGACCATTTTCTATAGCACGGTCTCTAGCTAGACGGTCTGTGCTGCTCTTAAACATCGACAGAAACCGGGGGTTGTCAGTGCCAATGATGAGGTCCTCGGGCAACGAGGAGAGCACTCCCACCCTCACTGTCTGGGTGTCCCCTTTTCTTATCTGTATAGGAATGTTGGCCACGGGGTAGGGACGTACATCACCATGGACACACCTAATGCTCACCATTTGCCTGGGGATATATTGGGACAGAGTGACATGCTGAGTTTGAATCACTGACTGCCTACACCCAGAATCAAGTAAGGCAGAAATGGAGGTCCCGTTTACCCTGACACTTACTCTGTAGGTGCCTCCCATCTCGGCGGAGAAAAGAACAGGCTTTGGAAGGTAGCCAACTTCCATAGGTTCATCCGGGGGTCTTCTCTTGGGGCAGTGTCTAGCGATATGCCCCCAGTTCCCGCAGTCAAAACACTGTGGCCCCGCATTTCCCGGAGTCATGGGTTGCCAGGGCCTAGGCCTGGAGAGTTCTCCTTGTCTTGGAGGTTTCTTCTCTGGTTTGGGGCTGGTCTCGGGGCCTTCTCCTGTTCCCAACCTGGATTCCGGGGCTGGGCCCGGGCGAAGGAAGAGGCCATGTCGATGGCTTGTGCGGCCGTAAGGTTGTGGTGTTGCCTTAGCCACCTCTGAGTGGGGTAGGGGAGAGCCTCGAGATACTGCTCCAAGTAAATGCGGTCCATAATTTCCTCTTTGGTGCTTACAGTGGGAGTCAGCCACTTGTCAGCAGCCATTCGGAGACGCACGAACAGGGTTCGGGGGTTCTCCCCGGGGGCACCCCTCTCCTTCCGGAACCGCAGGCGATACGCCTCAGCATCCAATCCCAGATGTTCCAGGATTACCTTCTTCACCTCCTGATACGAAGTGTCTCCCGTGGGATTGGCCACCTGGTAGGCGGCCTGGGCTTCCCCCACCAGGAGAGGGGCCAGAAAGAACGGCCATTTCACCACCGGCCATCCGCAGGCCCTGGCGGCGCGCTCAAAATTGAGGAGGAAAGCGTCCGGATCCTCCCCCGGCTGATACTTTTGGAGAGCTATGGCGGCGGAGCCATGGGGAATGACTCTCTCAGTAGTTCCGCTGGGCTGTACAGGATCCACCCAAGGTGCCGGGACCCTCGTGGCCAATGCCTCCTTCAGCAAGTCTCTATTGGCTTGGGCTGCAGTCAGCTGCTGTTCGGCTACCCATTCTAGCCTTTCCTGGCCTTTGGCAAGTTGTTCGATCACTGTTTCCATCTTCTGTTGGCAGACGGCTTCTATGCCCGCATTCTCCACCACTGTAAGCTTTTCGGGGCTTGCGGGGTTCACAGTGAAGGGCAACAGACGGGTTTTGGTAATTACGGGTTTTATTGCACTCAAAAGATGATCCGAACAAGTCCTTCGTAAAACGGGTGTTCTCCTGGGGGATCTGCTCCTCGACCTTCGCCTTCGCCGGGTCTCTAGCAGGGTCGTCCTCCGATAGCCTGTCAGGCTCCGTCGGGTCGGGTTTTCTTCGAGTTCCGTCATGATCTCGTCTCCTCCCAGGTATCCAAAAAAAAAGAAACACAAGGGCACTCGTGAGAGCGTTGCTCGGCAAGCCGCCGTATCAGGGAAAAGGGTGTGAGGAGTTCAAACCACGCGTGCTCCCGCTCTTCAGTATCAGGGAAGTGGCGTGAGGGGATAGGATCGGTGCTTGTGATGGGGAGGGGGAACCGGGACCCAGGGAAGTTTCACGGGACAGTATTACCTCCCTTGCGTCCCACCCAACCCCTGAGACGGTTACGCACCTGTACGAGCCACGCACCTCCCCCGGGTGAGTGGCTGGGCGACACGTGGGGTCGTTGGCCTCCTGGCGTCTCCAGGTCCGTCAAGGCTCCTCGTCCTCTTCCTGACGCGTCTTCCGTCTCCTTCGCTTCTCTCCCTCGTCGTTCTCTCTCTGCTTCCTCGCTCCAGGTGTACAAACACACCTCGTCCTTTCTCTCGTCCTCTTTTGACGGCGGACGTTCGTTCCGTGACTCCTCCCACTCAGCAGCTCCGGGGCAGTTAAAGGGCCAGTCACTCTCATCCTCCTGTATCACGGCAAAGTCTTCCCCCGACCCTCGATAGTCCGTCTGCTGAGGGATAGAAGAGGGGTTAGTGCAAGCACCGTTCTGAGACATTCTCTCCTGTACAGAGTCCGAACTCGCAACGGGGTGCCAGGTCCCAGGCGCCCCGTTACAAGATTCTACCGTTCTTCCTACATTTGGCAAAATTGGGTCTATCTCACGCAACTTTAAAGGTGTTCCTGGCAGCGATATCCAGATATCGGCAAGACGGTACTACTTCCTTGTACTCGGCTAGGATTGTACAACAATTCTTCAAAGGGCTCTTTAGGATGTTCCCTCCAGTACGTCGACCTCCTCCGATGTGGCATCTCAACGTGGTCTTGGCACAACTGATGCGTCATCCTTTCGAACCCATTCACAAGGCTGACCTCAAATATCTCTCGTGGAAGGTAGCATTGTTACTGGCATTGACATCCGCCAGAAGAGTCAGTGACCTCCAGGCCTTTACAATTCAACAGCCTTTTCTGCAATTTACAAGCGACTCTGTAGTGCTCCGCACTAATCCAAAGTACATCCCCAAGGTACCCTTGGAATTCCACCTCAACGAACCTATAATTCTGAAAACATACTTTCCTAATCCGCAATCACAAGCGGAAAAGGCATTACATACCTTGGACGTCAAGAGATGTCTTAAATTCTATCTGCAGAGAACATCCGCCTTGCGTTCTTCCAATCAGCTGTTCATCACCTACGGTGATATTCGTAAGGGGCAGGCAGTTTCTAAACAAACAATTGCAAGATGGATTTCTTCTGCCATTGCCTTTTGTCATATGCAAGCGGGGCGACCGCAGCAAACAGCCCCTAGAGCTCATTCCACAAGAGCAATATCTTCATCAACGGCTTTGTTTGCTGGAGTTCCATTTCAGCAAATTTGCAGAGCGGCTACTTGGGCTAGTCGCCATACATTTACCAAGCATTACTGTCTGGAGACAGCCAGCGAAGCAGATACGTCTGTGGGTCTAGCAGTCCTGCGGAACCTTTTCAAATAAGGTGAGCCTCTGTTTCCCACCTCCTTTATTACTGTCAGGCTCTGTTTATGCTATGTTTGTTACATTTGCTTGCAGGATTGTATTCTCTATGCGTAAACAATATGTGTATATTCAGTTTATACTGTTTTATGTACTATATACTGACAAGCTTGACAAACATGATCATCTGCCTGACAAGGAGGTACTGCTAGCTACTCTGATTCAGGCATGTGAATCTATGAAAGACACCCCTAATACTGGAGAAGAACAATAGTTACTTACCTGTAATCTGTGGTTCTCCAGTATTGGTGTCTTTCATAGATTCACATGCAACCCGCCCACCTCCCCTCAGAGGCTTTTGTTAGGCTAATTTTGAGTTACATTCACTCCTTGCAAGAAAATCTGAGAGCCTGAGCCTCTGGGGAGAACATTCTGGTGGGTGCTGGCGCCTGATTGGCTGTAGTTTGGACTATACAAAACGACTAGGATAGTCCTAGATGTGGATGTTTTTTTCCTACTGTAGCTGGGCTACGTTACTTCCTGGTTTATTCTAATAGGTATTTACTGCATATTTATGGCATATTATTGCTATTTTATGTACCGAGGGACTCCCACTCCGACGACGGGGAATGATTCAGGCATGTGAATCTATGAAAGACACCAATACTGGAGAACCACAGATTACAGGTAAGTAACTATTGTTCATTTTTCCCTTTGATTGGCCCCGGACACTACAGACTATGTGGGTAGGGCAATGGCCCGATCGGTAGCTTTGCGCCGCCATGCATGGCGGCACGATAGTCGTTTTCCCGACAATGTTTGGGACGTTTTTCGGGATCTGTCACTCAATGGCGTGGACCTTTTTGACTGTCACGCTGATTCAACGGTCTCCCGCCTCATGTCTGATCTCCCGTGATTTTCTGGCCCTTGCTGCCTGTCTTTCTCATCCTTGTGGCTTATCTTCTTCATACGTTGCATGACTTTGTGTTGCTTTTTCTTGTGCATAGGCATCGTTGCCTTGGTTGTTTGAATGCCTGGGTTCATGACTTAATACTCAGATTGTCTAGGCGGCTACTCTGCCATGTTTGCCTTTGTTCAGTACAGCTGGTCAGCTGGTTCTGCCTTCCTTTCAGTCCTCTGTCGGTGAGCGTGTCTCAAGAGGAGCCCCCTTGCCAGAGTTAAGACTTACCCTATGTGGGGTGTTTGCTGGCTATTGTGTAGCTGCCTTCCTACAAGGAAGGCTTGATACGCTCCTGTGGAGTCTTCCTCACAGAGGTTCTTCTGTGGATCAGTCTATCCTCTCTTTCTGCTGTTATGCAACCCACAGGTTGGCATCGCTCTATTGCACTTTCAGTTAGGGTTGGGGTCTACGGTTGTCCGTAGTATTTCGAAACATTGGTAGAGGTTCCTAACTGTAAGGCTTCTGCCTCGCCTGCCTTTCCCAGGGGAGTTTTTTGGCTTTGCTGTGCTCCTCTTTGTCCATGTTGGCTGTTCTTCTTTTCGCCAGCCACTGCCCCTTGGGACCCCTTGTTCTGTTCCTTTCCGGTACAGTTCGTCCGAGACTGACGCCCTGCTATCGTATAGCGCAAGGGCAGAGCCGCTGAGCTGCAACTTCTTCAGTGTTTGTGCGTAGTGTTGGTGCACCCTGGTATGTTTGCTATCATGGGGTGCCTGCTTTCTTTCTTCCGCTTCTGTGGTGACTGGTTATAACCTCCACTCTACGTGATGGGTAATGCTTTCTCGTACTTCAGCCCTGTCTGGACTTGTCTATAGACGGTGGCGTCTTCACCATGTACATCTATGCTGTCCTCTGACTTTTGCATTCATTTTTTTCTGGGCACTTCCCAAACAGGAGTTTTTCCTATTTCCCTGCTGCTTTCCGCGCAGGTGTTTTCCATGCTTCTGCTTTGGGTTACTGCTGTAACACTCTCAGGGGAAGTGTTCTCTTCAGGATATTCGCCTTCTTGGGTGGCCTTGTCTGTACATCCCTAGACCATTACGTTGGACCTGACTGTTTCCACATTCGTGTCCTGCTCCATCTCCTCATCTGTCTAGCGGGGGACTGTGGCTCCTCCTGGACGGGTGGCTGATGTCTCTTACGGATCTGGGCATTGTCCTGTCCAACTCTGCTTCAAGTGACTGTTGGTACTTATGGCTTACCCTTGTCTTGTTCTAAGCAACACATCTTTTTTAGATGTGTATCTTTCTTAATATATAACTGCTCTGTGCTCTTCACACAGCGGAGTCGCACAGGCAACGTTCCTTGCTTCGGTGTCCGTGGTCTTCGCCCGGTCTGCTCATGGTGCGAGCTCTTCTGTGTGTGTCTGGCTTGCTGGAAACCCCTTTTTGACGGTTACCTATTTGGTGATGCGTCCTTCACATCTGGGCTGCTCAAGCTACCCTACAGGGGGATTTCCCTATACTTGGTGTGGTTCTGGTGTCCATATGGTATGATGCTTATATGTATTCCTGACTTCTACATGAATACCATTCTTACTGTGGTCCTGTTCCATGCGCTTCTGCTTGTTGCTGTCCGCCCTCTCACATGTTTTTGTGAAGGAGCGACTGTGTACTGGAGTGTTTTGTGTTTCTGGTAATGCTGGCACTTTCTGGCCATGGGTCGGCGATGCCAATGCTGCCCCACGGATCTTAGCTTTCTGCGGGGTGACATCTTTCACTTCACTCCTCAACGGGATGCTTCATTCTGTTTTGCTTGCTCTACTACACCCTTTCTCGTCATTGGGCGGTATGCTCATTTGTCATATGTCCTTTTGCATCCCTACTACTTGGGTGGTCCAGTGTGGGGTTTACTCATTTTCTCCCACCCTCGCCCCCTTCTCTATCACCTTGGGGTCTCTTACCTCCACGGCGGTCCATTGGTTTGAAGTCTATTGGCTCTGCCTCAGTCTATAGGTCTCTTACAGGGGATACGACGTCCCTTTCTGGTGCCGACTTGTGATGGATTGTCATTGCTCATTTGTTCCAAACTTGTTGCCCTTCACAGTTATATATCGTGGTTATAGAGTTTCTGTCGTCTGCCATGATGTTTTTTTACATCTTCTTCTGCGTTCGGGGAAGGTTTAGCCTTCGCTTTTGCGGGGCTGCTTCTCAGAGCGGTGCTCTGCTCTTTCCCTTCACTATTTTTCAGTATTCAGTGCCTGGCTCTGTCCTTTATGGTGCTGTTTTTCACCATTCAATTCCTTTTTCTTTTTTCATCTTTTTCGCACACTGTTCCCATATTCTCACAGTTTTTGGTGGTAGCTCCGCTTTGTGGCGCGGAAAAGTTTCTCCAATGAAAACTGACATCAGCGCGCCTAGGAAGGGCTTATTGGCTCCGCTGATGTCACGTCCGTGGACGACGTCAGGGCGGAGCTGTGCGGCGTGTAGAGATGCTGCTGTGGAAAGTTTTCCGGATCCAGTCTGATGCCTGTTAAGGAATCTGCAGCTAGTCTTGTCTCTACCAAATACATTGTTACCGAAGGGAAGTAACTTGTTTTTCTTGCCAATACTCAACCTCCAGATGTCCTTCCCTTGAATTGCCCAGTTATTCCACAGTTTAATGAAGGCACCAGCCCCAACACCGTCGTGGTCTAGGAGGCCGAACTCGAATCTTAACTAAGCTGGGGAAGAGGTTTTCAGGAGATGCCATACTCATTTAAAGATTCTTGCTGTTATTTTGTTCACCGTGTGAAAGTCTCTCCCCAGCATAATCTCCTGGCCATATGAATAGTAATTAGTAATTTTAGCTTTCATAACTGAGTGGGGTTAAACTCGGGCCGTATAGTTGCCTCGCAAGCTTCTTTAAGGCTGCCCTGATAGACAGAGCCTTGGCTTCAACCACTTCCTTTTGTTTAGAGAAGGTACCCTTTGAGTTCATGTAAACGCCCAAGTATTTGTAGAATGTTATGCTTTCAATGCTTTTATCGTTGAATCGCTGCCCTCCGCTCTTTGACTTCCATTTCCTTAAGGTAATTGTCTTTGTCTTCGATAGGTCTAATTCCAGGTCATTACTGGTTGTGTAAGGAAGCGGCTGGTCGAGAAGCCTCTGTAGTCCTACCCTTGTGTGACTAAGTAAAACAAAATCATCTGGGTGTAGCAGATTGCTTATGCGAGATCCGCCAAGTTGTGGAGAGTGGAAGTTGATGTTGTCCAATAGCTGTGATAAGTCTGAGATACAAAGGTTAAAAATGGAGAGTGCCGGCACACATCCTTTTTTTTTTTTTTAAAGGACTTTTTATTAGCATAGAAATCATGGCATAATGACAGTACATGGCATTTACATGAATCACTGCAAGTCACAATTAATACAAGGTACATTTTAGTTGGTACTGTTGGTATATTGCGTAACGCCCCCTCCCCATCTCTCCCTTCACTCAGACACATCGTCCATGTCCGCATGGGCGGATTGCAGAGATAGCCCCTGAACTTGTTCCATACACCCCACACCTTTTCCCCTTTCCGGGGGCCCCCCGATGCGTGTAAACCACCCTTTCTGCCATCATAGCTACGTCCATATCCCTGCACCAGTCCCTAAGCGTTGGCAACTCCCCCGCTCCCCATTTCCTGGCAACATTACGTTTGGCAAACATTACACCCAGTGTAGCCCAATCTTGTGCAGGGTGGGAAAATCGTTTGGTTCCCACAAATTCAGAAAACAGCTCCTCGGTTCCGGTACAATCGTTACCCCCACAGCCTGTGACAGTGTTCGCATCACCTGGGCCGTAAGCTGCAATCAGGGGGTATTGCCACATGGTGTGAAAACAGGTCCCCTCCTCCCCGCAGTCCCGCAAGCAAAACTGATGTGTGGCCTTTCCTATAGCGTAGAGGGTCACCCTGGTATAGTATGTAGGGTGAAGTATCTTTAACTGCATTAAACGGAGTGGATAGTATGGCTACTTCCTGTGGGGACGATAATGCTGTCTGCCAATCAACATCGTCGATGTCTCCCAGATCAGCGGCCCACTTGCGTCTAAGTGTTAGCATGGTCAGGCATGTTGTTGATTAGCTTACGATAAGTGAAGGTGGTAGCCTTTTTGGGTCTGTGTTCAGTCAGAAGCCTGTCCTCTAAAGGGGTGGCCTCCTGTATTTCGGTACCAGGCGATAGAGCCGAGGTTAGGGCATGTCTAATTTGCATATATCGAAACCTCTCGGTGGGTGCTAGCTCATACTGGACCCTAAGCTGTTCGAACGACACCATTTCACCCCTCTTCCATAGATCCCCCACCGTGGAAATACCGATCAGGTCCCACGCCTGGAATCCCTTGCTGTTTTTAAGCCGCCCCAACTGCTGTGTGGACCAGAGTGGTGTCATCTGGCTGATAATACCCTTGCATTTCAGTCGCACCTGCGCCGCATACCATATGTGGACAGTTGTGCGTCGGTCCAATGAGGGAGGCGGATCTATTTCTATTGTATAGTGCAGACATGATACCTGCTTCACCCAACCCTTGTCTGTCCGCCAGGAACGCTGGTTCTGTCTGAGGAGTATGCAACCATTGATTAATTAATTAATGATGTTTAATTGGTCCGCCCAGTAGTATAACTGTATATCTAGAAGAGCTAGTCCACCGTCGTACCAGCCCCTTACCAGCTTTCCTCGTGCTATGCCTGCAGGCTGTGTCCCCAGTGCAAACCACAGACAGTCGCCTCTATCATCTTGAAGTACTTTAGTGGCACAACAAACGGAGTGTTCTCCAAAACATATAACACACTCACCGAACACGGTAAAGAGTCAGTGCGGAGTGATGCGGTTTACAGATTGAAGAGATTAAACTTGGAGAACTCAGAATTAAAGGGTGGACATTAGACTGTACTTCAGTGTTAACTACCGTGGACGCATCGCATACTACAGAACCCCAATGTGGGTCGGAAGTATCACCACATCTCAAAAGTAACAGACTTGAAGCATATAGCCTTGAGGAAGTTGCGGGATTACACCCCCAAAAGCGCTGAAACACGTGTTGGCTGTGGCTGTTTCAACTGATACACAAGAACACGGGAATAAACGAAGAAAAAAAGAACCAGACGTATTTGTCTAAAGAAATTTTATTGCATATTATCTCTTGCGTTGTATACAATAGGGAAACCATTTTCTTACTTAACGTGTGCTAGGGACCTAAGGTTCCAACACATATAAAAACCGGGGGAGTGTCATCATTTTAAAAAGGGCTACTTTGCCCAGCAAGGTAAGCAGCAGGTTATGCCAGTGCTACACGTCTCGCTTGAACTGTACCAAGGGAGGCATCAGATTTTTCTGGAGAAAATCCTCCGACTTGGGTGTTACATAAATGCCCAGGTATTTAAAGGATTCCTCCGTGATTGTTAATGGGCAATCCGCTGGGAGCAGTGTGGTTGGGCCCTGCAAAATGAATACAATGGATTTAGACCAATTGATGGTATAGCCGTACACCCGGCTGAAGATTTCACAAATGTTTAAAAGCTCTGGGATAGACACCTAGAGGAGGTCAGGTATAATAACACATCATTCGCATATAAAGAGATGCAGTCCTCCCAGGTCAGTGTCCATTTAAGTCCTCGAATCATGGGGTCCCACATAACCCATGCTGCCAATGGCTCCAGCTCAAGGGCAAACAACAATGGTGACAGTGGACAACCCTGTTGTGTACCACGCAAGAGTGGAAAGTCCCTGGAGATATGTCCATTAGCCACCACGTGCGCCAAGGGGCGTGAGTACAGCAATTGCACCCATGCGAAGGTGTCGGAGGACCGCAAATAAGTAAGGCCATTCAATCATGTCGAATGACATTTGTTCATCGAGAGAGAGGATAACTGTTCCTGAATGTATGGTATGCGTGCAAGCACCGGATGCAACCTTCTACGGTTAAGTGCTGTGTTTCTGTTGGGCATGAAACCGGATTGATCCGGATGAACCAAGGTCACCAGGTGCGGGGTAATTCTAGCTTGGCGAGGATCTTAGCCACAGCGTTGAGGAAGGATATTGGTTGATAAGAAGAGCAGTCCTCAGGGGGTTTACCGGGCTTCGGAACCGTTATTAGGGTGGCAATACGTTGATCCCGCGGTAGCCCCCTGCCTTCAAACTGTCCGAGAACATTTTTAAGAGATGCGGGGAAGTTAGATCAGCTGTCCTTTTGTAGAGCTCGACAGGTATACCGTTGGGCCCCATTGCCTTTCCTGACTGCAGGGAATAAATGGCCGCCTGTAGCTCATCAACCGTGGGGTCTGCCTCCATTAAGAGGGCCGCCTCTGCCGATAAGTTAGGCATCTTGATGTCTTTGATGTAGGCCTGGGCCTCTTCCGTCGACATGTGTAAGCACGAGGTATACACCTGTTCAAAATATCGGCCATCGTATCCACTATTTCCTGTGGAGTGGTTACCATAGTACCAGACGGAGTACGCAGCTGTGCTACCGTCCTCAGTGCTCTTTCCTTCCTGTCCAGCCATGCTAAAAGTTTACCTGCCTTATCCCCTACTTCATATATTTTGTGACGGGTAACTTGCAATTGTGTTCTAACCACTTCATGTTGGTGTTCCCTAAACTCGCATTGCTTAAGGCGTAAGGTCTGTGACATCACTGGGAAGGGATTTGCGGCATGTCGTTAATTAGCCTCGGCCAGGTCGGATTCCAAAGTATTCAACTCTTCCTGCGCCGTACGTCAATGGCCAGTTATGGAGGCAATCGCCTGCACTCGCACTACTGTTTTGTACGCTTCCCCCAAAATACTGGGAGATTGCACCAATACCACATTCTCTTGGAAGTAATGTCTTGTGACCTCGGCAATGTCTTTTCGTATTTTGGGGCATACAAGTATCCAGGGTGGATAGGGTATACATGCTTTCGCACTCTTTTACATTTGTCGTGTAGGTCAGAAAGATAGGTGAATGGTCATAAATGTCTCGAGGATGAATCTCATTGTCCGACAAATTGGGAAGGCTGTTAGCGGAAATCAGGAAGTAGTCTATGCGGCTGTGGTGTACCCCTGACTGGAAAGTGTAGTGTCGTGAGGTGGGGTGTCTGTACCTCCATGCGTCTGAGAGACCCAGGGCGTCAATAAATCCCTCCATGCGGGAACTGCTCGCTACTTTTTTCCTAGGAGGGTAGCGGTCCACAGTGCCGTCAATTACCAGATTAAAGTCGCCCCCTATAAGCAGCTCTCCCTCCGAAAGGCCCATTATAAAAGCGCTAAGCGCCAGGAAGGCCACAGCCTGGAGGGCTGGTGGAATGTACACTGACACTATATTAAAGCACCTCCCCTCCCACTGACATATTATGGCTGCAAATAGACCCTGGTCATCTGTCCGAGTTTGATGTATGATCAAAGGAAATTGTTTACGCACCAAAATGCCCACACCCTCAGAGCCAGAGGAGAATTTGGAGTGCACTACCATTTTAAATCTCCAGCGATCCATGGCCCTACACGCTGAACCCACCAAGTGCGTCTCCTGTAATAGGGCCACTGCCGGCGCACTTCGCCTCAAATACTGCAACACCAAGCCTCTTTTTATTTTATCCCCCAGTCCACGGACATTGCAGGTGATCAATGACAAGGAAGTCACCGGGGACTTCGGGGGGGTCACATGAACCAACTTCTGTGTGTGTCGACATTGTTCCTGATGCCATAAGCAGTGACGTACTTCAAATAATCATCAATGCAGTATACCTAAAAAGCTGAAACAGGTGTACATTTCGTTATTTTCGCCCTTTCGAAAGAAAAAAACTCAAACCTCCAAACAGCTCTCCGCAACTGTATCCCACCCTCCCACCCCCCTCCCTGCCTCCCTACTCGACAGATTTAAGACTACCCGCCACCCCAACAAAGCAGAGTACTTAGTACCCTTTTCCAGTTCTGAACGACGGGGGTAAGAGGAAACGACCTCCGCCCCCCCAGACCCCCCCACCCATAAATCCTCATAAACCCATTGCCCCTCCTGAGTTCTTTGTCCCAGAAAATCCGATTAAATTAACAGTGGAGATGGCCCACTGGTACCACCATGATGGGTTACACTTTCAGTTTACATCCACCAGTACCTGATCAGGAGCAAAGTAGAGTGTTAGTCCTATATTCGTTTCCGCTAGGGACAAGTTAAAGGCACCAGGAATTCAAATATCCTTATGGAGTAGCGTAGTGTCGATCCTATAGCACTACGTGCTCGTTTGCCACCGTACAGTTTGCGCCCTGTCAAGACTGTGTGTTCATTCTTGTTCCATTTCTGCCTGGTGGTCGCCACGCCGTGCGTCACGATTCCCTGTACGGCCTGTTCGTGTGGCCTTACGCCAGCCGTCCAGCCAGTCCTGTACCTCTTCAGGCGTTGAAAAGAACCACCCTTTCCCCTCCGCTTCTACTACACATCCTTGTTTAATGCCGCTGAAGGGTAGATTCGGGCAGAGCAATCACTGCTGAGGGGCGCTGCTCAGTGACACCCTAGACAAGGGGGAATCCCAGGAGGATAGGAAAATATTGAACTGCCTCCGCTCTGGACAGCAAGGAGCTAGGTTCAAGTGATCAGCAAGTAAAGGGGAGAACGTTCATAGGGTCATCAACACCTTTCTTTAGGCATGGGCACAACCATTGCAGGTGGCTATGTGGGATGCATAAAGGGAAAGTGTGCAACAGGGCCCTATGTATCTCGCCACTCCTGGTCTGTAGTGTTGCATTTGGCTCTTGATTCAGGCAAGGGAGGGGGAGGGTGGCAGTCCACAAGCACCCCACTCCCGGTCTGGGGCAGCTCGTTGGGCTGCACGCCCCAGATGAGGGAAAAGAATCGGCAGCTGCAGGAGTCGCCCAGAGACAGAAGGGGTAACAATCTGTATCGCTCACATCTCCTGCCACAGGACATTTTATCTTTGTAGTCTGAGCCCCTAGTTCAAAATGCCCATGCTCGGTCCCACAGCGGCATGCAAATGCGGGCTCCAGCCAGTGCTAACCGTCGGCACGTGCAGGCAGCTCTGGGGCCTCTCCCCCAAGCGCCTTGTGGGTTCTACACCAGGATGGAGGGGTGCACGTGTATTAATTATAGGGCAGGCACGGGGACTCCCAGGGACGGTGTTGTGCCCGGGGAGGGAGATGGAGTGGGATCCGGGCCGCTCGGGCCCTTTGCAGCCTGGCCTGGCTGACTCACCTGGGGCACATTTGCAGATGGCCTCCGCCGTCTATTGTAGCGGGCACAGCAGGGCATCTCCCCACGTCTCCAGTAGCAGCATTAAATGTCTCCAGAAGCGGCAATCAAGGTTGGCAGGGGGCCCAGCTGTGCACCTTAGCTCCGGTTTCAGGCTCACCAGCTGCCCCTATCACAGCAGGGCCTCTGAGACTGGCTGGGCCTTTGCACATCTATACTCGCCTCCGCAGGGTTCTAAGGCCGCTCGGGGGGCGAGGGGGGCAGCACGATATCTTGCCACCTTCAGCAGCGTTGTCAAGGTGCCAGGCGACCTTAGCGCTGCATCTCCTCACTGGAGTCAGCAGGATCATGGAGTTTTTTTTAGAATGGGGGCATCCGGTGCCGGAGCTTTAATACAGTGCGGCCATCTTGGTCTACAGCTCGGCCATCTCCCCCCTTGTAATGGATAATTTTGATGTCTCCACAATACATTTTGGGCCCTTCTCTTAGCAGGAACTCGGCCCACCCAAGCAAATGAGGCACCGTTTTTCTCTGGAGACTTGGGGGAACACTGGGTGGTAGGCAATTTGTGACAGATTCTAGGATTTTTCCTCACGGAAATGGAAAGGGAAATGTGTTTTTTAGGCAACGTTTGTGCTTTGCAGAGGATTTTAGCTAAAGAAAACCTGATGAGAGCCATGCAAGTCATGCACCCCTGGACTCCCCTTCTTATCAATTTTGTTTTAATGTGCAGGTATGCCTAGGTCCTGGCTGAACTAGACTCAAAATCCACAGCTAGTCATAATTACAAAATAAACAAGCACTGGCGTTGCCAATAGGTTTCGCATTAGGAAAGTTGGAGCTATTGGTTTTGTAAATTACATTTTATATTTATATATCGTTATTGGCATTGTCAATAACAATATATAAATATAAAATGTCATTTACAAAACCAATAGCTCCAACTTTCCAAATGCGAAACCTATTGGCAACGCCAGTGCTTGTTTTAAATTACCAGGTTAAAATCTAAAGCGCGAGTGCCACAATGGTCTCGCATTTGCGAGAGTTAGAGGTATTGGCATTGTAAATGAGAATGCCTTTTGTTTGTTTTTGCAAAACATGCAAGGTGTGTTTACATTGCGCTTGCAGGTTATGTTAACATATAAATTAAAGACATTATCATTTACTATGGCAATAGCTCCAACTTACGCAAATGCGCGACCTATTGCATTGCAAACCACATGCAGTGAGTTGTTACAGCTACTTTTCGCACCGGGAAATGTCTTTCTTATCAATCTCACCATCTATTTAACACTCACTTAACTAAGCAGTTTCAAACGGAACTCACTGAAGCATGCCCTCTAACGATTCTTTTGGCCACTCCTACAGATCCTTTCATCCTCGCAAAAAAAAGTTTGCACCTACTTCGCAGACAACCAAACCTCAGCATACCATCTCTTGCTCACCTTTGTTTTTTACAAACACCATGTGCTATACTTGTGTTATTTGAATTAGAGTCCCCTTTTTTATTACCCTATTGTCTACTTAAATGGAACCAAACAAGGTTTGGCAGACATTTGCTGAGCCATTGCCATACCTATACCTCGCCAAAGTTGAAACCGCCGCTACTTCTGTTGCTAACAAATACGGAAAGTTTTATATACTGCAAAGCCACATTTTGTATATGGGATTCCAAGAGGGCAGAAAGCATTTACAGACGGATAGTTGGTTAAAATCTCCTGACTAAAACACCATGTTCAGATGTTACTCCTTTTTCCTCGTCTGTTTATATCACTTTTAAGCAGCCACATTTCGCCTCGTGTTTATTCACCCACTTATTTTAAGGGCACCAGACGGCACCAGTGCAAAGCTGCCTTATGTCCATGTTTTTTATGCAATTAAGCCCAAGTTAGACAAACGGAGGTTCTGAAATACACGCACATACAACTCGTGGAACAAGAAAAAGACAGTGGAGCTATCTAGAATAAGGAATCCATGGCACAGACTGCTCGGGGGCTGATCCATGCTTACAAGATAAGACAGGCCTCTGCCTTTCTTTGGTCCGTTACAGATGAGTCCTAATGACAGTTTCTGCCCCCTGCTTGGAAACACAGGAATCCCCTATGTTGCATTATGCAGAACATCATTACTGACAAAGTACAAACTGGAAGCGCGCCGTTTGCATAGCCTGCAAGCACACTCCAACCCGATGGGAGATATGCGCGTGCACCGCCCTTGCCAATGTTTACATATTGTGGCATTGATGGCGCTGATGTCTGCTCTCTTCAAATAAAACACAGATCTCACGCCCTTTTACCCGAATGCACCGCAGGTCGAAGGAGACGGCTGGCCCTGTGGAAAACTCCCTTGCAAGCTATGCATTCAGCGATAAGGTCTCTTATCAGCAGGGGGCCTAGCCCCCTCCTCGAACTGTGGCGAGAGCTGCCGGGTCATACACATGCGAGATAGGAGGACAATTACAGCTCACGACCTCTGATACAGAGTCTGTGCTCTTGTGTTGGGAGACAGGGCCTGCTCTCGATAACCCATCGAGATAAGCGAGCCACCTCACCTGGTAGGGGTTCCCGCCATAAATCGCCGTCCCATCTGGGCATGCCAAGCCGACTGCAGGCCCGTTTAAAAATAGCCCAGGACAGTGCAGATAAAAAACAGAACGGGGTATTTTGAGAGATGTGGAAAGAAAACGATCTGCTCCGGCGAATTGTTTCAGACATCGTGTTCCAGCCCTGCGTCCTTATCTGCTCTGCCAGCAACGTATCTAATAACCAAGTCTGGTTTTTTAAACCAGCAACATGAGGAGAGGGCACTGCATGGAGTGCAGCGAGTAACTGCATTTCTGTTGAGAAAAGCATGTAAAAAATACGATATGACGTAAGGGTGACGAACAGCACGGAGTGCTGTGAATGGCGGCGCGTCCCAAAAAATGCTTTTCACAACATACATGCAGCTACGCGCTGCACTTTGTGCTGTGCTACCACACACAGTGCAGCGCGTAGCTGCATGTATGTCGAGAAAAGCATTTTTTTTTTAAACGCAACTTGAGGTAATGCCTGGGAGAGGGCCCCGCATAGAGTAGGACATCGCACGGAGTGCAGCGTGTAGCTGCATCTATGTCGATAGAAACATTTAAAAACAAGCAGTGACGGGGGAAGGTGGCGGTCGGACATCACATCATAGGGAGAGAAGAGCACAGGACGGAGTAGAGCACAGGACGGAGTAGGGCACAGCACGAAGTGCAGCGCGTAGCTGCATGTATGTCGAGAAAAGCATTTTTTTTTTTAAACGCAACATGAGGTAATGCCTGGGAGAGGGCCCCGCATAGAGTAGGCCACCGCACGGAGTGCAGCGTGTAGCTGCATCTATGTCGATAGAAACATTTAAAAACAAGCAGTGACGGGGGAAGGTGGCGGTCGGACATCACATCATAGGGAGAGAAGAGCACAGGACGGAGTAGAGCACAGGACGGAGTAGGGCACAGCACGAAGTGTAGATGCATGTATATCGAGAAAAGCATTTTTTTTTTAAACAGAAACATGAGGTACTGCCTGGGGGAGGGCCCCGTACAGAGTGCAGCTGTAGCTGCATCTAAGTTGATAGAAGCATTTAAAAACAAAAACAGCATTTTTGGGTTTAGAATAACGTATTTATGCAAGCCTAAATAAGACAAAATAGCGTTTTCGGAAATCACAGCAGGAAGTGATGCTCCGATGCGAGGCACAGCAAATGGTGGTGTGTGACATGGCTGGTAAGAGGGCTGGAGATGAATGCGGGGGCAGGGAATACAAATGAAGATAAATTGGAGAAACTCTGCTGCTTCACCCAGGTCACTTACGCAGGCAAATACACCAATGAGGCAAAGTAAGCACGGAGGAGCTGGGGTATAAGTGAATCAAAGCCAGCCGGGGGGACGGAGTGTCAAATAGAGAATAGATGGAGTGCTGGGGGGAAGTGGAAAAAAAAGGGTAAAAAAACTGGCAGCGCGGCCAAGAAAGTAATTGCGGGCTGTAAGGGTGCCAGCGAGTGATGCGCCCAATGCTGGCAAATGGCCGGAGGGAAGCCGGATGGGGGCGGGAGAGCCTGGTGGGGGGGCGGGAATACGTGCGAGGGGAGGAGAAGTGTGGCAGGCAAATGCATGGAGGGAAGCCGGATGGGGGCGGGAGAGCCTGGTGGGGGGGCGGGAATGCGAGCGAGGGGAGAAGTGTGATAGGCAGATGCGCGGAGGGAAGCCGGATGGGGGCGGGAGAGCCTGGTGGGGGCAGGCGGATTAGGGAGATGCTCGTGCGTGTGTGGTCACGTGACCCGCTTTTGTGGTCACGTGACCTCACATGCACTGTAAAGAAACCGCAGTGGAAACCGCAGGGGTTTGACTATTCGATCGAGCCCATGAATTTTCGCCATTCCATTCGCAAGCGAATGGTAATAGGCGAAACCTAAAAACCCAAACAGTTCTCAGAAGGGGCCATCTTATCGTAATAGATATAAATCTAGTACTGATTTGTTAAAGTTCATCCACCACTTACACTTGTTGGCTTAAGCATCTCCGGAAATTAATTTCCGGAGGTGCTTTAGCCAACCAGTGTAAGTGGTGGATGAACTTTAGCAAATCAGTACCAGATTTATATCTATTATGATAAGATTGCCCCTTCTGAGAACTGCTTGAGTTTTTTATTTTGTAATTATGGCTAGCTGTGGATTTTGAGCCTAGTTCAGCCGGCACCTAGGCAAATACTTATCAAAGTATCGGAATGTTGAAACTAAGCCTTCTGACGGTGAGCCATAAAGCCACTTCATGGCACCAACCGCTTTATGGTTCATTCACACACCATTCACCAAGACTTTAATACCTCCTGTCACTGACCTAATCCAACAGATCAGTGCACTCTCATCAACATACCGCCGCCATGCAAGGGCCCAGCCCATTCATATACCACAGGACGGAATCAGTTTGACTACATTTTACCACCTGTCAAGCAACCGTCTCCTGCTTTCACAACATTGCCAAATAAATGCCTATTGAACCTTTGCTAATGGCTCTTATGACAGTCACATGAGGCTCACGAAGACATGTCTTTTATGCGTCTGTTTGTGCACTCACTGTGCTAAATCCAGTATGTGGATGCAAGTTGGGGGTGTCCGAGTATAACCCCAAGGCCACTTCCTCAAACACAGCGAGCAAATTTACCTTTAACACTAGACAAACATGGTGGGGAATTTTCTGAAGTTCCCTAAAGAGAATGTCATGAACTATGAAGAACAGTAGTTTTTGACACACAGGTAGTCCGTGAGACTGTAGCATATGTCCCATTCACCATTATATGCAGTGCTGTGACTGTAATGCACTTATCTTAAATCAAGCTGAACATTACTGAGTTCTGACGGAGGATAAACATGGCAAGCAGGTCAAGCATTTACCCATATGTGCCATAGTAATTCAGTATCAGGGTGAGTGCGGCACCAGTGGGTTTGAATCCATAGGTGAAGATGAAGTGATGGCATGTGTATCTGTACTACCTTTACTATCTGGCTTCTACCTATGCATTATCCCTGGGAAAGCAAACCTACTGTAAGGTTTTCTTATTCGTTCCTGTCTGTGTCCTCATCAGAGTCCTGAATAACCCTGTATAATTGCCAAGTGAACCTATTCTCATGCCTTCTGTCCCAAGCTAATTGAAGCTCAAGAAAACATGTATGTAAAGCGCCATCTCTGCACCTATTGTGCTAAATCTAACTCCCTCCAGTTTGTGTATGCAAGTTGGGGTTGTCCGAGTATGCCAAAGAGGCCTCATTCCTCGAACTGAGTGTACATGTATTTATATAGCGCAAATCACCGACCCGGTATCTAAGCGCTTGCTTAGTGAACCCGTCCTGGTATTCCCCTGTGAGATAACCCCGGCAGGGTATCCACAAGGTGAAAGCCAGGCATCCCACCGCGAGGGGCCGTTGTGGAGATTAAGCAAGTTATTGCCCAGAGTCGCAGAGTGTGAACCCATGAATCGAGTAGGCACCGGAGCGAGAATTGTCGAGTCTGTGGACATTTTCGGACTCAAGACCCGCCGAGCTGGGAATTGAACCCTGGTCCCAGGCTGACCTCTGCTTCCAGGTCTGCCTCCTCCAACCAGTGAGCCACACTTCTCCACTCCACTAACTAGTGAGCATATCTACTGTTGAAACTAAGGCAAACATGCTGGGGAATACTGCCTAAGTACTTTAAAGTAATACGCCAAATCAAATGTCCTATGGGACTCATTAACCAACACTTCTACTTGTGCTTTGACAGTGTGAACACTCTGTTACTAACTTGTATCATACCTGACGTTATAGAAAAAGGGTTCAGGTCACAATTTCTTATTTGAAGATTGTTGTCATATCTTATACTAAAGATGTGAAAACAGTTGTCATACAAGATTTGTTTCCTGTAACCCTTTTCAATAACATTGATTATGATACAAGTTACTAATTGAGTTTGCACACTTTCAAAGCAAGTAGAAATGTTGGTGCATAAGTACCACAGGACATTTGTTTGACTTATTACAATTACTCTGGTTCTCTTCGGCAACCAGGGTTGCCCTTTTATGGTTTACATAAGTTCCCTAACAAGCCCTTTAAAATCTAGTCAAGCCTATCACATTTTGCCACATAGAGTTCTCTGTAACAATGCGACATATGTTCTGTCCAGCAGTATGTGCATTGTGGAGAATATAATGCACTTATCAATCAGTAAACAGAACACCTACCTCATTCTGATGGCGGATAAAGGTGTCGAGCAGGCCATAAGAAAGTCCATGATTTCCTGAAGAAGAGAAACTACAATTCTGCAGCTGCTATCCTAGCGAAGTAATGGCCCATGGACTGTAGGTATCCATGCACAGACATTGAAAGGTTTACCTAACGGCAGCTCCACTTCAGCCAATTTACCAGAAATTCACTTTGATATGATGTAACAAAAAGCAAGTAGGAAAACACAGGACTGGCTGAGATGTTGTATCGACTGGATTTTCGGACCAGATAGAATCAGCTCACCAGAGCACCACCAACCCAGCCGAAACGCAACCACCTCCCTCCTCAGGACCCATCTATCCAGGCACCTGGATACCTACCTGAGGATGGGGAACTCGCAATATACAAGCTCATATCATCAGAAACACCACTAAATCTATAGGGATTACTAGGAATACTCACTGATTACTAAGGACGTCCATGCCCTACACCACACTCATACCTCATAGTCTCGCGACCACATGGGCCCAGACTAATCTACCCTGGGGCAGTTCTGATTATATACCATTACACACTGACCACAATCAGTGCTCACCCAAGCCACGATCCTGTGGGTAACTCAAGCCACAATCCTGTAGGTATAAGCACCAGTGTCCCCCCTGGTGTTCTCTTACTTACATCCCAAGCCACAATCCTGTGGGTATAAGCACCAGTGTCCCCCCTGGTGTTCTCTTACTTACATTCCAAGCCACAATCCTGTGGGTATAAGCACCAGTATCCCCCCTGGTGTTCTCATTAACGCCGCCTACCAACGACGATCACTTTCCTATGAATACCTTCAGCTCTCTCTCTCTCTGTTGTGAAGTTTCTCTCACTATTCACTAGAGGATCACTACTACGATATTATGAATAAAGGCCAAATTACTTAGTGTATAACTTATTCTATTAGCTCAAGGGCTCCTCTCTCCCTAATTATTCAGTGGTCACTTACCTGATCGGGGGTCGCTTCCGTTCGTGCACTGACACCTGACTAGAAAAAAAGGTTACCTGCACTATATAAGAACAAGGCATACGCTGGTTCACTAAGAACTGGGGTATCTTTATTACAATAACAATAACAATATAACACCATACTATAACATATAGCCTGCAAAGTAAAAGGGGAATAGACACATACACAGATCTGCGGGGTCTCTGTAAAGCTTTATTACTATACCACATCCACATGTAACTAACAGGGACTTTAAATAGACTGCACACCGCTGAAAGGAAAGGGATTAGCAACACAATAGGGACAAGGGTATTGTTTAAATGTACAAGACAAATATCACCTGATGAGTATGAAGTCTTGCTCTAGCTGTCATCTGGGTTCCTCTCTCGTCTGTGCCTTAGCTCGTCTCAGATACACGCATCTGCGCTGATCACTCTGCACTGGATTCCTCTCCCCCACGAACTCTCTCCACCTTCCAACTTCAGCCTACTAGTTTCTGCCGCTCTGATAACCTTTCGCTCCACTAGCTTCTTCACTCTATCTGATTATCTCAGTTCCAATGTCCAATTCACTCCAGCTGCTCCCACAGACTAATCCACGATATAACTTCAGTCTCTTCCAAAAGGCATCACTTCAGACTCCAGCTGATCACAACTCCTTCTGACAAGTAACTGCTTCTGACTGCTTCCTTCAGTTCCAAACATCATCTCACTTCTCTCTGTTCAAAACACCATCTGCTCACAACTGCTTCTGACTTCTCTCTCTGGTTCCAGCTCACTGACTGTCTGTCTGTCTTCTTTCTGTTCCAAGCATCTTCTTCTTTCTCTGGTTCCAACTGTCTCACTGACAAACTGACTAACTGACTTCTCTCTGTTCCAAGCATCAACTGTCTCTTCTTCTCTCCTCTGCTCCAACTCCACTCCTTCTCCTTCTCCAACTCCACTCCTTCTGATTCTGACTGACTCCACCTCTGCACTTCACTAATATGGAATGCTCTCTCCTCATGGAAAGTTCCAGCCAGCAGCCTCCTCCCACCGATTCCATGTACCAGGCTCCTTGCGCTAGACGCTCCCACAGTGACCAGCTGCTTGTTTCATCTAGAGGCCTGAGCCCAGAGACACTTCCTGATTAGATTCAGCTCTGGCCGGTTCTCTCCAGTTCGCATAGGGCGAACAACACCTCGTAACTAAAACATCACCTTTACCCTGCAAGCATCTCAGTCTGCAGGGACAGAAAGCAAAATGGAGTCTCTCTAGTTCTGGGCCTTGTAGGCCTGAGAAGGATGAAATAACACTTAGCTCTGTCAGAGTACACACACAAACCATACCAATATGTAATATAAAGTCAGGACTACAGGATCCACCCTCTACTATAGGTAGGATGATGAAAGGACACATAATTATGTCAAAGCCAATAGGCAATAGATGGATTAGAGTCAAGAATAAGGGATCTATCATCATATTAAGCAGCTATCCTCTAGTTTATGCTTCTAGGTCTGGAAAAGGCCTTAAAAGGACCAACACAAGGCAAGAATAGAGATTCAGGATGGTAGCAAGCTTAAAGTCACCAACACTCAGAAATAGAGCCAAAAACCCGGTCAGCACAGATGTGCACTGGGGATAGTAAACATGACTCTACTGCCTCTTTCGCTTCTTAGAGCAGACTTTACAACAACAACATAGTTGAGCCTTTTTAAGTGTTGCAGGCATGCAATCAGCAAAGTGTTGCTCCTGCAGCCTTGCCACTTCCTCCAGAACATAATAATGAATGAATGAACTCGCATTTGTAAAGCACACAGCTACTCAAACAAGAGTGTTTTGGCACTGATAAGCATCAAACTACTTTCCTCTGTGCCCTTAGTTGCAGAATAGCTACGTTTTGAGCTGTTTTCTAAAACCAGCCAGATCCGTTGTAGCTCTAAGGGGCGCCGGAAGCAGGCTCCAGGTTTGGACCCCCAGGAACGTAAAGGACCTCCCTCCAAATCGAGCCTGATGCATCCGGGGTAAAGAGGCCAGGCGAGTCGATGAAGATCACAGAGTTCTGGAAGGCGTGTAATGGGATACTCTCTTCCTGAGGTAACCAGCCCCTATGCCATGTAAGGCTTTGAAAGTAAACACCAAAGCCTTAAATGTGATCCTCTTTCTCACTGGAAACCAGTGAAGGACTCTGAGGGGAGGGGATTTGATTTTATTGCATTTATTACACGCAACAGCTACCCACAAAGGGTTTCCCGGCGCGAAGATTTGTAAGGGCAAGCAACACTGCGGAGTATGAAATTTAGATGTTGAATAGCCAGGTTTTTAGGCTTTTGCGAAATCTGCCGTAGTTATCTTCCATCCGGACTGTAAGAGGCATGGAGTTCCACAGCATCGGGCCTTGATAGCAAAAAGACCTGCCTCCTACGCGGGAAAGCTTGAATCTGGGGATAGTGAATTTTTTTTGGGTAGAGAAGAGCAATGATCGAGACGGAAGGTACATGTGGACCAGTGTCATTAGATATTTCGGGGCTCTGGCCATATTTATTTTGTGCATAATGCAAAGTGCCTTAAATCTGATCCGCTTTTCCACCTTCAACCAGTGCAAATCTCGCAGATATTTAGTGGTTGAGGTGCATCTGGGAATTCTGCATATTAACCTAGCTGCAGAATTTTGGACTAACTGTAGCTTGCGAATTAATGCTTTATTTGCGTCCAAGTACAGGACATTTCCGTAATCTATACGGGAGGTAAAATGGCAAAGCATGTTCCTGCAGTTTTTTCCACCTGCTTCTGCATCTTAAGCGCATCGTCTATAATGACTCCAAGATTGCGTGCTTCAGCCACTGGGACAGGAATCCTGCCCATCTCAGTTAGCCAGTGGTGGGGGCCTCACAAATTTTTGTTCTTCCCTTCCATCTTGCAATTTTCTTCAAGCCACTTTTCAGAGTGGACTCATCTTCCACAGTCTCAGAAGTCAGAGAAACAACAAGTTGGGAATCATCCGCATAAGAAAACATCACTAATCATGTTTCTTCCACAATCTTGGCCAGAGGGCTCATATATAAATTAAATAATAAAGGACTCAAAATCGATCCCTGGGGAACACCATGTTCAAAATTGTGGATGTCAGAGCATGCGTTCTGAGAAAAGACCTGAAATGATCTTTCCTTTAAAAAGGAAATAAGCCACTCCAATACAGGACCACAGTTGCCTAGTGATTGTAATGTTGAAACAAGGACCGTGTGAGATATCGAGTCAAACGCAGCACTAAGGTCCAACAGAACCAGGGCCACCGTTTCTCCTTAGTCCAACCTACTCCTGATATTTTCAGTAACCCCCAAGAGCGTGGTCTCCGTTAAGAAACCTGCTCTGAATCCTGATTGGCTGGGAGGTAATAGTTCATAGGTGGTGACAAATTCCGTTAAGATATGGTTTACATGTTTTTCAAGAATTTTTGAAAAGATTGGTAATAATGAAATTGGACGAAAATTGTAAGGCTGATTAGGGTCTGTTCCTGTTTTCTTCAGAATATGGGATATATGGGACATATATCCCAGGGACATATGGGTCTTGGGATTTAAAGTAAGAACCAGTCTTGCTGCAGCATTTTGCACTACCTGAAGACAGATGAGAAGATATTCGGGCAGACCCAGGTACAAAACATTTGTGTAATCCAGTCTGGAAGTGACCAGTGTCTCGACCTTAGTCTTACCAGTGTTCAGTGATAGCAGAGGTGGAAATTTCCTGAGCATTCTCAGTAAACCAAAACAGGTACCTGCTACCGTTTGGATTTGATGTTTCATCAAGCGAGAGCTATCGATAGAGATGCCCAGATCCTTAACTGTGTTTTGTGCAGAGGGTGGTGGAGACATGTCCCAAAGCCACCAGAGTCTCCACTTTTCAGAGGGAGGTGCTCCAAAAAGATATTCTCTTATTTCTCTGGGTTGTACTTCAACTGATTCTTCACCAGCCAGTTGAACACTCCGAAGAGACATCTTCTAATCCTCTCCCCCTCAAAGTCTGCCCCTTTTTCACAGGTGAAGAGCAGCTGAGTATTGTCGGCATACGAAATGATTTAACCCCGAATGTTTCCACCAATGATGCGAGTGGGGTCATATACATATTATAAAGTGTAGGGCTCAGTGTCGAGCCCTGCGGGATCCTTACTTTTAAATTAGGGATGGTAGCGGCAAAGGGAGGAGTCCAGGCTTTCTGACTACTGTCCTCTAGAGAGGAGGCTAGCCACTTTAATTCAGTACCGCCAATACCAAGCTTCTCAATCCTTTTCAAGAGCTTAGTATGCGGGACCGTATCAAATGCTGCCAACAAGTCCAACAAAACCAGGACTGCTCTTCCCTTCTAATCTAACTTCTATTTGATATATTCTGTAAACTCCAGCAAGGAAGTTTCCGTGTTTTAGCTAGCCCTGAAGCCTGATTGACTGCTATGCAGAAGATTGTTTTTTTTTTCACCTAGTCCGAGATGACTGCATTCACATGTTTTTCCAACACCTTGGAAAAGGCCGAAAGTAGAGCTAGCGACCTATAATTAGCTAGAACTTTGGGATCCCGAAAGGTTTTTTAATAGTGGTGGGATTTTTGCGTGTTTACATATAAAAGGCAGACTTCTATTGTCCAGTGAGGTTTAAGAACCTTATTATCCATTTGATTGAGGGCCGTGTCCACTTCTGACAAAAGTTGAGCTGGGCAAGGATCAGCAGGAGATTCCGATTTAAGTCCTGTGATAATAGCCAGAGATTCTTCCAACGTCAGCTGGGGTATTTGCAAAAGAGAAGGGTATTTCCTTGGAGGGCTGCCCCATATCCGGAGCTTGCATATCAGGGTTATCAACTAGATGCACCCTCCGAAGTTCTGTATGGTCTTGATCTTTCCATGAAAGAAATCTAATAAGTGATTGGCCATTCTCTCTTAGTGGATGATCTCTGATGGTGGACACAGGATTGGAAAAGGCTTTGAAAATTTTAAAAATCTTCTTTCCTTTATTATTTCATGTCTGAGTTTTTTCTCCCAAATAGCTCTTTTTCATTGCCTTAACTTTTTTGTGGTGGGCCTTCAAGGCTAACTTATACTCAGGTTTGTCCTCTAAACTATAGTTTTTCTGCCATTTTCTTTCCATACACTTACAAGCTTTTTTACTGGTTTTCAAAGATTCATTAAACCAGGGGGCAGAATTCTTAGCTTTATTTGAGTTCGTATCATCATTGGAGCTAATTCATTAATGCTCTGCCTCACCCAGGATTCTAACTGAACAGTGTCCCCTTCTAGGTTCCCTGATAGAAGAGGGGCGGAAGTTTCAAGGGCACCCCCCAGGGCTATCGGGGAAATTCTGTGAAGGGCTCTATGTCTTATCTCCAGACCACTCGTTTTTTTTTGCCATTTTTCAGGTAGATTGGTCATCTGAAGCTAATTAGACAGTGGTCCGTCCAAACCATAGGTATAGGAAGATCCATCTCAAACTTAACATTAGAGGACTCCTGATCTAGTGTATGTCCCGCCCTATGCGCAGGGTGAGACACAAAAGGAAAGAGGTTAAGAGCTGAAAGGGTCGCAGTCAGCAAAATGACTTCCGACTCCATTTGTCTGTCCATGTGAAGATTTAGATCACCCAAAATAAGAAAGTGGCTATATTTAAGGGCCAAAGGTGCTACTGCCTCATTAAGGGATCGCAGGAATGTGCCTGACGACCCTGGTGGCCCGTAAATCAGGACTCTAGCAAGGGATTGATGTGGTGATAAAGAGCAGAGGAATTCAAGACATTCCGCTCCCTCTATAATAACCAGGGTGATGACTGTGCAGTCAAATTTTTGCTTAGAGACAATATTCACCATCCACTTTTTTTTCGCAGCGTTGACCCATTATACACCAGTCTCTGCTTCTTGACTTCATTTAAACTGGCAGCATGCCCGCCATCGTCTGCCTCCGGGACGCTGATGGCGCAGACAGTCTTGCTGACAGCACCACTGTTTAAATGCAGAGTGCACTGTCAGAAAATGGTGCCTCTCTGTATATCATCAAAATAAAAATGGCGGAAATGCTTGGGAATCTTGATTTTAGCTGCTACCTCCTCCCAGCTAAACAACAGATTCAAGAAATAGTTTTCTTCTTAAACAGGCACAGGCTAAGAAAGTACTTGAACTAGCAGGGTTAAAAACAATTTAAACAAGTGCAAACAGGTTTGTGCGGGTAAAAAGTAGGAAGAGACCTACTGCGTCTGCTCAGCGCCTCTGTTTAAATGCATGAGGACTAGAGCGTGCACTGTCAGAAAATGGTGCGTCTCCAAAGCCCAGCAAAGTAAAAATGGCAGAAATGCTCGGGAATCACGATTTTAGCTGCTCCCTCCTCCCAGCCAAACCAACAGATTCAAGAAACAGTTTTCCTCTTAGACAGGTGCAATCTAAAAAAGTATTTGAACTAGCAGGGTTAAAAACAATTTAAAACAAGTGCAAACAGGGTTGTGCAGTGCATATAAAGTAGAGGCTTCTGCTTCTGCTGTAGCAGTAAGACTTTCAATAACTAACTGACAACTGAAAGTCAAGGATAGACATATGCATTGTATGTTGCCATCTGGCTCAGGTTGGTAAACAGTTTCTTGTACCAAGTGTGGGTATTACGACTCGTATTGTATGTCTGAAGAACCTGGTTGTTCTTATTCATTCGGCCCAAGTACTTGTTGTAATCACGTATACAGCTGGGCTTGTGAACTTTGGCAATCTGACCCCAAACCATGACAATGTAGTGATCAAGTATACAGGTGGGCTTGTGAACTTCAGCCTTCGGACCCCAAACCATGACAAGGGACTGCTCTCATCATGACTTGTAGTTAGCACGTACACATCACGCCTATCCGAGAACTTGACTAAGAGCAGTTTGTTGGAATGCAACGCAGTGCTCTGGGATTTCTGGAGCTTCTTGCTAACAGGCTCCTGTGGGAATCCTTTGTAGCTACAATGAACTGTACGGCAGGCCACAGTGCCAGTTTTGTACAGCTCAGCTAAAGGCTCTACTCCCATATAGAAATTGTCCACATAAAAGTTAAAACCTTAGTGCAGAAGTGGCTGGACAAACTCCCATACAGTCTTTCATGTGACTCCTAGCGTCGGAGGGCAACCTACAGGGTTTAGAGTGGAGTCCTTCCCTGTATACACTCTCTAGCTGTACACATAGGCAGTAGAGCTCTTGATGTCATAGCAATCTCTTTTGCTCTCATTGTACTAGCTGACCAGCAGCCACCCTTTGTACAGGATCAAGGACTCATCTGGCTATATTCTTTCCAGGATTATAAATCTCTGGAAACATGGAAGACAAACGTTCCGTGACAGGCCACATTTTGAACAACCTCTCATAGTCTAGATGGTCCCTGGGCAATGCAGCAGAATTGTCATTAAATTACAGCATGGGCTGCAATAGTAAAAAAAGGATCTCTGCTCATGTATGGTGCAAAGATGGGAAATACCCAAACTATGCGAGTAGAAAAGTAGAACTGCAAGGTTGGTTTCCTGCACTGACCCTATTTTGAGCATAAGCCCAAATATTTATTCAACTCCTCAATAGTGGTGAATAGTAAATTCAGGTCCGCAGGCGAAGTTCGTGGAGTTATGCCACTCCACACTCTGCTTGGAGCTCAGAGTTCAGCAAAAACTCCACAATCTGCTGCATGCCAGAGTTTACCGCCACTCACCCCTGCGATTAATTTCATAAATGACTGCATTTGGCTGTGTTCTTGTCCATCATTTGTGAAATGTTACATTTTGCCCTTCAGCCTCTGCATGACAGTATGTCTCTGATACATAAAAGTAATTATTTCTGAACAAACTTCTTCTAGCTCTTCAGATATCCTGTAGACACCTCTCTAAACATGTTCATTCATTTTGTAATTGTGGACCTTTGTCAACACATTTAATAAACTCTTCTTGGCATGCACTCATCACTGTGGGTTCGATCGCTAAGTCTGTTTTGTGCACAAACTTGTGTTCAACACCAGAATAAATATTATGAGCCTGCAAAACTCTGATGTTACATGCCCTGAATCGCACTTTTCTAGGGGAGAGGTCTGGGCCTTTAATCTCCAGCTCAGAGACACTTTTCAAGGAAGATGGGCGGTTGGGAGGAAGGCTGCAGTTCACATGCATATGTCTACCCTGGTCTACTTTGACTGCCTGGTCAGTGAGTCCTCTCTTGTATCTCTTATCCAATTCTCCTTCCCTGCTTACCTTGTATTTCTGCCTAGCTTCTAACCCCCCCGACTATACCTTCCCCCACCTCTTGACATTATTTCTAAATCTTCTTGCTCACTCCCCTAGTCTTCACCGTTTTGTTGCCTTTATTAATGTTCCACGCTTGCAATAATTGATCCCCCCTCTTCCGCCAAAAATGTCTCTGTGCTCTGCATTTTCACATTCTCCACACCCACTAACAACTTTCATGCTGCACAAACGCTTAATTTATTTTTTATTGGAACTTCACAATGCTTCAATAGCTTTTGTTAATAAAGCATCTGCTTCTGAGTGCATCTTTGATGAGCTCTGAGGGAGGCCCTCATCTCACAGCTACAGAACAATTCAAGCTGTTCTGTACTTTGAAATGTTTCCACTCAGGATATGTATAAATACTATTTAAAGTGCTCATTAAATTAAATAATGCGGCAGCAGGTCCTTGTTGTAGACATGTAACGCCCTCTTTGCAGAACATTCTATTGGACTGGAGACATGGCTGTCCACTGAGGGATTGGCAGGGTAGATTCACTATTCCTGACTTGTCCTTGATCCCTGGCGCTGCCCTTACTGCTCTGGTCGCAGGGTCATAAACTCTATGTCAGGAGCAGAAAATTCACTGGAGATAGAAGGGTACTACGAAAGACTGAAAATAACTGTATTTCCATCATGAAAGGAAAGGTTTCCCAAGATTTCAGAAGATGTAGCTTGACAGTGCAGTGTACGGGCCTTTATTTTTCAGGGAATTACTTGTCATCATGAGCGTGTTCAGCCTTGTAGAATCACAATTTATAGATACTTTTATAGCAAAAATTTTAGTTCTGCAATAATGTTTAAACAATGGGCATGAATATTGTATTCTGGATGATGCAATACACTATACTGTTCGTAATGCACACTCAATGAGCATATGTGCGTCTAATTGTATCAATATTGAAACTGAAAGCCCCTTCTGAGGAGAGCCACAGTGGAGCATTTCATCTTCCTGGAAGCCTAGTTGATGCAGGCAGCCATCATGAATTCGCACACACCTACAGGTACTCAACCAGAGCATTCGCGTTATCCTTCTATTAGTTTGTACTCTTTGAGGATGCATGATGAAGAGTTGAGAGTAGAAGCTGTGCACAGTGGTTGGAGCCTCGTGACTGAATGCAAAGGCTGTGGCAACCCCACAATCTGAAGTCCAAGGCCCAGGTCAGCGAGTGCCAGGAAGCTGTGATGCAGGTAGGGGCAAGTGAGCAGCAGGAAGTAGGCACTAGTACAGCATGTTTTCTTTTGTCGCCACATTCCCATACTCGCTCTGCGCTCTATTTTGGCCCCCTAGACTCCTGTATGCATACTCATGTAGGTCCGTTGTTTGTTGTTTTTTTTATAGGTGGGCTGAACTCCACGAAATCTTGCAAAGTTTATATGTATCTTCGTGGAATACCATGGAATAGAACTCTGAGAGTTCCGCCCACCACTTCCCCTCAAGCGAAGTGGTAGCCCATTGGTGCGCCCTAGAACGAGGCCCTAGAGTGCCTCCTTGCTCTCTCAGAAATTGTTCAGCACACAGATTTGTTTGCTGCACAGTTTGCTTAAGGATGTCAACATTCAAAAAGAGATAGACGTAGTCAATTGTCAAAAAGTTGTCCGTATCGACTTTACCTCCAGCGTCAACAGTGAAAGGCAGAATTGTGGGCTACCAAGAGAGCATTCAGTCTGTGCTTGCTGCTGCACGTGCCTGCTCTCTGTGTTGGTCTAACTTGAACTGTTGTCCTGTGCTTGCGAAGAGATTGCACATCTGCCATCATCATGCCCCTTAGAATCAATGAAGATGAGTAGTCGGTTGGGACTCCGCCGGCTGATCAGTCACTTCCAGAGTCTGATCCATTTTCCTCTTCTTCAGATGCTGTCTCCGTATCTTCCGTATCAGTATCTGATATCTCAGTCTCTGATCCTGCCTCAGAGCTGTCTTACATAACCAAGTTAGGGCTTGGGCAACAGTCATTGACTGAGCTTCTGTCTTTGCTACTGGCTAAGACCGTCCTTTTAAAACCCTTGATTTGTCTTCTTTCCTAAATCAGCAGGTTCTCCAAAAACACAAAAAACACACAAAAAAGTTACAGAATCATTTCAACTTGCAACTTGCCCATCATCATAGCCTTTAGAGCTGGACGCACCCAGTGCGACAATCATTTTTGGCATCCCCAACCCAAACCCCACCGTGACCTTCTCCTTGGATTCCCTCACTACCACCCTGAAAAAGGGCCCCTCATCTCTCCTTAGCCCCTCTCTCTAAAATGTTTCATTTGCTTTAAAGCGCTGGTATCAACTGGCTTCAATAATCTACTCACCAATCGATATAAAATACAGATCCATTCTGTGCAGCAGGGCCAATGACCCTCTGCACTACTTAAAGGCATGCTAAAACTGCCACTAGGCAAAACTCCGATCTCTCTTTCTAGCAGGAAGATAATCACAAGAGTTTTCTTGACATTTTTATTACTCTAGCTGGAACATAATCACAAGAGTTTTCTTGACATTTTCACTACTGTCTCAAAGCTATATTTTTCTTATAGGGGATTTCTATTTATAGTCATAAGCACTGAATAGTCCCATGTGCTGGGACCCCGTAGCAGTTCTTCTCTATATGGAGTTTTACGTTTCTTCTAGAAGGCCTGCAAAGTCACTTAAGAAAGAGACAGATCTTCCGAAAGGTGCAGCAGCGGAGCCCACGATACTTGTATTTTCGTACATACATATGTCGATGTAATATGTACCTGCTGTGTTTTACTATGCAATCTTCGATTAAATACATTAAAAAAAAAGAGACAGATTATGCAGTCTATATGGGCTACATAGGTTGAATTCTTGATCACAAAGACAACAAAGGACCAGTATAAGGTATTTAAGGATAATTTCAGATGATTTGTAAACAGCATAAATCTCCATCACAAATCTTTTGTTATGACACAGATGGCTAAAACAGAGACTGTGCCTTTAAGAACCCAGAGACCACCAGTATTCCATCATGCACAGCAGGTGGCAGTTCCATCAGTTGTTTTTTTCCGTCTCCTGCTGACAGGACATTGGAGTATTGCGCTCGACCTTTTATAGTTTATTTCACCTAAAATTGTCCTCAGAAATTGCAGACAACACCTTTACTCAACGTTTTTCATCTCTCCTTGCTCTTTTCTGTTGTCTTTTGACAGAAAAGTGAGGCTTTTTGTCAAATAAAATGCCTTAATTACTTGACAAGTGCCCTAAATGTGTCAGGAAAAAGACCAAAACAGACTCAGATGAGGTCTGTATCATTTGCCTACCTTTTTCTCATCGGCCTGATGCCTGTCATATCTGCAGGAACTTTTCACGATGCATAACAAGAGAGAGAGGGAAGATTTGCCTTTAGGGAACAGAAGAGAGATGGGGCAACAAACAGCCTTCAAATGGGACCTCAGAACAAGGGAAAGGTTAGTCTTCCACCAAGGCTCTTTTCTCAACCTCCAGAGGACGTGGAAGGTCTGAGAAGTATTTTTCTGGACAGGAAGTACACGAGTCGACGTCAAGAGGATCAACGTTCATGCAAGGTATGGTGCTGACTTGTCTGCTATCAAAAGCTGGTTCAACATTGAGGAAGCGTTGCTGCTCGCCGTTGAGGCAACCCCAGTTGACGTTGAAAGGACATACGCCGTCGACTTACCGACTGCGTTCGACGTCAAGACGTTTTTTCCCATCAAGAAATAGTGGTTCAACATCGAGACGTCAAGGTAGGATGTCGTCGAGAACTGCACCGACTTCCAAACTTTGGAGTAGATCGACGTTGAGGAGTTTTTAGACATCGAGGAGAACACAGGAGACAAGGAAAAAAAGGAGAATAATATATTCCTTTCCTGATTTACAATATTCAGGAGCGTGTTCATAGTCTCTTGTGCTACGAACATCTCCATCTCCCCCTTTGTCGCCTTCTCCACCAACATCACCCCCTCCGCAGCTTCTACCTCCACCAAGAGCACCTCCTCCACAAGTAGCGCCGCAGGTTCTCACCCCTCTACATCAAGGTCACGATCTAATCAGCACTAAACTGTTTATTCCCCAGCTTTGACAGACTCTCCACCACTTCCTGTACCCCCGGGAGAACTGGGAGGGGTCTGAGGACCCTCTCACAGCTCAGTGTGAGTTTGACCCGGACTGGATTGAGGAATTGGGGGATACCAGCGGTCTTGAATCCTCTCCTGACTGTGGCATGCTAACTACTCCTACTGTGGCTACAGAGGAGGGTACGAGTTATGCAGTGGTGTTGTGTAGGGCGGCCGAGGTTCTCCACCTCGAACTCCCTACAGTGGCCATCAGGACTAACCTCCTGACAGAAGTGCTTCAGCAGGTGGCTACCCCTGCAGAACCACTGCTGCCTTTTAATGATGCACTTTGGACGTTCTTTTGGGCACCTGGTCCAGGCCCAACAGAGGGGTTCATGTGGATAGGGACGTAGCCTAATGCCATCACCCGGCCCGGCCGGACCCCTCTTCCTCTTCCTCTCCCAACACCCCACCCCTCAGAGCTTGGTTGTCTAAGCCTCTACGTCCCAAAGTGCCTTTCCTACCGCACCTCCGGATAGGGAATCCAAGAGACTGGATCAGTTTGGGAAGAGGATTTTTTCTTCCGCCAGTTCAGGGCTTCAGCCTGTGAACACTGCATGCCTCTTGGGCCGTTATTCCCACTCTGTGTGGGATACGGTGGCGCAGGTGCTGCCTCAGTGTCCGGAGGCGGCCATACAGTGCTCTCTAAGGCTATTGCGGAAAGGAGAGATGCGGCAAAGTTCACAATACAATGTGACCTTGACACCGCCGACTCGCTGGGCAGGGCTATTTCCACGACAGTGGGGCTCTGCCGCCACACCTGACTGAGGACTACTGGCTTCTCGGGGGATGTCCAGAACACCCTGATGGACATGCCCTTTGATGGCATTCGCCTTTTTGGCAGCAAGGCAGACAGTGCATTGGAGCATTTTAAGGACTCGCGGGCTATGGCCAAGTCCTTGGGACACGTTCGCTCCAGAGCCACAGGCCGCAGCAGCAGCAGTCTCAGTCGGCTGCAGATGTGGGAGCCGCAGAGGCAGGTCAGGGGGCCAGCGGGCGGGTCAGTCCACTTCCACCTCAGCCACCAGTGCCTCCACACCTTTCTAGTTCAGTTTTTCAGGCCCATCAAACACCAGTGGATGGCAAGATTTGCCATCACCTCCCCCACTGGCACACCATCACTACTGACAGGTGGGTTTTACAAATAGTCCGGAGAGGCTACTCCCTCCCCTTCGAGACTACAGCTCCAGCCATGCCAACCCCGCACCACCGCATGTCGGGGGATCACTTGGAACTTCTTTCACAGGAAGATGTGGCCCTCTTGGTCAAGGGGGTCATCAAGCGTGTTCTTGTGCCAAAAGTAGGTCTTGGTTGTTATTCCCACTACTTTCTGGTGCCAAGAAGGACAAAGGCCTGGTCCTATCTTAGACCTCGGGAACGTCAATCGCTTCCTCGGTAGGAGAAGTTCAAGATGTTAACTCTGGCTCAGGATGGATGGTAGTGTTGGATCTGCAGGATGCATATTTCCATATTCCCATCCTGCCGGCCCACCGGCGTTACATGCGGTTTACGGTAGGCCACGAGCACTTTCAGTTTACAGTGCTCCCCTTTGGTCTTACCAGCGCCCCTCGGGTGTTCACGAAAGTGATGGTGGTGGTTGCAGCTCATCCGCGCAGATCAGGGATTGCAGTCTTCCCCTATCTCGATGACTCGCTGTTGAAGGCGGGATCGCCCCAGGCAGTCATCTCCCACCTCCAGACTACAGCCGTCCTCCTGCATTTGCTGGGGATCTCCATCAATGTGCCGAAGTCGCACCTGATTCTCTCTCAAAAGCCCCTCCTCATCGGAGCGGTTCTGGATACAACGCTCTTTCGGGTCTATCCTCCCGAACGGCGAGTTCAGGATAGTCAGGCTCTGATTCCGATCTTTCAGCCTCTATCCTCGATTTTGGTCAGGCTGACCCTAACCCTGAGGCTGCTGGGCCTCATGGCCTCCTGCATCCTGCTGGTCGATCATGCTAGATGGCATATGTGAGCTCTGCAGTGGGGCCTGAAGTTCCACTGGGCACAGCATATGGAGAACCTGGCCGAGTCCGTCTAGATCTTGAAGGGTGAGGTTCTTCGATTTCTGACATTGTCCCGTATTTAGCCGCCATTTTGTGTCTCGCCGCCATTTTGTGAGGAACTTCCTTCATAGGATAATTTTTCGTTCTCTGTCTAACTGCAGGATCATGTTCAAGAATAGTCTGGGAATAATATAAAGACCTAAAAGACACAAGTGTCTTTACGGCGTCCTCAACTTCAGAACCCACAATAAGTCCTTTATCAAACCTATCCTGTATATCTAATAGACCCTGAGGAGTTAAATCCAACTCCATATCCACCCATCCTTTGACAATACGTCACACATGACATTAAAAACATATCTCTGCGTGGGCGCATTCCACTGGAGAAAGTTATTCAGAATATCAGGTACACTATACAGTGGACCACTTATCATCCATTTATGAGCAAGAGAGTCAAATACAACTCGTTCGGCAGAATCTGGAATTTGCCTACGGGATTGTCTTCGAGAAAAAACAGGAGTCCTATTAAAAGACCCAAAAAGAGGGGAGAAAAGACTAGAAACAGTGTTAACCAACCGACTACGAGTTGGGGAAGAAGCAGACAGTAAAACTGGAGATGCAGTTTTAAGCAAAGGAGGAGAAGGACCAGTCGTCATGAGAGAACCCAAAGATGAAGACTGAGGTACAGAAGTTGGCGGCAAAGGAGGTGGAGGTGGCAATGCAGGAAGAGGCAATTTCGGAAGAACCGGACCACCAGGCTGAACAACAGGTTGCTGGACAGGCGGCAACAATACAGGTGCATTAGCTCCTGGCACATAAGGCGGAGGCAATCTCAACAAATGGGACATTAAGGGATCTTCGTCAAGATCCTTATTCTGTGAAGAAGTAGGCAACACTGGGTAACATCTATCAATTGCCATACGATGTTGTCTATCTGAGACCTCAATCGCTCGATCAGTCTCGTCATCCTTAAACTGTTAGGCAGCCTGTATGACCGTCATATCTTTCGTTTTTCTATCTCTTTTGGTCTGCTTAATTTCTCTCTGTTTGGCTTCTTTACGCCAAAGGCGGAAAGAGTAAAACATTGGCGGCCGGGCTTTTCTCTTAAACAAAATTGCTTCCAAATTATCCAAAACATCAGGCTCAAAGCTGCCATTTTGGGGCCATCGTAAAACACCATCTTTCTTTGTGTATCGTATCCATGCCTCATTAAAGGCAATGGGGCCAACACCATGTTTAGAATAGAGCTCATAAGTGGGAGTTCCAACCGGAGGAATCGGACATGAGTCCTCGAGACGGGAATCCCTATTTCAACCAAGACAACAGAACTTCTTAAATCCGCTAAAACCAGGCATCTTAAGTTCACTGGTCCCTTCACCAACTTCAAGGAGTGAAAAACAAAGAACACAGTGCAAATGTACTCACCCCTTGGCTTCGGCTATTGCAACAGTCGAATAACAAAATTTCAAAAACAAAACAAAGAAGTGGGCGCTACCCATGAATACTTAACTAAATGGTCTTCTCATGCCAACAGAGGTCCGTCTAACGTCTCGCGATACCAGTCATCACCAGAGGGTCCAAGGCAGGGCGGTAGTAAGGGCAGCAGTCATCAGTAGCCGTCGGAAAGGAGTAGCCACACTGCAAAAGACCTTCGGTCCACTTCGACATGCAGGGGTCGCTTGACGTGGTTCGTGAATCCTCCAAATTTTCTTGAGGGGCTTCTCACGACCCTCGGGTTGAACCGCTACCACTGAAACCGCCCCACATTGGGCGCCAGTTGGAGAACCGGGCCTTATGGGCCTGGCTGCGCAGGGCACGCCTTAAATCCCTGAGTTCACCTGCCTTGTCGAACAGAGACACAAGACACTCCGTTGAGCGTGGAAACTAGGTTTATTAGCTGCAGCTAAGCACAGTTACCCCAGAAGTTACACACAAGGTGGGTTCTGAGGAGACTGCCACTTCAATCCGTGGCGCACAATCTTTTATAGGAAACACATTTACGAAGTTTACTCCTTACACATACAAAACGGACCAATGAGAAAAGTTGGAAAACAAGCTATCAGGTGTCTCAAATACGCGCCTCTCTCAGACCCCGTGTGCTACCGCTCCCAACAAATAAATCAGTACTGGTACCAACAATCTAATTTGCAGGTGGCAGGACGTGTTTGTGTGCCTCAAAGGATAGTTGTGTAATAGGAGAATACAAGGAGAGAATAGTGAAGGCCAGTCGGATAAGATGATATAAGAAAAGAATAGGAGAAGGCAAATAGTCAGTCGAGACAGGGATCAATCAACCCAGACATGGATTAACAAACTCGGCCAGACCCTGACATCGGGTTTCGTGAACAAGGGCAAAAGAGTTACTCTTTAACTTAAAAGGACACGCAGCAGCTGGGAAAAGCAAAAACACACCGTCCGCCGTGCTGCCTGAGGTAGGGCAACACAAAATAGCGGCGAGACACAAAATGGCGGCTAAATACGGGACAAAGTCAGAAATCGAAGAACCTCACGGGCACTGCAAGACAGTTGCAGTGGTGGCTCACAAACCGGCATTGGGTCAATGGCAGATCCCTCTCCCTTCCCCAACCGGAGCACACAATGGTGACGGATGCGTTCCTCCTGGGATGGGGCGGTCACATGGGAGAGGCATTGATCAGAGGCCTCTGGTCTCCGGCGGTCCCGGCTCCATATCAACCTTCTGGAGCTTCAGGCGACTTGAACTGAAGGCATTCCTTCCCTCTGTGTGGGGAAGAGTAGTGCAGGTGTTCCATGTGGAACTGCAACAAACAGGGTGGGGTGGGGTCGTGGACCCTATGTCAGGAGGGCTCCGTGCCTCAGGACGTGGCTGGAACATCAGGGCATTTCCCTGGTGGTTCAACACCTGGCAGGTTCATTGAACGCCAGAGTGGACGAGCTCAGCCGCAGGTGCATGATGAATCACAAATGGCGCCTTCACTCTGACGTGGCGCAAGGTCTCTTTCAACAGTGGGGAGAGCCTTAGTTAGATCTATTCGCCACCGAAGAGAATGCGCAATGCCAGCAGTTCTGCATGTTGGAATTTCCAAGGCGGCACTCTCTAGGCGATGCTTTTTGTCGCAAGTGGAGTTGCGGTCTGTTGTATGCCTTTACGCTTATACCACTTCTTGCCAGAGTGCTGAAGAAGATCAGGCGCGACCGAGCCCAAGTCATTCTTGTGGCTCTGGACTTGGCTCGAAGCGTATGGCATCCCGAGGTACTCATTATGACCATCGATCCCCCAATCAGATTGCCTCTTCGGGAGGATCTTCTGTCGCAGCAGCAGGGACGGTCCTCCACCCGAACCTGTCCAGTCTCCACCTTCTTGCTTGGAGATTGAGCGGCAGAAGTTGATTCCTTTTGACTTGCCTCCTGAAGTTTGTAATGTTATTCTGGTGGCCAGGCGGCCCTCCACTAAGTTGGTATACGCCTGCAGGTGGAACAAATTTGTGGCATGGTGCACAGCAAAGGCTGTGGATCTCCTTTCTGCCCCTCTTTCAGAAGTCCTATTGTTTCTTCTTCCTTTGGCACAGGAGTGCTCTGCTATGGGCACTATAAAGGGCTACCTTTCTGCTATTTTGGCCTTTCTCAGGCTCCCTGATCAGCCCTCTCTTTTCAAGTCCCCTGTTGTTAATAGATTCCTCAAAGGCATTACTCATCTTTTCCTTACTATTCCTTTTTCGATGCCACAGTGGGACTTGAATCTGGTTCTCACATATTTAATGTGCGCTCTCTTTGACCCTCTTCCCAATTGTCCTCTGCGTCTCTTGACTCTAAAGACTGCTTTCCTGGATGCCATCGCCTCCGCTAGGAAAGTGAATGAGCCCCAGGCTCTTTCTTGTAAACCTCCTTTTCTATCTGTCCACCCGGACAAGGTTGTGCTCAGAATCCATCCATCCTTTTTGCCAAAAGTTGTCACTGCTTTTCACATCGAGCAAACCATCACTTTGCCCACCTTCTTTCCGCCTCCTCATCCTTCTAGAGAGGAAGAGAGGCTCCACCGTCTGGACCCAAAACGTGCACTCTCATTTTACTTGAACCGCACACAACAGTTCTGGGTGCACTACCAGCTCTTTGTTGGCACAAAGAAAGGTTGGGCCTTACACAAGCAGACTATTTCCAGATGGATTGTCTTGCGTATTAAAGCCTGTTATTCTCTGGCTAAGAAGGAGCCTCCGGTTGGGCTGCTCGCCCATTCTGCCAGGGCGACGGCTGGCACCACAGCGTTGGGATGTGGTGTCCCCTTACAAGACATCTGTCAGGCAGCCACATGGGCCTCGCTGCACACTTTCACTAAGCACTATTGCCTTGACAGCCAAGTCTGGAGAGACGGCTTCCGATCTATGAAACTTCCTGGTGTGATCTTGGTTCGCAGACCCACCACGGGGTTGATATTGCTGGGGTATCTATTCTAAGGTAAGGAATCTATCACTATGTGTTTCTTTCAGATGAACAAGTTTCATACCTTCGATAATGATATATCTGTAAGAAACATTAGTAGTGATAGATTCCTTACCCATCCCCACCCATCCTCCCCGTTCTGCAAACTGATTTCTAGGGTCAAGGCCATAATTTTCAGGGCCCTAGTTTCAAGGTGCCAGTGGTCAGTATCTTGCATAGCTCTGCATTCCTGGTACGGAAAGTCATGTACAGAACTTACGTCAGCGCGCGACGGCATCGTCGAAGTAGCTGTTGCGACGCCATCTCGCCGCCAACGACAGATGCGGAGACGCACAACGCCACCTTCCGACGTGCAGGGGTACTGCTGACGAAAGCTTTCCGGGTCCAACCTGCTGCCTGGGGGTAATACTAAGGTAAGGAATCTATCACTACTAATGTTTCTTACAGATATATTGTTACCGAAGGTAAGTAACTTGTTCGTTTGCAAGACAGCTTTCCTTGTAGCAATGGCAGGGTCTCTCCTCCCCGGCGGAATAGACAGAGGTATCCTTAATTATCTACATCTGTTCACACATCGCCCCTTTGAGACATTTTAAACCCCGACCAGCTGCTAAACAGGAAGTGTGGTTTTCTGATCACTTAAGGACCTTGAAACTTTCTGCGAGGAAGTTAGAGAAGAGATGGAGAACCACCCATTTGGTAGAAGATAAAAAAAGATACTGGGATTCACTTTCTATCTACCATAAGGCAATTCGGACAGCTCAAAAGTCACACATAACAGCGCAAATTGCAGAGGCTGGAAACTCCCCCAGAGTTCTCTACCAGATTCTGCAATCCTTTGTTAAACCCACAGCTTGCGAATCAGTAGAAATAGCATCCCAGCAGTTGTGTGATGAGATATCCAATTTCTTCACCACAAAAATTGATAAGATCTATGAAAAAATAATTAATGCTGGTAATGATAAGGTTTCCTCAATAACAGCACTCTCTCAAGCTGATACAGAGTGGAAACAGGATATACATTCTCTGGAATCTTTCCCCCCCATTTCTGGGGAGGAAATTTTGACTTTGATGACCAGTATAAAAAGTGGGAGCCCGGAGGACATTATTCCAGCCAGGATTATACCTGCTCTAGCAGGGCAGCTTTGCCCTGTTTTTGAGCAACTTGTGAATCTTTCTCTCACTTCCGGCCATGTCCCTAAAGATTGGAAACGAGCCCTTGTCAGACCCATTAGGAAGAACACTGCCATTCCTTGGACGGAATTGACCAATCTAAGGCCAATCTCACTGCTACCTTTTCTTGGGAAAATATCTGAAAAGCATGTTAATTTCCATCTATCCAGATATATTGAACTGGCAGACGTTCTTGACTATTCCCAGTCTGGGTTTAGGCCAAGGCATAGTACGGAATCCACTTTGGTATCTGTGACTGACGACTTGCACATGTACCAAGACAGGGGCTTTTCAGTGATCCTGGTTTTGTTAGATCTATCAGCGGCGTTCGACACCGTGTCACATTCCATCTTGACAGAACGGTTGTCGAACGCCGGGATCAAAAACAAAGCCCTTGCTTGGCTAAAGAGCTTCCTATCCGACCGCACCCAGAGTGTCACCATGGGTGCATATCGGTCAGCGGAGGTAGAGATCTCCAAAGGGGTGCCACAGGGCTCTTGTTTGAGCCCTACTCTTTTCAACATCTATGTGGCACCCCTGGCAAGAGTGATGCGTAAGTACGGTTTCATCCCCGTGTCATATGCTGATGACACGCAGCTCCTCTTCCCGTTCAAAACTATCTCCGCTGAAGTGAAGAGCTCTTTTTCAGCCGGTATGAAGGCAGTGGCACAATGGATGTCGGCCAACTGCCTTCAGTGCAACGTCAGTAAAACTGAGGTTATGTTGTTTGGGGAAGCTAAACTGCTTTGGTCTCCGGACTGGTGGCCCAGCGACTTGGGTGTTGTTCCCGAACCCAAGTCGATTGTAAAGAACTTAGGGGCCCGTCTGGATCAAGATCTGACACTCAAGCAACATGTTAATTATATCTCAGGTATATGCTTTCACACCATCAGCCTACTGCGCAAGGTTTTTCCTCTTCTGCCTGATTCGGTGAGGAGAACTTTAGTCCAGGCACTTGTTTTAAGCAGGATCGACTATTGTAATGGTCTACTGCTTGCTGCCAATGAAGGGGTATTGGATAGACTACAAGTCATCCAGAATACGGCGGTCCGCTTGGTTCTTAATGCCCCTCCTAGAACTGCCTCCAAACCCCTTCTTGACCAATTACACTGGCTTTCTGTCCGGCAGAGAACGAAATTCAAAACATGTTGTTTGATTCACAAGTGCCTAAATGGCCAAGGACCTGCCTATTTGAAAAAGAAATGTGTCCCTTACACCCCCACTCGATCTCTTAGGTCCAGCAATGATTTACTTTTGCAGGTACCTCGGGCTAAGAAAGCCAGACACGGGAGTAAGGCACTTTCCATAGCAGGACCTACTCTCTGGAATAAACTCCCTCTGTCACTCAAACAATGCACAGACCATCTAAAATTTCGGAAACAATTGAAAACAATACTGTTTAAAAATGAAATTTAGCTTCCACCCACATTTATTTCTTGGTGTTCTACAGGTGTCAAAGCGCAGAGATACTCCACTGAGAGTTGATTCCAGCGCTATACAAACCAATAAATAAATAAATAAAAAAGAACTGAGACAACTGTCACCTGCTGTGCATGATGGGATACTGGTGGTCTCTGGGTTCCTAAAGGCAGTCTCTGTTTTAGTCATATAATGACAGCCAATGAGGCTACTCTGTCCTGTTTTCTGTCTAAGGGTTTGTGAGGGAGATTTATGCTGTTTACAAATCATCTCAAATTATCCTCATATACCTTATACTGACCATTTTTTGCCTACATTATGAAGAATTCGGCCATTGTAGCATAATTATGTAGGATGCATAATCTGTCTCTTTCTTAAGTGTCTTTGCAGGCCTTCCTGAAGAAAGGCGAAACTCCATACTAAAGAAGATATATTGAAGAACTGCTCGGGGGTCCACGCACATGTGCTTGACTATTCAGAGCTTATATCTATATTGGTAATTCCCCTACGAGAGAACACAAACCCCTTAAATCCAAACAAGGAACATATTCAATTGTCTGAGAAAACAATACGCCATGGCCATAATGCAGTTCTTCAGCGTGATTTTACTCCATATACTCCAAGAGTGACTTGGTTACTACTCCAGAAACCCCTTGATACGGGTCAACTACAGCCTGCAAGCCTCTCTATCCTTCTCCCTCGCTTCACGGATACGCTGTGTATGGCTATGTTAGTAAATGAGTTCATCTGTTAGTGGTTTATGTGTGAGTAATTGGGTATGTGAAAGGCAGTATAGGTGAGTGATAGGGAAAGCGAGTGAATGTGAGGGTGGCTGTATGGGTAAGTATGTCCTTGTGTCAGTTACTATATAGGTGAGTGAGTACGTGTTAGTATATGTATGACTAAGTGAGTGAGTGTGTGTGCAACTGTATGGGTGAGTAAGTAGCTGTGTGATTGACTGTATGAGTGAGTGAGTAGGTGTGTGAGTGGCTCTATGGGTGACTAATGCAATGTGTGAGTGGCTGTATTGGTGTATGAGTTGATATGTGAGTGGCTGTATTAGTGAGTGAGTGGGTGTATAAGTGGCTGTTTCAGTAAGTGAGAGCATATGTGTGTTGATATATGAATTAACGAGTGCCCGTGTAAGTACTGGTATGAGTGTGTGAGTGGGTTTGAGAATGGTAGTGTGGAAGTTGGCGTGGGTGTATAAAAGATTACATGGGGTGTGAGTGGGTGTGTCATTGATTCTGTGAATGATCTCATCAGTGATGTCATTTAAGTTGGCAGGGTATGCCCTGGCGTGTCCCTTTCTCACGTTGCCTCTAGATTCAAGTTAGCCTGGCTGATGAAGGGTGGTAACCCGAAACCTGTCCCCGGATGCTTGTTTCTGGTTCAGGGAAGACATGGCTTGGCAGTTTGGGCTGGACTGTTCTCATGAGGCACAGGGTCAAGACTGATTTGCATATGGCTGGGTCTGAACTGAGGTGACGAAGTGAGCTAAAGAACAATGATGGATTCAACCCAGATCTGTGACTGGGGGTGAGTGTCTGAAAAGTTTCAGTTCTCCGTCCATCATCTCCTTGTGTTTGCCATATTTTCAAGGTAGCTTTAAGCCACTTAATGTGGCGTAATGCCACCTTGTAAATATGACCTTTACTGCACCAGTCTGCTATGGCAAAGGGGCAGGCAATTGGTGCTGCTGTTGTATTGCGACAACCATTGCTACCATTGCCTTTTGCCTTTTCTCCCTATTTACAAGGGCGCTGTTGATATGGGGCAGTGCCAAAACTAAGACCAGGGAAAACCTGGGGCCTCATTTATGAGCACTTTTGCACCGCCGGAACGTAATTTTTTTCTTGTTCTAGTGGCCCAGTGTGCCTTGGCATATTTACAAGGCCACACAAAGCCACTTTACGTGGCTTTTCATGGCCTCGTAAAAATGGTACCCTTGTTCATTACAGCTCAGTGTGTGAAAGGAGTGTGAAAGGAGTGTTCCATGAGTGTTGCTGTGGGTGTTCTCATGCGACATACATGGAATCTAAAGTATTCGCTGATTTGCGAGAACTTGTAAACCTGGAAATGCGCCAGTATCGAATGCCACCTCTGGGACTAAAAGGTGAAATAGCTGTCACAATATTTGTCCATGGGTTTGATAGAAAGTATAATTTAGGGTCATCAGCTGCTCCACACGTCAGACTAGATGCAGTACTACAGACATACCTGAAATATGGTAGCAGTCAGATATTCACATTTGACAGCAATCGCTTTCAGTGTCAAGCACGCATATCACTATTTTTTGCCTATTTTCAGTGTACCTTTTCAGAGACCTGTATGGACTAGTATAGAGGTTAATATAGTTGGTACAATATTTTAAATCTCACATTTCTTTTCTACTTTCTTTAAAGAGAGATGTCCCTGTGCCAAGCCTAATGCAAAATGAAAAGTCAATCCATGTCATGTCACTCTTATTAGTGGCAGCTTCTTCTTAGGAACGTCAGTGAGAGTGTCTGTGCCTTTTATGGTAATATGACACATGTAAAGCAGGGTATAGGTACTAGACCGCCTCTGTTTCACACTGCTTTCTCTGTAAATGTGTGTAGAAGAAGCTGCATGAATCACTTTCTGTATATTATACAGGGCAGACGGGTATGAAGCTTTGTGTTCAAGTGCTTCAATGAGGTCTGCCTAGCTAAGAGATCTGTGCTTCTGGGAATGAATGCTGAAGTAGCTCTGACAAAATGTGTGCAGGGGTATGATAGACTGTATAGTTTTTAAGTTAGGGTCATCAAATGCAGCCCACGTGTCAGATTACATACACAAGTAGAGGCATACCTGAGATATGGTAGCAGTCAAACATTCAAACTTTACAGAAAACGCTTTCAGCTTAAAGCACACACCTCACTATATATGGCCTTCTTGCAGTGTGCCTTTAAAGAGAGCTATATGGACTTGGATAGAGGTTAATATGTGGAATTTTAATTTGCGATCTGAACATTATCTGCGCCAGCTTGTCACCTATGTACTACGCGCACGGCAGCCATTTTAGATATCATGGTCTCCCTGTCCACGATCGATCGCCAGCGCGTCCCTCTGACCCAGCAAGCATCCTCCGCGCACCCTGGCTCCCCCTCCCTCCTCCTCCTTATGAGCATGACCCTTCTGCATGACCCTGTCCTTGGGAGTCACGCCAACGCCTGACCAACACCTCCTCTCCTCCCATGAATGCCCCTCTGTTGATAAACCTCCCTCCCGCGCTGAATTGTCCACGCAGCATGAATACCACGCCATTGATGGCCCCTCACCCCGTGTCCGACTGTCCACACAGGTCCGAGGCCATTGCCTAAGCCGGGAGATATCATTTACTGCCCTTTATTGTATGAGGTCGCTCTCCTTCAAAGGACCCTCTATTGATCCAGGCCTCCCCACCCCCCTGTGATATGATCAGGCGCACACATCCTAAGACTCGACGGAACACTCAGCTGCGTGATGGCCCCCTCCTCTTATCAGCAGGTTGAGGACCTCTATTGTGAAGGTATATGGGGGTGGGATTGACACTAGGATTACGGGGATGTCTTTTCCTTGCTTTACAAAGATCTGATTGTATTAAAGGAAGGTCACATGCCATAAACCAGTGTATAAGAGGCCAGGCCTCCGAGAGGCTGTGACAGAGCACCTCGAGATGATACCTTGTTGTCTGATCTGATGTGTTCTGCTCCGTCGGAATAAAACTTCTGTTTCCTGCCTTCTGGTCTCCGGCGCCTGCCTCATTGCTTGGTAAATTTGAATGGTACCAGGGCGGTTAGCGCCGGGCAAATCTTGAGAAAGGTCCTAGCCCTACCTTTTTCCACAATTGGCGCCCAACGTGGGGCCCATCAGCGACACGTGGATCCAGTGGGAGAGGTCCCGACAACAGAGTGAACGACTGCAACGATCGGGAAGAGCTCGTGTCCGATAGACCCTCGTCTGACAGCCGATCATCCGACCTTCACTAGTTCTGAACAGACCTCTCTCGAGTGATCTACGGTCCTGACTGGGAACCATCAGGAGTGCCGCGAACAACACGAAGGAGAGAGGACGATCGGGCGCTGGATCCAGAGGACAGGAAACCGTCCATGCGGTCCGGGTAAGGTCGTGTAAACACGACGAATTGAGGAAAATTGTTTTTGTTTGGATAATACTAGTATTACGCTTTGTTGAAACCCTCTGGAGATTCACTGTCTGCAAACGGGGAAAAACAAACAGGCTCTCTCTCTTTGCAAGCAGTGAAGGATAGGTAACGCAGACTTTTGTCCCCGTTGTAATCCGTCGTGCCTATCTTCCTCCCCCACTGTTTCCCGAACTGTCGTTCGTGGATTATTGTCTGGAGATTCTTTGTCTGCAAACAGGGAAGAACAAGGCCTCTCTTTGCAGGTAGAGAAAGAGTGGGTAACGATAATTTTTCGTGCCCACTAATTCTCCCCACTGGATTGTTTGATTGGCCGATTATTCGGTATTGGTTCTTTTGAGGTATTCACGGCCTCCAAACAACGTAGAATAGAAATATTCTGTCTAGTCTTTGTCCGCCGTGATAAGATAGGTAGTGCAGACTTTTGTCCCCGTTGTAATCCGTCATGCCTGTCTTCTCCCCACTGGTTGGTAGCCTGTTTAGCCCGGACCGCTTATTAGAGATGAACCATCCAGCTCCACTGGAGGGCACCCCTAATAAGGACATGTTCACTAAGTATGGACTAGTCGCTATAGCTTATACTAAGTTATGGCATAAATATACGAAAAAGAACCCTGAAAGTCAGTGGCCACTGATAGGTTCCTTTGACGAAAATAACATAAAAACATTAGAAATAGCGCTCCAGAAGAATAAGACCACGCCCACTATGCTCGACAGTATCGGCATGTGGCACAAAGAAACGGAACAACGAAAGAAAAGAGAAGAAGCAAAAATAGGAAAAGAATTACAAAAGGCAGCCCACCTAGCCGCGAAGCAACTAGAAGAAGAAATAAAAGAAAGAAAAGATACAATGCAAAACCAAGAATTAGGGTCGACAGGCCAATGTCCTGTTAGGACCCCCTCTGCGCTCTACCCTGAGTTGCCCTCCAAACAACGGGCGAACGATGAGTTACTACTAGGTCCCCCAATCATCTACATGCCCCCTCCATATGCCCCCTGCCGACAAAGCTTTCACGCTCCGAGTGTGAGCGAAAGCGATCTCAGTGCTAGTGCACCATCCCTCACGGCCTTTGCACCAGCCACATTAACAACCTCATCAGACGACCCCGAGTCTAGCAAACAATCATCAACCAGACTAAATAGGTTGAGCAAAGATGAGCGGGATGGGATTGACAAAATAGCAAAGACCTTAGTAGAACGAAGGGAGAGCGAAGAGTACACAATGAACATATATAATTCACATGCCGACAGCCACAGACGGCATTTCATTTTGCGATTCAGCTACCACACCTTGAACGCGTATGAAGATAGGTATCAGAGTAAGGGCCCCGCTAAACTAACAACACTGTATAGGAAAATTGATGTTGGAGATGGGACTGAACGTGAGGCAACGGAGCTCTTCATGCAGATGCTTGAGGTCTTCCGCCACCTCACGGAACAGAAACCAGAAGCCAAGGCTACAGTCCCTGAAATGACCTCGGTAGAGGTAGCCAATACTATGATGCCTATCAGAGAAGCAGCTCCTTACTGGATCCCGCCACGGGGCCAGGGAACGAGCGATGATATCAATAACGAAAAGGCAAAGGGAAGGGTTGTGTACAATTGGGTTTACCAACCATGGGACCGACAAGATATCCTAACCTTTAAGCAAACCCTGCCCGACTTAAGAAAGAACCCGACAGCATTTTATACCGAATTAGGCACAGCCTTGGGTTCGACAATAATGACTTTAGCAGATATTGACTTGTTCTTTGGGTTATGTCTGCCGGCTGACGTGTGGAAGCAAATCCGGAAGGCTGACCACACGGATCTGTTTGGACATACCTGGGACCAACTCGGTAAACTAGATAGACAGCGAGAGCCGGGGAGTAAACCAGTGAAGGACATACTGGAACTCCCAGATAAAATAGTTCAGAAATTAAAAACACTGGTCCCGGAAAGAAAAGTAGACTGGTCGATAGTCACGGCCTGTCGACAGAAACCCCAGGAAGATGTGTCAGAATACTTCTCCCGATTCGAGACAGTGTTCTCCGACTACAGTGGCCAAGACATGACCACCGCAACCGGACAGCACCTGTTTGTACAAAATTACGTAAAGGGTCTAACACAAGAGGTCTCCCAAAAGCTGCAGACAAGCGAGAGTAGTTGGGGGGCCTCCAAACCTGCAGCTATCCTTCAGATGGCTCAGTATTACGAGCACCAAAAGAATGAGAATGATAGGGCGTCCGAGAAAAAGAAGAAAGATTTAAAGGAAAGGGTAATGATAGCCCAGATACAGGGTATAGCGCTAGGACGGGAACATCAAAGGGGGAACTATCCATCAAACACCCCCAGGGATCTACCTCCTAAAGATCACACCCCAACATCCCACACTGGACGAAGAGACATTAGCAATGACCAATGCGCCTTCTGCAAAGGATTCGGCCATTGGAAAACCCAGTGTCCGGTTTTGCTAGAAATGAATAGAAATAGGGATTCCAGGGATGTGGCAGGTGGTCCGAGAAATAGAGTACAAGGACGAGGGAACTCCAACGACACCAGCAATGACAGATCAGGGAGACCGAACACGTTTGACCGTCCCCGACAGAATCAATACCAGCTGTCCGAAGGTGAACATGCCCCCGACTTTGCATAGGACTGCCAGGGGCAAGGGAGGGATCCAGTCGAGCTCTGTGTTGACCAGCAAGGTCCTTATGTCACCGCTAAGGTCTTGGGTACAGAGTCTCCATTCTTGGTAGACACTGGGGCGACACGTAGTGTGTTATCAAAACGACTGATTCCAAGGGCACCCTTGTCTGGCTCACACATAACGTCGATAGGTTTCGATGGGACGCCCTCCACTAACCCCCTGTCCGTACCTATTACCTTTGACCTAGAAAACAACACTGCTGACGCGACATTTCTACTCTCCTCCAACTCCCCTGACGCCATTATGGGCATTGACTTACTGAAACATTTTCGAGCTACCATTAGGTGTTCCCCAGATGGAATACGAGTCATCCTGTACGACAACCCAGACATGCCCAGATCCCCTCCCCCACGACACATGTGCTCTATAACCGACGCTGACCTGTCCTTGCTTGACACCCTGCCTCCGTACCTATGGGCCAAAAATGACTCTGATGTGGGACGAATGATGATTGATCCTATTCACATAACTGTACGACAGGACGCTATGCTCCCGAAACTCCCGCAATATCGGATATCCCCAGAGGGTGAGAAGGCACTGGTAGCGATCATTCAGTCTCTGGTAGATGCAGGAGTGGTTGAAGAAGTGGTTAGCAACGTCTGCAACAGCCCAATCCTACCTATTGTTAAGAAGCAAGGTGAAGGAGATGAGAAAGCGTAGCGCTTCATCATCGACTTACGAGAGATTAACAAAGTGGTTGTACCCCAATATCCTGTGGTCTCTGATATCACCACCATTCTGACCCTCATCCCATCCACTGCCACCACCTTCTCTGTTATCGACCTTAAAAACGCATTTTTCTCTATCCCCATCCATCCAGACAGCCGTTATCTCTTCGGCTTCACTTTAAAATCCCGCTCGTACCGATTTTGTAGAGCTCCCCAGGGGTACACTGAAAGTCCCAGCATTTACAGCCAGGCCCTCAAAAGACAGCTGGATGCCTTCCAGCTACCAGAAGGAGTGGTGTTGATCCAATATGTCGATGATATCCTTTTGGCGGCCGACACCACCCCGCTTGCCATGACAGCCACCGTCCAACTCCTACACTTTCTTGCAGAGAATGGCCATAAAGTCTCCAAAAAGAAGTTACAGTTCTGTCAGCCACAAGTAACTTACCTAGGCCATCTTCTGTCCAAAGAAGGGAGGAAACTTACACCCGACCGAATCCAAACCATCCTAGACACCCCCATCCCAAAAACACAAAAGCAGGTCCGCTCTTTGGTTGGCCTAACCTCTTTTTGCAGACAGTGGTTGCCTAATTACAGCCTCATTGTGAAACCATTACTCGCCCTGCTGACCAAAGATGTCCCCTCCCCGCTTCCTTGGACCACTGAGTGTCAAGCCTCCTTTAAGGAATTACGGGATGCACTCTGCTCAGCACCCGTCCTCGGAACGCCGGATTACTCCAAACCCTTCTCCCTCTTCACCCACGAAAGGGAGGGATGCGCATTGTCTGTCCTGACTCAATTGATTGGTCCTAAGCAGCGCCCTTGCGCCTACTTCTCCGCCACTCTTGATCCTGTAGCCAGAGCTTTACCTGCCTGCCTTCGAGCAGTAGCTGCCGCTGCTGTCTCCATCCGTCAGAGCGAGGGAATCGTACTTTCCAACTCCCTCACTGTATTAGTGCCCCATGCAGTTGACACCCTTTTGAACCAGACAAAGACCCAACACCTGACTAGCGCACGACTGACAGGGTACGAGTTGACTCTGCTTGCACCCCACATTACACTAAAAAGATGCACGACTCTGAATCCTGCCACATTGTTACCCCTGCCCGAAAATGACCCCGACATTCCTCCCATCCACGACTGTGTGACCCTCACGGACGAACAAACTAGGAGTAGGGTTGACCTCCGAGACACCGCTTTTACTGACCCCGATGGAGAGCTATGGGTAGACGGCTCATGCATCAAACTCCCAGATGGCACCACTTCAGCTGCCTATGCAGTAACGACAGCCCAAACAGTAGTTGAAACAGCCTGCATCACACAACGATCTGCCCAGGCTGCAGAGCTGATAGCCCTCACCCGAGCATGCATCATAGCCGCAGGGACCACCACGAACGTATATACGGACAGCCAGTATGCCTTCGGAGTGGTCCACCATTTTGGGCTCCTGTGGAGGGAGAGGGGATTCCTGACGTCCCACGGTACCCCAATCCTCCACGGAGATTTAGTGTCTGCTCTGATTGAGGCAGTTCTCCTCCCCAAACGATTAGCGGTGATCAAATGTCAGGCACACAAAAGAGTGACAGACTTAGTCGGACAAGGGAATGCATTAGCCGACATCACTGCACGAACCACAGCCGAGAATAGGGCGGTGACACGCATATATGTGACCAGGTCACAAGCAGAAAAATGGAGTGACACAAGGGAAATGATCAGAGACATACAGTCGGCCAGCACCCCTCACGAACTGACTAAGTGGGCAAGGGTGGGTTTGAAGGACGAAGAGGGCTGCTGGCGAACAAAAGATGCAAACAAATGGTTGCTGCCCGACTCATATCTGATTCCCATACTGACAATGGCTCACTCCCCCGCACACATAGGATCTGCACCCATGATCGAACTCGTTTCCAAAGTCTGGCATAACGACAAAATCCCCGACTCAGCCAGACGCCTAGTTCAGCAGTGCCTTATCTGCCTGCAACACAACCCCGGGAAAGGAACTGTAGTGCCCCGGGGAGGGTTTGGGACCCCCAATCACCCCTTTGAGGTCCTTCAGATGGACTACATCCAACTGGAGAGATGCCAAAACCTGAAGTATGTACTAGTCATCGTATGTGCCTTCAGCAAATGGGTGGAGGCCTATCCAACCCGTGACAACACTGCCATGACTACTGCCAAGGTACTACTGAAGGAATTCTTCCCTCGCTATGGCCTTTGCCGAATTTTATGGAGCGACAATGGCCCCCACTTCATAGCTGAGGTTATCCAATTAATCCTAAAGGGGTTGGGGGTGAAGCAACGATTTCATGCGGTCTTCCACCCCCAATCCGCCGGTCTAGTGGAACGCCATAATGCCACACTGAAGCTGAAACTGGCAAAAATAGTGGCCACCACTGGACTTAACTGGCCAGATGCCCTCCCACTGGCTTTGTTATCGATGCGCTCCACCCCCACCAAGCACCATTTGACCCCCTACGAGGTCGTGTTTGGGCGACCGATGAACCTCTGGACTGCTCCCAAACCGACCTCCATTCATGACGTCCCAGACGTCCTACTATCCGATTATTTGTGCAAGTTAACCAAAACGTTGTCTGTCATTCATCAACAGGTGCAGCAGGCCATCCCCGATGCTTCCAGGGGCCCCGGCCACGACATCCAACCGGGAGATTTCGTATTGATACGAAATTTCCAGCGAACCAAGAGTCTGGAACCTCGGTGGACGGGCCCCTGGCAAGTGCTGATCACCACCCGAACGGCACTCCGAGTGGAGGGGAAGAAGCACTGGCTGCACGCGCATCATTGTCGGAAGGTCTCTGCAAACCTGGCCACGACAGAAAACGTCAGCACCCAAGAAGAGCTCCTGAGCAAAGACCGACCGATACTGGACTGTTATCCCGATACTGAGGCGCTCGAACTTGCAAAATTCTCTGATCCCACTGTGCCATCCAGAGAAGGGTATTTCCTGCGTCGAAAGGAGGGAGTTTCGGCTAAGTAGGCCACGGACTAAGTTAAATCTCAGAACGGTGACCTAAACACAATCAAGGGTTGCCGGGAGAGAAGCTAAACGAAGTCTGTGGTTCTGCCCGCTACCGAGCTCCTTTGAAGGTGATGGAAGCGCCAGATAAGAAGATGATGGAAGCGCCAGATAAGAAGATGATGGAAGCAACAGGAAATACCCAGTATAGAAATCCAAAGACTGACAACTTGCACAAATCAAAGACAATCGCACTCTTCATTGTCTTCCTCTTCTGCCTCCTCCTCATGACCTCCTTCTGGATTCTGGAGGAAAGCACACCGGCTCATGAGACATTGCTACCTACTGCACAGCCAACACCCCGGAAAGAGCATCACCTCATCCCTCTGTCACCTCAGCTCCGAGAAAGGCGCAGGGAATTCTGGAACAATTCCTTCGTGCAACTGTTGCACCAACACAACCTTGCTGCAAATGCTACGAACTGTTGGATCTGCGGGTTGCTCCCGCATGCCACTGGACACTCTATTCCCTTCATCCCTTCACCCTTCTCAGTTCACGGCTCTTGCCTCGCCTGGCTGATCCTCATGCAAGAAAGCCACAAGGACAACGCCACCTCCAGCCGGACAGTGTCGCACTTCTACTCTGGGTTCTGGCTGAACAAAGCCGAAAAGACTCCTACTGCCCTGTGTCCTGCGCTCGCAGGCGCCACCTTCATCAAAGACATTCCAGCCAAAGAACGAGTCGAAGTACAGGTGCTCCACAATCCAGCCAGAACCACCTTCTCTCATCTGCAAAAACAAACTACCGCCACTCTGACTGTGGCCCTGTCTGTTATTAATGTCACCGGCCTTGTGTGCCTAGAAGGCCAGGGAACGCAACTGGTGGGTCACAGCGCCTGCCGAATCACCAGAACATTGGACTCAGCTGACCCCCCTTCCTTTGTTGCTTCTCCGAACATGTACTTTGTGTGTGGCACCAAAGCTTACACCTGGCTCCCGAGAGGTTGGAAAGGTATCTGTTACATTGCCTTCGTTCTTCCACCCACATATGTAGCCCCAGCCAACCATCACCGGCAGAGGCGTGCAGACGACCTTGGACAAGCCGACTCCACCGGAGCACAGTTCCTAGATGCAGCAAAGGGACTTGTTCCTCTGTGGGGCCCAATGGCAAACAGCCGTGCTATCCGACACCTGACCCAGGCAGTAGAAACAACGATCAACATCACGGCTGGCATCCTCGCCAACAACACTGCGGAGCTTCAGGCGGTCCGCCTCGTGACCCTTCAAAATCGTCTAGTCCTAGACGTGGTCCTAGCCGACCGAGGAGGAGCATGCCGCATCATCGGATCTAGCTGCTGCACATACGTACCTGACAACTCGCCTTCAGTCTACAAAGCCATTGAACACCTCCACAGACTTTCCTCAGAGGTTCACCAAGAACAAGAAGGATGGTCGCTTGGGAGCTGGTTTTGGGACACTTTGAAGAATTGGGGTTGGAAGTTGTTTTCCTTCGTGCTGATACCTGTTGTAATATTATGTGGGTGTTGCTTAGGTATCCAATGTCTGCCACCTTTGTGCGGCCTTGTTTCTAACTGTATGTGCCCAAAGACTTTGGACTTCCGAAATGAGCACATGAGTCCCCTCTATGAAGTAGAAATACGTGGCCTTATGGGGATAAATCCAAACTGACAAGTTGGCGAGACATGTTAAAAGGGAGGACTGTGGAATTTTAATTTGCGATCTGAACATTATCTGCGCCAGCTTGTCACCTATGTACTACGCGCACGGCAGCCATTTTAGATATCATGGTCTCCCTGTCCACGATCGATCGCCAGCGCGTCCCTCTGACCCAGCAAGCATCCTCCGCGCACCCTGGCTCCCCCTCCCTCCTCCTCCTTATGAGCATGACCCTTCTGCATGACCCTGTCCTTGGGAGTCACGCCAACGCCTGACCAACACCTCCTCTCCTCCCATGAATGCCCCTCTGTTGATAAACCTCCCTCCCGCGCTGAATTGTCCACGCAGCATGAATACCACGCCATTGATGGCCCCTCACCCCGTGTCCGACTGTCCACACAGGTCCGAGGCCATTGCCTAAGCCGGGAGATATCATTTACTGCCCTTTATTGTATGAGGTCGCTCTCCTTCAAAGGACCCTCTATTGATCCAGGCCTCCCCACCCCCCTGTGATATGATCAGGCGCACACATCCTAAGACTCGACGGAACACTCAGCTGCGTGATGGCCCCCTCCTCTTATCAGCAGGTTGAGGACCTCTATTGTGAAGGTATATGGGGGTGGGATTGACACTAGGATTATGGGGATGTCTTTTCCTTGCTTTACAAAGATCTGATTGTATTAAAGGAAGGTCACATGCCATAAACCAGTGTATAAGAGGCCAGGCCTCCGAGAGGCTGTGACAGAGCACCTCGAGATGATACCTTGTTGTCTGATCTGATGTGTTCTGCTCCGTCGGAATAAAACTTCTGTTTCCTGCCTTCTGGTCTCCGGCGCCTGCCTCATTGCTTGGTAAATTTGAATGGTACCAGGGCGGTTAGCGCCGGGCAAATCTTGAGAAAGGTCCTAGCCCTACCTTTTTCCACAAATACATATGACAACATGTTTTAAACCTCACTTTTTTCCACCAGTTTCATTACAAAGGCAGAACTCGCAACGCAGGTCGAAGCCAAATTGAAAGGCCGACTCCCGTCATGCCTCTCTACTGAGTGTCATCATCTTTCTGGAGACCTCAAACGTACTAGACAGCCTCTGTTTCACACTGCATGCTCTGTGAATGTGTTAAGAAAAAGCTGCATCTGTTACTTTCTGCTCATTATACAGGGCAGCCAGGTATGAGGCTGTGTGTTTAACTGCTTCCATGGGGTATGCCTAGGAAACAGATCTATGTTTCTGGGACTGAATGCTGAAGTAGCTCAGACAATATTTGTGCAGGTGAATGATTGACTGTATTGTTTTTAAGTTAGGGTCATCAACTGCAGCACACGTGTCAGACTACACGTACATATAGAGACATAGCTGAGACATGATAGCAGTCAAATCATGACAGATTACGCTTTTAGTTTAAAGTGCAGACCTCACTATCTACAGCATTCTTGCAGTGTACCTGTGCAGAGGCTTATATAAATTCGGTTAGAGGTGTTTTAAACCTCACTTTTCTCTACCAGTTTCATTAGAGAGGCAGAGCTTTCAATGCCAGGCCTAAGCCAAAATGAAAGGCCGACTCCAGTCAAGCCACTCTTCTGATTGTCAGCATCTCTCTGGAGACTTTAGTGAGTGTGACAGTGTCTTTTTATGGGCAAGATGACACATGTACAGAAGTCTATAGGTACCAGACTATCTCTGTTTCACATTGCATGCTCTCTAAATGTGTGTAGAAGAAACTGCATGGGTCAGTTTCTGCTCATTAGACAGGACAGCCGGGTATGAAGCTGTGTGTTCAAGTGCTTCCATGTGGTCTACTGAGCACCAGATCTGTTCTTATCGGACTGAAAGGTGAAGTAGCTCTGATAATAGTTGTGCAGGGAAACTATAGACTATAGTTAATAATTTAGAGACATCAACTGCAACACACATGTCAGACTACACATACATGTAGAGACGTACCTGAGACATGGTAGCAGTCAATTTGTGACAGATTATGCTTTTAGTTTAAAGTGCACGCCTCACTATCTACAGCATTCTTGCAAGGTACTTGTGCAGAGACTTATATGAATTCGGTTAGAGGTGTTTTAAACCTCACTTTTCACTACTAGTTTCATTAGAGAGGCAGAGCTTTCAATGCCAGGCCTAAGCCAAAATGAAAGCCCGACTCCGTTCATGCCTCTCTACTGAGTGTCAGCATCTTTCTGGAGACTTTAGTGAGTGTGACAGTGTCTTTTTAAGGGCCAGGTGACACATGTACAGAAGTCTATAGGTACCAGACTATCTCTGTTTCACACTGCATGCTCTCTAAATGTGTGTAGAAATAGGTGCATGGGTCACTTTCTGCTCATAATACAGGACAGTCGGGTATGAAGCTGTGTGTTCAAGTGCTTCCATGTGGTCTACTGAGCAAATAGATGTTTGCTTATGGGAATGAAAGGTGAAGTAGTTCTGATAATGTGTGTACAGGGAAATGATGGACTAAAGTTAATAATTTATAGTCAACTGCAGCACACATGTCAGATTACACGTACAAGTAGAAACATACCTAAGATATAGTAGCAGTCAGTCATTCAAATTTGACAGAGAACACTTTCAGCTAAAAGCACACACCTCACTATCTATGGCCTTCGTGTAGTGTGCCTTTGCAGAGAGCTATATGGACTCGGATTGAGGTTAATACATATGACAACGTGTTTTAAACCTCACTTTTCTCTACCAGTTTCATTAGAGTGGCAGAGCTGGCAATGCCAGGCCTAAGCCAAAATGAAAATCCGACTCCCCTCATGCCACTTTTCTGAGTGACATCATCTTTCTAAAGACTTCAATGAGTGTGTTAGTGCATTTCTACCGGTAAGATTACACATGTAATCAAGCCTATAGGTACTAGACTACCTCTGTTTCACACTGCATGCTCTCTAAATGTTTGTCGAAGAAACTGTATAGGTCACTTTCTCTTCACATTATACAGGGCAATCATTGTACAGGGCAGTTAATTGTCTCCCTTTATTCCTATTAATAGCAAACCAGCTTCTCCCTGGACCTGCACCTCCGCCACCCGTGCCATTATCAATGTAGCCTGAGCCCAGTACTGTTGGATGAGTCAGCAGTCCCACATGGTGTGGTAGAAGGATCTTTCACGCCCACAGCCCCTCCTACTCAGTGGGGAGTCTGCTGTGCCCATTTTATGTAGGAGGGTTTGTGCATAGTAGGATTCATAAAGAATCTTTTTTTTAAAGCTGTGTGTTCCAGTGCTTCCATGAAGTCTGCCTAGCAAACTGATCTGTCCTTCTGGGACTGAATTATGAAGTGTCTCTGACAATATTTGTCCAAGGAATGATAGATTGTATAGTTTATAAGTTAGAGTCATCAGCGGCAGCAAACATTTCAGAGTACACATACAAGTAGAGACCTATCTGAGTCATGGTAGCAGTCAGACTTTCAAACTTTTGGAGACATATGGACTCGGGTAGTGGTCAATACATATGACAACATGTTTTAAACCTCACTTTTCTCTACCAGTTTAATTAGAGAGGCATAGCCAAGCCTATGCCAAAATAAAAGGATGACTCTTGTCATGCCACTCTTCTGAGTGTTAGCATCTTTCTAAAGACCTCAATGAGTGTGTCAGTGCCTTTTTATGAGCAAGATGGCACATGTACAGAAGCCTATATGTTCTAGACCACCTTTGTTTCACACCGCATACTCTCTAAAGATGTGTAGAAGAAAATGCATGAGTATCCTTCTGCCCATTATACACAACAGCCGGGTATGAAGCTGTGTATTCAAGTGCTTCCTAGAGGTCTACATAGCAAACAGATCAGTGCTTCTGGGACTGAAAGGTGAAGTAGCTCTGACAATATATGCCCAGGGGGATGATAGACCGTATAATTTTTAAGTTAGGGTCATCATCTGCAGCACATGTATCAGACTACACGTACAAGTAGAGATATACCCAAGATATGGTAGCAGTCAGACATTCAAACTTGATAGAGAACGCTTTCAGTTTATGGTTAAGTTTGTTTTATTGAGATTTAATGCATATGAGAAAATACATTGTATACCTCGGGCATTCCCTTATCTCGTTTTCAGGATATCCCCCCTCCCTCCAATCTGTCTTAACCAATGTTAAGCATGTAGGAGCACTGGAATGTGCCTGTGGTGCGATTGAGGGGGAAGTCTCTGTCAAAGCAGGATACAGCCTTGCCAGCATGTCAGACTACGGTCAGGGTTCCCTTTATTCAGTCGGGCTGGTGTCAGGTACCTGTATGTGGGCACTTTGACCGCAGATTCCCTACTGGCCGTGGTACGGGCCGTATGATTGGCCCTGAATTAGATATCGTGCTACTCTTTCTCGGTCAGGTCCCTCCCCAGTTCCCGCACCCAATGTTTTTGGCCCGCTGAGGTTGAGGAAGGGGCCAATGGTCAAAGCATATTCTATAGTTCAGAGATCATTTTCTTGTCTGAGTTTTTTGGTATGAGACATTTCTCGTACTTTGTAAGCTTCCCTCTCACTAACGATTGCACATCAGGGTGGAGGAGCCATTGACCGAGCTGAAAGTACTGGAATCGATTCGATTCTGTCATGGCGTAGGATTGTTTATCCAGTATTGGGGTATCTTTCATAGATTCACATGCCTGAATAATTCCCCGTCGCCGAAGCGGGAGTCCCACGGTAATAATACATATAAAAGCAGTGCCTTAGAATAAAATTGTAGTAGGCTGACATGACAGTAGGCCCAAAAGGCCCAAATCTTAGTAGCCTATCTTCCTCATTATATGAAAAAGACCTGAAAATAGCTCCAACAAATCAGATGTCAGCACCCTCTAGAACCTTCTCAGCAGAGGCCGTTCTCCTCAGATTTTCACTGCACGTTGTGTGGAAGGGAGTCTCCCTGAGTTCCTTCAGGATGTCTGAAAAGAAAGCTCTCTTCAAAGCTTGCAGGACCTGTGATAAGAAGAGGGTCCATGTAGATGATCAGCATAAAGACCGCATCTATTGCCTACATCCTAATCACATTGTAAAGGATTGTAGGATTTGCTGAACCTTCCCTGCCAAGACCATCAGGGACAGGGACGCAAGAGTTCTTTTATGGCTCAAATCGTCTTCTACAGATGATAAGGACAGGGCCTCTACTTCCAGCAAAAGAGCCAGATCCAGAGACAGCTCTTTTCCTGAGGGGAGGAAACATCATAAATCCTCTCATAGAGCTTCAGAACACACAAGGAGGTCGTCTTCACCTCCTTTTGGATCACCTTTACCTCCATCTTCGGAGTCTACCAAATCTTCAACTACTAAAACAGTGAAAAGTCCAGGTCAAGACTCTTTCACTGGTGTCTTCTCACACAGTTTCTGTGACTTCTACTTAAGTTCTTCATCTACGGTCTCTACAAGAGCTATAACCTCTCATATTGTGTTATCAAAACTTTCTGCCTCTAAGAAAACTTCTGGGGTTAAAGAATAATCTTCTGTCACTCCTTCATTAAAATCACCGTCGACGACCTCGTCGATTTCAATCCCTTCGCCGACAGTACCATCAATGAAGTCATTGTCGACGAAACCCCTGTCGACGTTGAAGTCATAGTCGACGAAGAGCCCGTCGACGTCAAAGATCTCGTCGACGAAGAGCCCGTCGACTGCAGGTCCATTGAAGAAGAGCCCGTAGACGACTGCCCCATCGACGACGGCTTCGTCGACGGCAACCCCGTCGACGACTGCCCCGTCGACAGTAACCCCGTCGACGAAGAGTCCATCGAAGGTGGCCCGTCGACAAAGAGTCCATCGACGACAGCCCCGTCGACGACGGCCTCGTCAACAAAGAGCTCATCGACGGCAGCACCGTCGACGACAATTCCGTCGACGACGAGCCCATCAATGACACAGTCAGCTGTTGCACCTTTGGTCAAGACGCCCATGTCGATGAAGAGTCCTTTTATGACCAAAAGTCCACCTGTGAAATCTTGGTCTGTGCTACCTCAAGTGTCTCAAGCATCGCCTGTTACGTACACCCATTTCCAATTAAAAACGTACCATAGGCAAGAATATACCAATATTTCTCCTTTGTTACCTTCACATATCTTGGCGACATAAGTAGAGGAAGAAGAATCTGAGGATTATGACGATGAGGAGAAAGGCCCTTTTGGGATTGCACGCCATCCATCTGAGTTACAGATAAAATGTCAGGAAGAGGATGAAGAGGACGACTTCCATGAGCATTTTTACCAAGAAGATTTGTCTACGTCTTATCATAGACAGTCACATAGGGATCCACGTTTGGAGGACACAAGTCATCTTCCTCCTTCATTGATTCAGGATTTATAGGCCATGTTGGCCGACTATCGGCAGAGGATTCCACCTACACCCTCTACCCCAACTGTACCCACTGTACCGGCGGTTACGCCTACGCCACCACCACTGATACAAGAGCCTACCTCACCAAGACACCTTGTAGAGCCAATACCAAAATGAAATCTGCATACTTCATCATCAGATGAAGATGAAAGAGAAGAAGGCAAATTGCCTAATGATAATGTGCATGGAGATCCTTGGGATGAATATGTAATCCCCAGGCCATCTCCACCTATACCGCAACCATCTGACCCACCACCTGAGGATATTGGCGGCTTTCATAATATCATACAAAGGCCTGCTACGCAGTTTGAACTTCCGGTCACTATTGAGCAGTCGGATTGCTTTCTTCACGACTTTAAAGAAGGGTATAGGAAAATCACCAGGGCTATACCAATTATAGTTTTTATCTGAAAGGAAGGTCTTAAGATTACGAAGACGCCTGCCTCTATTCCTGCAGTCCTTCCTCGAATCGAAAAGAAATATCTGGCACCACCAAATACTCCATCTTGTTTGGTGGGTCACCCGCGTCCTGATTTTGTAATTTCGCAGGCCGCACAACAGAGGTAAAAAAATCAGTCTACCCCAATCTCAACTCCACCAGATAAAGAGGGCAGACAATTGGACTTGATAGGAAAAAAGTTCTCCACCAATGCTGCATCATCCATCAAGGCAACTAATTCTCTGGCAATTTTGGCACGTTATGACCGCCAGATGTGGTCAGAGTTATCAGAATTCTTAGAGCTGATACCTGAAGATCGCCAGCAAGAAGCACGAAGGATAGTGCTCGAAGGAGAACGGACTGCATCAGAAATAACTTGACTGCGCCTTAGATATTGCAAACACTAACTTTCGGCAGCTAGCAGGAGCTGCTGTTCTTAGACGCCCGGGATGGCTCAGAGCAACCTCTTTTAGACCTGAGGTACAGACTAAAATACTAGATGTGGCTTACGATGGTGAATCACTCTTTGGTAAGCATATAGATGACGCTTTATTGACCATCAAGACAGACACGGGCACGGCTAAGTCGCTGGGTACCCTGCAGTATAAGAGAGGATCTTTCAGAGGATCAAGGGGTCTTGGATTTTCCTAGAGGAGAAATTACCACAATCAGCAAAACAGACAATATCAGTCTCAATATAAACAGCCTTATTACCAGTCTTTGTACAGGCAATCATCTTCAAGCAATTTCTCTCGTCAAGGCAAACGCCGGCGATCAAGCAATGAAGGCCGCGACTCAAATAAACGACAATGAGCTTTGCCGGACGCCAGTCGAACCTTCTCCCCTCCCTGTGGGCGAGAAGTTCTCAGCCTTTTCCTAACAATGGCAGAACATCACATCAGATCAGTGGGTCCTCGACCTTGTTCAAAGAGGGTACACTCTGGAGTTCTTAAAGAAACCACCTACAACCCCGCCCAAGGGTCCCCCTTCCCCTCATCTTCACTTACTGTTCAAAGAAGCTTTAAACATTAAGGGAAAGTATTCGACTCTCGATTCTTTCTCAAAAGGAAATAATCGGGGGAGTGGCGCCCGATTTTCGACTTGCGCAGACTCAACAAGTTTCTGAAGAAACAGATTTTTCGGATGGTAACGTTAGCAGATGTGTTGAGCTGCCTCAACGAAGGGGACTTTATGGCTTCTCTGGACTTGGAAGACGCTTACTTCCATATACCTATACACCCCAAACATCGCAAATACCTATGATTCACGAAGGCTGGCGTCCACTTTCAATTCAAGGTGCTCCAGTTCGGGCTGAAATCAGCACGAAGAATATTTACAAAACGCCTAGCTCCAGTCTCTGCCACACTGAGGTCTCAGGGAATCCAAGTCTTCCCATACCTCGACGATTGGCTGCTCAAGGGTCCATTAAAACAGGCTACGAGACAGCCTGTAAAAAGTTGCCTTCATCTATTCTCAAATCTGGGACTTACTCTCAATGCCAACAAGTCGCAGTTGCTACCCCTCCAAGTTCTAACCTTTCTGGGAGCAACACTAGACACCCAACAATGCAAACCGTTCTTGTCACAGGATCGCCAGAACAAGTTACAAAGCCTGGCAAGGTTAATTTCAAGAAAAAAAGTCAGTTTTTGTCCGAACATTCGCTTCTCTTCTGGGGATGTGCTCTTCAGGGATCAGTTTAGTCCCACTTGCAAGACTCAGGATGAGACTGCTGCAAGAAGAGCTGCACAGTCAATGTCAGCAGGCCGGAGGGTCATTTGACGATTCCATAAAGGCAACCACACGAATGATACAGGCTCTCCACTGGTGGTCAAAAAGAAGCAATCTGTCTCCGGGTCTCACGTTCCTGGCCATTTTCCCAGAGTTTGTCCTGACCACAGATGCATCTATGGATCTTCAAATTCAGGGTTCACGGTCTCAACAATATCAGCAAAAACACATCAACAGTGTCGAACTGAGAGCCATTTTTCTCTCTCTGCAAGCATTCCTCCCGAGAATTGCGAACTCCTCAGTGCTGGTGCGTACGGACAATACCACCAGCATGTATTACATCAACAAGAGAGGGGGGACGAGGTCTCTCTCCCTATCACAGGAAGCTCAAGAGATATGGGAGTGGGTTATCAAGCAAGGCATAACCCTCAGAGCAGAGCATGTCAAAGGAACTCAAAATACTCTAGCCGACAACCTCAGCAGATCTCTCGCAGGTTGCCACGAGTGGGAGTTAGAACAAGTATAGGTGAACAGGATCTTCCGAATGTGGGGCGCACCAACTCTAGACCTGTTTGCAACGCAACAAAACAGCAAATGCCTTTATTACGCCAGCAGATTTCCTCAACGGGGATCAAGAAGGAATGCCCTGTCCATGCGATGGTCAGGGATTTATGCATACGCTTTTCCCCCAATATCATTAATTCCGAGGGTTCTGCAAAAGATGAAGAGGGAACATTGCAGTCTTATCCTAATTGCTCTTCGCTGGCCGAGGGAGTATTGGTTCCAAGAGTTACTTCTGTTGTCACAACAACGTCCAATTCGTCTCAATCCAACACTCTCCATGCTGACAAGAGAGAGAGGTCAGATTCTACATCCGGATCCACAATCGCTTCACTTGCACGCATGGCTCCTGACTTCTTAGAATTCAAAGATCTCAGAATTTCTCAGGACTGTAGAGATATTCTATCTAAAGCCCGCGCTCAAAGTACTATCAAAACATACCGCTTTAAATGGAAGCGCTTCTGTCATTGGTGCGAAACAAATAATGTGCATCCACTTCAGGCCCCACCAGAAGATATCCTTCCCTATTTACTATCACTAGCGAAAGCAGGTCTAGTATTCTCATCTATCAAAGTCCATCTCGCTGCGATTTCTAGATTCAAAAAGAGTTCTAACAAGCCATCACTCTGTTCTTCGTCACTTATTAAACAATTTCTAAAAGGGCTATTTCGCGCTTTTCCTCCAATTCCAGAATGGGATCTCAATACAGTTTTATCTCAATTGATGAGGAGACCTTTTGAACCAATTCACAAGGCTGAACTAAAATTTTTAACCTGGAAGCTGGCTCTTTTATTAGCTCTCACTTCAGCCCGGAGGGTTAGTGAAATCCAGGCTTTCACAATTTCAGAACCTTTTCTACATTTTTCTAAAGATTCCGTGACTTTGCGAACAAATCCAAAATTAATTCCTAAGGTACCGTCTCAATTCCACCTGAACCAACCAGTGAAGCTAAAGACCTTCTTCCCGGATCCAGTTACACCGGCAGAAAAGGCTTTGCACTGTCTTGATGTGAAACGTTGCTTGAAATTCTACCTTCAAAGAACTAAGGATATAAGAAAATCTAATCAGCTGTTGATCGCTTATGGTCAAGCCACAATGGGACAAGCTGTGACAAAAGCAACGGTAGCCAGATGGTTATCTTCTGTCATACAATTTTTCCATGATAAAGCCAACAAACCTTTGCTCAGAAAGGTGAAAGCACATTCCACCAGAACTATGTCGGCTTCTACAGCCTTATTTGCTGGGGTCCTACTGGAGAACATTTGTCGTGCTGCGACATCGAAAAATGTCCACACGTTCACCAAGCACTACTGCTTACAATCTGCGTCGCAGGACGATGCAGCAGTGGGACAAGCTGTTCTTCAACATCTCCTTCATTAAGGTTATACTTTTAAATGTCTCTCTTATTGCATTTATGATGTATGAGTATAATCATATTCACTGTAATGTTTCTGGTGGTCAAATAATGTTTCTTAATATGAAATATGTTACATGACTATAATTATTTCATTCAGAAGGTTTCTGCATTTATATGTATTTACATATTCTACTGCTCTATAACCTCCCGGATGTGTGGGGGGGGGGTATGTAGATTTACGCTGTGTCTCCCACCTTCCGCAAAAGACATTATTAGGCTTACTGCTTGCTATTCTGATTCAGGCATGTGAATCTATGAAAGATACCCCAATACTTGATAAGAAAACAAGTTACTTACCTGTAACTACAGTTATCCAGTATTGGTATCCTTCATAGATTCACATGCACCCACCCTCCTTCCCGGCAGGACAGTTCTCTAATGGGCATATCTGCTTCTCACTTGTGCAATAAAAATCTGAGGAGAACTGCCTCTGCTGAGAAGGTTCTAGAGGGTGCTGGCATATGATTGGTTGGAGCTATTTTCAGCTCTTTTTCATATAATGAGGTAGATAAGCTACTAAGATTTGGGCCTTTTGGGCCTACTGTCTTGTCAGCCTACTACAATTTTATTCTAAGGCACTGCTTTTATATGTATTATTACCGTGGGACTCCCGCCTCGGCGACGGGGAACGATTCAAGCATGTAAATCTATGAAACATACCCCAATACTGGATAAACAATTCTACGCCATGACAGAATCAAATCGATTCCAGTACTTTCAGCTCCTTCATTGGCTCCTCCACCCTGATGTGCGATCGTTAGTGAGCAGGAAGCTTACAAAAAAAGAAAGATACCAATACTGGATAACTGTAGTTACAGGTAAGTAACTTGTGTTCTTCACTGTCGAGAACGGAAGAAACCTCTCCAGATCGAAGAGATGTCCCACCAACTTGCATTCGTAGACACGCCACTGCGAGAATGCTTGCTGATCTAGCCCTGCTGTAAACTCTGGGTTATCAAATAGGGCCTTAATGGTGAGGGGAAAAATATGAGTCCCCGTTTGACAGCAACTTCATCCCAGACTCGTAGCACTGTGTTCGTGATAGGTGAGCCCTTGAGATTTGGTGGTCTGCCTGGCCTCTTCAAGAAGGGCACCTTCCACAAAGAGAGCTTTGCTAGTGCTCGGTCTTGAAACAGTCCCCTTTTTTCAGACACAGGTCTGCTCCACTCCACTAAGCACCTAAGTTGTGTTGCCCTGAAATATTCCAGGAGATTTGGGATACCCAGTTCTCCTCGTCCGGAGGTCTGTGGGAAAGATCCCTACGCATACGTGAATGCACCCCTGCCCAGACAAACTGTTGCACTGCCCTCTGTATTGGTGGAGTGTCCCCGGTGGGGGCCAGACCGGTAGTGTCTGGAACACATATAGTGCTTTGGGTAAGATGGACATTTTTATGGCTGCTATACGGCTAGGTAGTGACAATGAGTCTATTTGGCAGTGCCAGAGGTCTTTCGTGATTTGGGAGAGTAGTTTGGAATAATTATGCGTGATTATCCACGCAATAGAAGGGGCTAAATCCAGTCCCAGATAGGGAACCGTATCCTGAGTCTGGAGTCCTCCATAGGACTTTTGTCCTTCCCCGGGTAAGTCCTCACTTCGGCCTAGGCGCAGGACCATGGATTTTCCCACATTTATTTGAAAACTGGAGGCCTGGCCAAAGGAGGTTAGTTCGCAGAGAAATGCTGGCACGGATTGCTCAGGGGTCTCCAAGGTCGCTAAGATGTCATCGGCGTACAAGCTCACAGAATGCCTCTCTCCTCCGAATGGGATGCCCAAAATATCATGATTGTCCCTTATCCTTTGGGCGAGGGGCTCTACCTAGAGCGCGATGAGAAGGGGTGATAGTGAGCATCCCTGTCTCGTGCCCCTCTGGATCTCAAAAGGTAGCGAGGTTGTCCCATTTACCCTGATTGTTTCCTTGGGCCTATTGTAACAGCTCGCCACCCAGGCCCTAAATCGGTCACCAAGACCAAAATGATTTTGCGCAGTGGGCTTTGTCGATAAGGTGCAGTATACGTTTGGTATTATCGTTACTCTGACGATTGGGAATGAAGCCGGACTGGTCCGGTTCGATGATACTGGGCATACGTGGGCCAAATCTGTCCGCTAGGACCCCTGTAAACAGTTTTAGATCCAAATTAAGTTGGGAAATCGGGCGCTATGAGCCACATTGGGTCATGTCCTTCCCGGGTTTAGGGATGACCACTATGTCAGCGGCCAACATATCGGGGGGATTGTTCCAGGACCGCTAAAAGAGTTAAAAAGCTGCGGCAGGATCGGGGCGAGAAGTGGACAGAAGGACTTATAGAACCCAGGTGAAAAGCCATCGGGTCACAGTGATTTCAAAGGCTTCCGGCGAGAAATCGCCCCATCACCTCTTCGATCCTGATAGGCGCATCTAGAGCTTCCGCCCCGCCTGATTCAGTGCCGTTGTGGCAGCCCCCTGTAAGTAGACCTCCCCGTCTGCGCTAAGTTGTGGGTCTTTACCATAAGATGTGGAGTAGAAGTCTCGAAGGGCTTCTGTAATCTCATCATCGCGTTCAACTGTATCCACCTTGGCATTCTGAAGAGCTGAGATTTTTAAGCGTAGGGTGCGGGCCCTGAGCTTACTTGCTAAGAGCCCCCCTGTTTTGTCTCCCCCATATAGTAAGAGTGTTTGAGCCTGAGGGTGGCATATTCAGCTCTGTCTAAATCAAGGTTCGCCTATTGCGCCCTTGACGCTTTCAATTGGCACCACACCCTTTCTGCGCCTGTCCGACTGTGTACCCTTTCTAATTCTAACACTTGTGCCGTGAGAAGTTCCCTTTTTAGGTCTTGCCTAGACGAAACCAAAAGCGAAGCTTTTGCTGTCTAGGGCGAGACAACTTATGTTGTTACTTTTGGGGGAATGTGGACAGCAGACTGCCATGCGCTTTTTCTGGCAGAGATTTGACCTCGTGGGGGCACTCCCAGCCCGGCGCCGTGCACTTCCCTTGCCACAGATTCCCTAAACACCCACATGCACACGCAGGCAGGAAGGAAGGCACACACGCGCACCCCCCTACTTCTCCCCACTCACCGGCACCCCCCCCCCGCCGCACACACACAGGAGTGCACCTACACACACGCACGCACACACACATACAGAGACACACACCCCCGTCGCCACCGCCGCATACATAGAAGCGCCCCCCCAGCCTCACTTACCGCCATTCTAAACTCTTGTGCTTTATTCCCCTCATTTTACAGTGTACTGCTCTCAGTCGCAAAGTTGTCCATCATTTATTTCGACCGCCCTTTCTCCGCCACTCGCCACGAACACCTCCCACTTTCGGTTCGGGTCGCACTCAGTTGGTTTTGTTTCACTGCAATGGTCGCTACCTCTGCTCCTCATCTCGCCTTCCCCTTCAGTCCCAAGCTTTCGTCATCTCGTGTCTTTGACACCCGCCCTGTTTCTGTCTTTGTCACTTTTCCTCCCCCTAGCCCAGCCCTCCAACTGCCATGTCTCTCGCCCGCCCCTTCAACTCTTTCCTCCCACTTCCGGTCTTGCCATCCCTCCCCCGCCTTTCCTTGCACTGGACGCTGATCTTCTTCCCCATAAAGTTGCCTTATTGTGCGGGGCGCGTGGGGCTGGGAAGCCGTGACAGCACCCGGGCAACGGCAGCGAAGCCCAGGGGGCGAGCGTCGCAGTTCACGGAGAGGTGAGGAGCTACCCGCCTAAGGGTAGATAGAGAGAGGCCGGGCGGCACGGGGAGAAGGTGGCCCGGGAAAGGCGGAGATAAACCCGGCCTGGTGCAAGGGAGACTATCACTACTGGAGGATGCGGGGTAGAGGATTTTTATATGATAATAGTTCAATATAAACGCTCACTTCGTGTTGCAATAATTGTTTCAAATGCATCAATAAAGTGATGATAGGCAGAACGTGGGGGAAATAACAGTCACGCAGAGCTTCGTTGTGATTGGTGGAAGTTCATAAGGGCGCCGTTGGTTGGTGAATTAAATTGATAGCGGAAGTTGTCGTTTTTGGATAGTGGTCACTTCCTGTTTACGTTTTGGCCCGTTCTTGTCGTTAGGTACCGATCTAGTGCTTCTATTGTGGGCATCTATCGGGCTGAGGAGCAGAAGTAGTTCTCCAACACCAGTCATTGTCTGCGACAAATGTGAGTGTGAGGACGGGTTAGGACGAAAGTCTTGACGCCATGGCGAAGTATTTCTTCAGCTATGGGGGTGGGAGTATTGTTACGGAGCTGGGATTGTCGCAACATGATAATTATTATTTCTTATGGTGTGATTTGGAGAAAAAAAACACCGACACAATAATATTTTCTATGGCGTAGTTTGCTGTACAGCAATACGACAAAAGCTAGAACAGAACCGCCGCTAATTTATTTTTTCCACCCGGCATATGTAAAACGAACTCCAAGCATAGCTAGTTTATCAGCACTTCCAGTCTAATTGATTTGATGGCTCTTGAGGACTTGTGCTTAAAATCTCAGTGAACCACATCCAAACTGCGAGTGTTTGCTCATCATTGTTTCCTAACAAATGTGCTTCATTATTACATTCTGCCCTCTTAGTGTCTATGTCAGGATACTCTGACAGTTTTGGGTAACATTTGCTCCAACAAATGCAAACATATTTTTAGTTTGTATTTCTACGCAGGTTGTTTGTTGTTCATGTTTTATCCTGCTTACCCAGCGAATTCAATGCGTAAGGTTATCATGCAATTTGGAGGAAGTCCAAGATACGGTTTTAGTTCAGTGGCAAAAGCAGAGATCTGGATTGGCTCTTAGAGCAGAGTATGTGCAGAGCCATATGCAAATCCGGCAGTAAATGTTTTGAAAACAAGTGATAAAGACTTTACAATGGAAAACTCTATTTTTCAACATATTTCAGTGTTTTGATTAAGTATGTACGAATGTATCCCCAAATTGAGTATCATTTATTAAAAAATATATATTTTAATCCACCAACACATCCACCACCACCACATCCACCACCACCACATCCACTACATCCACCACCACCACATCCACCACATCCACATCCACCACCACCACATCCACCACCACATCCACCACATCCACCTCCACATCCACCACCACATCCACCACCACCCCATCCACCACCACATCCACATCCACCACCACCACACCACCACATCCACCACCACATCCACATCCACCACTACCAGATCCACCACCACCGCACCCAGCACCACCACATCCACACCCACCATATCCAGAACCACCACATCCACCACCACATCCACCTCCACCACATCAACCACATCCACCACATCCACCACCACCACATCCACCACCACCACATCCACCACCACATACACCACCACCACATCCACCACCACCACATCCACCACCACCACATCCACCACCTCATCCACCACCACATCCACCACATCCACCACAACCACATTCACCACCACCACATCCACCACAACCACATCCACCACCACCACCACATCCACCACCACATCCACCACCACGTCATCCACCACCACCACATCCACCACCACCACATCCACCACCACATCATCTACCACCACATCATCCACCACCACCACATCCACCACCACATCCACATCCACCACCCCCACATCCACATCCACCACCACCACATCCACGTCCACCACCACCACATCCACCACCACCTCATCCACCACCACCACTGCCACCACATCCATCACCACCACATCCACCACCACATTAACCACATCCACCACCACATCCACCACCACACATCCACCACCACCACACCCACCACCACCACATCTACCACCACATCCACCACCACCACATCCACCACCACCACATCCTCCACCACCTCATCCACCACATCCACCACCACCACATTCACCGCCACCACATCCACCACAACCACATCCACCACCACATCCACCACCACAACCACCACATCCACCACGACCACATCCACCACCACATTCACCATGATCACATCCACCACCACATCCATCACCACATCCACCACCACATCCACCACCACATCCAGCACCACCACAACCACATCCACCACCACACCCACCACCACATCCACCACATCATCCACCGCCACATCCACCACCACCACATCCACCACCTCCACATCCACCACCACCACATCCACCACCACCATGTGTGTGTGTGTGACTTTGTGTGTGTGGCTCTGTGTGTGTGGCTCTGTGTGTGTGTGTGTGGCTCTGTGTGTGTGTGTGGCTCTGTGTGGCTGTGTGTATGTGGCTCTGTGTGTGTAGCTCTGTGTGTGTGGCTCTGTGTGTGTGTGATTCTGTGTGTGTGGCTCTGTGTGTGTGTGGCTCTCTGTCAGTGTGGGTGAAAATGCAATAGGTCTCGCATTTGCGAGAGATTAAGCTATTGGCATTGTAAACGACAATGCCATTTATTTATCTGTTTTCAAAACCAACACATAAATACAAAATTTGTCATTTACAATGCCAATAGCTCTAACTTTTGCAAAGGCGAGACTGTTGCATTGTAAATGCTTGTTTCCTTACTCTCTCTGGATTCAGCAGCAGAAATGGCTATTAGTTCACCCCTCACTACAGCTTTGAGGGCCCCCACAGTGCAGCAGGGGGAGTGTCCGGGGAGTCATTCGTCGCTAGGTAGTCGGTAATGCATTTGTGGAGTTGTTAAGGAACTCCCTAAGTCGCCTCGTCCCAGTCAGTGAGCGAGTCCGGGGCATGTTGAGAGTCATTGTCACTGCATCGTGGTCTGATAGCGCTACTGGTGTGATGTTCATTGTGTTTACTAGCGCATTCAGTTCCATGGAGCCTATGAAGTGGTCTAGTCGGGTGTATGTATGGTGTGCATTGGAGTAGAAGGAAAATTGTGAGGATTGAGGATGGGCCACCCATCATATGTCTACCAACCCCCTTTCTCTCAAGCACTCCTTCCCTGTTTTGGACAGCGCGCCCGTTTGGCCCTAGCGTTGGCCCCTAGCGTTGGCCGGACCTGTCTTCTCCGCATCCATAACTAGGTTAAGGTCCCCTCCAACTACTAGTCTCCTGTCTTGTGAGCATAGAACTTCCAATAGGGCTGTCGTGAGAAAGTTTTCTTGTCCTGAGTTGAGGGCGTAGAGGGAACCCACCACCAGGGGAGCACCCCCCACCCATAGTTTGTGGGCAAGGAAACAACCTTTTACTTCTGCTACCTTATCGCCCACTGAACCCTAGAATGTCATTGCAATCAGTATAGCCACCCCGCTCTCTTATCAGGTGTGGAGGAGTAGAACTATTAGGGGAAAGCTCTGTACCTCATCCAGTGCCAGTCTTTGGGGAGGAGATGGGGCTCCTACAATAGACACACCTCTGCCCCTGAATTCTCTAGGTAGGATAGGATGGCTCTCCTTTTAGTGGGGTTGTTTAGCCCTTTCACATTAAGGGTGAATATCTGAAGTCTGGATCGCGACATGAGGCAGTCGTGGGTCTAACCTGCTGTATCTGTTTGAGCTGGGTCACCATAACCCTGTGTATGTCCCCTGTTTCCCTTATGTCATGCGTCTCTGTATCAGACCCTTGCTTGGTCCCTGTCCTTGTTAGTACACCGGTTCCCCTCCCACCCCTCCCTAACCCCAACTGGAAAACCCCAACAAAAGTACAGTGCCCGTCAATCGCAAGCGCGGGCATTTGGAGAACTAGTCATTTCGGAGCATGTGTGGACCAAGTTTTCCGGGTTCCCCACCCCCAGCCATCCCCAGGACCAGGATAACTACAAGACATGAGTACCCTCAAAGAGAACCACAGGCAATCCGTGGGTGCTGTGTCCTTCAGGGTGGAGTTCAGAGCTGCTTGTCTCTCATGTGCCATTGTGCCTGGGTCTGGTCTTGGCCCCAGAGTAGGCGATCTCCTCCGTCCCACCTTCTGCCATTTCGCGCCCGGAGTTTCCGCTCTGGAGTATGTGCTTCATCTGTTGGGTCATAGTTTTCCAGGCAGAGGAGCTTGTGGGTTTCCTGGAGGGAGCAGAGTTGCCATTCCATTTGAAGATCAATCGAAAGGGGTGGCCCCACGAGTAGGCCACTCCGTGTTCTCTCAGGTGTGCAGTTACCTCCCTAAATCCCCTCCTTCTTTGTAAGGTGATGGCGGCCAGGTCTTGGAAGAGGGCGATAGAGTGGCCTTGAAATGAGAGCGGTTGCTTGGCCCTGGCCTCCCGTAGGATGCGTTCTTTGAGGGTGTAGTCGGGGAGAAAAGCTAAAATGTTCAAAGGGGGGGCAGGGGCTTGCTGCCTCATGCCCACCCGATGAGCTCGATCGATGCGCACGTCAAAGTTCTGCGGGACCCCCAAGATGTCCCGAAACAGCTCTTGTAAGTATTTTGTAATGACAGGCCCCTCCGCGTCAGTGGGTACCCCCCTCATGTGGATGTTGTTCCGCCTCTAGCGGTTTTCGAGGTCCTCGGTGTGTGCTTGCAGGTCGATTTGCTGATTCCGTAGGCGAAGTACCTCTGGCTGGAGCTGTTCCACTTCCTCGTCTCTGACCTGGTCGCGAACTTCTAGTGCCTCCTACTCTTTCCCCGATCTCGTCCACATTGCGGCGTATCTCTTTAATTTCCCCTGCAAACTCACCTTTAATTTTTTCGGAAGTCGTCTCTCAAGGTATTGAAGAGTGCCTCTAGAAAAGAGCGAGTGATCGGGACCTCCTTGTCCTATGGGTCTGATTGCAAGGTTGGCGCCGTGGGCGAATGACCCCCCCTTCTCCGCCGGTAGAGGGCCTTTGAAGAGCATATCTTTTAGAGTCCGCTCTCTTCTCCCTTTCACTGAGGACATGGCTCTGGTTTGGGCCCGGGGCCGTGATGGGGAACCAGGGCTCTCTTCTGCGTACAGCTGCGCCTGTGACTGGGATGATCTGGGACTTCTCCGGACAGGTGCCTCTATGATGTGTTGCCCAGCCTCTGGGAAGTCGGACCGCTCCTTGGTGTTTCCGTTGGGCTTCCTTCGCTCCCCCGCCAGGCGATGTCGCAGGCCGATCCTTAACGAGTCCCGTGGAGTAGACTCCCGAGATCTGCTGAAGGGGTCTCACCGATGGTCGTTCCCTTTATCCAACTTCAAGCGAGCCAGGTAGAGAGCGGGGCTGTGTGCTGAGCGGGTGGGACCCAGCACAGGCAAATAGGAGCCACAACCTTTCACTACCACGGTCTACTGCTCGATTGTGCGCTATTTCGCTGCTCCTCAGGACAGGAAGCAGCTTGTGGGCACCGTAGTGGTGGTCGAAGAGGCGGTTCCACGCCCCAACCCACGGCCCAGCAAAGTCAGGGGGGGCACCGGGCACCGACCTCCGTTTAGTGATTCGGGTGGGGGCACACTGGGCTGTGCCAAGATGACTGCCCCGTCACGCGCTTCCCACGTGATTGTGCGGCCAATGCCCGTCCTTCAGGCCGCTCTTGCTGGAGTCGCTCCGGGATGGACAGCAATCTCTGGGAGGCTCACATTCCTGGGGGTTTGAAGTTCCGTAGCCCCTCACAGCAACACTGCTGGTGGAACAGGATCCCAATCATGAAAGGCACTGCAGCACCCACCTCACTGCGTTTATCGGCTGGGTTGGAGCAGACAACAGGGGCTGGATATCTGCAGCTCACTCACCGACCGCGGCCTCCCTGCGCAGCAAGCCCCGCCAGGCGTCTCCTCCAGCCAACTCTGTGTCACAGCTCCGCAGGCCCCGTCACTCCTGACACGGAGTCCCCCGGTCACCAGGACTCTCCCATTTCATCCGACGGCCGCTCAACCACTCCACTCTCCCGTGCCTGCCCGATCACTGCTGCTGCTGGGCAGAGGCGCCACGGGTGCGGCAGGGCCCTCTCTGGGCAGGGCGAGTTCCAGACCAAGCGCAGCTAGCTGGCGCGGTGGGCCACGACCACTGCCATTTTTGCCTCATAGGAGCTCGGCTTTCACAGTCTGTCTATCTCCGAGAATCCAGCCCTTCTGAGCTCGGAACATCCGTGTAAGGCTACTCTGCGGTGAGTGGACGCCCTAGCTTTGAGGATGGTAACATTTACGAGGGTAAAAGGCGCTGCTGAACCAGGGTTAACTGGCCGGGAGCGGAGAGACACGGGAAGTTGCAACTCACCAGTCCGCCATCTTGGCCTCGCCCCAATGCTTTCAGTTTAAAGCAAACACTTCACTATATACGGCCTTCTTGCAGTGTACCTTTGCATAGACCTATATGGACTTGATTAGAGGTTAATACATCCGGCAACATGTTTTAAACCTCACTTTCTCTACCAATTTCATTAGAGAGGTAGAGCTTACAATGCCAGGCGAAAGCCAAAATGAAAGGCTGACTCCCCTCTTGCCACTCTTCTGAATGTCAGCCTCTTTCTATAGACCTCAATGAGTGTTTCTGATAGAGTTTTCAAGCTGCAGATTCCTTACCTTTAAATTTCCCAGGCATCAGGTTGGATGGATAAACTTTTGCTGAGCAATAACCCTTGTGTGCAATGTCGATTGGCTCCATTTGGCTCTGCATGACGCCGTCGGCGGTGTTAGCGTCGGGTATGACGTTGCAGTGCCTATATAGGAGCCACACAGGTGCCCGGACGTCATTTCATTTCTTTTCGCCCCAGTTAAGCATCGAACCGGGAATAGCTACACCTCTGCTGCTTTTTTATAGGCGTTTTCTCTACTTTTGTTGAAAGTTTTGGAATTTCTGACTTTGTGTGTGAGGGATGTGTTCAAAGAAGACAGGTTTCAAACCGTGCAGGACTTGTTCCCGCATGATGACGGACACTGATCCCCACCGCGTATGCCTTTGGTGTCTTGAGCGTGATCACAATATAAAGTCATATTCGGATTGTCGGGCGATGGCTCAGAAGATTTTGAGAGAGCAGACGATGAAGTTACTCGCGGCCCAGTAGTCAACACTGTCAAGCGAGACTCCGAGGAGGTCACGTCCCAATTGAAGAAGAGGAGGTCGCGGGACAGCACACAGAGCCGTAAGTCCTCTTCCTCCCATTTGAGGTCCTCGGGACAGAGGCATAAGAAGAAGAAGAAATCCAAGCTGGCTTTGTCTCACTTCGTCTTCACCTCAACTGTTGTCCGTTGTTGAGAGAGAT